>NC_062214.1:13346877-14596877 GCF_902686445.1 Sciurus carolinensis
AGCCTGGCTCCAGAGCCCACCAACCTCTGTCTTTCCTGCTTCCTATTAAAGGCCCCAAGATGAGGGCTTGCCTGTCTTGCTCACCGCGTTGTCCCCGCATCCCTCGGAGGACTTGGTGTTTGTTGAATGAATGAATGATTGATCGAATGAATGAATAAGTGAACAGGAGTTGGAGCAGCTCGGGGCCTGGATGTGGGAATTCAAGCGAGGAGGCTGGAGCCCTAGACAGAGTGAGACACGAGGACTCTGAATGGCGAACAGATGAGCCTGGGCTTGGCTGGGGGCCATGGGAGCCCCGGGACTCTCTGGAGCAAAGGAGGTGGAGCTCGAATGACGATTTGAGAAAGATCCCACTGCCAGCCCCTGTGGCAGAGGACCAGGGGTGGGGTCCTTCCCTGCCCAGCCACCAGGCAAGCCTGGCACTGCCCCTCCCACTTGGCTCCATTAGCATTCCGCGTGTGGCTCGGGCTCCACAATTAACACAAAGGTACAGTCATTCATTCTGACTGGCGGACTCAGGGGATCAGCGGATCGGGGGCTGGCTGCGCGGGGCTTCTGCTGGGAAGGCATGTCACAGCACAGCGGCTACCGAAATGAAAAGCTATTAATAATGATCCTGGAACTTCACTCCCATCAGCTGTTTGTTTAAAGGTGTTCCGTACTTGGAGCCGCCTGATTTATGTGGGCAATAACGCGCCCCGGTCGGCCCGCACTTTTTAAAGCAGCGCTAATGGGGTGAGACCAAGACCCCAGGGGATGCTGGGGAATAAGACTCGAGGGCCAGGCCTGGTCAGGCTCAGACCTCGGCTCCCTGCCTGGCATCATTTTTAAAGGCGCTGGAGGGAGCGTAAAGGGGAGAGCCCTGAGAGTCAGAGGAGCTGGGTTCAAATCCAGCCTGAGGGTCTTGCCTCGCTCAGCCCCAGCTCTGCACTTGAAAATACCCGCATTACAGAATGGGCCGGAGAGACCCCTGAGATGTACACAGCAAGAGCTCAATAAAGTCTTAGTTTTCTCTCTTTTCCTAATAGGAAAACTGTCCCCACCATAGCCCAGCCCTCTCCAGGAGCGATCACTTTGCTGGCAGAGACCCCGTGTCTCATTTTAGAGATAAGGAAACCGAGGTTCAGAGGAGGAGGAGACGTGGACTCCTCCAGCTCAAGTCCACTCCCTGAGTCCCAGACGGGCAGACGGTATCTGTCTTGTCCACCGGGTGCCCAGCCATTGCACAGTGCACGTAGCAGGAGCAGTGTGTGTTTGTTGAATTGAAAAGAAAAAGCATCAGAATCTTGGATCTTTGACTCAGGAGCTCACTGCCCTTTCCACGTAGACACCGGAGACCTGGCTCCTGTCCCCAGCGCTAAGGACTTACTTAGAGGGGACGTTGGATCAGATCCATCTCCTGCAGGTTCTCAACCTTGGCACGGCTGATGTCTTGGTTGGATAGTTCTGGGAGGTGTTTGGGGGCTGTTCTATGTGCTTCGGGGTGCTGAGTTCCATCCCTGGCCTCACAGTAGCACTCTCCCAGTTGTGACAAGCAGATGTCTCCAGACACTGCAGATGTCCCCAGGGTGGCAGAATCTCCCCTGGTGGAGAACTGCTGGGCCAGGAGCTTTCTCCCAGCCAGGCCCAGGAGCAGCTGTAGCTGGGGACGCCGGAAGGCAAGACCAGAAGCACCACCTGGTCAGAGAGCAGAGGAGAAACGACATGTTGACATTTCACAAAGGCACATGTTCCCCTCGGCCTATTAGAGGGCTCCCCTTTGCCATAACCAATCGCCAGGCAGTTCTCCTAAGGCTGCTGACTGGTCCACGGACAGTCACAGACAGGTGGAAGTAAGCCTCCCAGAATGCACTGCAGCTGAAACAGAGACCACCGAGTGAGTCTCTTTAGGATCCAAGGTGAAGGGGAACCTGAAGCCGCTGGGCCCAAGACCAGGAGTGACCAGGGCTGGGCACAGTGTGGTGGGTCAGGTGTGGCATAAGCCCAGATGGGAGGCAGGAATGAGCGGGGGAAGGAGGGAGGGGAAAACGGCCAGGACCTTCAGAAGAAGACGCATCCTCCCCAGTAGACCCTGCGTCCACTTTCCTACCTGGTAAAGCCACTCTGTCACTGCAGGGGACTCGCAATTCCTTCCAGTTCCAAGTTGTCCCCTCTAAGCCTCCTTCCCACTGGGATGGCTTCCACAGAGGCCACCTGGAGGGACAGAGATGCCGTAAGCTTTGGTATCAGACGCCATGCCTTCCAGGGACAGACTGGAACCTTGAGCCCCGTGGCCTGGACCAAGCCACGTGATCAAGGGCGACGTTCAAAATATTTAACAACTGGGCCAGCACAGGCATGACCAGTCAGAACAGACAGTGCTGAAAACAGCCAAGGGGGCTGGCTGAACATGGGCCCTGTCCCCAGAGGCCGCAGCTCCACCCAGATAAAATGGGGACACGCATGTTGACCCCGTGGGGCTGTGGGGTAAAATGGGGGTAAAGCATGCAGCCCAGCAATTTGCATGCAGTGGGCATTCAATAAATGTTCCTTGGCTTCCCCAGAGGCTCCAGAAGGCGCTCAGCTGGTCCAACTTCCCTGCAGGGCCCCGACGGACAAGGCCTCGCCCTGGGTTCTGAGGAGTGAGCCTCTTCCCCAGTAGGGCCCAGCAACAGGAGGCCTCGGGAGGCCAGGGTGTAAAATTGCCTGCATCCAGCAGGCATTGAGCACCCACTCTGCAGAGGTCCCAGTGGAGGCTGGGGGTCCCGGGCCCCTGCCCCTGGGTCTTCATCCTGCCCAGGGGTCCTGGAATACCTGTCCCCCACCAGGGAGGCCCTGGTCTGTCACTCCATCCCGGCCCAGCCAGCTCCCTCTGGGTGTGTTTAGGCAGCTTGTCATTACGAAATCCATTTTCTTATCTCTCCTACCATATCTATTTTTCTAATTCTTACTTAACGAGCTCCCCTGAAAATAAGAAAATCATTGGAACAATTTCCTTAAGTGTGAAAGATTAGTTTGAAATCGGCATTAGGGGGACTAATTACCTTCATTCTCCCACCTTTCCGACAGCCGTTTGTTAGCATGAGAACTCATTCATCTGCTGCTCAGGGAAGTCAGTCAGCCCTTGGCCTCCGTGGCGTCTGCTGCTCCGGCTTTCACGCAGAGGGTGCGTGTGCATGTGCGTGCGTGTGTGTGTGTGCGTGTGTGTGAGAGACAGAGACAGGTGAGGGGCTAAGAGGGAAGTGAAGAGGGCAGTCAAGACCTGAATGTCCCATGACTTAATGTGAAGCGACCCCCATGTGCGTGGGTACCCAGGGAGGTGCAGGCGTGAGCCAGCAACTCCTGGTCTGACCTGACTCCCAGCTGCCGACTCACTGAGTCACTGTGGGGAAGTCCCTTTGTGTCTCTGGGCCTCAGTCTCCTCATCTGTAAAATGAGTGTGATTTCCTGTAGCTCTAGTAATATCAGGAAGTCTGACTTCGGTGGAGGGCTCCACCCTGTCTTAATCCTCACCATAGCTCCGAGGATAGCTGTTATATTAGCCCAGGGTACAGATGAGAAAGTGAAGGATCAGAGGGGTTAGGTAATGAGTCCCAGGCCACACAGAGAGTAAGCTCAGAGCTGGAATTGGAGCCAGAGTCTGTCTGATTCTGGAGTTCATGCCCTCCAGCTGCTCCGAGACTCACGCTTCCAGAGACTTGAGGACCTGGATTCCAGCTGCGGCTCCAGCTGCCACACTGGGTCAGCAGACTACCTGCATCTCTCTGAGCCTCAGTTTGGTCCTCTGTAAAATGGAGGTGGTCATGCCTCCTGCCGCGGCCGGTTGTGGGGAGGACCAGGTGCCAGCTGCATCTTGTAAACGGGGACGTGACTTGAAGAGTGAAGGCCAGCAGGGAGAAGCTCGTCTGAGGGAGGAGGACCCAGGAGGGGACTAAGACTCGCAGGAGAGCAGCATGGAGTCTGTGGAAGACTGGGGACAAGATCCGGCTCTCTGGACCCCCAGCTCCTGTACACCTGGCCAGTTCCCGACTCTTGTCCCCGGTATGGAGGGACCTCCTTCCTGCTCAAGGCTCTGAGCAGCAAGAAGCCGCCACCAGGGAGCAAGAGGACAAATGGTAACGTCCAGGAGAGGCAGGGACCGTGGGCTCACAGGCCAGCCCCGCACCTGGGAGCGGGGGACGGTCACCCACCACCCACTCCCTCCCCTCCCGGGAGAGTCACGGGGAGGCGGGTAAGCTCTGAGAAGACGGCGGGAACATCTTCCATTTTCCATTTAACCACCCGATATTGAATTATAAATAATTCATACACCTGCCAAACATTTGATTAAAAGAACCCAATTCGCACTGCATTTGTCAGGGGGTAAGAATTGCATTTGGTGTTTTTATTTTAATCTGTCCTTTAACTCTTTTACGAATATTTATTTATACTTGGCTGTCAGGTTTTATTCTATTTGCCCTGATTTTATTCTGGCGGTAGCTGGCATTTTTTCCTTTCCCTTTTTATTTTGTCACTTCTGCCTGGTAGTCATGCGTTTGAGAGCCCAGAGGTAATAAATAAGAAAGCGAGGCTCCTTCCCCGCGCTGGGAGCACGCCCCGCCCCAACCCCGGCCACTGGCTAGGACCCCTGGCTCCCAGCGCTGCTCCCCACCCAACCCAGCTACCCTGCTCTGGAATCCCACCCGCAAAGTCCAGGGCATCTTCAGAGAGTTCCCGTCCCTATCTCCTGACCTTGCCCCTGACCTTGCCCTTGACCTTCCACTGCTGTTCGCCTTCCTCTTTGCCAAGCATAAAGTAGATGCTTAATACTTGTTTTTTAATGAATAAGTGAAGCAACATCTTAAAAACATCATCAGGATCCGTATCTTGGGGAGCAAAGAGGAAGCTCCTGGTACTGGTGGAGTCCCCTGATGGCATCTTGGAGCCGGACGGTGTCTAGACCCGGCTGTGTGTATCTCAGTGAGCTGCGTCAGTTCTCGGGCTGCGGGGCCCCATCAGCACCCACATCAGAGGTGGGCATGAGAACGGACGCCTGTGCCCAGCACAAAGGAAGCACCGATGGCTGTCGCCTGCGGTTCTGAGGCTAAAGTATAGTGGCCCACCCTCACCCTGGCCAGAGGCCACCTGCCCTTCCTGCTTCTCCCTGGAGTCTGAAGTGTTGAGCCCTCGTGGTATTATCCTGAGTGCCAGGCCTGGGTGGACAGATGTGTCTGTGACAAACGAGGACAGGCAAAGCTGGCCATTCCCCTCGGCTGGCCACCTGCCCTCGCAATAACACGCCGTGTTTGTCGGAGGGCTTACACGGGTCGGTTTGTGTGTTGACATAAGAACTTGTTTCTGCCAAGTAATTCAGGTGAGCGGGGAGTTTCCTTGAGACCTGTGTCAATGCTCCTTGAATACAAAGCGCGGGGATGTTGTATGTCAACAAAGGCTGTGACAGAAACAGCAGCGCATCAGAGTGGGCGGAGGCGATTGTTTTGTTGTTGTTGTTTACAAAACGCATTCTCCTGCTCACGATTCCCCTCGCTCTCCCATAGGATCCTAGTGACTGGATCTTCAAAATCCAGTCCCGCCACCCCATTCTTCCTCGGCCCCCTCCAGTCCCCAGGCGTCTTACAGGATTAGAAGGAATCTTAAGGTTCCATCTCACCTGAGTGGTCTCAGGTCCTTTCCAAATCCACACTGTGCATTTTCCCCCCTGAAACCCATCTAATCATGTCACTCTCTTGATTAACCCTTCGATGGCCCTCTTGTTGCCCTGAAGAGGTCCGACCCCAGCAGTCCACCCAGTTAGATTGTGGTGAATTGTGTCATTGATAATCTAGCCCCACAAAAGAAACCAAGTCACAGACGTCCCCGAACACCTACTTTTACCAGGCGCGGTGGCTGGCCCAGGATTCAGGAGCAAGGAGAGGCTGCTTGGGGTGACCCAGGCCTCCTAGCATCAGGAAAGCTGGGGGGAGGGCAAGAGTGGGACCAGCTCTCAGGGGCACTGACCGCGTACACTTTGCTCAAAGCAACAGCAAACTAGGTATCATTTTGCAGAGCCAGGAAGTGGCTTGCTGGAGGTTGCCTGCTGGTAAGTGACAAGCCTGGAATTCAAATCCAGGCCTCTCTGAGTCCCACATCCACGGTCTATCCTTAGTACTACGCTGCCTTCCAGAAAACAGTGGGTGACGGTCCCAAGGGCCAGGGCAGCCCCCTGACCACAGGGTGAGATCTTCAGGATCGGCTCAAGCGCGGCTGAAACTTTTGCTGGAAGGTCGCAGGTCCCCGGAGGAGCTCAGAGAATGGGACCCTCACCATCGTCATCCTAAGGACCACAGTGGCCCTGAGACAGCTTCAAAAGCACTTTTACCCCAGATCCAGAGCAGTGAAAGAATCCCAGGCTATGGGGACACCAGTCCCGGCTGCAATCTCAGCTTGTCCCCAGGACACAGTGTGACTTGGGGCAACTCACTTCACTCTGTGTACCCAGGAGTTCTCCTCAGTAGATCAGAGATCACAATCCCTTGCTCCTAGGCTTGTTGGAGGCTGGGGGAAGGTCACGTGGGCAATACCTTCCAACTAGGAAAGGGACGACACTTCCCGTGCTCCTAGGATTTGATCCTGCAAACAATTTCATGAACTCAGCAGGGCAGGTATTTTTAAAAGTTGTTCGTTTCTTTTTTAAAAACTGACTTCGTAATAAACACATGAATCCATTGCCTTGGAAAGTGGGACACCGTGGAAGAAGCTCAAGTCCCTTTCCTACCACCTCCAATCTGGTCTTGTCCCCACTTCCTCAGAGCCGGGGCCTGTGACGAGCTCAGTATGTGTCACCGCCTGCCATTTTTATACTTCAGCATACATTATACGTACCCACAGAATATAAGTAGCATTGTTTTGTATTTTTTAATGTAAATGGATTCATACTGGATGTATCACATGCTGCAATTTGCTTTTTTTTTTTGCTCCGACAATGTTTCCGACAGTTATCGATGTTGGTATATATAGCTTTCCATTTAGTGGCTGTATCCCGTGGGATGAATGTGCTCCGTGCTCTTTGTCCACTCCCTTACCTGCAGGTGGAAGGAAGCTTTCCTTCTCCCTTCTCTCAGCAGCGTAGGGGGACTGTCCCCGTGGGTACCCATCTGCACACATGCCAGTGTTTCTTGAGCTCAGACTCCCGGGTCCTGACTTCTACATATTTTCCTTTTCAATAGACCAGGGCGGGCTCATTAGTAAAGATGGTAGTTACCAGAGCCCCGGCTTTGGCACCTAGTAACACCCCCGGGAGCACCGAGTTCCTCCAGGTTTCGGAGGAGAACGCCAAGACCCAGAGGCGCGCAGACCTGACTCCCTGCTGCGTAGCCAGGTCCAGACAGTCTGGCCTAGAGCTTGGCTTCCTCAGCCCAGCACAACCCCCACGTAAGCAAGGGTCTCTTCCTCCACGCAGGAGGGCTTAGGACACAAATCTCTGGCCTAATGAACTGGGCCTTTCTGGACCTAGAGCCTAGAGTCCCTGAAATTCCAAGCCGTAGGTCTCTCCTGGAGACCCAGAAGGCGTGTGCCCATCATCTCTGGGCCAGGACGCTCATCTTGTCAGCCGGGGCCGCTTGCCCTCGTGCAGACGCTGGGAGCTTGGGGTGGCGGAGGCAGGACAGGAAGCACATTGGTGGACGGTGGGGTCCCAGCGCCCTGCGCTGGGTGGAACTCCGAGGAAAGCCCAGGCACAGGGGCAGGGATGGGAGGTCCCGCTGCCTGGACGGCCAGGGTCAGCAGCTGCCTGTGCCCTGAACAGCTGAGTGAAGGATCTAGAAGACTAGGCGGGGTTCATGGTCAGCCTGAGACACAAAGTCACACACTGTCCCCAGAAGGTCACCACCCAGTGGGAAAGGACTGGAGGAGTGGTCTCAGGGGGAGCCCTAGGAGCCAGGGACCCGATGCCCGGCTCCTGCTCCCATTGCCCTGGCTCCCGTCCTACGGTCCACCCTCTCCCCCTGTCACTTGGCCAGCGCCTCCTCCTTCTTACCTCCTGCCTGCGTCAGCGTGGGTGCTGAACACAGGTCCCCCCTCCCTGGGGAAAAGCCTGGCCCCCAGCCCTCTCCCGCTCCGCCCAGCCTCCGCCCAAGCCCCACTCGCCAAGCCAGCTCCCGGCTCTCCCCTCACGCCCGGCCCCCTGCAATCTGCTGCCCGCCCACTCCCAGTACCACTGTCACAGGTCACTGAGGCCTCTGGGTGGCTCTCCCGCACCCCCGTCCCTTCGTCCCTCACCAGGCTCAATCTCCTAGGCCCCCAGGGCCGCACCCGCCCGACTCCCCCATCTGGCCGCTGGCACCAAGCTCTATCTCTGCTCCTTCTCTGTCACCTGCTCCATCTCCTCCTCCACCTGCCCCGTAGCCTGTCGAACGACACGCGTGAGCTTAGAAACACTCGCACAGTGAACATAGAGAGACACCAACATCCCCCACTGGCATTTGTAGACCACGTGGCCCTGGGCTGTGTGCCACGCGTGCGGCCACGTGCTCTGCGTGCAGAAAGGTCAGAGCGCACAGTGGGGCGCCTCCTCTGCCCGGCCTTCACCTCAGAAGGGGCCTGCTAACAATTCCTCACACAGCCTTCTAGGAAAGTGTCTGGCTCGTCCGCTGGCATCTGTTCGGGTTTATCTTACTCCCTGCACAGGGATGGCAGGACTTCTGACCAGAACTTCTGTCACCCAGGACCACATCTGGGTCCTTTCTCCCTCCTTTTTCTTGTCTTGAGTCATCTCAGCCTCCAATGGGTGGTATCTTTGGGACAAAAGGCCCCAACTGCCTCTTGCCGGCTTTAATTTCTTCTTGGATCTCAGACTCACTTATTCAACTGTCCACTCGACTCCCACAGTTTTCGGATCCAGCACATTCCCCTAGCAAACCCCAAACCCGCTCTTCTCGCCTTTCAGCCCACCCTGACCTCCTGAGCCACCAGCCTGGGAGTCACCCCTGAAAGCTGGACATAGTGGTCAGATGGCGACCGAATCCTGGATAACGATTAGGTTGGGGGCCCCTGTGTTCCAGTTTTCTCCTCTTAAAAGTGGAGATGACAAGGGCGCCTTTCTCATGGCGTGGTTTGGACGTGTGGACGGGGGAGGCAAGCCCTGCTAGGGCCTGGGAGCAGGTGCCTGCCTGCTTCCTGCCGCCGGTGGTCCCCGCTTCTCCCTGCCCAGTCACGACAACCGATCCATCACCAGCTCTGTCGATTCCTCTGCCTGGCGGGTTCCAGCCTCCTACTCAGCCTCCCCGCGTCCACTCCAGACCCTCCAGACTGTCCTTTTGTCAGCTGGAGTGATCCTTTAAGAAGTAAATCAAATCATGTCACTCCCTTCTCTAAACCTTCAGGGATGACCAACGTGTCTAAAGCCCGTCTCTCCTAGCTTGGGGCACTGCAGAGCATCCCAGGAGCGCCCCGGCTCTGTGTGCTCTCTTCTGATTGGCCAGAGCCCTGCTGAGCTGCTGTTACACATTTTGATGTGCCCAAGGATCTCTGCAGCCTGGCACCAGCCACCTCAAGGGCCACATCTCTCCCCCGTCCCCCTTAGGGTTCATGTCTAACAGGAGCAGACTTTTTCCATTTCCCCAAGCAGGAGGATGCACCTTCTCCCTCACCCCTGGCCTTTGCCCATGCTGGGCAGGGCCTGGATCCTTCCTTCCCACCTGCCCGATTCTGTTGGTCCGTAGGTCCCTCTCCCAAAAGACCCTCCCTCGTTCTGCTCCCGGAACAGCCTTCTCTAAAGCTTATTCTGCTCCTGCTTTCTTGCTGACGGTGCCTGGTACTGCCTGCCACCTCTGGTCTGAATTTCTTTTTCTTGCCCTCGGTCCTTCTCCCAGTAACACAAATACCCCGGGGGTAGGAGACTTGTCCTTTCGACGCACGGCTTTGGGCACAGAGAGGGCACCTGGACATCATCTGTTGGATCCATATTAACTCGTCCTCCAGTGAAGACGCATTTGTAGGACACCTTTCCCTGCCAGGGACTGTTCTTTGCCCTAAAGGCACATCAGTGAAAGAAACCAACAAGGATTCCTATCTCAGTGACACAAACAAGTTAGTGAGGACACAAGCCGTAGGCAGAAAAAAATAAGAAAATCTCTCAACAGCAGAAGGTAACGAACACATGGAAAGGAAGGCGAGGGGGAGAGAGGTGGGCAGAGCCTTGGGCAGGGGCTGCAATTCTAGGAGTGGCTGGGTTGCTCTTCACTCGGAGGTGATGTTTGGACGAAGATATTCCCATGGCAGGGGAGGGACATCAGGGTTTTGCAGAATCTGGGGGGAGAGCATCCAGGCAGAGAGAGGGTCTGTCCAACCCCAAAGTTCCTGCGTGGGAGTGTATCTGCCTGGCTCAGGAAAACCCAGAGGCCACTGTGACTGGAGCCGAGAGAGGAGGGAATGGAGGAAGGGACGTGGCCAGGGAGGTCATGGGGCAGATCGTGTAGGGCCTTTAGAAACTCTGGCTTTTACTCTGAGAGGAATGGGGGGCCATTTTTTTCTGACAGCTTTATGAGTATAATTTACATTCTATTAAATTCAACCATTGTAAGCACACATGTCAACGATGTCCAGTAAATTACAGAGTTGGGCAACTACCACCAGCTTCTGGTTTTAGAACGTGCCTCTCACCCCCAAAAGAGCCTTCATGGCCATCTGCATCGATTCCTGTTCCCACCGACAACCCCAGGCAACCACTAATCTGCTTTCTGTCTCTATGGATTTGTCTTTCCTGGACATTTTATAGCAACAGCTGGAACACATCTTGTAACAGCAGCTGGATCACATCTTGCTTTGCTTTGTTCTTTCCTATCTGCCTTCTTTTGTGGAGCCTGATGACTCTGAGGTGCTGCTGGGTTCTAGGTCATCAACAGTCCTTTTACATGGCTCAGTAGTACTCCTGGGTGCCAATGTCCCTCGTTTGTTTATCCGGGTGGGAGGCTGTGGGATTGTTTCCACTCTGGGGCTGAGTCATGCTGCTGTGGACATTTTTGTGCAAGTCTCTGTGTGGACATATGTTTTCATTTCTCAGGGGTAGATACCTAGGAGTGGAATTGCTGGATGGTATGGCAAGTTTATGTTTAACTTTTTAAGGAACTACCCAACTGTTTTCCAAATGGACTGCCATGTGGAGAATAGTCTAGAGTGAGCAGATGGAAGCTGAGAAACTGGTCGTTTCATTAACATAATTAAACAAGCCCACTGGGTTCAAGGACAAAGTAGGCCTGGTACGGGAGACCTGGGTGCCTGGTGTTCAGGCTGGCACCACAGGGTCTCAGGTAGAACCAGGCCAGGGAACCCCTGGCTGCAAACCCAGCCTTCCCAGCCCCCGAGAGAAGCAGGGCATCCGCCTCACCCATCCCTCCCTCCACGCCATCCAATCCCCAGACAGCCTCCACGCAGCCAAAGCGTGCAAATCCTCGGTTTGGAGAAGAATCAGCACCAAGCATGACTGTTGGAAGCAGCAGAGCCCTCTCCCCCAGGGAGAAGACAAAATTTTCTTTGCAATTAAAATTCCTTTGAAACTGGAACCAAGGAAAATGCAGAGGAGAAAGCTTTTTAAACTAAGGGAAATACTCTTCTGTAGCAATTACCATGTGTGCATTTCAACAAAAGCTGTTTCCTCCTCCCTCCGCCCAGCGGCCGCAGGGAAGTGTCTTCGCCTGGGTTCGGCTTCTGCATTCACGCTGGGCCCAGGGCCTCCCGGGCCCCTTTTCCTGGCTGCTTCCTGCTTCTCTGCCCACTCAGCTCTTGTATTCCACACACATTCCAGCCTCAGTTCAGGCCTGGACTTACAGTGGCCCTTCTTGGGTCCCCAGCCCAGTGGCTCATCTGGCAGCATGTCACCCCGTCCTTGGGTTAACCTGTTCCTACACACTACCGCCTGCAGGTGCCCTGTCCCATTCTTTCCCTCCCGAGCCCACAACCCTGTCTTTCTGCCCAGCTCACCAAGCTCTGACCACATCCTGTTAATATCCTGACCTGTGTGTGAGATGCCCAATGCACCCGAGAGCAGAGATGTTGGGAACCTAGTTTCACCTCATTTGTTCAATGAACAAACATGGGTGGAGCCATTATAATGTGTAGCGCCCTGTGCTGAAGTCCCAGATATTAGCCATTTCTGTGTTAAGGAACAGGACGCTGGGGTTTGGGACTAACCCTTTGGCTAAAAGAAGCTAAGGATGCTGGATAAGATATGAAAAGCATCTTATTACCGCATCAAAGAGCTGACGAGTAAGCTTTTTGTAAGGAATTACCAGGAATTATTAGGTCAAAACTGAAGGGAAAACAGAAACCCAGAGAAGTTAGAAAGCGTCGAAGCAGCTTTTGTCCTAAGGACGTGTGCTGATCCCAGGAAATTTGATTTTGGTTTTTGATGATCTCATAACATATGGGGAATGGAAATCAGAGCTCGTGGCCTGAGCCAGGTGGGAAGGCAAGCTGGAGACCCTCACCAAAGTCAACCGGACTCCCCGGGGCTTGCTGTGGGGTAAGGGTGGACCAGAGGCCAGCCTTGAGTTTCGGATTAAAGCCCGCCGCTCAGCTTGGGAAAGCCAGGGACCCTCAAGCCTTAACTGTTGTTGAAAGTAAGTCCACGTGGCTGAACCACAGCCAGATGCAAATGCTGTTAAAAAAAAAAAAAAACACACCTTCATCTTGGGCTTGGAATTCTTCCTTAATATAAAATTTCAAGTAGAGGGTCAACATGCAGAGATAACCAGACTTCAGAAAACTGCGTAATGAGCCAAGCCCGAGCTGAGCGAACGAGTGACTGCGACAGCCCTGCCCCGTGGGCGCACCGTCCAGTCTCCACCCTGCCCAGCGGGCACTTCTCTGTCCTCGGTTTCCTCTGCCCCTCAGCGGCCTTGGCCACGCCGGGCTCTGGTTCTGCTCTGGTTTCCATGGCACCACGTGGCTGGGGTGGCCTCTGCAGTCAGCCCCTCTGGTCTTCGGGCTTCCTCTCCCCTGCTTCTCTCTGATGTTGGCGGGCGCCCTGGCACTCCGTTCTGGGGCTGCTCTCCGTCACTCCCCAGGCGACTGCATTCATTTCCTCAGCATTAAATGTCATCTACATGCTGAGGAATCTCTGATTTATATCTGCAGCCTGGACCTCTCTCTGGAGTTCCAGGCTGTTCCGTCTAAGTGCCTGCTGCACATCTCTATGTGGGTGTCTCAGGAACATCTCCAGCATGCAGTCGCCACGTCCCTGCTTCCGCCCGAAACCCCCTCCCCCAATTCCTCCATCAGGGCCAGTGTCACCACCGTCCAGTGTTAAGCCGGAACCTAAGAGTCATCCCGGATTCCTGGTTGGAATTATGGCGGAGATGGACTAAATTGACCAATTCAGAGGGTTGCTCAGGAGGCAGAGTGGGCGCAGGCATGGAGACGACGTCCAGCCTTCTTGCTGGGACCACGTGGCACACATGGGGGTCATTCGCTGAGTTGGAAAACCCTGGCGCAGAGCCAGTTTTGAGGATGAGGACGATCTATGTGGCTTTGGACTTGTTGAGTTTGAGGTTTCACAGAGGCCGAAGTTGAGGGGTGGCTGTCCAGCCTTGGACTGCAGAGGACAGGTTGGGACTGGGGAGACCAAGGTCGAGTCATCAGAGCGCTGATGGTCGTTGAGGGCTTGGGCATGGATGGCACGCCGAGGGCAAGAGTCCGGGGTCTCCAGGTGGATTGTTAGAGAGGCGGGAAGGAAGCCATTTGTTCAGCTTCACATTCCAAATACCAGTGAGGACTGGAGAACATCCATTGGAATTAGCAACATGGCGGTCGCTGGTGGCCTCAGCCGCCATCTTGGTGGGTGTTGGGGGCGAAAGCCCGTTGGTGGGGGGTTGAGAAGAGAGTGGGAGATGCGTGAGGAGATAACGTGTCTGAGCGACCTGCCGTTGTGCTGCTCAGGGAGAGCTGGAGGTAGGGGAGGTGTGCGCCCTTCCCGTTGTTCTTTAAGGCTAGAATCTTCTTGGGCATGATTGAAGGCTGATGTCCGGCAGCCCCTGTCTTACTCCATTTTCTTTTGTTAATGACATGACCACAGACTGGGAGTTATGAAGAAAAGTGGTTCATGTGGGCTCACGGTTCTGGTCCAAGGTTGAGGGGTCATATCTGGTGTTGGCCTTCTTGGTGGCTGAGTCCCAAAGCTGCGCAGGCCCTCACGTGGAGAGGCAGGAAGTTCACGAGAGGCCTGACCACACTGGCTTTTGTAGCAAACTTGCTCCAACCTCTTAAAATCTCGTACTGGGGATTAAATTTCAACCTGACTCCCAGAGGGGCAAACCGCAGCCTCAGGAGAAGGAAGAATGTGGCTGGGCTTCAGCACCCGGATCAGGGGACTGTCCTCAGACAAGAGGAGGGACATTTCCTCTGATGCAGAGAAGAGAGAGCATGGACAAAGATGTGTGTGTCCCCTTACCTGTACAAAGGGATCATACTAACAGGGCGGCCCTCCGAGGAAGGCTGTGGTGGGTGTTCATGTTGGTCTCCCCCCAGGGTGGTCAGGGCAGGGGGTCGAAGCTCCGTAAACAGGAGCTGCTATTCTTATCTTTCACTCTCAGCTCTCTGAGCCATCCTCGTGTGTGGAAAACAATCATCAAATCTCACCTGGTTACAGCACTTGACTCTTTCCAGAGGGTTACTTTTGTAGTCATATTGACTGAAGCTTAAAAAAAGAAGAAAACAGGAGGAATTTATCCCCCCACATTGTACAGGAGAGAACACTGGGGCTCAGAGAGGGGAAGTGACTTGCCCAAGGTCACACAGTCTGTTGCAACAAAGCTTGATGTGCATGCAGTCGGAGTCTGACAGCCCCTTGCCCTGCAAGCTTTGTGAAAATGAACACAGATTTGGGGTCACACCACCTCCCTTCTGCAGCCCCTAAGAATGGGAGGGAGACTTCAGGGCTAGAGTGCACAGCTGCGCGCTCAGGAAGGATGGGACCAAGGCTTGAACCTGGCGCCAGGCTCGCTGGGCTCTCCTTTCTGCCCGAGATGAACTAGGGAGGAGGATGCCTTACCTGCCAGCTCCTTGCCCGGTCAAAGTCCCCGGGCCTGGCCTTAGTGCTGCCTGTCTGTCACCCCAGATGGGACCCTGCTTGCAGGCTGGGGGGTGACTCGACCAAATGGATTGCCACCTGCTGTTCAAGCCGTCCCAACCGGAGGCAGTTGGAACCGTGAGAAATATTCCCTCCCCGACTTTCGACTCGTCTGCTCCGGACACAACCAGGTCAGGGCGAGTGTCCGCTCCAGGTTAGGAGGCCACCGTACCTTTCTACCCCTTCTCCAAGGCTCCCTGAATATTCCTTTCCCCCAAATTTTGCACAGGTGGTTCCCTCTGCCTGGAACCCCTGGGGGTCTATGTGGCGAACCCCTCCTCATCCCTGGAGGACCAGTTCCGTGCAGGACGCCCACTCGACTCCCTTAGATCAGAGCAAGCCTTTACTGAGCACCTACTACGTGTGGGTGCCTGGGTTGAGCTCTGGGGTTTATCCATGGGTTAGACCTCGGCCTCTACCTCCGGAGGTCCAGACTTGCAGTCCTGTGGGACAAAATCACAGGAAATGGGAAGCGATGGTCTCTAGTGGGCGAGGCCTGGGGGAGGGGAGGATGGCCCTCAGGCCTCAGACCCAAGAATGACAGCAGCAGGCCAGGCTCCTTGGTAGAGAGGCTCCCCTACTCCTCCCCAGCAGGCTGGCTCCTCTTGGCAGCTCCCGTCTCAGCCACATGGAATGGACAGGGGCAGCAGGAAATGGGGGGCCCTGCTTAGGAGATGGCTCTGACATCAGACAGTCTGTGTGATCTTGGGCGCATCAACTGACCTCTCTGTGCTTCATCTCCACAGCAAAATGGCAACAGAACTAGGACCTGCCTCAGGGGCCCCTGTGAGGAGGGGTGATTTCATGCGCAGGATGCTCAGAGTGCGGTTTCAGCACCCAGCCAACGTCAGCTAGTCTTGCTTCTATTGATAATTTTATCAGAGGATGATTTCGAAGCCACTGTCAACTCGCCCTGGGCACTAGGGAAGTCCCTCCCGTTCCCGGGTCTCTCTCCATCGGGAGAAGGCAGTAAGCCATGCGTTTCCAGCACTGGCGTCTGGGACAGGGATGAAGCAGGGAGGCCACTGTGCAGGGACAGAGCCTGGTGCCAGAAAGGCCAGGCCAGGGCTGGGCAGGAGTGGACAGGAGACCCCAGAAGGCCTCAGCGGGGGTGAGTGGAGAAGGGAGTTGCAGCCAGATCGCGAGGGCTTAGATGCCAGAGTGCTCCTGGGGGCGACAGCCTTGATCAATTATTTGTCGAGTCAATTATTTGTCAAGTCGTTAGAGAGATAATGGGCCCTCCGGAGGAAGTGATCTCCCCATCCCTGGAGGAGTGTAACAAGGCCGCCACGAAGAGGGAAGTCAGGCGGCACAGTCTGGGCGGGGCCTGAAGCTCTCCAAGAGCAGCGACCGGGCAGAGGCCGTGGGCCTGCTGCTTCGGCACCTGCCCTGGAGGCCTCTGCTTCCTTGGTGTGACCTTGGCAGTTGACCTCACACCGCTCTGCCTCGCCTGCCCATTTGTACCGTGCGCAGCCGAGGCTGTGAGGACCCCGGCCTGGGCCGGCTCCTGCTGAGGCTGCTGCAGCCTCCCTGCTCGGCCTCCTCTGGAGGCCCACAGTGTAGCTCTGTCCTCTCCTCTCACTGTCCTAGGAGGAAGTGTGCACTGGAGTCTGGGGCTGAGGAGGCTCCGGCCGAAGCCTCCCTAAGGAGCTCGCCATGGTTACCAGCTGCTGCCAGGAGAGGCCATAAATCCCAAGCAGGGTGCGCAGGGAGGGAGGCGCGCGGGGCTGGAGGGGCAGCTAAGTGGAATCGAATCTTGTTTAAGGAGGAGGCCGGCGCCTCCCCGGGCCTGTAATTTACTGCGAGGTTGACAAGATGAAAGCGGAGTTTTCGGTGGCATAATCGCCGGGACCTCGGGGAGCCGCGGGAGATGAGCCGCGAGGCGGGAGGTGGCAGCAGGGCTTTAAGGAGATCGGGGCGCTGATCCTGCTGTGATCACAGCAGGCGACGGCGCGGGGCCAGGCCGCTGAGCGGGGCTCAGGCTGCGACTTGCCCGCTGTCGCCGGCCTCCAGAGCCGAGGTCAGGCTCTGAGTTTCCAGCACACTTTTTATCAGGGGGACGTGCCTCCCACGATGCCGGCCTGCGCGCTGCCCCCAGCCCGGCTGAGCCCCTTCTCGGAGACCCCGCGCCAAGGCGGCTCCCACCCCCACGTCACCCCCGGCAAGGTGGGAGCCGCGTCCAGGGGCTGCAGACGGGACTCGCTGGGAGCCGGGGCTCCAGAGCCCTCCACGGGCCGTGAGGCCCCTGCTGGACGCGCCCCCGGGCAACTCCCCCTTGGGCTTTCCGGAGTTCCCAGGGTCCCCTGTCCCCTCCTGCGACAGGCTCAGCCTGGGCTGTTTCCGGAAACTGGCAACAGGCCTTCCGTCGCCGGTGGGCGCCGGCGTGTGGGGTGGGGGCTTCTTTCGCAGATGGGAA
Organism: Sciurus carolinensis; assembly: GCF_902686445.1. Classification (NCBI taxonomy): domain Eukaryota; kingdom Metazoa; phylum Chordata; class Mammalia; order Rodentia; family Sciuridae; genus Sciurus; species Sciurus carolinensis. The sequence continues at coordinate 13,364,373 of NC_062214.1, forward strand.
GACTGAGGCCCGGAGGGTGGGGTGCCCTGCGCGGGGCGGGGCAGGGGGCGCGGCTGGTGAGGGCTTCGTGGGCGCTGGACCCTCGCCGCGGGGCTTGGCGAGCCCGGTTCTTCTGTGGCCTCTTTTTCCTCAAGCCCCTCCGGAGGCTGGAGGCCTTCACACACATCCTGTCCAATCGCTGGGAGACCCCGGAGCCGAGTTCAGGGTGACACACAGCAGCTGCACCCTGCCGGGTGGAGACGGCTCCCTGACCTCCGCTCGGGCTGGGGCCGCTCAGAATCTGCCGGGGAGCCTCCCGGCCCGCCCGGCTCTGCAGCCAGACGTTCCCACTTCAAGTCCTGGCTTCCCCGTTCCTGGCTGGCTGTCACCTTGGACAAGTGACTTCACCTCTCGGTGCCCCAGTTTCTTCATCCAAAATGTAACAATGATAATAAAATACTTTGTGGCACAGATGAAACAGGGAACCGACGTGGAGAGGTTGGCGCTGTGGCCGACAAGTGCCGTCTCTTATTTTTAGCTCATCAAGTGCCCAAGTCCCTGGCACAAGCCCCTTGGGTACATTGCCCGCTCCTGTTATTGTCATTGCCACGGCATCAGAGGTGCTGGGGTGGGAATATGCATTCCAAATAAGCCCCTTGTTCTATTGCCAGCATGATCCCGGTTTTCTGATGAGTCCTGGGAACTGTGGCTTGACCTTTTATTCTAGAGAAGCCCAGAGAGGGCAGGGATTTGCCCAAGGTCACCCAGCATGGTGGGATCCAAGCCAAGTTCCAACCAAGCCTACTTGTCTTCCAGTAGAGAGCTTTCTCTTGCACTGCAAAGGGACAGATTCCTTAATGTCATCTTCTCTGGTTGCAATAAAAATTAACTACCCTGAATATGCGCCTCATCAATGCAGCCCCAAGGCAGACGCAGGACTGAGGGAGACCCGGATGAAACGTGTCACCATGCTCCTGGGACATCCAAGCGGTCTTTCTGGTGACTCCCAAAGACCCCGGAGCCGGCAGGTCTTCTCTGCCTTGGTGTGGGTGAGACCCCGTGCTGGGACCCCGCGAGGTCTCAGTGGACAGAGCTGCAGCTGAGGAGTGCCCTGCCTGGCTTGGGTCCAGCCCCACCCCACGTAGCTCTGCACCCTGCGGGGCACTGGGGCCACCTCCCTTCTAGCCCTGGCCCGAGGGTTGGAAGGTCAGACCTTCTTCCCCAAGGTTGCTGGGACAAGGGATCTTGTGTGCCCCACCCAGGCTGCCCTGGAGCCTCCACAACAGGTGGACTCTAAGAGGCTCAGGTCCCTGAGCACCTTCTCAGTCTGAAGCCTCATATTCCAAGAGCCAGGGAGGGGAAGTTCAGGACCCCCGTAGGATGGGGGAGCAGGGGCCTCGCGTGTGCTTGGTGGCAGCGTGTGCAGCTCCCCGATATAGCAGACAGAACAAAGGGGACAGACAGCCAAGGAGGTGGGACAGGGGAGAGAAAGGAGGAGAAGGTGGAAGGGAAGAAAGAGACAAACTAGAAGAAAGAACAGGAGAAGAGGGGAAAGAAGAGGAAGAGGGCGAATGGGTAGAATGGATTCACCAACCATGGCCTTCTATTGTAACAGAAGCCCAGAGAGGGCAGGGATTTGCCCAAGGTCACCCAGCATGGTGGGATTCAAGCCAAGTTCGTAAGGTGAAGTACTATACAGCAGTGAAAAGGAGAACAAAGATGGTCTCACAAACTTAAGGTGCAGAAAAGGAAACCAAACGCAAAGAGGGTTTGCAGTAGGCATCCATTTACATCAATCTCAACAACAAGCCAAACAAGAAACCATTGGGACGTTTAGTTGCACACAGAGATGTTCTCAGTGAAGAAAGGAACTGGTCCTCACAAAGCCAGCAGATGGACCAGGGCACAGCGTCAGGAAGGTGCAGGCACCCGGTGGCTGAGAGGCTCGACCTAAGGGCGGGTCCATCAGTTTGTCTTGTGATTATCGTTTATGCTGTGCATTTGTGGCGTTTTTTGTATCAAGGCTGAATTTCACAATTTAACAGACTGAAAAGTCTAGAAAGAGTGGGGGAGAGAGGCGGAGGCCGAGGCGGCGGTCCGCGGTGGGCGGGAGGGCTCCGGCTCTGCTTGGCTGGCACCAGGACGGGCCCTGCCCCCATCCGGCCGCGTTTGTAAAATGGAATAAATATTGACACGGCCAGGATGGTATTCAATTTGTCCTGATCACTGGGCTGCGGTGAGTTCTGACAGGGCGCGGTGTAGAACAGCGGCCCAGGATGTAATTTCCGCTGTCAACATGATGTACAGCGGCTCTGCCTGCCGCACCGCCAGCGGGCGGGCGGGGGTGGGGCCGAGACAGGTGCCACTGGGCACCTGGCCCAGGGGCCTGAGGGTCTCCCTGCAGGTGAGCAGAGGCAGCCACAGTGTGAGTGTGTGTGCATGTGTGCACACACACGTGTGCACACACGTCTCTAACTTGCACAGGAGGTCAGGCCTCAAGCAGGGACCCTGGCCTGGGGTAAGGCAAGCCAAGCAGTGATCAGAGGAGGACATGGTTCATGCTCAGAGCCAAATGCAGGCCTGTCCTACCTGATAACCACCGAGCACCTCCTTGCCCATCCTTATTCTCCCCTGATCACAGACCGTCCGAATTTCAGATATAGCATTCACTAGCTGTGTGACCTTGGGCAGGTCCCTCAACCTCTCTGAGCCACCAGCCCTTCTCCTGTGATAGAAATGTTGCAGAGAGCCGTTGTGAGAATTCAACCTGCTCACCCTCATAAAGCGTCCTGCTGGAGTTCAGCATCCCCTCTTTCGTTAGCTAAGGGGACGGCGCTGTGCCTGGCCCATGTAGATGTGTGTGAGTGTCGCTCTCCCTGGTTCACCATGAACTCAGCAGGTGCTGCCGCCTCCCTTCCTTCCTCTCTATCCCCTTGGTCTGTCAAGGGTGTCCCCAGAGGGACAGAACTGGGACCAACCCCTCCGTGTCCCCTTGCTGCAGTGTCCTGCATTGTCCTTCATTGGAAGTGGGCTTGTAACGCACTCGATGGGGCTTTCGTGGGGAATAACGAGGTCATGGTGGGAGCGCCAGGACCGGGGAGCTGGCTCTTGGTAGGTGATCGATAAACGTCGGCTCAAGGGAAAGTAAAGCCGGGAAGTCCTTCCTGGTGCTTCTGCCTCCCTCCGCCCACGGTCCATCGTCACCACGTCTGCTCCGTGGTGCTTCCTAAATGTTTCAATATTCCAAAGCTCTCACCTTTCTCTGTCCCTCGATGGCCTCCCTGGTCCGGGCCACCTCCGCTCTCTCCCCCAGACCCTGCCACTCCCTTGCTGGCCGGCTTCCAGCCTGCCCATCCGGCTTGTCCCTCCGGAGACAGCACGGCGAGCTCTTGGGAGAGGCGCGTCTGAGCCCATCTCCTCGGCTGCGTGGTGCCCCCTCCCCAGCGGGAGCTCCTCCGGCCCCTCCCGGTGTTTCTCTACGCGCCCCCCATCCTCCGTCTCAGCCCTGACCGTCAGGCCTGGGATGTGACTCCACAGGTCTCTTACCTGCCCCAGCGTGTCCCACCGTCCCTTAGGGTTCGTCCCAAACACCTTTCCCAGGAACTAGTCCCATCCCTAAGGAGGCCGTGCCCCCACTGTACACGGGGCCCTGCGCTTCCTCCTTGTGGGATAGACCAGTGGTTACTGCACATTTGTTTGCGAGATTGTGGGATCAATGCACGTGCCCGCCCCCGTGCACCCCTGGGTCCCCAGAATGGACAGCTCAAGACACGGACCTGCCTGGCTCACTCCACGCTGCATCCGTAGCCTCTACAGTGCCTGGCATGTAGTAGGTGCTCAATAAATATTTGATGAGTCAGTAAATGGAGCAAGCAGAAGGAAGCGCTAGCACAGAGGGGCAGCCCGGGGAAGGCGGTGCGACAGTAGCCTGGCAGCCCGGCCATCGAGTCTGGCCATCCACGCAGCAGGCAGCCCCTCCTCCTCCCTGGGGGGAGCACCCTCTGAGCACTGCCCTGAGGTGGGAGCTGGGGGCAGGGGGCAAGAGCAGAGGTGCCCAGGGCCAGCAGGCAGGCTGGGGCCAGGCGAGGAGGGCCTGGGCTGGGCCTCGGGCTCAGACAAAAGTGCTCCAGAGCCGGGAGCAGGAGGCAGAGCCAGTGGGCTGTGGGGCTGGCCCCAAGGTGGGCCAGTGTGGTCACAGGGCAAGACGGGAGAAGGGCGAAGGCCCAGAGGCACGGAAGGCTGGCGACTCCCGGAACCGGGTGTGGCTGGTGGAGCGGGGGTGTGGGGGGCCGTGGGCCTGGAGCGGCTGCCGGGCAGGGGTTAAAGGCCCAGGCGGGGAGCTGGCGGGCAGGCCAAGTCCAGGCTCCCGGACACACCAGGGGCACGACCTTGGGCAGGTCCTCCTGCTCAGTGTGCTCATCTGAAGACCGAGGGCCAACAGCACCCTCGGTAGGAGGCACGAGGTGCTGGAGGACGAGGAAAACCCTCTGCTGCTCTCAGGGGGGACGGATCTGCTGGGAGGGAGCGGAAGGTTCCAGCCCTCAGGAGCGCGGCTGCGAGGAGATGCCTGGAGCGCCCTCAGCAGGGCAGGACCAGGCAGGGCATGCGCCCCAGGGGCCTTTGCAGGTGCAGCGACCCTGGTCATGGGGCGCGGGTGACCCAGCTCTGACCCCCTCCCCCCACCTTCCCTTCCCGGCTCCCCTCCAGCCTCCAGCCAGGGGTGCTGGCGGGTCCCATCACACGCACTCCCTGGCTCCTCACGCGGACCGCCAGGCCCCCCAGCCATGGCTTCAGCCCCCGCAGAGCAGCCCCCGCCAGCCACTCGCTGCACACCCAGTGAGCGCCTCCTGTATGCAGGGAGCTATTCCAGGTGCTGGGATACCGTGCACAGTACCCGGCAGGCGTCCTTGGCTGTGAGTCACAGGCGTGCCGTGGGGGTGAGCAGCCGGCTCCTTGCGTGTGCGCCAGCGGGCTTTCCACCTGGGGCAGGGGCGGAGGCCAGGTGCCCGAGCAGCTCCCCGGCCTCCCCAGGACCCACCCTGGCTGGGGAGCACTAAGCCGGTAGGAGTGATCCCCCAGGAGCCTGCAGCTCCGGGCTCAGGATGCAGCAGGCACGGTGCCCTTGGGACAGGGACAGGGCAGCCAGATTGCCAGGCACAGCTCCAACTGCCAGACCCCCGAGTCGAGCAGGCCTGGAGAGAAGACGCGACTCGCGGGCGGCCAGGCGGAGCGAGGGGCGAGCGGCCGAGGGGAGGCCCCTCCTCCTGGGCTCGCCAGCCTGGTGCCCAGGTGGAGCCGGCTGCCCTTCCCAGTGGGCTCCCCTCCTCTTGGCACAGGGCGCACTTAGGGCCTGATTAACAGTTGCTAAATAAACGCACGACCGAATAGATACTCGGCCGAGCCGACCAATGTCTCCGAGCCCCTGTACCCAGCAGAACTCTGTGTGCCGTGGGGTCGGCAGTGTTTGTCGACCGACCCGAGTGACAGCACCGGCTAGTGTCTGATCTCCAGGCGCCCACCCAGCACTGCTTCCCTGCACACGCGTCCATCCGCCGATCTCTTACATGGGCCCCAGGAGGTAGGTAGCAGTATCCCATTTCTCAGCAGAGGAAACTGAGGCTTAGGGAAATGGAGGAAAGTGCCCCAGGTTCCATGTGCAGTAACACAACAGAACTGGGACCCAACCCGAGACCTCAAGGTCTTAGGGTCCCTAAATATTAAATCCGGTCCCTAAGATAGGGTCGGGGGTTCTCGGGAACTCTGGGGAGGAGGCAGGCGTGAGGAGCCCCGGGCTCCGCCGGGAAAAGGCCTCTGTGCTGTCCTGTCTGGAGGTCACCGCGCCTGGCCCCTCTTCTAGATCTTGGCAGAAGAGACTGGGCAGCAACCAGGGGAGGGGTAGGGTGAGAAGCCCTTCCTCTGTCCCCAGGGAGAGAGCCAGATGACAAAGGAGAGCCAGGAGCCTCTGAGCTGGCAGGCAACCTTGGCAGTTATGGTGCCAGGGCCTTAAGAAATCAAGAAAGGACGTGCTGGCCACCCACCGGACTCCCAAGGACACGGTGTGCGCGTGGCAGCGGCCATGCCGGAGCTCAGATGAGCCACAGCAAACCAGAACAGCTGCCGTCTTCTGTGAGATGGAGAGTCACGCCCAGCAGCCCCGGAGCCTGCAGCTGGTCTCCCTCCCAGGCCCGGTTCTGTGCTTGGCTCTGGAGGAAGCGGTAGGCATGGTCTTTGTCATTCAGAATCTGCCACCAGCCCCCAGAGGTGGGCTCAGCCAGACAGATCTGAGCGAGTTCAGAGAAGAGAGCATGAGAGTCTGAGGAAGTACAGGTTGGAACTGGATTTAACACCCAGGGCGGATCAATTCATTGGCTCATCAATATCATTAAGGACACACAGATTGTTCTCTTTCTTTAGTAGAGTTCTTTGGTCTTTTGGTTTGTCTCCCTTCATCATCCCCAAAAGGCTGCTGTTGCTCCAGCCATTACCTTACTCACACATGCAGAAAACGAAATGTGTCTCCTTAAGGCATCTCTTTTTTAAGAGCAAAGATATTTTCTTGGAAGCTCATGGACCAGAATTGTCACATGATACTTTCTAAACCAGTTACTGGTAGGGAGAAGGGAGTGCCTCTTATGACTTTAGACTAATCACCGTGCCCAGAGCAGGGGCTGAGCACAGGGCCGAGCAGAGAGCGGTTGTTGAAATGAAACGAGAAAGAAAGATGGCGATGAACCAGCTGTTTGCAGCCAGCCGTGTCCTTGGTATTTCCCATCATTCTTCCTTACACACCAGAAAATCCAGTCGCTCTGCACTGGTCACCGTTCTGGCTCCTGTCCTGAGGGTTCCTCTGCTCACACTTCCTGCCTCTAATTTCCTACCTCATCTGCTTCCTCGTGTCTGACTCCTGCTCACCTCTCGGGGATCAGCTGCGTCCCTCCCTCCAGATGGCCTCCGCGGTGGCCCACACGGACTCGCCTTGCCATTTGCCATGCTTTGCTTTTTAGTTGGTTCTTTGGGGGCTTTAAAAAGACTCTTGGTCTCGCTGGCCAGGCCTGGTGGTGCACTACGATCCCATGGCACCGGAGGCTGAGACCAGCCTGGGCAACTCAAGGAGACACTGTCTCAAAATTTTAAAGAACAAATAAATAAACTTCTAAAAATAATGGGTGTAGCTCGGTGGTACAGCCGTTTGCCCTGGGTTTAATCCTCTGGACTGAAAAATGTGTGTGCGTGTGTGTGTGTGTGTGTGTGTGTGCGTGTGCGCGTGTGCACGGCGCCCCAGAGTCTCCTGGGCATCTGTGGGTACGTGCATCAAATCCCCAGGGCTTGGCTGGTGTTGGTGTTCAATATCTGTTACCGAAGAGATAAACGAGTAAATGGTACACAGGTGGTGCTCTGTACATGCTGTGGGTGTTGCCAGTCGAGGGATGGTGAGCGCCTTGGAGGAGGGACTGGGTCTTTATGTCTCTATCATTCCAAGGATCTCGAAGCCCCTCTCCAGCTCATTAGGAAATGTCCCCTAGGTTTGAGGGACTAGGGACAGAATGAATGTCTCCACCCTGGCCACAGGCGCCTGGAGAGCTAGGCGCACCTGGCCCACCTCCCGGGCTGAGAACCACACTTCGTCATGGCCGTTGGAGGAGAGCTGCTGGCCCAAGCCCCCTGGAGACCACCCAGCCCCAGTCGCCTGCCACAGGGTCCCCCGGGCCTGCGCATGTTCCAGACACCAAAGGTGGATCTCGGGCCTAGGGGGCCCTGAGCCGGCCTCTGTGGTCACGGAGGTGGATGTCGTGCTGTGTTATTGTTATTCCACACACCTTGTGACCTGGGGACCCAACAGAGTGGCAGGGCCTGGGGGGCCTGGAGCGCAGTGGGTACTTGTGGACTCCCAGGAGCCCAGAGCCAGAGTGTGGGAGCTGGAGGCAGGCGGGCACCTGGGGTGGGCCGTCCCCTTCTTCCCACCACCGCCAGAGGGACTCAGGGCTCCAGGCAGGAGAGGGGGCTCTGCCAAGCCAGCAGCCTGGGCGGGGCACAGGCCACAGGGGTCCCGGCCCCAGGTCCGGAGAGACGGCAGGAGGAGGAAGGGCTGCAGGCTGGGCCCAGCTCAGGTGCCTGCAGCTGCCCTGGTGGCGTTTCTTGGTTCCTGTCCTGACCCTTGTCGTGAGCCGTCCTCACTGGTGGGGGAGGAACAGGAAAATGAACTCTCGCAAGTCCGGCCCCTGCCCACCAGGCCATCCGGCCGCCTCTCCTCCCAGTGTCTTGACTGCTCCAGTCGAACCCACGCCCTGCCACCACCAAACGCCTTTGCTCAAGGTCAGTGATGACCTGGGCATCTCTCACTCCAGTGGTCACTTCAAAGAGAACTGTCCGGAGATGACCATAACATTTATCATCTCAACTGGAAACGGGGGAGAGGGACCCGGTTAATAGGAATGCCACGGGACTGTTCCCGGCAAAGCCGGACAGCCAACCACGAAACGGCAGCGCTCTGGGCCGTGGATGCCCTGACCGGCTGTGTCCTGCTGACTCCCAAGCGCCCTCGCGGCCTCCCTCTTCCTCGGTCTCCTCTGCCCTTCCTGCCTCCTCCCCCAGCCCAGCCCCGCCCAGCCCCAGGCCTCCCCCACCCCACACTCCCTCCTCACCCTTTCTCAACTTCAAATCCCACCTGGGTCCCAAGTGGGTGTCTGCAGCCAGGACCTCACCCAGCTCCCGACCCAGGGCACAGGTGCCCACTGGATGCCTCCTCTCCATGGCTACCAGCCGGCGGCATCAGCATCCACCCAGTGAGGAGCGAGCAGCGTGAGGCCTTGCTCCCCCGGGTCTGCTCTTCCCGAGTCATCTTCAGATCCGCAAAAGGAAGCCCTGTGGTGCCTGTGGCTTAGCCAGGGTGGCGGCGCCGGCCATCTCTCCCCTGCATTGCATCTCTGACCCACCAGCATAGCCCTAGGCTCAGCCGGAGCCTCCCCTGCTCCACGTGGGCCATGCCACCATGACCACCTCCTGGATTATCCTTGGAAGCCCCCAGCCCCTCCACTTTCACCCAGTAGCCAGCCAGCCCATGCCCCTCCTCTGCTCCAGCCACCCGTGAGGCCCCGTCTCACGGGCAAAGCCCAAGAGACCCTTCAGGCTCAAGCCCCACCCCCAGGCACCTCTGACCCCATCTTCACTCCACTTGGGCAGCACTGGGTTCCATGATGGCCCTCCTTCACCCCAGAGGGCACTGACCCCAGGCCTTGCATGGGCTGCTCCCTTGGTCTGGAATCCTGCGTATGTACAGCTCCCTCACTTCAGGTCTCTGCTCAAATGCCATCCTAATGGCACAGCCCTTCTCTGAACAGCCTGTATGAATGCTCATTTATAGTGATAGATGATAGGTAGGTAGATAGATAGATAGAAAATTCTACCACCCTCCTCACTGGCCTTTGTTTTTCCCCAAAGCATTTACCATCATCTGACATTGTCTTAGTCGGTTCTCTGTTGCTATAACAAAATACCTGAGGCTGGGTTATTTATACGGAAGTTTATTTTGCCTCATGATCTGGAGACTGGGAAGTTCAAGAACAGAGTGTGGTACTTGGTGAGGGCATCATAACACGAAAGAAGGTGAGAGGACAAGCAAGTGGGTAGCAAGCATCGCAAAAGAGACCCGACGTGGGGGTGCAGTTACAACCCGGAACCTGGAGAGCTGCGTTAATTCCTCTTCTCGACCTCCTCCCCTCTCACAGGCCCGCCTCCCAACACCCCCACCATGATGATCAACCTTCAAGATGCATTTCAGAAGGAACACACCGTTTTCAAACCAAAGCAGACAGGTCATTTGCTTCTCGTTGGTGTCCACCACCTAGCAAGGCAAGGTCTCCAGCTATTTATTTTCAATAGAACAACAGAGTGGAAACTCCTGGAATGGACGGATGTGCATGGGATGCAGCGTGCCGGCTGGCGTGTGTGGCTGCAGACACATGCTTGCCTGCACATAGAAACGCCATGCGTGTCTGCAGCCCCCGGGGAGACAGGCGCATTGTGGAGGCGGGGCTGCAGGGTGGCCGGCCCGGCCGGGGCTCAGTTCTTAATCCCATTTGGGATTAAACAGCTCTGTGCAGTAGGTTGAGACCTGTGCCCAGGAAGGCCACCGACACGTGCAGCATCTCACAGGGAGTCGCAGGAGAGCTGGACACAGCCCAGGGATCCAGACCACCGCCCCAGACAGACAGAATGCCAAGCAGGGTCCTGTAGCCGTCACCCACCCGGGACAGGCAGCTGGAGCAGGAGCGGGAGGGAGGGGAGGGGAGGCTGAGTCTTCAGCGGCTCTGGCAGGCGGCACAGCGGCGACGAGCTGGCAGGCAGCCAGGGCGCCTGGCCAGCGTGCCTGAGGGAGGACCTGGCAGCTGAGGCACAAAGGCCCAGGTGGGGAGGGAGAGGAGCGGGCTGTGGGCAGGGCCGCCCCTCAGACCAGATGCCAATTGTGCCACGCGCCAGGGGGCGGCCCTGACCTGCCAAGTGGGCCCCAGCACCCAGAGGGCACCTTTGCCCATCCCCCAAAGGTGCGCGAGCCCAGGGGAGTCGGGTCCTGGGTTCGAGACTGCGCTCTGTCACTGATGCTGTGCGACTTTGGACAGCGCCCGACTCCACTCTCCTCTGGAGCAGGCATGGCACCCAGGCCTTGCCCCCCGCAGCCTCCCCAGCAGGCTCCCCACACTCCCAATCCCACTCGCCCACACCCTCCCTGCCTGGACCTCGAGTGCTACCTCCATGCGGCCCAGCCTCTGTCCCTGCTATTCCTCTGTGGGGAACCCTTTAGTGTCCAGCTTCTCCTCATCCTTCCAGGCTCTGCCAGATTCCCCCGGTTCTGAGAACCCCTCCCAGGCCCCTGTCCAGGGGGACACTCACCCACCTCTTCCATTCCCGTTTCTTGCCTTAATTTTCTTCTTTTGCTTACCAGGCCCTAAAATCATATGATATTGTAGATTGACCCCATTATCGTCTGTCTGTCCCCCAGGAGGCCAGTTCCACGAGGGCCTGGGCTCTGTTCTGCTTATTGCCGTGTCCCGGGGGCCCAGCACAGGGGCCAGCATCAGGGAAGCACTGGTAAATATTTGTGGGAAGAGTAAACGCATAGCCAGAAAAGACGCGCTGTCTTCTAATTACTGATTGGATCTCGCGGTCGTCCTCAGAGGGATGATGCTAATCGTCTGTTGAATGAGTGAGGGAATGAACGAAGTGCATTTCTGTCTCCCGCCTGCAGTAGACACTAATGTCTGATGAATGAATGATTGAGTACCAGCGCCCCCCACCTTGCAGAAGGTATTATAAACCAAGAAACCGGGGGGCGGGGAGCAGAGCAACGGCAGGCTGCCTGCCAACTGGGCATCTCCCAGAGGCAGCCCGGCCTCCTCGAGGTCCCCCCTCCTCCAGCGCCTCCCTCTGCATCCCTGCGGGGCGATGACAGCCCTGGAACTGGCTGGTGGAGCCAGGGGAACAGTCCCTGCAGCGTGTGCGGGGAAGTCATAAGCTCCAGGAAATGAAGGCTTCAGAGCTGCCTCCTCCTCGCCCAGAACTCCAGCCTCATTACGCCAGCCCCGGCCATCATGTGGGGAATCAGAGCCAGATCCCCAGAGGCGGAAGCTCAGCCTGGGGCCGCAGAGCGGGCCACCAGGATGAGGGAGCTGCCTCCCAGACCCACATAACAGGGTGGGGGTCGGGAAGGGGATGAGGGGCGCTTGCAGTGGGGCCACAGGTCCTCTTAACTAGAGGGACAGAGGGGACTGCGGGTCCAGGGCCCCTCCATCCCACTGCCCCCTCCGGACTGTTGGCGTTCTCCATTACCCAGAAACCCTCACCAGCACCGTCACCTTCAAGCAGAGCCTCCAGGCCCTGAAACCCCTTCCATAAAGGGTTTCCAGGGCCGACATGGCGAAGGAACACCAGGGCAATGCCAGCCCCCAGAAATACCTTCATCTCATCTACATCAAAGGAGGGTCTTTTCCCTGGAGACTCAGCCCCCTGCCCCTGGTCCGCACGCCTCAGGTTCCAGCCTAACTCCTCAACTAGCCCGACGGCTCCGGGCCGGCGTGTGTGCTCTGCCGCCTGCAATGCCCACCCTGTTCCTCCGTCTGCTCGAAGCTGCCCTGACTCCCCACCTCCCTCCCCTGAGCCCACAGGTCCAGCTCGTCCGCATACACACACTTCAAGGGCCCGATCACAGGCCACCTGGTATTTGGGTTGTGACTGGAGGGTCTCACCTCCCACCCCACCAAACTGCACGTGATCTGTGTTCCCAGCATCCAGGCTCAACCTGGCCCGGAGTCGAGGCTGGTGGAACTGAGTTGCTGAGCTGAGCGGAACTGGAGGTGGCGAGGCAGGGGACTGAGCCCCTCGCCTTCTCTGGCTCTGGTCTGTGCCTGAAATTCCTCCATTAAAGCAGCATGGCTGTCCCCTGTAAACACCCACATTAAGCCATTATTCATCATTAGGGCTTGAGTAGGCGTGAGTCCCTCAGATCCTTTCTTGCTGAAAACGGGGATCTGATGGAGGGAGGGAGGGAGGGAGGATTGATCTGTGGACACAGTGCTGGTCCAGGATGGGGGAGGAGAGGTGTCCCTCGGAGCCAGGGAAAGGCTTTCTGGGGGAATGTGGACACGATAAAGGCACGTGCAGAGGAGAGGGCTTGTGACCCTGCCGAGTCACGCAGGGCCCCTCCAAGCAAGGCCTGCCGGTGAGCCAGTGCCTCACCCCCTAGAGGGGCGAAGGGGTGGTGGCTTACCAGAGGGCCTTCCCCAAGTCCCAGATTTGGATGAAACGGCTTCTACCTGTCGCTATGGGAGGGTGGGAGGTGGGGTGGCAGGCTGGGAGCAGCACCCAGCCCCAGGACGCCTGGGTCTTGAAAGACCTCTTCTAAAAGTTGCAGCGGGGTGGAGGATTTGGGGAGGCTGGGCTGGACCAGACTGCCAGCCAGAGGCAGGGGAGGCAGCTCCTAAAGCCCCTGCTCCCCTGGGCCTGGCAGCAGTGAGAAGCTGGGGGGGGGGGGGGGGCGTCTGTGGGGACGTGGGGGAGGGGCGGCAGAGAGCAGAGCAGGGTGGGTCACCAGGGTTGAAAGGGGGATCTAAGGCTAGGATGGTGAGTGGGCTACTACACTGCGAACTCCAAGAAGCCAGGGGCCTCTCCTGGTCACCACGTGTCTGTGCCACCCTGCACAGCGCCAGGTGCACAGTAGGTGGTTAATCAGTGCTTACAGAAGGAGACAGACTCAGTCTGCCCTCCCGACGGAGCCCCTGGATGCTCTCTCCTTTCTCCTGCAGGCTCTGGATGGATCAAGAGGCGCCCTAGTCCTGGAAGGATCAGAAGATCAGCTCCTCCTCGACCCTCTTCCTGTCCGCGCAGCGCTGCCTGCTGATCGGGCCAGGGGCGCGGGTGGACCGGGCTGCTGTCCATGCCTCGGCGCGGCCGTCCCCTCCCGCTGCAGCCGGGCGGCCCCGAGGCTGGGTGGCGTTCAGGGCCGTGGGCCGGTCCGGGTGCCCCGTCGGGGGCAGTGTCCCGGCGGCCACGCTGAGGCCACCATGTGACCCGGCGCCGCTTAGTCCTGCGACCGACCGAGCGGCGGCGCCCTGGTGCCCCCCGTCCATGCTCCCGGGCCCGGCCCCGCGCAGCCAAGCATGAGGCCTCGGCCCGACGGTAGGGCGCTCCGAGCCGGGGCCGCGCTGTCGCCCGCACTGCTACTGCTGCTGCTGCTGCCGCCGCCACCGCCTCTGCTGGGGCGCCTGTGGGCGGCGGGCACACCCGCGCCGTCGGCGGCGTCCGGGGCTCGGCAGGACGGCGCGCAGGGCGCGGGCCGCGTGAAGCGCGGCTGGGTGTGGAACCAGTTCTTCGTGGTGGAGGAGTACACCGGCACGGAGCCCCTGTACGTGGGCAAGGTAACGTGGGGCCCACCCGCCCAGCAGGCCCCCATCCCCGCCCCTAGTCCGCGCGGGGCCGCCTCCCTCCTTTCAGCGTGCCTGGCCAGGGGCACGACTGGCTACCAGCCCCACTCTACCGCCCCAGCGCCCTGTGCTCAGCCCTGTCCCTCTTACTTCCCAGAGGAAAGAGAGCAAGCGAGTGGGTGAAGCCAGTCCATCTGTTGCCTGGAAGGCATGCGGAATTTAGAAACAAGTTTGCAAATCCGATCATGTCACAAACATACTCAGATCACTGGCCTAAAATGCCTCCATGGCTTTCCGTGCACCTGGGGTCAAGCCTGAATTCCATCCCATTGACTCTAGGGCTCCCATCCTCCTGCAGCTGCGCCAGGGGTCTGATGCCTTCTGAAAGGCCCTACCACCCCCCCAGCCTCCATCACGCCCCTTTGCCCGCGTTGCCCCCGTTGGACACTCCCCCCCACCTGCCTTGCTCTCCTCCACCAGTTGCTTCACATACCATACCACAGGTCTCAGCTCCAGTGCTACTTCCTGCAAGAAGCCCTCCCTGACCAGGCCAGGCCAGGCCAGGTCCCCCTATTACATGCCTTTCGAGTTCCCTGTATCTTTCCTTCATAACCCTGTAATTATGCATGTGTTTGCTTGATTGTGCAATTAATGTGTTTCTTTCCTATCAAGCCATGTTTGTTTTGCTCACCTTTAGATCCCCAGTGCACAGGCATTAGCTCACCAACTCTCCATTAAATGAATGAATGGATGGAAGCTACCTTCTCACTCCCCGAGCGTGCTTGCAGGTCTGACTGAAGATCTGTGCCCTAGAAATAAAAGGAACTGAGAAGGACTTTCATTCATTCACTCAGTCTTCATGGGACCCAGGTATGATGCTGGGGAGGCAGAAGTGAGTAAGATCTAACCTCTGCCTCCCCAGAATGACAGAGACACGCGGGTGGATAAAGTCTCACAAGTCAGCACCTGGCACTGAGTAGGCACTCATTAAAGGGTCTCTGTTGACTGGCGTCATGGAGGAGAAAACACCTGAACTGGGTTTTGTTGTATGAGTAGGAGTCCCTCAGGCTGAGGGGGAAGAGGGTAGAGCCTGGAGCTTGGAGTCCTGAAGAAGCCTGGCTTATTCAGAGATGAGTCCACAGTGGAGGTGTTGAAGTGAAAGGTGGCTGTGGCTACAGAAAGGAAGCAGGTGGTGCCCAGGGACAGTTCTCTGGCTTTTATGCAGACCAGCTGGCTTTCCGGGAAGTTGGGGTCGGCAGTGGGAACAAAACTCCAGCGTTTCCTGCTTGCAGACAGGCCTCAGAGTTTCTAGGTGGATCCGTTCTGAGGCTCAATCAAGGTCTCGGCAAGGACAGGAGGAAAGTCTAGGAGTGAGCTGTCAGGTCGGCCTCCAGAAACCCAGCTCTTCTCTGGGGCTAGACACAGTTGTCCCTGGTCCTCGGCTTCTTTCCTCTCCTTACATGTGACTGCAGTGGATCCTTGCAGTAGAGCAGACAGCTCCAGCAGGTCCACAGCCTGCTGCTCAGATCACCCAGCAACCGAGGGACAGAGCCCAGGACGGCCGACTCCCCCCCAGAACCTGGACAGCAGTCTTGGAATGGGGGGGAGGGGCCTACACCCACGACCAGCCGAGCGAGCGGCTCAGATCACAGGCTTTGGAGGCAGACGCCCCGGGGCCCAGGCCTGGTTCTGCCATCCCAATCCCTGTGTGACCTTGAACAAATCCCTGCACCTCCCTGAGACTCTGACTCTTCCTCTGTGGACATGGGGCTCCGAGAGCCCACCTTCTAAGCTTGTTGAGAACTAAGCAAGAAACTGGGCTCTCGGAGCGTTGAGCCCACGGCTTGTTCGCGATTATTTTTCTTAATATTTCCCTACAAAGTACTGAATCCTTAAAACCGCAAGGTGGAAATCATCGTTCTCTTGGTAGGCAAGGAAACCGAGGGCAGAGAGGGCAGAGAAGGCAGAGTCACAGAGCAGGCAAGTGGCCTAGCCAGCATTTGCAGCTGCGTGAGCCGGGGCTTAGTCCTGGGGAGAAGCAGCCAGCCTCCGCCCGACTGTCCAGACCTGGCCGAGACCTCCAGGCCTGGTCAAAGGCCCGCAGTCCAGGGGACCCCAGAGAGACTGGGAAGGACCCTAACACACCTGCCTAAATGTCAGAGGAGGTGGTCGTCTCTGCAAAGTGCCCCCCACTCCTGAAAAAGTGAGAAAACGGCTGCCGATGCTCTGATCTGCACCGCCTGGCCTTCAGCCTCGCAGATGAACGAGCCTCGCCCTCTCCTTCAATTACAGTCTGTGGAGGGTCCTAGTAAGTTCCTCCATTGTGAGGGGGAAAACCAAGGCCCAGGGGTGGAGGCCCTCAGGCCAAGGCCATGTAGCAACATGGCGGCAGAATCGACCCATAAACCAGCGTCCTGACCCTGTCTCCGGGCTTCATTCCTAGTCCACAGTGCTGGAAGCCAAGCGCTGTGCAGCGCAGGGGCCTTGCCTCTTCTCACCACAACTTCTGGTGTCCCCACTGCTGTTGGGGCGCCTCCTCCTCCTCCTCCACCTTCCCCTGGAGCCCCGCTCCACGCTCAAGGCCCCCTCCAGAAAAGCACCGCGCCTGTGCCCAGGGTGCACCTTCTTCTGAGGTGAGCAGCCTTGTGTGTGGCCGGGGGCTCAAGGCCCAGCTCTGCTGCTCCTGATCTCCCTCTCTGGCCACATGGTTCAGCCTCTCTGAGCCTCAGCTCCTTTTCCGTTGAGTGAGCCTATTACTGCACCCTCCTCACAGGGCGCGGGCAGATCATAAACCCCTCGGCTCCTGGCCTGCCTGCGTTGGTTTCCATTCTTCTAAGTCTCGCCCGGTTTTTCCAGCACCATCTACGGATTCCCGGAACCCCTGCTCCAAATCCCAGAAACCTTCCTGGCAACTCGGCATCCCGGCTTCTCACCACCAATTTTTCGAGAGGTGCTGGTTAGCCCACCCCCATCCCAGGAGTGTGAGCTGGGGCTTTTAAAACCACCTGGCCCCTTTCAGCCGAGCCTGTGTGTGCACAAGTGCTTGTGTGTGCACACGTGTGCACACACACGCACACTCATGCTCTTCGGGGAGAAGGGTCTTCTCCATGGTTTCAGTGAATTCACTGCTGCCTGGTCCCCCCACCCCAGGGAGCCGCTCCGAGCATCCGTCCTTGTCGAATTCCAAAGGTAGCTTAGCAACAGCACCAGGCGGAGCGAACCGGCCCCTGGTAACCTATTTTACAGACGCCTCCTCCATCACTCACCGCCGGCTCCTGTCGGCACCCACAGGAACCGCTGGGCCCCGCGGTTGTGGTTGTCACCAAGGCCACGCAAACAGCACACTCCCAAGTCCTGCCCCATTGGCTTGCCCTGGCCCCCCCCCCTCACCTGCTCACAACAGCCGCCCCCGAGCAACCTGGCAGCATTTCCATAAAATCTGGGTACTTTGACTAATCCCTTTTCCAAACTGTAATTTCCCCAGAGGCTTCTGTCAGCTGGATGTGGATTTTGTAGGATTTTTAATTTTTTAAAAAAGATAGAATTATGGGGTCAGCACTTATGACCAACTCCTGTGGGCGGTGAGATCTATTTTAGATATACGGCAGGATTAAAGTGGGGAGGAGAGCAGATTTAATTAAGTTGCTAATATTTAAAGAAAATTGATGAACTCCTGGTTTACGAGGAGCGCCGGTGTGAGCAGACCCCTCGTGTTCCGGGGAGGCTTTTTATTTGATTTGCTTTCCGTTTAAATCCTGGACTCGTTTTATTTGCGTAGCTGCACTGTCCGTTTAATTGTCTTTAATAAGGAAAACGTACCTCTGCTCGCATTTAATTTTGATTTAATTAGGAGGAAGTAATTAATGGCCTCGTAAATCCCATTTTTCAGCCCCCCTGGGATAAGAAACCATCACTCTAGTGTTTTCCGTGTTGTTTATGAGGGAAGGCTGGCCCTGGGGGGATTTCTCCTCTGGGGCTGGCCTTACTTCATGCACTATTGAGAACCTTGGGTGCAGTGCCAGATGGCCTCGGGCTGCCTTTAACAAAAACTGTGTGACTTTAGGTAAGATTTGGACCCTCTCTGGGCCTCGGTTTGCCTATCTGTATAATGGGGAGAGAATAGTCTCTGACTCACAGAATCATTATGAGACATCCTTGGGACAACGGTAAAGGGTCTGGAACTGGGCCTGGGTCATTACAGGTGCCAGTACTTGTCCTTCCTAATCTAGAACATGTGTGCCTGGGACTGAACAGAAATCAGTTGTGTACGTCATTATTCATTTGTTCCATGGTTTGCTGTGGTCCCTGTGCTGGGACATGGGAACAGCCATGTGCTCTACTGTCAAGGAGCTTGCAATCACACTCACAGGTGTGCGAGCGCACACACGCTCACCTCTCCCATGCGCCCTGGGTTTTCTCCACAGGCATTGCCAGGGTACCTAGTATGTGCCTAGCATGGGGAGCTCAGACGGAGAGGAATGGAAGTCAGCCCATGCCCTAAGCCCATGACAGCTGGGGACAACTGTGCACAGTGAGATGTCCCAGGGGAGTGTGGGACAGAAAGGTGCGCACACGGGAGCAGCAGAGCGCGCAAGGCCTCTTCAGCCAGAGGGCAGGGCACCCACGAGGGCTGCCTCAGTAGGAGACGGTGGAGCCTGAATGACAAGGAGGTGTCAGCGGAGAGCCCCAAGTCCCAGAGAGCCAGGATCTGAGCCAGAGTCCCGAGTGGGGAGGAGAAAGTGGGAGGCTCTAATCCCTCCTGAGACCAGGAGGGCCTGGAGGGGGTCTGATCTGCACTGAGCACCTACTATGTGCCAGAAGCTGCCATGTATTATTTATGAATCTTAGAATCGATGGGGAAGCCATACCAGTCCTATTTACGTGTGAGAAACGAGGTTCAGAGCAGGGCAGCCACTACCCCAGGGCCAAAGTGGCAAAGCTAAAGCCAGCACACAGCAGCTCCGGACTCCAAAGCCCACCGTCTTTCCTGATTTGTGGTTCGAGGTCCTTTACCAAATGATGGAATGGAGGCTCAGGGAGAGGAGGCCACTGACCAACCAGGCCTGCTGGGTGCAAGGTCAGAGACTGGTCTCAAGCCTGGCCACTGCCCAGCCTTCAGCCCAGTGACCGCCTGCAGCCCACTCCTTCCCCTTCCCTCCCTTGTCCTCTGGTGGAGACCTATAAGTGGCTCACCGGATTCCCCGAGGCTGCAGAGAGGCTGACCTGCACCTTGGAGTCGTTAGGCCCAGGCCTGCCTCAGACTCCTCACCTGGAATATGGGCATGCATTTTCACACTTCACAAAGTCAAGTTCAGTTTTTGCAAACAGCCTGCAACAGGTCTGGCCCACAGCGGACTCAATGAATGAGAGCACCATCTTCTGCCCCCAGTGGAGGGTCTAGGGCAGAGTCAGACGTTCCCTTTCTGCTCCAGAGCCAGGACCCTGCAACTCCAACTTCTTAGCTCCTGCCCCCATGCCCGTTGGCCCTGTCTGGCTCTGCAGTCCCCAGAGAGCAGCGGACGGGCCCAGCGTGCGCTCCGTGTCATACTTCACAGAAGAACCTCGGTGACGTCACCGCTGGTTCTGCTCCCTCCTCCCCGCTCTCCCTGATCAGTGATTCCTCTCCAAGACCTGAGTTAAAATGTCAAGGGCTAGGGGAGGCAGGAACGGAGACCACTTGCCGAGGGCTGGGGTCATTGCAAGCTGGCTCTCGCTCAGTCCTCACCGCACCTGTGCTCAGTCTGATTTCTGAGGTGGGAAAACAGAGCTCAGAGAGGTACAAGGAACAAGTCCACAGCCATGACATTCGTGAGCAGTGGAGTTGGGAGCGTGGCTTCCCACCCTGAGCCGTGTGGGAAACAGACCTTCCCTCTCTGCGTCTTAGTTTCCTCATCTGAGCAATGGGAATGGTAACGTGTCCTAGGTCACAATGAAGCCCAGTGAGATCATAGCTCCCACACGTTCCCCACGTGGCAGCGATGCCACCTTGGTGCCCAGAAGTGTTTGCTGATTCAATAAGCAGAGGATGGGGGAGGTGGGGGAAGGCACCCCAAGAGGGAAAAAAAATCCACCTTCCACCACCGCATCTCCCCAGGGCAAAGGTGCAGGAAGAGCATAAACAGCAAACAGGAGAGACAGGACTCATCCCGGGCAGTGCCAATGATTCAGGGCCTACGTCCTGAGATAATTTTATTGGGGGCATTAAACTGAGTTATGAGGTTTTTACAATCCAGCCACTTATGAGAAATCTATTAACAGTAACTGGACAGGAAGAAGGCTTCTCGGTGGAGCCCAGGACGGGCATTAATTGGGGCAATCTATAACAGGATGGGGACCCGGAAAGGTTCCACCAGACGCCTCCATTTACTCCCCGCAATTTCTGCTGAGAATCAGCAGACTCGCCAAAAAGAGAGAGATGCCCATTAATCGGCTAATGAAATATGAAAATGTTTATGGGCCATTCAATCTTCCAAATGGCACTTCTATAATCCACCTTTCAGACACAAAGTTCTACCAGCAGAATTTACACCCCGGCTCCTCCCGCCTGGCGGGGGTGGGCTTTCCTCCCTCTTCGTGACCTGACGAATTCATTGGCACCTGTTTTCCTGCTGAGGGGGCTGGGGTCCCTGGCAGCCCATCCTGAAAGGGGCTTTAGGGATTGTCTTGTTCATACCCCCTCTTCATGGAAGCTTAGAAGGAGCGAGGACCTGCCCAAAGTCACTGGCTTCATCAAGATGGATTTTCCTCTGCTCAGGGCTGCCTCAGAGATTTGGGCACTGGAGGGAAAAGTCTTGGGTGTTTCTGTTTGCAAGAAAACGGACTTCTTGCTGGTTCCTCCCCCAAGAGCTCGCCATGCCTCGGGAACAGCCTGAGCTCTGGAGCCTAGCAGGATGAAATCCCAGTTACAGAGAGAGATCGTTCAGTAATAATAACATAGTAACGCTAGCTACCATTTATTGGACACTTACTATGTCTCAGGCAGGGCTGATTTGCAGCGGGCACAAACAGGTCTAGTGGTACCAGTTGATACAATAGTGCAAACCTCCACACCCACAGCTGGTAGCCCACCTCCTCCCCACCCCTGCTCTCAGCCCCTCAGGCCTCCCCATGATCTAGCCACGACAGAGCATCTGCTGCAGGGCCCTGCTGCAGCGCCACCCTACTGGCAGGGCCCCCACCATGTTGGCTGTTAAATATCGTGCATGTCGCTGGTGCTGGGCAGCTGCGACGGACCTTAGGTACTCTCAACTTAGTGAACTCCTCAGCTCCTCTAGGATGACCTGCTGCTGTGATTGCTGGTATAACAGATGAAGGAATAGTCCCAGGGAATAGCAGTGACTTGTAGGAGGACACAGGGATGCTGGAGCCAAGGCATGGGTGGCCAGGCTGCACACCTCTTGCTTCCTGTGGCTCCTCTGCAGAGGCTTTAGGTGGAGCGAAAGAGCTTGGGCTCGGGAGTCAGCCTGCTCCTTGGAGGTCTAAGCTGAAGCATATTATCCCACTTCTCTGATCCTCAGTGGGAAAACGATAATCTGTAGAACTCTAGTAGAGTTTCTTCTCTGAGTCCTGACCAAGATGAGGGCATGTGCCTCATGACTCACTGCCCAGCATGCAGCAGCTGCCCCGCAGTTGCATCCCCTCTCCCTTTCCTCCTGTCCGCACCATGTGCCAAGTCCTGAGACTGCTGCACCTTATACTGAGATGTGTATGATGCCACCTAACCTCCAGCCTTGGGGGAGATGAGTCCATAACTCAGAGTGAGGTCATGGACCAGCAGCTTGGCAGCACGTTAGAAATGCAAACCCAGAGGCTCTGCCTGAACTACTGAGTCCAAAGCTGCATCTTAACAAGATGCCCAGGCGATCAGCCTGCACTTAGGCGTTGAGAAGCCCTGGCTACCTTGATCTTAGGAGATTGATCATGATAATGATGGCTTTGTAGAGAGATCTTGGAGGGGAATAGAGGGGTGGTTCAGAAGAGCTTTCTGGAAGCGTGGCATTGCAGCTGAGCCTTGCAGGGCTGGGGGATTTTCGGGAGGCAGAGAAATAAGGCTGAGGGCTCAGGGTCGGAGCCCGAGGCTCTCCAAGCCACAAGGAAGCATCTCTGCACTTCATGTAGGAGTAGGGAGCCGTGGAAGGTCGTGGGCAAGGAAGCGTGTTCAGATGGCCCTCTGAGGCTGAGGGCTCCCCGGCCCAGAGGAGGGTGGATTGCAGGTCAGGACTGGAGCAGGCTGAGCCTCGGAGGGCTGCTGAAACGCTCCAGGCCAGAGGCTGCCTCAGGTCAGTGCCACCACGGCTTCCGGGCCCTGGCCATCGTGAAGGTGCAGGTGCGTTGAAGGAGACTGGTGTGCAGGAACGGGCCCCCAGGGGCTTGAGGTGGGCCACAGAGAGGGGCTTCCTCCCCCGCCTCCACTCTGCCCTCCTCCTTCCTCCCCAGATCCATTCGGACTCCGATGAGGGTGACGGTGCCATCAAGTACACCATCTCGGGCGAGGGTGCGGGGACCATCTTCCTGATCGACGAGCTGACAGGCGACATCCACGCCACGGAGCGCCTGGACCGGGAGCAGAAGACCTTCTACACGCTGCGGGCCCAGGCTCGGGATCGGGCCACCAACCGCCTGCTGGAGCCCGAGTCGGAGTTCATCATCAAGGTGCAGGACATCAACGACAGCGAGCCCCGCTTCCTGCACGGGCCCTACATCGGCAGCGTGGCGGAGCTCTCGCCCACAGGTGCGCGGCCGGCTCTGGGCCCTGGGCGGGCAGGGCGACGTGCCCCCGGGGGGTGTTGACAGACCCTGCGTGAAGCCTGGGGGAGGGGCAGGTGCCCACAGGTCACAGTCACGGTGGCACACCGGGACAAAGCCACACCCATGCCCACAGCCTATACATGAATTCAGTGACACCCTCAGACACGCACACGCTGACATGCAGTCCCATGCACAGATGCAGCTGCGCACCCGGACACTACTGCACACTCAAGTCCAGCCCCAGGTACAAGATCAGCCGTGCACCCCACTCAGCCTGCCCCCCACCCAGGCAGCACCAGACACGGCCACACACGTGCTGTAGCCCTGGGCACAACCCTTCACGAAGGTTCAGCAGCACCCAGACACAGCAAGCCCTTTGCCACAACTGGCACGCATGCCATCCTGTCCCCAGGCACGATCACACAGGAACACCTGCAACCAGCAACAGCCGCAGCAGATCACAGTCCCAACAGGACCCAGACACCACCTCACACCTGGACATAGCCACGTTCCCCCCGCAGGGAAAGTGCCCTCACGCAGAGAGCGCCTCTGAGCAGACTCGCTGCCTGCAGGACACAGGCAGAAGCCCCAGGCAACACTGCCGTGCTGCAGTGCCCGTCACCGTGTCCACACGCAGGTCCGTGTCTATGTGGGAGCTGCGTGCGTGGATGTGGCAGAGGTCATGGGTGTGGCTCTGTCCAGGTGTGCAGTTCCATCTGGGCACAGCCAGTGAGCAACACCCAGATGGCTTTGCTCACCGCCCCCAGAAGGTCCAGCTGGACAACACGCCACCCACTGGGGACCCAGGCCCACACAGAGACCCTGAGGCCCCGACACAGACTCAGTCACATGTCCCTGGGGGTGGCCGCAAGCACCTGTGACGCTGCACACACAGTCTAGTGCATCGAGCAGGAAGCAAACACCGAGACACGTATGTGCAAGAAGATGTCAGGCACAACCAGGCTCAGAAACACCCTCACTGCACAGGACACTGAGACTGATGTTTGGAAGACACTGTGGGGTCCCTACTCTTGTCTGACCATCAAGGCCGCGCAGAGCCCAGGGTTCCTGAGGCTGGGGTAGGACTGGAGTCATGGGGTGAGGGCACAAGCCAGCACCTGTCACACCCACCGTGTTAGTCATCTGAGAACCAACTAGAAGGGAGCAGCCCTGGGTCCTAGACCACGCTCCACTGCTGGCTCCCGACAGCCACGGGCTCCGCACTGTCTCTGCCCCTCCCAGAGGCCAGGGGCTTTGGGTTCTGGAGAGAGACCATAATCTCTGGGCTAAGGATGTGCGCGTTCCTCTGGTCAGAGGATGGTGAGGGCAGGGAACAGCAAGGGTGTGAGTGGGCTGTACACACACACGGGACACGTGTGCCTGTGTCCACGTGCATCCCATCCACGCCTGCGTGCAGATGTGCACTGCATGGCCAGCTGAGGGGCACTTTCAGGCCGGTGCGGGCACGTGACATGCCATAGGTCTACTGGAGGTGTCCCCTCATGCATTCATTTAGTAGATATTTGTTGAGTGCCTACTGTGTGCTAGCCACTGGGGACAGAGCAGTGAAGTACTCACGAGGAGTACCTCCTGCTAAGGAAGGAGACAAGAATGAGCACACGAATCATTGGTCCAGTGAGGTCTCTGAGGAGGTGACATTGGAGCAGCGCAGGAGGTGAGGGGATGGGCCCCGGGGAACGGCAGGAGCAAAGGCTGTGGGCTTCAATTCCCCCAAGGAGGGTGGCATACAGCCAGGGAGATCGTGGCCAGGACTTCGTCTTTCATGCTGAGCAGGCTGGGAAGTCAGGGTTTCACTCAGAAGAATCACAGATCTGACTGAGTTTAACCGGAACTCGTGGCTGTTCCTTGAAGCAGAGGCAGCAAGGGCAGGAGCCAGTGGCCCCCGGAGGGGGATATTGCGAGGACCTGGTGGTGGCTCAGAACAAGATGGTGGCGGTGGCGGTGCTGAAATGAGGTCACTCGTGGATCTCTAGAAAGTAGAGCTGCAAGCACGGCTAGTCGATTGGACGGGAGGGTGAGAAAGAAAAGAAAGGACGGCTGTTGGGATTTTGACCTGAGCGACTCAGTGGCTGGAATTTCCATTTAGGGAGATCGGAGGAGCAGGGGCGCGGGAGCCGGAGCTGGTTTCAGACTCGCTGAGTTCCACGTGCTCACGGGGCAGCCGGGTGGCGATGTTTAGAAAGGCAGTTGAGTAGCCAGGTGCGGTGGAGGGGTCTGGGCTGGGAGGTGAATCTGGGAGTTGTTGGTGGCAAAGACACAGTGAGTTTTAGAGCCCGTAAGAACTTAGAAGTTAATTTCGTCAGTCGGGAAACTGGGACTCAGAGAGATGGAGACCCACCCAAGGTCACACGGAGAGCCAGAGGTAGCCAAGCCCTGACTTCCTAGGTCCCCATCCCCACCCCAACTGAAACTCTGACCTGAGAAGACACGGTCCTGTCTGCCTTTGCCCAGGACTGACCTGCATGTCTACACATGGACAAGACCAGGAAGGCAGCAAGAGGGGACGCTGGAGAAGGACACTGGGGCGTGTCTGAGGGACTTGGACAGAAGTGTCCTGGTCACACCTGCACTTTAGACAGCTCCCTCTGCTCCTCCACAGGGCTCTCCACCACCACTTCACTCTCTGCAACTCCGGAGGGGGCAGGATTGACGTTAGCATCCCCACTGAACAGATGGGAATGCCAAGGCCTAGAGAGGAGAGCTGTAGCCGTGGTCCCTTAGCTAGTCTGACGGAGCCAGGTGCTGGGCTTGGCTCCCAGACATGGGAGTGGCAAAGCCCTGGTGTCACCTGAGGGAAAACCGAGTCCAGGAGACAGGCAATGACTCATCCAAGGTCACACAGAGAGTGGGAGGCAGAGCTGAGCCCTATTCCTGGGCCCTGGCCTACGCCCCGGCCCTGCCATGTCTCCACGCCCCCGCTCACTGCTTCCCATGGCAGGGCGACTCAACCTGGACAAGCTGGGGAACCCAGGGGCAAGGAGGAGGAGACAGAAATTAAATTAGTTTGTTTTATTTGAGCAACTTTTTGAAGGAGAAGCAAATCCGACACTGGGGTGCTTGCGGAGACTCCAGGCAGCTTTGAAAATCAGTCACAATTACTGAGTCTCCTGATCCGGGCTGAGCGGGGCGGGCCGACAAGCGGCAGCAGGGTTGGGTAGCTTCGGAGATCAGAGGGAGTGGGGACGCTGCTTGGGACATGAAAGGCAGCAGTGCTCGCAAATTAAACCACTCAGAGCTTAAAAGGGAAGGGAAGTGTCGGGCCGATGAGCCACGCTTCTGAGGAGGGGCACCCGCCATGCTGGCCTAATGCAGCGGAGCAATCCTGAGCTGCCAGTGGAGGGTCTGGCCACCCACATGACCTTGGGCTGCTCCCTGTCCTCCTCTGGGCACCAGCTACCCTCCTGATCATTAAAGGGGTTCATGCAATATCATTCACAGGTATTTATTGAGTGTCTACTATGTGCCAGGCACTTCAGGCTCTGGGGACTCTGCAGTCCCCATACTAGAGCAGAGATAGGAAAGAAACGGACAAGTGACCAGTGTGGTGAGCTTCCTGCAGAGTAAGGGGGCGGGCAGGGATTTGGGGGAGTGCTGTTTTAGGTAGAGGGGTCAGGGACAGTCTAAACGGACATTCAATCACGGACACAAGGAAGAGAACCAAAATGCTCTGTGAAACTGGTTTTCAAACCCTACTGTGCACCTGGATTACCTGGAGAACTCATTAAGCATAGCTTGCTGCCCCTCTCCCCCCAGGATTTATTTATTTGTCTTTGTGGTGCTGGGAATGGAACTCAGTGCATGCTAGGTAAGGGCTCTAACACTGAGCTGTGTCCCCAGCCCCTGCCACTCCAGGGTCTCTGCTGATTCAATAGGCCAGAGTCTGTCAAAGTGTTAACCAATGCCAAGGGTTAACGATGCTGCTGGTTTGAAGACCACACTCAGAGAACCACTAAGCTAGAAGAATGTTCAAGGCACAGGGATCAGAAAGTACAAAGGCCCTGAGGACCGTGTGTTGGTCATATCCGAGGAATAGCAAGGACATCAGTGTGGCTGAGAATGTCCAGGTACCTCTGAAGAAGGACCAGGGAAGTGGATCACATAAGACCAGGACGCAGTGGAGGGCTTTCAGTTGTACTCTGAACGATGTGGGGAGTGGGAGTGGGACACGATTCAACTTATTTTTTTAAAAGAATGACTCGGCCGTCATGTTGAAAATAGACTGTAGGGGGTGAGGTGGGAAGAAGGGCGAGGGAGGAGGAGGCTGCCGTCAAGCAGGCGAGAGGTGACAGTGGCGGGGATCCCGTAGGTGATGAGAAGAGGTGGGACTCCTGTGTGTTGAAGGTGGAGCTGACGGTCTGTGGGCAACAGGGTCTGTGGGCGACAGAGACAAGGTGGCGCTGAAGGATTTGACCGGAGCGGCTGGATGGATGGAGCTACTGTGACTGAGACAGAGTCAACGCTCCGGGAAGGGCAAGTTTGCCAGATAAATTAAGAATCCATCCATCCTTGGACATGTTCAGATTGAGACGTCCACTGGAAGTCCAGGTGGAGATGTCCAGGGGACAGATGGATCTAGGAGTCCGAGCATCGGCAGAGAGATGGGGCTAGAGATGCAACAGGAAGTCATCAGCAGGGAGGGGGAGCTTAAGGCTCGAGGCTGGATGAAATCGACAAGGGAGCGAGTTTTAATAAAGAAGAACTGGACAGATAATCTTTCACTTAGGGTCCTGGACACCTTTCCTAGGGTGTCACAATCTAAGTGATAGACAGGAAGAATTTCAGGGTTCTCATATCCAGTTCAACTCCACCTACTTACTGTGTACAAGGCACTGTACTTGGTACTAGTGAGAGTTCAGAAATGAGAAATTCAGTTCAAGACGCATATTTTAACCACTGCTTTTTTCTGGGCACTGCAAGGGAGGTAAAGAGGAGCCATATAATTAAATCCACAAATATTTCTCAGCACCTATTATATTACAAGGGCTCATGTGTCCTTGGCTTTGTAGGGCTTGCAAAGATGAGTCACCCAACTTAGCCAACATTTATTAGCACCCACTTTGTATTTAGACCCACAGAGGATAGAAAAATATGTAGTTTTAATTCAGTAGACACTTATTAGTGCCTCCTGTGTACACAGCACTTTGCTAGTTAGGAGGGGCCTGACCTCAGACAGGTAGCAGATCAATTTCATCTCCTGCACCAACTTTGATCAATTGGTAGTGACTAGGGCTGTGTTGGGGAATCAAAGATCTTGGGCCCAGCAGAAAAGAATGCCGCAATGGATTAGTGATGTCTGCTGCAAGCAAAGGGTGGAGGTGGTGGCTGATATGCCACAGAATTGGTGCTGCTGTATCACAGACTGGACATGGACAGGGCCCTGCCACAGCCACATCCTGTGTTTTCCGATTCTTCTGTGAGCAGCATCTTTAATGGATGGAAAATGCCTGTTTTGTAGTACAGCCCGCACTTCTTGGGACATTCACTAAATAATAGCTATCAGCCAACACTGCTTTCACGGAGCTATTTTCCTTTATCCTCACAATCCTGGGGAATAAGCAGGGCAGGTATTACTGTCCTCATTTTGCCAATGAGGAAATAAATGCAATGAGAGATAAAGTGACTAGTCTGAATTTCCACTGTAAGAGCCAAGCCACAACTCGAGATCCAGACCCTGCGAACAGGACCCGAGTGACTGGGCTTAGCATCCGTGGCTTTCTCTGGGGGGGGCAGGCATGACCATTTCTTGCACAGGGACATCCAGCTTGAAAATCTCTAATGGCATTGGATCCTCCCACAGACTCCTGAATTCTGTTGACATCCCCATTTTACAACGAAAGAAATTGAGGCTTGAGAGAGGAAGGAAAATAAAAGTGGGAGACCATGTGGATTGCTAAATCCAAGGCTGGAGGGTGGCAGAGGGGAAAGGAGGAAGGCGGGAGGCAGAGCGTTCCCCAAGGGTCTCATTTGGGAAGGGCAGCAGCAGGCTGGGAGCCTCTGATTGTCCCATCTGCAGCCAGAGAGAGTGTGGCTCAGCAGCCCTCAGGCCCAAGCCAGGAATCAATCGCCGGCCTCTGCAGAGACAACTTCTAAAGATGTTTTTAATTAAAGTCCAGGAAGATCTATATGTGCAATATCTCCTTGCTTAGCAACGGCACTGGCTTTCACCACCCAGGTCGGGGGGAATGGGGCAGGAGGTTTCCGGTGGGGAGAGGTGGCAGAGAGGAGCAGAGGCCCTAGCCTTCAGGAGATGGCCCCTGGGCTCAGGTGATTTGAGCAGGGAGGAGTTAGCCAAGCATTTCAGAGATGCATGTCTCTCTTTGTCTTTTCCCATCAACAAATCAGTCAACAAACGTGAGCTCTGTCTTGTGCCAGGCCATTTACCCGCCTGGGTGTGAGGTGATAAAACTGCCTTCAAGGGGCCAGCACATAGTGGGGGCTCTCTAGATGTTGGATAAATGAATGGGAGCAAATTATAAACACAATGTTTACTTACAGAAACCGGCAGAGGATGCTTTCCCAGGGGCTTAAAATGTTGCTGTCCAAATAGATAAGGTCAGCAGACTACATAGTGGACAGGATATGTAAATGTTGAGGGGACAGAAGAGCTTGTGGGTCTCAATTTGGGGTGGCAGGAGAGTCCTCTTTCTCAGGGGAATTGATTAGATTCACACAGACACTCAGAGGATGCCCACATGGGCAAGACAGGCTGGGATCCATCAAGAAAGAAAGAGTGAAGGGAGGGTGTTCGGGAGTCTCCAGAGGCTCTGGAGAAGGATTTGCAATGTGGACGGTCCCTCCCCTCACGGTACCTGATCTCACTTCTCTGCCCCTTGTCCCTCCTCCTGGTGCCCCCCACCCTACTTCACAGGGGTCTCTATTTCATGCTCTCTGCCTCCGTTTCTGGGACTCATTTCCTCCCTCACCTCTGTGTTTCTGTTACGCTCTCTGCCCCACTGTTGGTCCCTGTGTCTCTCCGTCCCTCATTTCTCCACCTCACACCCACTTTCTCGCCCTGCCTCTCTGTGCGGCCTTCTCCACTGCCCGGCTCTGGACCTGCCTCCCCCTCTCCTCCCTGCACCCCCCTCCCCGCAGCCGCCTCCCTGCCTCCCCTGTGTGTTATTCATCTACATTAAGCTGCCCTGCTTGGGTGGCCAGCAGCAAGGTCAAGAGCAGCCCAGTGAGCCAGCATTATGAGTGATGATCTGAGAGGGAGTCGGGAGGGGAGGGAGGGGTTCGAGGAGGGGTTTGTTTCCCGTGTAATCTGCGCGTTCCCGGGGACTCGACAAGTGGTTTTTAATTTTTAATAGAAAGCATTCCGTGCAGTGCTGGCAGCAGCAGGGGGTGGGACTCTTTTTTTTTTTTTTTCTTTCTTTTACAAATGTTTGAGAAGCTAAATGTGAGCCTAGGGTATCCCCAGGCCCAGCAGGGTAGCAGAGGAGGTAGGGAAGAAGCAGGATGATAATAATTACAAACATCTTCATAATAATGACACTTGGTCACCTTAGTAGAGGACCCTGTTCTTTTCCAAAGTGCTTCATTTCTTTCTTCTCATCAAGGGGTCTCCCACACCCAAGGAGCAGGAGGGATAAAGTATGATCCCCATGTTGCAGAAGGGGACCTGAGACCTGGTCACCTGGTCAGGTCAGTTGGTTTTCCAGCCGCCATGCACAGAGCTGAGGACAGGGCTGTAATGAGAATCTGCGTGCCATCCCTGAGCTCCATGCAGGGCCACCCTCTCCTGGAGCCCCCTGGGGCCTCAGTTGCACCTCACAGACAGCAACTGTTAAGGGACAAACCAGGACATAGCTTCAAATTCTGCTCCAGGTTGAGCTGTGTTAGAGTCACCCGGATGAACCAGATGAATAGACAACTCCCTGCCTCCTGACGCTGGTGCCCAGGGAAGTCCTGCTCAGAGCCAAGGACACTTCCTGACTATACAGAGAAGGGAAAGGAATAGACTCCTGCTGGGCACCCACTGCACACCCGGCTTTACCAGCCTCTTGGACCATCATCTCTAATCCTCCAAGCATTTCAGAGATGCAGAGTGGGCCCCTCTAATGTCACCAGTGAGGAAACAGGCCAGTCAGGGGGAAAGATTTGACCCAAGGCACAGCATGAGGAAGTGGTGGGATTTGAACCCAGGACCCTGATGCCAAAGCTCCCCAATCTCCTTGGAGGTGTGAGGAGCATCTCCTCTCAGGCTGTGACATCTCATGCCAACTTTGGCCAGTTTGGTGGCATGAGGCATCCTTGGGCTTCCTTCTGGTGTCAATCTCAGGACAGGTTCATGAGTCCAGGCAAGTGACATGCTGGCTAGGCAGTGCTGGCTTGGAAGTCCCCCTGCCAGTTACTAGTGACGTGACCCTAGAAGCCTCTGTGACTGTTTTCTCATCAGTCAGGGTGCGGGTCTAGGGCATCAGTAGTTCTTAGCCCAGGGGACACTTTAGAATCACTCTGGAGCTTATAAAAATGCCTTCGCCTGGGCTCCTCCCCAAGAGCCCTACTTAACTGGTGTAGGATGGGGTTCGGCATCAGTTTTATTTTAAAACTCCCATGAACTTTTTCTAATGTGCAGTAGGTTGAGAACCATTGGTTTCTATGCCCTCAAGGACCTGCCTTTCCATATTTAACATTCCACATGAATCCCTGAGCCCCGGGATCCTCTTTACCCAAGAATCACTTAGGCAGCCCTTCCTATCCTCTTCCAGCCTGGACATGGGCTCTCAACCCCCATTTAATAGGACCGGTGGACAGCACCATGGACAGTGCATTGCTTGTCCCAACCAAACCCAGCCCCACTCCTGGTAGTCTGGGCTTCAACCAGCTGCCAGACTCAACCTGACTCCTGCTCTTCCTCTCCCCTCCCCTCCTTCTCCGTTCTCTGAATCTTCCCTCTCAGTTGTCCATCTACTTCGACCCCAATTGACCCGCTCCTGCCTGTAAGGCAGGAGCCAGGTGAGTTTGGACATCAGATCTACCTGCATTTGAATCCTGCCTCACCTACTTCCCTACCAGGGGAGCCCCTGATGGGCACTGTCCTTGGTGCTGAACGTGGGGATCTATTTGAGGTCTCACAAAGGGTCCCATAGAGTTTGGTGGCACCATTAATGAGAACACTGAGGCATGGAGAGGTTTAGAACTCAACTCAGCCTCCACATCTGGAAAGTGGAAAATGTAACAGGGCTCACAGCAAGGCTTTATTGTGTCATTTCCATGAGATAACACATACAAAGGGCTTGCATCATAGTTTCTGGCCCAAAGTAGTTATTCAACAAATGCAATATGCAGTAATCATTGTTATTGAATAATAATATGTAATCATGGGTTTCAGTGCACAAAAGGCATATTGATTTCCAGAAGTTTTGTGATATCACACTGGTGACTTGAAATTGGGCCACGGTGGAGTATTTGCACTACAGAAATCAGGGAATACAAATAAGTGGGGTATTCCTCCTCCACTCCATTTATGTCATAGACCTGTGAGGTCTCAGACTGGACATGGCAGTGTCCTGTAACGTGAACTGCTGAACCTGGGGGGTGACCTAGGGAGGATGGCCCCAAGGGGGTCTCATAGCAGCCACGAGTCTGGAACCTCTTTGTCTGCCAATTCATGGGTGGTGAAGATGGGAGGGTGTGTGACCCAAAGAAGCCACTCCTGCAGGGCCTGGGGGAGTGGTGGTGAATCACCGGCCCTTCGCCATCCCCACGTGTCGGCATTAACTGTAATGGCTGCAATAAAGAAGCCCAGATTGGGGAAATGATTCCATTTTCCCCGCGGGAGTCCCTGGGATGCAGCCAGGGAGAGAGAGAGAAGGAGAGATTGCGCTCAGCCATGTCCCTGGGGAGCCGCTCAGCCTGACGTTGTAGCTTGCCATGGGGTGGAGGGAACAGGCAGGGGAGTGGCTGGAGATGTCCCTCCTAACATTCCAACAGCTACCGTTTACTGAGCACCCACCACGAGCCCCATGCTTTACGAATCTTCTCCCATTTCAGTACCTCAGTGAGGGAGGCACAATTCCACTGTCTGGTAGCTTGCAGGCCTCCTGAGACAACAGCCACCTGCTTTATCGGGTCCTAGTGTGGCCCAGTCACTGTCCTTGGTGCTGAACAGGAAAATCTATTTGAATTCTCAGGACGGTCTTAGGAGTTTGCTGCTGCTGTCACCTGCATTTCACAAATGAGGAGGTGGAGGCATGAAGGAGTTCATGACATGTCCAGTGCCAAAATTCTAATAAGTGCAGTGCCATCACTGATTATGACTCAGTACACTGAGCCACTGTCCCCACAGTCCACGCTTACAGTGTTCCTGGTACCCAGAGGGGTTTTGGCATCGCAGTCCTGGGTTCAAATCCCACTGCTTCCTCAGGC
Organism: Sciurus carolinensis; assembly: GCF_902686445.1. NCBI lineage: Eukaryota > Metazoa > Chordata > Mammalia > Rodentia > Sciuridae > Sciurus > Sciurus carolinensis. Next base: position 13,397,402 of record NC_062214.1, read on the forward strand.
TGTGCTCTCAGTCAAATCTTTCCCCCCGTCTGGCCTGTGGCCTCACCCGTGATATTAGAGGGGTCCACTCTGCCTCTCTGAGGTGCCCAGAGGATTAGAGGGAATGAATTTAAGGGGCTGGTAAAGCCAGGTGTGTTGTGGGTGCTCAATAGTTCATTCCTCTCCCTTCTCTGTATGGTCAGGACACACCTGGAGTGTGTCCTTGGCACTGAGTAGAAGATCGCAGGCACCAGCAACAGGGGGAGGGGGCTTGCCCACTCCTCTTCCCTAGCTTGTCAGGGCAACTTGGACATGGTTGACATGGAGCCGGAGCCGCCAAAGACAGGCGCATTGCAGGGCCGGCTTAGGAGGCTCTGGCTGGGAGGGGGACCCAGAGAGGGAAATGAGAAATGCAAAGGAGTGAAAAATAAATACATGTGTCTGTCTGGAATGATCGAGGGCCCCAGGCTGGAGGCGGGAGAGGCGGGCAGCAGGCTGGGCTTAGCAGAATTGCTGCAGTAGCACTTCCAGGCTCACTCATTAGCCAAACCGTGAACTGGCCTCACCTCCCAGCATGCCACTGTGCCACCCAGAGAGCCCAGCCCAGTCCCAGGAGGGTCCCAGCCCACCCCAGTGGGAGAGGCCCACCCAGCAGGGGGCATGTCCCTGAGGTGGGGTCTCAACCTCCTTCCACTGGGTTATATCCTAAGCCCTCAAGACCCCCTCTGGCTCTTCCACCTCATTCCCTTCTTTCTGGAAAGGTTCAGATGTACAAGACAGCTTCTCGGCCCCTCGGCTTGACCCCTCCCCCAACTGGTCCTGCCTCACGTCCCAAGCCCTGCTTTCGTCAAATTGAACATGATGTCAAATTAGAGCCATCTCTGGGACAGGCCGAGAGAAGCTCCCAGTTTAATGAGGCAGCGTCGAAAATCAATAACTTAATTGCCGCTGTTTGATGGACTTTTATCCAATTTATACTCTCCCCAGTAGCCTACGTGCAGAGCATGAGGAGAAGCTGTGTGACTGGGGGCGGGGGCTGTCTGAGCACGGGGGGAGGGGCGGGGAGGGCCCCAGGCCCAAGTTAACTGTTTTCCGGGGGGAAAGCTGGGCACTGAGTTCTGCTGCCCAGGGGCCCAGAGACACTGCCCCCTGAGCCCCAGTGAACTGAGCTGTCCCTCTTGGCTGTCTATCCCCTACTGCCATGGTGGGGGCAAGGGGACAGAGTTCTGAGGAATCCAAAGGGCCTGGAGTGGTAAAGACCTCTAGATGAGGAGGTAGGTGCCTGGTCTCTAGTCCTGGCTCGGACTCGGCCTTCCACGACCTTAACTGTGATCATGATTGCAGCCACCACCTTTGAGAGGCTGTCCCCAGCCTCTCCGTGCTGGCAGTTCAAAATCCTTCCCTCAACCTGGTGCTGGAAGGCTCGGATTATCCCCGTTTTGCTAAAGAGGGAGCAGATTCAGAGGTGCTGGCTTTCCTTGCAGAGTCCCACTGCTGGGAACCACCCTAGGGAAATGTGAATCCAGATCGGACTCCATGGTAACCCTTGGGCCACTCGGAAGGCCCGGGTCAGGCAGCCGGCTGTGCCTCTGTGGGAATGGGATGTGTGAGGGGGCTGGTCTCTTCTCCCCGCTTCCCTGGGGTGGGTGAGGCGGGAGGGAGGAGCACAACAGCTTCAGGTGACCCCTGTCTTGCTTGGTCCCCGGGACTCAGGCACGTCCGTGATGCAGGTGATGGCCTCGGATGCGGATGACCCCACCTACGGCAGCAGTGCCCGGCTGGTGTACAGCGTGCTGGATGGCGAGCCCCACTTCACCGTGGACCCTAAGACCGGTGAGGGGCGGGGCCGGGCCAAGGGGCGGGACCAGAAGGGTGAATCTGGAGGGAGGGGCTGTAAGGGGCGTGGCCTGAGGCAGGTGGAGAACCACCCCAGACTTGTACTCTCAGCCGTCTGACCCAAGGCGGAGAGCGTGCGCTTCAGAGGACTCTGGAGCAGGCACCTTGGGGGTCCAGGGGACTCCAGGGCCGAGGGGATCTCAAGAGGGGCAACCGGGCGGGGAGAGGGAGGGCTGAGGAACAGAAAAGTGGGGCGGGGGCTCCTGCAGTACGAGCAGAAAGACAAAAAGGCGGGAGGCGTCGCTGCTGGTGCCCTGGGAGGACATCAGAGGTCTGAACGAGGCGACCTCTGTAGTCCTGGGAGCTGAACTGAGGCAGACGCATCCTCAGCCCTTTTGGGGTTGCAAGGGTTCCTTTCGGCAGTTCTAGGAGGGGCTTCGTTCCGCAGGCTTGAAAGCTCTGTTTACTGGGCTGCTGTTAAGGATCTGATGGAAAGGAAACGCTTAGAGACGGTTTTCAAGGGTGGATTGTTGTTTGTTTCATTGACCCCACAAACACACACACACCACCAGCAGCAGCAAACAAGAGTGCAGCACCCACCAATCCCCATTTCACTTACTCAGGGGTTGGGACTTGACTAGTCTCTCAAGGACCTTGGGAGAGTGCCAGGGAAGACAGAAGGAGAGGATGTTGGCTCAGAGAGGTGAAGTGACTCATTCGAGGTCACACAGCTGGGAGAGCTGCTGATTCCACTGGGTGCTCGCACAGCCCCTGGAATAGGAGGGAGATGAGACATCAGACACCACAGAACGTTTGTCAAATGCCATCATGGAGCTCAGAGGACTGTGGGAGGAGGGGGAAGGCATGTGACTGGGCAACTAGAACACAAGGCTTCTTGGAGGCAGAAGCAGCAATCTCGGAAGATGGCGGCCAAAGGGAGACTTCTGAGAAGGGCATTGCAGGCGGAGGGCACAGAACAGGCAAAAATAGGGAAACGTGCCTGAGGCCGAGGGAAACTGTAAAGAGAGCTTGGAGGCCACGTGGAGAGGCCTCAGGGACTGTGTGGGTGGAAGTCAGGCGAGGGGCTTGGATTTCAGTCTAAGGGCAATGACCGGAAGTGGGGGTTGATGAATTGGGTTGGGGGATTTTGTATGTGGGTTTGTTTTGTTTGGAGAGAAGGAGGATTCCAGTCTAGAAACCCAGTTAAAATTGCGTTCTCTTCCACATAATGTCTTCCTTACTTTTTTCCTTCTTGCTAAAGTAGTATATTTTAGAAAACATTCAAACATTAAATAAATGTTAAAAAGAAAGTGCTTCCTACTCCCTATTCCGGTAATTGCAACCCCAGAGGTGGCCGCTTGGTGTGTGTATCCTATGAGATCTTAGATTCATTCACTTGAAAAATATTAAGTCACAAAACCCAAAACAGATTAGACATTTCAAGGTTCAAAACTCAAAAAGTTCAAATGAGTATTTAGAGGCAATTCTTCACCCCATCCAGTTCCCAAGTCAACCGGTCTGTGTCCCCAAGGCAACCAATGTAATTTTCTTGTGAATCTTTCCAGAGCTATTCTATGCATCCATAAGAAAATAAGGCACATGTATTTGTTTTATTTTTTCATGAATGGTAGCTATGAACACACACTGCTTGCTTTTTTGCTTAACAATACATCTTGAAGATTACTCCATATCAGTCCATAAAGAGCTTCCTCATTCTTCTGTTTAATGCCTGTTATGGATACACTAAAATTTATTTCACCAGTCCCCAATTGATGGACACTTACGCTGTTTCCAATCTTTTGCTACAACGAACACTGCTACAGTGAATAACCTCATACATACATCATTTTGTGCCTGTGTAGGCATATCTGCAGGGTAATTTTCAGGAAGTAGAAAAGCTGGGTCAAAGAGCACATGCATTTAGACTCCCAGCAGATAATGCTGAACTCTACCACATCACGCTCCCGCGAGCCACGTGTGAGAGCCACTTCCCCCTCCTCCTCGCCAACACTGTGGGTTCATTGATGACTTCTAAGCGGGGAAGTGACATGCTCAGGTTTTCATTTTAACAAGATCCCTTGGGCTGCTGCTGTAGAGGCAGGAGTTGGAGTTAGGGAGGCCTTGGAGTCGGGGTACCCAGCATAGACCCCCAAAGGACAAAACCCAAAAGCTTGTATTCTTCCTCAGCACCCACTTGGATTCCTTAATCTGCCTGTCTAGTTGAGAGACCAGAAATGATGAAGGATTGAAAATAAGGGGACATGGAGATGCTGTGGTGAGATCCCGCAAAGGGCAAAGGTTGGGCAGACCCAGGTCCCAAAGTGAGGATCCCTCGATTCTTCTCTCTGCCTAGTCCTGTATATCCGTCTAGGTAAGGAGCACCTCCTACAGAAGCAGGAGGTATGTGAATTACGAAAGCCATTTAGGAGCATAGGAATTAGCAAATGTGCACTGGGTTCTGGTGCAGAGCTAAAGAATCCAGCTGCAGCCATACTGGCTTTAGGATGAGAGAAGATGGGGGAAAGAAACATCTAGAACTTCCAGGGGCCCATCTGAAATAAGGGTGTGGAGCTCTGAGAATGCGTGGGGCTCTTTAAGTTCGGGTTTCCCACGTGCACAAGGGGGTGATGGTGCCTCTTCGTATGATTGATGTGAGAATTCAGGGGGAAAGCATATTCATGCATACAAGTATTTATTGAGTGCCTACTATGTGCCTGTTCCAGGCACTAGGAATGCAGCAAAGGGTACATTCAGTACTGCCCTATGGAGCTTTTATTGACATGAAGAATACAGAAAATAAGCACATAGCATAGCGTCATGTAGTAATGGGCGCAAGGAAGAACCATAAACCAAGGTGAGGGGTGGGCTTGTAGAGGAAAGATGGGGGAATGGAGTGAGGGTGTGGCCCACAGGATTTGGGGCAAGAGCTCTGCAGGCCCAAGGAACAGCAAATGGGTCAGGTGTCCTGCCCAGCGCTTGGCACAGGGGGTGAGGATGGCAGTGATGAGGACTTCCTCCCTCTAGCAGGAGGCAGGGCGTGGGGGAGGATAAGCCTTGGGGAGAAGAGGAAGAGAAAGAACACAGGTATTAGCCAAGGGTGAGGACTGAGTGTTGGGAGGTGGCAGAGGTGGGCAGAGGAAAGAGCAGACTCCCAAGGCGTGAGGAGGACAGCCGCTCTCTGAGGAGCATCCCCCAGAGCAGAGGGTCTGGAGGAGGGTGGCAAGTGGGCGTTCCCGGAGCCCAGGAGAGCAGAAACGGTTCCCCAGAGGCCAGAAGGGGAGCGTCATGCAAGGCAGCGAAGGCGTTCCATCAGGGTCCTTCTCCTAGGGTCTCCAGCTCAGTCTGACCTTTCCCAGGAAGAACCAGAATTTTCCTCCCGGTGCCCCCGGCCCCACTGCCAGAGCCGCCCTGGTACCATTCCCAGCCCCAGCTCCATTTCCCCAGCCAGGAATATTCCGCCGATGCGGGTCTATATTTAGCTGCTGCTGCGAGGTACAGTCTGTTCTCGCTGTGCAGATAGCAGGGAGCAGAGCCGGAACGAGGCCTGAGAGGAAGGTGTGAGGAAGGGCGGGGGCGGGGCGCCACGAGGCCCGAGTGCCAGCGGAGGAATTAACTTGTGTGTTTTAAAGGCCAGGCCTGCCAGCAAGCCCCCCACAGGGGCGACAGGGATGGCATTTGCGGGCTAATGAGGCGTCACACCAGCTCCAGGGCCCCTTCTGCAGTATTTGGAGGGGACAGCAGGGGCCATGAGGACAACAGCTGGAACTGGGGGCGATGGGTGAAGGCAGGCTGCAGGGAGCCGAGGCCAGGTTATAATTACCAGCCCCCGCCCACCACCGCCCCAGCAGGAATAGAAATACTCTCCGAGACTCCAGGATCGCTGCTGAAAATTCTGGAGACGTCCATTTTACCAGGAGAGAATGGAAATCACATTTGTTGGACACCTGCTAAGGGCCAGATCCTGGAGTCAGCATGATGAACTAGGCCTGGTTGCTCCCCTCAGGGAGTTTTTGTTCTGATAGAGAAGCCACAAACAAACAGGCAGATACACCCAGGCTGGGAGGGAGTCGAGGGGCAGTAGGAATCAGTCAGTCCAGATGACATTCGAACATTTTGTGCCAGGCCATATTGATAAACTAACGAGCAAGGCCAGCACGCATCTCTCCCCCTGTCGAACTTTTTTGTGAGGGTGCCCAACTCAGGACTTGAAGAAAGGATCAGCAAGGGATCTCCTAAATGCAGATGCCCCTGCTGCTGGAAGCTTCCTCTCATCTAAGCCCTGTCTAGTGGGTAGCCCCATTTTACAGAATAAGAAATAGAAGCTCAGACAGACTCAAGGACTTGCTCAAGGTCAGATAGGACGTAAATGGTAGAAAGAAGACGTGAACTCATATCTGTCTGACTCCAGAGTCTCCACTTTTTACCCTGCTCATATCTGATTCAGTGTATTTCTGGCACATAGTAGGTCCTCTGCGAGGGTCTAATGAATGAATGAGTGAATGAATGAATTTGCCAAGCCTGAAAGTTTGAAGAACAACTTCATGGACTTATTTGAGATTTTCATCCCCGGGGCCCCTCAGGTACCCAGTAGTGCAGCTCCCTCGCGTTTCTTCCAGCTTCAGGAGGCAGAGAGGAGTGGGATAGATAGAGTGGCAGGGTAGATGGGAAATGCACCCTCCATTCCTCCCATCCCTGTGCGCAGTCTTTAGTAAAGTCGTCTCTGGGTATCTATGGGAAGTTGGTTTCAGGACCCCTGCAGATACGAAAACCTGTGGATGCTTCAGTCTCTTCTACAAAATGGCATAGTATTTGTCTCTAACCTACACACATCCTTTCATAGACTTTAGTCTCTTGATTATGTATAATACCTAATATAAAGTAAATGCTGTGTAAATAGTTGTCATATTCTATTGTTTAAGGAATGGATGAGAAAAGAAAAAGTCTGTACATATTCTATGCAGACTCAATTTCTTTCCTGAGTATTTCCATTCTGCAGTTGGTTGAATCTGAGGACGAGGAACGCACAGATACATAACCTAACGGGACTTTGCCCCTCCCACCAAGAGGTGGAGTCTATTTCCCCACCCCTTGATTTGTTGGCCCATGGTTTGCTTTGGCCAATAGAATGTGGCAGGAGGATATTATGCAAATTTCAAGCCTCTGGCTTAAGGGGCCTGGCAGCTTTGGGTTTTGCTGTGCTGGAACTTAGTCCTGAGACTGTCATTTGAAGGACCCAACCTACTGGGGGATGAGAGAACCCCTGTGTCCCAGCCAGAAGCCCGATCATACCCACGGTGTGGATCAGGTCCTCTTGGACCTCCAACCTAGTTGATCCTGTATGAGTGAGCCCAGACAAAACCGACCGGAAGCAGCCCGGCCAGCTGGTCTTCTATCAGTAAGCCGTGGCCGTGTGCAAACTGCCCCGAAGAATAGGCGCTTAAAACGACCTACTCTGGCACAATTTTGTGGACTGTCTGGGCAGTCCTTTGGCGGGGGTCACTCAGGTGGCAACCGTTGACTGCGCAGTCACTAGGGCTGACACGACCCAGCCTCTCTGCCTGTGGCCTTTCATCCAGGCTTCTCAGGAATCCAGAAGGACAGGCCCCAGCACACAGGGCTCATCACCGTCTGCTTCTGTCACACTTGCCGATGCCCCATAGGCCAAAGTCAGTCACATGGCCAAGGCCACCATCAGTGTGGGAGAGAATGATACAAGGTTGTGGATACCAAGAGATGTGGTTCTCTGAGAGCTGTCACCATAGCAACCTGCTGCAGTGTGCGACCTGGGAACAGGGTCCAGGGGCCGCGTGGTCTCCAGATGCCCACCTCATAGGTGCCCAGAGAAGGCACCCAAAACACGCACTCTACAGACTTCATGACCAGTATCCAAGTGAAAAGCACTGATGTCCCCCATTCCTCTGGAGCTGGAAGTGGTGGGGACAGCAGGAGGCCAGCCTCCTGGAGCCTCTCTCCTCACACCCCGGGGGCAGAACGAGATCCCTGCTGTAAGCCCTGCTAAGAGCCTTTGGCGCCCAAGCCCTGAAGTGTCCCCGGGCTCTCTGTGTTCAGTGCGATCCTGTGTGTAAAGTGACCCCCACGGAGCTTGGCGCAGGGTCAGTGTCCCACTAAAGTCAGCGCCCTCTCCTTTCTGTCCGGGACTCCCCGCTCTCTGGCCCAGGGGCTGCGCCGTCACCTGCCCTCCCATCACCTTCCTCCCCGCCCTCAGGTGCCTCTTCTCCATTTCTCTCCAGGTCTCTGTCCCTCCCTAGGCCGCTCTCCTGCTGCTCTTCCTGGGTTTCTCACGGCTTTATCCCACCCACCCCTCCTCCCCTTCCCCTCCTTCCCCGCCCGCCTGTCCCCTCTCCCTCTGTCTCTGTGTCTGTCTCTCTACCCTGTGGTAGTCCTTCCTGTTTCTTGCTAGGTTTCTCTCCCTCTCCTCAGGACCACCAGGACCACTACTGCCACTGCTGCTGCTCCTCCTCCTTCCTTCCTCCCTCTCCCTCTCCCTCTCCCTCTCCCTCTCCCTCTCCCTCTCCCTCTCCCTCTCCCTCTCTCCCTCTCCTTCTCCCTCTCCCTCTCTCCCTCTCCCTCTCCCTCTCCCTATCCTTCTCCCTCTCCCTCTCTCCCTTTCTCTCTCTCTCCCTCTTCCCCCTCTCTTCCACCATCACCTTTCTTCCTCTTCTCTCCCCCTTTATGTTCTTCCCTTCCTTCCGATCCTCCAGGGCAGAGGACAGGACACGCCATCTCCCCAGTGCAACCCCTGCCGTCCAGCCGCAGGCTCCCCAAGGGACCCGCTGAGGCCAGAAGGGTCTCCTTTGCCATCTTGGCATCTCGCCGCAGCACCCAAAACAGGCTGGTGGACTTGCTGCGTGGTTGGAAAGCAGCATTGGGAAGAGCAAGGAGGCCCGTCCAGGAGCTGAGACAGGACCCAGTGTCCCTCCGTCGGAGGCCCCTGGGACCTGGGGGTGTGTGGACAGGGATCTGGGGTAGGCTGGGCAGGGAGGCCTCCCTCCCTGGTCTAGAAGGCCAGTTCCAAATGGATGCCTATATAAGTCCTTGCTGTGTGCTTTCTACTGTGTGATCTTAGGCAAGGTTCTGGGCCTCTCTGTGCCTCCATCTCCTCACCTAATCTCATCACAGCCCCTTCCCCATTGGGATATTGAGAGAATTAAATGAGGTACCCGCTCCAGGGGCTTGGAACCCTGTCCAGCGAGTAAAGGGCCCATTTGACGGTGTCCGGAGGCATTTTTACCTGGGTGGGAGAACTGAGCTTCTGAAGTGTGGTAAGGCCAGGGATGCTACTAGACGTCCTGCAGGGGACAGGCTGTGCCCCCCACCGGACACACGAGAACGAGCCTGCCCCCAATGCCAGCGGTGCCAGACTTGGGCGATCCTGCTCAGGTAGGTGTGGGTGTCCTCGTATTACACTGAAGGACCCTGAGGTTCCGAGAGGGGAGGGGTTGCCCAGAATCACATGGCCAAGGAAGTGGGAGTTTTCCCAAAGCCGCCTGCTTCCAAGACACCCCGTCCCCAAGAAGGCCAGCTGCATGTAGCACAGGAGGGGCCGGCAGGGGCCCAGTGAGGAGCCACGGAGGGCACTGACGGTCCGTGCGATCCCCACCTGGCCCCCATGGCCCTCCCATCTCCCCACGTGACCCACACTAGCAGACCTGCCCCTGCGCCCCATGTCTGGCAGCCCCAATCGCACACGCGCCTCCTTCAGCCTCCCTGCCTGCGCCGTGGCCTTTATTGGAGTCTGAGGCTGTTTGGGGACAGCAGGAGTGCAGCTTGGGTTTATGGGGCGCATCCTGGGGCTGCTGGTGTGTGACTCCACCTGCGCTCAGGCCCTGGACGCCACCTGTCACCACCTGGTGCTCGCAGGTTGGAGTGGGTGTCAGCAGAAGCTCTGAACGCCTCATCAACTCCCCCTGCAGACCCAGCCTCTTCCGCTGGCAGGGAGACGGGAAGCTGGGCCCTCCCCTCGGCAGGATTCATCTCGCTGTCCCCCTCTTGGCTCCCCACCCCTCCCAGTAACCCCTTGGGGATCGTCTACTCAGTGACTAACTGGTGTCCAGACAGAGAAGGCAGGGCCAGGAGGGGCCGGATGCGGGGTAAGGCTCGGGGAGTTTGTGGAAAGGGATGCATGTGAACAAGAAGGCGTGATGGCAGCTAGTGTGTGCACGAGAGCACGTGTGTGTGTGTGTGTGTGGTGGCCGCTGAGCCCACGCCTCCGCTGTGGCCGCATCCATGTCTGCCGTGTCACCCGCTCTCCTCCTGAACTCGAACTGCGCCACGGTCCAGCAGGTCTGAGTCCTCCCTCAGCCTGTGCAGGGGTCTCCGCGCCAGCCGGCAGCTGGTGGCGGGTTCCCCGGGTCTCACCCTCGCTCACCCCCAGGCGTGATCCGGACTGCTGTGCCCGACCTTGACCGCGAGAGCCAGGAGCGCTACGAGGTGGTCATCCAGGCCACAGACATGGCCGGGCAGCTGGGCGGCCTCTCAGGCTCCACCACCGTCACCATCGTGGTCACCGACGTCAACGACAACCCGCCCCGCTTCCCGCAGAGTGAGTCATTGCTTCCCAGAGGGAGGCCACCTCTGCGTGTCTGTCTGCTAGCCCACCAAGCCACCCACTGACCCTGGCTTCCCTCCTGCCCACCTCTGCCTGTCCCGCACAGGAAGAGGCCGCGCCCCACCTGCCCTTCCCGTCCGACTGCCCCTGCGCCTTGCGGGCCTTCACGCGCACAGGGTCCCCGGCTGCACCGCTGTCTGCGGGTGACCAAGCTGGCACAGCGCAGGGGTCGGGCTGGGGCGGGGCTGGGTGGGCAGAGGCAGCAGCCCCCACACCCCGGCCCACGGCGGTGCCTGGAGAAACCAGGCTGAGTGACGGGCGTCTCCTGCGTCCCTGAGCCCGCGCGGCAGGGGCAGCTTCTGACCTGGGAGTCTCTCCACCCTCTGCCCCTCCTGGCACGATGGGGGACCGTGGTTTTCTCTGGCCCAGGCCCCCACCTCCCAGCAGCCCAGCCAGCCCTCTGTCCCTCTGTCAGGCTCAGGCGGGAAGCTGGGCCGCCAGGAAAGCCACCGAAGCTGGCAGAGACTAAGTGCTGCCGGGAGCCGGGCTGATGCCTATCAGGGAGTCATTACTTGAGGTCCGCTGCTCTCACATTAGGCCCGCCACAGGGGACTGACCCCCGCCAGATAAGGGAATGCAATCCCTTAGCTGAGCGCACAGCATCCCGCAGCCTGTACTCCCGCCAGACAGCAGGTGGAGAGCCAGGGAGCCCAGCACAGAAGCCAGCCCGCAATGGGGTCCAAGCACCACGTGGCCCCTGCCCAGCTGGGCCAGGCTCTGTACCAGCCGTGAGTAGAACAGGGAGGCAGAGCAGAGGAGGCGGCCAGGGCACCAGGGGACTTCTCCATTCCTCCCTCCCTTCCCTCCTCGTTTCTCTGTTGTGAAGTACGGCACACCCACAGAAGGGCATAAGACAGAGAGGTCCAGTTCAACCACTAATTATAAAACAAACACTCCTGGGACCCCAGAAGCCCAGCATGCCTGGTCCTGATCATAACATTCCCACCCCTTCCTCCAGCATTAACCACCCCTCACTTCTGCTACCATCGTTTCTTTGCTTTTCTTTAGAACCTACTCATTCCATCAGTCTCACCAAACATTATAGTCTCCTTTTATCCATTTTTAACTTCATGTAGGTGGAATCCTACAATACAAATTATTTTGTGTCTTGCTTTTTTCTCTCTCAAAATTCTGTTTATGAACCCATGCCATCACTTGTAGCCGTGTTCGTTTTTCCTTGCTGTATAGTATTCCATCACTTATCTATTCAGCTGTTGAGGGACATTTGAATTGTTTCCAGTTTGGATCCTGCTTTGAACATCCTGCATACATCTCCTAGTGCCCGTTTGCACACGTCTCCAGTGTGTACACAGAGGAGTGAGATGGCTGGGTCATGGGATATACCTGGTTACCTGCATGAAAAATTGCACACATGGCTTGTACCACATCCTCACCAACACTTGGGGTTGTCGGACTCTTTAATTCCTGCCCATCAGGTGATGTGTGCTGGTAATCCAGCTGGCTTCCATCCCCATACTCATCATGGTGGCTCACGCATTTCATTTAGGTGACAGCCTGTGTTCTGCCAGGCACTGAGGACGGATAAGAGATGCAGTCCTGTCTTCCGGACATGCGAGGGAAATGCAGTCATCTTGGCCAGGGGGCTGCCAGGGCGCAGGGCCCAGGAGCAGGGCCCGGAGGAGTGGGAGCTTCCCCAGGCGTTCACGCTAGGGAGACGGCGGGGCGGGGCGGGGAGAAGAGAGGGCCTGCCTGCAGGCGACGAGCTGCCCGCAGGGACCCGGCCCTTCGGCCAGGCTGCAGCTACCGCTGGAGAGGGGAGCAGGAGCGGAGCGGCGGCCAGCAGCAGGTCCAGCGCCTGGCTCCCCCCCAGGGACAGTGGGGAGCTGTGGAAGGGATTAGAGCAAGGCAGTGGCCCATCAGGTCTGCTGTGAGGATGAGCCAGAGGCGGCCCCTGCTGGCGAGGGTCACCGGACACCTGGAGGCCCCAAGAGGCGCACTCCATCCCTCGGCCCCGCGTCACCTGGGCTGGCCCATCACCGAACGACCCGTCCGCACCTGGACCTTGGCTTTGGTCAGAGAGCAAGGTGCCATCTGCCTCCATTCGACCTCACGCCTGGCTCCCTCTGTCTCTCCCCTCCAGCCGCATGGCCATCTTGTCATTCTGCAAACGCGCCGGGCACGGCACCCCCTCGGGGCCTCTGCACCTGCCGCCCCTGTCTAGAGCCTCCTTCCCGACAGCCGCCCGGCCCGCCCCCTGCCTCCCTCTGCTGTAAGCATGCAGCAGTGTCACCTCCTTGCTGGGCTTTCTCTCTCCAGGATGACCCCGGGCCTTGCGTGCGCTCGGCAAGCACGTGTCCGCTGGGCCTGCCCGGCCCCTCTGCCGAGCCCACAGCCCCCCTGCGTCCCTGTCACCTGTGGACACACTGTATCCCCCGGAGGGCCCCTGGGGTGAGAGCTGGGCCAGAGTCTGTGCTGTTGGTTGCTGTGGCCCCAGCGCCTAGGGCCACAGGCTGCCTGGGACACCATAGTGGCCACCAACAGGCCGAGACGAAGGAATGGGGCCGCTTGGCCAGCGGCAGGTGCGGCCCACAGGCGGCGCCCACAAGCCGCTGTGCTCACTGAGGCCTCCACGTGCCGGCCACGTCGGCGTGGTCCTGTCCTGCCCACGCTGCTGCTGGGAAGGCACCCTGGTCGTCCCCATCCTGCAGATGAGAAAACCGAGGCTCGGCTCACTCAGCTTCCCCGACACCAGAGCCTGAGCCTCTGTCACTGTGCTCCCCGGTCCCCTTGCCGGGTAGATGGGGAAACGGGCCCAGAGCACGGCGGGCATTTCCCCAAAGCGCTCAGCAAATAACCCCTGGGTCAGAACGAGGAGCCTCCTCGCGGCACGGCCTCCAGACTTCTGCAGAAGGCAGGCCTCTCCCAGCCCCCAGAGGCACATCTGGGCCCCCACCCCGGGGCTGGCCGAGGTCGGGCTGCGCCCTGCCCGCCCCCTCACGAGCGTGTCCCCCACAGAGCTGTACCACTTCAGCATTCAGGAGTCGGCCCCCGTGGGCACCGCCGTGGGCCGGGTGAAGGCCGAGGACTCAGACGTGGGCGAGAACACCGACATGACTTACCACCTCAAGGCGGAGAGCGGCAGCGAAGGCAGTGTGTTCAAGGTCACCACGGACAGCGACACGCAGGAGGCCATCATAGTAGTGCAGAAGGTGCGGCTGCCTCGGGAGGGAGGCGGGAGGCAGGCCCAGGGGCAGCGGGGTCGGGGAGGCCTCTGACAGTCCAATATCTGACCTCATTCCACTCCGGGTGCTGAGTCTCTAGAGACCCAGGACCAACCTGGGAAAACACTGATGCTCTCTATCATTCCCGTTTTTCAAATGAGAAAAAGGAGGCACAGAGAGGTTAAGTGATGTAGTTGAGGTTGCACAGCTACTTATTGAAGCCAAGATTCAATTCAGATTTGAATCCATGCTTTTAAACACGACAGTGTGCTGTTTCAACTCTGTTCTAGGTCCTTCACGCTCCTAATTCCTCCTAATTCCTTTAATCCTTACCTTTCCTTCTAAAGGAGAGAGATCATTATTCACATTTTTATAAGTGAGAAGGCTCAAAGAGGTAAAAGGGCTTGTCCAAGATCTTACCGGTCAGAGACAGAGCTGGGTTGAAGGATGCTCGGACCATTCCAAAACTCTTTCCTGAGTCTAACAGGAAATTCCTTACAACTAACTGGCCCCAGAACCAAACGCTAAAACTGCAAACGTGACTATTCCTAGGAGGAGATGGAGGTCGAATGAGGACGCAAAAACTCCCTCCTGCAGGGTCTGGCCGTGGGCTCGGTAACTCAGGGCTGCGCAGGCCTTTCAGATGATCCACTTGCTCTCCCACAGGAGCTTGGAACCCCTGCACTGTCCTGCAAGTTCTCAGGAGCCTTTGCATACCTCCAGGGACAGGAGGCTCACCCCAGCTCCTGACCAGCCCCTCTTCCTCTCACCCCGCCAGAACCTGCCCTCTTAGGTCCCTCGGCAGCCTAAGCTCTGCCTCTGACTCCACACGGGAGCTGCCCCCAACTCCTTTCATCTGTCCCCCAAGCCCAGAGTGACCGGCTCTCTGCCTGGCTCTGAGTGTAAGGACCTAGCTCCCAGGTCCTGGGCTGCTTCCCGGAGGATGATAACAGCACAGCGAGTACTTTAATAAAGCGCTGCCCTCGCCGCAGACGCCCCTCCACCGCGTCTGCAGGGTTAACGCCTTCGGTCCCCACGGCAGCCGATCGTGGCCTATTTTATCAATGAGAACTGAGGCCCCAACTTCTGTAACTCGCTCAAGGTCATGTGGCTGAGCAGAGATGGCCCAGCAGGGACACGGCCAGTGCTCGGGCTCAGGCCCACCCTTCTAAGCCCTGTGTGGTTTTCAGTCTCCTGGCCTCTGTGTGTGCTTCCTGTAAACTGAGCCCATCTCACAGATGAAGAATGGCCCAGAGAGGCCCGGCATCCCAGAGCAGCAGAATCAGGCCCAAGCCCGGCCTCCGGACCCAGCAGGGCGCATGCTCACGACCCCCCAGAACTGCCCTGTCGCGGCTCTGTGAGCACCAGCCTGCTCCAGCAGCGGCGCCTGGGGTGTCTGTGTGGCGTCGGTCACGGCTCGGGCAGCAGAGCCCCGCCTGATTGATGAGCGGGCTCCAGAGTCCTCGCTCGCTCCCAGGCCAGGCCGGGCCGCTGCCTGCCTCCCTGCATCCTGCTTTCCCAGGCGACAGGATGGAGGAAGGAGGCGGCCATTCGTGCTGCTGGGGAAGGTGGGTGAGGGCTTCTGGGGGGACAGCCGGACCCCCTAAGCAGGGCACCTGCCCCTGGGTCTCCAGGTGCAGCCAGGGAGTGCACCCATCGGGGTCACCCGTCAGCACCCACAGGCCCAGCCTGGGTTCCGCCAGACCCAGAGGGAGGCTCCAGGCAGCCCCGCTCCTCGCTCTTTGGGCTCAGCTCACACGAGCTGCTCTCTCCTGGGTGCCAGGGACCATCTCTCACTTGCCCTGCAGCCCAGAGAAGCCAGCTGGAATGCCAGAGTGGCCACTGGCTGCAGGGGAGCAGGACAGGAACCCAGGGCCCCGGGGCCGCAGATCCAGCACCTGCCTGTTCTTCTCCCGGCCTTAGGAGCCAGGTTCGGAGTCACGCCACCGGGGTTCGAATCCCGGCTCTGCTAGCGGTTAACTGCTTGGCGACCTTGAGCCAGTTCCTGCGCCTTTCTGGTCTCAAGTTCAGGTGTACAATGAGATAGTAATAAAGCAAGCCTCCCAGGGTTCTGGTGAGATTGAGCTAATACAATTACAGCACTGGCACCTATTAAGTGCTCTGTGTTTGCTCAAAAAATTAACGAGCTGTCCCACCACACGGGGGGCAGGCAGGACGTGTGGGTGTCACCCTCAGCCCTGAGTGGCTGTTCCTAGGCAGGACCATCCCCTGGGTGCCTCTGCCTGGACCTGGAAAGGGTGGGTACGAGTTTCTGACAGCCAGTGCCCCGTGCAGCCCTGACGGCCGGGACCCTGCGCAGGCCGCCCGGGACAGTGGCCAGCCTGGCTTCCTCCGCGCCTGCTGACAGCCCTCTGCTCTCCCCAGCGCCTGGACTTCGAGTCGCAGCCCGTGCACACCGTGGTCCTGGAGGCCCTCAACAAGTTCGTGGACCCCCGCTTCGCCGACCTGGGCACCTTCCGCGACCAGGCGATCGTGCGCGTGGCGGTGACCGACGTGGACGAGCCCCCAGAGTTCCAGCCGCCCTCCGGCCTCCTGGAGGTGCAGGAGGACGCGCAGGTGGGCTCCCTGGTCGGCGTGGTGACGGCGCGGGACCCCGACGCCGCCAACCGGCCCGTCCGGTGAGACCCCCGCCCGGGGCCGACGCCTGCTGCCTGCTCTCTCGCCACCACCCGCGACAGACGGCGGGCAGGGGGGAGGCGGGAGGAGGAGGAGGTGGACTGGAGCTGGACAGAGGGAGAGGCGGGAGCCAGAGAGCAGAGGGGCAGAGGAGGGGACCTTGAGGGGGCGGGAACGGGGACAGCAGGGAGTGGGAACAGCGGGGAGGAGGCCAGAGGCCGCGGGAGAGTCCTCTTCCCAGCCAGTCCCGACCAGCTCCTCCTCTGGCCCCGGCTCTGCCCCGGCACCCCGGGGTTCTCCCAGATGCCTCCCGCTGGCCAGTGTTCACAGCCGAGCCCCATTCCCTCCACCAAAGGGATATCAAAGCCCGAACCCCTAAGTCATCTTGAGTCATCCCAGCCCGAGTGACCCGTCCACCCTTCCAGGTGTTCAGGTCATCGGTGCTGGAGGCACCTCGACTGTCACTCACACACACCCCTCCCTCCAGTCCATCAGCAAAGCCCCTCGTCCCTGCCTGGGAAAGGCAGGCAGAACCCGACCAGGCGCAGGGCACCGGCAGCCAGCCAGATCCAGGCCACCGAACCCTCTGGCAGGCGTCCCCGCAGTGGCCTGCGTGCTGGGCCCCCCTGCTACATCCTCGCCCCTCTCTGATCCACAATAGGTGCAGGAGCCAGCCAGTCCTGCCCCTGCACCAAGCAGAGCTTGCCCGCCCAGAGCGCCTGCGGGCTCGCATGGAAGCCACGCCCTCACGTGGCCCCGCCCACCCGCGGCTCACGTCCCCCCTCCCCGAAGACCCCTCTCTCTCCCGCGCCCACACTGCTCAGTCACACCCGCCTGCTCCCATACCCCAAGGACACCGAGCTGGCCTCCGCCTTGGGTTCTGGGCCACTGCTGGTCCCCAAGCCTAGAATGTTCTCCCCCGAATAATCCCCTTGCTTGTCCTCTGACTTGCTTTGTTCAGAAGTCACCCTCTCGTGGAGGCCTTCCTGCATCCCTCTCTGTCTGTCACACTGTCCTCGCTGTCCCTCTCCCGAGCCTTCGTTTCCGGTTAAGGAGCTTCCTGGGTTTTTTATTTTGTTTTGGTTTTTGATGTTTTGTTTGTCTCTGTCACTAAAAGCCCAAACCCATGAGGGTATGGACTTACACCGTGTGTTCCCCACTGTGTCCTCGGGGCCCACCCCTCCCCGACGCTGACCGAATATATGGTAAATGAATGAAATGTTTAAAGAGAGGAAGTCTGAGGCGGAAACAAACTCTCAGAGAAGCCAGTCATGAGAGGAAGAGGGAGAGGGAGAGGCAAGGGCCCTGGAGAGAGGGTGGGAGAGACCAAAGGAGCTGAGACCCCTGCCTGGCAATGCAGAGACAGACAGGAGCCTTGGAGGGAAGGGAAGAGAGCCAGGAAGGGAAAGAACAGAAGAACCAGGAGAGAGAAAGGCAGAGCAGGAGGGAGGTAGATGGTGTCCCCGGAAGGACCTGGGAGCTGCAGGGATCATGGGATCCTAGGCTGGAAGGTCAGAGAGAAGAGGAGAAAAGAAAGGCTGTGGCAAAAGCTGATTCAGAGGAGGGGGTCAGGGTCACAGCCGTAGTTCAATGAGTGGGGAATGACTGGGGCTCCCTGGTTCCTCCCTAAACCCCCTGCACGTAGTCAATGAGTAATGCCTAAGCTGATTCTGTGCCTCACTGTGCTGAGAGTTGAGAAGAGGGAAAGTTAATTTGAGGATCTCTGCATTGCACAATTCCAGAGATAACATTCCCATCATCATCTATCTGAACAGTCCTGTTGGCATTGTACAGTGCCCAGCCTGTGCAACCTTACTTAGTAACCCTAGGTAATGGGACACAAAGATGCTGCAGTGTTTAACTGCCCATAGGCTCTTAGATTGAGATGCAGACTCAGGAGTCTAGGAAAATTCCTGGAGGAGGCAGGAATTGAGCTGAGCAGGGCATCTGGGTCTGGTCAGGTGTAAATATGAGGGGAAGGGCCTTCCGGGTAGAGGAATGGCTTGGGCTGATGTCCAGCGCCAGGGGACAAGGGAAGACAGGGAGAGCTGCGGTGAGGGAGGAGCGCAGGCACCCAGGTGAAGTCTGATGGAGCCTCCAGGGCCCTCCATCCAGAAGCCCAAATGCCAGCACTCTGCCTGAGCACCCTGCTGCCGCCTCTGATCTCCACTCCCTCCCACCTGGCTGGCCTGCAGCCTCGAGTCAGCCCTCAGCCTTGGCCTGGCCCCAGACTCTCCAGGGAGGCCTGTCACCCTTGTCTGTGGGGAAACTGCGGGGGATGTTCTGCTGGCTGTCACCGGGAGCTAGAACCGACCGGTGCTGTGCGAGAGCTCAGGGGCCAGGTCAGCGGCGCCTCCCCTGCTCCGCCCCTCCACTTCTCCCGCGCCCCTCTGTCTTCTCCCCGCTCCCTCCTGCTTTCATCTGCGAGGAGAGGGCCAGCTTTGAAACTTGCTTCTCCCCTCCTTTCATCTCCTCTGCTGGCCCTTCCCCCAGGCTCCTCAGAAGAAGAGGCTGGGAGGAGCTTGAGGCGGACCAATTTAACACCCCTAACCTTTACCCAGCTCCCCTCCGGGGCCTGCCTGAGCCGCAGCCAAGGGCAGAGCCCAACGAGAGGCTGGTGCGGGTCTGTGCCAGTCAGATGGGGTTCTCTTGAGCGCAGTGCTGCCCAGGCCCCGCGTGTCCCAGGTCCCAGCTCCAGGGTCACTGATAGGTGAGCGCTGCTGTCCCATGCGGCGGGGAAACAGGGTCAGACGAAAGCCCTGCCAACATACACCCAAGAGGCTCTGTGAATAGGGAGCAGGGGTCGGGCGCTTGGGGTTGAGTGGTCAGGGATGAGAGCCCGTGCGAACCATCTCAATGGAAGGAGCAGGATGCTCAAGGGCTCTGGGCAGGCAGGAAGCAAGTGGATGTGCTCCCTGCTGCTTAGTTCTTTGGGGTTAGTGCGGTTCTTGAATTTGTGCTGTGACCAGTCCACGCGTGGACCACAAAGCCGAGTCAGACATGGGCTGTTGGAAGACTGGGTGCCATGTGCGCAATCCAGGCTCCAGTGGGAGGAGCTGACAGAGGAGCACAGGACCAAGAGGATGCGGTTTGGAGCAGGGAGGGGCACTTGGGGACAAGCTGTGAAGAACCTTGAAGGTCAGGTGAAGACATGAGGCTTTCTCCTACAGGCAGCAGGAAGCCTTAGAAGGTTCTAGAGGGAGAGAGGAAAGTGCTCAGATCTAGGGATCGGGCCACTGAGCAGGCAGACTAGCCATTTATGAGCTCAGCCGTGTTCCCGCCAGTCCCCACCCCGCCGCCGTAAGTCCCCTTTGAACATCAAAGCCAGGAACATAGCCAGGCGTGGTGGCGCACACCTGCAACCCCCGCGGCTTGGGAGGCTGAGGCAGGAGGGTTGCAAGTTCAAGACCAGCGCTCAGTCACCTAGTGAGATCTGTCTCAAAGATAAAAAGGGCTGGGGACTTGGCTCAGAGGCAAAGTACCCCTAGGCTCAATCCCCAGTACCAAACCAAACCAAAGGAAACCAAACCAAACCCAGGACCGTCTCCTCGGGACCAGAGGAAGGGAGCGCGTTTCACCCAGCAGTGCCGTGGGGGGCGGCAGACGCTCCTGGGCTTTGGAATCAGCCAGGACCTGGGTTCAAATCATAGAATTTTGAACCAGTCACTGCATCCTGTGAGCGTCGTCTCTAAAATGGGCCTCGCCATAGCCCTGGGCTCACCGTGGGTGTGAAGAGCCTGCTGTGCACAGGTTCTGTGCTCCATCCTCCCGGGTTGGAGGGAGGAGTAAGAGCGTGGCACCTAGTAGGTTCTCAGGAAACACGTTCTTGGACTGGACATGTCGTCCCCTTCCTTCTGCGGCCAGCGCCGACCACATACAACTTTCGAGGCATTGGGGGGCGGGGTTTTGATCATGCACATTAAAAGGTGAAAGTCAAGGACAGGGTGGACGAGCAGAGAGGGCCCCTTGATGGAGCAGCACGGGCAGCGCCATGTGTCTGAAGAGATTTCCGCCCCTAGCAGCCTCGGGGGCTTCGCGGTCCGCCTGCTGCGTGTACAACACTCACAAGGCGGAACGCCACAAGGTGTGTGTGGCCTGGTCCGCGGCCCTTGGTGCTTCTCAGGCCTGCGTGTGCTCTGCATGCACATACTGTGTAGGAACACCCCACGCTTCCCCAGACCAGGAAGCAGTACCCGCCGCCGTCCCACCCTGACCCTGATGTCACAGGTGGGGAGTGCCACAGCCATGCCCAGCCCCTTGGGAGGCCTTAGACCTGGACGGACATGGGCTGGACCTGGGCTCTGCTACTCACTAACCCTTTGTGGCCTAGAGCAAAAGTATCTGGCTTCTCTGAGCCTCAGTTTCCTCATCTGTAAAGTGGGACGGGTGGTACTACCTGGGAGGAACTGCGGGGCTCGTGCAGGTGAAGTCCTTTTGCAGGCTGTACACATAAAAAGTGAGAGCTAATCCATGTATCAGGTTAAACATGCTTCATTGATAGTCACAAGCAGCCCGTGAGGAGAGTATTAGCTCCATTTTTAAGAAAAGGAAGCTGAAGAACAGAGAGATTAAGTGACTTACCCAAAGTCACACAGCTAGTTCCAAACCCAGGCAGACGGGCATCAGATCTACACTTCCAATCAGCATTCCCAGGCCTCCCTTGCACACGTGGGCTAACATAAGTGTGTTTGCATGAGCATGCACACACACAGGCCTGTATGTTCCCATATCCTTGCACTGTCCCCTCCCACCCCCACCTGCTCTGGTTCCTGGCATGAGAAGCAGCAGGGCAACATCTAAGCAGAGCCCCTGGACCCACAGCCACCTCCCCGACTGACTGCCGGCGATGTCGGGCGTCCACACACGGTGCCACCCACTCCGGCACGCAAACCGCACACTGGGCGGCGGGACTCCTGGGCACGCCCTGCGGGACATTTCTGAATCCTAATTAGAATGACAATTGCTTCCATTCGTGGGTAATTTTCCTGGAACTCGGCTAGACATCTTCTGCCGTCAGTCCTCCCAGCAACTTGAGAGGCAGGGTTAACATCTCTGTTAAGGCTCAAAGGCGGAAGTGTCTTGTCTGGGGACAGCATGGACCTGGCTGCAGACCCAGGGTGGAGCAGCTGCTGTTCCAATTGCAGCTCATCGTCTCATGTGCAGGCACGCACGCGCGCGCGCGCACACACACACACACACACACACACCCACTCATGTCACACAAACACACTTTCCACCCACACACAGACCAGAGGTACCTGCACGAGAGGTGCGCCAGCTCCCTCCGCCCCAGGTCTGCCAGGCCACTGTCCTTGTCACATTCGGAAACCCTCCCACTCACTCCCAGCTTCCCTGGGCTGGAACAAAACACCTGGGTTCAGCCAGCCGGCCAACTGTGTTGACCCGCAGCTGGTCAATGGCGGCCGCCCCCCGGCCTTGGGAACAGCTGTCTCCACGTAGGTTCCAGCTCAGTCTTTCCCCTCTAGGAGGAAACAAAGGAGAAACACTGGAGGTGGGGTGGAGAAGGAGGAGGAGAGAGAGGGCTAAGCAGCGGGGAGGAGAATCAGGAGCCGGGTCCCTCCAGCCCTGGCCTCCCGGCGCCCTACCCTCCACCCACAGCGTCCAGAGCGGCGCTGAGATTCCTTCCAGCTGTGCCATGCTCAGCGCCTCCTTCTTCCTCTTTGGGACCCAAACATCTGACAGGACCAGGTGGTTGGGGGACAGGGGACAAAGAGTCCCAAATTTGGGTATGCGTTTCAATTCTGCAACAGAGTCACCGTGCAACCCTGGGCAGGGTCGAGGCCAGCCCAGATGGCAGCTTTGTGTAAATAAGACTAAGCTCCCCAGCCCACTCTGCGGAGTTCCTCTCCGGCCTGGGGCACAGGGCTGGCAAGCAGAGGGTCGGGTGAAATTCGTCCCTCGTCCCCACTCCTGCCTGGGTCCTCCGTTCGTGACGCCACCTGCACAACCAAACGCTGCAACCCTAAGTTTGGCAAGTTTCCTCTCTGAGCCTCGGTGTCTTCATCTGCAAAGTGGGGAGATCACGGCAGCCTCACAGGATGCCCGGCAGGATCCTCGCCTGTCTCCTTTGCCACTTTGTCCCTGGTGCCTAGCACAGACCAGGACAGAGAAGGTACCTGGTCGTGTCTGGCATGAAGGAAGGAGCAGGGCATGGCTGGGGAGAACGCCAGCGGCCAGGCAAGCGTGTGCCGGGGAGGAGTTACCGTCTTGCCCCTGGACCTCCCCGCTCAGTGGGACCCAGGCCCAGCATAGGGACAGGAAGAAGTGTTAAAGCAGGGATTCAGGAGACTGGCTTGTAAGTCCCACTCTTCCCGTGTGCCCAGCCCTCTACAGTTTGCCTTCACTCCTCCACAGCAAATATGAAAAGAGTCTCAGCTCCTCCCTGACCCACGCCAAGCTTCTTCCAGATGAGCAAAAGGAAGTCTTGTCCAAAGTCACACAGGCAGAAGATTCAAGCCCAGCTGAGTGCGCTCTGACCCCTGCCATCCCGAGGGGTCACTATCTCCATCTCAGTGGAGAAACTGAGGCCCAGAGATTTTGGGGCCATGTAGCCAGGATGCCCCTGAAGGGTCACCCCAGGCTTGGGGCTCCCAGCAGCCAGTTTCTGGTGTCCTCGCCTCCCAGGGACTCAGTTTCCCTCTCTGGAATGTGGGGGAGGGCCGGTGGCTGGGGCTCAGCCCGCCCCAGGATGCTTTGTCCTGGCTGCACAATGAGCCTTTGCCTGGCTTCCAGGCCTTTGTCTGTGGCGCAGCCGCTGTGCGCCCCCAACGGTGTTATCAGCGCCGGGAAGCGGAGGCCGGCGCTGGCGGGGCCTCTCTGGGCCGCCGCCGCCCGAGACATGTGTTGGACACGGGCCTTTCAGGCCTGGAGCCGCTGCACAAAGGCCCGGGAAGAAGGCGGAACAAAGGGCTTTTTCACGCGGCAACTGAAAAGCCGCAGATTAGCTCACGCGTGCTGCGCAGGCGGCAGGAGCCCGGACCAAGCCCCAGACCCTCCCCGCAGCCGGCGCCGTCTTGCTGCCTCCACCTTGACCTCCAGACAAGGCTCAACTCCCCCTCTTTCCTGATCAAAACTCTCCATCGCCCCCAGGACACATGGAGCCCGCCTGACTCTCCCGCTTCCCGTTTGTAATTATTTGTACCATTAACCGGTCCCTGGATCATTTCCACGCCCTCTGTCCCGTCCCCACTGCCCTGAATGCCTTCCCCAGTCCCCTTCTCGCCATCAAGCCCAATTCCAGGGTCACCTATTTTGGAAAGGTAAGATTGGGACCTCTGTAACTGTGTCAGGCATGTCGCCTGTTCTCAGAAGCAGCAACCGCGGGTGCAAATTATAATTACCCACATTCCCCCGCTGAGGAAACTGAGGCTCAGAGAGACAGGGAGGCCCACGGGCACAGCAGGCACCAGCCACCTGCGAGGCAGACCCAGGTGCCTCCCTCCGGGAAAGGGTTTCTCTGCCCGCCCGTGTCCGGGCAGGTGGACTGGGAAGGGATACGTGGGCACGGGCTCCATCCGGCATGGGGCACCTTCAATCAGCCCCGCCTGCCTCCGCAGGTACGCCATTGACCGCGACTCGGACTTGGACCAGATCTTCGATATTGATGCAGACACGGGCGCCATCGTGACGGGCAAGGGACTGGACCGTGAGACGGCAGGCTGGCACAACATCACAGTGCTGGCCATGGAAGCTGGTGAGCTGGGTGACACCACCAGGCAAATAGAGGGGTGGGGCAAAAACTGAGGGGTGGGTCCAATGACTGGGGCGGGGCAAAGATTGGGCTGTCAAAGTCTATGGGGGCGGGGCCAATGTTGGGGGCGGGGAAAACGGTAAGAAACTGGGCAAAGGTCCCACCTGGGTGGAGGTCACGGCAAAAGCTGGTCTGCGGCATAAAGAGCCTGGAGGGGTCCCAAGCCAAGAAGATAGGGCTAGTTTTGAGGCCAGCTTTCTTCTGTCGTTTATTGAGCAACTACTTGCCAGGCCCTGTTGTAGGACTTAGGAACACAGCCTTGACCAAGGCAGAAAAGTGCCTATCCTAGGTCATCAGCAGGCTGAGCCAGGGTGTGCATGATGTCAGAGGATGTGAGTGCTAAGGAAGAACGCGAGAAGAGCGGGGCGAGGGGCTTGGAAGGAAGAGGGGCACGGATTC
Source organism: Sciurus carolinensis (assembly GCF_902686445.1). Classification (NCBI taxonomy): domain Eukaryota; kingdom Metazoa; phylum Chordata; class Mammalia; order Rodentia; family Sciuridae; genus Sciurus; species Sciurus carolinensis. Next base: position 13,421,835 of record NC_062214.1, read on the forward strand.
TCTCAGGGTGAGGCCTGACAGAAGACATTTCTACAAAGACCTCAGTACAGGGAGGGCCTCGTGCTGCCCCTGGAAGAAGAGCAGCCCAGGTGCAGAGAGCAGTCAGTGCAAAGGCCCTGTGGCCCAGCCCCATGCGAGAGGAGCAGCAAGCGGGCGCGCCTGGTTGGTGAGGGTCAGAGTGGTTGGCCATGGTGGAGCCTTTAGACTCTGCTCCTGAGACGGGAGTCACAGTGGGGGTTGGAGCAGAGGAAGGACTTTGGTGGCTTGCCTGGAGCAGTAGCAGACAGGCTGGAGATGAGCTCGCAGGACCTACTTTGGGGCTGACCTGAAGGTGAGAGGTGGAGAGGAGTCAGGGATGACTCTGAGGTGCTTGGCCTGAGTTTCGCACACTGCAGGCAGTTCGGCACAGCTGAGAAGTTTCTGGAACAGTATGTGTGTGCACATGCGTGTATATGTGTGAGAGGGAAGTTGGCACAGCTGGGCGTCTGAGGCATGGGGTCCAGTAAAGCGAGGCCATGGAAGTGAGGAGCAGAGGGCGCAGGGACCCACGGGGCCCCAGGAGAGGGCAGAGGAGAGTGCCCACAGGGCCTCCGCCTCCCCCTGCTCTCCAGGGGACACACACACACACACACACACACACACCCCTCAGGAGTCCACAGAGCTGCTGGGGCAATCACGGCACCAGGTTGCAGGGGGCAGCTCTGCTCTGCTCTGCCCAGCGGCCCCTACCCCCACGCTGCTGGCGTCCTCCCGCTTCCAGCCCCACCAGCCCATTCCAGGGCCGAGGAAGTCCCTAGGCTGAAGTTCCCTTCCTCTCTTTCAACTGCGGTTTAAAAGAAAATACAAAGCTGACTCAGACCTCAGCGCCTGCTGCTCCGGAGCCTTTGAATCCACTCCTGCTCCCCTTGAAAGAGATAACAAAGGTGGCTGGAGAAGAAGCCACCTCCCTCCTCCCTGAACCTGCTCCCTGGGCAGCGGCGGAGGCGTCCGGCTGCAGGCAGAGCCAGGGGGTGAGAGCCTTTCCCTGCCCGCTGGACGTGCCCCCACCAACCTGTCACACGCCTGATGTGCCACCACTGGCAAGTCCCTTCCTGGGTCAAGCATTGTGCTTCTACCCAGTGGGTCTCTTGCAGAGAGAGCCGGCAGGTCTGTGATGCCACCGCTTGACAGATGAAAGGGGCCCCTCCTCCACACAGACTGGATGAGTTCCACTTAACGTGCATCCTGGGCTCCACGCTTTCTAGCACGTGCTTTTATCGAATCCTAATCAGTAGCATGATCAGTGCCCATTTTACCCTTGGAAAAACTGAGGCTCAGAGAATCAGGTCTGGCCAAGGACTTGCCGTGGCCAAGCTGGGACTTGGACGCATCTCTGCATGGCCTTCCTTTCCCTGGCACTCTGCCCTCAGAGCCCCACCCCATCCCGCCACCAACCCCAGCGACTAACCCGGGTGGGGAGGGTGAGTCCTGAAGGTAGACTGGCCCTGTCTGAACTGGGGCCCCGCCCTCGCCCCTCCCCCGTCGGTAGCCAATGGGAAAACCAGTGGTTCCGCCCACAGAGCAGGTGGGAGGGCTGAACTGGAGGAGGAAAGAAAGCGTGGCCTCGGGCTTGGGACTTAATAAATGCTCACCTAATGATTGTCCGATGGCCTGGACCCTGGGCACGTGACTTGAGGCCAGGCACTTTAGTGATGTGTTGACTCTACAGCTGCCCCCAGTGTGTGGATGAGGAAACTGAGGCTCAGAGGGCAAAAACTTTTGTCCAGATTCCCAGTCCCAGCCTGTCTGCAAGCTGCCCTTCCCGTGGTACTTCCTTGATGCCGGCACAAATCAAGAACTGTGGCGAATAACCCACCCACTCTGCCTTCTTGCCATCTCCAGGAGATGAGAACAAGATGAGTGCCCTATCCCCATTTTCCAGATGACAAAAGAGAAGCTCAGGGAGGAACAGCAATAGCCCCCAAGACCCCAGAGCGAGTCCCCGCAGGCCCAGGGCCTGACCTAGGTCTCCCGCCCCCAGGAGCCACCCTGAACCCCAAGGGCAATGCCAGTGGGCCTGCCCGCCTGGCCCTGTGTCTTCCTCTGGAAGTGTCCGATTGTCGTTCTCGAAACAGGGATGGTGCGGGGGGGTCATGGCAGCCCCACCTGCTCCCAGGCGTAACAAACACGAGGTGACAAGAATCAGAGGGGAAATATTTATACACACCGCGGAGCTTCCTGCGCACCTCAGAGAATGTGGCCCTCAGCCGGAGCGCCGCCTGTCATCCCAGATTACCTCAAAGCCTCCCAGCCCACTTAGTATGCCGGCTCCCCGCTCCCCGAACTTCTGAGTCATCCATTCTGCCCATGCAGACACTCCTTCACTGACATTATCTTTAACGTTTTGTAATCATGAAATATTAATGACCGATATTGAATTTAAAGTACAATTTGTGTCTGAATCCTTCAGTGGAAAGGGCAGTTGTAAAGGGACAGTCTTCAAAGAGGCTGGGTGGGGTGGGGGACTTGGAAAGGCTGGCCGGGTAGGGCTTGCCCAGGGGCCGCATCCAGCAGCCTGGGAGGATACCGGCTGGCTGACCAGGACAGCAAAGCGGTCACCTTAACCAGACCTGCTAGAAGCTCCCCCATCTGGGTCACCCGGCCAAGTCACGTCTCACAGCACCCAGCATGTCCCTTCCTGCCACCAATTTATAGATGCATTTATTTGCATATTTAGTGACTCCCCTCTTTCCCAGCATCTTCCACGAGGACAGGGTCTGATCCGTATCTGCAACTTTCAGTACCTGCCAGGTGCATAGCAGAGTGTGTGAATATTTACCAAGGGGACAAACAAATGCGCTCGTGCAGCCAGTGGGGACACAGAACAGTGTGGAGCACGGGTGGAGACGGGTACTGAATGTCTCATCTACACAGCATGGGCCATTGGACCACCTTATTGGGTCACTGAGGACTGATAACTAGTGATAAGAGCAGCTTCTACTTATTTAAAATTTACAGTATACAGACATTGGGCTGTGTTTTGTATAAAACATAATGCCCTCAAGGGATTAGATGTCACACATGGCAAGTGCCTAGCATGGTGTGTGGCACCCAGCGGGTGGAATTAATAGCCAGGGAAGGTGTCTGAGGCTGTAATCCCAGTGACTCGGGAGGCTGAGGCGGGAGGCTCGAAAGTGCAAAGCCAGCCTCAGCAACTTAGCGAGCCCTGTCTCAAAATTAAAAATATAAAAAGGGCTGGGGATGTGGCTCAGTGGTTAAGCGCCCCTAAATTCAATCCCTGGTACTAAGAAAAGGGGGAACGGAATCTGAAGGGAGAGGGATTGTCGGATGGCAGACTCGGGCCTCGGACCCCCCTGCCCCCTGCTTCAGCCGGGGAGACTGGGCCCCACCAAGGAAAGGTCCCTCGCCCTTGAGGCTTTCTGACTCCCATCCAGTGCTCCTTGGAAGGCCACAGAGGGAGGAGCAGGGTGACCGCACAGTGCTCTGTCTCCTTCAGCAGCTTTTCCCCATGTCCCCCTTCAGTCAAGGTTCTCTGAGGGCCTCTTGTCATCCACCCCACAGCCTGGGCTGGGCCCTGGGATCTGGTGATAAACATGTGTGGCCACGGCCCTGGGCTCACAGGAGGCCAGGGGAGAGGCAGGCCAGCTGTCAGCTATAGCAGAGTCCAAGTTAGGGGGCCGTGGCGTTCCTGGGGAGCAGCCAGCGCCTGGCCCACCCAGAGGGGGCAGCAGGAAGGGGTGTCTGAGGGAGTCTCAAGGGCCAAGGGGGGTTTCTGGGTACCTGTACGCGAGGCCTGGAGGCTTGGCGGCCCTGCCCATTCTGAGGACAGACGGAGAGGTGTGGCTGGAGGCCGGGGCTGGGAAGAGCTGGAGCAGGTGGGCTTGGGTGAGGGCGAGGGGACAGGCCTGGAACGTCCCCTGCTGAATCTGACATCTCTTAGAGGTGACAGGAGCCAGGGCAGGTCTTTGAGCTGAAGAGGGCCACGAACAGATGCGCGGTCCCCATTGCTCCCTCAGGCTCCGGGGAGGGAGGTTGGAACCCACAGGAGGCTGCAGGGGACTCGGGCACAGCCCCGTGCTGGGGTGCCCAGGCAGGGCCTGACACGTGGCCGGGAGCCTCAGGAGGCTGGGGAAGAGGCTGTGCACGGGAGGGGTGGACCCCCATCACCAGGGTAGCGCACCTCAGGCCTGGGCTCCTCTGGGCCTGGTGACACCGGGGTCCTGTGCCACCTTAGTGCCTAACAGATGCTGGCAGGGACGAAGATTCTGTGGCATCCACGGAGTCTGGGGGAAGCATGGGGCCACCCAAGTATCAGGAACCCACTTGACCCCTAGGAAAGAGAACGTTCTCTCCTCCGCTTCCCCCAAATTCTGGGGATGCCATGACCTCGGGGCCCCTGCTTCACCAGAAATTCTCCTCGTCCCTCAGAGGAACGAACTTCCCCAGCGAGGTCAAGCCCTCCCACCTCCGTGTGGAAGCCCAACAGAAGGTCACGGTCCCTGCACCCCGTCCTCTGGCGGAGGCACGTGGGGATGGGACCGGGAGAACCAGGAGGTACCCTCTCCAGAGCACCCCAGCTGCTCACCCAGCGCCTCCTCCTCCTCCTTGGTGGTGGGTAATTGGGATGATCAATCTTCCTGCCCAGCTGGCCAGCTCCGCTCAGAGCCTGGTGCTCAGATGCAATTTAATTCCTGAGGAAGGGGGCGGGGCGTGGGGGCGGGGCTGGCGGCGGGGCCCCTCCCCGCCTGCGCTTCCCCCCTGCCGCCCGCCCCCCACGCCCAGGACCTCATTCTTCCCTCTCTGGGCATCTCTTTCTCTGGGATAGCCATTTGTTTTCTGGATGAGAAGACTGGTTTCGAGAAGGGCGGGGAGAGGGTCACGGCACCACGCTGCTCCTCAGAGGGAGGGGTCCTGGAGGGGTGCAGCGGTCCGTCCAGGAAGGCCTTGCCCTCTCCTGGTCCCCTCCCCAGCATCCCCGGTGCACAGGCAGGGGAGCCCCAGGCCGCGCAGTCCCCTCCACACATCTTCATTGAGCAGCTACTATGTGCCGTGCGTACAGCCCTAAACAATAGAGACAGAGGTGCCGCGGGCAGAGAGAAGGAGGAAGAGGAGCAAGTAGAGTAGGAACCCAGAGGATGCTGGAGGGACACCACCGAGGGGCGTGAAGCAGGGAAGTGATGTGCGTGGGTGGCACAGGGACACTGGGACCCCAGGGAAAGGCAGAGGGAGAGGTGAGGGATGAGGTCGGGCGGCAATGGCAGGACAATCCGTGGGCCTTGTGGGCATGTCCAACTTGACCCATCCTCTGAGTGTAGTCAAGGAGAGCTTCCTGGAGGAGGCAGGGCATTTGTATGGGACCTCGAAGGCAAGAAGGTCTGGCACACCGAGGGAGGCAGTACCCTCTGGTGGTCCAAAGTGCCCCCTTTGGAACTGGGCCTGTGTTCAAGTCCCAGGTGTCACTTGTTCCCTGCAAGGGAGTTGCTTCACTTTCTGAGCCCATTTCCTCATAACACAGCGATGATATTAGTCCCAACCTCCATGGGAGTGACAGCATAAAATCAGGCAGAACAGACCCTGAACATGGCCGGTGCTCAGTACGCGGTTGCTGCTGTCCTTCTGGGAAGGAGCACATTCCTTCTGTCTTTAGGCCAGGCCACATGGCCTCTTCCTTCCCACTGTTTTCTAACACCCTCACACTCAGTTTAGTCCAGATGGCAGGTGAGTGACTGCCAGGGGCTGGAGTTTCCTTGGAAGAATCTACAGCCTCCTGTCCCACCCCAGGGCCTTTGCACATGCTGATCCTACTCCACAGAACAGTCTTTCCCTTCCCATTACCTTTGCCTGGTTACTTCCTAGCCAGATCTCATCAGAAAAATCTCTTACGCCAAGAAAACATCCCTGTGCCCCACCAGGGTAGGACTTCCTGCCTGCTATTCTCCTAGCTCTCCAACGCTCTTCTCTCAGCTCTTGCCATAGAGGAGTAGCATCTGTCTCTGCCACTAAACCAAGAGACTATGTTGTTCTTGCTCTTTGCTGTGTCCTTGGTACAAAGGAGATTCTTAATCCATAGTTGTCAGCAAAAACCACAAGCCTAGTTCCAAATGGCCCCATCTAAGCTGTCTCTGCTGTCATAAGGAACTCGGCAGCCCAGCGAGGTAAGAGACCTACCACGTGGCCTAGCAGTTCTCCTGCCCTGAGTCTGGTCTCTTCTGAGGTGCTCACACAGCTGCCTAACCTCCTCAGTCCCCTCGGGCCCCGGGGCTCCACCTGCCACCTCCCCAGCTTCATGGTGAGCCAGCTCACGGAGGAAGCACCGGGCCAGAGCACGTTTAATTTTAATTTAGGAATCGGCTAAGGCTGCGGGCCTGCTCAGCTCCGGGCTGTCAATCAGCCTTCCTCAAGGCTGCATCAATTAGTTTAAAAATATTGAATGTAATTTTGCCTGACACAACATATTGCAGCTACTGCAAAATATAATTTATTTTAGAAGAAGAAATAATTAAACTAATTTGCATGTCAGTCAGCTGAACTGAGATGCCAAGGGGGGAGACTGTGGGAGAGCAAGTCCCCAGAGGGGGCACCTGCCACTGGGCATTGGGGAGGTCAGCCTGAGCCTGGGACCGAGCAGGAGCTGCCGTCAAACGGACAAACCTCAGGCAGCAGGAGAGCGGGTCCAGTGTATCTGGACCAAGCACTTAGACTCGGGAGGCTCAGGACCCCGCCCTGACTCGGGGGAAACTCCCACCCGTCACTGGGCCTCAGTTTCCGCATCCACAAAATGGGTTTAACAATGGGCCCTCTCAGGGGTGTTTTGAGACTCACTCAAGGACATCTGCAAGAAAGTTTCTCTCAGTTGGAAAATCCTGCACGGAGGTCAAGGTTAGGCAACTGATGGAGTCTTTGTAAGCAATACAAATATGTAAGAGGATAGACATAGAAATGATCAACAATACTAACTGCGACCAGGAGGGGTTGGGAGAAACCAGTTGGAGGTGACCTGCCAGTCACCCTAGGTCACTTGTTGGCAGTCCTTGATCACATTAGATTTCCCTGGGGAACAGTTAAAGCAAAAACAATGACCAAGCATCCCGAGCATTGTGCTGGGATTTTTTTTACAGCGTCTCAGGCAATTCTTATGTTTCCAGCCCAGAGAACCAGGCACCAGGGTAGGCCATAAATGCCGGGATCCTGGGCCCGCCCCGGAGCCGAGGTGGCAGCCTCAGCAGCCTCAAGGCACACCTCGTCAGCAAACTCCTTCAGCGCCCCACCCTGGGGATCCGCCCTCGGCATGCCACAGGGGCAGGGCCTTCCCCAGGGGTGACTTGCCACCTTTTAAAAGAGGAGGTTGGCGAGCCCCTGGCGGAACACACAGCAGTGAGACAATCCTGGGGGTCTCCCAGCAGTAGGACCCGCTGGGCATCCTGCCTGCCCTGTGGCCTCCCTCCTCATGGCCCATCGGACCCGGGCTCCCCTCAGCTGCTGCACCGCACTGCGACCCCGCGGCTCCCCAGGCGTGGGCTCCTGGCTGCGGGCCTCGCCCTCCTCTCCCCATCTGTCTGTGGAGCTTCTCTGGCAACACATGCTCTTAAAAATAACGGCTGGCCCGGCACCCCCAGCACGACTCCCACCTCTCAGCCCGGCGAGGGCCCTCTAATCGCTGAAGCGGCAGATCTGGGTGAGCCGAGGAGATAAGGTGCCCCAGGCTAAGGGGAGCTCCAGAGAGGGGTCGGGTCTGAGCTAACGAAGGACTCCTCCTTCCCTCGACCCCCACGAGGCAGCCCCGCTCGCCCCCACCCCATTTCTCTCTTTATCAACACACAAGCAGCTGCTGTCAGGGCCCTGAGTTCAGAGGAGAAGGTGGCCCACCAGCCCCACTGCCCCAGAACTCACGGGGTGCCAGCTGCTGGAAGCTTCCAGCCTGCCACCAAAATAACTCCCTGCCAGCCCAGCTGGAGACCCCGTCATCCGAGTCGGTGCTTGGAAGTGGGGTGCTGTTTCCTCTCCCGGGATGCCCCCGAGGTCAGTGGCAGGTGGAACAGGTAAGTAATGATCCCAGGGCCAGACAGCTGAGGATGAGGTGCAGCGAGCATGCAGAGCCCCAGGACAGGGAGAGGCCAGAGAGGGACAGCGTGCAGGGTGCTGCTCAGAGAGGCCAGGCTGGGTGCAGCGCTCACATCTGGAGTCATTTTGAGGATGTCTATTTATTTACCAAACACTTATATAGCACTTGTGTGTGTGTGTGTGTTTACAGTTGCATGTGGTTTACAGACATTAACCTCTCTCTTAACCAACCTATTACTATTAGACTTGTTTTGCAGGTGAGGAGCAAGGCACAGAGAAGTTAAGTGACCTGCCCCAGATCACACAGCTACTAAGTGGCAGGGTTGGGATCAGAACCATGAGACTCAAGTCCTTGCTCTTCCTCACTGTGCCCTGTTCATTTTCCATGTGTGGAAACTGATATCAGAGAGCACAGGGTCTCAACCAAGGTCAAACCCTGGGGCAGGCTCTCAGCCACACCTGGAATCCAAGCCTCCTTCGGTCTCCATCCTTCCATGCTTCATTCTTTTGTTCAGCTTACTCTGTGCCACATCCGGCAAGGCCCGGGATGCGGAGGGAGATAAGACCGGGGCCTTGACCTCGTGCACATCCCAGCTGCGTTTGCTGGCCAAATTCCACCTCCTTCGACTGGTCTGGCCCTTTCAGGATCAGGTCCGCAGGGACCAGAGGTCTGGGAGTTCCGCTGACCGCTGACCTCTTCTTTAAAGTCCCCATGTTTTAGTTTCACCTTTGCATCGTGAAGATACGAGTTGTGCCAAACCGCTGCTGAAATGATGGCCGTGGGCGCTCCCGGTGCATCCCACGTGCTCTGGGTGATGGGATGGAGGCGGGAGTGGAGGTGATGGTGTTGCTGGGGACGGGGGTGCACTGGTGGTGACCCTGGCGATGGTGGTGAGGCGACGATGGTGATGGTGGTGGCCATGGCGGAGGAGGCGATGGTGGTGGTGGTCATGGAGGGACGGTGGTGGTGGAGGTGAGAATAAAGGGTGGTCTTGGGACTTGTGACGAGAGGCGACGAGAGCAGGGCCCGTGGACATGCTGCTTCCAGCATGATGGCGGTGGTGGCGCTGGCAATGGTGCGGGCGGCGTGGCCGGCCCTGGTGGTACTGACCTATCCTGCCAGAAGCGGCGAGGAGAGTCGATGGCAGTGATGGCTTAGTGATGGTGGTGAGGGTGGCAGTGGTGGTCTTGGTGTTGGGGACGATGGGTGGTCCTGGTGTCATGGTGGTGATGATGCTCACGGTGCAGGTGCTCCTGGTAATGGTGGTGGGGAGGGGACGGGGACCTTGACTCACACAGCCCATGTGTCCCCAGTCCTGTCCTCTGACGAATGTGGTCCACCCAAACGACCTGTGGGCCCCACCGCCTGGTCCTGTCCTGGTGGCCCTCGTCCTGGTCCTGTCCTGGTGGAGGGCCTCGTCCTGGTCCTGTCCTGGTGGAGGACCTCGTCCTGGTCCTGTCCTGGTGGAGGACCTCGTCCTAGTCCTGTCCTGGTGGTAGCCCTCATCCTGGTCCTGTCCTGGTGGCCCTCGTCCTGGACCTGTCCTGGTGGCCCTCGTCCAGGTCCTGTCCTGGTGGAGGACCTCGTCCTGGTCCTGTCCTGGTGGTGGCCCTCGTCCTGGTACTGTCCTGGTGGCCCTCGTCCTGGTCCTGTCCTGGTGGCCCTCGTCCTGGTCCGGTCCTGGTGGCCCTCGTCCTGGTCCTGTCCTGGTGGCCCTCGTCCTGGTCCTGTCCTGGTGGTGGCCCTCGTCCTGGTCCTGTCCTGGTGGAGGGCCTCGTCCTGCTCCTGTCCTGGTGGAGGGCCTCGTCCTGGTCCTTTTCTGGTGGCCCTCGTCCTGGTCCTGTGCTGGTGGAGGACCTCGTCCTGGTCCTGTCCTGGTGGTAGCCCTCATCCTGGTCCTGTCCTGGTGGCCCTCGTCCTGGTCCTGTCCTGATGGCCCTCGTCCAGGTCCTGTCCTGGTGGAGGACCTCGTCCTGGTCCTGTCCTGGTGGTGGCCCTCGTCCTGGTACTGTCCTGGTGGAGGGCCTCGTCCTGGTCCTTTTCTGGTGGCCCTCGTCCTGGTCCTGTCCTGGTGGAGGACCTCGTCCTGGTCCTGTCCTGGTGGTAGCCCTCATCCTGGTCCTGTCCTGGTGGCCCTCGTCCTGGACCTGTCCTGATGGCCCTCGTCCAGGTCCTGTCCTGGTGGAGGACCTCGTCCTGGTCCTGTCCTGGTGGTGGCCCTCATCCTGGTACTGTCCTGGTGGCCCTCGTCCTGGTCCTGTCCTGGTGACCCTCGTCCTGGTCCGGTCCTGGTGGCCCTCGTCCTGGTCCTGTCCTGGTGGCCCTCGTCCTGGTCCTGTCCTGGTGGTGGCCCTTGTCCTGGTACTGTCCTGGTGGAGGGCCTCGTCCTGGTCCTTTTCTGGTGGCCCTCGTCCTGCTCCTGTCCTGGTGGTGGCCCTCATCCTGGTACTGTCCTGGTGGCCCTCGTCCTGGTCCTGTCCTGGTGGCCCTCATCCTGGTACTGTCCTGGTGGCCCTCGTCCTGGTCCTGTCCTGGTGACCCTCGTCCTGGTCCGGTCCTGGTGGCCCTCGTCCTGGTCCTGTCCTGGTGGCCCTCGTCCTGGTCCTGTCCTGGTGGAGGGCCTCGTCCTGGTCCTGTCCTGGTGGAGGACCTCGTCCTGGTCCTGTCCTGGTGGAGGACCTCGTCCTAGTCCTGTCCTGGTGGTAGCCCTCATCCTGGTCCTGTCCTGGTGGCCCTCGTCCTGGACCTGTCCTGGTGGCCCTCGTCCAGGTCCTGTCCTGGTGGAGGACCTCGTCCTGGTCCTGTCCTGGTGGTGGCCCTCGTCCTGGTACTGTCCTGGTGGCCCTCGTCCTGGTCCTGTCCTGGTGGCCCTCGTCCTGGTCCGGTCCTGGTGGCCCTCGTCCTGGTCCTGTCCTGGTGGCCCTCGTCCTGGTCCTGTCCTGGTGGTGGCCCTCGTCCTGGTCCTGTCCTGGTGGAGGGCCTCGTCCTGCTCCTGTCCTGGTGGAGGGCCTCGTCCTGGTCCTTTTCTGGTGGCCCTCGTCCTGGTCCTGTGCTGGTGGAGGACCTCGTCCTGGTCCTGTCCTGGTGGTAGCCCTCATCCTGGTCCTGTCCTGGTGGCCCTCGTCCTGGTCCTGTCCTGATGGCCCTCGTCCAGGTCCTGTCCTGGTGGAGGACCTCGTCCTGGTCCTGTCCTGGTGGTGGCCCTCGTCCTGGTACTGTCCTGGTGGAGGGCCTCGTCCTGGTCCTTTTCTGGTGGCCCTCGTCCTGGTCCTGTCCTGGTGGAGGACCTCGTCCTGGTCCTGTCCTGGTGGTAGCCCTCATCCTGGTCCTGTCCTGGTGGCCCTCGTCCTGGACCTGTCCTGATGGCCCTCGTCCAGGTCCTGTCCTGGTGGAGGACCTCGTCCTGGTCCTGTCCTGGTGGTGGCCCTCATCCTGGTACTGTCCTGGTGGCCCTCGTCCTGGTCCTGTCCTGGTGACCCTCGTCCTGGTCCGGTCCTGGTGGCCCTCGTCCTGGTCCTGTCCTGGTGGCCCTCGTCCTGGTCCTGTCCTGGTGGTGGCCCTTGTCCTGGTACTGTCCTGGTGGAGGGCCTCGTCCTGGTCCTTTTCTGGTGGCCCTCGTCCTGGTCCTGTGCTGGTGGAGGACCTCGTCCTGGTCCTGTCCTGGTGGTAGCCCTCATCCTGGTCCTGTCCTGGTGGCCCTCGTCCTGGACCTGTCCTGATGGCCCTCGTCCAGGTCCTGTCCTGGTGGAGGACCTCGTCCTGCTCCTGTCCTGGTGGTGGCCCTCATCCTGGTACTGTCCTGGTGGCCCTCGTCCTGGTCCTGTCCTGGTGACCCTCGTCCTGGTCCGGTCCTGGTGGCCCTCGTCCTGGTCCTGTCCTGGTGGCCCTCGTCCTGGTCCTGTCCTGGTGGTGGCCCTCGTCCTGGTCCTGTCCTGGTGGAGGGCCTCGTCCTGCTCCTGTCCTGGTGGAGGGCCTCGTCCTGGTCCTTTTCTGGTGGCCCTCGTCCTGGTCCTGTGCTGGTGGAGGACCTCGTCCTGGTCCTGTCCTGGTGGTAGCCCTCATCCTGGTCCTGTCCTGGTGGCCCTCGTCCTGGTCCTGTCCTGGTGGTCCTGGTCCTGGTACTGTCCTGGTGGTGGCCCTCGTCCTGGTCCTGTCCTGGTGGTGGCCCTCGTCCTGGTCCTGTCCTGGTGGCCCTCGTCCTGGTCCTGTCTTGATGGCCCTCGTCCTGCTCCTGTCCTGGTGGAGGACCTCGTCCTAGTCCTGTCCTGGTGGTAGCCCTCATCCTGGTCCTGTCCTGGTGGCCCTCGTCCAGGTCCTGTCCTGGTGGCCCTCGTCCAGGTCCTGTCCTGGTGGAGGACCTCGTCCTGGTCCTGTCCTGGTGGTGGCCCTCGTCCTGGTACTGTCCTGGTGGCCCTCATCCTGGTCCTGTCCTGGTGGCCCTCGTCCTGGTCCGGTCCTGGTGGCCCTCGTCCTGGTCCTGTCCTGGTGGCCCTCGTCCTGGTCCTGTCCTGGTGGTGGCCCTCATCCTGGTCCTGTCCTGGTGGCCCTCGTCCTGGTCCTGTGCTGGTGGAGGCCCTCGTCCTGGTCCTGTCCTGGTGGTAGCCCTCATCCTGGTCCTGTCCTGGTGGCCCTCGTCCTGGTCCTGTCCTGGTGGTCCTGGTCCTGGTCCTGTCCTGGTGGTAGCCCTCATCCTGGTCCTGTCCTGGTGGCCCTCGTCCTGGTCCTGTCCTGGTGGTCCTGGTCCTGGTACTGTCCTGGTGGTGGCCCTCGTCCTGGTCCTGTCCTGGTGGTGGCCCTCGTCCTGGTCCTGTCCTGGTGGAGGGCCTCGTCCTGGTCCTGTCCTGATGGCCCTCGTCCTGGTCCTGTCCTGGTGGAGGACCTCGTCCTGGTCCTGTCCTGGTGGTAGCCCTCATCCTGGTCCTGTCCTGGTGGCCCTCGTCCTGGTCCTGTCCTGGTGGTCCTGGTCCTGGTCCTGTCCTGGTGGTAGCCCTCATCCTGGTCCTGTCCTGGTGGCCCTCGTCCTGGTCCTGTCCTGGTGGTCCTGGTCCTGGTACTGTCCTGGTGGTGGCCCTCGTCCTGGTCCTGTCCTGGTGGTGGCCCTCGTCCTGGTCCTGTCCTGGTGGAGGGCCTCGTCCTGGTCCTGTCCTGATGGCCCTCGTCCTGCTCCTGTCCTGGTGGAGGACCTCGTCCTAGTCCTGTCCTGGTGGTAGCCCTCATCCTGGTCCTGTCCTGGTGGCCCTCGTCCAGGTCCTGTCCTGGTGGCCCTCGTCCAGGTCCTGTCCTGGTGGAGAACCTCGTCCTGGTCCTGTCCTGGTGGTGGCCCTCGTCCTGGTACTGTCCTGTTGGTGGCCCTCGTCCTGGTCCTGTCCTGGTGGCCCTCGTTCTGGTCTTGTCCTGGTGGCCCTCGTCCTGGTCCTGTGCTGGTGGCCCTCGTCCTGGTCCTGTCCTGGTGGCCCTCGTCCTGGTCCTGTCCTGATGGCCCTCGTCCTGCTCCTGTCCTGGTGGAGGACCTCGTCCTAGTCCTGTCCTGGTGGTAGCCCTCATCCTGGTCCTGTCCTGGTGGCCCTCGTCCTGGACCTGTCCTGGTGGCCCTCGTCCAGGTCCTGTCCTGGTGGAGGACCTCGTCCTGGTCCTGTCCTGGTGGTGGCCCTCGTCCTGGTACCGTCCTGGTGGTGGCCCTCGTCCTGGTCCTGTCCTGGTGGCCCTCGTTCTGGTCCTGTCCTGGTGGAGGGCCTCGTCCTGGTCCTGTCCTGGTGGCCCTCGTCCTGGTCCTGTCCTGGTGGTGGCCCTCATCCTAGTCCTGTCCTGGTGGTGGCCCTCGTCCTGGTCCTGTCCTGGTGGCCCTCGTCCTGGTCCTGTCCTGGTGGCCCTCGTCCTGGTCCTTTCCTGGTGGAGGGCCTCGTCCTGGTTCTGTCCAGGAGGAGGGCCTCGTCCTGGTCCTTTCCTGGTGGAGGGCCCCGTCCTGGTCCTGTCCTGGTGGCCCTCATCCTGGTCCTGTCCTGGTGGCCCTGGTCCTGCTCCTGTCCTGGTGGAGGACCTTGTCCTGGTCCTGTCCTGGTGGCCCTCGTCCTGGTCCTGTCCTGGTGGAGGACCTCGTCCTGGTCCAGTCCTGGTGGCGGGTCTCGTCCTGCTCCTGTCCTGGTGGCCTTCGTCCTGGTCCTGTCCTGGTGGTGGCCCTCGTCCTGGTCCTGTCCTGTTGGAGGGCCTCGTCCTGGTCCTGTCCTGGTGGAGGGCCTTGTCCTGGTCCTGTCCTGGTGGAGGGCCTCGTCCTGGTTCTGTCCTGGAGGAGGGCCTCGTCCTGGTCCTGTCCTGGTGGTGGCCCTCGTCCTGGTCCTGTCCTGGTGGCCCTTGTCCTTGTCCTTTCCTGGTGGAGGGCCTCGTCCTGGTCCTGTCCTGGTGGAGGGCCTCGTCCTGGTCCTGTCCTGGTGGCCCTCGTCCTGGTCCTGTCCTGGTGGAGGACCTCGTCCTGGTCCTGTCCTGGTGGCCCTCGTCCTGGTCCTGTCCTGGTGGTGGCCCTCGTCCTGGTTCTGTCCTGGTGGTGGCCCTCGTCCTGGTCCTGTCCTGGTGGTGGCCCTCGTCCTGGTCCTGTCCTGGTGGCCCTCATCCTAGTCCTGTCCTGGTGGCCCTCATCCTGGACCTGTCCTGGTGGCCAGCCTCGTCCTGGTCCTGTCCTGGTGGAGGGCCTCGTCCTGGTCCTGTCCTGGTGACCCTCGTCCTGGTCCTTTCCTGGTGGAGGGCCTCGTCCTGGTTCTGTCCTGGAGGAGGGCCTCGTCCTGGTCCTTTCCTGGTGGAGGGCCTCGTCCTGGTCCTGTCCTGGTGGCCCTCGTCCTGGTCCTGTCCTGGTGGAGGCCCTCGTCCTGGTCCTGTCCTGGTGGAGGGCCTCGTCCTGGTCCTGTCCTGGTGGAGGGCCTTGTCCTGGTCCTGTCCTGGTGGAGGACCTCGTCCTGGTCCTGTCCTGGTGGCCCTCGTCCTGGTCCTATCCTGGTGGTGGCCCTCGTCCTGGTCCTGTCCTGGTGGCCCTCGTCCTGGTCCTGTCCTGGTGGAGGGCCTCGTCCTGGTCCTGTCCTGGTGGCCCTCGTCCTGGTCCTGTCCTGGTGGCCCTCGTCCTGGTCCTGTCCTGGTGGTGGCCCTCGTCCTGGTCCTGTCCTGGTGGCCCTCGTCCTGGTCCTGTTCTGGTGGCCCTCGTCCTCGTCCTGTCCTGGTGGAGGCCCTCGTCCTGGTCCTGTCCTGTTGGAGGGCCTTGTCCTGGTCCTGTCATGGTGGCGGGCCTCTTCCTGGTCCTGTCCTGGTGGAGGGCCTCGTCCTGGTCCTGTCCTGGTGGCCCTCGTCCTGGTCCTGTCCTGGTGGCCCTCGTCCTGGTCCTGTCCTGGTGGCCCTCGTCCTGGTCCTGTCCTGGTGGTGGCCCTCGTCCTGGTCCTGTCCTGGTGGCCCTCGTCCTGGTCCTGTCCTCGTGGTGGCCCTCGTCCTGGTCCTGTCCTGGTGGCCCTCGTTCTGGTCCTGTCCTGGTGGCCCTCTTCCTCGTCCTGTCCTGGTGGAGGCCCTCATCCTGCTCCTGTCCTGGTGGCCCTCGTCCTGGTCCTGTCATGGTGGCGGACCTCTTCCTGGTCCTGTCCTGGTGGAGGACCTCGTCCTGGTCCTGTCCTGGTGGCCCTCGTCCTGGTCCTGTCCTGGTGGAGGACCTCGTCCTGGTCCTGTCCTGGTGGAGGACCTCGTCCTGGTCCCGTCCTGGTGGCCCTCGTCCTGGTCCTGTCCTGGTGGCGGGCCTCGTCCTGGTCCTGTCCTGGTGGAGGACCTCGTCCTGGTCCTGTCCTGGTGGAGGACCTCGTCCTGGTCCTGTCCTGCTGGCCCTCGTCCTGGTCCTGTCCTGGTGGCGGGCCTCGTCCTGGTCTCATCCTGCCCAGCCCTCACGCTGGATGCCTGCCTTCCTCCTGTGCTCTCCTTACAGACAATCACGCTCAGCTCTCCAGGGCGTCCCTGAGGATCCGAATCCTGGATGTGAATGACAATCCCCCCGAGCTGGCCACTCCCTACGAGGCAGCCGTGTGTGAGGATGCCAAGCCAGGCCAGGTACTGCTGAGGGGCCGGGAGGGGGCTGCGGCTGGGGCGGCCAGGGCACCCTCTAGCCTGGCCAGAGTGGCCGGCCTCACCCTCAGCCCCGCCCCTTCACCCTGCAGCTCATCCAGACCATCAGTGTAGTGGACAGAGATGAGCCGCAGGGCGGGCACCGCTTCTACTTCCGCCTGGTCCCTGAGGCTCCCAGCAACCCCCACTTCTCTCTGCTGGATATCCAAGGTGAGTTACCCTGAGCCACCCAACCCCGGATGTATGCAGGGAGGGCCTGGCCTCCCCGCCCTCTTCCCTTATTATAGAGGGAGGGACTGAGACACCCAGGGGACCAGTGTGGGGTCTAAGGTCACAGAAAGCCTGGGCCCAGCTGGGACTGTTACCAAACCCACGGGTCAAGCCACCAAGAACAAGCAGGGTGTGGGCTGGCAGAAGGAGAGGGGCATCCCAAGGGTAGAGAGGGGTCGGTGGAAAGATCCAGAGAGGGCACAGGCGGGGGCAGAGCGGGGACCCCCTGCTGTAAGCAACGGTGAAAGGAAGCCCCACACACGCTGTCCTCAGACCGCGGCTCGGAAGTGCTCCTGCCCCGCTTCCCTCCGCATCCTATGACCTCCCTGGAGGGTGGTTTCCCGGCCCCTCTGCCAATTTTCAGGTGATAAAACTGAGAGTCTAAGAGGGAAAGGGACTGCCCAGGACCCTACGGGGAGACAGTGGTGAGCAGGGCTCAAGGCCACAGCTGCCCAGATGCAAGTGCTTCCTGCCCAGCTCACACTTTGGAAGCCCCCTGCCCGCCCCCCACAGCTGAGTCCTCAGTGAGACTGCACCCAGGGCTCCTCAGGAGTTGAAATTTGAAGCCTTAAGGGGTGGACTGAGGGGGAGGCCGGTGCCAAGGCATCAGAGTGAGGGCCCTGGGTCCCCGCTCCTCATGCAACCCTGGCAAGTGTCTGTCTGGCCCTCTCTGAACCTCAGTTTCATCATCTGTAAACAGGGGCTAATAATGCTCACCACTCCGAGTGGCTAGGTGGCCCTGGTGGGATGAGGGCCACCACGGTATATTGTTAGTACCTAGAGCACATCAATTCCCACATCCAGCAATTATTTTTTGAGCAGGTCAGTGAGCATTACTGAGACTCAGCTTATGGGTCAAGCTCTGCTCTGGGCCTTGGCGATGCAATGGCAGATGGGAAAATCTCAATCCTCTGGGAGTTTACAGTCCAGCCAGGCAGGACAGAAATGAAACAGATGAATGCCACACTGGGGGTGACGGGCGGTTGGTGGAGGGAGGAATGAGGAGACCCACGAGAACCTGGACCTGGTTTTGTTCATTGCTGGACCCTGGGTGCCACAGCAGTGATGCCCATAATAGGTGCTCAGTAAAATGTGTTACATGAAACAAAAAATAAGCCAGGGTGAGAGGAGAAGCTGCTCTAAGCAGGGCGGCCTGGGTGGGCCTCTCTGGGGGAGCCGTAGCAAGGAGGGTCCTAAGGGAAACGAGGAGCAAGCCATGCAGATAGCAGGGCTGAGAACCATTTGGGTGGAAGAAACAGCTTCAAAGGCCCTGAGGTGGGAGCAGGGTTGGGATGGAAGGAGGCCTGTGGGCTAGAGTGGGCGAGAGACTGGGAGGACAGGGAGTCAGAGCGGCCGGTGACAGCTCAGGTTGGTTCCGCCTGGCCCTGGAATGGTTCTGCCATCAACCCCAAGACCTTTACACCCCAGCTGACAAAGGGAGAGGCCTCGGTGGCTTCTGAAGTCAGACCCATCTGTATTTTCAGGAGCCACAGTAAAACTATTTAACAGCCAGCCTGGCAGCTCAGATAACGAATCAGAAAACACCTAACCACAACCAGAGCAGGGCCCTGAGCCCCTCTGTGCCCAGCATTAATCCTTTGGGGCTTGATGGTGTTAAAGTTAGGAGGACGCCTGGAGGACACCTGCGGGAAGGGCTGGAGGGACGCGGAGCCCTAGCTCTTTAAACCTTTCTGGAAGTATTTCAATATTTTAACCACCGTACAGCCCAGCCTACACATCTCTCCACTGGTATTCTAAGCTGGCCCAAGACTCGCAGGTAGCCCTATCTCCAAGTTCACAATGCTTTCTGACCCTAGGGGCCTGGGTTGCATCCCAGCTGCTTTTTGACTTGTGACTCCCAGAGGGTGACCACCTGGTATAAGCCCCAGGGACAGCATGCTGAGGTCAGAGCAGCCACAAAGGTCTCTTCCTCCAGTCCCTGAGGCCCTTCCTGCTGCATGCCAAGCAAGCCCCTCCCCCTCACTGTATAAATATCCTAGGTGACAAATGGCTACCCCAACCCATCTGTTTCTTTGTACAAATTTGTAGCCAGTTTGGAAACGTGATTTATAAATATTGCTTTTGCAGCCAGGGATTGACACTGATGTATGTCAGGCCAGATGGATGGATGCAGAGCCAGGCACAGATCCCACCTAGAAGGGTAGGGTGGGGCCGGGGGTGGCCAGGGCTTCCCCAGCAGAAGCCAGCTGCTGCCCAGGAGGGTATCTCCATGAGTTCAGGGATGATGCTCGGGGAATCCCTTCCCCGGGGTGGAGGATAGCCGGGACCAGAGCTCTCGGAACATATGTTCACACGGCCAAAGGCAGCAACCTGAGACAGACATCTCCGCTCTTCTTGGCAACTTGAGACCAGCCAGCGCCAGACACTCATTTCTCAAATCTGTCTACTTGGTTCCTCCACTACCGCAATTATCTCACTGAAAACACGCAGCCCTTCCTAACTGCAGGTCCACGCCCATTCCTGAACTTAGGATCATCAACTTCCTTGCCCAGAAGGTAGGCGCAGCCAGGACGGGAACCATGACCGTCTTATTAATTGCTGTGCTCCCCAGGGGCTAAGAGTCTTGACATGTGGAGTGTGTTCAATGCGTATTTGCTGTTGAATGAATGGATGACATGTCACTAGGTCACTTATTTGCCTAAAATCTCCCAATCAATGGCCTCTCTTTAAAAAAATAATAATAACCAAATCCCTTACCAAAGTCAGCCTCCAAACTGTCCATGACGTGCTCCTGCCTCCCGGCAGCCTCAGCTCGACTCACTCTAGCGGTCACCCCCACCTCTCCAGCCACAAAGGACCACTTTAAGTTCCATGGACATATTACGTTTCTTCCAATCTCGTGGCCTGTGCCTGGGCTCTTCCCTTTGCCTGAAGTCGTTGCTCAGGACTCAGGAAGAGTGTTCCCTCTTCCAAGAGGCCCAGCCCCACCTCCCAGGCTGGTCAAGTCCTCTGATGTGCTCTTCCTGCCCTTGTGCCCCACGGCACTGGCCATGGTTTGTGAAATGATCACAAATGGACCCAACTGTGCGTTTGTTGGATTAGCATTCATCTCTCCCGTTAGAGTGTGAGCTCAGATCCAGGACTACAGGTAACTTAGCTCTATGGTTTTCCCACAGTGACTAGCATGGTGCCCGGCACATAGTGGTTAATTAAGATTTGTTGGAGGAGAGGGAGGGAGGGAAGGAACAAGGGAGGAGGAGGGAAGACAGGTAGATGGATGGGTGGGTAGAAGATGGAGGTACAATGGATGATGGATGGATGAGGATGGAGAATGAGGATGGATGGATGGATGGATGGGTGGATGGATGGATGAATGGATGGATGAACAGATGGATGGATGGATGAATGATTTCACTAGATAAATTCAAATAAGTCACTTCTCTTGAGCTTCCATTTCCACACATATCAAAGGAAAATACAGCCCCAGGTCTTGCTGATGAGGATTAACACAGCAATTTACTTAAAGTCTCCACACAGTCCAGATGCATAAAAAGCATCCAGAGTCCCACTCTGTTCCTCCTTTTCTCCACTCGCCCTTGAACTTCCTTTCTTCCCCAGTCAAAGGTGATGTCTTCATAGCTGGGGGACTCACCCTTTGGCAGAAGGGCCAGAGTCCAAGCCAAAGCTTGAGGATCCAGCCCATGACCACAGTTAGCCTGAGTCGTGATTCATTCAAGCATCGTTCCTCAAGACTGGCTCAGTGCCAGGTCCCGGCTGGCCAGGTAGTCAAGAGAGGGGCACTCGCTAGTTCAATGCAAGTGACAAGGGCTGCAGCCGAACAGTGCCTGGCACCTGCATTGTCAGAGTGGGGAGAGGGGCATAAATCCTTCCTTCCCAGGAAGCAGAGAAAAGAGGCCACAAAAAGGAGGTGACATTTAGCTGGAGCATGACGGATGAGGAATCTGCCCAGGCAGGAAGGTGGAGAGGGTGTTGCAGACAGCAGGAGCGTCCTGAGGAGTGGCAGGGAGGCCCAGCAGGGAGCAGGCGCGGGGTGCAGCCTAGGGAAATGGGGCGAGTGGGAAAAACATGAGCCAGCATTTGTGGAGAATGTCTAGATGCCGGGGACTATTCCAAGGATTATGCATGAATTACACCACTTAATTTTCACACGTGACACCCTTTTTCTCAGTTTACAGTGAGGACACCAGGGTCCAAAGGAGCTGAGTTTCCCAGGCTAGTAAATGATACACTCAGAATTCTATTTTAACACGTGCACGGAAATATTCAAATGTGTGTAAAAGTTTTAGATTAATATCATGGACCTTCCTGTGCCGTCACCTCCTGGGTGGTCTTCAACTCAGTACCAAACTTGTCTCCTCTGGACATCAGGTCGCTTCCTGGATATTCCCCAGTTACAAGCCAGTCCTTCCAAGGGCTCTTTTCCCTGTATTATGTCCAGGTGAGGAAGGTCAAATCTGGAGCACTGAATTGGGGGACTGTTGAAGAAGGCCTGCTGGGGAAGGGACTGGTCCCCATCCTGAGGTCCTGGGTTTCCTTTCCAAAGCCCCTATGAGGCTTGCATTTCCCTCTCCATATAAGAATAGGCTGACCTGAACCTCTGGGGCCACAAAGCTGGAGTGGGACCCAGGCTGCCAAAAATCTCAGTTCCAAGAGTCCAGCCTAAGGACTGTGAGGCTAGGAGGAGGCTGGAGGGCCTCCTTTGGTGAAGTTGGTGATTAATGGTGGGGCAGCGGCCAGCGGGGCTCCAGCCCTTCGTATCACCATGTCCTGCAGAACTGAGAGTCAGGGCAGCCTGACTCCCACAGGACAGGTATGCAGGAGGCAGGAGGGGCGGAGGAAGTAGGTGCTACCTATCACCTAGCCTTCCCAAGTCCTGCCTGGCTTTCCCAGCAACAGGCTGAAGCCATGAGGACCATCTGTGCCAGTTCACGCGGTCCTCTCTGGCTGCCTGCGTAAAAAGGAAAGTTGTGTATAAAGAGACCTTGTGTGCCAGGGTCCCCTCATCAGGACCCAAAGGCTGTGCACCCAGTCTTATTGGCTTGACCTCTAAATGAGAGACTCCTGGTTCCAGGATTCTTGACTGGCATGAAGGACAGAAAGGCTCCTCAGCCAAAGGCAGATGCCAGAGAGCATTCCCAATCTTCTCGGATGACCTCCGACTTGTCAGGGCCCAGTAAACCATGACCCAAGGCTCACAGGACTCCTAGGGTCAGAGAACACGGGGCAGCTGGAGTCGAATCCAGAACAAAACAGGCTGTTGAGATAATGATAATACTTTTTTTTTAACACAGTCAGGGTCGGGACCTTGGCCCAGGCAGGGACAGAATCTTGGAATAGCTGGGGACAGTACCTTGGCACAGCATGGAACAAAATCTTAGAAGAGCTGAAAACAGCATCCTGAGGCAGCTGGGAATAGAATCTGGGGACAGCCGGGGACAGCACTGTGGGCCATGCGGCTAAGGACAGGCTCTTTGGGCAGCTGGGGCAGAAGCTGGGGAGACTGGAGAACAGACCCATGAGTCAGCAGCTGTTTGGAGCACAGAGAGGCAAATCTCAAGGTGGAATCAGGAGGTGGCGGGATGCGGGTTGACCCCAGAGTCACGCACCACCCCCTTCTTCCGGAGCAGACAACACTGCCGCGGTGCACACACAGCAGGTGGGCTTCAACCGGCAGGAGCAGGACGTGTTCTTCCTGCCCATCCTCGTGGTGGACAGCGGGCCACCCACGCTGAGCAGCACGGGCACGCTCACCATCCGCATCTGCGGCTGCGACAGCTCCGGTGCCATCCAGTCCTGCAACACCACGGCCTTTGTCATGGCTGCCTCCCTCAGCCCCGGCGCCCTCATCGCTCTCTTGGTCTGTGTCCTCATCCTGGTCGGTGAGTCCACCGAGAGTCACCCGCCCCTCCTGATTGGCCCCCATCCCGGGGCCCTGGGTTTCCTTCCCAACTGCCCCTATGCATAGGCCCCAGTTTCCCGCTTCCTAGAAGTGGCCTGGCTGGTCCCACCTCCCACAGGAAGTCTCCTAGGTACAGAGCCGCCCCACATACTCCAGATAATGGTCCCCACCTGGGATGGCGCTCGTGCTGCCCACCTCGCCAGTCCAAAGTTCTCCCGCCCTTTAAAAGACAGGCACATCTTTTACATTTTTTCTCCATAAAGACGCTGCTCGGCTGCGCGGCCAGGTGCATCGCCCTACTATCTAGTCCAGGAAACTGAGGCTCGAGAGCTAAGTGGCTGGTGGGAGGGTACACGGGTGGTCTTCCAGCTAGAAGTTAGATCTTCTCACCCTGTGTCCCCTCCTCTAGCTCCACCACCTGCTATGAATTTAAACTGGGAGCAAAACTTTGGGACACCTGGGGCAGAAGCTTAAAAGGTTGTGGAGGGGGTTCCAAATCTGCTACCAGTCCCACCCGCTGCCATTGAACCCCGAAGTGTCCCCTGAGAAGAGGTCAAGTTTCCGGAGCTAAATGGGATTCAAGCAGTCCCCTGGCTCTTATCCCAGGGGTGGCCACTGATGCCCCAGTCCTGCTGCAGCTGGGCTGACAGGGGTCCTCGGGGTGTTCAGAGGGCAGCTTTGCTCGGTTCCCTGAGAGATGCCAGCTGCCCCCACCTCCCCCCCCCCCCCCCCCCCCCCAGCCCGCACGGCCATCCTCCAAGGGCCGGCGGCACGTGGCAGGTCTTCCGCAGACCCGGCAGGCTCCGCCTCGCCAGCAGGCCCCGCCCTCCTCCCCGCCCCCGCCCGTGGCTCAGAAACCCTTTTTCCAGCGGGTGCACTTTACAGCGGTTTCATTTTCCGAGGCAGTGCAAACAAATTTCTGCCTAATTGCCCACAAACGAAGAAAGTGCACATCAGTGCTCTAAAGGTGACGGGCGGAATCGCTGATCAAGCCTTGCACATCTGTCGCCTGCCTCCCGCAATCCCCACCATCTGCTCTCGCGGGCATCCCCCTCTGCAGATCCCGGCTTCCAGCTCTGAAAGCTGTCCATCCATCTTTCCCACTTGTCTCCTGACACCTTCCTTCCCTCCTGCCCTCCTTCTAGGCCTGGCCAGATCCTCAGCTTCATCCCTGTCTTAAGCTACCTTAATAGGTGGTAAGCCAGTACCCTACCCAGTGAGCAGCTGGCTCTGGCCACTGGCCTGACTGGAACTGCCTGGAGTCTAATCCCTGATGCAGTACCCAGCACATGTCTGTCCATCCATTCACCCACCCACCATCCACTTACATATCCAGCCAGTGAGTCCCTCCTGTTGTGAGTACTGGATCCATCAGTAAACAAAAGAGACTTTTAAAAGCCCTAACTGAAAAGTTGGGGATTGCCATCACCGAGATGGAAGAGACTGAGGTTGGGGAAAGGCGAAAGATTATTATTTCCACTTTGGACATGTTAAGTTTGAGATTCTCTTGGTCAACCTAGAGGACATGTTGAGTAGGAAATTGGATGTACAATCTAGATTCCAAGGGAGCAGCTCAGGCTGGAGCCTGAGATATAGGAGTTGTCAGTTTCTAAATGGAATTTAGAGCCATGAGACTGGAGGAGAGCGTCAAGAGAGGGAGGGTGGAGTCCTGGGACTCCTAATGTTAAGGGGTCAGAGAGGAAGGAGAAACCTGCTTAGACAGTTGAAAAGGAGCGTTCAGGGGTGTGAGAGGAGGAGACTGTGGAGTCTTGGGAGCCAACAAGGGGCGCCAATTCATTCATTCACTCACCCTTTCCTTCACCCAGGTCTCCACTCGAGTATTCATTCCTTCCTCCATTCATTCCTCAAGCATGCTTCAAGTGTTTTCTGCACACCAGGCACCAAGCTAGGGCGACATTTCCAGGTCCTTGGGAACAGTCTAGGGTGTGTATTTCTCCATACGGGAGACAGACATGTTAACACAGCAAATATGGTCTACAATAGCGCAGAAGCTGTCTCTTCATCACCCAGAGACCTTGTGAAAACAGTGCTGGGCCCCACCTAGCAGATCTAGGATGGGACCTGAGGACTTGCATTTCTAACAAGTTCCCCAGGGACTGTTGCTGCTGCTGTTGGCCCAGAGGCCAGACTTTAAGAACAGAGGGACAGACGGAGGAACTCCTTCCCAGGGGATCTTGGAAGTGAAGGCGCTAAACCTGGCCTGGTGGCTCAGGACTCCTGAGACCACAGGACTTCTGGAGTGAATGGAGGAGGTCAAGGGTGAAGGACATCTTTCACTGCCCCCAGTTCCCTGTGTCTTTCAGCTGGCCCCTTCACCCCCCAGCATCTAGAGTAGGGCGTATTTATAGAGTTGAGGACCGAGACCTCAGAGGCTGGATCCAGACCTCGACACCCATGAAAACCCTTAACCCTCTATTTGCCACTCCATCGTCAATGCTGATCTCGCCTCCATTTGCACACCTCCCGAGATGGGTAGCTCACCACCTCTCCTGTTCTGAGTGTGAGAAAGGTGTTTTCTTAAACAGAAATCTAGGAAATTTGCATGAATGAGGAGTCCCCTGCTCCTCTGAGGGACTGTGCGGGGGGACAGGGCGGGGGTCCCGGTAATGCCCTGGGACCCTCACTCTGCGCCCTGTGCATCCCACACAGTGCTGGTGCTGCTGATCCTCACCCTCAGGCGCCACCACAAGAGCCACCTGAGCCCCGACGAAGACGAGGACATGCGGGACAACGTCATCAAATACAACGACGAGGGCGGCGGTGAGCAGGACACGGAGGCCTACGACATGTCGGCGCTGCGCAGCCTCTACGACTTCGGCGAGCTCAAGGGCGGCGACGCGGGCGGCGGCGGCGGCGGTGGCGGTGGCGGTGGCGGCGGCGGGGACGCGGGCAGCCCCCCGCAGGCCCGGCTGCCCTCCGAGCGCCACTCGCTCCCGCAGGGGCCGCCGAGCCCCGAGCCGGACTTCTCGGTGTTCAGGGACTTCATCAGCCGCAAGGTGGCGCTGGCGGACGGGGACCTGTCGGTGCCGCCCTACGACGCCTTCCAGACCTACGCCTTCGAGGGCGCGGACTCGCCGGCCGCCTCGCTCAGCTCGCTGCACAGCGGCTCGTCGGGCTCCGAGCAGGACTTCGCCTATCTCAGCAGCTGGGGGCCGCGCTTCCGGCCCCTGGCCGCGCTCTACGCCGGCCACCGCGCGGACGACGAGGCCCCAGCCTCCTAGCCCCCGGCCGCCGCCGCGTCTCCCCGCGCTGCCCCTTCCCCGTCCCTCCCCTCCTCCCAGGCGGCCGGATCGGAGCGCGGACTGGCTGGGCCGCTCTCTCCCCGCCTCCAGCGGTGCAGCTCTGGACTCCAGAGGTGCGGAAATAGGACCAACGTCATTAAAAGGGAAGGAGAGCCGGCACTGCGTGGCTCTGGGGTCAGAAAAGGAGACGCAGGAGGCGGGGGTGCGTGGGGAACGGAACGGGCAGGTAGCTCAGCCGTGGCTTGAAGGGCATGCTAGAGCAGGACGATGCTGAGACGCCCCCTCCCAGGTTTCCTCCATCAAAGCGAAGAGGAAAGAAGGGCTGTTCATTTACTAAGCACCTACTGTGTGCTGGGACGCTGTGCGCAGACCATCTTAGTCGTCACAGAAACCGTGAGGTGGGATCCTGCAGGTGCCAGATGGGGAAGGCCTCCCAGAGAAGTGGTTGTGACCCGTCCAAGGACACCTAGCCAGTGAATGGTGGAGCCTCTGGCACTAACCGGCTGCCTGGCCTTGGGTATGTCGCCTCATTTCTCTGGGCCTCAGTTTCCTCATCTGTCAAATGAGGTTAATAACAGAACCTACCTCGAAGAATCGTGAGGATAAGAAGGGTTCAGATGTGTCAAGTGGTTAGGGCAGTGCCTGGCACATAGTCGGTGTTCAATAAATGTTAGCCTTTGTTACTATTATTATTTCTGTCTTTATTAGAAGCCCAGTGTGTCTGCCTCCAATTCTGAGCTCTCTCCATGGCCCCAGATGCCTCCCCTTTTCCCAGCATCCCCAGGGGAGAAGGAATTGGTCCCAACTGTCAGTTCCCCATCAGAGGGAAATAGGGGTGTCCCCAGTGACTGTTGAGCCTTCCAGAGTCTCAGGTCACATCTGGCAGGAGTGTCAAGAGAAGACAAGCTGGACAGCTTGAGGACTTCGACAGAAGGGTCAAAAGCCACTGGGCACTGGGGAATTTGTTTGTCTGATCTGGAAACTCATGAGTCCTCTCATCCCTGAACCCTAACTTAAGAACCCCTGCACGAAGTCATCTCCAGGAGTTTCCAACTCTGAACCATATTACGAGATGCTGGCTATTTGTCTCTCCGCCCCAATCCCAGCCCTGAGTAGCTCCTTCACTCCACATTGATCCAATGTGAATCCCAGCTCCTGCTAGCTAGGCGTCCTTCAGCAATGTTCTCAATGGCTGAAGTCTCAGTTTCCTTATCTGTAAAGTGGAGATAACGATGGCTTCTCCCAAAAAAGGGTTCTTGAGGCTTAAAGGAGATAATGAATGATCAGCTCTGGTCTAGTGCCTTCCTGACGCCTGGCAAGTGCTCAATAAATGCTCATCAGCCTTATTTTTTATGCTCCCGGAGAGCTTTCATTCATTCCCTCCACATTTGCCAAGGTCCACTGTGACAGATCCTGAGATGATCACTGTGTCCCGAGTGCCTTGCCGGTGTTATTTTGCTAAGTTAGGTACTGCCAGCCCCAATGCAGTGAGGACACAACTGCACAGAGTCGCAGCTTGCCCAGGTGGTGGTAGGCGGTTCCTTGCAGCTCAGAACCCAGCGCAGGGAAGGGAGGCTGTGGGGAATAGAAACAATGTTTCTGTTTGGTTAAGATGTAAGGAAATGAACTAAAGCACTGGAGAAAGATTGAAAAACTCCTGGAGGATGTGATCCTGCTGGGTCTTAAAGGATGAGTCTGAGATCATAGGAGAGGAGCAAGCCTGAGTGTCCTGGCAAGGCAGGTGGGGGAGGGGCTGGAATGGGGGGGGTGAGCGGGGAAGGTTGGCCAGGCAGGCTGTGGAAGTCAGGCTGAGGAACTCACTTGGCTCACCTTGAACGTGTCAGTTGGAGTCCATGCGGGGTGGTTAATGAGAGGGAGGTGGGGTTAGTGTGGTGGACGGGAGTTCATCTCATTTCACCCCAGGTGAAACCCTTAGCCCATGGCTCCTATAGTTTGTCCTACAAATGGTGGCTTGGGGACCAGGGAGACCCCCTGCAATCCTTCTGAGGCTGAGCACAGCCATCTGTGTTGCAGAGGGGGGAACTGAGACTCACAGGAACGGAGTGACTAGCTTAAGGACACCCAGCTGGTGAGGGACAGAGGGACGGAGCTGGGACAACATTTCCCCCGACTCCAAATCCATTCCTTCCACACACACTGCTTGGCTTGACAGATTCTCACTCTGCCAAGGAGGTTGTTATGGGAAGGTTATGGGAAGGTTGTCTAGAGGGGGACACAATGACATGGTGTCACTGGTTTTTGAACATCTTGTCCAAACCTCACACATGGGAAAAGACTTACCAAGGTCACGTGGAATTAATGATCTTGCCAAGGAGTAAAGAACTTTATTCAACCAGATTCACTTTCTGAGCCTACTGTTTATTTGCTGTGTGACTTTGGACAAGTTATTTACCCTCTCTGTGCCTCCATTTTCTTATCCATAAAATGCACATGCTCAACACCTACTCTATAAGGTGCAAAGTTAAAACACAGCCGCATTGAGCACTTCCTGTGTACTCTAAAGGCTTGTATGAATTAGCTCATTCAATCCCACATTGACCTAATGCAGTAGCCCTTATGTTTTAGGTGAGGAAACTGAGGCACAGAGAGGTTAAAAACCTTGCCCAAGATCAATGAGTAGGTGGAGATGCTGAGATGGAAGCCTGGGCGCTCTGGCGCCAGCACTACCCATCGGCAGCACAGGCAGTGCCCGCACACGGTAAGCCCCAGGCAGCGGCTGAGTTCACTGGGCTCTCAAGCCTCCGGGGATTTCTGCTGGTCCCAGGGTAGGGCCATGTTCCCATGGTCCCCTGTGTCCCCACCTGCTGCATCTGCTCTTGCTGTCTCCACGGGACACTGGGCCAGCATGGAGTGAAGCCCGGTGAGTGCAGCCCCTTCTACAGGTGCACGGGGTGTCCACGCACCACGCAGACCAGGAGCTTTTCTGAGGATTGGGTGTCGTGGAGAAGGAGCTGGTTGTGGGGTACACAGATTCAGCCATCTGCCTCGCTGGTTCCATGAGGTCCCTCCAGGAAGAGGGCCAGATCCTCTGCCCGTTTCAGGCAAAGAAGAGGCCGCCTCAGCTCCGGCTCCAACTGGGTGCACCCAATTCTACCAAGGAGCTCAGAGAAGGAAGAGCCTGCCCTCCTCCTCCTTAAAAGGCACAAGAGGATGGCAAGAGAAAGAGCCGCTTCTGGTCCTCTTGCTGTCCCTGTCATTATCATGGTATAAAAGACCATTCAGGGTCTTGAGCAGGACCTGATGTACAACTGACCGAGAATTTCAGAACCAAGGGTATGAATGACAATGACAATAATGGCAATAATGATGAGGACAGCCCACTTATGTGGCACTTGCTGCATGCCAGGCACTGTACTGAGCACTGTACATAATTAATATGATGAAGATAAGACTCACAGGGAAAGGACTCTGTGATCACGGCTCTTGGCACTTTCCATGACATGTCTTGGGAATTTGAAGCTGGTGCTTTAATCGGCCCTATCTTATGAGGATGGGATCCTAAGGGCCTGGGGCCATTTTACATGCCCCGCCCCCACCCCAGCTCTGCCCAGGACTAGACAAATCAGACTCTCAGTGGGGTTTATGGAGTGGGGTGGATAGGAGAGAAGCAGCTGGGGAGGGGGCATGCTCCAGATGGGTGGCAGAGCCGAGAGCAAGGTGGAGGCGGGCAGAGCTGGCAGGCCACAGTCCCAGCCTGGGTCTGCATCTCTGGTGTGCGCCAACTGTGTGCATCCTGACATGGCTGCCAACACACACCAGGGCGGTAGGAAGCCAGCACCCAGCAACAGAGGTCAAGAATCAACCTCCCACCTCCTGATTTGGGCAGCTCAGAGAGCGGGCTGCTGTCATAGGGGGCGGCTAAGCGCCCGCATCCGTCAGCCAGCCGTCATCGCCACCCACCCCCAGGTCACGAATCAACAGCTCCACTTACCTCCTGCCAGCAAGCACACTCAGGCCAGCTCTGTCACTGGCCGCTGAGCCTTTGGAAAATGTAACCCTGTCAGCCCTCACACTGATGCGAGAGGTCTCACGCTTCAGTGCACACACGGGTGCAGGAGCGTGCTAGCACGTGACGCATGCACACATTGCAGGAGATGTTTCCCCCTCAGTGCACAATGCAGGTGCATGCATGTTCACTACCACATACATGGTGCATCCTGGCAGGTCCGCAAATGTGGCCACGTGCCAGCACACCATGCATGTGCAGAAGCAAACTCTCATGTGGGCACTCACGTCTGCACATTAAGCAATACCCGCCTCCCCTAGGATGTTCTCTTACATGCATGTACACGGGTGTCCACTGGCATGCTTCCACGAGCAAACATACTTCACCATTCAGGCATGCACTCTCACACACGTGCCCCCAGAAACTCCATTCAAATGCACAGTACTTGTGTGTGTTCTTAGTTGTGCTCATACACATTAAAATATAACTCCACGCTTTCATTCATGACTCATGTGCACATTTATGTGCATGCATGAGAAAGCACATGTATCCTCAGGAAGTCTGACACAAGCCTTAAACTCAAGCACACGGTGCCCATAGTTGTGTCTGCACGTGTGAGCAGCTGTGTGCATGACTGTGATATGTATGATCACCTACAAGCACCTGAACAGATAGGCATCCTCCAAGAGCTCAGGTCTACACCAAGCGTGTGCACCTGCAAAATACATCCCCCTGGGCACCTGCCTCCCTGGATGTATGTTCCTCTGCTTCCAGGCCCCTTGTCCTCAGGCACCTAACCACTTCCGTCCCCATGCACCTCCAGGCAGGCCCACCACAGTTCCCTACAGCCTGTGACACATCTGCCTAACTCCACACAACAACATGCACACAAACAGACACGTGCCTCCTCCAAAGCCCATCTCCCACACGTGGATGGAGTCAGATCCCTGGCACGTGGATGCTCACAACCCCCCTGGGGTGCAGCCTGCCCCAGCCCTGGATTGTCAGGTGTGCCGGGGACAGTAGGAATGGTGCCCACACGCAGAAATCGCCACTCACGCAGAATTGCATCTGCTGCAAACTTCTCATCTGCTGTGCAAATGATGATTAAATGTTATTGTGCAAGAGAAAACAGCAAGGAGGGATTCATTAGCTTTATTGTCAGGAAGGACTCCATGGGCTCCAGCTCCCAATTCCAAGGCTGGATTAACCCCCTGCATGCTGCGGGACACCAAGCACAGACGTGGGATCGCAGGGAATGAAGACCCCAGAGACAGAGATCGCAGCTCTGGGCCCACATGAGCCAACCCAGATGTAGAGAGCACTGCGGAGGGACTCATGGTGCCCAAGAGGCTGCTGCAGCCTTGCCCTTATTTGTTGGGTGGCCTTGGACTTGCTCCACTCATCAGCTCATCTCTCACCCCTGTCATGTCCCCAGTATGTAGAGGTGCAGATGTCATAGTCCTCTGGAGGCATGGGCTTCTTAGATGGAAAGGGGATTCCAGAAGGACAACAGCAGGAGCAGAGGGCACTGTCTAGGAGGCAAGACACGCACAGGTCAGCTGGAGGACAGCTCCAACAGTCAGTCCCTCCAAAGAGCTTGGCCTTTTCCTGAGAACAATGGGGAACCATGGAAGGTGTGTGGATAGAGTTGACTCATAAATACAGGGCATCCAGTTAGATCTGAATTTCAGGTCAGTGACAAATAACTTTTCCACTATCAGTATCCTAAGTACTGCCTGGAATAGACTTATGCTAAAACACTCACACATCGTTTATTTGAGATTCACATTCAACTGGGAATCTTGTATTTTTATTAGTTAAATCTGCAACTTTATGTACAAATTGGCGTTTTGGAAAGATCACCCTGGCTATGTGTCCAGGCTACATTAGTGGGTAAAAGAAGTGAGGATAGGAGAGGTGTCACGGTCTTGCCTTCTTCCTTAGCCAGGAAATCCCCTCGTTTTAACTGGACACAAGGTCATCGATTACGATGACCACTTTCCCCACCCTCTAGCACAGATGGGTTTTGCCTGGACTGGCTCAGCCGATACAGACTAAGCAGAACTGGCATGTGACTGCTTCTGGTTCACTCCTTAAACTACTGCTCATTCATGCCTTTTTGCTTCCTTCTTCTGCCCCTTTCTCCTCTCTGTTGGCTGCACACATCTGAGATGGCTGGAGCCCAAGCAGCCACCTTGGACCATAAGGTCAGAGGTTCTATCCTACAGAAGGCCAGACAGCAAACTAGAGACAAGTTTCCTGTAACCTCATGGAGCCCCAACCTTCCCATCTCCCAGCTTGGTTTATGTGAGAAAGAAATAAACTCCCAACTTATTGGAGTCACTTGTTTTGGTCTTCTGTCCCAAGCAGCCAAGCCTAACTCTAGCTGGTACAAGGAGGTTGACACATGAATCTGAAAGAGAGAGCCTGAAGCTTAAACTGGGTCAGC
Source organism: Sciurus carolinensis (assembly GCF_902686445.1). Classification (NCBI taxonomy): domain Eukaryota; kingdom Metazoa; phylum Chordata; class Mammalia; order Rodentia; family Sciuridae; genus Sciurus; species Sciurus carolinensis. The sequence continues at coordinate 13,453,812 of NC_062214.1, forward strand.
AACAGTGCACTTGAGAACTGCGTGGAAGGAAGACCTGGCCGGAGCTGGCAACAGACTGACTCAGGCACGGTGGCGGGAGGAGGTCAAAGGCGTCAGGCTTGAGTGACAAGGGTGGCAAAGCTGGTAATGAGCCAGGAAACCCAGGAGAAGCCTCGGGTGTGGGGTCAGGCGCGGTTGGTTTGATTTTGGACGTGTGGAGTTTGAAGGGGCTGCAGGTCATGGGCACACGACTCGGAGATTCAGCACCGGGGTTCAGAAAGTGGAGGGACCAGAGAGATGTAGTGGCCACGTGTCTGCATGAGCTGCTGTCAGGGAGGCCCAGGGAGGGAGCGGGGGCGCCAGGATCAGAGGGTCAGGGGGGATCTCTGAGGAGCAGAGGAGGGTCCGGTAGCGGGAGGAGCCCCTGGGACCTGGTTTCTGCAGCTGTAAGGGCAGCAGGAGGGCCGTCTAACCTCCCTAGGCTCCTTCCTGATCTGACAGTCGAGAATCTTAAGGTGTGACCAGAAGCCACTTATTTCTCCTCTCTGGAATTCAGTTCTCCTTTGGAAAATGGAAACAAGAAAAAGAGTCCTGGGGCGGGGGCAGTTCAGAGGGGGAGCTCCGGCAGGCCCGGAAGCTCCGCCCTGGCCGGGAGGAAGCCCAGATGAATAGCAGTTGTTGGGACTCCGGCCTGGCGTGGGCAGAGGGCTGGGGGAGGGTTGTCCTCTTTCCCACCCAAGCCCAGAAAGAGACTGGAAGCCTGAGATACCTCGCCGAGGCTAAAGAGTGGTCGCCTGCTGTATACAGAACATAGAGCTATAGAAGAGAGAACAGTGGGGAGATGTGGTTCCTTTAATTCCCTTTGGTGCCAGGGATTGAACCCAAGGCTGCTTAACCACTGAGCCACATCCTCTGCCCTTTTAGGGTTTTTTTTTTTTTTTTTGAGACAGGGTCTCACCAAGTTGCTTAGGGCCTCCTAAATTGCTGAGGCTGGCCTTGAAGTTGGCCATCCTCCTGTCTCAGCCTCCACAATCACTGGGATTACAGATGTGCACCACCACGCCCAGCCAAGATGTGGCTCCTTTTGAAATGGTGACAAACCAGCCTTGCCAGAAGCCTTTGGAGCAAGCAAGGTGTGGGAAGAGGGGCGGGGCTGGAAGCCTTTGGAGCAAGCAAGGTGTGGGAAGAGGGGCGGGGCTGGAAGAGGGATGGCGGGGTTATCTGCAAGCTCTCTCAGAGGAGGCTGCCACCCAAGGCCCAGAGGCAGGGTGCTTTTAGCAGGAGGAGCCTAGAAGATCCCCCCAGGCAGAGCGAGAGGAGGCAGCTGCTGGTCACAGCACTTACATCTGTGAAATGGGAGTTAAGGGGTGGAAGGGAGCCGGCAGCTGAAGCGCTTTTGACGCTTCACGTCTCCTGAATCCATTTACTAGGGCTGCTGTAACAAAGGGCCATAACCTGGGTGACTTGGAGGACAGATATGTGTCATCTCCTGGTGCTGGAGGCTTAGAAGTCTGCAGTGCAGCTGTGACAGGGCTGTTCCCTCCCTTGCCCTTCCCCCAGGGCCTGTGGCCACCTCCTCCCTGTCTCCTCCCCCTCCTCCCTCTACACCTACATCTGTGCCCCAATTTCCCAATTTTATAATGACAGTCAGGTTGGATTAGTGACCCACTCAACTCCAGGATGACCTCATCTTAACGAATTACATCTGCAGTGACCCTATTTCCAAATAAGGTCCCATTCTGAAGTGGGACGGGTTTAGGCTTCAACCGGTGAATGTCAGGGGGACACGGTTTAACCATCACATCCCTCGTTCAGGTCTCAGCACCCGCTCTGGCCACAGACCCCGCCAGCTCCCTCGCTGGGGCAGTGCAGGTGGTGGAGGCTCCGTTCACACAGTCAAAGGAAGGAGACCCTGGGGCTCTGACCATGAGCAGGGGGTGGGCGCTGCCCCTCCCCCTCCCCACACAGCCACTGATTCACTCAGATGCTCTCGTTTAACCACACACGTGTGCACACGCACACACACACACACATACTACGCAAAGAAATCCAAGATCCACCCCATGTCGAAAGTCACACAAAGACACATGCACACCCAAGGACGCCTGTGCAGAGCCTCACGCTCGGATTCACACAGAACTCTGTATGTGTACACATATGCTCACAGACCTGGTGACACGCTGACGCAGATCACAACTCACACGCATCCCCGACACAAGGATGCACGCTCAGGGGCAGCGACACCTGAGTCTGTGGACAGACACGACCTTCTGGCGATCACGGACACAACACGCACTGCGTTCCCGCAGGTGCCTACACCCCCACACAGACACGCACCTGGGGCTGTTGGCCCTGCCGGGCTGTTAATCCCTCTGGTCTGCAGATCCTGGCGTCCTGCCCCATCCCTCTGGCCCCAGGCTCACCGTTCACTCTCTGGTAATTGGAGGCCATTTAATCCCCATCCTGCCCAGCCAATCACAGGCCCCGAGAGCAGGCAGCCATCAAAGGCCCCGCCACGAGGGCAGTGAGGCAGAGAGCCCTTTGTAGTTGGCATGGGATTTACGAGCCCAGAAATGCACACAGGCACACACTGCTGCCCTGAGTCACGTGTGCACACAGGATCTCAGTCACAGAACCCCACACGATGGTACACGCACAGCTACACGGGTGCAGGCACCGGAAGATCACGTACAGGGCAGGAGACAGATGGTGCCCATCTCTACACAGATCCCACAGCCAGTAAGGGCACGTGTGTGTACGGCGGCCGGGGTCCCGCCAAGCGTCCAAGCGCACACGCACGCGCGCGCACACACACATGCGCGCGGTGGCACCGTGATGGAGAACACACGTGCACCGTCACTCAGATCCCCAGCTCTGCTCAGTGACCACCCTCATGGTGTCTCTGAGCACGTGTGCACACGACACACAGTGTCGTGTCCTGACCACCAGGAGGAAGTGGCTTGGGGGCAGAGGACACTGCAGCAGAGTTCGTGGGCAAGCACAGGCTCCCTCCAGGCCAGCCGTGAGGTCCCCACAGAGGCCCACGGACCCCTCCTGCTGGGCTCAGAGATGGCCCAGTTTCCTGCCCAGCGAGGCTGAGTTCCCAGGAGAGGGGGGCCGCAGCCCCACCTGTCAACCTGCTGTTTGTCACTCCATCAGGGCCGGTGCGCTGACATTCAGAGCTGGCGCGGAGATGATCGCATTTAGCTGTAATGTGCCACAGATTGCACTGACATTTGGAAAATATTCCACCTCGGGACCCATTCGACTTCAAACTTTTTTCCTGGAAGGGGAGAGAAGCGGCAGGGACGGGCAGCGAGGGCCTGCGGTGTTCTGCAGTGTCCCCAACCCTCGGCGCTGAGAATCCCGCCTCGCCCCTCCCCGGCCCAGGCACCTGGCCGTCCTCTCTGCTTCTAGCTGGGAAAGAGGTTGGGGAGCAGCAGTGGGACTCCCCAAGGCGGAGAGGAAGTCCCATGCAATACGGCCTGTCGACATGGCCCTGCTGTCAGTGGAGCGCCTACTAAGCACCGGACCTTGTTTTAAGCATGTCACACATGTGCCCTCATTTGGTAATGGTGACAATCTTGTGAAGTAAGAACTACTTACATCCAATTTGAATAAGGAAGGACTGGGAGCTCAGAGAGGTGAAGTGATTTCCCCAAGGTCACACAGCCAGGAAGGGCTGGGGCTGAGACTTGAGGTTAAGTCCACCTGGCATCAGAACGTGCCCTTTGTCCACTGCAAGATGGGTCATGGGGTCAGGCAGAGGCTGAATCCTCCCAGAACCTCTCACGCCTTTCCCTCCTCCTTCCTCCCTCCCCCCTCCTCCCCTCCTCTGGGTCTCACTGAGCAGGAGCAGCTCCCAGAATGGCAGCCCAGGCTGGGACAGGCTTCCTGGGAGGGAAGAGGAGCTGAGCTGCACCTAGAAACTCAGAAGGGTCAACTCTGCACCATTGAAGGGTCAGGCTCTCACTGAAGGAAAACCCTGCCTTTCAATGAACGGGGCAGCTGGGTCTTTCTACGCGACAGCTGCAAAGCCCCAAGGCTTGGGTGGGGCCGCCCTCTCTGAGGTTGTGCCCAGCTTGGGGTCCAGGCGACAAGGCTCTCCAGGGGAACCATGGCCGCCGGAGGAATACTTCCCCAGAAGAGGGGCCTGTGGGAACCCTGCTGAGCCGGACCTTGGCCAGTGGTGGTGGAGACACGGGCGGGGATTCCGGAGCAAGGCAGAACATGTTTTGAAGGCAAGGTCAAAGCGACATGGCCCTAGCTTGTCCAAAAGGAGATAGAAGAGGTAGGAAGTCTGTCTGGACCTCTTAAGAGCTGATTAATCTCCTTAAATAACTCGAGTCCAACTTCCCAAAAGGCAAAAAAAAAAAAAAAAAAAAAAAGTTAGGTTAATCTACTCGAAATGATTCCTGAGTTCTCCCATGGCAATCAATACGTGCGCGCCGACTTGCCCTTCATAAGTGATTCTCAGTAATTGTAAGGAAGAGGTGGGTTCTGGCGTGTGTAGGAAACGACTTTCCAGCTTCAGAGAGGCCCCCAGGGAGGGGGATCGACGGGTCTCCAGTGGGGAGCCAGCCCTGCCAGCGGGACAGAGGCCGTGGGGTACCCCCACTCCATGTGCAGGGCCACAGGATCTGCCCAAGGTCCCTCTGCCTGCAAGGGCTTAGATCCGGTGGGTGGAGAGAGACTGAATGGGGAGGGCCCCTGGGATCTCCAGGAGAAAGAAGCAAACCAGGGTCCTCAGCCCACCAGTGTCACCACCAACGTCACTGGAGTACCATCAGTGCCCAGCGTTGGTGACCTTGAGGAATCGCAAGAGCACCCATTCTTAATGCACAGGATGCCATCGGTGTCCGTGACCAAGGTCCTGGGGGCGGGCCACCTCAGTGAGGAGACAATCCCTGATAGAAATCACCAGGGGGGTCTTTGGGGCACTTCAGTGTCCACCCCTAGTGCCCACAGGAGTCCATCCCCTGCGTCCTCAGGAGCACTTGTCTGTGTCCATCCCGAAGCCTGGTCGGCCTCCCCACGGTGCCCCCAAGCACAGGGACGATGTCCTTTCTGACCATTACTGCACCTCCCCTGGCCGAAGTTGCTGGTAGGTAATAGGAGCTCAGTCGACATCTGTCAGGTAGAGAAGGAGCCGGCGAAAGCTCTTGGAAGGACGGGAACCTCGTCTCTGTCCAGGCCACCACCGTGTCCTCGGGGTCGTACACACATTGCTGGCGAGGAGGGGTGGGTGGGGCCACAGTGGGGACAGACACAAGAAAGGAGCCCATCTGTGACACCCGGGAATCGGCCTCCAGGATGACAGATACGGGGCAAGGTCACCCCGAGACAAGAGGAAGCGGCCCCTCCCTGGGGCTGGGCCCGGGGTGGGCACGATGGCTTCCCGTTCTCTCCACGAGGCAGCGGAAGGAAGGACGAGGCGGGCAGAGGCAGGGGAGTCTCTCTCCTCCTTCCCTGCTCTCCCTCTTCCCACTCTCCACCCCTAATGCAATTTTCTAGAATGTCCCCAGGTCCTGGAGGGAGAGCTCATTACCTGTGATCCACCCATAAAACCGTCAGCGGCTGCCTGGCAGCGAGGAAGCCAGCTGCCATCAACTCAGGCAGCCGCTGTGGGAGCCAGCCCAGCCCTCCAACCCCGGGGCTGGACCCTGGCAGGGCTGCCCGCCGGAGCCCCCGAGGGCCACACCCACTGCACGTCACTCACTGCCCACACCACCTGACCCACACCTTCAGCACAACCCTGGGAGCCAGGTCCGATCACTGGGGAGTCTCATTTCACATTTGAGGAAACCAAGGCTCAGAGAGGTTAAAGAAATTGCTTCAAGTCACACAGCAAGGGTGCAGCAGAGTCAGCCCTCGAATCCAAGGACCCCAGGCCTGGCTCCTACAGAAGGCTGTTCACAGCTTCCAAACCCAAGTCTACCCAGGCCACCAAGGGCAGCATTGCCACCGAGACGCTTGGGCGAGGAGCAGCCTCTTGCAGGCAAGAGCAACCAGAGGGCCACCGTGACCTCCCACCTCTGGCCTCTCCTGTCACCTGACTCCAAGATGCTGGGGGTTTGTACCTCAACCCAGAAGGCAGAGATGAAGGAACAGGCCCGAGGCACACCTTCCTGTGAAACGGAAGTCACCCTGGGTCTGGCGAGGACATGGTGGCCTTGTGCATGGCCAGCTCGCTTCCCCGTGATAGCACCCTCGATTGGAGGTCGTATCCTGTGCTCAAATCCAGGACCTTGGAACTTCAGTTCTGGAAATATTAGAAAATCGATCAGCATCTTCCTGGTTTCAGCGTTCGAATACCATATTTATGACCTCTGCCATCTCCAAGTAGCACTTGGACTATTGTATGCTTAATGTTTTCCTTCCTCCAACAGCCCCCTCTTTATGCCTGATTTTATTTTGAAAGCAAAACTTAGATCAGTACATCAAGCAGGAAAAGAGTAACTCAGGACATCAATGGTGCAGTGGAAAAAACCATCCCAAAATAAACCCACCGCCAGTTCCTGCCCGAGTCCTGTGCTCCTGTTACTACAGACATCACTGAATACGAGAAATGACAGACACACAGCGCCCGCCCCGACTCTCCTCCACACAACGACCCCGAAAGTGGGCTGGGGAGGAGCTGCCATTCTTGGCAGGTGGCAATTCAGTGATATTTAACGCTGTCTGCAGATTGTCAGGGTGTACAAACACCTTGGAGGTACTAGGGTGGAGGCCAACTCTCAGGGTCTCCTGGGGCTAACCCACTGGGCCACTGGGCCACAGCCATGTAACAGCCAGGATCCCCTTCCTGATTCCTTCACTCCTTGCTGTGTGTCCTTGGGTGAGTGCCTTTCCCTCTCTGTGCCTCCATTGGATTGAATATTCTCTATGGACGCTTTGAGCGATGATGTCCTAGAAGGTCTGAGATCTAAAGGGGGGTAATTACATTGCCTAGGATAGCAGTCAGAGGGACTGGCCAAGTTTCTTCCATCCAGGATCAGATAGTAAGTATTCTGGGCTTTGAGAGCCTTCAGGATCTGGTAGCTGCTCATCTGTGTCACCTATGAAAGCAAACCTGGGTTTGACCGGGTTCCAATAAAACTTTATTAGTGAAGCAGCAAGGGCTGGCCTGCAAGCAGGAGGCACTTTGCCAAGCCCTGATCTGGGTCCAGGGAGGAGGAGGCCCAGGGTTGGCCCCACTAGCTGGAGTCTAGTTCGGAGTCTGCAGCGGTCCAGAGCACTGGTCCCTGTGAGGCCCTGGGCTCCCTCTGGGGAACTACCCTTCCCCACCACCCCCCACATGGCCATTATCTGTCTGATCCCTCTCCCCCGACTTTCTAAACTTATTCATAGACAAAGACCTAAGCCATTCTTTGAGTGACAGTCCCGATGCCCTCGGAGCCCTTCAGACTGCTGTCTGGAGACAGGTTTGGGTTGGAATCCCCCCCACACACCCACTGGACAAGCCCCTTGCCCCGGGGCTGTTTCTACAACTACAAGACAAGGACCGCACATGCCCCCCTGGCAAGGTTAATTGCAAGGATTAAAGAGTTAATCCTGCCAAAGCCCTGGGCAGGGAGCTGGTGTGTGTCACACCCTGGGACATCCGCAGGCCTCCTGGGGCTGCCCCTCCAGGCCCTCCTCCCGCCACGCACGCCACGCAGTCCTTCCGCGGTCCAGCAGGGTGTCCCCGGCACATCTGCTGCACAAATCACTGCCATCGATTTCGTGGAAAGCGGCTTCAGGGTCTTTGTGGTTTTTTCCTTTGGTTTGATTTTAAATCCCAGTTTGTTCTCGGCAATTTAAGAGAGAAACTGGAGGCTGGGGAGGCGGCGTGGGCCCTGCCCGAGGCTGGTCTGCCTCCACCCCGGCTCCTCCACTCCGACCTGCTTCCCCTGCCCTGGGACCTCTGCCCTGTCCAGGGAAGAGGGAGAGGACGGAGTCGGTGATGGCGTCTTGGAGGCCTGTCCTCCGTCCTCCTGGGGGCTCTGCTGCCAGCCCTCGTCAGGATCCTTCTGGGCCTCCTCCTTCCACTCCCAGCCTTGGGCTCAGGGCCCCCCAAACTCTGCCACTTCCTAGTTGTGGGTCTTGGGCACACCCTAAAACTCTCACGTCCTTTGTTTTTCCTTCTGCAAAATGGGTGCAGAGGTGCCACCTCCCTGGGCCGTGGGAGGACCCACGGAGGCAGCCGGGCAGGGGCTTTCCGCAGGGCGGTGCCGGAGACCCCCTGGCTGGGGGGCCGGGCTGGTCCAGGCGGTTGGGCCTTTCGCGCTCAGACACTGGAGACGCTGCGCTGCCTCTCGGCTACGACCCAGCTGGGACCCGCTGACAGCATCTTAATTTCAGCCCCAGCTCTTTTCCAGACGGGCTGCTAATTAGGGCTAATGGGCAGCTCTCCCTGGGGCTGCAGCTGCTGCGCCCTCCCTCTCCATTAAGGCAGACGCCCCGGGCCGTGCTGGCCGGTCAGCCTTCTGGGCTGAGCATTGCTCTCCAGTCTCTGGGCAGGGTGACCTTTTTGTGCTTTCTCACCTGTCATGGTGAGGCAGGGGGCACTGGCCAGGGGCCTGCTTCCCCCTTTACGCCAGGCCTCGGGGAGGCACGGAGGACACACAGGTAAGCTGAACCAAAAGCCAAATTTTCTTGGATTCAATATTTAGTTTGATCTGGTTCTGGCTCTGTGACTCTGGGCAAGCTACTTAACCTCTCTGGAACCAGGTCTGTGCATTTATGCAGCAGCCCCTGCCTCCCAGGGATGTTGTAAGGATGAAATGAAATGTGACAGGCTAGCACCACGGCACGCAGCTGCCAGGGGTTGGGGCTCTAAGGACCTCAAAGGCCGTCTCAGGAGGCTTGAACTTCGGCGGAGAGAACAGTGAACAGTAACTATTACCCCGCTATAGCTACTCTGTTCCACACTCCGCAGGTGCTGAGTGCACAGTAATAGCTACACTTAAATGGCACCTACTGTATGTCAAGCACTGTGCTAACTGGTTGAGCCTCACAACCACAGGCACAGAGAATCCACAAGGCAGGATTACTGTCCGCATTTTACAGACATAGAAACTGACGCACAGGAAGGTCAAGTGACTTGCCCGTGGCCACTCGGTATTCAGTTGTCTACGGCTGTGTGATACACGCGCTCCAGACTTAGCAACTTGAAACAGCAAACGTCCATCATCTCACCGTTTCTCTAGGTCAGGGATCCGGGCAGAACTCAGCGGAGTGCCTCGGGGTCTCTCGTGGGCCACTGGCTGGAAACATCAGGTTTGTCACGTGGCCTGCAGTGGGTTACGCACAGTAGGGAGTGAGCGAGGGAGGTGTCCACATGGAAGTCGCAGCCTTTTTATAACCGAGCCTCAGGAGCGGCAGCCGTTACCCCGCTGGCTGTATTGGTTAGAAGGGGGTCACCGGGTCCAGCTCACCTCCAGGGGTTCTGCACAAAGGCTGGATACCAGCTGTCACAGCTCTGGGGTGTGGACGTCGTAAACAGAGGGGCAACCCCTGAACGCAGGCAGCCTGGCTCCTGAACCCACGTCCCTGATCCAGAATCCAAGCCAGCTCCCCGCTCCGTGATCGCGGCCTGGATGAGGAGGAACCCTCCTGTCCTCCTGTACCTTCCTGTCCTCCCAAGCTCCCCATCCAGAAAGGGAAGCGGGAAGGCAAGAGGGTGGGCCAGGGAGTGTCACGACAAGAGGCAAAGCAGATTGAGCAGGAGGCCTTCCCGGAGGAGGCGATGCCTGATCCGAGAAGCGAAAGGCAAGGTGGAACCGCCCAGGCTAAGAGCACTGGAGAGAATTTGGCAACCGGAAGATGGGTGCTTCGTGTGAAGGCCGAGGCGTGTGCAGGACGGAAAGAGCTGGGGTGGATGGAGAAGGGGTGGGGGAGGGAAGAGGCCGCCTGGGAAAAGCATGGGCGAAGGGACTCGGGTGTCATTCCAGAGAACTAGGGAGCCATGGAAGGTTGCCCGCAGGAAGACTGATCCCGAATGGGATGGAGAGCTGGAGAGGGTGACCCGGCGACAAGGTTAAGAGTGAGAAGGCTCTTCATTCATCCATTTCAGGTAAGGTGTGTTTGTCACCCATGTGCACCGTTCTAGGCACTCAGGATACAGCAGGGAGTAACACGAGGCTATTCTTCCTTGGAAGGAAGAGTCTAGCGGGAGAGAAAAGAAATTTGCAAAACCAATCGGTGAAAAAGAATATAATCAGAATAACAGGTGCAATAAAAAAAAGTAAAGCAAGCAGGTGTCACAGGAAAAAGGGCACTTTCACCTGGAAGGTTCGGGTAGAAAACACTGACCCAAACCCTAGAGGAATAGGCAGAGCCAGCCATGGGAGCACAGCCTTCGAGACAACCGCTGGTGCAAAGGTCCTGAGGTACAGAGAGCTTGGCGGGAGGCCAGCAGAGATAAGGCATGCCAGGCAAGAGAGAGAAGGACAGGAAATGAGGCTGGAGAAGCAGACAGAAGCCAGAACAAGAGGACGATGCTCGACACTGAGCCCAAACAGGAAGAGGGACGAAATGCTGAGGAGCGATCTTAAGAAAGCACAATCTTCCGGCCTTGGGTAAGCAAATTGCTGGCCCCGGTGGAGCAGGGGAGCCACAGCAATCGAGGGAGAGAAGAGAGGCTGGCCCACTTTACAGGCAGGCCTCCTCCCGATGGACCCAGCCACAGATTAACAGTCATGCCACAGGCAGACCCAGGCGAAGTCAGCCCAGTTAGGAAGCATTTGCATATTCATTTAATAAAAAGTTACGGATGTACAACGGATAATTAATTACCTAGCACATTCCCCCTTTGCTCCCTCCCCTCCTCCCCACATCACCACTGTGCCCACTTTCCTCCCCTTTGGACTGAGTCAGCAGAATCCCCGCCTCTTCCAAGGAGAGGGCCCAGCCCAATAAATATGTACTTAGCAAGTGTGTACCGGGGCCAGTCAGGCCTGCATGGCAGCAATCTCGGCACGTTCTGCCTGAGGTGTTTGTGCCAGAACCTACGGCCGCTTGCAAAGAAATTAAATTAGATAGTTTGATAGCTTTCAGTGTCATTATGAAAGAAATATACATGTGATGTTTATGAGAAGAGGGATACTTAGGCACCCAAACCCAGAGGATTTCCATTAGTCAGGCTCTCCCTGATGTCCTCTCCAGCCCCTACAAGAGGGTGGGAAGTGTCCCTCCCAGGGGTAGCCAGGACGGTGGGAATTGGAATTGCTGAAACTTGAGCCCCAAGAGGGCTGCAGCTACAAAGAAGGGCTTGGAGCATAGTAGGTGCTCAGTAAACATTCAGGAAGGACTGGGATGAATAATGAATGAATGCTGCGAGGAGGAGAAGCTAGTCTACCAGCAAAGGGTTTCTCCTCTAGGAGCCTCAGTCTCCCCATCTGTCCTGAGGCCACTTTCAGCACATTGTTCTGAGAATTAAAGGAGCTCATGTAAGCAAAAACGCTCCCAGCCAGAGCTGCCATTTATTGAGCACTTACTACATGCAGAGCCGTTCGGGTCATCACACTGAACACTCTGAACCCTTTTAAGTGGATGTCGGTGCTTTGACCTTAGGAGAAAAGTGAGAGGCGACCAACTAAATTAACTACCCCAGCAACCGGGTTTAAGACCGCTGGAGCGGCCACGCCCACACTTCCAGCTCAGAGCTCCGCAACTACCTGTCGGTTTTGCGGGTGGGCGCAAGGCCCTTTCGCTTGCATTTCGGAGATCTACCGCTTTCACCTGTCCCCACTGGTAACTAGGGAAACCCAGGCGCAGAAGGAAGAATGCGGCGCCAGCGTCCCACTGAGCCCAGCTGGGGTGGAAGGAACCGGGTCCCTGCGCCCCCGCAGCCGGCGGCTCCCTCCTGGCGCTGCTGCGCTCACCTCCCCACGGGCCGGATAATTAGCAGCTACTGATTAGCGCTGATTGCGGCCCCCCGCCGGGCGGAGGAGGGCGCCCCGTCTTGGGGCTCGGCCTGGGGGTAGCGATGGGGGCGCTGCTGGCCCCGCTGCACCCTTTACCTGCCCGCCCTGGGCTAGGCTGGCTTCAGGGGGCGGAAGGATGGCGATGTCCATGGCCTGAGTCCCAGGCCCCAGGAACACAGTGGGAATCCAGTGACCCTGGATTCCAAAACCAGGCTGAGCTGAGGAGGTTTGGGGGGTGTCAGACGACCTGACACCGAAATCTGACTTTGCCACTAAAATTAACTGTGTGACCTTGAGCCTCTCTGAGCCTCAGTTTCTTCATCCATAAAATGGGAAGATAATAATGGGTTCTTCCCCTGGGCTGTTAGGGAGGCAAATTAGACCCTGCAGGTAGAGTCAGATTGGAGGTAAGCACACAAGAAGCCTTGTTGTCGAGATCCACGAGGTGGCTTTGTAACCAGATTGGCTGGCTGGTGGCTGCAGCAGGAAACTGACCTCAGGGCCCAGGAGCCACTGGGAGACTCTTTTCCCCACCCTGGATCTTGGAGGAGGGTGGAAAAGGAAACACTGAGTAACGATTGCCAGCCAGGGGTCTGGTCCAGGGAAGCCATTCAAGTCCCAGGGAAGCCATTCAAGTCCCAGGGAAGCCATTCAAGTCCCAGGGAAGCCATTCCATGGACCCTGTTGCCAGATCAGAGACAGGCAGGGCAGCAGGGTGCCTTGTAGAGATCAGAAGTCCCAGCGTGGACCCCTCGGCCACAGAGCCCCTGGGAGCGGTGGGCACCAGGGAGACACCCGTGTTCCTGTGCAGGAAGCCACCTTGTCCCTGCGCGTCCCTGCCAGTCCCAGGCCCCGCGGATGGTGAGAACCAGGCTCAACAGAGCTCGGAGGATTGAATGGAGGCAGCTAATCAGGGAATCCTAGAGAGGACGCCAGACGCGATCCAATTAAAATGCCAGCCTCCGTGAGTTCCCCGTTTTAATTTTCCACAAATTAGCTTAAAAGGGGGGATGGAGATGAAGATGTTAGTTTTTTTTTTTTTTTTTAGAGCCAAGAGGGAAAATCCTTTGAGGATTATATGACTTGTTTCTCTTTTTAAAAAATAAAATCACTCTCAGCTGGGGGTTTGAGGTGATTTTTCAGACTCCACCTCTTGGAGGGAATCTTCAGGGTCAGCCTGTTAGGGTGCGGGGGACCCCCTTTTTAATATTAAACACCCTTTCCTGAGTCAGCTCTTACTTTGTACCTTACAACCTCCAGGTCGGCATCACAGCCCCTGGTGCATGTGCCTGTGACTCAGAGAGGTGAAGCGATTTATCCAAGGTCACACAGCTAGGAGATGACAGAGCCCGGTTCTGATCTTCTGTGCTCCTCACTGCAGCAGGCACTCGTTCCGCCACAGACCCTGGTCCAGGCCTCCTGCACCCGCTCCCACCTCGGGAACAGAGTGGAAAGGCTGGCGGCCGCCCCAGCACTGCACCCTGCAGGGCCAGCAGAGGGAGGTCACTAGCATTCCGGAGACCCTTGGGGCTTCCCGGCCTTCACCCAGAGTGAGGTGGCCCCCCGCTCCTGGCTTCCCCAGGGTGGCAGTGATTTCCGACCCCCCCCCCCATGCGACACACAGAGTAGCCGTCTCAGATCGCCCTTCAGCGCCCCAAGGCTGGGGCCCAGCTCATTCATCACTGTCTGCTGGCAAAGGCCAGCTCCCATCCCCCGCACCCCCAGTGACTGCCCTGGCTGCTGGTGCCCTTGATCTCAACACAGTGTCCTCCACTCTGTGCCCCCACCCCCTCCTCCTGTCTACTGGAAATAATTCGTTTTGCCAGTGTGGAAACCACACAAGATTACACTCAGCCCGATACCCTTCAGACTTCCGCACCAGCAGCAGACCCTCAAACCCACACCCAGGCATGACCAAGCTCGGCTCCAAGGCTCGGGACAGGATCCTGGCAGAAAAAGGCTCCCACTTTCTGTGCTGTGTACCTTCAGACAAGTAACTTAACTTCTCTGCACCGCCATTTGCTCATCTGTGGAATGGGTGTGCTAATCTGGTTTGGAAGTTGTGGTGAGAGTTCGGTGAGACCGGACTTGCCAGGCCCTGGCGTGCAGAGGTGGCCCTGGACCAAAAACTGGAGGGGAAGGACCCAGCTGGGATGCAGCCCCCGCGAAGAAACAGGCAGAGACGGCTGAAAAGACGAGCAAAGCTTCCCGTGATGGAGTTCAGAGCCCACTGAAAAGAAGCTGAAGGAAAGGAGGCATCGGGCAGCCGAGTGGCAGATGGAAGTTAAGTCAAGCTACATTTTGGACAACGATGGACAGGATGGACAATGAGGTCCCGTAAGATTATATACCTACGCTGGGTACAGAGGCACCTGCCCATAATCCCAGAGACTTGGAGGCTGAGGCAGGAGGATCACCAGTTTGAGGCCAGTCTCAGCAACGTAGAGAGACCCCATCTCAAAACTAAATAAAATTAAAAGGGCTGGGGATGTAGCTCAGTGGTAAAGTGCCCCTGGGTTCAATCCCCAGTGCCAAGAAAGACAGAAGGGGGAGGGCAAGGAGGAGAGGGATTATTTGGTCTTCATGTGACCATCTTAGTTTGTATGTGCACTCTTTGATGGTCACATGACCTCAGAAGCACCTAACAACGTATTTCTCAGAACATGTCCCTAACGCTCTCATTAAGTGGCACACAACGGTCTTGACTACTTCCCTGGCCCCGGGGGAAAGTGCCTGGAGCCACAGAACCAGTGGCAAGGGGCAGGGCAGAGGTGACTTCCCAGGCAGATGGCGAGGAAGCAGCATCTCTCACCAGGCTGGGAGCCTGGCACTGCACCCCGAGGCTCAGTATGAGCCTGTTCAAGGACGCCCGAATCGCAGGGGGGCCCCTCCATTTCTGGTGGTAGCCTAGGGCTGGGGTACCCAAGCTCGTTTGGGGGGACATCAGAATCCGGGGTGTGCCAAACCGTCCGGAAACCCTGGCTGGGGATCCTGCCCGAGGGTGACCTCCAAACTTGGGGCTGAGGCGGGTTGTGAGCTGCACCCCTGGGATTAGGCAGGTCTGCGTCTGGTGCTGTCCACCCCTGCCTGAGTCCAAGCCTAGGAGGTACCAGAATTTGAGGTGAGCTCTGAATTTGGGGCTCCTTGGCAATGAACTTCAAAATCCTGGGGCATCTGTGAACCCAAGTATGAATCTGGGCGTGAACCCCATGTCCAAGGATGGGTCTGCTTGGGAGCCCTGATGTGAGGGTCCCCGACATCTCAGAACAGGAAGGAGTGAGCCTGGGGTGGATCGTGGGCAGCAGGCCGAGCCTGGCCCTTGGGCAGCCTTTTCGAGTACCCGCCACCCTCATGTCCTCGGTCCCTCCCTGCACACCCTCCTGCGCCCTCCTTCTCTCCCACTTCTGCCCTGAATCGCTGGCTCTCCAGGAATTGCTCTGCTGAACCCCAAGTCTCAAGACTTCCTTTCCTGGGGCACGGAGGATCAGGGATGAAGCGGGGACAGAGCCACCCTCCCTTCCTCCTCCAGCAGGGCAAATCCTCCCAAATCACCCTTCAGGGCCCAGGGAAGGCAGATCCGATTCTTGGGGAGCTCAGAGGCTGCTGCCTTATCTAAGTCTCTGGAACAAGCATTTTGCATTTATTCCCCCAAATGTGTTGCCGAATTGCGTTCCAGCCCATGGCTCCCAGCCATCTGCAGAGAGAAATCCAGTTAGACCTTGTATAATAAGTTCCTGACAATCTTGCCGAGGACGCTGGGTCATAAAAGTCTCCTGGTTTTATCGCCGGTAACAGACACAGAGTGAAATTAAGTTGTCTTATCAAATTTAGATAATATATATCCCTCTAGAGTAGAAGGCTCTGCATGGGGCTTTCATGGTATGAGCCCAGATGGGGACGGGGAATAGAGGAGTGTCCCCGGGCATGTGGCAGGGGCACGGGCTATCCCAGAGAGGCTGGCAGGATTGATTGGTAGGTGGGCAAGGTGACTGGCACTCCAGGGTTCAAGGTCAGCCAGGCCTGGACTTGGGACCTGAGTCTAACATTTCCAGGCAGAGTGAACTACTTACTCTACTTTTGAGAGCCTCAGTTTCCTCATCTGTAAAGTGGGCACAATGATAATAGTACCTGCCTCCTGGGTTGTTGTGAGATTTAAATGAGATGCTACATGCCACAGGCTTAGCCCACTGGTTGGTATGTCCTGAGCACTCAATGAATGTTGTCTATAATTTGGGGGTGGGAGAAAGGAGACAAGGGTTTGTCCCTGCTTTTCCTGTTTCACAGGTAGGGAAACTGAGACCCAGGCAGGGGGAGTAACTGGACAATGTTCTCACTATACTGGGCTCCCTGCTGTCTCCTACCCCAACATGGGCCTCCTGAACAGGGAGGGAGGTTGCCTCAGTCCTGCCTCTGCCCCGGTCCTGCCACCCAACACTTTGCCAGGGAACAGGCCTGTGCCGTGGGAAACTGGCTGTCCCTGTGCTGGAAGGACAGACTCCCAGGACATTGCCCAGTGCTGGGCTTCTGCACCTGCTCCACTGATCTTGGGAAACTCATCTGTCCCACAAGGGGCTGTCATACCAAGAGCAGCGTTCACCTTATGGAATTGAGCTGACTTCCTCCCACCGCCACACCTTGGTTTGCACACCTCCTGCAATGGGGAGATCACTACCTTGCCAGAACCATTCCATCTCCCCAACCTGCACTTAAGATGACGCCAGACCTTCCTGCTTCCAAGACTTGCTTTTCTAGAACCACAACCTTCTTTCAGCACAGCTTGAGTGTGTGAGAGCCTGTGTCTGGGTATGGATTTCTCTGTATGCTCCACACTGTGAATTCTGGAGGGAGGAGGAAACTGGACTGGCTCAGCTCTGTGTCCCCAAGAGACAGAGTCTGGCATACAATAGATGCTAGAACACACACACAATGGCTAACTTTTATTGAGCACTTACTATGTGTCAGGTGTGCGTTACATGCATTAACTCATTTAATCATTATAATAACCCTAGAGTGCTGTTACCATTATTATCTCCAAATTTCAGAGGAACAAAGAGGCAAAGTAACTTGCCCAGGGTCACCCAGGCAGGACACGGTACAGCCTGGATTTAGTTTTGGTGGGGTGCTAGGGATTGAACCCAGGGTCACTTAACTACTGAGTCACATCCCCAGCCTTTTTATTTTTTATTTTGAGATCTTGCTAAGTTGCTTAGGGACTCACTGAATTGCTGAGGCTGACTTTGAACTTGTGATCCTCCTGTCTCGGCCGCCAGAGCTGCTGGGATTACAGGTGTGCACCGCTGCACCTGGCTAGAACCTGGATTTAAATGTGGGTGGTGTAAGTCCAGACCTCTGGCTCTTGTCTCCCAGGTGTTCCTGGAGATTATTTGGAGGGAAGGAAGGCAAGAAAGGAAGGGCAGACGCAGACACGCCTGTTAATCTCTTCTGATTAGACTGGGCTCCTGGAGGGCAGAAAATGCATTACTCATCTCTCTCCCCGGCACCTAACACAGTGTCTGGCAAACATTAGGTGCTCAATAAGTGTGTTAAATGAACATTTCCTCATCATAGGTATATTTTTCTTCCCTCTAGCCCAAGAGCCCTTGAGGATCAAGAGCTGAGCTCTGGCCATCTCTGTAGAGCTGCTGCTACCCGTTCTGTATGAATCAGGAAAACGTGCCCTCCCTGGCAGGCGCAATCCCGAGGATTTGGCTTGGCAAGCTAATGCACCATTTTACAAAGAAAAAAAAAATGTTCCCTCCTCTGGTGCCAGCAACCCCAGGTTGACAAGTAGAACTTTCATTCTCCCAGGGCCGTGCCCTTGGGCAGCACACACCCTGAAGAACTGTCCATGGGAATCCCACTCAGGCTCAGCCATGGATCTGAATGTGCAATGGACGTTGTGTTTGTTGAATGACTATTTGCCAGTATTTGCATCTCTCCTACCCTGCTTCACTCGCACGGGTTTGAGCCCCAGGAGAGCGATTGGTGGAAGAGCCACCAGCTGGGTGTGATGTGGCCGCGGTGCTGACGCTGACGGGGAGTTTTCAGACATAAGAGGAACAGACAGGGTCAGGCATAATTGGTAAATATTTGTCTATCTAATCAGAGGGCCTTTTAATTAGCAATTTCATCCTTGCAACTGGTTTATTTTTTTTTTTCCTTTCTGCGGGAAGTCAATTAAATGTAACAGATGGAGGAGGACATGGGGGTTTCCTTGTCTCCCACCATCTGTCCCGTCCCACCACCACCCCCAGCTGTGCCCACACCTCATTGGTGGAGCTGCCTGCCAGTTGCCAGAAGAGGGTGGGCCTAGGGGACTGATGACCAGGGGCAGGGTCCCTGACCCCCAGGAAGGCCTCCCTGGTGCTCCTGTCTCCCCACCCCTCACGCGAATCCAGGCTGATCCTGTCCACACAGCCTGTGACTCCAGGGCCCTAAGAGCCTTTACCCACTGGGCTCCTCCTTTTCCTGTGTGACCAAGAACCAGCAGCACAGAGCCGCATGCAGGCTGCCCTGGGCCCCCATCCAGAAGGGACTTCTGGTTTCCTACAAGCCTCTCCTGAGTGCTTCCTGCCAGGCGATATGTCGGACACTGGGGACATAAATCAGGTAGCCCTTGCCCTGTGGGAGTTTGTCACAGGC
This sequence comes from Sciurus carolinensis, assembly GCF_902686445.1. Lineage (NCBI taxonomy): Eukaryota > Metazoa > Chordata > Mammalia > Rodentia > Sciuridae > Sciurus > Sciurus carolinensis. The sequence continues at coordinate 13,472,342 of NC_062214.1, forward strand.
TCATTCGTTCTTTAAATATTTATAAGCAGCGCCTGTATGCCAAGCTCAGTGCTAGGCCCTGGGACACCACAGTGAGTCTCCAGGTCTCAGCCTCTAAATGACACAATTTAGCAGAAGAGCAGGCTAACTCATGTATTTGATAAGCATTTATTAAGTGTCTCCATGAGCTGGGCATTGTTCTGGCTGTTGGGGACACAGCAGTGGACAGCATAAAGGCCATGTCTTTTCTAATAGGGAGGAGACAGAGGACGGGTGGCTGACGGCAGGGATGCTCAGTGATTCGAAGAAAACTAGCCATAATGTGTGTTGTACCGAAGCTCGCCGAGCCCTGGAAACACCCAGATGCCTTGGCACAGCCTGCGAGCGCGCTGGTCGCCGGGCCAAGTGTCTCAGGTCCTTTCTGGCGGGTCCTACGCCCATCCCAGTCCCACCTGCCTCCTCTGACGGTCCCTCAACCTGCTGTGCTGCCTGGGGGCCTTTACCACACTGCTCCCTTGGGCCGGGCACGCTTCCTCTTATTTTTTGCCTGGCTGACTTCTCAGCCGCAGTGTCCCTTTCTGGGGACGCTTCCCTGATCCCTCAGGCTGCCGGCTGCCAGGTCCTTCCGCTGCATCCCCAGCCCGCTTAGTTGCTGCAGGGCCCAACCATCGCACAGCCTGGGAGCTGGGCAAGGGCTCCATGGCATCTGCCCTGCTGGTCTGCCCTGTATTGCGGCAGCGGGCACAGGGCTCGCCCCTGCCCGGCCTCCCAGTCGCCTGGATGGAATTAAATCAGGTGGAGAAAGGGGAAGGGGCACCCCAGGCAAAGGCCAAAATTTGCAAAGCCCAGGCAGCTTGAAAGATCGAGGGCGCAGGCCACTGTGGCCATAAGAAGGGCCACATGTGAAATGGTGAGTTTAGCATAAGGCTAGGTGGCTACAGGGTTCTGGGCTTCTTCCTTAGCCACCTAAAAACCAGCTGGGGTCATTCACCATCCTCCTCTATGACTTCACCGGACAGCGTGAAGAGTGTGTCCCTACACTGCTGATAATTTAAAGAAAAGGTCAATTTTTTTAACTTTTTGAAAATAATAGCTTTATTGAGATGTAATTCACATAACACAAAATGCACCCTTTTAAAATATGAGTCAGTGGCTTTTGCCAAACGCAGAGAATTTCACAACCATCACCACCGTCTCATCTCAGAACGCTGTCATCGCTCCCCAAACCCTGCGCCCACGCCCGGGTGCGCCCTTGCTCCTCTCCCCTGGCCCCTGGCAACCTCTGACCTATTTTTTATTTCTGTGGCTTTGTGGCCATTTCATGTGAAAGGAATCACAATACTGGTCTGCTGTGCTGCTTTCTCTCAGTAAGCACGCTGTTCTCAAAATGCACCGCGGAGGTTGCTGCCTTTTTATTGCCAAAAAACGTTCCACCGGATGAACGCGTGCACACCCGTTTATCGGCTGATGGATATTTGAGTTGTGCCTACTTTCAGGCGCTTTTGAATAACACTATCAATATTCTCCAAGGTCTTTGCGCGGATGTGTGCTCTCATTTCTCTCGGGCATGCACCTCGGAGAGAACTGCTGGATCACGTTTAGCCTTTCTTGAGGATCCGCCAAACGATTTCCGAAGTGGCTGCCCCGTTCCACAATCCCACAGCAGCCCTGAGCATCTCGGTTCTCCCCGCCTTACCTGGACTTGTTATTAGTGGTCTGCCTTTTTAAAATTTGAGCCATTCTAGTGAAATGATATCACACAGAGATTTGAAGTGGTGTCTCATGGTTCTGATTTGCATTGCCCTAAAGATCAATGATGGGGAGCATCTTTCCATGTGCTGATGGGTGATCTTCTTTAGAGAAATGTCTGTTCAAATCCTCTGCTCATTTTTTAATTGCATTTGTCTTTTAATTGTTGAGTTGTAAGCGTTCTTTATATATTCTGGATAAAAGTCGTTTATCAGATCCTTTTTTCTTTATTCTTTTTTTTTTTTTTTCCCCCAGTACTGAGGATGGAACTCAGGGCCTTGAACATGCCGGGCAAGCACTCTACCACTGAGCTACCTCCCCAGCGCCCTTTTTGCTTTATTCTTAGGAAATTTCGTATTGCAAACTCAAATGGGAAAATCTGATACCTGTCATGCCAAGGGAATTGTAAAAATAAATGCGATTCATTGGTTCTACCAACACATGCTAATCATCTCCTGTGACCCAGACACCATGCTTGGCACTGAGGATTCCGTAATGAACAAGACAAGTCACATCCCTACCTCAATGCTGCTCATCAAGACAGAGGAAAGCAAAAACCAAAGAAAGAAAATGGATAAAAAATGCCACGCTCCACAGAGCTCGAAGGTAACGAGGGAGGCGACTGTCCTGTTGGATGTTCAGAGAAGGCTTCTCGGAGGAGGTGACCCTCGAGCGGACTGCTGGGGCACCAGAAATTGCCAAGAGGTCAAGAGGGAGCAAAATAGAGCTGAGCTCAGTAGTTCAAGGACAAAAGGGCAGCCATGTGACAGGAGCCAAGTGGACCAGGGGGAAAGTTATATGGGATGAAATGAAATGGGAGAAACAGGTAGAAAAACACCAAGTCACACGGGTCCTGCGGACCAGAGGCTCAGATTTGCCGGGAAGCACTGAGGAGCGCCCCCCAAGAACTTCGATCTGATGAGTGCTTCTAAATGCCCCCCAGCTGCTGTGTGGCGAGCTGTCCACCCTGCAGAGCCACCCTGGCAACATGCAGGTGAGGGACCACAAGCTCAGACCAGCCAGGAAGAACAGAGAGAAGTGGCCATTTCCGAGGGTTCTGCAGGTAGACTTGACAGGGTGGCTGATGGATGGGAGGCCAAAGGCAGGAATGAGAAGAAGCCAGGAGAGCTCCCAGATGTTTGGACACGGCCGGGACTGGGCCGGCCAGGGGAGAGCAGAGGCGGGTAACACAGGGCTCCACTGGGGACCTTTCCTGTGGAGACGGCTGTTGGACAGCCCCATGGAGACGTCAAGAAGACAGCTGGAAAGTTCTGAGTCTGGACAGATGTGTTGGGAATACCCCGGGGCCTTGGAGCCACAGGACTAGCTGGAGTCCCCGGATGAGAAGGCTTCAGAGCAGAACCTGACCACACTGTCTGCCTCCAGAGGACCAGTCACAAAGGAGACCCACCAGAAGACCCCGGGGGCAGCCAGGGAAGCAGGATGCAAACAGGAAAGAGGAGCCGCGGAGAGAAGGAGCTTGGAGAAGGAAGTGGTGGCAGAAATCAGGTTTATAACGAATCCGTGTTATTGAGCCCTAACGGGAAGCGGCTGTTTGCCAGCGGCTCCGAGCCTGGCCTGACTTCCCTTCACAGGAGGCATGACAAGCAGACCCGAGGCCCACGGGGATGTCCTCCTGGGCATTGAGAGAGAACTGGGAGGTCCCCAGGGCACCCGGATGATGTGCCACCCAAGGCCGTCCCCGGCTCCAGGGGGCTCTCCTGGCACAACTTGAGAGGCGAAGGGAGTCATCAGGGCTGCAGAGGAGGGGAGGGAGGGGCCCAATTAAAGGGGGGCAGGGAGCAGACCGGGCTGGAAAAGCAGGCACGAGGCTGGGGCGTCTCCAGAAACGGAACCCCCCTCAACACCCAGCCCCGCGCCACATACCCGCTTTCCTCCCTTGCTTTCTGTCCACCGCGTGCCCCGCCTCTTCCCCAGCTCTCTGGCCTCCACACTGCAGCCCTTCTCACTCCGTTCCCTGGAGACACAATGCTAGAATTCCCAGCCTGCCGGCTCGGCTGAAGGTACATCTCCAGCACTTCCCTGTCGCTCCTCCAATGCTCACCGTCTTCCGGTCTTCCAGTTGACCTGAGAAAACTGAAGCACAGAGAAGTCTAGCAAGTGGTCCAAAGTCACAGAGCAAGGAAACAAGGGAGCTGGGGTTCAAACCCAGGGGCTGTGACTCAAGTCCATGTTGTAAGGACGGAGAGAATGGAATTCAACCTCCCGCCCATCAAGGAACCCCTTCACCCGGGGCCACTGCTTGCAACCTCTAGTGACAGACACCTTGCCAATCCCAGGTCAACCTGCTTTGTTTGTTGGTCGGGTGGATTTGTAAGTTCCTTCCTTTCCCTGCACCCGCAATCTGTCTTGTAGCTTCTCGCTGGCAATGCAGCGGAGGCCGGGAGTGGGAAGGCGGCACAGAGGTTCAAATGAGGACTCAAGCCACGCAGGGGCTGGGGTGCGGCTCAGGGCAGAGCCCTTGCCTAGCACGCCTGAGGCCCAGGATTCAAGCCCCGGCTCAGCAAAACAAAAAAGTTTAAAGTCAAGCCCACCTGAATCAATAGCTGTGTGACCTTGAGTCAGGTGCCCCACCTCTCTGGGTCTCTGATCCCTCATCTGTCAACCTGGCCAGCGATAGAACTGGTCTCTGTGCTGTGAGGATAATGTGCCAGGTGCTTAGCCCACTGCCAGGCCCAGGGCAGGCTCTGAACAAGTGGCACTTAGGACGGGGACCACGTCAGCGCTGACTTCCCTCCCTCTAGGTCCCGGGTCCAGCCCCTCAGCCTCAGGCTCTGCTCCAGCTGGTCCCTGTCCCATCCTTGGGCTTCCCCTCCCGTGCCCTCCGATTCCCCGGCTGCCTGCCCTCCTGTGGCCCAGGTAAGCCCAGCTGCACCTGCTCCCCTCCTAATCAAGACGCCAGGGCCCCCGCCACCCACGGCCTCCTGCAGGGCCCACAAGGCTCCTCGCTAATTCCTCTTCCTCAATCAGTGCTCTTGTGGCCTCTCAACTGATTGCCCCTTTGTTCCCTGCCAGGCTGCTGCCTCTGGAAAACGCCCAGACTCACCCACCTCCAGGACGCAGCGCGACCCAGCCCGCCCTGGTGCAGGCGGCCGGCCCACCTGGCTGGGGCAGGGGCGTGTCAGCCTGCAGGCTTTCAGCATGGGCGGGGGTGACCAGGACACGCACAAACAACTGTCAGGAGCAAGTGGGTGTGAGGTACAGACGCACATGCAGGTTCCAGACACGCGCTGATTCCAGCACCACACGCTAAAGAAATAGCAACACACGTGAACGGGAAACAAAGCCCTTGCACACACATTCTTTGAAAAGACAACTAACCAGGGAACCCTCGCGCGCGCGCACACACACACACACACACACACCCCTCCCAGCAGGTGCTCTGCCCCTCCCACCCCGAAACTCCTTATGTGGACTGTCTCATGCCCAAGGCCCTGGCCTGAGCGAGCACAGATAACAAGGCAAATCTCATTTCCAGGGCGGCCTGGTCTGGCTCCCACCCCAACCCCACCTACTGTGAGCCTGGGCTGCTCAGACATCCACCCTGCAACATCAGTAGGTGCTGAGGGGGTGGTCCTCTGGCCTTTATTGCCCCCAAAGTCACATGCACTTTCCTGGGAAGGGGAGGGTCCTGGAGCAGGGTGGGCTGGGGAAGGCCAGTCCTGCCCAGTGGCTCCAGCCCAGCCTTGGATGCTCATGGACCTCATGGCTTCCCTGTGGTTAAGGGCTGGCCTTGCTCAGGAGGCCGGATGATCACATCCCAGCCAGCTGGCTGCATCCTCTTCCAGCTCAGTGCCCAGGGCGAGGGGATCTCCTGGGAGCCAGCTGAGTGGGAGGCAGCAGGAGGCTCTGCACTCTGGGCTCAGGGCTTCGGGGAGCATACTGCCTCACCCTGGCCCGTCCCAAGACACGCATCCTGCCGCTCCACACCAACCCACTCCGGAGCCTGTTAAAACACGGGAGGACCCGGAACCCCTGGCCAACAGGCGCCACTCCAAGCACTCAGTAGCACGGATTTCCTTCCCACGAGGCCCAGCAGGGACTTCCAGGGACCCTGCCTCTCTGTGGCCCTTTGACTGGTTGCTGGCCATGACTACTGGAGGGGAAGACGTGAGGCATGACCCAAGCCTTGCTCAGACCCGACCCACCCTACCTTGCCCTGGACACAGCTCTCCCTCTTCCCCTCTCCTGCTCCAGCCTGCCAGCTCTCTGACCCTGGGAGTCTGGAAACCCAGGTTAATGAGGACCCCGCACAAGCTAAAGGGCCCTGTACCCAGTCCTTTGAACAAGGATCCTATTGGGTAGGGGAGTTCGAGGAAAATCAGGGACATAGACCCAGCGCTGACCCACGCCCACCCTGAGACCTCAGGGGCAGAAAGGCAGCAGCAGAATCCCCTCTCTGGATCTCAGCCAAGGGGAGTGGCAGGGACCCCCCACCGGAACCCCTTTCCTCTGCAGCTCACACCCCGTGTGCCCCCCCAATCCCTCCATCATCTCTACAGATTTATTTCACCGTAATTTCATTTCATCCCCGGCGCCAGAAAGATGGATCGGCTGGTGAGGTGATTGGGGAATCAGTGCTGGGCTCATAAATTTGCTGCCCCTCCATGAAGCTCCCATGAAGTCCCCTGCACTTGAGGGGTGGGGGAGGAGGGGGTGAGTGTGACCGGGCGACCGTCCATCTCTTCCTGACACCTTCACGGGGGGCGGGGGACAGCTCAGAAAGCCTAGGAAGGGGTTTTCTCTCCCTCATGCTAGGGAGGGTTCTTCTCCACCTTTGTTACTAACAAGGCTATTTGTCACTTGGCTGGCAGGGCGACCCGCCTTCCCCCGCCTCTCGTCCGCCCAGCCAGGAGGCTAGACAGTCACCAGCTGAGTGGGCACTGGAGCTGGCCGGGCAGAGGAGGAGCAGGAAGCAGAGGCAGATCCTGCTTCCCTCCTCTGGCTGGTCAGCCGGGGGCATGGTGCAGGGTGGGACTGCGGACAGCTGGCTCGTTTCCGGAGAGAGAACGTACCAACATGCACCACTAACACACACACACACACACACACACACAGAATAGTAATACACCCACTTTAACACTTGCAAGAGAAGAGATCACAAACATAAAACCAAAGCAACATTGGAGACAGGAGTATGGAATTTGGACTAAAGGAGGGTGGGGGATGTGGCTCAGTTGGCAAAATGCCCACCTCACAAGCACAAGGCCCTGGGTTCAATCCCCAGCACCACAATTAAAAAAAAAAAAAAATGGAATACAGGAGAACCAGAAATTGGATGCTACCTCTGCTGTGTGGTCTTTGATCATTTACTCAACCTCTCTGAACGAACCTTGCTCAGTTACAAGGGACCTCATGATTTCCCTGGAAACTTCAAAGGATTTTGTTGGATCAACTGTGGGAGAAGTTCCTGACACATAAATGGCATCCAGAATCATGATGATTCTGCCCATCCATACCTACCACTCCCTGTTGCCCCTCACACAATCTACCTGCTCTGCATCTCTCTGCAGCCCGATTCCCCACCTTCTGTACCTGAATGATCCCTACCGACCTCTCACCTCTGGCCTCCAGGAGATGCCCCGAGCCCCCTGGGACCCCACCTCCCTGGACCTCGCACCCCCGCCCAGTCACCTCCCTCAGGCTGTTCTGCACAGTCACAGGTAAGACTGGACACCTTTGGGAGGGACTGGATGAGGAACAGAACAGACGCCACAGACCACGCGGACCCAGCTGGAGCAGGGCCTCTGGTAGGGCTGTGAAATCTTAAACCAGTAGTTGAAGGACGGGGACCGCGGAGGAGGAGAGAACGCGGACAAAGCTCCCGCGTCATCGGTCTGAGGTGAGGCCTGAGTCATCCTAGAGGCTGGGAACCCAAGCTTTGCATGGGGACAGAACTGAGGCCAGCCCTGACCCCCTCCCCCGGCTCTGGCTGCCAGATCTTGGATGAAAGTGAGGCCTCCCCTCTCTGCGCCTCAGTTTCCCTTACGTGAGGTAACGGGTCTGGAGAGGATTCCAGGCTTCCAGTCTTCAGCATGGGCCTGGCTCTGGGCAGCGCTTGGGACTAGAGGGCTTTCCTCTGGGGAGCTGGCTGGGTCCCCTTGGCTCACGTGGGACCACGGTGACTTGCAACCCCACCCCCAGGCCTGGCTCATTCTCTGCCAGCTCCAAGGGGCCCTCCTGCCTCCGTCCATATTAAACACTGGCCCCCTACCTACCTCAAGCCCCAGGCTCCGCATTTAATTTCCCTGCATCCCCCACCCCATACGAACCCTTCCCTGGGGTCCTCCAATTAGATTCACACAAGGGTCCATTTCTCCTCCAGACCCCCGACTTCCTGGATGGGCGGGGAGGGAGAGGTTTCCCCGGCCTGGTCTTATCCCATCTCTCCTGCCCTAATTAGTATTCTGAGGAGAGCCAGGCTCTGCAGGCCCCGGATTTGTTTGCCAGCCGGCCAGTTCCCTGTCTCCCCAGTTCAGAGTGAGTAATTCTGTCCCTCCCAGGCCCATTTAAGGGAGTGAATAATTAGTTACATTCAATTAGGCCTCTCGCTGCTACTGTGGCTCCTGCCTGCCTCACTTGGGGGGACAGGCTAGCTAATGAGACGGCACACTTCTGACAGAGGGGAGTGGGTGTTAGATGCCACCAACCCCGGCACCCCTCCGCAGGGTGCAGAGAACTTGGAGGGAATAGGGAGGGCCAGAGATGTCCTTCATCCGGGAAGAATGGGGTGTGGGTGTGGATGCTGGGGATGGAGGCAGGAGAAGAGGAGGGTGAAAGAGATGGGGGGAGAGAGGAAGCATGGAGAAGTCTCCAGAGGGAGACTTGGGAGAAAAAGAGAGAGACCTCCTGGAAGTCCTGCACATGAGTCAGGCTCCTGCCATACCATGGAATCTATGCAGTGATTAAAAAACATGTTGTCAATCTATATTTATTGGCACAGAGAGATGTCTGCTCCATACTGCTAAGCAAAGAAGGCTGCTTACAAAACAGTGCATATAATAATATCCCAAGTTTAAAAAATGTTTTTGGCATGGAAAGCAAGTCTGGAAGGACCGTACCTTGTGATTGGCAGGGCTGGTGGGAGGCTTCCAGGTGGTCGTATCTGCCAGTCCCTGTTTATTGTGTGGATGGGGGGTGTCGATGCACAGTATGACTTTTATAATTAGCCATAACAATAACACTTGTTCGAAAGAGAACCAGGGCTCGGTGGAAGAGCTGGAGATGAGAAAGGAGGTGGGCAGGGAGAAGAAAGGCAGCCGGGAGGGGAGCGGAGGGCCAGGCAGACGCTTCCTGGGTGATAGGGAGTCCTGGGGTGAGGAGGAGATAGGAACTAGCCCCCAGGCAAGGCCAGCATGCTGTGCCAGCCAGCAAGCTGAGGCAGAGAGCCCCAGGGACAGAGAGGGAAGGTGCAGGAATAGGGATGTCCCCCTGTCCTGGCCCACTGGGCAAAAGCTTGCTGCAACCTCTCCTGAAAGCCCACCCACCCCGTTAGCACTGTTGCTTCTTCCAGGGGGGCCCTCACGCTTCTCCCATCACCCAGAATCACAGCGTGGGTTTCTTTCTTTCTTCCTTTGGTACAAATTAAAACCACATCTCCCCACCCCCACAGGTTGGTTTGTAATTTTCTAAGCTAGAATCACTCTTGGGGAGAGAAATCCTTGGGAGCAGAGTCTTCAATACTTCCTGCCACACAAGGAAGCGACTGCAGGCTCTGAAGCCTTGGGGATGGGCGGGTGGAGCTTCAGGGACCAGTCACAGAACTAGAAGCACCTTCGCCTCCAGCTGGGCCCTTCCACAGCAAGTCCCTCAACCTGAGCTTCAAGGCCCGGGACCCTGGTCACCCTGCAGGGAATGCAATCAAAGCCCCCAGGGACTCCCCCCAGTCTCCAGGCTGGGAACAGCCTGCCTGGGACATTCTGCCTGACCTGGCTCTGGATTCTCCTAGGGCCTCAGTTCCCCAAATAGAAAACAAAAGAGTGAGACAATGACATTCCCAGTCTTTCACCAATCCTTTGTAACATGGTTTCTTGGGTGTTCGCTGAGTTTGTTTTTGTAAATTGTGGAATTGGTAACATTTACCTGTCAGGAGGTTTCACAGAAAAATCTGGATTCACAGCAACATTCCTTCTGGGTGACCTCTGGAAGAAGCAGACACACACTGCCCGGAAGAGGGCCCTAGTCTCTGCCACGCCAAGCCTGACCCAGCCAGCCTCCCTCTCCAGATCCTGGCAAGTGCAAGTTTCCACGCCCCTCTGGCTCTGGAGATCGCTGCCCTGCTGTGTCTTCTTGAACTTGGACAGTCACACTGTCCGAATAACCTTTTAGCCCCTGTCTCCTCACTCACAGAGTGGGCAAAAATCACTTTCAAGTGCACCGGGTTAGGTCCAAATCTCAGGAGCGAGTTGATTGAACTCCAGGCTCATCTGCAAAATGGGTCTTGTAAGAGACCACGCCCCCCACGGGGCGGGGCTGTCGACCAAAGCAGCTCGAGAGAAGGTCCAAGCATGCTGCCTGTCACCGAGCGGGGAGTCCGCAGGAGTGCTCAGTCAAGTCCTAACCCGGAGGAGGAACACAGTAGGACCTAGTCGATGTTTGTGAAAGAAAGAAATTCACGGAGAGGACGAGCCCCGGGGAATGGACGAAGCCACAGAGAGGCTGCCCGAGGCTCCGCGAGCACGTGGGCTGGTGCCGAGCCAGCGTCCGCAGAGCCAGCTTCGCTCGAGGCGGCCTCGCAGACGCCAGGGTCTTCGGACGGTACCTTGGCGCCACCTCCTGGCTGATGCGTGCCTCACAGCCACCACCACGCGCCCCACCGTGCCCCCATCTGCTGGCCGAGACCCACCCTACACCCGAAGGAGTGGGTCCTCTCCACAACTTCAGAATTGGCAGAACTCATAGAACCCGTAGGGAACCAGTCCTTCATCACACGTCTGGGGACAAAAGTCCAAACCAGAGAGTCATTTTCCTCCCCTGACCAAGTTTAGAACCAGAATTTGCTAGAGCTGCCAAGAATAACTTCTTCCCTGTGTCAGGGACACCAAGATGCCCACAATTTTACCAACAGGAGATAAGGGATGAATGTAGACAGTTTGTTGGGAAATGGAGCCCAGGAAGCAGTGATGGAGTGGGGAAGGGACACTAGGAAGGGACCAGGACCGAGTACCCACTGTAGGTACCTGCAACTCCATCCCTCTAGGGAGCCCAGGAAGCTCTGTAGGACACACCTCAGATTTGTCCCTTCCGCGGGAAGTAATGCTGGGTGTTTACCCTTCACCTCTGAAGCCTGACTGGTTGAGTGTGTACTCCAGGTCATTAACTCTCCAGTTACCACTTGCCTGGACATGTCACCAAGCATGTCTTCAAGACCAGGAGTCCCAGGTGCCTGCAGTAGGAACCCCGCCATTTAAACAGCCTTATGAATGTGGAGGGCAATGGCCCTAAAAGTGTGAGACCTGGTCCAACGACAGCAATAACACCTGGGAAACTTGTTAGAAATGCAAATTCCTTGTCATGGTCCCTACTGAGTCAGAAACACTGGAGGTGCCCCCAGCATCCGTGGCTTTCTAAGTCTTACAGGTGGTTCTGGTACTTGTCTGAGAACCTCTGGCCTAGGAGAGGCCTCGACAGCTGCAAGTGCCACCACCATTTCCCAGACGAGGAAGCCAGAAAGTGAAGGTGACTCACCCAAGATCACAAGGGAAATAGGTGGCAGATACGAGTCATTTGTCTCTTGTCTCCCACCACACAGAAGTGAGACCACTACATTTGGGCCCTGGACAGGGGATGAAGATCAGAACTCAAAGTCCCCCTGAGCCCACTCCACCACTGCGCTCTGCTTCCCAAACCGACTCTCCACCTGGTGCTTCCAAATGGTTCTTGAGGCTCTTCTAGGAAGACTGCCAAGCCAGGTGCCCCTCTCCTGGCTCCCAGCTGCCATCACAGCCTCCACAGGGACAAGCCCTCTCCATCCCCACTCTCCATCAGGTCATGCAAGCCAACAGGACATGTGGGAGAAATCCAAAGCAGTCTCTTACTGGGAAAGGACAGGTGCTTGGGTCAACCGTCACCGTGAGTCTGTGCTAGGCTCTGCCCAGCCCTCTGCTCTGCACTCCATTCTTGTCCCCTAGCCGTCCCCCCTCCCCTCTGCTCCCATTCCATCTGCTGCTCCTCCTGGCTAGGCTCCCCCTCAGTTGGCACAGCAGGAAAAGAGAACAGGATGGTTTATTTTTATCCTGAGACACTGCTGGGGAGGAAGGGGCACCATCTGACCGAGAGGCAGCAACTCGTGTAACAGTGGGGAGGTCAGAAGGTGATGGGAGACCCAGGATCTCCCTGGAGGGAGCTACAGAGGTAGCTCCAGAGAGAGCAGGCAGGTCTGGGAGGAGCTCTGGACCAAGGAGGGGGAGCTCTGAGCTCCCTGTGTGTCCACAGGCAAATGACTGCACCTCTCTGGACCTCCATTTCCATCTCTGCCTGCCTCCAAAGGCTTTTTTGTTGTTGTTGTTTTGTTTGTGAGCATGAATCAAATGGGAAGAACATCTTGCAAACTTGATGCCAAATGTAAGCACTCTTGGAACCTACCCTGGAGGGGCAGCAGCCTGGGGACATTCTTACTTATCCTCAGAAGATGCCCTAATTCTGTAAATTAAACAGCTCGTGTCACCCAGCATGTCCACCCCCATTTTTCTTTTTACATGTTTGAGGATTTTTTAATTACATAAGCATTATGTGAATTCATTCTCCTTTTGGAAAAAAAAATGAAGCATTATGGGAAAGCCAAACCTTCCCCACCCCAGACATTACCACTTTATATTTTTTGTACCGGGGATTGAACTCAGGGACACTGGACCACTGAGCCACATCCCCTGTCCTATTTTGTATTTTATTTAGAGACAGGGTCCCACTGAGGTGCTCACCATTGCTGAGTCTGGCTTTGCCAGACATCACCACTCTTCCAGTTTAGGTTTTCTGTGTATCCTTTTCTACCTACAGATATAATGCATATTGTATCTATACATTGATTCATAAATATTCTTCTATATGGACACACTGTATATTGTATATATACACGTATATTGCATACATTATTGCATACTCTAGGTAGCACATATCATATTGTTACGGGTATATGCATTTAAAAAGTTTTTATATCTAATGTTCCACAGCTTGCTTTTGTTTTTTCATTTGGCAATGTTTTTGAGATCCTGTTGTATAAATATATTACCATTTTATTTAGCCAGTCCTCTGCTGATGGACAGTGGAGTGGCCTCCAGTCATTCACAACCACATACAAAAAAAGCTGCAATGGACACGCGTGTGTGAACCTCCTGGGCACGTGGAAGCCATGATGCGTCTCTGGGTGCCAGACGGCTCGGCTGGGCTGGAAGGCTTGGTGGATATGACTGTCTTCCCCCTACGTCCCCAGGTTTTCCCTCCATCTCTAAAAGCAAAGCAAGTTGGGCAACTGGATAAGCTCCAGGCATGTGGTGGGAAGTTCCAGTGTCCAGTGTGCCTGTGTCCAGTGCTAGGGTTCCTCTCGAACGGCAGAGGTGGAGGCGCGGGTGCTGTGCCTGATCGGTGGCCTCCCCTCGCCCTCACTGTCACCCCTTGCAGCAGCTCCCGGCTCCCAGCCGGGTGCCCTGTGCGCGGCCATGTCCCAAGCAGGCCCAGCCTCACTGCTTCTCCTGCACTGCCACTCGGCTCTCTTTGCCGTCCTCCTGGGTGACCGGCTGGCACCCGTGCAAGGTCTCCTGCACTGGAGCAGCGGGGTTGTGGCCAGCAAAATCCTCCACAAAAATCATCTCCACAGGATCCTGCCACTGAGTCTCAGGAGGATGGAGGGCCTGGGAAGCAAGGTGTGAGGTCACCCCTAGCAGCCCGACCCTGGGAAGCAGATCCCCTCCCCAAGCCCCTTCCCCTTTCCCAGGGGGTCAGTGCTGATTCCTTGGGTGTCTCCTGCCCCCTGCTGGCCACACCGAGAGTACCAAGAAGCTTCCAGAGTGAGAGCCCGTGGATTCAAGGAGCTATCCCTCTGGCGCCCACCCATGGGACCCAGCTCCGAGCCCCCAAGGCATGGTTCCCTCGTGGTGAACGCCAGGCAAGCAGTGAAGGACAGTCCCAGTGTTAGACTTGGCCAGCGGTGCCAAGGCAGCTCCAGAGGAGGCCGGCTCTGGAGGTGTCAGCCTGGGACTGGTAAGTGGACAGAGAAAGCAAAGCTGAGACATGGCAGTGCAGGCGGGGGACAAGGGGGGACGTAGCCAGTTCTGCCACCCCATTGGCTGCAGTGACAGACCCTGAATCCGTTTTCCTGCCCCACGGGCAACAAAATCTTTCTTGCCAAAATTCTGTCCCAGAGGTGACCTACCTTATCCTTCGGCTTCTTGGCCACCTTCCCTAGAGGAGAGAAAGAAGGGAGGGGGAGCTGGGACCCAGATCAGGACCAGGCGGCCAGTGATGCAGCACCTTCTCCTCCCTCCCGCCCCTCCACCCACCTGGGGACTCACTGATATAGATAAACACCAAGAAGATGGCAAACAGGAAGATCCCCATTATGATGGGGATCACCACCAGGGCTCTTATCCGATTCCGGAAACCTGGAGAAATTGAGACTTCAGTGTGCTCCCCACACACGGTTCCTCCCGCCCCCAAGCCCAGGGCTGCCAGCAAACTCAAAATCCTCCACTGCCCGAGATCATCTGCATCAGAGGTTTTGTACATGTGTCCCTTGAGGAAATGTGGCTGCCAGGTGTCTTTAGGGTGACAAGCACAGTTTTTAATGCTTTGCGATATTTGCCAACATTTTGTAATGAGGACATTCCCTGTTAAAAGTCTGGATATCTGATCCCTAACAAATTGGGGAAATGAGGCCCCCACGAGCCAGTGTCCCCACCTGGCAGCCGTCAGCTGGAACTGAAGAGCGGCAGGCTCTCCTGCTTCCTGCCATCCCTACTCCTGAGGTCCAGCACCATTCATGTCTGGATTGTTGCTCTTATAGAAAATGCGAGAAGGGAAGACAAGTATCTCTTGTTCCTCAGTCTATTTTAAGTGGGCAAATGAAAGACCAAGAAGCAGGTGGTCTCTAAAGTAGACAAGGGATGAAACACTTCAAACAAAATTCAAAGGTACACCAGAAGACTCAGGGAGCAAAATAAATACTGTTTTGATGCCACAATTTGCAAATCTGAGGGTGGACACCAAGAGAGCCAATAATGACCCACAGGTCAGCCACCTGTTCTTTTTAAATAAAGTTTTATTGGAACCAGGGTCAAGCTTAGGGTGACATGAGGAAGGCAGGGGCATGCAAATGTGGGATCAGATTCTGTCTTTATTTAAAATTTTGCTATTTCGGTTATCACAACTTTTTGCATTTGTTTTTATTTTTAAAATATTGCATCAAAATGCTTTATCTTGGTTACAGCATTTTGATGGCACTCTGAAAACACTGCGTCTCAGGGCAAGTGCGCATCACCCCATTCCAGTCCCAGCCCTGCCAAGAGGGAGGTCAGTTTTGAGAAAAAGCAAAGACAGAAGTGTGTTTTCCTACCCCTGACCTTTTCCCCTCACTACCATGGCCAGCCCAGGCCCTGTACTGTCCGAATTGGCGATCTGTGCTATGGGCAGCCTTCTCATTCTAAAAATCAAAACTGAGGTCAACAGGGAACAGTGTCACCATGTGCTAGTACATGAAGTAAGGGTGGCAAAATAGCATTTATGAAGCACCTCCAAAGTGCAAGAACCCATGCAGGCACTGACACCAAACTACTAAGGGAGGCGTTCTTATCATCCCATTTTATAGATGAAGAAACTGAGGCTCAGGGAGGGGAAGCAACTTGCCCAGGCTCCTACAGTAAGGGGCAGAGCTGGGATACCACACCCCCAAACTGCCTCCTCCTCCGGCTTCCTTTCTCCCCCTCGTCCCCCTTCCCCTCCCCTCCTCCTCCCCCACCAGGGTCTCTGGGCTTCAGTCTCCCGCTTTAGTTCCCTCAGCTGCAGGGCCCATCCTCCAGGACTCACCACAGACAGCATCGGTCATGTTAGTTCCCGCCTGGAGTTCCACCAGGTCCTTGGTTTCACAGCTGTGCAGACACGTGTACATACACATATGGGCATGCATAAGCACACACGAAGAGAGAGAGAGATAGTGAGTCTCCCCCACCATCAGTCACCAACCCCAGAGGGAGGCAGTCAAGGACCAGGAAGTTCAGGTCCACCAGCACAGGTTCCATGGAACACCCCACCCTGGTTATCATGGGAAGGACACAGACCATTCCTACGCAACTCACAGGTGCAAAGAAAACACAATGGCACATCTCAGAGGAGTAATAAACAGTGGGGTCAGTAGTAAGTGCCAAGCTCCGGGATACAGGCTAAAGTGAAATGGCATCCAGAGGCAGGATCCAGCATGACTGGAGTAGAGAGAGGCTGTGCTGAGTTTAGGAAGGGTTTCTCAACCTTGGCACCAGTGACCCCCTTTGCTGGATGATTCTGGGTCGGGGGGACGGTCCTGAGCATGGTAAGATGTTTAGCAGCGTCCCTGGGCTCTACCCACTAGGTGCCAGTAGCATCCCTCTCCCCAGTTGTGACAGAAAGGTGTCCAGACATGGTGTCCCTCAGGGAGCAAATCTGTCCCTGGTTGAGAAGCTCTGGCTTAAGAGTCTTGCAGAAAGGCTTCCTCGTAGAAAGAAGATCTGAGAGGCCCTGAGGATGTGAAATTAGAGCAGCAGCGCATTCCAACTAAGCAGGACAGCACTAATGGAGGGAAACCAGGCGGTGGCTTGTAGGATGGTGCCAGGGAACTACGGAAAAAACAGATCTGATAACCAGCCTATGCAGCTGGGCATCTCACCAGCATTCACCAGATAACCTACCTAGTGGGAGAATTGGCCGCCAACCAGCGGGCCCAGAGGAGGAGGAACGGCACAAGAGTGGCCAGCCAGGAGGCATGGCAAGAACCCTGATAGGAGATGAGAGCTGGTCCCGGGTAGTCCCAGTAGGAGCGGGGGAGCAGACGAAGGACATCACAGAGGAAAGCACACTGAAGGCAGGCAAGAGAGAGCATCCTAAAAATCAATAAAAGAAGCTGGGCACGGTGGTGCACACCTGTAATCCCAGCAACTCGGGAGGCTGAGGTAGGAGGATCGCCAGTTCAAAGCCAGCCTCAGCAACTTAGCAAGGCCCTAAGCAACTCAGCAAGACCCTGTTTCTAAATAAAATACAAAATAGGGTTGGAGATGTGACTCAGTGATCAGGTGGCCCCAAGTTCAATCCCTAGTACCAAATAAATAAGTAAAAGAGAGAGGGGGACAGGGGGTGGATAGAGAACCAGCTGAAGAGGAGACACTAGAGGCAGGGGGACCAGTGAGGTGGTGAAGGTATCACCAGATGACAATGATGAGGCCCCAACTAAAGTAATGACTCTGGAGAGAACAAGGAGACCCAGGCCAGATGAAGAGGACCTGGTGACCAAATCTGGAGTTGGAGGTAAGGAGGGAGGCCCGGGGGGCGACTGTCCAGAGCCACGTGCAGAGTGCCCTCTCTCACAGGGTGAGGGGAGCGGGTGGTGGGTCCACTCTGGAAGCAGAGTTTGAGGTGCTGGTGAGTCACTGCAGAGAAGCGAACATCCAGCAGCTGGACATGATGGTCTGGGACCCAGGAGATGGATCCAAACAGGAGATGTTGCTTGGAGGCCACGGGAGGGAGATGGGAGTTGGGGCCATGGATACACAGAGACGGCCCAAGGAAGGTGAGCAAAGTGGTCAGAGAGCCCAGAACAGAGCCAAGGAAAGCACCGAAGGAGCAGGAAAATGAGGGGGGCGGACAGAGGCTCCGAAGGAGGCATCCCGATTCCCTCAAAGGGAGCTTCGGGAAGATCAGGAGGTCAACAGCGTCTGTCACACTCAGAACAGACAAGAACGCTGGAAGTGCCCACAAGGTTAGCGGCAGTCACTCCACAGCTGTTTCATAACACGTATGGAAGTGGGGAGCAGAGACTGACGGACAGTGGCTGCAGAGATTGAGGCAGGGCCTAGGCGGCCCTTGCGGCTTAGTCCTTATACCTTGTCCAAGGGTGACACTTTTCAAAAGCAGATGACACATTGGAGAAGAAGCCGTCTGGGCAGGGTTCACAGATGGTGTCAGAAGTCCCTGTACCTGAGAGCAGGTGGGAGGGGACATTAACCATCACGGTGGACCACTTGTCTGGCTCTCAAGAGAGCCAGTGGACAGAGAGCAGGAAGAGGCCCTGTGGAGAGCTGCCCCGACAGCTGCAGCCGGGACTCCCTGCCGCCTCCCAGGCACACACCTGGAGGCAGGATGCAGGAGGCCCCGCTTCCTGCGCCTTCTAGCAGGAAACCCACCGAGGCCAACGTCTCCCTTCCCTCCACCTCTGGAGCTGGGCCCACTGCCCCCAGCTCCTCTCTCCTCCCTCCAGAGCTGATCCCCAGACAGACCACTTACCAAGACGCTTGACCCCAAGCCCAGGGCCACACGAGGTGTGCTGGGCACAGCTCTCGCAGGCGCTGCTGGTACAGTGCCGGCCGTCCTCGCAGGTGCAGGTGGTGTCTGTCTCTGAGTTGCCCTCCCTCTCGACCCGGAGCCCTAGATCTGAGCACAACGGGCAGGGAGGATGGGAGCCCTGCTGGGCCATGCTGGGGCCCCGTTCCTCAGGCTGCCTGCTATTTCTCTTAGACCCTCTTCCAAGCAGAGAGCCCGCAATCCACTCATTCAACAACCAGTCCAACCCGGACTCCCACCAATCAGAACAGGCCTGGCTACCGAAATCAAAGTGGCTGCACTGTCAGAAACATCAATCGGGTTCCCCAGTGTCCCTTCCCCCGAAGCCCACGCACTGGGGTCGCAGTATTTGTGCTCGTGACAGCGTCTGTCTCTGTTCCAGGTGTCAGAGAACTCGCCTTTACTGCAGGGAAGGCACTGGGTGGCCGTGAGCGCTGAGCAGTCATTCACCAGCTTCTCTCCTGGAAAACAGCAGGAAATGGGCAGCCCGGGCCCATCAGGTCCTAGGCACAACACGATCAGGTCAGGCTTTCAGGTGGGGGTTCAAAGGTCAAAGTCCCAGACCTGTCATGGTCTGATGGCGGAAATGGAAGAGACAGGACCCCGGGTTGGAGTAGGGAGAGGTTTACCAGGCAGAGAGGGAACCAGAACATTCTGACAGCAGGACAGAGAAAGGAAATGGGTTGTTTCAGACTCCAGTTTATAGTTAATATGTGGAATCTGCGTCTGCCAGAAAACCAAGAGGAATCCCACAACGGGACTAGAGGGTTGGCGTCTCACCTGGTCGGCACTTAGTACAGCACTGACTGTTTAGTAGGTACTGGTTTTCTCTGCATTCAGTGGGTGGCTCTGGGTAGACCTAAAACAAAATTTTCTTGAAGTTTCTGCTGTCACCTCCTTGGCAGGAAGGTGGGAAGTTGGCCCGGACCGAGGTTAAAACTGATTCGGAAGTCCCAAACAAAATGAAGCCCACATAGTACTAGGTGTGTTCGTCTTTAACTAAAGTGTCAAGTGATTTGATTTTTCAAGTACCCAAGACTCATTCTGGTATTTTACACAGCAATACACTGGAAACTCAGTATACTCTGAACTGAACAGATCTGCTTGACTCCCGGGTATTTCCTCTTCCCAAAGACGCAACAGGTGGAAGGACTCCGATGCCTCCCCTGGATCCTGAGGTTGGCTGGTTTCAGAGGATCCCGGTCCTGGGTGGGGCTACAGAGACGCAGCCTCCTCCCATCTTCCCATCTCCAACCCCAGCAGGGCTTCTCCCTCCAACTCCCCTCGGACTCCTCCACAGGTTTGCTCACCACACCCCTCCCGCACAAAATGCTCGGATTGCGAAGCTGGAAGGATTGAATCCAATTCTTTCATTTTACAGATCACCAGAGAGGCTGGGTCACTCGGCCAGGGTCCCACCGGGACAGAATCCACAGGTTGCAATACACCTTCTCTCCACTGATTGTTTGACCTGCACCATTTCTACCACGTCCACCCATGCTGTTTCCACCACGTTCCACCCAGGTTCTTCATTGCTTCTCACTCATTTAAATACATTTCTTTTAAATGCAAACCTCATGTCATCACCATGAGAGAACCAGTATCACTTCTCATAAATAAAAGGAAACCCTAAAAATAAATTTGACAGAACTAAAACAATGCTATTAAACCCCAGCTGTTTGCTTTGCTAGCTGAAAGCCCTCTACCATAGGACTGCTCTTGATTTTAGTTAAAAAGGAGGATTAGCAAGCCCCTGAGAGGCATTAACTGTACTTTAGCTTCAGAGACTTCCTCCTTGGAAAAAGGAGAAGGATTTTTAAAAGAACTGTAAAGAGTCTATATTTAGCTCTAGATCCATGTGCTTCCTAAAACCATCCCACACTTTGAGAACAACCAGGGAAAAGAGGGTAGGTTTGAGAATCAGACAGCTTTAAGCTCTGGACTTTGTAACACTTACTAGTTATTTTTTCCTCTGGCTTTCAAGATGGGAGTAATGATATCTGCTGTGCAGGTTGGATTGTGAAGATGAGAAAGAACACACTTATACAGCTTTGTGTGTAGCCCATTAAATGGCAGTTTTACTCACCACATATAGATGAGTGTCTGCTTGGATGCCCAGCACCCTAGCTAACTGTCTGTCCGGGATCCAGCTAATTAGTAGCTCTCACTCAACCTGGATTGCTGAGAAAACTACTTACCAAAATATGCATCTTATCCCAAATTGGGAAGAAAAGGGAAAAGGCTACCACCCCAACAGCACATCAGAAGCCCCCGCCAGTGAACACGGACCTTCCCACCACACTCCCAGAGCAATGAAGTTCCTTGATGCCATCTTCAATCAAAAATTCATATGCAGGTTCTACCATTCCATACCCGTGAGACTGTTGGCAAGACAATTACCCTTTCTGAGCCTCAGTCTGCACATTTGTATAATGGGGGAGTTGAGAAAAGCCAGATGGAGAATACATGTGGAATTTTTCTCAGAGTTCCATATGCTGGAAGACCTTGATAAATAGATCCTACCTATCCAGCCCCTACCAGGAGCCCATATGAAGGGTTATGGGAGCATACTGCTCTTGAGAGGCCCTGACCACCCTGCACTGCTTCCTCCTGCTCTTCCTCAGCCCCTCCCACAAGCCCCTTCCACTCTCTCCAGTTCCACCCTCCTCCCGTCTCCCTTCTCCCGAAAAGCCTTTGGAGTGAAAATGAAACCTTGGGACCAAAGCAGCTTCCCCCTCGGTGTTTTCCCTTGCTGGTGGATCATTCCTGTCCAGGCCTTATTGCAGAATCTAGAGTCCCTGAAAGTAGGGGGAGGCCAGAGGGACTGGGATGAGAGGACCAGGGACTCGGGGAATTCCCAGGCTCCAGAATGAGGAACTACAAAAATACATTTAAACCAAAAGTGAATCGAGTGTGAGCTTCTGAAAATCCCGGAGATATGCTTGGTTGGGTCAGAGCTCTTCTGGTGCCTGGAGAATCCCCTGCTGGTCTTCTAACCCTTTCTTGGGTCCCCAGGGGTCCCCTAAGTCACCTCAGATTCAAGAGGTAGAGACATGCATAGCCTTGGGGATTCCTTCTAGGTTGTCTCGCCCAGGATAAGGGGGCAGCGTAGAAACACCTTGCCTTCTCACAAAAGCACCCACCCCTTGTTTCCACAAGATGCCCTGGAAGAAAGCAGCCCCAGCTGGCAAGGAAATGATAACCACTGGAGGCTGGCCTCTGTCCACAACGGGAAAGGGACCGGAAAACGGCCAGACCCGCCCCTTCCCTTGGCCAGCCCCTTTCCCGCCCTCTGAAACGCCTTCCAGTTCCCGTGGACAGCCTTTGAGGCAAACCGGACCCCAGCCCTTTGATCGGATAAAAGCTGGGGTTCCCTACACCCCAACCCATCCACGCAGAATACACACGTTTGGGCGAGCAGTGCCCTCCCTTCTGTGGGCTACCCCGGACCTCAGGCCTCTAGGTGAAGGGCAGCCCACCTCACTTTCAGCCAGGATCGGGGGTACCTTGCCCAGCTTCCACACACCCTCCTGTGCGCGCTCCCCACCCGCAAATCAGCTTCGAAGGTCTCTTCCCCGAGGTCTGGCTTCTCTCCTCCCCGTTCCGCACTCTAAAATCTGAAACTCTCGTCGGATCGGGGCATAAACTACTCACCGCGGTCAAAATGCAGCTCCAGAGGACGCACTGCAGAGGCAGAAGAACCATGGCGAGGTGAGACGCGGCGGCTGCGGCACAGGTACTCGTGCGCGGCGTCCAGTAACTCCCCAGCCCCAGCCTGGGGCCCCGCCCAGGAAAGGGGCGGGAGTCTTCGAGGACCAATCGTGGCCAGCCGGGGGGCGGTGCCCCTGGCTCCTCGCGCTTCAGGATTTCCCCAGGACAATCCCAGGACTCGAATTCCCTGCGGGAGTTTAAGGGCGCTCCTCCGCCCATGGAGGAGGACCGAGGTCCTCAGGAGAGCCCTTCCTCTCGTCCCCAGGACCCACAAAAGCCACGGAGAGGCGGGCTAAGAGCCAGCAGGTTCCAAGGGGACGGAGAGAGGGGACAGGGATCTCAGTGGGTGCTGGGGTTCGCCACCGAGACCTCCGCGGCTCTCCCCCGCGCTGCCTCCGGGAATCCCGGCAGAACCGAAAGCATCCCCGCCGGGGATAGAGAGACTTGAGGAAGTTCCCCTACCATCGTCACCCAGAAAACGGGAAGGCCACCGCTGGAGTTCGGCGAGCAGTTTCAAGGAAACGGCTTTCCCAATTCAGTTTCGCTCTCTTTCAAAGGAAATTCCCTTGCGTGGGCGCAGCGTCCCAGCCTCCCCGCCCACGCATCCACGCATCCATGCTTCCCCTCCGGATTCTGTTCCACCCCAGCTCTCCCCAGCTCCTGGAGACAGGCTTTTACGAAGAGTGGACCAGCCTTTCGTGGGACCCCTTGAAAATGTTAGAAGACCTGAGGCTTCCTTTGTGCCTACGTTTCCCAGAGTCCAGTCCCGTCCCCTTCCCCAAGCCATTCTGGAACCTAACAGGTTAACGCTGCCCTGCAGCTTGGATCACGGGGGTTCTGGTCCAGGCTGTGTCACTGATGCACTGAGTTCCCTTGGGCCTCGATTTTCTCCCCAGGAAACCTGAGTAGCTTGAACCCGAAATGACGCCCTCTAAGCTCTGAAGTTCTGGGCCAGGCTGCACAGATCCGGGAGAACGGGAGAAGAGGGAGTCACTAACCCCTTTCTCCTGATCTTTGTTGTAAAGGGCACATTTGCAGCACTTGTGAATTCTACCTCTGTCATCCATCACCTCTGCCATTGTTCTAATTCCAAAGCGCATCATCTTTCATCCGGACTGTGCTAACAATCTCACCCATTTGGGGAATATTTGTTGAGCACCTACAACCCCCTAGGAGACAATTCCCCCTGCCCCGCTTCCCAGGCCTATGGTAATTCCCTTGGTAAACTCCACATCTGATCTGACGGGGCACTTTCCTTATTAGACACCTCTTTGGGCTCCCTGTTCCTTCCAAACTCCTGATCCTATTGAATCAAACCCTTGCCTGCTCAGACCCAACCTCTCCAGCCTTGATCCATTTCTGCCCTGTCTTTCCAGGCCCCTAATTCTCAGCCGTGTTCCTCCTGCCCCCAATTCTCAAATACGCAATTACTTTTGCTTACTCTTTTCTTCACTCTGTCTTGCTCCTTCCTTCCGTCCCTTCTTTCTGAAACCAGTTTAGATGTTGCCTCCTCTTAGGCCTTCCCCAAGTTCCTGAAACAGAGGTAGCACTCCGCCCATCCTGCCTGCCTGCTGGGTTCCTGGGCGGTATTAGCATGCCAACTCCTCATCCATCTGCCTGGTCCCAGTTGGTTGTGAACTTCTGGGAACCTGGACTGAATCTATCCAGTCCTGGGCACCAAATATGACACTAGTTTGTTGAATGAATGTAAAGAAATGAGTGAGCCGGTTCAGAACTTCTGATCCTCTGCAAAAAAAGGGGTGCAATGTTACCAACGCAGATGTCAAGCTTCAGTGGCCCCCCTGGATAGAAAAGATAAAAAACAGATGCAAAATGACCAGCAACAGTAAATCAGGATCCATGGGTCTTCATTAAAGTCACCCAAAAATGGCCAGGATAACAAGAAGATTAAAATATCATTTCCCTTTTTGACCCTCTTTGGAGAAAAAAAAAAAAAAAAAAACAGTATTAATTCATTTTGGGGGGGCATTACTATAATAACTTCAGCCATTAATTATTCCTTATTTGCTTGATTCTGAAATTGGGCCCTTCACGAAACTGCCTGGGGAAGCAAGTATACAGAATTAAAACATTAATTATATTATATAAAACATATCATAGCAGCAATTAAAGCAGCTTAAATTAATGTATGAAAGAATAAATAGTAGCCTTCGGGTTGCCCCATGGGGCGCAGACCAGACAAGATAAAGGAAGATATTTCCGTACATGCACATCCCGAGGAGACGTGCTGGCAGAGAGGCCCAGAGAAGGCGGAGAGTGTGCTGGAAGACAGCAAGGAGATGATTTAAGGGAGGTGGCGATAGTCAGCGTCCCATCAAAGAGGGAAATGATCGAAGGTTCATCGAGAGAAGTATGGCAAAGGACATTGGAGAGCAGAGACCCAGGATTTTGGAATCACAGGGAAAATGACCTTTGTATGGGGCACAGGGCCAGATGAATGAGTGAGGAACATGTGCGAAGGTCAAGAGTCCTCAGGGCTCCCGGAGTCTGGAGACCAGGACGTCCTGCCTAATATGCAAATCCAGTTGTGTTCCTGCTGAGTTTGAAGTAACTTCCTAAGCTCCTAGGATTGCAAGGCCTGGGCTTCCTGGCCTGTGTCTTTCGCCAGCCTTCCAGCCTTCCGTGTGATGCTCCAGCCTCACTCCCTAACTACCACATTGTCATTGCTGCCTGGAGAGTCCTTCCACTCTCCTTTCAGAGCTAGGCTCCAATGCCCCTCCCTTCAGAAGTCCTCCCCAGCAGCCAACCCAGGAGCCAACCCAGGGTGCACACCCAGCTCCCCGGCTCCCTGGAAACCCTGCAGCTGCTTACCTGAGACTCCAGCTGCTCGACCACACTGTACTTCAATTATTCTGCTTATTTATGGAACCAGTGTATTGAACCGACTCAGCTCCGTGGGGCATAATAACGAAGCTTTTCCCCCTAATCTCTGCCTTCAGCCATGCTGTGTTGAATTTCCCTTTCCCGTCCCTTAATGACATCTTGGGCAGATTGCATTACTTTTGGATCACTTTCTGTTGTTAACCTCCATCCTTTGAAGCTTTATTCTGAAACTCAATTTAAGTCTCATTTTATCTTTTCTTCTGTGCATCCAAGGGTTGACTTGAGCCAGGACCCTGTCTTTCTAGAAGTAAAATCAGGGGACGGGGGAAGGGCCCATTGCGAGATGTACCCTAGCACCCTCCCCTTGTTGAAATATGGAGGAGGGAGGAGGAAAGGGTAAACACCTATGCCCACGTCCAGCCCCTGTATGAACCTCCTCTGTTGGCTGACACTCATTGCGTAGAGTGACAAGTGTCCATTTAGGGTTTCTCACAGGACACAGGAGCAAGTTTCATGAGGGCTGCTCCTCTGTTTAGTATGCAGCTCTGGCCTGGCCCCTCCTACCTTGTTGCCCAAACACCTGAGTCCGGCCACTGGTGGGACCCTCTCGCCCAGTCAGCTTGCTTGGGTGAGCCATCAAAAGCTGCTCCAGGATGGCTAATTACTGCAGTGTCCACCCGACCCTCGGGAACACAGGTATCCTGGCCAGCTGCTTTGCTATGCCCCCTCTTTCCACCTGTCTTCTCCCTGGCTAAGATAGGCACCGTCTACTGCCAAGTAGACTCCCATCAGGGAACAGCATCCCACCATCCCCTTCTTGCAGGAGAGACCTCCTTCAAGCCTCCTTACACACATCCGTTACTTGGACACCCTTCCAAGTAAGGGAGAAGAATTACGCCCCCCCCACCCCCGTGTTCATTCTATACTCCTCAATAAAACAATCAAATCCCCCCTAGGGGATTATTCTATGAGCAAGGAAGAGAAAATTGGGTATCTGGCTAGTGGGTGTAGAGCCAGTTCTGCGTCTTTTAGTAAACACTGGAGGGGAAGTATCTGTCTAGAATCCAGGGTACCTGGACTGTTGACCAGGGTGGGGACTGTTGACTTTGGCCATGGGTCATATTTGCCAATTCCTAAAAAACAGGGAACTCTCACATGATAACCTCTGGCCTGGGCCATTCCTCACTTCTCACTTGATTGTCACAATCCTCTTCCCAACCGGATGCCCACCCAGAGCCCAGGCACATGGCAGATACTGATCAGGAACTTATTGGGCTAAGGAAGGACTGTAAAGTAGTGAGACTGGAGGAATCCATCCGGACCCCCTGCTCACCCCTCACCGTCCCGAAGGCTGCTGTCTCCACTAGGTGACCAATGCTCCAGCTGGGATTCCCAGCCTAACTGTAGACAAAAATCTTTCCTCT
Organism: Sciurus carolinensis; assembly: GCF_902686445.1. Lineage (NCBI taxonomy): Eukaryota > Metazoa > Chordata > Mammalia > Rodentia > Sciuridae > Sciurus > Sciurus carolinensis. Next base: position 13,498,585 of record NC_062214.1, read on the forward strand.
GAGCTCAGCAGAGGTGAGCTGGAATTTATCAAAAGGAACTAAGAAACGTAGGAAAGACCCCAACCCAGGATGTGGAAAACCCGAATGCCTACAAAATAGGTGGGCAAAGTGCTGGGCAGAGCATAGCATTGTTTGTCGTGATCTGGTTAAAGCTGCTCACCAACCGCTGGTTCTGATCCCCAGACAAGGCCTGCTCCTCAGCCCTCTCAGGCTCTCCTGTCTGCCTCTGGCTGAAGGGAAGGGGATCCCAGTTCCTCACCACAGCCTCAAGATCCGGAGTGACCTGCTGTCGCCTGGCCTCTCCGTTCACTGCCCACTTGCATGCCATCTCCAACCATCCAGCCCTCTGGGCCCCCACCTCTGAGCTTCGTGCTTTTCCTCCCCCTCCTCATCCGCCGGTCCTTCCTCCCCACTCAGGCCTGGGGCACATGGCGTCTCCTCAAGGAGGCCTATTCTGGCCACTCATCTAAAGGGAGTTCCCTCCATTCCAGCGCACCTCCCCACCATGGCCCTCTCTCAGAAGACAGAGCTTATGAACCTAACGGAAGAGAACATGATTAGAAGGCAGTCAGGCAGATCATGGGGTTGACAGGAAGGCCGAAGACTCAGGCCCACACTGCAGGAGGCAAGGCACAGAGAAGACTCTGCCAGGGAAAGGTTCTGACAGCCGTCTCTGTGCTGGTCGGCCTCTGAGGTAGCTGCCAATGACCCCTGCCTAGTCCTCTTTCTCTCCTTTTGCATCAGGGTTGGCCTGTGTCACCAAAAGTAATCAGCAGGAGTAATGGTAGGTCACATCTGCATTCAAGTTATAAAAGTCCCGAGACTTCCATCTTGTGTTCTCTCTCTCTCTCTCTCTTTCCCATCAGGCCCTCTGGGAAGTCTGCCTGTCATGTCTATTGGGCAGCCTATGCAGAAACCTATGTGACGAGGAACTGGAGCTCTAGCAACTGGCCATTCTAAGACCTTATAAGTGGACCCTCCAGTCTAGACAAGTCCCATTTGATTCCGGTCCCAGCTGGTGCCTGGATGACAGCCTATGTGAGACCCCTGGCCAGAGTCAACCAACTAAGCTGCTTCTGGAAATCCTGACCCCAGAAACTGTGAGGTAATGGATGTCTGTTTTTTCAGGCCATTAGATTTGGGGTTATTTCTTATACAGCAATAGATAACTAATAAAAACTCCAACTGATCCTGAACTTGAACATCGATCTTTCCAAGCCTCAAAGTCTTGGGGTGCATCCCTTGGCTTGCATCCTACATTCTGGCTGCCCGAAGGTGGGAAGAACAACATGTTATTTCCTGGATTCCTTGGTGGGACCTCTGCCCTTTCCCCTCAAGTAAGGAAAGACATGCGGAGCCACCAAGAGGGTCCGTTTGGCCTGCAGATTTCCTTCAGAACACTCTCCACTGCTTGTCCTTCTCTGTGCAGGAGGGAGTTTTCCTTTTTCCCCCTTCTTCTCCTAAAGTCTGGGTGTATCAAGCCCCAAAACTAAAGGAGGAAGATACTCTTTGACCCAATAATGTAGGGGACATGTCCTTAAAAAAATCAAAAGCCTGATTACCTTAAAAATAGAAAGACCCATGAGAAGGCAAGTTCTTTCATTGAATTAATGGCAGAAAAAGTTTGGGAATTGGGATCATTCTGCATCTTTTCACATGGCCATGGTCCAGTGAATAATCGTGCCCATCCCACTCATTCACAGAAAGATAGATAGATAGATAGATAGATAGATAGATAGATAGACAGACAGATAGATAATCAAACAGACACTTCATTATGAGCCAAATGATAATCCACAGTTGTGTATTGAAATGAAATCAATGTTTGCATTTGTACAAGGACCTTTTGGTCCTTGCCTGTTGTTACATTTAGATTTTTTTTCTGGGGATATCATAGATAGATTTCCTGTTTTACATTTTTCTATAACATTCCACTGTGTACTTTTTCTACTTTTTGGATATCGCTTTCTTTCTCCTTTATCGGTCTTTACACTCCCCTCTTCATAATGCTCTGGTAGGTATCCTTCTACACATTTAAGAATGTACCTGTTCATTTCATAAGAAAAGGAATTTTTATCATTTTTCTGAAGCCACTTTTCCCACTTAAAAATATTTCATGGAAATAATTTCAAGCCATCATGTACAGATCTCAGAGATTCTTTTTAAAATATCCGTGTGGTATTTCATGGGGTGCCTTGTCACCGCTGATTCTTCTGTCCTGTTGGTGTTCACCCTTAGGTGGCATCCAGGATTTCACTGCTGCAAAGCGTGCAGCAACAACACATACCCTTGAACACACGTGTGTGGGCACTTGTGTTTCTGTGTCTGTGGAACAGAGTTCTAGAAGGAATTTGTGGATTGTGTATATTGTCAATGCTAATGGATATTTAAACCTCACATTTGAAGGGACCTCTACTTTGCAGCCATCACTAAATGTTATCATTCATTTTAATATTTGACGATTTGTGAGTGAAAGATAATTCATCATTGCTTTAACTTCCATTTCCCCAGTTATCAGGGAAGTTGAGTATCTTATCAGATGTTTATCAACCATTTGGACCTCCTATTCTATGAACTAATCATATGTATCCCTTGCCCAATTTTCTATTAAATTGTCTTCATTATCAGCTCCGTTTAATCATATATTCATTCAGCTAACATTTACTGAGCACTTACTATGTGTCACATGTTGGGGTTGGAGTATTCAAGTAGAAAATGTCACAGTCCTAATGAAGAGCTCTTTGTATAATATTGATACTAATCTTTCCCTCTGTTACCCATGTTGAAAATCAAATGTTTGATTCTTCCTCTGGACTCCCTCCACAGACATACTCTGCAGACTGTAATCACTTTGGTTTCAGGTTTTATGATATGAAATACTCAGTACTGGGCACCACTGGCCATTAATTTGTTAAGGCAGGAACTTAGCACGTAGCACACGCCCCTGGGCAGCACCTGCTGTTTCCCCGCACTCAGGTCCTGCATGTGCTCAGTTTATTCCCTACTTCAACCACTTGTGACCTTCTGCCCTGGGACCTTTCATGGCTACAAGACTGTGTTTAGCTCCTGATAGAGGCAGGCCAGAAGTTCCAGTGTGAAGGCCCTGGGAGCAAACTTCTAGCAATAACAGAGGGGCAGATGGATAAGTGCCCCGCTCCCCCACCCTGTTCTGTGTTCTGCACTGATTCCCCAGACAAGGTGGAGCCCCACCTGCCCACAGTGTAACCTGCTCACTAGCTACCTTGGAAGAACTTCCTTCCTCCTTCTTTCACTTCCTTCTGCTCTCTTTAGCACTTCTTGGGGTCAACTCCCAAAATTACTTGTGCACTCAAGTTCTTGTCTCAGTTTCTGTTTCTGGGAGAATCTAATTAAGACATTTGATTTACAAATAAGGAAGTGACAGCAGGAGACAGTGTAGTTCAGTGGGTAGAGTGTGATCTTTGATATCAGAGATCTGGGTCCAAAACCTGGTTGTGCTACTAACTGTGTGACCTTGAGCATGTTCTTAACCTCTGACTTCTCCTCTATGAATAGGCGTAAGGGCTCACATATGATTATTAGAAGGACTAAATTAATAATTATGTGATTTTCTCATCATTATATCTAGTAAAATTAAACCAATCGTTATTATTAGAAAAGCAAGTTCTAGAGTGTACAAACAGCTCACCTGGGTCATATGGGTACCTGGGACTTCTATGTCCCATTTCAGGAGACTACTCCTCTGTCTCCCTATGGCCTGGGATGTTAAATCATGGGGTTCTCCTTGCCTTGGACTTGGAATATTTGTGGTATATTGTTGGATTGGGGTGTTTATCAGTGTTGTCCTGCAGAACTTTCTGTGATGATGGAGATGATGAAAACATTCCATTTTTGCACCATCCAATATGGTAGCCACTGACTACATGTGCCTCATGAACAATTGGAATGTGACCAGTGCAACCAGGAAAGCAGATTCATTATCATGTTTACTTTTAACAAATGTAAATAGACACATACAACTAGTGGCTACCATGTGAGACAGCTCAAGTCAAGGGACGGAGGATTGGGCAGTGGGGAAGAATCTTAGTTCTTTTCTTTTTCCTATTCTCTCTTGCTGCCTGTCTCCTCTGTCAGCCTGAGCTATTCATCCCCCTCCCATAGCTCTCTGCCTCTCCCTCCTTTGTATGTGCTGGGTTCCTTGGAAGGAAGCAGCAGGGACTGTGACAGCGTTATATTTTCATACACAGCAAGGTGAAACAAGCTCTTTTGTGATTCCTGAGCTGAAAGACAAGACGAATACCTGCTATAAATACAGCTGAATAAAGATCTTTTTTCCGGATGGCTTCCATTGTTCGCTCTTCCCTTATAGTATCACACTGAGATAATTCCCAGCTTCTCAGAGCTTCCATAGTTATAAAACATACCATTACCTCATTTTCATTTCATTAGATTCACAGGTCACAAGACTTCTTTGATCCTTACCAAGTTCATCATTAATGGTTTCAAAATAATGGTTCTTTCTGTTTCAGCATGAGCCCAACACAGAGCTTCCTACTTGTGAATTCTTTTATCTCTTGCTTCCTACTTTTGACTCTCCGTCTAGACGACGATGGGGGTAGTGGAGCTTTCCAAAGGCTGGTGTGTATTTCACATTCACCAGGATGCTCCCCCGCCCACCCCCGCTGTTCTGTAACTCCACTGCAAAAGCACTAAAAGTAGTCATTTCTTTCCAAATCATCTAATCCTGATGGACACCATGGAAAGTTTGCCTGAGTCATCTATATGATCAACCTCCAGCTCCCCAGGATACGTTTCCATGGTACTTTTAATTAACTCTGCCAGTAACAGAACACGTGGGCTTTGCAGTCTCCTGGAGGTGAGTGTGAATCCTGTGTCACTTTTTAAAAAGATTAAAAAAATGGATTTTATCTTTTTGAGTCTCAGTTTCCTCATCTGTAAAATGGAAGTAAGAGGTACTTACCTTGCAGAGTCCTGGCAAGGACTCAGAGGACTTACACAGGACTCAGAGGATTTATATGTGGCAGGCCCTCCCTGTTCTAAGTGTTTGCCAAATATGTGATAGAGCACTGTATGTACTTCTTTATTAATGGATATTGAAGTTGGACTCAGTGGGCCACAGGGGTATACACCTGTAATCCCAGAAACTCTGGAGACTGAAGCAGGAGAATAGCAATTCAAGGTCAGTTGGGGGGCTGGGGGTGTAGTTCAGTGGTAAAGCACCCCTGGGTTCAATCTCCAGTTCCAAAAAGAAAACACAAGAAAAAGAAAAAGTACTTTACCTCACTAGTAAACTGCTCTGTGACCTTGGGTAATTTACCTACTCCTCTGAACCTCAGTTTTCTCATCTGTAAAATGGGGATAATACCTACTTCTTAGGTCATTGGGAGAATTAAATAAAGAGATATTCAGATATGAAGTGTTAGATTTAGATACATCCTCAGCACGGTGCCTGACTCAAAGAAAGTACTCACTGTTTCACATGCTCTCAGGAGAGCTTCTCACCCTAGTCACTACTTTCTTTAGATCAGAATTCTTTAGTGTTTTGTGTGTTCTGAACTCCTGTGACTCTCTAGAGAACCTTTTCCCCCTTGAACCCAGAAGCACTCTACCACTAAGTTACATCCCCAGCCCTTTTTATTTGAGACAGGGTCTCCCTAAGTTGCTGAGGCTGGCCTCAAACTTGTGATCCTCCTGCCTCAGCCTCCCAAATAGCTGGGACTACAGGAATGCAACACTATTTCTATGGACACTTATCGGAAAAATATTTGTAATATCATAAAATATGAGAGTGCCAAAGCAAACCAACTATATTGAAATGCATTCATCGAAATATTAAGAAAAATATGTGCTGTAACACTATATGTGCTTCCTTATTAATAAATTAAATAACAGAATCTAGTGCTAAGTCTAAAATTCCCCTAATGTCAAAGTAATAGTGAATGCAAACAGAAACTTGAGATAACTGCAGCAACCGTAATGTGATATGAAACAGAAACATCTGTGATTTCCTTTGGTGGCAATGTAGTGGCCCTGTTAATCTTGCTGTAGTTTATTACCCACATTTATAATAGAAAGAAATGCTTAATCTCAATTAGTCAAAATAAGGACAGGTTTTTAATCCAAGTGCATGGACCCCAGGTTATAGGCTCCTGCTTTATTTTTAGGACCCCTTTATCCTCAGTGGTGTCCAAAGTCACAGATTAGAAGATAATGCAGGGGAAAATGTCTCATATACCATTACATGGCCTCTGATTGGACAAGAGTCCAATTAAAGGGCACAAGAGATTGGCAAAATGCTGTTAACCTTATTGAGCACTATGTGGCAGACACTCTTCTTGGTGTTTATCTACCTTAACTCATCAACATTTGGCACAATCCTTTGGGGTAGGTACTATTACTATCCCTATTTTACAAAGGAGGAAAACGAGACACAGAGAGGTTAGGCAACATGCCCAAGGTCACACAGTAAATGGAGCAGGTAACCTGAATCCATAATCTTTTCTCCTAGCTACCATGCCATTCTACCTCACTGCAGGAGGTAAGAGCTAAACTAAAATCTTCAGGCTGAGCAGAACTTACAGAGTTGAAAGAAAAGGGAGGATAGAGGAAGGAGAGGTGGGGAAGAAGCTGGAAGATATTTCCAGCTGAAGCAGTGAGAGGGATGAAGGCCTTGTGGTGGAGAAAACATGGTGAACGTGGGGTCGAGAGAATCAGTGGGGCTGCAGAGTGGAAACGAGGCCACAGTGAACTCACCTGTAACCCAGCAACGCAGGCTGAGGCAGGAGGATTGCCAGTCTGGGCAACTTAGCGAGACCCTGGCTCAAAATAAAAATAGAAAGGGCTGGGGTGGAGCTCAGGGGTAGAGTGTTCCTGGGTTCAGCTGCCAGCACCCCTCTCCCCAACCAAAAAAAAAAAAAAAAAACAACAGGTGGAAGGGACAGCAGCCTAAAAGAAGCGGGAAGACAGACAGGGAGCAGAACTTGCAGGCCCGTGAAGGCAGCCTTAGCCTTATCTAAGGACAATGGGAGTGACAAGCAGATTTGTTTTTACAAAATATCACTCTAGCTGTAGAAGAGAGAAAAGAAAAAGTAGAAAGAGCGGGGAGATGGCCGTTGCTTGGACTAGATGGCGAGTTGGGAGGAAAGGACCTGGGCTCTGAATGTGGGGGGAGGGACGCGTCCACTCTGGCAGAAAGTATTTCACCACAAGGCCACAAGGACATCACCCTCCAAGACGCTCTGCTGAGAGCAGGACTTGGCTGTTCCTCCCATTCAGAGACAGAGGATCCATGTTCTCTTCCCTGGACTCTGGCTGAGCTTGCGTGACCCCTAAGGCTATGTCATAAGGCAGTGCAGCTCCTGCTGGTTCTTTGGGCCACCCTCAGAGCCTGGCATAGGCAGCATGATGGCAAGGCCACCACGAAGCCTGAATGGCCTTTGCAGAAAGACCACATGGAGACACGTGCAGAGAGGCGTCTCGCCAGCCTCCTGCCGCTGACTCTGAGTGAGAACTGCCCAGACAAGCCTTCCCAAAACACTCTTTCCCAGCTACTGTACACAAGATGGCAGCTTTCCACCATTAAGTCTTGAATCTGGAGCTCCTGTCCTCCCAATTCAGTCTCTACCGACTTGGCCAGATTTCCAGTTGTAACCTTCTCAGGGGAGATTTAACATTCTTAGTTTGCCTTATTTGTGAGGGACCCTGAAACTTGGTGACGCATGGCAAATGGCTTACGTTATCTCTCCAAATTTAATTACCCAGCCCAGTGGTTTGCAAATCTAGGAGACTGTATTAAAAAAAAAAAAAAAAAAGTTTTTAATACAGAGTCTCAAGTTCTACCCTGGACTCACAGAATCAGAATCTCCTAGAAATGATGAGCCATTGACTAGCAGACCTGTTTTATTTTCTGTATGATTATTATACTTATATTTTATTTATAAACCCCATGACATAGAGACAACTTAGGAAAGGGACCTTTTGAGAATTTTAAATGAAGGTGAGCACTAATCAGATGGGTTGTGAATACTTATTAAGTATAACACACTTTAAATGTTCTCACGAATATATTTCACATGGCTTTGGAAACAGAATGACTAAATATGTAACAATAATTGAAACAGTGTGAATTGCCTCAAAAGAGACAGATGTGTTATGGCAACAGTGGGAAGCCCTGAATTTGATCCTCCTATAGAAAATAATGTTATATGACAAAAAAGAAATGTAAAAATGGTTTAGAGTTGAAATCACCTTGGAAGAGAGGGGATCTAATTACACCTACCTGTGACATTACAATTAAAATAAATTTAAGTATTTATTTCTTTTTTTTTTTTTTTTTTTTTTCCGGTGCTGGGGATCGAACCCAGGGCCTTGTGCTTACAAGGTAAGCACTCTACCGACTGAGCTATCTCCCCAGCCCCGGTATTTAATTATTTCAAGGGAAATAGTAAGTCCTGTTAAAACTAGAAAAGAAAAAAAATTATTAAGTTTTCTGCAGAGAAGAAAGTGGAAAGTCACAATTGGGTCAGAAGGGCCATGTTCCTCCAGCGGGGTGGGGGCGGGTTTAGGGAATCTGTTTTCTTGCATTTTCTGGCTTCTGGAGGATGCCTGGGTTCCTCAGCTTGTGCCCCCCTCCATCTTAAAAGCTAGTTATGCAGCACCCGTGCACTCTCCTCCTTTCCTTCCATCCCTCCCACTCTTCCTTCCTGTACCCTCCCTGCTCTGCTTCCTTATCACCTCCTTCCCTGACTGTCACAAGGACCCTTGTAATCACATTAGGTCCACCTGGAAAATGCAGGGATATCTCCCCACGCCAAGATCAGCGATCATAATGCAAAGTCCTTGCTACCAGGTAAGGTGACGTATTTATAAGTATCAGAGATTAGGACTTAGCTATCTTTGGGAGACCATTATTCTGACTACCATAGTTGTACAGAGCTATACTGACATGGGTGGTGGTGATCAAAAGCAGTCTCCAAACCAGGTGACTCTGCCCAAGGGGGTTACCTGATGACTGGAAGGGACACTAGGGTGGCCATTCTGCAGTTCTCTGAGCCACCTTTCAATGTACAGCAGAGCTTGCCAAATGGGAAGAGTCCCATTCTGATCCACTTTGTTTACGGAATCTTGCTTCATGGAGTCATTAGCCCTGTTGGGGCTCATCATATCACTGTACCATTACAGAGAGTCCCCTCTACCCCTATGCCAATATCCCAGGGGACAAGGACTAAATGATCCGCTTCCACCTATGACAGTGCAGATTATGAAAACTTAAGGGCCTTTGCCTTCTGGGGCGGTCTAAATTACAGCCCAAGCAAATCTCCAGAAAGTCACAAACCATGATGTCATGAAATCCACTGAGAGAAGATGAGATCCGTGAGCTGATGAGTCCACAGTACAAACCAGGCATGCTTCTAAGCTATTTCCCGAATGAAAAATGCTACTTCATGCTGACCTAATAAGGTATGTGCTATTTTTATCCTCCTCTTTACCTGGGAAGAAAGTGAGGTGCTGGGGGGTTAAAGAACAAGCCCAAGTTTGCCCAGTTAGGAAGTGGCGGAGCAGAGGGATAAGCCACGACACTTCTGATTTCACAGCCTGTGTTCTGATCCACTGAGATTTCATAAATGGTAAGTTCTCCTAAAAGACTTGATCCAAGAAATCTGGAAGAATGGAGATCTGTTTGCATGACTTGCGAGGTAAGGCCCCCAGGAAGCGCTGGCAGGTGCTGGGGACTGTGCAGCCTGAAAACTTCAGCTGCAGCCCTTCTACCCCTGCTTTCCACGCCTCTCTCCTCGCCGCTCAGTCAGCCCTGTTGTCTCCCACCAAGACCAGCAAGAAAAGATGTGGAATGTCCTGCAAGCCCTTTGAGAATTGGATAGAAGAGATATTAATCCCTTTGCCTAGAAAAATGCATTTATACACAGAATGTGGCAGGGGGGTCCCAGTCAAAGAAGTTTTTAGGAAAAAAAAATACTGGCCAAAAATCAAAAACTCAAAACCACAATGAGATATCATCTCACCTTATGTGACCATTGCAGCCTTGTGCTCAAACATGCTCTTTTAACCATAATTAATAATATCTTCTGGAATAAGAAATTTCCTTTAAAGCCAGGGGGTACCCAATAGGTGTATATTCATATATGTGTGTGAATATGAATGTGAATATATATTTATATTTATATGTGTATATATATATACAAAATATATAAAACTATATATCTATATCTATCTATATATACATACAGGTAGATATAAAGCAAATGCTGGCAAGGTAACAAACTCTCATACACTCACCGTTGGTCAGAATACAACTTAGTACAACTATTATGGAAAACAGTACAGATGATCCTGAAAAAAATAGAAATAGAACTACCATATGATCCAGAAACTCTGCTATTGGTTATAGATCCAAGGGAACTGAAACCAAAGATCCACCTGACATGAACCAGGTAGTTTCCATTGTGGAAGATTTTTATTTTATTCACTGGTCAAATTTGGGGGCACATAAGTGAAGGGTTAGAGGCTGCACACCAATTGGGTACCCCCTGGCTTTAAAGGAAATTTCTTTTTCCAGAAGAAATTATCACTTATGGTTAAAAGAGCATGTTTGAGCACAAGGCTGCAAAGATTTCATTCTGAACATTCACAAGCTCTCTGTAGGACCAGGAGCAAGTTAATTAATTGACCTCTGTTGCCACATCTGTAAAATGGGTATGTAGAGCCTATATGATAGGGTTGTTTTGTCATGAGGATTAAATGAGATTTATAAAGGATTCAACACATGGAAAGCACACAATAGATCTTACCTATTATGTGGAGCAAACAACTAAATGGCGGAACGCCAAGGTCTGAGCACTTTCTTAAGTAAGACTCTCTCCTTATACAATTAACCTGATCATCTATCACCAAAAAACCATCATACATTATGTTATTATAGTCTGTTTATCACTTGTATTCCCTAATAGGTTGTGAGCTCCCCAGGGACAAGAATCTCATCCATCTTATTCTCCATTATCCACAAAACCAAGCACCTTGTAAACACTCCTTTGATGCTTGCTAAATTATCAGTGAGTACATCCTTTGGCTTAAGTCCACACCCAACACAAGTGCAGGATTTAAAAAGTGCCATATACCCCCAAACCCACAACATGTTCCCTTTAATTACCTTAATAGTCTAATTAGCATGATTCTTTTAAAATTTTCATATTTTAGGACCTACATTAGAAAGAATAAGTATGAACATTTGGAGGGTATCTGTTATTTGACATACTTTGTGTCTTTATCCCTAAAGTCACAGAAAAAGGGGGATTCTCATACACTGTTGGTGGGGATACAACTTAGCACAACTATTATGGGAAACAGTGTAGAAATTCCTTTAAAAAGCTAATAGAAATACCATATGATCCAGCAATCCCATTATTGGGTATTTATCTTATAAAGTAGGAATTTAATCATTACTTTGCCTGTGGGTAAACTGAGGTTCCAGTTACACCCTCTGAGAATCCCTATTTCTTTCCATCATAGCACATACCTGTTTGCTATTACACACTCGTGGTTTTTGTTTTTTTCCTAAATCCTATGTTTCCACTGGCTGTATACTCTACAAGAGCAGAGATGGGTCTGCATTTGCTTAGGACAGAGCCTAGCAAGTAGGTGTACACATTCAGTGAGTGGGTGGAGGAGTGAACCTATGAGCAGGTGTCAAAGAAACTGGGCCACCATTTTTACTTAGCAGGAACCATTATTCACAAGGAGAAAGACTAGGCCCCCTGGGGGTCTGGGGAGTTCCCTGACTAATAAAAGAGCCTACCCGATTCGTATAACATGACTGTGATTAATAGAGTATGTTTATAATTGTGTGGGCAAATTCCATTCCCTGTGACAAATATACTCTATAGATTAAATGAAAAAAATGCAACATTTCACATGCTTCACGGTCGACGGTTACATTCTGGGAAATTTGTTTTTGACATTGAATGAATATTCCAGGAAGAAATAAGTAACTCAAGAAGAACCTGTGAGTATATCTCCAGAAGACTTTTGCCTCCTGTCAGTGAAACTAATAGGGCACGCAACCTATTTAAATGTAAATTTAAATAAAACATTTTCTCCGCCTCTCTGCTCTCTTTGTTCCCTGCCATCCCGAGGGTGCAGGAGCAAATACACTGCTCTCCAACCCACAAATATACTATTCTGCCACACGCGTCTACAGGTACTGGGGGGGTTCGTTTTTAGCTTCACGGAAGACTAAACCAAAGTATTTGGGGATTTAAATGTTCTATTTCCAGAGTAAAGGAGGAGACGGAAAAAAAGGCTTGACTGAAGTCCTTTGAGGTGTGAGCAGGCCTGGGGCCCTTCCTCAACCTGGGACGCCGTTGCCAGGCAACCTCTCACATCCTCAACCGCCGCCCCAGAGCCACTTCCCCGCCCCCGTTGTCAAGGAGATCGACGCTCCAACTCAGCCCTGCCGTAAACCTTCGCGCTCTTGCGACACCGCCGCACCCGCCGCTGCGTGCGCGCCCTCTGCCCCCATCTCCACTCTCCGCCCCGGCCGCCATTGCCTCGTGCCCGCGCCGGTCGGTTGGTGGCGCCTTTGTCCTACGGCGGGCAGGTGGGCTGAGGCGGAGGGGGCAGCGGCGGGCCTGAGGCGAAGGAGCGGTCGGGAGCCCGCCGCGCTGGTAGCGGTGAGTGCCGGGAAGCGGTGGCCATCCGCCCAGGCGTAGGGCTGAGGGACAGGCGGTTGAGGGGAGGCTGAGGCGGGAGGGCCCGTTCGACGCGCGGCCGCGGCCTCTCCTCTCCGGGAGCGCGCGGCGCTGCGCATGCCCGGTGTGGGGCGCGGCCGCCTCCGGCTCCCGTCAGGCCCAGGCCGGGCAGGCGGGCCGGCGGACCGGCGGGCGGGCGGTGGGCTGTGGTCGGCGGCGCGGCGCCGCGCCGCAGCCGCCTGTCTGTCGCGAACCGTCGCTTAGCGCCCCGGCTTCTCTCGGGGTGGGGCCGCCTGCCCCGCGCCCCCTTGTCGAGTCGGCGAAGGCGCGCGCTCGCCTGCGGGCCCTCGGCTGTCGGCGGCGCAGTCGGGCTTCGAACCGGGCCGAGGCGGCGCGGCCCGGCGGGCGTTCTCCCGGGCGTGCGGCGCTCGCGGCGTTCGGAGCGCTGTCCCGCGTCGCCGCTGCCTAGCGGCCCTGGCCGCATCCTCCAGGCGTCTCCCTGTCGTGCGACTCCCCGCCCCTTTTGTAGCCCTGGACCCCGGGCCCAGAGACCCGGAGAAGAGCGACGCGCCAGCTGGCTTTGCTGGGTCCTGACGCGGGGCGCCTCCCGCGCCCCCGGCGGCAGGGTCCCCTCGTCGGTCGGAGTCCCCGCTGGAGTCCCGGCCCTGCTCCTCTGTGTCCGTGTGTGCCATCTGTACCGTGTACCGAATGTTAATTTTTTCCTTTAAACTGACTCCCCCCCCCTTTTAAATATATTTTGTTTAAGGCGGAAGTTCCAATCACAAACCGTATAATGGAAAGCCAGTTATTTTTCTAATGCTCATAAAAAATAAATACCTATCTATTAAAATAAACAGTGCGTCCTTGTTCCTCCGAAGTTATTCTGCGTTCCACGCTTTGGGAAACGCTGCCCCAGGAGTTCGGGGTGCATTGTCGTCCTTCTGGCTTTCATTCTGTGCACATGGCAGATCCCGTGAAGTGCCCTGGGGTCCTCGCGGGTGGTAATATAAGCTTTCTCGTGGTGAACTGTCCTCCGTTCTTACAAGCCTTAGTCCCAGGGAACGGCAAGAACGGTCTGCTCGAATGCATTCGCTGTGCCTCCTCAGTTTCCTTATAGCATTGTGATGTGGTAGTCACCTGACAATTCATAAAAAGATGTTTCTGCAAACGCTGATGGAGCTTTCTTGGGTTTTGACAACTCTGGAATGTTTTCTGTATGAGTCAGAGTGTGAAAACTAACTTTGTGTCAACTTTTTGGAACCAGTAAAATGCAGGCTTTGCACTGTGGAGATTAGAGATCATTTGGCTATTTGTTAACCTCAGTTTCTTCCTTCATTCAGGTTTTCTTTGTTTCGTGTTTTTCTTTTTCTTCTTTTTTTTTTTTTCTTAACCTTTAGTTCATCAGTCACCCTTCAGATATTTCTTGAATCCTCTAACACAGTCTCTTAACCTAAAACAAACACTGATTTTTTTTTTTTTTCCTCCTGGTAAAATGTGCTAGAGGAACCATATCGCAAAACCCAGTGGAAGGAATTTTTCAAGTTACAGACTGCTCAGTGTTGCATGCCTATGAACAACACGTGTTTAAAGGAGACATTGACAGATTAACTTAAATAAGTTAATAGTCTATTCCTAAGCTCTGTGTTTGTGAGAGCACATTTACTTAATTCATTGAAAGGAAACAGAAAAGTCAGCTCTGGCCATTCAAGTTCCCCCCATCCCGAGGCTGTTTTTTTGTTCGTTTGTTTGTTTTAATCCATATTTAGGGATTACCTTGGTATGATCACAATTATAGAGCTGATTTAGGGACTAATCATCTTCAAACTTCTAGGCAGCAGTCCTGTGTAGAAAAGAAAGGAGATTTTAATATTTCTTAGGAGTCAGTTTCAGAACTTCAGCAAATAGAACCTCTTCTGTGGGTACTCAGAAACTAAAAATAAACATCTTTTGGAAAGGTTTTAGAAGTCTCATGAGAAAAAGTTTGATGGTTTGAAACTTCATTTTAAATAACCATTGCAAGCATTCCATGTCTGTGGCCTGCAGATGGCAGTGCCTTTGTAACCTTGTTACTACTGTGAGAATTATTGGAATTTAGTTATGCTTTTAAGAATAGAAAAACTTATAAAAGGAAAAAGAAGAATGGAAAACCTTTGGAGGAAATATATTTAACTTTTTATTCCCTTCAGTTTACATTGTTCTCTTGTTTTTTACTCCCCATCTGAAGCATATAACCTCTTCCTAAACTCACTGCTACTAGTAATGGTAACATAACTAGCAGTGCATATGGCTAGTGCCAATTCATTTGCCCCGGCCAGTCATTTTGTGAGATAGGTAGACTGATATTATTATTATGGGTTTTTTTTTTTTTTTCACGTAAAGAAGGAACAGCTTAAACAGATTATTTACCCAAGATCACATATTTAGTGGAACACATTCAAGATATTGGTGTAATGGCTCATTCCTGTAATCCCAAATACTTGGGAGGCTGAAGCAGGAGGATCACAAGTTTGAGACCAACCTCATAACTTAGCAAGACCTCAAGAGATAAAAGAGATATCTCAAGAGATAAAAGGGATTGGGGGTGTAACTCAGTGATAAAGCACCCCAGGTTCAATCACCCGTACAAAAACAAACAGACAGACAATGCTAATGTTGGAGATAAAAGATTTCCTAGTCAGGCAAAATTGGGAAATGTGAAAGTATTTCAGAACTTCTCAGAGGCTTTTGTATGCTAAATATGTGCCATGTAGATTTCCAGAAGAGTATGATTGTATTATGCCTTTCTCTTGCAGTCCTCCCACGAACATCTTGAGATAATAGTGTTCCCCCAGACTGACTAAACTGTACTGTTTCCTCTTTGTACCTTGTATTCTATTAATGATTGCCATGTGTCTTCAAGATAAATACTTTGCAAGTTCAGTGTCAACTTTTTTTTTTTTTTTTTTGCCAAAGGACTTGTCCAATGAACATAATACACATTTGTTTAGACTGTTCTGCTTTAGCAGAGTTAAACTGTCAAGGAGTTAAAAGGGCAATACCCAGCAGAAAATTACCATCTATGTTACTCTCATTAATGAAAGGATCAGGGTCAGGCTACTGTCTGAAGCAGCAACACATTAAGGAAATATGGAGTATACTGACAACTAAATATATAATATCAGCATGCCTGCTGTTTTTTAAATGGTAGTTTTATTACCACTAGATCTGAATATTTATAGGGATAAGATGGTCATTCTTTGTTCTGTCACTAAAATTTAAGAGATAATATAGGTCAACTGGACCAATTACTTTAAGATTAAGAAAATAACTTCCCTCATAAAAATCAGAACTTTTCCAGACCATAGGACTGAACTCATTTCCCCTTATTTCATGTTCAGAGCACTATTGACTTATGTGAAAAGACCAGGAGTCTGCAAACAAGAATCAGTGCAGCTTAAGTTGCAAGGTCTTACATCTTTAGCTTTAGAGTGTGGTTTGGCTGTACAGTGATTAAATTACTGAAGATTAGGCTGATCCTGCCATTAGTGGATGAAATATTGAGAATTTTGAATTATAAGTAATTCGACTTTGAGTACACTTCGGTATGTAATTGGATAAGATCATAATAACCTGTTTTCAGGTGATATAAGTTTATTTTTAATCTTCCAAAGTTATTTTTTATATCCAAAAGGAAAAACTGGAAAAACAGGAATTTAATAAAATTTTAAAACTTAGAACTATTGGAACTATAAATGTAAGCTTTGGGAAACTTACTTTAAGACAACATTTATCAAAATCTGATCCCTGGGCTGGGGATGTACTGTGATAGAGCTTTTGCTTAGCATGCATGAGGCCCTGGGTTCAGTTCCCAGCTCTCAAAAAAAAAAAAAAACTGATCCCAAAAAACTGCCTGAGAGTCACCAGAATAACTTGTTGAAAATAAATTCTTGGATGCAGTTCCCTGTCCCCAACTCCTAACTGACTGAAAGTAGGGCCCCAGGAATTCACCTTTCAAAAGGCACTTTGGAGGAGGATTTATGTATCTTGCAGTTGGAGAATCCCTGATACAGTACATTTTAAAAAACAAGTTTTCACTGGAAAAAGGAGGTTGAAACAGATTCTAGGACTAGGCTAGTCATATCCCAGATTACTTATTGGCATTGATAACTCTGGTTCATAGTTAGGTTTGCTTTAAGCAAAAACTTGACCACAAAAATGTTTTTGACTTCATAGTTTGAACTAGATCACTTCCTGGCCTTTTGGAGAAGATCAAGTGCATAATTTGAAGTAGAAATAATGAAATATTTAAAATATCTGTGAAGCTTTAAATATTTTAATTCCTTTCCTTCATAGTATTAGAATGCTTTCACCTTTTTCAGAACAAAGAAGGTGTATCTACCAAGAGGTATGCTTATTAACTTTAAATTTTTTCCACTATATTTTTAGTGATGCTTGGGGTTTGTTTGTTTGGTATTTTTAATGGTGCACATGTGAAATTATATGTGTGACCTTTTTTCTCTTTTTGCCAAGAGTTGCATATTGGTATGAAAACAGAATGCCTCAAAGAAGAATCAAAACTTCTAGCCTCCAGAAGGAAAACCATACTGACAACTCTGGTTTGAAGAATTTAGAGAACTTTAGTTGGCAGTTTGCCCTTCATTAGCCAAATAAGTGAATAAAAAGTGATCGAAAAGTGACAATCTCAATAGTTAATATATTTCCTGCCTTTTATAACTAGGTAATTGGAAGAAGAACAACTTAACTGTTTAGTATACTTTATAAATGATCAGATGAAATTAAAAGTGGTGGATTGCACACTCCTCCTGTGGTAGGGGCCAGTAAACTTATAATTGCATATTATTAACTTCAGCACTCTGGAAACCCAGGTTGATGATTCGGTTTCCTCTGGAGGTAGCATTGTGATTGTACATTTTATACCGTTTTCATGGATTATATTTTTACAGATTTTAGCCATTGTCTTGACATTTTCTTTATAACACATTATGTTTATGGGCTATTTCCCCTTGAATACAGGCTTAAGGATATTTCCAAATGGAGGGTCTAAGTATATGTTATGCTGTTAAAGCTAAAGGAATAAATCGATTGGAGTAGTAGTCTCCAGACAGCTACCAAGAATCACCTGAGAAATTTGTTAAAATACAGATTCCTAGGCTCAATACTCAGATTCTGTGGTTTGAGACAGGGTCTGATTTTTACTTCTCTCTCCAGGTGGTGCTGATATATCTTTATTAAAGTGATATATGGAAAAAATAATTATATATAAAAGGAGAAATGGAAAGTTGTTCAATGGACATAGAGTTTCAGTTTTATAAGATGAAAAATTTGTGACACTTTTCTGGCACAGTAATGTAAATATACTTGACATATTGACTGTCCACTTAAAAATAGTTAAGATATAGCTCAGTGGTGAAGTGCTGCCTAGTATGTGGTCCTGAGCTCATACCAAAAAAAGATAAAATTTTTGTGGTTTTTACTACAATCTTTTTTTTAAAAAGAAAAAGATGTTGAGAAAATGAAGGAGAATGGTTTGTTGTCTGTTCCTTAGCAGTGAATTGAATTAATAGATTGGTGAATATTAATGACTGACTCCTGACCATAATCCATTTTATACCTTTATTGAAGGGAATCATGTCTTTCAAATTTTCCTCCCACCTTTTCCTTTAAACACCAAACCAACGTTCTTTGATGAACTTTAGTATAATGGGCAAAACTTTGAACGTCTTAGGTTTAAATAACACCCCCCCCCCTTGTAGGCTGATATCTGTACAGTAAAGCTTCATTAATTTGACTTCACTGAGACTTATTTATGGTAGTTAAGGTCATAGCTTCCTAACAGGTCTTCTTACCATGAATTTCTTCCTTTTCCATAGCAAAGTGCTTTATATAAAGTCTAGCCTAGTCTAACTCTAGCTTCCTTTGTCATTCTTTTTCTTTCTCCTATTCCCACATTCCCAAAACTGAATGCATTATAGTTTTTAATTTATATGTTCCTCATACCATTTCTTTACCTTTGCATGTTCTGAAATGAGTTCATCCCTTACGTCCCAGTTTAAATGTTTTCTTTTAGGTCTTCACTGCCTCCTCCATCACCCTATACACACTCACATTCATATTCATTTGTGTGTGTGCGTGTGCGTGCGCGCACCTGCGCCTCTCTCTCTCTCTCTGCCCCAGTTATCATTTTTGCCCTGCACCTAGTTCTTCTAATCTCTGTAATAGTCATAATTTATAATTTATCTGTACACATGTGCCCCTCCCCTTTATTAAACAGTGGGCTCTTTTAAGTTAGCGTTTCAAGCCTCATCATTTCTACTCATCTAAGGCCTAGTTACAGGTGTGACACATAGTAGGCATTTGGCAATAGGTAAAACAGTGAAGCATTTAGTGTACTAATTATAAGCTATCCTTTTCAACGGCTTAGTTTATTAGGAACACTAAGTTCTCTACTTGTACAATTTAGTTGAAATTTTGCCTGTTTTTAATTAAACCCACACTAAAATTTTTGTAATTCATAATTTTTTACTGGTGTATATTAGCTTAACCTTTGTGAATCCAAATTAGTGAGTTTTTCTTGTATTCGCTTTTCTTCTTGAATCAAAATAGTCAACACAGGCAGAATATCCATTTTATCAAGAAGGACATGAAGATTTAGAGAAATCAAGCATCTTGATTAAATTCTCCAGAGTAGGGCTGCAGCTCAGATATGCTGATCCCTGGCAAAGTGTTCTTTCCAAAGAAAAAGGAAGGATATTATGTTTGGTGAAATAAGCCAGACACACTGGACATGGTAGTGTGCACTATAATCCCAGCTACCCAGGAGGCTGAGTCAGGAGGATCAAAAGTTCAAGGCCAGCTCTTGGCGAGAACCTGTCTCAAGAAGGGTGGGTGGATGGATAGATAGATGATAGAAAGAGAGAGAGAGAGCTGGGCATGATGGCACCAGCCTCAGCAACCTAGCAAGACCCTATCTCAAAATAAAAAGTTTTATAAAGGACTGGGAATGGTGCTCAGTGGTTAAGTGCCTCTGAGTTCAATCCCTAATACCAGAATTAAATAAGGACTGGAAGGGGTAAGAGTATAGCTCAGTGATAGGTGCTTCCTAGTACATACAAGATCCTGGAGTTAAATCCCCCAGTATGAAAAAAAAGAGTGTTAGTGATGTAATTCAGTGGTAGAGGACCCCTGGGTTCTATCCCCAGTTATAGGAGTTGGGGGAACCAGGCACAGAAAGACAAAAACTGCATTTCCTCACTTATATACAAAATCTAAAGCAAACTGGCAAGCAGAGAATAGAACAGAGGTTACCACAGAGTGGAATTGGGGCAATAATGGTCAGTGGGTAGAAGGTTGCAGTTAGGAAGAATAAATGATAAAAATTTATGATGATTGATGATATTGTGATTCAGTTATTTCACACTATACATATATGCACACATATAACGTGTATATACAAACATATGTCATAACATCACTAAGTATCCTATAATTATATATGATGATAATTTATCAAAAAAAAAGAAATAAAAAATTGAACTCAAAAAAGAAGAGCTGGGGGTGTATCTCAATGGTAGAGTGCCCTAGCATGTAGGAGGCCCTGGGTTCAATCCCCAGCACCGCAAAAAAAAAAAAAAAGTAATAGTAATAGTAAAAAGGGCAATAAATTAATGTTGATAAAGAATTTTTGTCTGAAGAGTTGAAGTGCAGAGAATGTCAGTAGCATAAACCAAAAACATTGGAGTGGTGATTGAATATGTAGTCCCTACCCTATTGAGTATCTGTGAGGCATTTAAACATTGGCAAGCGTAGACTGGGACTTTTCCAGGTTCCATCAGCATTTGATCATGGAGTCCTAGCAAGAGCGTTGCAAATGGAAACCACATCTTTTTATTCCCTGTTGGAGGCAGTGTACGTAATGTTTAAGCACTTTGCGTGAGAGGGACCTGGGTATGTATCCCACCTTTGCCTCCTGATAATAGTGGCCTCAGATGAGTCACCTAATTTACCTAATCCTCAGATTTCCTTATTTGCAAAAAGAAATCATGATAGTACTAAACTCCTAGAGTTAGAATAATGAAATCAGTGTTCTTAGTATGGGCCCAGAAATGGAGCAAACATTTTGTAAATACATTTTCATTTCTTCATCCCTATTCTCAGGAATATTATGCTAATACAGTTGAAGATATAAGAATTATTTTAACTGAGAATGAAAATCAAATATGAGGTGAGCTAACTTAAAGGGTTGCTCAGCTTTGAAACTGAGCAAGCGTAGCTAACTTTTACATTTAACTCATTACAGTATCCCTGATGTCACAAGATATCATCAAAGTAATCTTCATGAATTGAGAGGCCCTCTCATTTCTCCTCCTCATTTAGGGAATTTATTAAGTGATATTTGTTGTCTTTGTCAGTATGTTTTCCAAATGGCATTACCTTTATCTTCATATAATTCAAATTTAGTCATTCCTGACTGTTAGTTGGTTTTCATTCAGCCTTTTGGGAAGTTTTATTTCATTTGTAGGTAATTACTGAAGTTGTATAGGCTTCTGGATTATTTCAACAGTCCATAGAGGTACTGTCACTAAGCATTGTTATTCATATTGCTCTGATTTCTTGTCCTGGTTGTTTTCTATTACTATAGCTGGTGAAGTATAAATTCTGGTTTTAAGATTAAAAGAGTTGTTTTATGATGGTACAATTAAAAATTAGATAGAGCAAAGCAGTTCTTGGTACTATGAATGAAACTTGCATTTCTTTTTATTTATAACATTATTCAAGGACCATTTTTGTGAACCTGTCTGGCATACAAAAATAAAATTGTACATTAGATATTATATCTTTCTTTAAGAACTCTTCACCCATTCTTTCATGGTTTAATAACAGCTCTGCCACTTCCTATATAACAATGTTTTCTAGATTGTTTTCCCAGTTTTTTCTTTTATATAAATCTCTTGAGTTGGTGCTATTTTTCTTGACTTAAAAATCTTTAACTGAAAAGTGATTTAAACTTGAGAAGGTTTCAGAAGACCACTTGGAAATTATAGCTATTCAGGCCAAGGTTAAGCATCTCATAGTGATTATAATGATTTTGAATATCATTCATGTTGCTAATATAATTATTAAAATTGTAGAAGTACTTCCCAAGCTAGAGTGGAGAAAATACTGAGAGACCAACTGTGCCTTAGAGGCAGTTGGCCAAGATATGGTCAAGCAAAAAGGATGAGAAACACCATCTCCCCTCTTCTATACAAAGGAGTCATTCCACCTCTTCTTAGAAAGACTCCTAAGTTGCTACTTGTTACCTCTTGTTGACTAACTTCTTCCCAATCATAGTTCCCTATCTAATATCTAGAAAGATCTCCAAATTGACTACCCTTTTCCCTTCTTTACATTAACATCACTCCTATTTCCTGCTGTCAATTATATAGTGCTCTAAGAATTTAATAATCTGATAAATGAATACAAATGTCCCTTTACCAGTCACAGTACTTGCAAAGAAAATTTTGTTTAAATGAATGTCGAGGTGTAACTTATAGGAGCCCAGAGGTTTTCCAAAAGTTCTGTGTTCACATCTATTAGGATTTTTCTATATGAGGGTTGGTGGTTGTATTTCATAAATGTCACTGAATACCTCCCAGCCCTACTCTAATCTGGGAAATCCTCTTTGATAGAGATGAGACTTAACAAAATTTTCTGGGTCTTGGGCTAGGGATTGCACCTCAGTGGTAGAGCACTACCTAACATGCACAACACCCTGGGTTCAATCCCTGTTATCACAAAATTATTAATTCCACTTCTCATTTTTTCCATATCTCAGCCAAGATGGAAGTTTAAGGAGTTCTTAAGTAAAGGTAAATAGACAGACACTTGACTTACCACACTAAAAGTGTGTTAGCCTCTAAAAATAAAGAAAATGTTCTGAAAGTCTTTTTTTGTAGATGAAACAAACCACATCATCCAAATATACTTGCTTTGGACTACTCAATGAAAATGGATAGTAGGAGGCAAATTACAATCCAAAAATGATTTAAGATATAATCTTGAATATTCCTTCAATAATCTTTCAACTAACTGGAAAAAAAAAAATTATTGCTGGGCACAGTAGTGCACACGTGTAATCCCAGTAACTTGAGAGGCTGAAGCAGAAGGATTACAAGTTTGAAGCCAACCTGGACATCTTAGTGAGACCCTATCTCAAAAATAAAAAGGGTTACTGTAGTAGAGTGGCCCTGGGTTCCATCCCTAGCACTGCAAAACAACAAAAAACATATATATATATATATATATATATATATATATATATATATATATATATATAGTGTGTGTGTGTGTGTGTGTTGACATAAAAGTAAAATGTTTATCTCTTTCATTCTATCTGGAACCAGTTTTGCCTCAAATAACTTGATCACTTTGGTCTCCTTGGTCCTGTATGTAGGCACTCACAGAACTGAATATAGTATAATACCCCTTTTCATATGTAGAGGACAAATTATAGCATTAATATAAATTTACCAATTAAAGCAAACCATATATTCTGTACTCTTACCTAAAAGCTTATCAGCTCTAGTCAATGTGTAGTTGAAATTGTGTTCACAAGACCATTTAATAGTATATGGAATCCTGCTGAAGATTTGACTTACTTAATAGAAATCTTTACACACACACACACACACACACACTGTATTCCAATGATACTTTGAAAACTACTTAAATAATCAGAGACTTTACATTTCTTCCTGAATCATAGCTGTCCTATATTAGAAAGTGATATAAAGTAAATGAGCAGCCTAGGTCAGTAAGCCCTTCCAAAGCTGAACTGGTATTCTTCACAGTTACATAATAAGGGATTAGATATTCCCTGTAAGGCCTGTCATTATATAATATGCAATTCAGACGTTTGGGAACTTTAAGGGTTGAAAACTATTAGCCAGAGTGCTGGTACACACCTGTAATCCCAGCTGCTCGGGAGGCTGTGCCAGGAGGAACTCAAGCACAAGACCCTTGGGCAACTTAGTAGGACCCTGTCTCAAAATTAAATAAAAATAGATGGGGATGTAGCTCGGTGATAGAGCACTTAGCATATGGAAGGCCCTGCATTAATCCCCAGTAGTGCTCCCCGGAAAAAATGTTGTAAGTGTCAAAGCCATGGTCAGAAATTACTAAGTTTTATATAGGAATTAAAAAAAGAAGAATTACATCCTTTGCTTACTTGAAAAGATAAGAAGCAGCTTAGGTGAACTATACTTCTCTGTTTAGACAAGTGTTCTTCAGTTTCGTCAAAGCCATCCCTCTCCTAGGTATCATAGAGATTTCCGATTTAAAGTGGAATTGAGGATCATTCTCACTTGAACAGGAATTCAAAAACCAGCAATGTAGCAGGATAAAGTCTATTATAACAGATCCCTAAGTTTGTTATTGCTGTAGTCTCACATGATAGGAAACTGCTGCTAGATTTTTAAAATACATAATTACTATTTTAAAGCACTCTAATTATGTGAGTGCTTAATACCATTTGAGTCATTAGATATGCTATTAATTGCTTAATGTGGAGCAAGAGGAACAAAACTACACTGCAGCAAGAAGCAGTTTACTTTTCTATTCATCTGAAGTACAAAATTTTTATTTATGTATAAGTCATATAAAAATTGTCAGGTGTTATTTTTGGGTATAGATTGGTATATTCTCTAGAACATCTCATCAGTTCTTAAAGCATGATGTTTTTATTATTAACTTCAGTTTTTGTAAAGCGGATATGCTTTGTTTTTGGTAAAGCAGGCTTTTACTGAAAAAATTGGTTTATAAGATTCCCTTATCTAGTTGTATATGCTGGCCTTCTCTTAATTAAAACTTCTATGAGGAGTCTTTTATTGCCTAACTGTACTACACCAAATGCTAATTCTTACTTGTTTACCAAGAAAAAAAATTTTTTTTTCCTATTCTACACCTTATTCCAGAAGATTCTATTTGATGGAATGCAACACAAGGCACACTAAAAGGAGACCCTGCTTCATGAAATATTGAAAGTCTTAAGACAACAGTTTCTACCGATTACTTCTTTGTAACATAAAACAGTTATTTGCCTTTACTCCTTTTTGGTTTTGTTTTTTTCCAAACTCCTTTTCTCCACTTTCTTCCCTACAAAGAAATCTTAAAACTGATTCCCCAGTAGTTTAGAAGACAACCTTTTCCTTCCTTTGAAGGGGGGAATGATAGGTTTAGGGCTTAGCAGGGTGTTATAGCAATCAGTTTTATACAAATTTTGTGTTCGATAGAAAACTGAGGGACATTCTTTACCAAGCTATGACAATGTACTGCCTTAACTTAATAATAAAAATTGCCCAAGTGACACTGTCTCTCTGCTGAATGCATTTTCTCATACCATCTGGTTGTCATTGTAGTTTTTTGTTGTTGCTTTCATTTAAAATGTGCTGATGATCTTGTTTTTATTCCGTAGCATTGAACAGATGGGTTGATTATTCTTTTCAGATATTAATAAGGCAGCGGAAAGAAGAAATATGAATACGGCTCCATCAAGACCCAGCCCCACACGAAGGTAAAGTACCCTGAAGCAGTGAGTTACCTTGGGAGAGTTGGGCTCTGGGGAGTTAAGCCCAACTTCATACATCAAGGGTCTTTTCTTCCCCCCAACAAATCAGAAACGCTCAAGCAAACAATAAGAACATGAACCTTGTGTGAAGGGCCTTGCTGCTTTTTTTAAACAATACATCAGGAGATGCAGAGGAAGCTTTGTGTTTTCGGTGGCAAACCCAGCAAGTTCACCTTGCAACATGAGTTGCAGGCAATTGGAAGAGGATAAACCTCTGTCTTTCCCCAGCACATGTGGCATTGGGAGCCTCCAGAGCAGAAGGAGTGCCCCAGGGTCGTTGGTGTGTGCCTGCTGCAATGCAGCAGGCAGCAGAGATTCGACTCTTCATTCCAAATGGCTGCTGATCCAGATGTTAACCCAGGTTTACGGGAAGAGCTGCTTGAGAGATTGCTGCTGTGCCTGTGCTGCAGATCCCCTGTTTGCTCGCATGCTTGGGTTACCTGTTTGAGGGGAAATAAAAAGGGCAAAACACTTCACCTCTCAAAAGTCTCCCTTTTTCTTAGCTTTCCTGGAAATAGAAGACATTTTCCCAATGTATTCTTTCCAGTACATACAAAAGAAATAGTCCTGATGTATTCCCTCAAGATGAGAATTAAATTGGTCCCTTTTCAGTGAAAAGCTTTTAAAATATTACCATTTACACCAAAGATGAGCATATTACATTCAAGCTTTCTGGTTCCATAACAACACACAAGTGGATGCAGTGTGTGCAGTTTGTGTGGAATGCAGACAGATATAATGTATTTCATATCTGTGTCTCTTCAAGGCTCAAGTGGATACTCATTATGGATTTGCCTTTGCCCTTAGGTAATGCCAATTTTCCACAGAAACTACATAACTAAACTACATACCATAGTAAACCTACGTTTCCTACAGTGAACTGAACAGTGCTGAATACAGTGACTTGTAGTCTATACTGGTAGTTCCAAGAGACCCAGCAATATATCCAGCTAACTGAGTTCTCAAACATAATGTAACTGCCCTGCTTTGGGGCAAAAACACCTATCTATTTTATTATAAGAAAGAATAGTTGCTATATGTTTCATGTACATTCTCCTACTTGAATGTGAAGGGAGGGTATTTTCTAGTTACCAGAAATAGGTTATATGTGTCTACTCCGTGGAGTTCAAGCAGACCCCTGGGTCAGGGTAGTGCTGCTGATTTTGGTTGGATTCTTTGTCCATTCTGCCTGGGCAGAGAAGTTGAATCCAACACAACAGTTACACCACAACTACCATGCAGATGCCCTGACCATCCATTGGTTTCACTGTAGAGGTTTGCATATACATTGGCGTTCTGTCTGTCCTCTCAAACACCAGAAAGAATGCCTGCAACTTGCAGGTAGATATCACGTTGGTTGCTTTGTGAGTATGTGAGTAGCCTGAAGAACATAAATCCGTAGAACTTCAGAGGTTCCATATGATATCTGCTTCCATTAGGCTGTATCTAACTATGCTGCAGATGTTGGGCAGTCCCATCTGTATCATTTTCCACATTGCCCCAATAACATGGAATAGGGGTGGCTACGTGTTTGCATCTAATGATCAGAAATATGGGGCTCCCATTGGAAACTAGTTGCCACATGGCTTAAAAAGAAACATGATGTGTATGTCTAATTTCTAAAGAGTTCTGATATGTATGTTTCTCAACTAAGTGGCTTATCAGAAGGAGTAGGAATTTGTAACTATAAGGTAAAATCGTCCCTGTTTCATGATGTTTGTGATCTCTGGGTAATGGTATCTGTATTTTTAAAGGTTAAAGAAAAGAAAAAAAAAAGCACACACACACACATACACACACACTACAGAGTAGAGATGAGTACTTGTTTCTTATATGCATTGAAAAAGTATTTTATATCATCCTTACAATACTTAACCAAATGCTTTTAACATTTTCAGTTTAATGTAGATAAGATATTCAACACACATTTCAGTGTTGGGGAAATCACCGACTCCCCTGGTTGGAATCCAGCATAACCATTGCTGGTTTAATTTCATCCCAACCTAAAATGCAACTCCATAATTTATCTCTAAGGGAAGAAATAATTTTATGCTTCTTTTCTTTTTTAGTAATAGTACCTTCACAAACATATAAATAGCATTGGGGAGGGCCTTTTAAAATGAGCTCCTAGCCAGGTGCAGTGGCACACATCTTAATCCCAGTGACTCAGGCTGAGGCAGGAGGATCACAAGGGCAAAGCAAACCTCAGCAACTTGGCAAGACCCTGTCTCAAAATAAAAAATAGAAAGGGCTGGGAATGTGACTCTGGTTACGCTTAAGCCCATGGATTCAATCCCTGTACCAAAATTTAAAAAATAAATGAAATAATAATCTTACCAAATATATAAATATAAAAGTCACCTGTGTATATGCCTCTTAAAAATATTACATTCCTCAGAAATAATTCTAAAATGAAGTTCTTTGGGTATGGATAGGGGAATGACTTCCTACTTTACTTAATAGGACAGATAGCTAGGCTAATTCAAATTCAATTAACAGTCAGTTTTCCCCTTGGTGATAGGTTCCTAACTGGGTTCCTCAGCATGTTATTTAACATGATGAAGTTCCATACAGTCATGCTTGCTTGCTTCAGAGAAGAAGAATGACCACTTTTAGTAAAATTTGTTCTGAGCAAAGAGCCCTAGATTTTTTATTAAAAAAAAAAAAAAAAGACAAGTTGAACATCATATTCAAAATAAAGAACCAACATTTTGGCCATTGCCCTGATCACGCCTTCTCTCTTAACCAGTAGAGCAGAAGTAAAATGTGAAAAATAGGCTAGATGGGTAAGTGATCAACCTGGAAGCGGCTGATGGTTTCTCTGAGAGTGAATACTGCATCTTTCTCTATTTGGGTACCTGCTTCCAGTCAAAGCCTTGAGGTAATCCCAAATGTACCAGTATACTGACAACAACCAAACTGCGTTTGACAGCTCTATGTGCCTCCAACCATAGTGAACACATTGTTCACAGGAAAGGGGGGAAACTATGACCACCATCTGTGACAAAGCCTTTAATGTCTTCAGTGTTGTCTACTTTTAATAAGACTGCTTTTTTTAAAGCATGCTGGCAAGACCTTTATAACACCTTGTTTTGCTGGACTTTAACCTTGAGTGTCAAAACACCTAGGTATCTTCGGGAGTTTTCACAGGATTATCACCTCTTCAAATGTCTCTGTAAAACAGTTCTGCTGGCTTTGCTCTGTGTTTCAGTATCGTACCTCCCTAATGACTCCAGCTGTCAGTGTATAATTCTGACAGTATTGACCCAGCCAAGCACAGAACTCTGCATGAAGGATCCATACTCCAGATCACATTTCAGCCTGAACTCTTGTCATTTAATCCCTGGGCCACTTCACTGGACTCCTTGAGTTCATTGCAGGTACCATAAAAGTTGTCTGGCATTGATACTGGGCATTAATCCTTCTTCAAAGACTGGATCGTGATTCTGGTTGTGCCTTAGTTCTTTTCAGGAATCATCCCCAGTATAACACCTTGGCAAACCAAGCCTTAGAGTATCCCTCTATGCAATTGTCGCTTCCAAGTGTTAGAAGTTAAGACTATCTGGCATTTTCTAAACCTTAAGTTAGTCTACACCAAAAGCTGTGCAGAGGATTTCCCCCATATATATGTGAATGATATTATTAAGCCTGGTACCTCTTTGGTGAAGAGACTGGGGGTTGGCTCATTAGACATAACCTGGCTATGGGTAGATTTCCTATGTAACCTGAGATGCTTTTCACTTGTCCACAGGGGTCTTAATTCCTTTGGTAAGTGCTTGCTCCTTGGGTATGAGACAGATGTAGCTCTAGGTGGGCCTCACAAAGATTCCAGGCTATGATTACTTCAATGCTAACACTTGAAGAAGACAAGTCATCAGTTCTCAGCAAGTGCCACCTCTACCAAGAGAAAATGTGATACCTGTGCTTGAGAAAATCATCAGCATGTTTACTAGGGAGATACATGAACACTTAAAAATTTGGATCTGCAAAGTGTGACTCATTGTACTCCATATCCTACCTGCATCTAATGGCAAAACTCTGCACAAGTCTTTTCTGTTTCTAACAGCATGGAGCCATCATGATGAGAGATCAACATCACATAGCAACAATACATTAAAAAATATTTGCAGACAGTATCTCTGACAATTTCAAAGAACCGATGAAGGATTTTTGTCAGGGTCAGAGGCTGGCCTTTCCAAAGAAAATGCCAGTGAACAGAAAGGAAGAAAGGAGATGCCAACCTCTGCAAAAAAAAAAAAAGTAAAAGACCGGCCTTTCTTTCCAACCTGTACAGCCAAGACCACAGAGCACCATGCTGGATCTAAGGTTTCAGTCTCTTGCTGAAGAAGAGAAGCTCAAGGTTCATCGCAGTCTTTCACAATGGTCCTCCTCTTGTCAGTTCATGCTGTATAGGCTCTTGGATGCCTTAGTGCTCTGCAAGCTCCTTTAGTCTCCAGCAAACGAAGCTCTCCTACCAGAAGCACAACGCCTGCCATCTGAATCATGGTTTTCCCCTTCACCCATCCCATGTTTCCCAATGATATGGCTATTTCTCTCTTGAGGCAAAGAGCATTTGCCTCCGTTCCCCCGCCCCAAAACCCCTGCTGTTTAGATAAAACAGCAGAATTTTAGTTGTTTGTCACCTTTAGTTTGTGGACTCTGGTGCTGAAATTAACTACTGTTCAATTTCTTTTTAGCCACTAGCGACATGTATCTAAGGGTGTGCTGCTTTGGTTTCCCTTAGTAAAATGCCTCTGGTGCCATGCAGTGATATCGTGAACCTTATTTTGCTCCAGGAACCTCTCTGTAACCTTATCATCAGAGGTCAGGCTTCTCATGCAGAAGGTTCTGTGTTCTCTGCACTCTGAATCCTGCACCGTACCATCCTTTTGTGAGCCTTGTTCTTGTTTTGAGAAAGATGGCAGGGCCAGCAACAGGAGCCCTTTTGTTCTAATGAGTTGTTTATTTGGATCCTAAAGTGACCCTGAAGGGTTTTTTTTGTTTTGTTTTTGTTTCCAGAAGAACAACAGTCTGCCATAGTGTTCATCTTTTGGATATAGGGAAAAAGCTCCACATTTTCATTTCAGAGAATTATTATCTTCTCTGTCCCTACTTCCAGTACTCCCTTACCCTTAGTTCTTTTCCACCTTGTGAATATCACCTCTCCTACATTTTTCTACAGCAGACAGTTGAGAGGGAATTAGCAGTTTTGTTGCACAAGTACTTTAGATTCTTTGAGAGAAGGAGAGGGACCTGTCTCAAACTGGAAGCATGGACCCAGATTTTACAAAAACAGGGTTATAGTCAAACTGCAAGGATGGGTTCTGACAGGTAAGTAAGGTTTTTCAATTGATTCAAAAGAACGAAAACCATGGGGTTGGAGATGTAGTTCAGTGGTAGAGTGCTTGCCTATGTGAAACCCTAGGTTCCATCCCCAGCATCTCAAAGAAAGAAAATCAAATACAGCATTTACTATCCTAAGTCTATGAATAACATGCTGTGACATGGTGTTCTTATCTGCATCCCCACCTCCATTTCCACCAGCTAAAGGCACTGTGCATGGTCTGTGGTCTGTCAGGTTCATGATAGTTCAGTCCTGATTGCCAAGAATACTTGAAATCTGATTCCACCCTAGTGACTACTTCTAACTGCTCCCTAAGGCAGGTTTATCCGCCGATCATTAATGATACAAAAATACTTCGCAGTTGTCGCTTCCTGTTTGATCCCGAATGTTGGTCCACATTGTACACTATAATAGGTGTTATACATGTAAGGAGGATTATGTGACATAATAGGGAAAATTGAAAATTTTGGTTAGTCTGTACTTCTGATAAAAACTGATGTTTAGCTATCCTCATTTAAATCCCCTGGTGCTAACATATGGTTGCTTTCACAAATCACAAATAGAGTGAACCTTAAGATATATGACAAAACTGCATGCCTGTAGTCCCAGCTACTTGGGACTGAGACAGGAAGATTACTTGAGTCCAGGAGTTCAACATCCTGAGCAACATAATAAAGACTCTCATCTCAGAAAGAAAAACACACATATTTCTTTTTTTCCTTTTGAGATAAAAACTTCTCTTAGAAGCAAAATTGGCATTTATATTGTTTGTGCTGTGTCCATCAGGATGAAGCAAAATTGAGGTTTTCTCTGAAGCTAATTGCATTACGATTAATGCCTCGTGTAATCACAGTAAACGATAGAAAGTAAAATACGGTGCCTACTTTTGAGAGGCTTATAGCTCAGTAGAATAATTCAAATCATTAACCATTTACTGAACTCCATGCTGTGTTCTAGGGATACAAAGCCTTCATGAGAGCTTACTGTGTGGTAGGGAAGCTATGTGGACAAGCAATGTACTATTAGGTGATTTTAATGCTTTGTGAATATTGTAGTATACTTACACAAACTAAATGGCTACAGTGCCACTATGCCATCTTATGGGACCACCATTGTATACATAGTCCATCACTGACTGAAGTGTGATTTGGTGCATGACTGTAATTACAGAACAGATTGATAAGTTCAGCAATAGAAGCATGTACTGGAGCAAAATTCAGCATATTTATAGAGCATCTGTTGTGTGCCAGACGTTCTACATAAAGGAGGATCAAACTGACATAGCCCTTGTCCTTGTGGAGCTTGCAATCTAGTAGGTCAAAGAGACATTAAACACATAAATGTATAATGTCAATTTGTGGTAAATTAATAAAAAAGTACTTTGGGGACTGCAGATGTAGCTCACTGGCATGATGCCTGCTTAGCAAGTGGGTGGCCCTAGGTTCAATTCTCAGCACCACAAAAATAAACACCAAAGTACTTGAAAATTTCAGGATACAGGTAAACTTTTTTAAACTAATAAAACCAGGTAGAAGGGATATTTCTATGCCAAGACCTAAAAAACAAGCCTGGGTTCATTCCTGTTGTTCAAGTAATGGAATCAGGAAAGTTCTGGGCTAATTGTAGATAGAAGTTTAATATGGCAAGAAAGTAGTGCACTAGGGAGAGACTATGACAGGATTGGAATAGATTGGAGCCAAGATTGTGTAGGACCTTTCTAGCCTTGGTAGGGATTATGGATTGAATTCTAAATAAATGTGAGAAATCAGTGAAGTTTTTTTCAATAATCACTCTAGAGTGATCTTTTTGGAGAAAGATCAGAAAAAAGGCAAGACTTAGCAAGGTTCTAAGCAACTTCGTTAAGACACTAAAAAAAAAGTCCCGGGATGGGGAGACATTACTGGGGATTTAGCTCAGTTGGTAGAGTGCTTGCCTAGCATGCACAAGGCCCTGGGTTCAACCCCCAGCACCATCCAAAAAAAAAAAAAAAAAAAAAAACTCTGGGGATGTAGCTCAGTGGTAAAGCACCCCTGGATTCAATCCCCAGAATAAAAAACAACAAAGAAAAAAAGGAAAGCGCAGAAATGGAAAGACTATCAAATGTTCTTACTGTGGGTTTGGGGATGAAACGATTATGGGTTGACTTTCAGTAGTACTAGTGGAGTGGTAGTAGTGGACAGGACGATGCTAACCTCAGAACAAATGAACAGAATTTGGAAATGTGGATGAAAGAGTGGATGCAGTTTTAGGCAAAGAACAACATCTATTTTCCTGGTTTGAGCAATTAAGTAGTTTGGTGTGCCATTTACTGAAATGGGAATTCCCTGAAGGAAAAACCTGGGTTTTTTTTTTTTTGGTGGTGGAAGGATCAGAATTCAGGGCCGGTTTCACAAAGGAGATAATCTTTAAAGTGGGTCTAATATAAGACATTGTTAAAAGCAAATCTATTACAGATCAAGATGAGTAACGGAGATATAAAGAGCTCTGAGAGTTGAGCAGGAATAGAGCTCAGCAGTTAATAGGAAGGTTTCTTGGAAGATATGGGATGTGAATTTACCTGTGAGGATTGAATGGTATTTGGATTAGTCTAGGAGAAAAATTGCAAGAAGAGAAACCATATGAACAAAAAGCAAGACAGGCATGTTATATGAATTAAGTCATAAGAACAATTTAAGTAGAACAAAGGAGATTGAACCAGGAAACAAAAAGGAGGTAATAGGGACCAGATTTATTTATTTATTTGAGATGGGGGTTCCCAGGGACATGAAAATTATGCTGAGATTATAAAGGGTGAATATTGGCATTTTCGGATGGTTAGGATGTTGGTTATGCGTCAAATGAATTAAAATAGAGAAGATTGGTCTTTGTTTCACTTTTTTTTTTTGGAAATTCCTAATAGTGCCAGCATAGAAGTAAGGGCTTTGGTTGGATTTACAAATCTAGAGGGAATGAAAGAAAAAGTGAACAGGACTTGGATGATTTAATGGAACTAGGGGTGGGGAGAAACACAGTTAACTTTGTAACTGAGTAGTTGATTTTTGACCAAAGTGAAAAAAGTTGGGAATGGGACTAATTGAAATAGAAAGCTTGATTTTAAATATGGTAGGGATGGGTAATGGAGTAAAGTGTTTCATGAAGAACATTAAGTCAGAGCAAGCCAAGTGTACTTGTGATTTCAAACACTGTTTAAAAGCAAAACCTTGGGCAAAGAAAAAATTGGATTCCGTATAGATCAAGAAAGACCACTATTCCATACCTCTGTAAGACAGGGAAACTAATTGTTCTTGATTCTTTACTCTGTATCATATTGTGCTTGCTCTTCTTTCCCTCAATTTGATTATCCTGCTATATATTTTAAGTGAGGTTTTCTGTACTTTAACAACTTCTTTTTTCGCTTTTTATGAGATTGTGCCATTTGCTTTCTTTATCGTCATGAGTGTTGGCCCTGACTGTGTCCCTTCTGCTTTTTTCCCCTGCAAAGAAATCCAATGGGAGAAAATAGTTTTTAGGGGAAAGGCACTTTCACTTTAAAAACCTGTTGAAATTGAGATAACAGTTTGGCATGTGCAAGGAATACCAAATTACCCCCTAAAGCGTGGTCAACACTGTTACCCCAGTCAAAACTTTTGGCTTTTGATCATACATTCCTCCTTTGATGTCATAATCTTTTGAGATTCTTCTAAACTAGTTGCTGACCAGATGGATGAATGTCATTTTAGTCATGTTCTGTGTGTTATTGTGTTTTAGGAAAAAACTAGAGGGTGGGGGCTTCCTCCTATAAAGAGCTAAAGAGTTGGCTACCTGCAGTTTCTTTGTCTTAACATCTTCTTACTACCTCCTACAGGGATCCATACGGCTTTGGAGATAGTCGAGACACAAGACGAGATCGATCTCCAATCCGAGGAAGTCCAAGGAGAGAACCCAGGGATGGCAGAAATGGCCGGGATGCCCGTGATAGCAGAGACATTCGAGACCCCCGTGACTTGCGGGACCACAGAGACAGCAGAGACATTCGGGATCACAGAGACAGCAGAAGTATGCGCGATGCTCGGGACATGAGGGATCTTAGAGACTTTCGTGACCTAAGAGATTCTAGGGATTTTCGAGATCATCGGGACCCCATGTATGACAGATACAGAGACATGAGAGACTCCCGAGAGCCTATGTACAGGTACTTACATAGCCATCATGCTTCCTTGTTTGTTAACAGCCTTTGTGTGTTTTGCTTGAATTAAGTGAAAGCTCTGTGAGAGCAGTGACTTTATCAGCCTTGCATTTTCTGTGTCTATCAAATAATAGACATGGGGGTGCTCAATAAATTTTGCTAAATGTGTGAACAATTAATTAGTTATGCTTAGTGAATGAATCTGGATCTTTCTCTGTCTTGTAAAAGACAATAAATATATGAAATATATGTATAATAGCCAATAAATATATGAAAAGATGCTCCATATCATTAGTCCGCAGAGGAATGCAAATAAAAACCACAGTGAGATACCATTTTATATCTTATGTGAATGGTTACAATATATATTTTTTTTAATACAGAAAATAGTATCTGCAAGGTATGGAGAAATTGGAACCTTCTTACATTGCTGGTAGACATGTAAAGGGTATATGGCCCCTGTGGGAAAAAGTTTGGTAGTTCCTAAAAAAGTTAAATATAAAATTATCATGTGATCCATTAGTTCCATTCCTGAGTACATACCCAAAAGAATTGAAAAGAGAGGCTCAATTATATATGAATGTGCATAGCAGCACTATTTATACAAGATAAGAACTAGAATCAATCCAAATGTCTGTCAAGAGACAAATGGTTTTTTAAAATGTTATATATACATACAATGGAATATTATCTGGCCATAAAAACTCAAGAAGTTCTTGTTTTTGTTTTGTTTTGTTTTGTTTTGTTTTGTTTTGTTTTGTTTTGTTTTGTTTTGTGCGGTGTAGGGGATTGAACCCAGGACCTTGTGCTTGTGAGTCAGGCATTCTATACTGAGCTATATTCCCAGTCCAAGAAGTTCTGATAGATGTTAAAACATGGATGATCCTTGAAAACATGCTAAGTGAAACAAGCCACACACACACACACACACACACACACACACACACAAAGCCCAGTTATTGTATGCTTCTACCTGTATAAAATATCTGGAATAGGCAAATTCATGAAAGACAGAAAGTAGAGATTACCAGGGGCTAGGGAGAGGAAGGAATAGGGAGTTACTGCTTCACAAGTAGAAATTCTGTTTGAGGTAATGAAAGTTTTGGACATAGAGAATGGTGACAGTTGTACAACACTGTATTTCCACTGGATTTTACACTTAGAAATGATTAAAATGGCAAATTATTATTATATATTTACTGCAACTTCTACATAGCATAGAGAAGAGAGGTGGAGGCATTAAAATCATTCCTAAAAATTATTATCAGTAATTATCACTGGGTCTTTTGCATTTACTGTATACCAAGGACTATACAAACTACTTTCTGTAGATCATCTCTGTTCATCCCTCTGTCCTTAACTTAATTACAGCCACAGAGATGATAAGCAGTTAGTTCCAGATACAAAGCTTTTTGTCTGAATCCAAAGTCCTGTGTCTTACTTAGAGGGACCTGGGTCTTGAAAATTTTTCTAAACCTGATTTTTGCAGGATAGGACAGAGTTTTAACTTGGTGAAAACTTCCCTAACTTTTCAGGAGAGAAGGCTCTTATGATCGATACCTGCGGATGGATGACTATTGCAGGAGAAAGGATGATTCTTACTTTGACCGTTACAGAGACAGCTTTGATGGACGAGGCCCTCCTGGCCCAGAAAGTCAGTCTCGTGCAAAAGGTAAAGTACCAGAAATAGTCCATTCCTGTTACCATCATAAAACACTACCAAAGAAAGGTGATACTAATAACCAATACCCCAGCTGGAAAGGGGCTAATGTGTTGGCCAGGCAGTTCATAAAAAGAAATATAAATAGCTTGTTAATGTTTAGAGAACATTGAGTTTGAAAATAATTTCAAGTTCAAATTAACACCATCGTCTTGTTTAGTCATCCATCAAGAAATATGAAATTCCAGAAATGAGAAATGAACAAAAGATTGGAGCTGAAGACATTAAATGCTTGCTTTTTCGCTCATTGACGAGAAAACTATGACTGTCTGCAATATCTATACAACATGAAATTTTGTTTTGTTTCTTTATCATTTTTACCTGATCACATCTCTCTTTTAGGTAAAGACAAACTCCGTTTTTAAATTTAGTTTTAGAAAAAGCATAAAGGGTTTATTTAGTGAAAAGAAATATACCCCAGGGAAATGTGCAGTGAGCTGTCTCAAGAGAGAAAGTGGATTTTTCTCAATACATTTAAAGTTTTTTAAATGAACTAGGCACAGTGGCACATGCCTGTAATCCCAGAGACCCAGGAGGCTGAGCCAGGAGGATCACAAGTTTGAGGCCAATCTCAGCAATTTAGAGAGACCTTTAACAACTTAGCAAGACCCTGTCTCAAAATAAATAATACAAAAACTGGGGCTCAGCGGTAAAGTGCACCTGGGTTCAATCCCCACTACCAAAAAAAGTTTGTGCCTTTTAATCAGTTTCATTTTTATAAACTTAATAATAAAAAAAATTATTATAAAAATTATTATTTTTAAGAAGTAGATATAAGAATTACTTTGGAGAGTCCTCTGGCTTTTTTTTAATAGACAGTCCTTATTTCAGATTTCTCTTGATGGTATCTTGCAGAGCGTTTGAAACGTGAGGAACGGCGTAGAGAAGAGCTTTATCGTCAATATTTTGAGGAAATCCAGAGACGCTTTGATGCTGAGAGACCTGTGGATTGTTCTGTGATTGTGGTCAACAAGCAGACTAAGTAAGACCCCTTGGATATCTCTCTCTATAAGGAAATGTGTCAGAAGAGAAATTCAGGTTCCTGCTTAGCTGCTCTACCCCACTGAACTTGGGCTGTGTATTCTGGTATTGTTATGAGGATTAGCTGGAGTTCTTTGAGTTGTAGGTGACAGAAACCCCAATTCAATCTGCCTTAAATCCAAAAGGGAAATTTTTAGTTTGCTAATTGGAAGTTTGGTCATGGCCACATTCGTGGTCAGACTGTATGATCAAGACTTGGTCTCTGTGTTGGTGTCTCAGCACAGCTTCCCTTGGTGTTCTTATTCTCATACAGGTTTTCTACGAGACAAAGTAGAATAGCTAGATATGTGAGCTTATTAACAAACCCTTTGAAAGAGAGCTTCTCTTTTCTGATGCTTCCACCGAAAGTCCTGAATTGTTCTCATTAGATTGGCCTGGCTCACTTTTCCTTTCCCTGATCTTGTCACTTGCCAGGGGTGTTAGAATGCCATATGTCTTGTGCCCATCCCTAAAGCTAGAGGTGGAATTAGTCCTGTGGACCCATGTGAACTGAGAGTGGGAGACGGAGTAGATATTAATCAAAGCAATAGATCCCCCTTCATGGGACAGTCCCAAACCCCTAATACTTTGGGAAGTACGGCTCTGTTTTCCAGCCAAAAACTATGCCTACTTTGTGAAGGGCCCTGGCCTTGCAGAACTGTTAGATGACCATGTTAGCCATGCCAGAGTTGATAGCACAATTCTGTTTCACCTCTGTTTACATTCTCACCTGGGAAGAGGCAGAGCAGAGAAACAGAAAGGGAGATAGCAGCTGCAGTCTTGACAGTAGCTGTGTTCCCTTTCCCCAGTTGGTTAGTAAATAACATCATGTATTTTCTAGTAGTTTGGGGTTAAAGAGCTAATTTCAAGTCAGTGACTAGGGAAATAGGTGTTGAGACACCACGCAGCAGGCAGAGTTCACAGACTCTGGGTAACTTGTTCAGAGATAGATGCTGCTTTAACTATAGCTTTTTCTGGATACATGATAATAACAGCTATCATTTTCTGACCACCTACTTTGTACTACCCCATGCTAGGTGCTTTATGTAAATTATTTTTAATCTTCACAGTAATCATATTATTGACTGTATAGTTGTATTCATTCAGCAAGTGTAGATGCTAGGTTCAAGGACTATCTGATAGCAACAGTAAGCAAACACACACAGCCCCTTTCTCTTGTTGATCTCACAGCCTATTTGGAAAATGAAAAAAAATAATATGTGGTGATGAGTCCTATGAGAAAAGTAGAGAATATCAGAGCTCTAATTTAAATTAGAAGGAAAGTCAAGGAAATGACAATAGAGCTGAGCCATATTATTCCTATTTTATTGGTTAAAAAAAAACAGGTTGGTAAGAGGTAATTGGATTTATTTAAATGGTTACAACTTTGCAAACAACTGTTGGGGCTGAGATTCAAACATGTCTTTCTAGCATCAAAGCTCATGTTTTTCCCACTGTTATGCAGACTCCCCAAAGGCAGATAAGTGCTACAAATCTTAGGCAGCAGGACGATGTTAAGGAAGGACCACTGGACTAGAGAATCAACAAGAGTGTATCAAATAATAGACTACTGTCAACTTCCTGTGTGATCTCAACTAGATCACAGCCATCCTGGAAAAGCTAGCGGAAGGAAGGCGGTCTAGATCCTTGGAATCTCAGGAGGGCACTGGGGAGCTAGAATTTGAATTCTCTACAGGCACATGTGCAGCTGACTGAGGTACAACAGTGTGCAGATTGAGAGTTGGTCAAGAAGCACTGATCTGGATCCTCTTTATTCTTGCAGAGATTATGCTGAATCTGTGGGGCGGAAGGTGAGAGACCTCGGCATGGTTGTAGACTTGATCTTCCTCAACACAGAGGTGTCGCTATCTCAAGCCTTGGAGGATGTTAGCAGGGGAGGGTCTCCTTTTGCTATTGTCATCACTCAGCAACACCAGATTCACCGTTCCTGTACAGTTAACATCATGTTTGGAACTCCACAAGGTACGGAACCAAGAAGGCCAGAATCTCAGAGGGCCATTGCTGGTGCTTTAACTCTTCTATGCCTTACTTCTACAAAATAGGTTTTGGGCAAATGACTCATATATCTGCTCAAATACAGTAGGGCCCTTCCCCAAGTTTAATGCACTGGAGGAGACTTACATAGTCATTTATTAGTCTGATTTTTTCTCAGCAATATAGTTCTGGGTCTACTTTAGCCATTAGGTGTATGCAGTAAATATGCTGACAAATGTTAAATCAGCTCTGAGGTAAGGGTTTGTAGCATTCACTGATCTCTATGGTGTAAGTATTCCCATTGGGTCCCATATCAAGTCATGAAGGTGAAGAACTGAATGGAGAGTTGGAAAGAAATACATCCATTGAGCTCTTGCCAGTGAGAGCTGACTTCAGCATACCTCTGGTGCACGCTGCACTGAATGCAATAAAATCCTTGCTTTTGCCTAACTCTCTAACGGGGAACAGAGAATATCACAGACAGAATCCTGTTAATGTGCTAGAGAAATGAGCAGACGGATTGTGAGAATGGGGAGGAGGTTCTGATTCCCTAGATGTCCTTCAAGTCCTTCTCCAAAGTAGCTTTTAGTATTTTGAGGCCCAAGTGTTGAGACTTAGCCAGCTGATGTCGTACTCAAGGCTCTTATAGCCTGGACTTTCCTTTCCCACCACACCCAGGATCTCTATCAGCCAGACTAGTTATGCTCATAGTCTCAGAATATGTAGGGATCTCTAGTGAGTCAGTTGTCTCCCAGGAAGTCTTCAAGATTTGTGAGGACATTTATATAAAGTTCTGAGAAGTCTTCCCTCCATCCTGCAAAACTGTTGCCCACTGGTAGGAGGAGGGATTATTTGGGGTCACAATTTGATCTTAATCCATGACTTTTGAACTGACGAATTACAAAACAGTAGGCCAGCTCTGTCCTCAGGAGCACAGTGGAGAGCCAGGCTTTACAGAGGGCTTTTTGGCCTCCTGCTGCTGGTCTAGAGGCTGCCGGCCTGCCTCCTATGGTTATTCCCCACATGATCTGTTTGAATCTGTGGGAGGCTGTCATGTTTCTTTGGGTTTTACTACAAGTCTGTGATCTAGGAATTTCCCCAAAGAAAGAGCTCTATACAAAGGTGTGTATTTCCCACCAAAGATATCCATTTACCTCTCATCTCCCTCCCCTCCCCTGCCCACCCCACCTCCCTCCTAACCTCAAGGCTTTTTGTCATCGAAATGGTTTTCTTGCTAGTTTGAGGCTAAGAAAGGCTTGGTAGAGTACAGCAGGTGGGCACTCGGATCTGTCATGGGAGAAAATAACTCATGTCGTTCCCTCCTACAGAGCATCGCAACATGCCCCAGGCAGATGCCATGGTACTGGTGGCCAGAAATTATGAGCGCTACAAGAATGAGTGCCGGGAGAAGGAACGTGAGGAGATTGCCAGACAGGCAGCCAAGATGGCTGATGAAGCCATCCTTCAGGAAAGAGAGCGAGGAGGCCCTGAGGAGGGAGTACGTGGGGGGCACCCTCCAGCCATCCAGAGCCTCATCAACCTGCTGGCAGACAATAGGTACCTCACTGCCGAAGAAACTGACAAGATCATCAACTACCTACGAGAGCGGAAGGAGCGGCTTATGAGGAGCAGCACCGACTCTCTGCCTGGTGAGCTACGTGGCAGGGCCGAGGTGAAGTTCTGACTCTGCATTTCTCTAATCCCAGGCTCTGTTGGGAGGGTGTCAGGCCCAAGGCTCCTTAGGGTGGGTAAGGGAGATGAACCCATCCCTTGGGTTCTCCCATGGGCTACCCGTGCTAATCTGATTAATGATAACTTAAGATTTGAGTACTGAATTCTGATCCCTAATCTATAATTACTGTAGTAGAGTAGTATTGCTGCTCCCTGGTAACCAAAATGGATGCTACTCTTTTTTTTAATTTTTCCAGTTTTCTTTGGGAACTAGGCTGTTGTCTGTAAACAGCACATATATACCATGAAGTGACCCCTTTGGGAAATTGATGTCATTGTCTGTGTACTGTGTGATTCATGTGACTCAGTGATTGTTTTTCTTCCCTTGGCTGCTAGGCCTCCTGCCCTTGGGGGGTACTTTCAACCAGATGCCTCCCTCTTCTGTTTTCCAGGCCCGATTTCCCGCCAACCACTCGGGCCGACCTCGGGTGCCTCGCTGAAAACACAGCCAAGCTCCCAACCGCTCCAGAGCGGCCAAGTGCTCCCCTCTGCTACACCCACTCCAGCTGCACCCCCCACCTCCCAGCAAGAGCTTCAGGCCAAAATCCTCAGCCTCTTCAATAGTGGCACGGTTGCGGCCAATAGCAGCTCTGCAACCCCCTCAGTTGCTGCCGGAAGCACCCAGAACCAGAATTTTTCCACAGCAGCGAACAGCCAGCCTCAGCAAAGATCACAGGCCTCTGGCAATCAGCCTCCAAACATTTTGGGACAGGCAGGATCTGCTCGGAACATGGGTCCCAGGCCTGGGGCCCCTTCCCAAGGGCTCTTTGGCCAGCCTTCCAGTCGCCTGGCACCTGCTAGCAACATGGCTAGCCAGAGGCCTGTGTCCTCCACAGGTATCAACTTTGACAATCCAAGTGTACAGAAGGCTCTGGACACACTGATCCAGAGTGGCCCTGCTCTCTCTCACCTGGTTAACCAAACCACAGCACAGGTGGGGCGGCCCCAGGGCCCCATGGGATCTTACCAGAGGCATTACTGAGGCTAAATTGTTCAGCCATCCCTAGTCCCCTCATCCCCTGGCCTCCTTCCACTTCATTCTAAATAGAGTTGTTTGGAAGATGTTGTTTGCGGCTCCAGGTCTACACCGAATGTCATATAAGTTTCTACCACCTGCTCTCTCTTCTGCCCAAGGCTGTGTTGCTTACTCCTTACAGAATCAGAGTTTATACTGCATTGGGGGTGTATCTTTTTTGTTTTTTGGTAGAAAATAAATATCTCTGGGGTCACTTAGGCAGTACAGGTGTCTGGGCTGTTTATATTTGATGGGGTTTCCCTGGTTCCTCTGTCTGCTGGATTGTAGGGGAAAGGAAGAAGCCACGCCCGAGCTGGCATCTGTCATGACAATAGCCACCACCTTTGCTTATTTTGAACCTGCCAAGTCTTTTCCACCTTGCATATGTTGGCCAGA
Organism: Sciurus carolinensis; assembly: GCF_902686445.1. NCBI lineage: Eukaryota > Metazoa > Chordata > Mammalia > Rodentia > Sciuridae > Sciurus > Sciurus carolinensis. Next base: position 13,541,276 of record NC_062214.1, read on the forward strand.
GCTGGAGCTCCTACCAGTGTTGACAGAGAAGCAGCCTGGACTTGGCAGGCACAGTGTTGTCACTATGCCCCATCCCATGTGTATGGGGTCCTGCTCAAGGCTTGGATCAGCACCCAGGATTGGTGAAGAATGACCGTGACAGCCACAAAAGGAGGGTCTCCTGCCTGCAGCAGGGTGATAACGAACTGGGGGTTTGGGGGGGTATTTGTTTCCTTTTTTATTTTCATTTTGTTGGAGAGTCCCCAGTGGAGGACTGAACAGCTCCAGTCACCAGCAGTTTGACACTAACTGTGAATCTGGGCCCCACCACTCTTCCCCGGAACATCTCTGTCAGCACCTCCCTCTCCAGCGGCACTTCATGGAGTTGGATTTGAGAAGGCAGCTCTAGACTCTGGCAGTGGACTCCCATCTTTTCAGTGATTTGTTTTGAACCTTTGGCTCAAAAACCCAGGCTTTTGTTTCCATCTGGACTCTTGTTCTGTTATCTGAGCAGCAGGAGGTAGGGACCATTTTGATGTCATACTTTTGGTAGCTGGACATGTTCTCAATGCAGACAGTGTTCATAACTTTTGAGCCAGAGTGAGATTGTTGGAGGGCTTCTGGCTGCTGCTCTGAATGGAGCCAAAAGAAACCACCCTTTCCCTAGGGACTGTGCTCATTAGAGCCCAGTGGATCAAGTCTCAAGGGGCCCCCGGCAGAGCTGAGGGCAGAGACTTCAGCCGAGTCCCTGCCAGTGGCTGAGCAAACAACAGTTTCAAAACTCAAAGGTCCCCAAATGACAGCATTTTATGTTCTGACATGTTTGTGTTATATAGTGGTTTTTTTTTTTTTTTTTTTTTTTTTTTTTTTCCTCTTTGGAACTCTTGTGTTGTTAATAAAATGAAATGATTACTTTTTAATTAAAGTGAAAAAGTCAAAACTGTGTTCATCTTTCTTGGGTGTGAATGACTATCTGCAGCACCTCTTTGCAGGGCACTTTTTGCCAGGGTTAGGTGAGGGCTGCTTCCTTGAGGACTCCAGTCTGCCATTGCTTGTCCTCAATTTAGGGTCAGGCCTCAACCTCTTCACCCAGCCTGAGCCTTTGTGTGCAGCTCACCATAGTGAGGAGCTTTCATAATGGTTCAGGGCAGAAGCCCACTGCCTAATTATGCTGTTCAACATCCTGCTCTTGGCAGGCATGCAGGGTCAAAGGTGTGTCCTCTTGTTCTAGGAAAGGGACATGGTTGTGAAGGGGTTTTCTCTGGCAGATAGGGGGACATTTCCGTTTTGATTTCATCTCAATTGGTACTCTGTCCTCATTATTGTGCAGATAGTTGGTAAAATCCATAGTCAGGACCTGAAAGCTTTGGAGAGCTTTTAATAAGCAGAGTGAGTGACAAGAAGCCTCTGATGGGTTAGGAACCAACATTCCATCAGTGCTTTTTTTTTTTTTGCCTCCCCTAGAGGGCTTGCCACCTCCTAGGAGAGCAGATACCTCCCAGGTTGCAATGCTTGCTGGGACAGGGCCCCAGTGCTGTCTGCACACAAATTGGACAACCAATTGGACCTAGGGCATCTGCTCGTCTCTTCTGTCAGCAGAGTTTAGTGTTTCTGACAGTCTGGGTTCCTCCTGGAGGGGCCCCCTGGATTTCCAAACAGCACACCTCAGGCTGTGAAGGGTATAATAAAATTATTTTTATTGCATTTTGTGCAGACGGGAGTCTAAAAAATTAATACAGTAAAAGCCTTAAAGCATTAAATGGGAGCATTCAACAATAAAGGAAAGAACGAAGTCTCTCCTTTTCATATTGGCACAAAGAACACAAGATCAATACTGAGGCAGGATGCGGAATACTGAAACACACTGAAAATTAAAGGCAGGCCTAATAATAATAGTAATAATAGTAATAAATACTCTGGATTTGGTTTGCAACCTCTCTATTTACAAGGTTTTCAACTTCATTGCATTGCCCTGCACATAGACCGTCTAAAACAAAAGCAACACTAGTTAATCACTACAAGGCTATTGAAATATTGCACTCAGAATAAAGTCACTTGAATGAACATGAAACATCTAACTACAGTGATTATAAAGATAATTTGATGAATGACGTGATAACATTCATAACAAATATTGCACATGTAGCACAGAAAACTTGGGTTTTTGTTGTGGGATGTTTGTTTCATCAACGGAAACTTTGCTCTTGCCAACCAGACGGTCTGGGCCCAGATAGTGCAACTTTGGTTCCCTAATTGGTGTTGACAACCACCACTGCCCAGCCCCACCACTTTAACCTAGAATGCTCAGGTCCCCAGAAAGCAGGACCCATGGTTCTCAAAGGGAGGTCTTTAGAAAGATACAGGGGGCTGGTGTCTAAACACTTCCAACTTTCTGACTAGTACCTGGAAGAATCTATCCAGGACCCGATTAAATCTAACTGGCAGACCTCCAGACCTATCCCCAACCACACCTGACCCTGTCCAGATGGCACCAGCTGCAGCTCTCTGCCTTGGGCTCAAAGGAAAGGAGGTGGTGAGGTCAGTGGCCCCAGCTCTGGGAGATGGGCAGAATGTCTAACTAGGTGCGCAGTTCAGGGCCCTGGGGCTGGGGATGCTGTACCCAGTCCCAGAGGGCGCTGGAACGAGCATGCAGTGCCTGTATCCCTCAGTGTCCTGGGGGAAGGGAACTGGCCAAACGCCTTCTCTATGGGCAGAATGCCCCTCTGACAGGGCTCATAGGGAGAAGCGCCAAGGACGAAGGGGAGGAAGCCAAAGGCCTTGGGTCCTAGTAAGAGGATAGGCGCTAAGAACAAAGCCCAAGTGACGCCAGCCCTCCCCCAGGCCCGGATGCCTGGGAGATGCAGCTAGAGGCCGCTGCTAAGCAGGGAGGCCTGGCCCCAGAACACGGAGTAGGCAGGGTGATACCCAAGACTGGAGCTGTGGATTGGGACAGGGGAGGGAACATCAGGGGCGGTGCTGGGGCCGCCCAGTGGGTCTGACCCCTAAACCAGAATTGCCCCCTCCTCCCTCAACTGACCCAGGGAGGAAACTGGGGAGGGTGCGCCCTCCAACTCCACGATTTCAGTCTTTGGCGAGGAGCCATGGGATGGGGGAGCAGGCGACAAGCCAACTGAGGAGAGACGCCTGCTCCCCAGCGAAGGCACCGGGGCGGGGCTTCCTCGGTGGGGCGCGGGCCGCTCTTGGTTTCTCCGTCTTGAGGAGCGCCCCTCCCCTATCCTGGCCCCAACTTGCATAAGAGCCGAAGAGAAGAGGTTGCGCACGCGCCTCTGCAGCCACAGTGGAAGCTCACATCCCGCTGGGAGGCGAATCCAGGGGAAGCTGGACACGTCTCACTTGTCTCGGAAAAGAACTGGAGGGAAGGGAAGGAAGCCAAGGGCACGCGGAAAGGACGAGCAGGCGAGAGCGGACGGGGCGAGGGTGTCGAGGGACCAGGACCACGACCCCCGCCTGGGCCTAAAGCACTTTTGCTCTCAAACTCTCGGACGTCAAGGAAAACTCAGCTTCCCGAGGCCTCCGCCTCCCCTGGGCGCCCCCAGCGGGAGAGCTGGACCGTGGCGAGAAGTCCGTTGCGCTTCTAGTTACATAAATATGGGGACTTTAAAAATACACGCGATGTCTCCTGTACACTATGTATAGGCTCGGCCGGCCCGCGCCCCGCGGCTCGGCGGAGACGTGGAGCGCCGCCTTCCCAGCCCGCGCGCCCGGGGCCGCTGGGAGCGAGCAGCAGCGCGGGGGAGCGCAGCGCGAGGACGCGGCGGGCGCGGGAAGGGGACGGGGCCGCGTGGACTGCCTGCGGGTCCTCAAGGCCCCAGTTCCTCTCCTTTCCGCACCTGCTCCCGAGCCTTATTGCAGCGTCTCCTCCGGCGGGGCGAGACCGGGCTTAGAAAACGGGCAGCGCAGCCGGGCCGACGGACCCGCAGGCCGACCGGGCGCTCGGGGCTGTATTTCCGCACTCCGGGCGCCCTTTCCGAGTCAGCCCCAACGGGCGTGGCCTCCGGGCTTCAGGCAGCGGGGAAAGGGGCCAGGGCACGGGCACAGGGTCTGTATGTAAACGGTGACAGCGGCGGGGGGCGCGGCGAGGGCTCCGGGGCCGCGGGCCGGGCGCGCTGGGGCCCGGGTGGAAGGTCCTGGCCCTCAGGAGTAGATGGTGATGACCTCGCGGCCGCCGCCGCGAACCAGCATCACCCGATCCAGGTGCTCTGTGAGGACCTCGAGGAACTCCATGTCTGCGCGCCGGTCAAGGAAAAAGGCTCGCCCCTTTTCTCCCTACGGAACAGGGTCTCCAGGGCACTCGCGCGCCTGCGTCCCTGTCCGAGGTGCTGTCCTGAAGCACGACGGGCTCAGACCTTTCATCCCAGGACTGGGACCAGATTCCCTGAGCCCGCCTCCCTGCCCAACCCCCAAATTCTTAAATCCAGGATACAGTTTTCATCACCATTGCGGTTTCGGGGAGGTCCAGGCATGTTGAGTAAAACGAGCTTGGCGTCCCGGGATTTCTTCACGATGACCTCGTTCAGCCGCACAGCCGTGTGCATGCGCCGCACGTTGGATTGGTTCCTGCGGGAGCAAGGAGAGGGGAACGCATGAGCTGGGGAGGGAAGAGTTGGATTCAGTTGCCCTCCCAGCCAGAACCGGGCTGGTGGGGGCTGGGTTCTTGCAAGCCCGTGACCACCAACCCCAGACCTCTCCAAGCTGAGCTATTAAGAGACTCCAGAGGTCAGGGCACCCCTGGGGGCTCGTGGGAGAACGAGGAGAGTAGAGACCCTAGCCAACCTGGGGGATAGAATGAAAAAATGCTGAACCACTTACAAGTTCTCCCACTCCCTTGAGGAAACACAGAAGCAAAGAGAAAGACAAAGAGGTGTCAGGAAAAGAGGAGGCTGGGTCATGAGCCACCGTCATCCACCCTGAACCGACACTGGTCCCGCCCCCTCGGCCCCCACATCCTTTGCCTTTCTACTTCTTGAACCTGGAAGTTCTGATGCTTAGAATTCAGGCCAAACCCTGCAAGTTCTCAGATGGGGAAAACGAGACCTCCTTCCGGACCTTCGGACTCACAGACCAGGACCCCTTCTGCTTATTTTTTCTGCCATGGTGAGCAGGACCCTTTAGGCTCACCCCACCCCAAGCCCGTAGCCCCCAGGCCCATACGGCTTCATGCTGAAGAAGTCCTTGATGCCCTCCGAGGAGACAGGACTGGGGCCCTTATTCTTCTCTGCCACGGACTTGTCCTTGGTCCAGGTGAGATGCACCTTCTCAGGATCTGTCTCGCCCTCCCCCTCAGGCTCCTCCCCTGGGGATGGCGAGCTGCTGGGGCAGCTGGGAGCACTCTGATCATGGATCAGCTGCACCTGAGGGTGAATGAAGCGGAGAAGGTGACTCCTTTGGCAGCCAAGGGTCCCGCTCCACCGGTTGGGGCCAGGCCCCTGCAGCTGCCCACCTCCTCCTCTGGCTTCTCCTCGCTGTCACCAGCCGTCTCTTCTGGGACATTGAGGCGGAGCCGAGTGTTGGCTGGATTCTTTCTCCGGATGGAGCCTCGAGACTCATCTGTGATGCTCTGAATCTAAGGAGTGACACAAGTTGGCACCACTCGTGCCGGCCGAGAGCTGCCTCCAGAGCCCGCGTTCCGCCAGGAGCCAGCCGCCTGTCAGAGCAGCGCAGGACCTCACGCCCCAAGAGCGGCTGCACCGCTGACTGTGCCACTGCTTTCCGGAGCCCGGGCCCTCCCCATCCCACAGCCAAAGGGCTAACCCTGCCCGGCGAGGTTCCAGCGGAGCACGGTGGCCCACCTCCGTCCTGGCTGGCACGTGCACATGCCATTTTTACTATCACCCGGGGTAACCCCCCAACTTTGGAGATCCTGCCTTCTCAGACAAAGGGGCACCCATTACTCATCCCTCTGAGGCTCCATCACCCACATTCTTTCTGGGGGAGGGGGCGCTGGGGGTTGAGCCCAGGGGCTCCTTACCCCTGAGCCCATCCCCAGCTCCCTCTACTGTTTTTTGAGACAGGGTCTCACTGAGTGGCTTAGAGCCTTGCTGAGTTGTGGAGAATGGCCCTGAACTTGCAGTCCTCCTGCCTCAGCCTCCCAAGTTGCTGGAACCACAGTCATGTGCCCCCGTGCCTGGCCTTCAGCCCCATTCTGAGAAACGTATTAACCACACCTGGGAGACTCATAACCCAGGTTCGGTCCCCCTCACCTGTACAATCTGCCACCCAGAGCAACCTAGCGCCACCTCCAGGAGTTTTACCCCCAGTCCTGGGGTGCCATCACTCATTTCCCTAAGGACTCCCTGGGTGGGTCTTTCCCCACAGCCCCAGGACCAACGGCCCACGCCTGAGAGGTCTCACATCCACACTCCACGGGGACCCATCGCTGTGCTTACAAACATCTGTCATCCGCTTTCTGAGAGTGTTACATGAACCCTTGGCATGTGGCCCACGCTGGCAGCCCACAGCCCCGAGGGTTCATCATCCCTACACGTTTAGCATCCATTACTGCCCCTTGGGCCCCAAAGTCACATAGAGAGGACAATCCACTCCACATGCCAAGGTCCCTCTGCCCTGTGACTTTGGGACCTCCCAGTGCCAGGAGGTGGGGTTGAGGGAGTAAGGGTGGTGGCAGCCATGCTGATGGCCAGGGGCACCCAGCCTGGGCCACCCTATGCCTCGGCAGACCCCGAGCTGGCAGCACTGCAGGCTGAGCCCGCCAGGGCACCTCACCTCCCGCTCGCGCTCATTCTTGGTCAAGTGCATCTGCTTGAGGATCTGGGAGCGCTGCTCCATGACCAGCGTCTTCTCGTAGGTGTAGGCGGAGATGTCGCTCTCGTGCTGTGGGCAGCGGGGCGGGGTGAGGGGAGCGGGAGGAAGCGTGAGCCCCAGGCCGGCTGCAAGGGCAGGGAGGCGGCCCCTTCCTCCGGCCGGCCCAGGGCTTCCCTGCCCACGCCCTGGCTTCACCCCTGGTGGTGGAAGGAAGGTTGGAGCGGAGAGGGCAGCAACCTAGGACAGGAGGCAGCTCAGGACCAGGCGGGAAAGACCAGCGAACGCATGAGTTGATCAATGAGTCGCCTGGTGAATGAAGAAGACGTGACAGAAAGAACGAAGGGCCACACGCAGGAATGAGAGGGGCAGGAGTGAGTAGATGGGTCCATCAGTGGATATGAGGGTAAATCAGGGGACACAAAGAGGGAGCGGACAGAGGAACAAGGGGCTGGACAGTGTGACCATGAGGAACACACGCTCTCAAGCCAGCCTGCCTGGGTTTGAATCCTGGCTCTGCCACTTACTGTGTGTTGTGGGACAAATTACTTAACCTTTCTGTGCCTCGATGCTCTAATCTGTAAAAAGGAAATTCTGATAATTAAATCTATCTCATTGGCTGTTGGGAGAATTAATATATATGAAATGCGTAGAACGACGGTGTCTGGCGTAGCCTGAGCTTTATGAGACAAGCCGGTTCTAAAAGGAGCGAGGGATGGGTGGATGGACGGAGGGGTGGACACGTGGGCACATGTGTGAGAGGCTAAGACGGGGGTGGGGGCGGAGCCAGCACCCTCTGCTGTGGGTACTGGGGCTGTCCCAGGTGGCGCTGGGGCCAAGAGGAAAGAGGCCCAGGCGCTCCTGAGCTTGCAGGAGCCCCGGGGACTCACCATCTCCACCACCTCCACCTCGGCGGTGATCCGTAGGTGGTACAGAAACGTGGTCAGGTCCTTCTTCATCTGGATGCTGTTGTCGTCCATCTGGGCCACAGTGAAGATGCGCATCTTGCACTTCCGCCAGACCTGCAACGGACGGGCACCCAGAAAGGTCCAGCCGGGACACGACGAGAAGACCCCGGTCCCTCGACCTTCCCTCCCACCCCTCACACACTCGCGGCCCGAAATCCTCGGCCTCCGAGGCCGATCCCGACAGGTACTCCTGCGTAGGCCTGAGGTCCCCACGAAAACGTCACTCGCTGTCCTTTACAGCATGCGCTCTAAGGGAGACACCACCTGTTCCTCACCTCCCAGTCCGAAGCAGGGATCAGAGCCCTTTCCCAGGAGCTTCCTGGGGAGGCCCAATGTGGAGGCCCGCCGAGGCCCGACGTGGAGGCCCGCAGAGGCCTGGCGTGGAGGCCCGGCGGCGCGCACGCGCACCACACTCACCTTGTGATGGCGCAGCAGGAAGGGCAGCAGCATGAGCATGCCGCCGTCGTGCACGATCCACCAGACGTCGATGCTGCCCTCGGAAAAGCGCTCGGGGTTCCCAGGAAACATGGACACGTTCTTGGTGACCAGCAGGGCCAGATGGCCAGCTGTGGTTTCCCGGACCAGTTCTGGAGGAGCCCAAGGAAAGAACCAGACAGGGAAAGGGTGACTCTGGTCCCTCAGCCCAGTGGCAGCCAGGGGCCTCCTGGCACCCAGACTCTTCCCCACTCCACCTGGCCTTGGCCTTGGACTGAGCCATCAGAAAACCAACATCTACCTGGTCCTGGTCGCATAGCCTTTGAATCTGAGAAAGTCCCTCAACCTGTCTGGACCTCCGCTGTCCCACCTGTCAGATCACAGTGACCACCACCTACCCTTTCTGATTCTTAAGAACCCACCAGGCTTGGCCTCGCTGGATCTCAAAGGAGACAGAGCTGCTTTCAGCGAAGAGTGCAGCCTCTGGGGTTGTTCAAACTTGGCTTCTCAGCTGTGTGACCTGGGGCAAATTCCTTAATCTCTCTGTGCCTCAGTTTCACACCAATAAAAGAGAGATGAAAATGCCTAGTCCTCAGAGGACCCTTATGAGGTTGGAGAAAGCCACTTGTCTGGCAGCAAAACGCATTCTAGAATGTTAGTTATTGCACTGCTATTTCCAGCTGTCACCAAGGATTCAGATGCTCAGAGAGGGTGAGTCATTTAGGCACTATCCCACAGCCAGGAAGGAGCAGAGTTGAGATGTGGAGGACTCAGTCACTGTGACTTCAGAGCTGTAGCTCTTCCCCTGCTCTGCCCTGTCTTTCTCTCAGGGTCTGGAAGTCATGCAGGAGCCAGGATGGTCTCATTCACATCCGAGTCCCTAGCACCTAGCAGTGGCTGGCACATGGCCAGCCTTGGCCACGTCAGCTGCGTGTGCCAAGTGACGCTCCTGGTGCTGGGCCTGGGCAACTCCTCAGGCCCAAAGAAGCAGAACCCAGCACCCTGGCCCCGGCCCCGGCCTCCGCAGTGTTACCGATGAAGTTCCTCCACGTCTGATGATCTTCCTTCTGCCGCCAGTTGCGGGGCCAGCCGACCAGCACAGTGTTGTGCTGCAGACCTCCGAGGCCCCCGGACTGAATCAGGTGGGACACGCCATCACGCAGGTTGGAGGAGATCACTACCTGGCAGAAGCCTTTCACCTTCTCTGCCTCCATCAGGCGTCGGATGGACTGGGGGTGGGGAAGGACCAGCCTCAGGCCTTCCTGGCCCTGGGCGAGGCCCTGCAGCCTCCCTGCCTCTGTCCCTCCTCCCCATCCAGCCCCATCTTCCTGAAGCTCAGCTCCGATCACGTCGGGCTTTGGCACAGAATCTCACTGCCGTCACCCACGACCCCATCCCTGCAGATCCTCCGTGTGCCCCACCCTTCCCACCACCCTTCCTGGCTCACAGTCCCCTGCCCACACCATCCCAGCACACCCCTGCCCCTGCCCTACTCAAATGTCACTTTCTTCAGATAGACCCTCCACCCAGACTGAAATCAAACTGCTCCGCAGGACCAGATGGTTTGTTTTAAGAATTTGGGGTGGGGAGGGTATTGGGGATTGAAGAATGGGGCACATTACCTCTGAGCCACATCCCCAGCCCTTTTTATTCTGTATTTCGAGACAGTCTCACTATGTTGCTTAGGGCCTCACTAAGTTGCTGAGGCTGGCCTCAAACTTGCAATCCTCCTGCCTCAGCCTCCTGAGTTGCTGGGATTATAGGCATGAGGCACTGCGCCCAGCCTGGCAACAGTTTTTTAAAGTAGCAGAAGGATAAGCATTTTAAATGCACATTTAACCTGCATTATAAGGGGAAAGTTCTTATTACTCCCATTTTATCAATGAGGAAATCGAGGCTTGAAGAAATGAAGACTTGCTTAAGGACACAGCTAATGTTAACCTGGGACCGAAGACAGGGAAGTCCCACTCTAGACCCCACTCTCTCGACTGTGTCCTGCGGTCCTACAGAGAGAGGTTACTTTCCATCCCTGCCACTCCCCGCTGTGACCTTAGGGAAGTCATCTAGCCTCTCCTCTTCTCTGTCAAATGGAGGTCGTGACAGCCACCTCACCTGCAGCAGGGAGCATTTCAAGCATGAGGCGCTCAGTGCCCTGCCTGGTGACCCGGCCCTGCCTCCCTCCACGGTCCTTGGCCCTGACAGTCCTCATCGACCGCTGATGGGTCCGAGGCCTGCTGTGGACATCCCTTCTCCCGCCAGCCTTGGCCTCCCGGAGGGCTGGCACATGCTCTTAGGCACCTCACGGCCCCATGCCTAGCCGGGTGCCGGGCACACGGCACATCCGCAGCCGCCACATGTTGGACTGCACTGGCCAGCGAGGCCTCCAGCTCTGGGCCCTGACAGATCGGTGTGAACGGCTCAGCGAGGCGGAAACAGCAACTGTCACAAGCCATTAGGGCGCCCCTCCCGCCTGCCCTCCCTGCAGCTGACTTCCTGCCTCCACTCCCGCCGCAGCCTTGAGGGGAGAGAGGCCCCACCATGGTGGAAGCCACTCTCTCCGGGTTCACGCTGCCCACTGGCTCCACAGCTCTTCCTGCACACACGGTGGCCCTAGCCTGCCCGGATGCTGCTCTGAGGACGCTGACCCGTGGACAGGGATGAGCACGTGACAAGGAGCCACGGACCCCTTCAGGTCCTAACTGGGCTTTGTGACTTTCACCAAGCTGCTGTCCCTCTCTGGGCCTCAGTTTCTTCCTGGGCCAGATGTGGGTACTCACCACGCCAACTTCATGCAGGGTGGGGGTGGAAAGGGTCCACGGATGTGAAAACAATTTGAAATATTTGTACTTCGGCAGAAAAACTCTGAGGTAGGAGTCGAGCAGTCCTAATTTGAATCTCTGTTTTCTGTCCTTAGATAAGACCTGACTGCTCTGTGCCTCAGTTTCCTTATCTACAATATGGGCCCTTCGGGTACAGTGGGCTTTGGTTTGGTGGGTTGAATTCCAAGGAGCTCGCTACCTGGGCCCTCGGCCTCCTCTTCTAAGGGAGAAGGCGGGAAGCCTGAGGCCGACCTGGTCCCAAAGGTTTAAGGGCAGAAGGCAGAGGGGCGGAGACTGTCTTCCGGAGTGTGCTGGCCGGCGCCACCCACCAGCGCCCCGCTCACCTCCTCTGCCCGCTGGGCCTGGGGATGGTTGTCCAGGAAAGTGCCCTCGAGGACCGAGCCAACAATAGTCAGGCCCTTCCCCGCCTTGAGCTGGGAGGTGAGGGAGAGCAGCTGCGGGTGCACCACATTCTGGTCCTGGTCCACGCGTACCAGCACCAGCAGCTGGGGCCTGAAGAGGGTACGGGGTCACGTGACCCGTGTCCCTCCCCACCAGCCGCCCGCCACACACCCATCACAGTTCCCTTGCCCACTGTCCTCGGTAGCCCACCCCCTGAGCCCCACCACCCCGTCTGTCTGGACACTAAACCATCCATTTCTCCAACCATCTCCCCAGTGTCCACCCACCAGCCCCCACCGCCCATCTGTCCATTCACCTCGCTCATCTCTACCCGCTCAACCACCCACTCACCTACCTTCTCCTCAGTCATCGTGCACCCAGGTGATTCACCTGTGCGTTCTTCACCCCACGCCCACCCACCCCCGTCCATTCACACACCCCCCTCCGGTCTCCCACGCACACGCATCCCGCCTGCGTGCGCCTGTCCACTCCGTTCCTCCCCTGCAGCCAGTCCTCGTCCACTGAACAGCACCCTCCGAGACCTACTCTGAACTAGACCCTGTGCTGATCATTGCGAATTCAGACAAACAGCGTGAAGCCCTGGTGTCCGGAAGTCCCAGCTTATTCAGCGTGGGCAAGGGCGAGCAATAATGTCCTGGGCGTAGTTAGAGTTCTTGCCTTACTCTTGGCAAAGTGGGGCCTAGGGAGGTGAACGAGGGGCCCGGCCTGCAGAGCAGCCAGGTAGAAGGCACCTGGGCTGAGAGGTGTGCAGGGAAGGTTCTGGCTGCAGTTTTGCCTTCTGTGACCCTGAGGCCCTCGCTGGCCCTTGACCTCCATGCAAAATTGTGAGCTTGCTACCTCCCAGAGACTGGGAGGGCCCTTGCCAGGTGTCATGTGTTCACAGATTTTGGAACAATCGGCTGAATACGTGGTCAGGAGGCGGGCAAGGTGGGTGGCATTTGGAGAGCAAACGGAAGTGATCGGGCGAGGCCACTCTGCAGCAAAACCAGTGCGCGGGATGAGTCTGGCCCCTGCTCCCATCCTGCCCCCGGCCCCAGCGCCTCACCAGGCGCCCTCCTCACTTGCCTCCAGTTCTTGGTGTGCGGGGGCCCTTCCTCCAGGCGCAGGAGGGCATAGCGCGCGGCGCTGAGAGACAGGCCTCGGATGCCGTCGCCCCACTCCTTCTCCGCCCTGGGGGCCGGGAGAGGATCTCGTGAGGCCAGAGATCCCGGGAGTGGCAGCGAAAACCGTCCATACAGAACTGGCTGCCCCAGGGTTTGGGCATCCCTCTGTCCTCTCTCAGGCTCAGGAAGGGCAGCAAGTCCCTCCAGCCGGTGGCCTCCATCCAGCCTCTCCCCCTCCCCTCCCACTTCTCAAAGCCCCCGACCCATCTCCCATCTCCCAGGCCCACCCGGCTACCTGCGCCCTCCGCTCGGCCGCTCATCGTCCAGTCACCCTCCCCACTGCCCCTCGGCCCTCCCAGCCCCCACTCACCCGCGGTACTCGATGTACTTGTAGATGAGCCCGGCAATGAGCATGGCCACCAGCGCGTAATACCAGGAGCAGATGAACATGAGGGCCAGGCAGAGGCTCATGCCCAGGAAGGAGAGGGTCCTGGACAGTGGCGAGAGAGCAGGCGTGGGCAGTAAGAGGCCAGTGGACCAGGGCCTGGACCAGACCTGGGTGACTTTGGCCAGGTCTGGAGCTCCCGCGGGTGGCACCATGAGCTCCGTGGGGCTCTGGGGCCTTCTGGACGGACAAGCAGCCACAGACGGGGCCCACTCCCGAGCCCCCAGGCCGCGCCTGTGCCTCCGCCCGGCCAGACAGCCCCAGCTAAACGGTTGAGACAAGTCTCTGAAGAGGCCACCAGCAAAGTGGGAACGTGGGGAGGGGGGTTGGCAAGTCCCAGGAGGCTACTGTCCTCCTGGGTGGCCTTGGGCAGAACTCAGTTTCCTCTTTCTAGAATGAACAGGGTCATTCCTGCAGTCCTACTGTGGGCATGAAAAGTCATAAAGTGAAAGAATAACAGCAGCCTCCTTGGACTGAGGATCCTCCCTGTCCTGGGCAGAAATGCTCACCAGAACCCCAGGAGAGGGCACAGGTAGCAAGCCCCTCCCACAGCAGAGACAGAGGTTCAGAGCAGCTGCACCATCAGCACGAGGTCTCACAGCCGGGAGGGACAGTCACATCTTGGATTTGCATCAGCTGCTCTAACCTCTGTGCTTCCGGACAGGGAGGATAGTGCTGAGCTGCTTCCAATGGCGTTTTACTATTATCACCGGTTACAAGGAGACCCTCTCCGGGATCTTTCTCATGCTACTTGGGCTACTTGGAGAATATGGGATGTCCTATTCAGGTTTGGGGGAGCTGGTCTGGGGGAGAGGAGGTCGTGTGGAGGTAAGAAGTGGTTGAGGGGGGTGGCCTGGGGGACAGGGCACCCACCAGTGGTAATATCGAAAGCGGGGCCTCCAGTTGGGTGTCCTCAGCAGCGTCTGCACCGCACAGGCCAGGTTCACGAACATGTAGCACATCAGGAAGAACCTAGAGCACAGAAAGCCCCCAGGAGCGACCGATGCAAAAGGGGAGCAGAAGCAAAAATGGAGACATGGGGAAGAATGGGAGGAGGGGCATGTGATCCTGAACGGGTCCCAAGAAGGGCCCCGAGGCCGAATCCCCGCCCAACACACTGAGGTGTACGATATAACAAAGGACGGGCTTCTAAGACCACAGGAAAGTTCCTGGGGTGGTTAAAGTGCTCAGGTGCCTTGTCATGGGTCACGACTGGAGAATCCAGGTAGAGGGACACAGCGAGCAGGGGAGGCCCGAGGTCAGGCACGCACATGGACAGGATGGGGGCCACCTCGTCCAGGGAGGCAATGAGGATGCCGATCTCGCAGATGCAGGCAGTCAGCAGCAGTGCCCACGTCGGCTCTCCATTGGCCTTGCCATGGCCAAAGACCTGGGGACAGAGCGGCCATCATGGGGGACTGAGACCACACAGTCTCCTTGTCTCTCCCTCAGTCTTAGAAAAGAGTGGACTGGAGGCGGGAATCCTACAATGAGGCCATGGGAGAGGAGGCTGCGTTTCCACCCTCTAGGACACCCCGGGAGTGGCCAGGTCTTGCCCACCTTGACATTGGCACCCCGGTGCAATGAAGCTCCAACGACCCCTGATGTGAAAGGAAGCCGGTGGGCAGATGGGAGAGGGGCTATCAGGAGGCCGGCAAGTGACCAGGACTCGTGCTCCATACAGTTTTTTTTAAGCACCATGGAAAGTCGCCTTTTCTTGCCATTTGACTGCTTCTCTGAGTCCCCAGTCAAAAAAAGGGGCCCGGGGAGAGCCATTTATTTTTCCCCTAAGAGCAGAGAATTCCCCCCAAGATGGCACTGACCAAAATCCAAATCCCAAATAAGGTCCACCCTTCCTCTTAGTGCAGTGCCAGGCAGAAGGGCCCAGGAGCAGCTCTAGGCTGCTGGTGGCCCTGGAGGCCATGCAGTCTCTTCCGCAGCCTCCAGGCAGGGGCCTGGCCGGCTGGCCCACTGGGCAGGGCTGCTCTCCTGCCCACACTGACCTGCAGGAAGGGCACTATGCCATCCCGAGAGATGGCCTGTAACAGACGTGGGGCCCCCGTGAGGCTCTGAAGCCCAGCCCCACAGGTAGAGAAGAAGGAGCCGATGACAATGACCCAGGGAGATGGCCAGGCCAGTGTGCCCACCACCAGGTTTCCATTCACAGCTTCACCAAACCTGGAAAAAAGCAGTAAGGGAACAGAAGATGCTGGGTGAGCAATGCCACCTGGATTTCCAGGGTGCAGTCTCCCCACACCAGCTGCAGGGCTGAGCAAAGCCTGAGGCTCTGCAGGGTCAGAGGAAAGGTAAGGCCTAAATATCCTGGGCACTTCCTGTCCGTGTGTAACCTTCACAGATCATGTAACCTCTCTGAGCCTCAGTTTCCTCAACTGTAAAATGGGTATAATTACGAACCTATTTCATAAAATGAATGAGAGAATTAAAGAAGATACAATAAAATGCTCACAGTGCTCACGATGGTGCCCAGAACCTGGGCCTAAGGTGATTCCAGCAAAGGGTGCGTTGTGAGTACTATGTCATCCTGAGAAAATCTCTTAGCTTGTTAGGATCTCAGGGCCTCCGTGTGAAAAATGGGGTTCTGGCAGCATCATGTGGTGATGGCGTAAGAATTAAAGACAAAAATCTTCAAACAGGAGACGCGAGCTGGGTGTGGTGATGGGCACCTACAGTCCCAGTTACCCTGGAGGTGGAGGCACGAGTGTCACTGGAGCCCAGGAATTCAAGACCAGTCTGGGCAAGACAGCGAGACCCCAACTCACAAAAGGGGGGACACTGTTGAAGGACTCCAAGACTCTGATGAAGAGCTGCAGAGGGTGATCTGCTGGGACTCTTGCCATCTTGTGGGAGGTCTATGATTAAATGAGCTAGAAGGAGACCAAAGTGACCTGGAACTAATTGGTGTAAAATGTGCAAAATGTCCATTTGGCCAGGTCGCTCCTCTGTGTAACATTTTTCAAGGTTTCCTCCATTTTTAAAAACATAAGGAAAGCTTCAATTTCCTGGAATGAATGTCAGACCTCGATCGTGGCTCCAGCCTCAGTCTCCAGCTCGGGGGGCCCCACCAAATCACCTTCCAGAGGCCAGGTGCCAGTGGAAAGGGACTCTATGATAGGACCTTGTCCCCGCTGCTCCTAGTGCACACACACCCTTAGGAACTGACTGCTCCAGGGGCTTCGAACTACCCACAGCCACACAGGTCACACACGCAAGTCACTTCTCCCCTCCACCCTTGTTCATGCTGTCCCCATTGCCTGGAATGCCCTTCCCCCACCTAGCCACCTAATTCATCTCTACTCGACATTGGAAGTGGGAAGGATGAGCGAGATACAACCACCCCTCTGTATCCATGGGGGATTGGTTCCAGGACCCCCCAAGGACACCACAGTCTGAGAGACTCGAGTCTTTCAGATATTGCAACACAGTATTTGCACATGACCTGTGCGCATTCTCCCATCTATTTCAAATCATCTCTAGATGACTTCTAAGACCTAATGCGACGAAGTCCTGTGTAAATAGTTGTTATGCTTGTTGCGAAGGGAATGGCAGGGGAGAAGGCCCCCCATGTGTGGCACAGATGTAATATTTTTCCAAATCTTTCTGATCTGTGGTTGCTGGAGGACCGAATGGTGCATAAGACATTCCCAGCCGCGCCCGGAGGACTGGAGGCAGCCCTGGCACCCTCCCACAGCGCCTGCGCTCTCCTTCACGGCCGTCCTACCACTCTGCACTTGAAGTCTGCTTGCAAGTGGGGCTAGCACCCCAAAAAGCTCCCCTAAGACAAAACTGTGTGCTATTTATCTTTGCTCCCCCAAGAACCTGGACAGTGACCGACACACAGACATCCAAATATTAGATGAATTACTGAGTCAATAGTTTTTTTTTTTTTTTAAAAAAGGAAACTATCATTATCCTAAGGGAAATGAGATATGATTCAAGCTTCTTGAACTGGAATGACATGAAAAAGACAAAATATAATACAGTCAGTGTGCAAGCAACCCAGCGGCCCCTCACAGGGGCCCACACCCCTGAGAGGTGTGCCTTCCAGAACTCAGCCTCCTAGGCCCCGCCCTCCCCCAGAAGAGGTTGGACCCCGGCTCTCTCACTTACTTGTCCCGTAGGACGACTCCTTCGATGCAGGCTCCAAACAGGACAACAGAGCTGATGTCTGCAGCAGAGGATGAAGGAGAATCCCCCACACGGAGGTCGCCCCACGCCCCTCCCGAACCAGCCAGGAAAGGTGGCAACCTCAGCTGCCCTCCTTCCAGCCCTACCCTCCCAGGGTGACCCCAGTCCGGCAATGCAGGATACAGACAGCAGAGGTGGTGGCAATGGCCAGGATGGTGCCAGTGGGGATGGACTTCTGGGCATCCCGCAGGTCCCCAGAGCGGTTAGAGCCAGCCATGATTCCTGCAAATAGAAGAATAGCTCAGACGAGTGCCAGGGACACAGGAGACCAGACCGACCAAGAAGCAAGGACAGAACGTGTGGTTGGGAACCTGGAACCTGGTCCCACAAACTGACTTGTGTGGGATCCTGGCCATGTTCTGGCCTTAATCACCTCATTGTCCACTGAGGACTGAATTGGTGGCTCTGCTTACGTGATGGAGTTATCAGACTAAGAATTCTGATAACCCCATCGCTGACTCTCTCCTACCCATCCAATCCCAGGCCGAATGCACCCGCTCCGAGCTCCCTTTCACCTGTGACTGAGGGGAAGTAGATGCCAACCAGCAGGGTGAAGTAGGAGGTCATATCACTGAAGACATAGGGGTGGTCCATGTCGATTGGAGTGCCATCTGCCAGGCCCACTGAGGGCATGCCACGCCTCTCCACAATCACCCCCTTGGTGAGGTAGGAGCTCCACAGGTTCTCTGTGGGCAGACAGGCTGCTCAGACGAGTCCAGGAGTCAGGGGACCAGATTTCTGGGGCCAGGAGGTGGGATGGGCCAAAAGTAATGATCAAGACCAACCACCTCTCTCTCCCTGGCTTGGCTACATTTTATTCCCAGCAACATGTCCTAACTTCCTGCATCATGCTAGACCATAGATTTCACAGGCGAATCAGACCCAGTCCCTGCCCTCGAACCGTCCAGTCTAGTGGGGTAGACACATAAAGACCTGACTCAGACCGACTCCACGTGTCCCAGTTAATCTCATCCCTGCCCCCAACCTTGCCTGCATCTCTTATCTCAGCAGTGATACCACCGTCGATGCAGACTCCTTGGCCTTGCCCTCAACTGCTCTCACTCTCCCTCCCCACTTCAAAACCTCGCCAGCATCAGCCCATTGCCCTCCTTAACATCCTCACATGCCCTTCTACTCATTCCAGGTTCGTCTGCCCTGACACGAGTGACTGGAGGGCTATCCACAGCACAGTAGGACGTCGGCAGCACCCGAGTCTCTACCCACTAACTCCCAAGGGCACCTCTCCAGTTTTGACAACCAAAAACATCAGATATGACCAAATACCTGTTGGGTGGCAAAACACCCTGGTGAAGACCCCCTCCTATTTCTGCTGTTATTCCTCTAGCACTCTGGTTCAGAAAACTGTCATCTCTCTGGGGGTCTCGGAGTATTGCCTCCCCCTGGCCCCGAGTGCCTTCAGAATAGAACCTAAACCCTCCAGTGTGGCTTCCAAGGCCTGCCACAATCTGGCTCATGCCAGCCTCTCCAACATCATTGCTTGCCCTCTTTCCTTTGCACTTCATGCCCCAGTCATACCAAATTACTTGTGGTTGGGAAGACACAACATGCTCTTCTGTGTCCGCAAGCGTTAAGCAAGCTGTTCTTTGCTTTGTAATTCCCTTATTCCCCTGGTATAACTAGCAAGTCTCTCATTTGTCCTTCAAAAATTGTCCTAAGGTGAGTATAAGAATCCACATCTCATCACCTGATACACGGGAATCCTCCCTCCCCTGAGAGTTCTCCATTCACTGAACACACATCTATGTGGATGGTAATTTATTTGCTAATATGTCTATCCCTGTCACTAACTCCTTGGGGCCAAGCACTGTGACTTTGTTATTTTGTGTTACTAAGATTTAGCACAGTGTTAGGCACTTAGTAGGTATTTAGTGAACATCTGTTAAAGTGGTGACTTTCTTTCCTACTAGTGGTGAGATAGTTTGCTCCATTTCACTTCCACCCCTCCATGAGGTTAGGACAGAACAGGGCCCAGAGTAGGTGCTCAATTAAAGCTGATTGAATTTAACTGAAATCCAAAGAGGGCCCCTTTATCCTGACCACTTAACTACAGTCCCTGCAGCGCTCCCTGGACACAGCCCTCTACCCTCCCCCAGACCTTTGATGAGGCCACTGGCAGCACCAGGAATGCCCTGGATCTCGGTGACATTGTTTCGGGTGAAGTACTCATCACAGGTAGCATTGAGAAAACGCGAAGAGCAGAAAAGGCCCCAGAGCCGCGTGGTCACTGTCTCGTTTCCTTCCCAAGCCAGCTTGGCACAGACATCAAAGCCATGGCGAGACAGTGTGCGGTTCCCCAGGAGGCAGATCCTAGGGAGAGAAACAAGCTAGGAAGATGGGCAGGGACACAGTCTCGCCTTGGCCTCACGAGGGAACCACAGGGGGTGCTTTTTAAAACACTGATGCCGGGGTCCCGTGTCCAGAGAATCTGATCTCATCTACATGGAGCCTGTGCACGGCACTTGTTTGTTTTCAAAGCTCCCCAAGCAATTCTAAAACGCCGCCAAGGTGGAGAACACCATATCAGTGCCGCGCTGTTTCAGCACCGTGGACAGCAGCCTCCGGGCCCAGAGGGCGCCCTGTTACAGAGCCGGCGGCAGAACCAACGGGGACCTGAGCCCGGGTCCCTCTGCTCTGCGTCCTTTCCCATCCTGGAGGACTCGTCCAACACCAAGGCTGCCCCATTCTTGGAGGCTGTCCTCTCCAGGGAAGGTTCCCCTACCGCAGTGTTAATTCTCTCAGGAGTCATTCCCATTTAGTTCTTCCTAAGACCACCCCACCAGCAAGCAGTTGGCCCTCACAAGGGAAGTTGTTGCCCTTCCCTTATAAGTTACCCCACCCCAAAGAAAACACCCAGACAAGGAGAGGCCTCCCTCCAGAGAGGTTGCTCCCACCCCACACCATGCATTGGAGAGGCGGGCGAGGGAGCTTGGCAGAGACAGTGCGCAGACTCTAGAACAGGGCCAGCGAGAGCGGGTGGCGGCGCCATAGGCAGCACTCACGGAAAGTTGGGTGGGTCGAAGGCAGACTTGATGACTCCAGCATAGATGGCCAGGATGGAGAGGATGACACAACCCAGGAAGACCAAGGCGAACTTGTTCACATACTTGACACCCACAAATACCACGGTAGCCATGCAGGTAAGCACGCAGGTGCCATAGACACGCATGTTGTTCAACATGGCTGCTGCCTCTCCACTCGCATCTTCTGCCTTGAAGATAGCCATAGCTGGGAAGAGGTAAGCCTGCAGGAAGCGGGCAGGGTGGTCAGGCGAGGGGCCCAGTGAGAACCAGCTGAGACTCCCCCAGGGAAATCATCTGAAGTATGGGCATGGCGGTGGGGCAAATGAATGATGCCCGTCACAGCACAGTTACAGTGGTGCACAGACTCCGGTACGGTGGGCATGCCTGTCCTGCAGGGGCCAGGATGCAGCCATTTAAAATGGCACTGCAAAGACATCAGGAGCAATTATTTGTTTCTATTATTTTTATTATTAATTACAATTATTAGTGGTTTACTGTTTTACTACTTCTAGTAGGAAGGTGGAAAGAAGTTGGATGTTCATTACTAGAGGCTGGATAAATGAATCATAGTCCTACATAAACTACAGAGCTGTTAAAAAAGATGACATAGGGTTAGAGACATGGCTCAGCAGTCAGGCATGCATACAAGGCCCTGGGTTCAGTCCCGAGTGCACGTGCGTGCGCACACACACACACACACACATACACACACACAAATCATGGATTTGTATAGGCTGACTAAAAAAAGTTATACATGTTATATTAGCAAACTTACTTGGGTTTAAAATAAGAATGTTGTATGATCTCATTTTTGTAAATCTGTGAAGAGACATATATGTGTGTTTATGTCTGTAGTGTGTTTGCAATACATAAAATGTTAACTATAGTTTTCCCTGAGTCACTAAAATGTGGATATTTATTTCTTGCACATCTGCACTTTCTAAAATTTCTATGCTAAACATTAGTATGTTTATATACTTACAAAAGTTATCTTTACATTTATAAAAGAGTTTTCAGTTATTCAGGGAGTTGCTTATAGTGTGAAGGCACATTTACAAAGATTGAATACAAGATCCCATACCAAAGCAAAAACTGGAAGAAAGTCAACCAAAAAAGATTTTCTTTGGGTGACTGTTTTTCGTTTTCTTTCTTTCTTTCTTCTTTTTTTTTACATTTTTTCTTTAATATTTTTCCAGTTTTAGTGAATCATGTGTGTGCATGTGTGTGTGTGTGTGTGTGTGTGTGTGTGTGTGTTGCTGGGGACCAAACCCAAGGCCTCATACATGCTGGGCAAGCACTCTATCACTGGGAGCTGGGAACTATACCCCCAGCCCAGAATTTATTTTAAAACACATTTTAAAATGTTTAATTTTGTTAAAGGCACAAAGGTCTGTTACTCTTCTCTCACCATTTGTCTCCTCAGGTCTTCTAGTCCCCCTTCATCTTCTCCATCCCTGATTTCTTCTCTCCTGCCCCTAAACTAGAGCTGTGCACCTTGAGTAATAGTTCTCCAAGGCAGTATGGTGTGTACAGTGGACAAACACAAACTTTGGGTGTCCAAAAGACACAGGTTCACATCCCTCCACATGTCCCTTAAACTCTCTGAGGCTTGTATTCCTCATTGTCAAGTGGTCATCATCGATCTCGTGAAAAAGTCACAAGGATAAAATTGATTGATACCCAGCAAGTCTTGGGGCCTGTGTAGGCAGGGGCTTAGGAAGTGTCAGCTCTACTTCCTATAAACCAGGCGTCCACCTGTACTAGAGGGGTCTAGTGTCCTGTCCTTCAGACACAGCCCAGGGACCTGGTTCCTTCCCATCTGCTACTGCTCCTAGCAGATCTTTTCCCAAGGGTCCCTCATGTATGTGGCTCTTCTCTCTTGACATCCAGCAGTCATCAGCCCTTTACAGTGATCATTCCTAGAGTCCTTGACACAGTCCCTGGCATGTTGGAGGAAATCACAAAGTGGTAGCTACTGTGTGGCTTTACTATTATTGATTCCACTAAGATTTAACTCTTATCAACTCATCTCTGCCACCTTCCTGATAACTGAGAGACCTTGGGCAAGTTATCTAACCTCTCTGAACTTCTCATTTGTGAAAGGGGCATCATAACACTTAAACCTCGTGAGGATTCAAGATAATGGCTGTAAAGCACTTGGAACTGCGCAGAGAGCTCGGTGGGTGCCTGATGAACGACAGTTGTTTGTGTTACATAATTATTGTATCTTGTCTCCCCAACTAGACTGGGGACTGTCAAGACAGAAGAACACCTGATTCCTCTTGGGCCTTGCTGAGCGACCTGGCCTATGGGAGGTTTCGGGGAGTGCAGGTTACCTGGCTGCCAGCCTGGGGCCCCACACCTCCTCCTCAGCCCCGCTCACCAGCAGGATTTCGATGGTGCCCAGGATGTACATGGCCCCAGCAAAGGTAGTGCCGAGGTAGAAGCAGAGGCCCACGGCGCCCCCAAACTCTGGGCCCAGAGACCTGGAAATCATGTAGTAGGAGCCACCAGCTGCAGAGAAAGCCTAGTATCAAAAGAGGGCACAGGGCACTGGGCTGCCCTAGGCTATGACAGGGCTCAGCGACAGAGGGCCCTGCTCTGGGCCTCAGGCTGCAGCCCCAGAAAGGGGACCGGTGGGAGACCCAGCCAACCACTCTGTGCAGATTTCGCAGCACTAATCACCATGTTGCTAACTACCCCTCTAAGGAGGTCATGGCTCGGAAACTAGGATGGTGAAGAGGGTCTCAGGTCAAAGGGTTGGGCTGCCACTGCCCTTTCCAACCCCAGCAGTGGTCGCCCTCTCCCACTGCCAATGGGGCTGCTCCTGCCTCGCCCATAAGTAGTCGGAGCCCAGGCCCCTGGTCTGCAACATTGCCTCCCTTAGGTCCTGATGGTCCCCAAAGCCCAGGGCACCATCCCTCCTTCTGATCATCAGGGCCCCCCTCCCTGGAAGCCCCCAGCACATACCAGGTACAACACCGTTAGTTGCGATTGCACTCATGGAAATGGCCGTGAGCATCGTCTGTGAGGAAAGAGATAGTCAGCGTGGTGGCTGCAGGGGGCCGCAGTGGCCTGGGTGGAGGCCAAGCGTACACCCCATAAACACCAGCCAAACCCACAGGTTCTCTTCTGCTGAGCTTCTCCCTGGGCCCGTTCCAGCTGCTATGTGTGCCAAGTCCTTCTTCTCAAGAAAAACTCTTATTCACCATGTGAGTGGACGGAGCAGGAGCTGCGGCACCAGAGAGCTCTGGAAACCCCAGTGTGGCCCCTAAGCAGCCACATGACCTGAGCCAGCTCAGTTTGCTTCTCTGGCCTCAGTTTCTTCATCTATAAAATAGGTGCAATAACTTCTGCCCTGGGTACATTGCCTGCAAAGCTGTCTCAAGGTTCTATTTGAGGACATGGAAGCGTGTCAAGAATTTGGTGATCAGTGAATATTTGACTTTTGAGAGAGAATGGGAAGAATCCAGTTGCAGTGTTATTTGTGATATATAATTTCATTTTTGTGTGTTGGAATCTACCAAAATGTTAACTTTTATGGGATTATAGGAGAACTCTATTTTCTTTGCTATACTTATCATTTTATCAATGAATCTGCATTTAATTACTGAGATCCACATGAAACCTGGTCAACAGCCATCAGGGACGAGCCCATGAGATGTGGAAGGGCCAGTCAGACCTAATCTACTCTCCAAGATCACAAGCAGAGGTTCCTATAAACAGCTCAGGTCCCACGCTTCCACCCTCCCTCCCACCTCCCACCCCCAGCCTCGGCCCAGCCCCACTGTCAGAGGCGGTAGCGTCACTCACACAGGAGCAGCAGATGAAGACCATGCAGAAGGACTCCATGATGCCCGCTATGCCCACCACCCAGGTGAGCCGCAGGAAGAGGATGACCCCAAAGATGTTCTGCAGGCACGGGAGGTACACGCCCATGAAGGTGCCCATGCGCGGGGCCTGCCAGGGAAGCCAGCGTCAGTATCCAGAGCCCCCACTCATCGCCAACCCCTGCCCACTCCTCCTCTCTGTGCCCACTTTCCTTTCCTTACCTTCCTCATCTCTTCATCCTTCTGCTCTGATTGTGTGTGTGTGTGTGTGTGTGTGTGTGTGTGTGTGTTGCGGGGACCAAGCCCACAGCCTCATGCCTGCTAGGCAAGTGCTTTTCTACTCTGAACTACATCCCCAGCCCTTTTTATTTTCTTCCCTTGAGACAGGACCTCACTAAGTTGCTGAGGCTGCCTCAGGCTTGCCGTCCTCCTGCCTCAGCCTCCCACGTTGCTGGGATTACAGGCGCGCACCACACTGCCGGACTTCCTTCAGATTGTACGCTCCATCTCCCAACTCCCTTCCCACCACCCACCCTTCGAGCCATGTCCTTCCTCTCCCATGCTGTCGCCTTCCCCTTCCCGACTCCCAGATCCCGGCCTCTGTCATCATCCCTCCATCCACGCCCGTTCCTCCCCAGGCCCCACCTGCACCGGCTTCTTTTTCCCGCCCTCGTTGTTTTCTGCCTCTTCATGCTCCCTACTTCCCTGGGGCAGGTTGGTGTAGTTGGCCAGGCCACTGAGCAGGGAGGACACCATAGGGCTGGTGTCCATCTCCTCCTGCAGAGGAAGGGTGTCAGGGTCAGGAGCCTGGGGCCAGGGGAGGAGTGGGATGAGCGGGACGGTAGGGAGCAGAGCGAGAGGTGGCGCAGGAAGGGGACCCCTGAGGAGGTGGCATGGGAGGGGGGCAGAGGGGGGTGAGCCAGCGAGGGAGAAGGAGAGTGGGGGGCCCGAGGCAGAAGGCGGCCCGAGGGCGGGGTGGAGAGGGTGACCAGCTTCCTGAGGGAGGGCGGCAGCAGCCACGAAGGAGGAAGGCTGATGCTGGGTGGGAGTGAACAGCCCGAGCGGCCCACCTCGAACAGGGCCATGTTCTTGCCGTCATACTCCTTCCCCCTCTCCGCGTCGGTGCTGTTGATGAAGGGGCTGCTTTCCTTGGGGTTGCCATCACCTGAGGAGGCAGAGAGTCAGGGTCTGCCACCAACTGCTTGTCCTCCATCCATCTGGGCATACAGTTGTGTGGCCACTTTAACTCTCTGCACGTTGGTCTGCACATTAGAAAAATGGGCTCATACTGTCTCCTTTGCAGGACAGAATTATAAAGAGCCTAACACGCTGCCTGGCAGAGTGAACATGTGAGTGCTTCCTTGCTCATGAGAGGTCCTACCTCATTCAGCGTACCCCAAGACTCTCCAGAGTTCCCATTTTTTTTGAGGTGCTAGGGATCAAACCCAGGGCCTCACACATGCTAGGTAAGCACTCTGCTGCTGAGCCACTTCATCAGCCCTTTTATTTTTTATTTTGAGACAGGGTCTCACTAAGTTGCCCAGGCTGGCCTCAAACTTGCAATCCTCCTGCCTCAGCCTCCCAAGTAGTTAGGATTACAGGAGCATATGACCATTCCACCGAGAGTTCCCTTCTTGAACGTAACCAGGGCCGTCCTGGTGTTTCAGAGTGGATGCATGTTCTTCCTGGGGAGAAAGGCCAACCATGCTGTCCGAAGCCCCAAGGACACTCCATGTCTTGGAGAGGTAGACCCCTCCCACGCCCTTCATTCACCGTCAGTCACCTGGATGTCTACCGTCTACCAACGTGGGGAGTAAAACACACAGAATAAGATACTGTCCTTGTCCTTCAGGAACCAACCCAAGGCCAGGGAAGAAGACCCGTAATCAGGAATTTCCAATCTCGAGTGGGAAAGTCTATGAAAGAGGAACGAGGCACCATGGGAACCCAGGAGGGCACTCGGCCCAGCCTGGGAGGTTACGGAAGCCTTCCCAGAGGAAGTGACGTGTCTGCTGAGGACTGAAGGATGAGTGAGAGCTGGACCGGGAGGCAAGCAGGGAGGGCGCTCCAGGCCGAGAGAACAGAGAACAGTATGTCCCATGGCCCAGAGGTGAGCGAGAACGGGGTGGGCTAGAGAAGCAGGACCAAGTGTGACCTGCTGGATTTGAGGAAGGGGGCTGTGGGAGGGCTGCAGAATAAGAAAGGCGAGGCTGGGCCGAGGGAGGTAAGCGCGCAGTGAGCCCGCAGACAACTAGAGATGATCTTAAAGAATCTGGGGGACAGTGGGCAATCACGAAGAGTTAAACACAGAGAAATGTCATGAACAGACGTGTGTGTTTTAGAGCAATCACTATGGCCTTTAGGCGAGGAATACAGGAACTGGAAATTTGGTAATTCAGGCAAGGGCTGATAATGACCCAGACCAGAGCAACGTGGCGCAACGAGCAGACTCAAGGGTTACTGGCACGTTTCTGTGTCAGATGATTGGGAAAGGGGAGAGGAAAAGAATCTAAGATCATGCCTGTTTCCACCATGGGTGAATGGGTGGCAGTAGTGCCACCTTAATAAGCTGGGAGACAAGAAAAGGAGCAGCTGGGGGTGGGGCACCTGCTGAACTGAGTTGTCGGTGAAGCACTATTGGGAGCTCAGGTGGATGTATCCAGAAGCCACCTGGATCTAAGGATCAGATATACCAAGGACAGAAGCAGGGCGAGAGACAGGAGATCAGGGCAACCCGTGTAAACGTGTGTAGGACGTGTGCTGAGCCACATGCCTGGCTCATGCCTTTTTCAAGGAGAAAGTCCCTTGGCATGAGAAAAGGGGGCCTCTGGGAAAGACAAGAGACCTCCGTAGACAAATTCCATCTCCTCACCACCCGTCCCCAGTTCCCAGGCTGAATCCCCAGCAGCAGCATCTCTCTGGACCTTAGAGAGACTCCCCAAATCCCAAGTGAAGTTGAGGCCCTGTGTACCCTGGAATCTCCAGTCCTCTCCTCTCTTGGAATCCCTCTCTTCCCATCCCCATCTGTTCAAATGCTCTGCATCCTTTTCCTTACCTCCTGGAAGCCTTCCTCAATTGCCATCCAGGGCCCATTTCCAGAGCACAACCTGGCCCTCCTTTAAACACACTTCTATCCTAACTAAAAATTGGGGCACAGGAAAGAAGTAATACCCACCTATTCCGGGAAACCCACCGCCATCAATCTCCTGCCTCCACCTCCACCTCGCCCATCAAGGTGAGGTTGCCTAATAGAGAACCATCATCAGCTCTTTCTTCTCAATATGAGTTCCTGGGGAAAACACACCCATTCCCTCCCGCTTGGGAGCCCAGAACATAATAGATGCTCAGGAAATAGTCTTTGGAGGTAAATTCTCCAGGTCTCCCTTTATGACCCCAGGGCCTCAACAGAGCTGTCCAGAGCCACAGAACAGGAGAAAAAAGTCAGGTGGATTCCCCTCTATTTAAAATGCTGACACAGTGTCTTCTGCTGCCCCCACACCATGGTGAGCACTAGAGAGGCTGAGGGGCATGGAATGAGAGGACATTTCCTAATGGTTAAGGGAAAGGGCTGGCGTGGGGAGATCTAGGTTCCAGCCCCAGTTTCACTGGCTGTCTTCACCTCTGGCAAGTCTCTCTCCAAGATTGCCTTCTCTTTGCAAAGGGAAAACTAACAGTGTTTCATTCATAGGGTGGTTGTGGGATAATGCATGTTGGGTGTGCCTGGCACAGAAGTGTAACTATTAGTGCTACCATCGCAGTTACAATTATTAGCACCCCTGGGGCCTACAAGTTGGGGCTTCCCATCCCTTAGCCATCCCTCAGGCTCAAGATTTTGGGGTTGCTCTGTCTTCTGTATGGGTCCCTCTCCCAGAAGTGTCCCCTCTTAGGACCAGGACCAGAAATGACAGATCCTCCAATCTGCCTTTTACGCCCCCTTTCTAGTCCCTCTTCCTTAACTGGGGGTAGGAGTGGGCGGGGACCCTATAAAAGACCCGAAGGGGGCATGCAGGCCAGAGACCCCTTAACTTGTCGGCCCTGCACCGGTCTCCATGGTGACCGCGCGGGCCAAGAGCGCCGCGCCGAGCCGAGCAGGCCACGCGCCCGCAGCCGCTTATGTAACGCGGCGCGCAGCGCAGAGCCAGACTCCAGGCCGGATCCCGGCCAGGAGAAGAGGGCAGGGGAGGGGGCGGCTCGGTAGGCTAGTCCTGAGTCCCGCCTTTCCACCCGCTGCCCGGGCGGGACGCCAGGCTCCTGGCCTTGTCAGCCAAAGGCTGATTTTGTCCCCTCCCTGGAACGCCCAGCGCACTAGTTGAGGGGGGTGGGGAATGAGCTCCTGAGTTCTCAAAGGAACAGGACAGCTAAGGGGAAACTCGTCCTGATTCCCCAGAGCCAAGAGTCGGGGTGCTGGGGGAGCGCCGAGCGGCGCGCGCGAGAGAGGCAGGGCCAGACCGAGGCTGAGCCCTCCCCGCCCCCGCCCCCGCCCCCTGGGAGCTCTCAGCCCGAATCGGCTTTCAATTAAGCTGCGGCGGCCAGAGCTCCCGGGGAGGAAACAGGCGAGCGGCGGGGCTAACGGAGCCTCCCCCGGGGCCTGGGGCCGGGCCTGGGGGAATCCCCGAGCCCGCTTGAGGAGGGAGAGGGGGCGTAGACCCCAAGGGGAAAGGAGATCTGGACGCTAGGGACAAGACCCTTGCATTTTTCTTTAGCCCAGAGGAGCCCTCTTATCCGGGCCATCCTCACCTCCCGGAGGTCAGCATCCAGCTCTTTCCATACAGCCCCAGAATTTAGAATCAGAGATGCCAGGGATTCTTGGTCCCTCTTTCCTCAATCCCAGGAAGTCCTTAGCTCCTCCTACCACCTTTCCAGGCTCCCCTGGGAGCCGTTCTCTTTGGGACCCAGAATGCCTGACACAGGTTCTGGCCACTCTAGTTCCGGGTCCTGCACCCAATACATATAGGGGAAAGGTCTCCAGATGGACCGGTTACAATAGCATATAGAAACTAATGGGGAGAAGCGAGAACTATAAAGAGTTCCTAGTTCGACTCCTGCTTCAAACACAAAGATGCCTCTTTACCAGGCCTCCAAGACCCCATGAAAACCCCGAGGCCCGACGAAACCTTGGTAAAGAAAGTGGGTGCTGAGGGATTGGGCCATATCCCATGTCTAGGGAAGAAAAGAGATTACTTTGCAAGCTGAGCCCCTGTCACAGAGTGGAGGCATCTGAAGGGGATCCCGGTTGGAAATAAACCACCCCCCCCCACTTTGCTTCCTGAGCACCACGTCTGCATGCCAGACGCTGCCGCAGACTCGACTTTGCCAAACCCCCTCCCCCTGCAGCCAAAGCCCGCGGGGGGAGGGGGGCGGTTGCCCAATGAGGTGACCCCAGGGTCACTGGAGAGATGGATGAGTTGGTCAACTGGTAGTTCTGGCTTCTGTATACCACTCAGTCCCCAGAAAAGAATGGGGAAGGGGGTGTCTCAGACAAAGGATCAGGGACCCCGGTGTCCCCAGCCTTCCTTGAGGCCACTTGGCCCTGACTGGGATCCAGGTTTGAGAAGCTACTGGAGTCTGGAAGACCCCAGTCTTTCAGCTCTTGGGGCCTTCGGTCACCCCCGGGAGAGGTCCACGGGAGTCTCAGCCCTGAGGGTCAAGAAATTGCCGGGGGGAGCGTTCCAAGGCGCTGAGCGCAGACAGCAGGCGCGGGAGGCGCGCTAGTGCGCAGGGGACGCAGCGCCGCTGGAGGGTGGGGGGTGGGGGCGGCTGACAGCCGTGATGGATGGCTGAGACCGCTGGGGGGCGGCGGGGGGCCTGCGAGCCCGAGGGGGTGGCTGGCCCCAAGACCTCAGAGCAGGAAAACCGCGAAGGAGGGCGGGGGAGAGCGGGAGCAGCAAAAGGACTTGGTCTGAGCCCCTCTGCTCCCGGCCAGTCTCCGCACCCACCGCAGCGCGTCCGCAGTGTCCGCGCCGCGGCGCCTGGGATTCAACTGCTGGGACCCCATTTCTGAGGCCTCACTAGGAAAGCTAGCAGAGCTAACTAGAAAGACTACCCCCCTGCCCCGCCCTGGAAACCACACTGTCGCCCCAGGTTACCAAGGGGAGGGGGGAAGGGAAGAAAGGAGGGTGATCTTGCTTCCCGTCCTGAACAGGAACCCACGGGGAAGCGAGAGGAAGAGGGAGATTCCGCAAAGTAAAACTGAAAAATCTACGGAAGAGATAGCTTCAGGCTGAGGTCGGACCTCGGGGAGCCTTGGGGGAGGGGGCCCGGATTGCACCAAGTGATACCGTAGCCCAGACGGGGTCTGTCATATGTCCCCAAATCCCCATAGCTATCTTTCCCCCCACCTTCCAGCCAGAAGTCTCAGAGCAAGAGACTGCAGCAGACTGCGCCCCTCGACACCGCCGGTCCCTGCTCTGCGCTAGGACGCCAGGGTCCCCTCTCGGGGAAAGGAGCCCTCCCGCCCGTCGAGCTGCATGTCAGTCCATTCTGGCCCTTCCATCCCCTTCCCACCTCTTTCTCGGCTTAGCTAACCTAAGTCTGTCCCCAGGCCACGGGTAACGACAACCCCTCGGCCCCAGCTCTGCCCCCGGGCGCGGCGCATTCCAGCACCTCGGACAGCGCGTAGCGCATTCCAATGGAGCTAAGCTCCAGTCCGCTGCCGGTGTCCACCGCCCGATCAGTCCTAAGATCTTCCCTAAAGGAAGCCGCCCCCGCTCCGCCTCTCAGCCGGGTACTGACTCCTTTCCTCGCCGCCCCCTCCCCCGCCGCCCCCGGACCACTGCTTACCCGGGTTGGCTCCCCCATCGCCGTCCTCGCAGTCCGTCAGGTTGTTTAGCATGGTGGCGGCGCGGCGCCGGGCCGGGGATGGCTGCGCCGCTTCGCTCGCGCCCCTCTGCCCGCCTTCGCCGCTCTCTGGCTCGCTCTAGCTCTCTCGCTCGCTCTCTCGCTCGCTCTCCGCTCCACAGAGGAAGAAGCTGCAGTGCCCGCCCGCCCGGCGCACACACACTCGCACACGGACACACGCTCACACCCGCGCGCGCCCCCTCTCAGCAGCGGCGCTGCTCACCTCATCCCGTATGCAGGAGGCGTGAGCCACTGGCGGGGTTTTTTGGGGGGGAAGCTGTAGGGAGGGAGAAGAAGGGACGGGGGGCGGGCAGAGCGCGCCTGTTGGCCCCCCTGCAGGAAAACGGGGGCCCTGAGCGGGTGGGATAAAGGGGTTGCGGCGGGGGACGGGCCCTCTCCTCCCTTGAGCAGACGCAGCTCCCCCCACTCTCCAGCGCAGGCGGGGCCCGGCACGTGGGCAGGTGCCATCCCGCGCCCTAAAAATAACGGCAGGGAACTAGGTCGCGGCCGCCGGGAGGCGGCCCCGCAGCGGCTGCCTGACTGGGGGTCTGAGATGACCCCCAGAGGGAAGATGAGGTGGCGAGGGGGGTGCGCCATGGAATACGGGGCCCTAGGGAGCCTGTCTGCAAAGCTGGAGAGGCCAGCCCTGAAGGGAGGAGGAGACTCAGACTCTTTCCGACTGGAGACATCTAGAATCCAGGGCCCCAAAGTGAAGCACTGTGCTATCCCGCGCCTGGAGGGGTTTGGGTCACTGGGCTGACTGGCCCACCCTGTCTTAAAATGGGGGGGGCGGGGGTGGAGCCCAACTAGTTACAATGCACTCTCATTATGCTTAGACTGACAGGAGTCTCAGCACACCCACCCACTGGCCCACCCAGGACAAGTCCCTGGAGTCTGAAGACTGGGAGGCTCTGATGTTAGAATGATCCCAGGATGAGAAGTGGTAGGAGGACAGCAGGCAGCAATGATGTTCCAGGGAGCACTGACTTTCCACCAGGGATGGTGCAGCCTCTAGGGAGGGCACTCTGGCCTAAGGTTGGCCAGAGACAGAGTGGGGGAGGGGGGATGAGGCCACCAGTTGGTTGGGGACCAGATTTTCTCCTGGGGCAGGAGTGTCTAATCCCCTAATCCAGGATTGCTTTCTGAGGCTCCCACAGCTAACATGCTCTCTGTGTTTCTCCCCCCTCTCCTGAGATCAGATCCCAGAAGCTTGATCATCCCAACACCCCTAGAATACAGGTTTGAGTCAGTAGTGGAGAAGTCTCAGAAAGTGGTCCTAGAACGTTAAGACCTTTGAGTCTCTGGAAGATCTAAACATGTGAGGGAATGAACAAATGAAGGGAAAATATTTTCAAACTCACCCTAACTCCCAACACTATTCCTCTAAATTCCAGGAGAGTTACAGGACCAGAGAAGGATCATTTATCTTATCTGATGCACAGCTTTCATTTTACAGATGAAAACACTAAGGATCAAAGAGGGAAATGACTGCCTATTGCATAATTGCCAGTGAATGGCAGAATTCAGTCTAGAATCCAGTTCCCTTTACTCCAATTTAGGGCTCTTATCCTTGAAAGAACCTCACTTTAATCTGGTCTTGCCTTCAATAGAAGAGACAAGGATACAGTCATATCTAAGCTGCTCAGTGGCCTCTGGCTGTTGGTTCCTAAAAAAAGGAACAGATACTGGGTCTGATATGAGCCTTTTCCCTTTTATGCTCAGGCTCCAGAGATACAGAGCTGGAATGCAATGCACTCTTGATTTTTCAATGGAAAGGAGGCCCAGAAGACCTTCAAGGGTCCTAAAGAGCTTTCCATATCCATGAAGGCCCTGTTATAAGACAGGACCATTCAGAACCATGGACAGGGTTCACTGCGCCCATTTTGCCCATTCCGATACAAATTTGTCCATGACTCCAGATTGGGTCAACCACGGAGTGTTCAGTTACGGACTCAAAGATACTTCTGAGGGACCCACCAACAACTGATCACTGCCACTTGGTTTTGTAAACACCCAACTAACTAACCCTTTAGGGTGGAGAGTGAGCTATTAGTCAAGGTGTGCACATTGGCATTCTTGGGTCTGGGGTGGGGGACACAAAAAAGTGAGGTGATTTTGGATTGGTGACAGGGATTAAGAGGGTAGTAGTTGGGGAAGGCCAGTGTTCAAGGAATTCAGTGCTCCACACACACACCACTTGCAGTAGTAGCACCATGGTATTCTATTACTCTGTGAAGATGTGTAACATACTAAAAGCATGTCAAGGATGTTTGTCATACTTGACAAAAAGCGCAGTGGAGTAAAGCCTATGCTGAAGTTTTCAGCACCCCAGGTCTGGGATGTTCCCTGGGGTTATTTCCCTTAATTTGTGGCCCAGAGCTAATGTAGCTCTGACCACTTGGAGCCAAACCATGGGGAAAACCAGATCCCTAGGGAGCACAGGTGAAGGCAGAAGTGATTCTTCCTCCCTCGACACCCCATCTGTCCGCCCTCACCAGAGTTCTGACTTCAAGAGCCATATGGAATTCAGGAGCTAGTGGTTCTCTCCTGTCTTCTTCCCCAGAATTCTGTGTATTTCTGGGTAAAACCAAGTTTATCTCTCTGAGCCTCACTATCTCATTTGTAAAACGAAAGGGCTAGGCTCCATAATCCTATTTCCTCCTGCTCCATATTAGCCTCAGACTAAAGCCACAAAGCCCAAACCAAAATGGGACATCCCAAGGAGAGACATCAATCCTTCAATTTATACCCCTTACCTCCCAGAGAGACAGGACCCTAATCTAGCCTCATGCCAACCCTCTGTGGTGAGGGTTTGAGAAAACACTTTCAGCACCTCCTACACTGCCAGCCTTGTACTGGCCAGTAAGAATTGGCCCCCATCTCTGAACCCCAGGGACCCAGCTGCCTGCTCAGCAACTCTGCCTCACCCAGAGGAAGATCTGAGGCTGAGGAACCCTCTCATTAAAGCAACACAAGATGCAGAGCTGGGCAGGGTCCTATTTTTGAACTCTGAATTGAAAACTCATACCCCCTCCCACCTTATGTTTCTCAGAGAGGAAAAGAAAAGCTCAGAGAAGCTGCCTCCTGGGTATCGAGATTTGGGAACCGGAAGAGACTTTTTAAATTATTTTTCCACTCACCACTTATGATGAAATTGGAGACTGGAAATGGAAATGGAATGGAAAGAATTTTCTTTATGGGGTGAACTGGGGACTAGAATCCAGTCCCTGACCTCTATCCCAGGGCTCTGTCCATTGAACCAGGGTAGGGAACCATCTGGAGGAATCTGGAACCACCTGACTGGGTCCTTTTCCCACAGAAGGCAGACAGTGTTCCCCCACATGGCTCAATTCCTATCCTTCCTTGTCTTCATGACATCACCCCCTTGACCTACCCACCTCCCCTTAGTCACGGCCTCATGGAGCCAAAGCCCTGAGCCCTTTCCTTCACCTTCTTCTCTCCCACCTGCATAACCCATCTTCCAGATCCCAGACCCTAGCAGTGACTTGGTGAGTCCAGCACTCAGCAAACCCCACACACAGGGCTCGCCGCAGAGCACGTCAACCACCACTGTCTCCGTGGCAACCGGGGGCTTAATTAACAGGCTGCAGCCCCGTTGCCATAGAAACAGCACCCCCAACAGCCCCCCATGACCCTGCAGATTCAGCCCTTCTTCCCTCTTTCCCAATCTGAACCCCTTCTCACTGCATCCACCCCCCACTCCCACCCCACTTGGAAAGCTAAGGCCTGCAGATCTCTCTGGTTCATTGAGAAGAGAGGAGGGGGATGAGAGAGGAGAGAGAGAGAGAGAGAGAGAGAGAGAGAGAGAGAGAGAGAGCTGTCACCATGGCAACTGCAGCCCGTTCATAACCAGTTTGTTGCCATGGAGATTCCTAGGGCTCACCTTGGGCTGAGGTACTGGGCAATGAGGTTCTGAGTCTTGGCTTGGGGATGGAACGACTAGAGAACTCCTTGGACAGAGGATCTCTCTCTCTCTCTCTCTCTCTCTCTCGCACACACACACACACCAGTGATAGTAACAGCATCATTCTTCACAATTTACAGTTGAAGAGACTGAAACATAAGGTTTGGGTCTGGGGGAGGCAGATAACTCTGCACTTCTAGATCTTTAAAATCACTTAGCATCTCTATGGCTAGAAGGGTGTTCAGAAAGCTCGTCTTACACTACAGGTATGTGAACTGAGGCCCGGAGAGGGAAAACAGTGTTACCAAGGCCACAGAGTCTGAGCTGGAGTGTGGCTGGGTTATCTTGCAACCTTGCCCCCTTCCCCTAGCATCAGAAGCTGGTTCTGTCTCCATCCGCGGGCACATAGCCCAACTCCTGTTAGTCTCACCAGGTCCGGAGTTCTTCCCAGGGTCCTGCCTCCTCCCTGAGAATGAGGCACAGGGGGAGGTATAAAAGGATGGGGGAATAGCTTGGTGTTGTAACACCTCACCCCAAGTTCAATTCTATCCAACCAGGTCACCACCAATCTTCCATGGTGGGCCACAGTCTCTGGCTTGCATCTTTCACCACCTGTAAGTCAAGTTGTTGATAACTGATCCCCTGGAAGCAGGAAGCACCCCAAAGGGAAACCCTCACTCCCTTGAACCAGAGTAACAGACAGCATTCCCACACATGTGCTCTGCAAGATCTCCCCCAAACCTTCCCAAGTCTGCATGTGCCGCCACCTCTCCCTCTGGGTCCAGGGACAAGAGGTAGGGAGAGCATCTCTCTGGAACTGACTCAAGAACAACTGTGGAAAAGATACCACCAGATGCTCAGTTCCCCTGAGGAGCCTCATCTAGTTCCCATGGAGTGACCTTCAAGCAGGAGCTGTGCGAGGCTGCACAGAGCTTAACAGGTTTAAAGTCACCCACTCTCAAGATGGAACTTCGAATACATTCAGGTGCCCACCCCACGGAAAGACACATAGATATACACACCAACATGCCAATCAACCTACTGGCATTACAGTAACACACATCAGCTCTGACTCACCGAGCACCACAGGGAGGCTCCCTTTTCAAGACTCTAACCCTCTACCACAAGCCCACGGCATCCCAGACTCACACCCACTCGGAGTGCACACCCAAAGCCTGGGGGCTATGTCTTACTTCAGTGGTGTAGAAGCTTGGGAGTGTGAATGGGAAGACTAAGCTGCCATCTTGGGACACAAGAGAGGGCCATCTTATTCCCAGAACAGGGATAGAGAAGGAAGCAATAATGTCACACTCTCACCCCGTGGTTATCAAACACCTACTAAATGCCAAGCCCTGGGCCTGGAACTCAGAACACAAAGATAAAAGGCTATGGACCATGTCCTTGAGATGCTCTAGTGGAGGAGACACACAAGTAAATAATGCCATCCACCGGGATTTGTGCTCCAATGTGTGGGTCAAAGAGAAAGGAGTACCTCTGCCTGGGAGCAAGGGAAAGTGGAAAGGATTTTCAGAAGATGTGAAATGAGCTATAGCTTATAGAATGAGGAGGAAAGTTGTCCTGGCTTATGAAGTGGGGAATGAGCACTGACAGATATACCAGGAAAGGATGAGGAAAAAGTTTGAATGACAGACTAGAAGATTTGGCCTTTATCCTATACCTTATGTGGGGGATGGTTGGAGCAAGACTGGAGGCAGGGAGACCACCTGAGAAACATTGGAGGTTTGGGCCAGAGTGATGCTTACAGACAGGGAGAGATGTAATCCAATTCAGGATCCGTTTTGGAGGTCAGTGGCCAATGCACGAGGACAGATTGGATTTGGTGGGAAGAGAAAAGGAGGCATTAAGGACTAACTACAGGTTTCTGGATCTGGGAGACTGGTAAAAGGGGCAAACATTAGGGGAAAGGTGTCAAGTGGAAGAATCTCGAGAAATTCGAGTGGTCACATTCAGAGGGGGTCGGTCACGGGACCAGAATTCTGAGGAAGTCCAGGGCTCCACATATTACTCTATATAGTAAGGAGTTTTGCTAAAAAAAAAAAAAAAAAAAAAAAAAAAAAAATCTGCCGACCACTCTAGGGTTCTGGGCGACAGGGCAAGTTCACCTGCGGCTCAGCAGCGACCCCTGGTGGTCCGGGGAAGTTCTTTCTCCTCCCCTCACTGGGGTCACTCCAAGTGGATTCTCGTCGTTCCTTCCAGACCTAAGGGGCGCAGAGCTAGGGAAAGGATGCCTGATAAATGGCCCCTGCAGCGAGATTCTGTATGCGACCAGGATGCTGCTGAAGTGTATGTGGGGTGGGGGAGCCTCGTGCATGTAGGCAAGTGCTCTATCCCTTAGCCACACCCCCAGCCTAGTAGGATGCTACTTCTTCATGGAAGACCAGAAAGATCCTTCCCCTCCTGTCTCCTCTATACCTTGACCAAGACCATCGCATTGGGCCCGTGAAAAAGATGCCCCCAACCCGGCATGGGCTGGTTCCTCCCAATCCTGCCGAAGCTGGAACCGAGAAGGAACAGAGACCCCCGAGGATCCGGACTGAAGTTCCTTTGGGATCCTCCCCGGATCTAGCTGGCCAGGATTCAAACCAACTTCCCTGTCTCCCGTCTCCTTCTAGGGAGCCCCAGGGTTCGGCGATGCCTCCAGGGAAGGAGACGATTGGAGGATCCGCCAGCCATCAATGGCCCTCTGACCTGGCACCTGTCTCAGCGACCCTGACACACTTTCCCTCCCGCCCTCAACCCCACCCCACTCCGGCCCTTCTCCCCTATTCCTGGTCCAACCCCTTGCCACTGGTCCCTCCCTTTCCTGCCCCCAAATGGACCTAGTCCCGCTTCCTGTCCTTGGCGCTGGGCCTTGATCACACAGTAGTCCCCCTTCCCTCGCTCCTCTCTTCCCGCACCGACCCGAGATCTGCCGCCCGCTGCGGGGCTCTGGGCCACCCCCGGGCGTAGCGCGCCCCCAGCACAGGAGCGCCCCGCTTCGCCTGCGCCCGGTCCCGGCGCCGCGGCGGCCCGCCTGCCCCGCCCCTCTCGGGCCGGCCTCCGACTCCCACTCCCCCGTCTCGCGGCCTCCCGGGGCCCCGCGCCCCGCCCGGCCCCGCCCCTTCCAGCAGAAGGCCCGCCCACGGCCCCGCCCACGGCCCCGCCCCCTGCGGCCTCTACCTTTGACGTCTTCCCCGGGGAGGTGGCGGGGGTCGGCGACCGAGTGCCGGCGGGACTCTGCGTCCGCGGCTCCGGCGGGCGCCGCGGGGGGCAGCGAGGTGACAGTGAACCTGCGGCTCATGGCGCGGAAGGGGCCAGGCGGCGCGGAGCGGCCCGGATCGCACAAGTGGCCGCGCCGGCCTCCAGGACCGAGCCGAGCCGCTTCCCCGCGCCCGCCGCCCCCCGCCCCCCGCCCGCCGCGCGCCACTCAGGGTCCTAGTGCCCGCTGCGCCGGGTCCCTGAATCTGGCCACTGGGCTCTCAATCCACCTGACGTTCCTGAAGAGCCCACCCAGCTGAGAGTCCTCCCTCATGGAGGACCCCGGTGTGTGACTCTTGGAGCCCGGGCCTACCTCTGCTGGGGTCTCCTAAGCAACCGGGGTACACTCATGCATTGAGCACAGTTAATAGCGCGCCCGTGTTTCAGACAGTGGTGCGAGGAGAGGCCACTGGGGATAGGTACATCACTGATGGAACCGACTGACTTCTTGCCCTCCCGGGGCTTATGTTCCAGTGAGAAGACGGGAGAAAGAGTATAAGTAAACAGACATACATAAGATCATTTGAGGCTGTGGTATATGTTAAGGAAAAAACAGGGCCATAGGAAGAGGCCAGAACGACTTTAAGGGGTGGCCTGAGAAGGCTTCCCAGAAGATTGATATTTGAGTTGGGTCCTCACTGATGAGAAGAGCCAGCTATGCAAAGATTTGGGGGAAGAATTCTCTGGCAAAAGAAATAGCAAGTGCAAAGGCTCTGGGGTTAGAAGAAACCTGGTCTGTTCAAGAGGCAGCCATTGTTTCTAGAACAAAGTGAATGGAGAAGAGAGGGATAGCAGATGAAGAAGAGAGAAAAGCAGATCAAATGGTCTTATGAAGTCTCAGGGGAGGAGTCTAGATTCTTTTTTAATCCACAAAGGAATCCATTAAAAGGTTTTGGGGATGCTGGGGATATAGCTTATTTGGCAGAGTGCTTGCCTAGCATGCACAAGGCCCTGGGTTCAATCCCTAGCACCACTGGGGTGGGGGGTGGGGAAAGGTTTTGAACAGAAGAATGCTGTGATATAATTTATATTTTAACAAGATCACTCTGACTGCTGGATGAACACCGCTAAAGAAGGAAAGGTGTGAAGGCTGGGATCTAATTAGGAGTCCCCTGCAGACCCCCAGGTGGGAAGTAATGGTGGCCAGGCTAGAGTAGTGGCCGTCATCTGTTTTCAGGTAAGTTATGGAAGCAGAACCAGCAGGATCCGCTGATGGGTGGGACTTGGCAGATGATGGTAGCAGTGGAGTCCAAGAGGAATCCTGTCTCACTCCTGCTGAGGCTGAACATGCACATATCGTAGGTATACACTCAAAACAAATGGCTGCCATGTGTATCAAAAGGCTTTTCCAAGAGTCTTCACAGTGACATTGCTCAGTATAGCCCCACACTGGAACCTACCCAAGTGTCTGTCAATAATAAAATACATAAATAGCACATTCACACAATGGAACACTACACAATACTAAAGAAGAAACGAGGTACAATTTACAGAATAAATATGGATGAATCTCACAAATAGAACATTGAGCAAAAGAATCCAGACACAAAGAAGTACATATCTTATAACACTTAAAGCTTAAGAAATGATCAAAATCTATCTAAGCATTAGAAGCAATCATAGTGGTAGCTTTTAGAAGAAGTGATTGCAAAGGAGACCGAGGGTCTTCTGGGGTGATGGCAAGTGTTTTGCTTCTGGACCTAGTTGCTGGTTGCCTTCAGTTTGTGAAGACGTATTGAAACGTATGCTTGTGATAGGTGTACTTATCCGTAGGTTTATTATATTAAAGCAAGGTCCTCGCCTGGGGGCCCTGTTGACCATCAGGGGATATTTGACAATGCTTGGAAAGATTTTCAGTTGTCACAGCTGGAGGAGGGTTGATACTGGTACCCTGGCTTTGTACCAAGACTCCTGGGTGATGAATCACAGGCCCACCATCACTCCACTGTACCTTGCCCCTACATTGGGGCCTGTCATAGGGAAGAGGCTGACCCTGAGTGGGCCTAGCATCTGACAATGGATTGGACTACTTTCCAGAGGAAGATACCAAAGCTCCTATCATGTATAGAATTGTCCCCACAGCAAAGAGTTATACAGCCTCAAAAGTCCGTCATGCTGAGTGAGAAACCCTATACTAGAATCAGAAGTTTAAATAATTTGTTCCTAGATTTTAGGATGATCAGGTTCTAGGCTTAATTGAGGGGGATTGAGATTGTCCTTGATTCATGTGGTCATGACTGGAGGAGGAGGAGTTTTGGAAGATGGCGCCCAAGAGTTGGTTTGGACCTGATCGGTTGAAATGCCTCGTAAGCCAATGTGGAGTAGGCAGCTGAGCATATGCATTGGAGCTCAGGGGAAAGGTCAAGGCCAGGGATATAAGTTTGGAGTCCTTAGCAGAGAGATGCTATTTGAAGCTGTGACTAGATCACAGGGAATAAGTGTACATAGAGGAGAGAACCCCAAGGATTGAGCACAAAGGTGCCATCATTCAAAGGTTGCCGAAGGAAGATCCAACCAGTGAGTGAGAGGAGAACCAGGTGTCAGGGGTGTCCCCAAGACCAAGCAAAATAAGAATTTTAGGAGGAAGGGCAGATCAAGCCCATCGCATGTGTGATGCACTGGCAGCTGTGGCCAGAGGTGGCTTAGAGAGGGAAACCAGGGTGGTTTAGTGGGACAGGACCAGGCGGGATCACTGGGGAGAGCCTGGGAATTGAGAAGGGGAGTCCGTGAGTAGAGACCACATAGGGGGAGCTTTTCCTGGGGAGAGGATGGAAGTAGAGAAACAGAAGAGTGTCTGGAGGGAGACAGGACTTAGGAGGGATTTTAAACAGGCTGTGTTAAGGAGTATTTTTATGCCAATGGAGCGTCATTCCTGGGCAAGAAGCAGATGACTTAGGAGAGTGGGGGTCCCCCAGAGAAAGCCAGGGGGCAGTTCTCTAAATTCCCACTTAGGCTCCAGGTCCAGGAGATGATCCGATCTGATGAAGCCCATCACCTCCATTCGCCCACCCCAACTCTCCAGTCGGGTGCCCCGCCCTCCTGTGAGGTCAAATCCACACTCCTTAGCCTGGCATTCAGGTCTCCTCTCAGCTAGCCCTACCCCAACTCCTGTCCCAACCATTCCAGAATCCTCTTTGTTCCCTTCATTCCACCTGCTACCATATCGTAGCGTTTCTGACCTCCTGCAGTTCCCCTCAAGCCGCCCTGCTTTTCCTCGTCTCCCAATGCTTGTATCAAGAGCACCCATTCCAATGCTCCCTCGCTGCGGCCTTGGGTGAATTGGGCCATTTGACCTTAACTTCTCATCGGTAAAAGAGGGGGCTGGCGAGGACCCTAATAGTACCTAGAAGGCAAGAGGATTGTTTTAATTCATACGAAGCTCACAGAACAGGGCCTGACACGTAATGATGTACAAGAGGTAGCTACCGTCATGTTCATGTGCATATTTTACTTACCCACTGCCTCCCTCCGGGGCTTCTAGGCTGTTGCCATATGGAAATGCTGCCAGCAATACCCGTGTATCTGTTGTTTCATGCACATGTGTGAGGGTTACAGAATGGTTCATAGCTCGTGGCAGATTCCCTCTATGAAGACAGGCCCATTGGCACAGGAAGGTGCCTTGCTCATCCTCCCCGTGACTGGTGACTGACTTCCAGGTGAGAAGGCACCTGGCTGGTAATGTTCTCCTACTTCAACCACGATGCACAGAATCAATCAATCTCTCTCTCTCTCTCTCTCTCTCTCTCTCTCTCTCTCCCTCTCTCTCTCTCTCTCTCTCTCACACACACACACACACACACAATAAAGGATGATGCGCTCTACACCTTTCAAGCATAATCCCACCCCACCAACTACAGAATCTCCTGTAACTCAGTCGGACCTTCTGGTAACGGAGCTTGGGTCTATGTTCTAAGCAAGCTCTGAGGAGTGAGGACCACTCTGAGGTCTGAGGACCACTAGGAGGTCCTTGAGAGAAGGACCAGTCCAACTTATTCCTCAGTCTCCAGCGCCCAGCACAGAGCCTCACTCCATGAAGGGGTTCCATAAATATTTGATGGATGAATAAATAGCTTGGTCATCTCAGCTATGAAATGGAAGTGATCACATACCTTTCTAATAGGAAGGATTGAATATGTTA
The DNA here is from genome assembly GCF_902686445.1 of Sciurus carolinensis. Classification (NCBI taxonomy): domain Eukaryota; kingdom Metazoa; phylum Chordata; class Mammalia; order Rodentia; family Sciuridae; genus Sciurus; species Sciurus carolinensis. The sequence continues at coordinate 13,583,463 of NC_062214.1, forward strand.
ATATTTATGGGGATCCCAGAACACTGCCTGGCACCTAGAAAGCACTCTATCATCTAAATATACACATCCATCCATATAAATATGCAAACATACATAAATGAAAGCTGCTCCTAAGGTTAGAGAATCCAAGTTTATTAGAAACATTCTGACCAAAAAAGTTGTGAAGACAGGGCCCAGCCCACCTCCACTCCTCTCCATGTTCTAGAAGAAAACACCAGTTTGTATCCTGCAAACTGGCTTCTTCCCCGCAGGGATGGTCCCGTGAGGACCCACACTGCACTGCTGAAGACGGATGAGAGCCCTAGTCCTAAGGGCACTTCAGGATGTCCACGGTCACAGAGCCCACTTTGTCCACGTGGTTCCCCAACTTGGAATTCACACGCCAGAAAAAGCGATCCTGGCAGAAGTAGGCATTCTCTGCAGGGGACGGGCAGGCATGAGAGGAGTGATTCCTACCCCACCTCCACATCCAACTACAGAGACAGGAGCAAGATCTTTACAATCATTCCCTCCTGGATTTCTAGATTTTTCCAAGGTTTTTACATGACACTTCCACCACCACCTGCCTGTGAGATGCTGGAAGTTACAGACCTTGACGCCCAAAGCACTGGCACAGAACCTGGCACACAGTAGGTGCTCCCTACACATTTTGTGAATGAACTAGCAAATGAATGGATGCCCTGTCTTAATACTCAGAGAAATTCACTCACTATTATTCATTGAGAAAATCCATGTATTCATTCAAAAATTATTTCCTGGAGCTGGGGGTGTGTCTCGGAGGTAGAGCACTTGACTAGCATGAACAAGACCCCAGCACTGCAAAAAAAAAAAAATTACTAGCTCTAATTTTTTAAAAAGATAAATATGATAAAAAGTTACTGAGTACCTACTATGTGCCAAGCACTGTTGAAGGTGTTAGAGATACAGAAAAAAATATATATATAGGCATGATCTCAATTCTTTTGGTGCTAATACTTTAGTGGGGCAAGAGAGAGGACTAAAAAGCAAATATGAAAACAAGTGAAATTGATTCTGGCAATGTGGAAAGCTGTGAAGGAAATACAAACTCATAGTGAATAGGTAGAGTTCTCTGAGGTGGCCAACACTGAGAGCTGAAGGATGAGAGAGAGGCAGCCCGGTGACAATGTAGGGAAAGAGACTTCCAGACAGAGGGAACAGAAGGCACAAAGGCCCTAAGATAGGAATGACCTTGATCTGTTGAAAGAGCAGCCAGTGTAGGTGGAGTACAGAGAATGAGAGGAGTAGCAGAGAAGCTGAGAACACAGAGGCATAGAGGGCAGGGGATCAAATCATGAACATTTCTTTGACCTTGGAATGAGTTTGGTGTCATGCCCAGGACCATTCCCCTCCCTACTCTCAGGGAATACACCAAAGGTTATTGGAAATGAATATGGCTTGGACTAAAGTGTTTGCAAAGGAGATAGTTTTTTTTTTTTAAATGCTAGATTCAAAAACCATTTTGTCTGTAGAGTCAACAGACCTTGTCAACTGATGGCCTATGAGCAGTAAAAAAGAAAAGTCTGACTCTAGCTATCATCCCATTTTACAGATGGGAAAATGAGGCTCCAACAGTAGCAGTGACTTGCCCAAAGATGCACAGCTACAAGTTGTCTTTTCTCTCACTGTATTCCCAGTGGCGGCACAGTGCTTGCCACATTGAAGGCACCTGACAACTACCGTCTAACTAAGGAACAAGCCCCCTTGCAAAGCATACATCCTGTGCTAAAGGGGAAACAGCTTCCAGCTGGAAATGCAGTCATTCTGGGTCCTGGTCCCTGCCTATGCTGCCGACTCCCTGTATGATCTGAGGGAGTCTCTGCCTCTACAGAGCGTCAGTTAATTAGTGCTGGGGCATTCCCTCACGCTCCCAGGACCCTTTTCCGTCTGGTTGAGAATTTATCCAATCGCTAAGGCAGTGGAGGGAGTGTGGGCATGTCTCATAAGGGGACCCTCTGTGGCTCGCACCACAGCCTCACCTTGGTATTGGAAGATGTTGTGCGAGTTCGTGGGCACTCCGGAGAACATCTGATCCACCCAAGTGGGCATCTGGGTATCCACTGTCTCCGACTTCACGTCGAACCTGCAGGAAGGAGGCGAAGGGACAGGTGCTGAGCCAGCGGGCGGGCGACGGCGCCCGGGCTCCCCCTGCCGGCAGCCGCGGTAACTCTCACCTCCAGAAGAGATGCTTGCTGAACAGCAGCGCCTTCCCCCAGTTAAGCCAGAGGACCCCGGTGATTTGGGTCACATCCTGGGTCAGACCCAGTTTGTCCAGAGGCTGCGGGCCCAGCACCGTCGTGCCTACGTACACCCACACTTGGCGCCCTGCAGGGGAGAAGGGTCACGTCGGTCTGGGGGTGCGGGGCAGGGACAGACATTCTCCTGGAATGTCAGAAGGGAGAAGTCAGCGAGGCCTTTCCTAGCCTGGCATGCCCGCAGTCTCTGCATCCAAGAGGTAGAGAGATACTAGGTATGATTGTGCAAGGGATGGCGAGTGGCCAGACCAAAATTCAACCCCCTAAAAGATTAGTTAAGTTGCATATGCCAGGAAGGGGTGCCCTTTTCGGATCGTGTATTTTTATTTTTTATTTTATTTATTTAGGCACTGGAAATTAAACCCAGGGACACTTTAATACTGAGCTACATCTCCAGATTATTATTATTATTATTATTATTATTATTATTATTATTTACTTTGAGACAGGGTCTCAGTAAGTTGCTTAGGGCCTCGATATATGCTGAGACTGGCCTCAAACTTGCCAACTTCCTGCCTCAACCTCCCGAGTTGCTGGAACCACAGGCGTGAGCCACCGCATCTGGTACTAATCATGTGTATTTCACCAGTAACAGTGAGTCTCTATCTTCCCTGCCGGGTGGGGGTTGAGAAGCTGCGGAGTGAGAGAACAGAAAACTAACCCGAGAAGAAGAAAATCTTATTGGAGATTGGCTCCTTAAAGGCAGAATCCAGTCGAGCAGGCAGTGCGGGCCACGTGTCGGTGATAAGGAAGGGGCCCTGGCACCCTCTGTCCTCAGAGAATTGCCAATACCGTCTGAGAACGTGAGAAAGGGCAGGACAGGGCATTGAGCACTGAACCTAGGGCCAGTGGGCGGAGAGGGTGGTTCCTCCTCCAAGTCCCGCCCTCATCCACACATCTCTGCCCACTCACCCATCCTTGAATAAGTGCAGATAGTTCCCGATCTCCACAATGGCGTCGAAGATGCTGAGATTGCAGGCATTGTCCACTTGAACCGAAGACACGCTAGAGACCTGAGAAGAACTAGCTGTGGGGAGATATGTAGGGACAGCTGAAGGGGGACCTATAGGACCGGTTGTGGGGAGCACCATGGTGAATGGGGTGGGGCAGGCCATCAGGGGAACGGTGGACTGCAGTGCAGGTGTGATGATGGGTGGGTCATATTCAGGTGGAGGACCTGAAGAGACACTGGCTGAGACTCCTCTTCCACTCCCCAAGCCCAGCTGAGCCCCGCGCAGGCGCAGCTCTGCTCACTACGTTGAAGCCTGCCTCCCCCAACCACCGACATGCTTCCCATACACTCAGCTTTCATTCAAGTCGTAGTTTTCCTGGGCTGGGCCCTAGGGAGAGAAGGCAGAGGGTTCCCCATTCCAAACAGTGCTGAGAGCTTTAAAAACTCACAGATTTGCTCCTTTGATCCTAAAAAACAAAACAATGATTTAGATTGTTTGATAACCCCCAATTGGTTTGGGTGTTGGGTTTTTTTTTTTTTTTTTTTTTTTTTTTTGGTGTTTTTGGTGGTGCTGGGAATTGAACCCAGGTCCTTGCACATACTACTCTATCACTGAGCTATACCCCAACCCTCAATATCCCCAATTTTTTAAAATGAGGAACTAATACTAGATCATGACTAGTGATTATAGCAATGAAAATTTCAAACACATGGTGCTTACTATATGCCACATAGCGTTCTGACCCAATAAACTTCATCATAGCCTTTGAGGCAAATACTAAAAGTAACCACTTTACAGATGAGGAAACAGGGTGAACTGACCTACCCAAGGTCACCTGGCTATGAAGTAGCTTGCCTGGCTTTTGAACCATATCTCCCTCTCCCTAGAGTTTGAGTTCTTTAGCACCTTCTCCAAGCATTGACCAGACAGTGACTGATCCCAGACCCTACCCCAGATGGCTATCGAGATCCCGACTCCTCCCCACTCCTGCATTCCCTGGTCCTGTGACTGAGCTACACCCTTCCCTCTGCGGCTTCCATTCCTGTCCCACAGTCTCACCATAGAGATGCTGGATCGCTGTCACGTCCTCCTCGTGCAGCAAGGTGCCCTCCATGAAGTTATACATGGGGTACATGAGTGACTTTGGCACCGAAGAGTGGCCTAGGCCCAGTGCATGACCGAACTGGTGCGCTGCCACAAGGAATAGGCTGACTCCTGGAGGGAAGGAACCTGAGGTGTAAGTGCCTTCCAGAGATTCTAGCCCTGGCCACCCCACCACCACTACTGCCCAGCCCCCAACAGGGAAGCCTCTGAACCACCCAGTTCACCTTCATTTGGGCAGAAGCCCCACTTTTTGTCAGTGTCGAAGTTTGAGGTGGTGGCACACCAGAGGCGATTATCAGTTCGGCCCTGGACGGTACAGGCCGAGTACTCCTGGCCCAGGAAGGTAAAGGGGAAGACGCACATTTCCCCAGCGGAGTTGCCTCCAATCACAGCTGCATCAGCTGGAGAGACCAAGAGCCTTGGGTGAGCCAGGGGAGTGGGTCCAATAAGGGGGAGCCAAGCAAGGAGCTAGAGAATTTTGGTGATCTATTTGTAAAGCCTAGGGGGCGCTATGGAGCAGAGCACAGCAGAGACCAGGAAACCCTAGTGGTCAGAGCCTAGGTCACCAAACCAAGGAAGAGGCCTCAGGCTGAGCAAAGAAGACCCAAGCCGTGGTGTTTTGGCTGGGCAATTGGAAGTTAGGGCGAGGGATGTGGTAATGGTGTGCCAGAGGAAGGAATACAGAGACAAAATAACGGGTGGAAGAGCCTCATTTCAGGAACCAATGCAGAACGGCAGAGGAAAGCTGAATCAGGTAGGCAGGCCAGGTACCTCGGTTTGGGCAGAAGCCATACAGCTTGTCCACATCATAGTTGGGGGTGGTGGCACACCAGTGGCGGCCATCAGAGCGACCTTGGGTGGTGCAGGCAGAGTAGGATTTGCCCTCGAAGACGAATGGAAACACGCAGGGTTTGCGGTCTGCATTGCCTTCATAGGTGTAGAGTTCTGGGGGACGCAAACCATTCACCTTCAGGTGCAGCGCAGCACGTAGCTTGACCCATCCACCACGAGTGATCCAACCCTCCTCCCTTCAGCTCACAGATGAGGAAATTGGGCCCAGGAAGCGGGAGAGTGACTTGCAGGCCACACAGCACTGGTGGCCAAGATTCTGAGCCTACGAGGGTAGTGATGCCTGCAGCCCTCACCATGACCCCACACTCACTCTCGCTGGGGCATAAGCCATACTGGTGGTCGGTGTCATAGTTGGCGGTGGTGCCGCACCAAGGACTGCCGTCAGAGATGCCGGCTGTGATGCAAGTGGAGTAGGAGCGGCCCTCGAAGGTGAAGGGGAAGTGACAGGGGGCTCCATTTGCGTTTCCGCGGTAGGTAGAAAGCACTGTGGGAAGAAGGGGACTAGTGTCAGGATCACTGCTTATGGATGTGGGAGAAAGGAATGCGGGTAGGGAGTGTAGAGGCGCCGTGGCGGCTCAAGATCTCACCGGCGCCCTTGCCCAGAGACCACAACACGTCGTCGTCGAAGTGGGCGTCTCCCTGAATACCGGGGCCAGGAGCAAAGGCGTGTGCCAGAACCCCGTTATTCCCGTCTAAGGGGTAAGGGTCTCCATGCTCTAAAGAAGCAGAAGGAAGGGAGTCAGAAGGAAGGGAGTGTCGCTGGGCAGGTTGTGCGCTGTGCAAGGGCGCCGACCAAACGCCGCCTGCAAAACCCCCTGCGCACCGCTTTCCCAGCCATGAGCCCGCACCCTGCCCTCCCGCAGGAGTGGGCGCCTGCGGGCAAGCGGCGGGCAAGGCCGCCAGGGCAGGCAAAAGAAAGCTGGTCCACCACCCCTCCTCACTCTCCTTGGTCCTCCTCCCGTGCCTCTTCCGGAGTCCTGGCTTGTCCCTTCTCGAGTTCTCACCCGCGAAAGTAAACATGATGGTGATGTCCGCCTCCTCGCTATAGACGCGCGTGAAGGTGAGCGACGTCACTGCGCTCCACGCGTCGAAGGCACGGATAAAGGCATCATCGACGACGTGGGGCGGCAAGTCTTGCGTGTAGTTTTGGATCCTGTAGGGGAAAGCAGGAGGAAAGAGGTCAAAAGTGAGAGACTGGAGCTCGACAGCAGTGAAGACACCCCCCCCCACCCCCTCGGAGTCTTCAACATATGCTATGCTCCCTGCGGTCCATACTTTCATCCATAAAGTGCCTTCGGGGACATCTCCCCCAACCGTTTGGGACCCCACGATGTCCCTGACAGAAGTTCCACTCAGAAGGGGACACTGAGTCTCAGAAGTGAAGCCTTTTGCCCCAGGCCCTACAAGTAATAAATCCAGGACCTGAGATAGGATATGTTCACCTCACCACAGTCTCAGATTGGCCTCCCAGCCCCACCCTGGTCACCCACTCTGATCCCAACTGCTCACCAATATGTGATGTTGTTGTGGTCCCACTTGGGTTGACCTGGAAAAGCTTGAAACCTGCCCGTATCTGGGACACCGCAGCGTGGGGTTCGTATGGCCTTCAGGGTGGTGTTGTCCAGCTGACCAGTCTCGGGCAGGGACAGCTGCTTCTGCAGATGCAGCAGATGTGATTGCAGGGACACCTCAGTGCTCGCATACATGTGCATCTCAGTCTTCTGCACCTCAGTCTTCTGCGTCTCCGACGTCTGCACCTCAGTCTTCTGCGACTCAGTCTTCTGCATCTCAGTCGTCTGCATCTCAGTCTTCTGCATCTCATGCTCAACAGTGTAACCGTAGTGTAACAGGTATTCCTGTGGATGGAGAGCGGACATAGCCCAGAGCCCCGAACCCATTTCTCTGCACGTCTGGCCAGGAATTCCTTGAGGTGCTCAGGGACCTCAAGGAATTGAGGCATTAAATTCAGGACACTAGTGCTTCCTACCCATTCAAGAATACACCCCCTGCAGATGCCCTCAGCTCCTTCCCATCCCTAGGCCCCGCTTCCCCCAGAGGCCCCTGAGGTGTATCTTTGTCCACCCCAGAATCCTCCAGTGTCCCATACCCCACACCACTTTCCATCACCCACCTAGCAACCCCCATTTCCTGTTCCTGGCCATCACTGCTCTGAACATCTGCAGACCCCGGGGCCTTACCCTGGACACCACTGTTCCCTTCACCCCCACCACATCCCCAAACCATCGCTGAGGCCCCATGCTCCCTTTGGTTCACTGCATCTCTTCCTGGTCAGTCCTCCTCAACTCCCCACTGGGGTGTTTGCCTACCTGTGCCAGCTGCGATTCAGTGAGGGTCATGCTTTTCAGGTCTCCGGGGAAGGTCATCATGTTGGCCTGGCGGTAGGCAGGGGCAGCAGAGCAGCATCCCAGCACCAGGAGCGCCAGGACCAGGGGCTGCCAGGGACTCATGGTGAGAGTAGTAGTGTCTGACTGTAGCAGGGTCCTAGCAGGGCTTTAAAGAGTCTCCACTAACTGAATCGGTGACCCCGCCCCGCCCCTCCAGGAGAGTGCTGACTCAGGGTGTGTGTGTGTGTGTGTGTGTGTGTGTGTGTGTGTGTGTGCGCGCGTGTGTGCCCACTGAGCAGCCCCAGCACTAGAAGGCAAAGAAAGGACTTAAATCACCTGCTCCTGTCTCCCCTGCCCGCAGTCTCCACTGCAGAGTTAGGCAGGACCCCAGGCCCACAGGAAACCGCAGGCACTCTGGGGATGGGTTGGTTTCGCAAACTGCAGAGTTTGTGGGAAAGGGAGGGAGGGAGATGGGCTGCAGGACTCCCCCAGTCCTCAATCTGAAGGCCTCAAGTGGTCAGCTTTCCCAGACTCCTTGATTGGACTCCTTGAGATTCCCAGCCCACCTCTGACCATCTGCTACGTCCCCCCTTGGATTTCAGTCCTGGATCTCAGCCTCTGCCATTTTCCAGCTATGGGGCCTTGGCCAGAGCCCCAGCTCGAGCCCCTCTCGGCTCTGACCTCTCATCTCCTCCCTGAACACCTGTCTTGACTCAGCTTCTCTCCCTGCTCCAACTGGGGACCGAAGGTCTGTCTTGGGGGGGTTCGCCTGGGGAACCCCCTGTCTTCAGGATAGCAAAGGTAGAGTTAATACATCTGCAAACCTGTAGAGTTGGCTTTCCTCTTTTCTTTCAAGCCCTCAGGCAAATGTCCTCACCACGCTAAATTTGTTTCCTCGGTGGTAAAAAAATGGACCTTTGGTCCCTAAATTGATGTGCGGATAAGATAAGATCAAATACATAAAGTGCTTAGTACAGAATGTGTTGTAAGTCCCCAGTAGATGGTGGTGATTTTTAATGACGAAGGTCAAGACCAGAATTATGACCTGGAATGAGGAGACTCCAGTCTTGGGTTCTTTCTAAGGCCCCCTGTGACCTGTTAAGTGTCATCCCACTTCCTCTTTGGATACCTGACCGCCCTTTCCCTTCTGCAGCCCTGATGCATCCAGGGAGAGCTTCAGCACCAGTTCTCCCATAACCAGAAGCCTCCCCTCTCCTTCTGCCCAGCCAGCCGGTGTGGAGCAGGGGCCATGTTTTTTGCCTTCTCCAAGGTGGTATTTAGGAAGAACAACAATAACAATTCAAAAGGGCTTACCAGTTCGGCATGAGTGGTATAATACCAATGACCTGGGGAGCTGAGGCAGAAAGACGGCAAGTTCAAGGCCAGCCTGGACAATTTAGCAAGACCCTGTCTCAAAATAAATAATATAAAGGGATGGGGAGGGACTGGGATTGTGGCTCAGTGGTCAAGCGCTTGCCTAGCACATGTGAGGCCCTGGGTTCGATCCTCAGAACCACATAAAAAAAATAATAATAAAAATACAAAAGTATTGTATCCATATACAACAAATTTTTTTTTAAAAAAGGCTGGGATGTAGCTCAGTGGTAGAGTACCCATAAGTCCAATCTTCAGTTACAATTAATTAATTAACTAATTAATAAAAGGGTCTCGTAGCCGGGCATGGTGGAGTACACCTGTAATCTTAGCCACTCAGGAGGCTAAGGCAAGAGGATTGCAAATTCAAGGCCAGCCTTGGCAACCTATTGAGACCCTGTCTCCAAATACAAAATTTAGAAATAGAATGTAGCTCAGTGGTAGAGGCCCTTTCGGTTCAGTACTACAAATACATACACACATCCATAGCCTACTAGGTGCCAGGCATCTTACATACACCTAATAAATGAGTTTGTGAGATAGAATCAATTACTTCCCTTACGGGAAAACAGAAGCTCTGAAGCTTCCTATTTAATGAGCATTTGCTTTGGAGTCCTGCCGTCCTGGGTTTCAGTCCAAGCTCTGCCATTTTCCAGCTATGTGATCTTGGGCAAGTCTTCACTTCCAAGTCATAATAATGGATTTGTGTGTGTGTGTGTGTGTGTGTGTGTGTGTGTGTGTGTGTGGTACTGGGGATCAAACTCAGGGCCTTGTGCTTGTGAGGTAAGCACTCTACCAGCTGAGCTATCTCCCCAGACCAATAATGGATTTTTTGAGATTGACTGTTCTGAGCACTGTGACTAGCTTTCTATCTGTGAGGTATGTTTAATGGGTAACCTTCTCATATTCAGAGAAGGAAACTGAGGCTCAGACAGTTAAAGAACTTGCCTGTGGTCATACAGCAAATTAACACATAGAGCAAGGGTTCAAGCCCTAGGCTGCCTAGTTCTGAGGCTTTCCATCTTTAGTACTAGTATTAGTAGTAGGGATTGAACCCCTAGAGGCACTTTACCACTGAACCCGGTTCCCAGCCCCTTTTTAAACTTTTCTTATTTTTATTTTGAGACAGGGTTTCGCTAAGTTGCTTAGGACTTCACTAAATTGCTCAGGCTAGTCTTGAACTTGCAACCCTCCTGCCTCAGCCTCAGTCACTGGGATCACAGGCACGCACCACCACACTTGGCTCATGTTTATTATCATTTACAGGGAACTGAGATGACCAGGGTGCAGAGAGGGGCAAAGGGTGGGCTTGTGGGGCGCTTACAGCTTGGACCCTTCTCCTCTGATTGTCTGCCACCCAGTGAAGATAACGGAGGAGGCTCGGGCATTTAAGAGATCAGATGGGAAGATGCGGACCCAGAGGAACTATGTTCCTGACTTGGGGGTATGAAGTCAAAGACCAGTATGATTTTAGAGATGAAAGAGAAGTAAAAGATCCTCCAATGCAAAGGATCTTCCCCTGGGTAGCAGGCACAGACTTTAGACGAAGCCATGAACTACTGCCAACTTGCCCTCAACTGTACAGAATATGTCACATCAATACGTGCATGTCATATTCCTCAAACTTGGCCTTCTCGGTATTTGGGGCTGGATCATTCTTTGTTTTGAGGGGTTTCTCTGTGTCTTGTAGGACGTGGAACAGCATCCTTGATTGTTCTTCCCACTAGATGCCAGTAGCACCTCCCGCTGCCGGTTGTGACAACCAGAAATGTTGCCAAACATTGCCAAATTTCCCCTGGGTGAGCGGGAGGGGCAGGACCACTGGTATAAGTTGATTTTTAAAACAAAGAACCCAAGATTTTCATTAGATACTCAAACAATTGGTGATGAGCCTCAAACCCTTAAACACTATTCACACAACAAATACTTGTTGAATTTTATGGGCCAGGCATTGTGCTAAGAATTGGGACTACAGTCCTCTTACTCATGGAGCTGAGAGTCTAGTGGAGGAGAATTTGAATGAGTGATTATCGGAGAGACAAGCATCCTAAAAGGGTGGTGTCTTTATCTACTCCAAGCACCTCTATTGTACAGATGAGGAAACTGAGGGCCAGAGTGTTTTCAGAGCAAGCAGGGGACAGTATGTAGGACAACAAGGAGCAGAGGGTGAGAGCCCGCACTGTGGAGCTGGGTTGCCCAAATTCAAACCTCAGTTCTGCCACTGACAGGGTGCATGACCTGTGCAACTAGCACAACTTATCAGTGCCTCAGTTTCCCTATCTGTAAAATGGGAGTAATAGTACTGCTTTCATGGGACTGTTGTAAAGATCAAGGGTGAACAGGTACAAAGTGCCTGGCACATGGTATGAAGTGCTTGCTGTCACTCTGATTGTGATTGCCTTCAAGATAGCTGACTGTTCTCACCAACTGGGGAGCAGGGACAGAGTCTAGCCAAGGCCCCAGAGCTTGACTCCTGGAGTCCATCCAAGCAAGAACCCTCATTTCCTCACACCTCAACTTCCTCCTCTACCCCTGGCTCCCCTAGCCCCATCAAGGGGAACTTGGGGGAAGCTTGGTTTTCAGCACAGCAATGGCAGGAAGTAGTTCTGTTTACCACATCCCCTTCCCTGCCTCCCAGCCCCTCCTTCCAGTACCACAACAGAGTTCAGCCAAGGCCCCAAGAGAGGAGGCCGAGAGCAAGATGCACCCCTGGGTGGCCCCCAACAGTCCTGACCCCCTGACCGGACTCATAACTTGCACTTTAATCCTGTCTCTCAGGCGGAAGCCCATCAGGATGGGGAGGGGACCCTGGATCCCCGAGTTGCAGTCCAGCAGGCTGCTATTAATAACTCGAGGCCCCCAGTCCAGGCCCAGCCTCATGGTATGGGACATCTGTCCCTCTGTCTGGGATGGGGAACTCCAAGCCGGTTTCTCCTCAACCTGACAGAGAAGCGGGGGTTATGCTCAACAGGCCTCGGCAGGATGTGGGGGAGACACTCCCCGTCTGTCTGGGATGGACCATAAAGGTGTGTATACTCCAGGCTTTGCCCCAGGGGAGAGCATCGCCCACTGCCTGCCTTCCCACAGCCACAATCACACCGACCATTTCTAGTCCCAGGGTGAGTGGTGGCAATCCCACGCTGACTCTTAGAGTCCCCATAGATAATAAGTCACGCCTCCCACTTACCTGTGAGCACCTTCAGTCAAGAATTCAGAGCATACACTTAAAAATCAGACCCCCTGAGTTCAAATTCCAGCTCCTGCCATTGACTTGCTGTATGACCTTGGGCAAGTCACCTTGCCTTGCTGTGCCCCCATTTCCTCATCCGTAAAGTGGGGAAAAGGCTTGTGGGGTAAATAGTTCAGTAAATGGTTCAGTAGTGAAGCATGTGCTTAGTATGTGCACACACATGGCCCTGGGTTCATTCCCCAGCACCAAAAATAAAATAAATTAAATTAGAGAAACAGTCCTCACTTGAAAGGGTTGGAATGGGGATTAAATGAGATTATGCATTGCAAGTTTTTAGCACAGTCCTGGCACATAAATAGGTATAAAAGAAAAAAGCAAGCTAGCTAGTTATCTGTGGTGATTCCATGACTCCAAGGCACTCACTGCAACTTTACAAATTAGCATTCATGCTCGTCACCTTACTGGCGAGGAGACCAAGGCTCAGGGATTTGCCCAAGTGCAGACACCTAGCAAGGGAGGAACTTGGGACTCAACCCAGATCTGGCAATAGCCCCTGGATCTTTCCGCCACAGATTCTGCACATGTCCTCAGCTCCCTCAGTCTGCAATAATTCTAAATCAATGGATGTAGGGGATACGGGACAATTTTTCCAGCGCTGTCATGTGCCCCATAACCTCTGATTTGCCCATATGGTAGCTCCTCTCAAGGTTCTATTTGAATCTGAGCTTTTAGAGCCCTTGGAATTCATGGAAGAGCATGATTGTGAACCATTTTCAAGGTGACAGAGACTCAGAGAAGTGCTGTAATTTGCTCATTGTCACACAGCTGAGTGACAGAGTTCTGCGTAGGCCTTCTGACTCCAAATCTCATGCTAAGGTCAGGTCAATGGCTCTGGCAAGAAGGAAGTCAGTGGGGGAAGCCATGTGGGGCCAAGAGGGTGCTGCTCAGAAGCCAGGCTGAAGGGGATCTGGCCTAGGAACCAACAGAGGGAACCCTGTATTCGGCTGGGCTCAGAAGAAAATCAAGGGTTGGTGATAAAAAAGGAACCAGAAGAGCCAGGCAGCTGGAAGGGGCAGTGAACAGCCAAGTGCAGTGGAGTTCCCTTAAGGCCAGAGGGTCTTGTCTCCAGGAAGGGTGTGCTGGTGAAGCCAAAATTGGGGACAGAGAGTTAGTGTAGAAATACAAACTCAGGGTCAAATCCAGGAAATGGAGGCCATGAAAGTCACCTGTATCTGGAAGTTGGAGACTGCCCCTGGGAGAATGGAATGTCAAGGATCTCCGGAGCCCATTGAGTATGCCCTTGTCAAGGACTACAGGCAGGGAGCTGCTGATTAATGCCCCCTGGGACCTTACCTGCCTGAATCGCTTTGGCCCTCCCCCTGCCATCTGCTGCTCACCTTTTTTGCTATGTCACCAGCAACTCCTGGGCCTAGTCTTGTAGGCAGGAAGGAGAGATAAGGCAGGAGAGAACAGAACAAAGGAGACACTAATCTAGAAGAGATGCAGGACACGCTCACTTCTCTGGGACTCTAGAACATCAGCCGTGGTCCCCTTCTCCCTCCCAGGAGAAGTCTGTGTTATTACCTTTAAATAAAACCTGCATGATATGCTTGCCTTGGCGTGCTTCTCTAGTGTTCAAACTTCAACATTTAGAGGAAGCAGAACTCGTCACCGGTAAATGGTGGTATCAGATTTGGAGAGTCCCACTGAGACCTACACCAAGGTAAGCTTCTCTCTACGCACCCCACATCTGTTTGAGGTGCATCTTTCTGTCTCTTTATTTCTGGAGGGCAAAATGGGCACCCATCGGCTACTTAAATGCAGCTAGTGCAGCCACCATCCTCCAAGCCTCGGGTGAGAGGTTTCCCAGTGTAGGCAGTTCCCAATCACCTGCTCTGTGCAGACCAGGCATGTTGGACTCTGCCGAAGCTGTTCCCTATTTTTCTGTCCAGACCTGGAGTGCAATTAGTTCTGATCTATCTCAGATGCATGGAGGCAGATGAAGGGTTGGAACAACTTCGGGATTCTCTGACCCAGGCTACTCTCCAGCAGATCCCAAAGGTTCCTTCTCCTGGCTCCCTCTCCCAACCACCCTAAGGGGTATCTAGGGTGATTGGTTGATGAATGGCACTGAGGGAAAGCGCCAATTACCTTTGCCTCCATATGGGCCATAACACACCCCCACTTTCACTCCCTCCTGGATGCTCTCCTTCCCTCACTGATTAGACAGTAGGAATTCAGATTGTAAGATTAAAAGAAAGACCTAGGATGATTAGTAAAAAAAATATCTCCAGGTTCCCTTTGTTCGCATAGTTAGCCTTCACTAGTCTATCTAGAATCTCCCCATTACTATTCCTGCACTTAAATGTGCTCACTGTGTTCTCTTTAAGCTGCAAGAGGGAGGCATTTAAAATCAACCCCTCTCATCATCCCTTCCAAGAAAACGGTGTTATACACCAACAACCAATAGGTGTCCCCTCACCCTCCAGAGATTCCTTTAAGTTTACAGGGTAAAAAATAGGCAAAAATGCACAATTTTACTTCTGTCATGTTTTTTTCATAATTAGGAGTTTATAGTGACAGGGAGGAAAGCAGTAATGCCCTTAAGTCTGAATCCTCCAAGGGTCTCTAGCACAGGGCAAGCTGGGACCCTAGCACTTTGCCAAAGAAGGACAGAAATAACTTGGGCAAAGCCAGGTAATGAGAGATGGGTTTTTCTGGACCCTAAGGAAGTTCAAACTTAGGGAGATGTCCCTAATACTACTTCTAACTCAGATGGAGCTTCTCTCTCAACAGTATTGCCAGGTTCACCACTAGCCTGCATACTGCAAAATTACAAATGATCAAGAAAAGTGCCTTTCGAATGTTACCAGGTTGGCCTCAATAATCTCTACAATGAGAGGAGAAAACCTTGAGGAATCACCTACTAAGGGAGAAAATTCAAGGGGACCTCCCCCAACTTAAGACAGATAAAAATAAACTGAGGGAGGTTTTTGGAGGATCCAAATAAATATATTGATGTTTCAAAACTTATGCCAGGTCTTTGACTTCACCTGGAAAAATTATGCTATACTTAGCCATCTAGAGCACAGGCAATTCCCAGAAACCATCCTCACTGGGATTCAAATAATGAGTAGGATGCCTGGAAAACTATCATATGAGTCCTTCAGGAAAGTCCTGCTATCTTCATGGAGAGACTCAGGAAGACAAGAAAACACACCACCCTGAATCCTGAATCCATAGAGGGCCACCTACTTTAAAAAAAATAAACTTATCTTTCAGTCAGCCCCAAACATTTAGAGAAATTGCAAAAATTGGCACATGGCCCTGATCAATCCTTAGATGGTCTTTTCCAGCTTGCATCTTCCATTTTTTATAACAGAGATCAAACTGAAAAGAAAGGGAGCATAAAGACAAGAAAAAGGGCTTATTAAAGATCATTCAAAACCTCAGACGACAGAAACTTTTAATGCCTTGCAACACCTCATGCAATACACCCATTTTAGGAGTTGAAGAGCAACCTGCCTAGTCCAAAACCTTAGAATAATTTAATGAAGCAATAATTTTCCCCCAGCCTATAGTTCTTACTCTGTTATCTGAAATTCCAGCTGCTGCTTGGTTTACTATGTTAGATTTAAAAGATGCCTTTTTATGTATACCCTGGACTCTCAATCGCAATATCCATTTGCCTTTGAGGAACCGAATAGTGATCTCATCTAACCTGGAGAGTATTGCCTCAAGGATTTGAAGATAGCCATCACCCGTTCTGGACAAACTCTAGCTAAGGGCTTAGCAAAATTCAGAGAGAAAACATCTGTTAATTGTTCTCCAATATGTACATGACATACTTTATGTGCCTCCACCCAGGAGGAATGTCAAAAGGCCATTACAGAGCTCCTAAACTTCTTAGCTGATAGGGATTATAAGATCTCAAAGAATAAAGCTTAATTATGCCATCAACAGGTTCAATACTTAGGATTGCAACTGTCTGAAGGAACCCACAATTTAGGACAGGAAAAAAACCACCATAGGACAATATCCTCTGCCCCAGGAATATAAAAAAAGGGGGCCTTACTTCAAGCCCCTGACTTCAACTTACCTATGGAACAAGATTTAACCTGTTTGTCACTGAGAGAAAATAATCCTAAAAATATTCACCAAAAAATACTGAAGAGACAGTCTTGGACAAACGAGCTCAATAGCCAATGACATATCTCAGTAAGCAGCTTAGCATATTTGCTTCATTCTCAAAAGTAATGGAAAATAAGGTCTCATAATTTTCTTTGACATCCAAAGCTGTCCTGATAAAAATGGTTAAAATGCCCTAGGCATCAAATTTCTGCTGGAACTAGATCTCAAGTCAAGGCTACATTAAAATGTAAATGGAGAAGCCTGCAGGCCCAGTAGGACACCAGTCTCAAACCCAAGAAAAAGGGGGAAAAAGAGTCTTTTACCTGAACTCCAGCAAAAGTTAATTGTATGGTGTGTTACTAAAATAATCAACGGCAGTGTCATTTTTCCAGGACTTTTGTTTTTTCCTTAAATTCTTTTTTCGAGCTCATGACATTAACAATTTTTGATCAGTCCTATTTTTATTCAACTAGAGTTTCTGAACATCCGTTAACATCGTAATGGAAATTCACCTATAAAAAGCTACAAGGCCTTTGCTTTTGTGTTATGTGTATATTGTATTGTCTGATATCGTGTTGTCTATGCATGTGCATCTAAATGTCATGTACATGATATCAAAATTGAGGAATGAGCACTCATAAAATTAAAATTTAAAAAATGGATCCAGATACCTTTAATTCAAGTGATTTTAAAAAGGTTCAATTTAAATTGGTTAAACAAAAAAAGGTAAAATGTCTTTAAAATGACTTAACATACAAATCTCTCTAAGTAAACTAATAAAATGTTGATATTTATAAAATGTCTAATATCAATTGTTTCTACGACTTTTTGTTTTTCTTTTCTTTTCTTTTTTTTTTTTTTTTTTTTTTTTGCGGTGCTGGGGATTGAACCCAGGGCCTTGTGCTTGCAAGGCAAGCGCACTCTACCAACTGAGCTATATCCCCAGCCCTCTAGGACTTTTTCAACAGAAAAGAGACAACAAATACTGTTCAATACACTTGTCTGATATCTTGGTTTTTACAGAAAAATAAGTGAATTAGATCTGACATGTAGGATTACTCAAATGTGTTTGTTAGAAACATCTGATTAATTTACAAAGTTAAAATACTAACTGTTAAATAACATCAAGTACTCTTAACACCTTAAATTCCGTGGGGAATGATACTTAAACATTATTGGTGTTTTCGTAGATTGGTAAATAAAAAGGGTTCCAAATTGCTTTGTGTCATCATTAAAAACAAGGTTACTAAGAGTTAGGTCCTGACAGGTACAATTCTATACACAAAGGGATCCAAAAGTTTCAACTGTGTTTCAATTAGAGTACTATGAATAACATAAAATATTTCATCTTATTAAAGTGGGGTAATTTATCTAAATTCAAAATTTCATACGAGTTGTTTCAAATGTGAACAAAAAGGGGTCAACAGATAGGAAAGAGAAAATAAAAGGATGTAGGTACGGAAATATATTTAGTAGAAGGGAAAAGAAAATGTTTCTAGGTAGGGAAGTCTTTGTGTGATGAAATACATGAGGGTCTAAGTAACTACTAAGAAAGTCTGTGTGTAAGTAAAGGGCAAATTTCAACAAGTTTGTATGTAACTAAGTTGGTTATACATATGTGAGATAATCAGTTAGAGCTATTTAAGTTTTTTTCTAAGGTTAAATACTAATATACTGATATAAACCAAGGTTTAATCTATATGTTAAAATGACAAGGATGTCTTAAAAACACTAATTTACTCTTAACATTGTGTCTGTTAAGTATTATTCTTTAAAACAATTGGCCTTAAAGAAATTGGTGTTTATACAATCATGGTTAAACAACTGTTAGAGTATTGTACTATGTTACAGAGTCTAAATTTTTCTTTAAAAACTAAACCTGGTTAATATAAAAGTATCAAGGTAATTGTCAAATGGTCACTCTTCTTGTATATTAAATGTGTTCATATTTTCCAGGCATACAAGTCTTTAAAGCAGAAAATTTATCAAGTTGCTTTTCTCCAAACTAACCTTGTCTGTAATGGTAATTTTAAACTTATAAGAACAGTAAATTTTATTGGGGACTTATTTATATCATTGAATATTCTATAACAGTACCTGTTATCAACAGGGTATATGTAAAATTTATGTTACTTTTTACACTGAGATAATAAACTTAATTGTAAATGTTATTCTAAAAGTTAGTGAGAACCTGATTTATTTAAAGGTTAATATCATGAAACATGAAAACATAAAAGCATTTTACCACACAAAAGGAAAGTTAAAAACTCTCTCAGCCTCTCCTTGATTCATGTTTTAGATGTAATGTCATATTTTGTTGACTAACATGCATATAGACTCAGGAAACTATATTTGTAAACTTTGTAAAATGACATTTAGAGAGAAGGCAAAGATCAGCTTCAGAACTAGAACACTTTACCTAAGATTTGTAAAAAACCCCACCTCACTCGAGATAAGGATCTGCCTCCCACCTTACTACATATCAGAATGGCTCCAAAATAAGCCAGACTCCAGCTTATTTAGAGTTATATTCAAAAGATTGGTTTTTTTTGTTGTAAAATTACTGTGATCTCAAACAGGGGATATAATGTATAGCTCAGCCAAAGTTCAGGATAGCTATCATGCAAGCTAAATATATTTTTACTCTTGCTAATTTCATTTTGCAAAACTGTTACCTGTTAATGCTTTGCAGAGGTACTGCTTCAAGTAAGCCAGCACCTACAGAACAGATAGTATATAATGGTAACTTCCAGTACTAATACAGATTCCAGTTAAATAAAAGGGTAAATGACTGTAAAGTTATAGACATTGAAGTTAAATCACAGTACTCTTACTTTTATGACTGGTGAGACTGGTTTGCTGGATGTTTAAGATCAAACTTAAGAGATTGAGATTAAAATAATGGGGCCAAGAAAACCAATACTTGACTCTTGCTCTCAGAGTCAGCCTGAACCCAGGTAATAAAAGAACTTCTCTAAGGAGCTTTGCAATTCTGGGTCACAGAGTTGCATTTCCTCCTAATCAGGGAAATTGATGAAACTACTAGAAGATGAAAAGCCAATCAGTGCACTTGCTGCAGAGGAGGGTCATTGAAAAAGGGAGACATCCCTGATGCTTCCAAGGAAAGCCACCTCATCAAGGAGACCCTACCTAGCAAATGTCACTAAAGGAGCTAAGAAGCTCCTCTCAAGTTCCCCATGAGTGACCCCTGTGGGAACTCAACTGAGTCTTTAACAAACAGGAACAGATCAATTTGACCAGCTTGATCTTAAATACCTAGCAAAACAGTTAAAACCAAAATATAGCCATTCTTGGGCATTTAAAAGAAACAATAGCTAAAAGTAACTTAAGATGAACACTTGTGTTAGCCCCCTAGAATAAGTAAGGACTGGAAGTTACAAAAGAGATTCTTAGGCAGGAGTGTCTGATAACTATCAAGAGAAACTGCCAGAGTCAGAAACTTTTATTCAGTTTAAGGCCTAGAGATATTCCTAACATACCCAGGCAGGCTTAATCTATGTTTGCTAGTATGACTATCTAGCCCTAAGTAACAGAAATATAGAGATCTCTACTAAACACAGGTTATACCAATAAAAGGATATTTTACAAAAATCAGATGACATTAAGTAGCTTAACTATTTTCTGGGGACATCAATGACATTAAGAATTAAATGTTGTGCTTAGATTCCTGATAACTCTGACAATGTTAAAGTTCCCAAATAAAGGACTTGTCCTCTCCAGCCTTTGTTTTGGGAACAACTTCTCAGTTCTTCCACCTCCTGGTGAGAGATTATTGACTTCTGTCATCTTCATGATATTCATTGACATGTTCCAGATGCTGCAACATTTATTTTGTATTAATCTCATATCAGCACTCACATCCTTCTGTTTCTCTCTCATAGAAGCACCACCCCCAGATGACTTTACAACCTGTCCTTCCCCAGCCAGATTTCTACTGTGAACCCCTCGATCAACCTGATTTCTAAGAGAGAACTCCAAACTGCTCAAAGCAGCCAGAGTGGCAGTTGCCCCTTTTCCTTATAGCAATAAGGAATTCCTAAAACTAGAGAGGGGAATGAAGCCAGAATTGGGGACGGGCAATTAGTATAGAAATAGGGAATAGGGTCAAATCCAGGAAATGGAAGCCATGAAAGCCATCTGCATCTGGAAGTTGGAGGCTGCCCCTGGGAGAATGGAATGTCAAGGATCTCCGGAGCCCATTAAGTATGCTCTGTCAAGGACTACAGGCAGGGAGCTGCTGATTAATGCCCCCTGGGACCTTACCTGCCTGAATCGCTTTGGCCCTCCCCCTGCCATCTGCTGCTCACCTTTTTTGCTATGTCACCAGCAACCACTGGACCTAGTCTTGTAGGCAGGAAGGAGAGACAAGGGAGGAGAGAACAGAACAAAGGAGACACTAATCTAGAAAAGATGCAGGACACACTCACTTCTCTGGGACTCTAGAACATCAGCCATGGCCCCCTTCTCCCTCCCTGGAGAAGTCTGTGTTATTACCTCTAAATAAAACCTGCATGATATACTTGCCTTGGCGTGCTTCTCTAGTGTTCAAACTTCAACATTTGAGGAAGCAGAACTCATCATTGGTAAATGGCAATATCACTGGGAGAGAACTGAAGGGCATGAAGAGAGCTGGAGGTTGGCACCGACCAGTTCTTGGGGCATTGGATTGCCCACCACCAGCAGGTAGGAATATGTTTGGAGTCCCAGCCAAGCAGGTGCTGTCCCAAAATACACATTTAGAAAGTTGATTTTGAAGTTTGGGGGAAGAAAATCTTTGACCAGAGCCCAAAATTCAACCCACCAGTTGGACTTCCTTGTGTGGTCATCTCAGGAGTCAGGGTCGTTGTTTTACTCTGGATGACACAGGGGGAAGGACACCATATTGCCAGTAATCACAGATCCTGAAGGCTTAAACCTAGTCCTTTAGATTTAGAGGAGGAGGTGGGGAAGGTCTTTATCATCCCCAAAACCAAGGTCAAATATTCAGAGTGGCTCAGTCCTCGCTGGCAGAGTGTATGGGGAGGGGTCTGGCAGAAGGCCCAGGAGTGTGGGTGCACCCGGGCGACTGGGAAGAGCTTGCCCCTTTGACAAGCCCAGGTTGAGTGCCTACTCTTGGCTATGCTCCTTCCAGTTCAGTGTTCTCCTGGTGTGGTCTCTGGACCCCAGTAGCAGCAGTACTTGGGAACTTGTTAAAATGCAGATCTTGCTGGTGCGGTGGTACAGGCTTGTAAGTTCACTGAGGCTGCAGGATCACTAGTTCAAGGCCAGCCTCAGCAACTTAGTAAGACCCTGTCTCAAAATTAAAAATAAAAAGTGCCGGGGATGTGGCTCAGTGGTAAAGCACCTCTGGGTTCAATCCTCAGTATGAAAGAAAGAAGAAAAGAAATGCAAATCTTCTCCAGCTCCCACCCCGGAATGATTGCCTCAGAAGTTCTGGGGTGGCGACCAGCGATCTTAATAAACCTGTCAAGTGATTCTGATGTGGGCTCACGCTTGAGACCTCTGCTTTAGAGCAGCTTCATTCCTACACTGAGAGAGAGGATTTCTTATCCCATCTGTTACTTAATTTCCAGATGAGGAAACCAAGGCTCAGAGAGACAAAGTCACACAAGAGTAACAAAATCAGGTGGCAATATAGGTCTTTCTGACTATAAAGCAGAGACTCCTCACTGCACTATTAGAACTGGGAGTGACATTCAACTTTAATACCCAGGACCCCAGGAGTCCTGACCACTCAGAACTCACTCAGTCCAGGAGTCCAGGGGTAGGGCACAGGACTAGAGCACTGGGCACTTTGAAAGTCCAAAGCAGCGCCTATTACAGACAAGTAGGGCAATGGTACCCTATTTCTAGAATGGCTGGTGCTGTACTCATTATAATATAAAGCTGCAATCATCTACTGCTCCCCTGCCTTTCAGTGTAGCTAACCCTCCCATCTTACCACCCAGATCGGCAGTCTGCAAACATCCTAGTCAGCCATTGGTCTGCTCATCAGCCTGCGAACATTCTTGGCAGCCACTGGTCCAATCGTTAACCTGCGAACTTCCTCGTTGGCCATTGGCCTGATCCCTAAACCTCGAACTTTCTCGTCAGTAACTGACCTGATTGTCGTTAGCCCGCGAAATTCCACTGCTTAGGAGCAGCTCCCCACCATTTTCTCTCTCTCTCCCAGCCCTGAGAGCGAACACTCTGGTCATCCGCCTAATAAAATCTCTTGTGTGAGTTCTCGTGTCCAGAGTGGTTTTCTGGGTGCATTCACTGGGGCCGTGACTCAGACCAGGCACCCCAGAGTGCTTGCTCCCCTGAATTCAAGGGTCTGAGCTGCCTTGGGACCCAAACTGAGCCGTGTTTTTCTTACGCTCTTGTTTCCCGATGCACACCAAAACTGACTAGAGGAAACTCTGGAAGCCTACACTGGCTAGTGGTCCTGGAGCTCAATATAACCCCAAAGAGAAGACAGGTATAGCAGGTGTCTTATGGGACACATCACCTGTTCAGCAAGCCTTCTCAGATTTGGCTGTACATTGGAATCACCTGGGATTTTCTTTTACTTTCTTTTGTGCAGTGCTAGGGCCCAAACCCAGGACCACGCATGTGGATGTGCCAGGCAAGTATTCAGCTACTGAGCTGCATGCCCAGCACCCAACCTGAGATTTTCCTTTGACTGACTGTTCTTGGATCCCCCACCTCGCCCCCAACCTTTAGATTCTTACTACATTGGTCTGGGGTGCAGCCTGAGCCTTGGGATTTTCTCAAGAAGCTTCACAGATTCTAACGAGAAGCCAAGGTTGTGAACACAGGGAGCCCTGGAACTTGTAAGAGACTCCACATTAGGAGCCTCTGGGGACTGCAGTAATAGCCCAGTGGCAGAATGCTTGCCTCACGTGTGTAAGGCACTAGGTTCAAACCTCAGCACCACGTAAAGATAAATAAATAAAATAAAGGTATCATGCCCATCTACAACTAACAAGAGAAAGAGAGAGAGAAAACTTCTGGTTTGTTTGTCAAGGCTAGGGACTGGGGGTGGGGGTGGCAAATAGAGATTCTCAAAAAATTCTGATTCAGTAATAAGCAAGGTCCAGAAGTGGCCGTTAGCAAGATCTCCTGGTTTAGAAATCACAACAGGGACAGCTCCCAGAGAGGTTCAGACACTCTACGCCCTCTCTCCCACCCCCACCCCCCAACATAGCTGAAGCAGTTGAGAACATTTGGCCAGGAAGTATCCAGAACCAATTTCCGCAGCTCTTCCTTCCCCTGTGCTGCGGAGACGTGTTCTTCAAAGAACACGGTCTGAAGGAGCCCAAGATGCCCTCCTGGGAGAGCCATTTCCGCTGCGAAGCTGCTGCAGAGCTCCAGGGCCGCGGCCCGGCTGGGCCTGCTCTGATTGCCTGTTCTGCCCATTAATCCCGGGATACCCTCATTTAGATGCGATCTGCATACATTTGCATATTGAGTTCCAGCGCTTCCCCCACCCCTGTGGCATGTTAGGAGAAAATAAAACTAATGTATTCACAAAGCCTGCTGAGATGTGTTCTAACCTGTGCTTCCCGCAGCGCTGGGACTTTGATACACCTGAAGCTGGAGGCACCAACATGAAGGGAGGGTGGCACAGGCCTGCGTGGGTGCAGCAGGATGGCGGGCCAAGGGGGCACTGGAGACCTGGGGGGTCTGGAAGCAGGAGCCCAACTCCTGCTGAGGGGTGATGCCGGATTTCTCTAGGGGGGAAAGGACGGAAGCACGGGTAGAGAGTGTGGGAGCTTCCCCTTTCAGGGGATTCCTTCCCAGTCACACAGAGACCACCAGCAAGGCTCTCCCAGCTCCAGCTGGGGGTTCCGCCAAGATGCCAGTCAGGTGACACTTGAGGCTGTACAGGGGCCGGGCCCTGGGGTCTGGCAGATCTGGATTTGAATGGTGTGCTCCCAGGTTAATAATCTGCCCTCTCAAAACCTGAGTTTCTTCTTTTTATAAAAGAAGTACTAAGCCAGGTGCAGTGGCCCACACCTGTAATCCCAGCTACACAGGAGCCTGAGGCAGGAGGGTCCAGTTCAAGGCCAGCCTCAGCAACTTAGTGACCCCCTGTCTTAAAATAAGAAACAGGGGCTGGGGAGATAGCTCAGTGGTAGAGTGCTTGCCTTGCAAGCACAAGGCCCTGGATTTGATCCCCAGCACCACAAAAAAAAAAGAAAGAAAAAAAAGAAAGAAAAGAAACAAAGCCAAGCACAGTGGTGCACTCCTGTAATCCCAGCAGCTCAGGAGGCTGAGGTAGGAGAATCTCGAGTTCAAAGCCAGCCTCAGCAAAAGCGAGGTGCTAAGCAACTCAGCGAGACCCTGTCTCTAAAATAAAATACAAAATGGGGCTTGGGATGTGGCTCAGTGGTCGAGTGCCCCTGAGTTCAGTCCCCAACACCGGACCCCCCCTCAAAAAAAAAGAAACAAAAGGGGCTGGGGATGTAGCCTAGTTTTGGAGTCCTCCTGGGTTCAAAACCCAGTACTGAGATAGATAGATAGATAGATAGATAGATAGATAGATAGATAGATAGATAGATAGATAGAATAACAACTCATTACATGGTGAGGTGAGTCACGACTTCATTCGGTTACCCAATAACTGAACATCTTCCCCAGGCCCCTCGAGGCTGGGAAGGAATACTAACAGGTGCTCCTATAATCTACACCTGCATGACATCTGTGACAAGTGACCTCAAACTTTAATGGCTCTAAGCAGTGGCAGGTACCCATAGTCTCAGCTTCTCCAGGAAGGAGAATGGCTTGAGCACAGGAGTTTGAGGTCAGCTGGCAACAGAGCAAGACTCAAGCTCAAAACCAAAGAAAAAGAAAAAAGAGAAAAGCAAGCAAACTGAATGGCTGTGAAGCAATAATTTATTGTATCTGTATCTCACTATTCTGTGGGTCAGGAATGTGGA
The DNA here is from genome assembly GCF_902686445.1 of Sciurus carolinensis. NCBI lineage: Eukaryota > Metazoa > Chordata > Mammalia > Rodentia > Sciuridae > Sciurus > Sciurus carolinensis. Next base: position 13,608,630 of record NC_062214.1, read on the forward strand.
TAGACCACAGCAAGCCAACTGGAGTCTCCCTGGGAGTCAGTTGGTGGCTGAGGGTTGACTGAAAGGGCCATGGTGTCCACGCACCTTCTGGGTGAAGTGATCACCTTTCTCATTTTCTCTATATATGATGCTTTGGTATATTGGGTCTTGCAGGCCCAGGGAAGGACTGGGGTTGGAATGACCCAGGGTTAGCTAGTTCCTAGAGAGAGTGACCAACTTGCCCGTGAGCACCCCTTTGACATGCCAGCCACCACTCCTGAGCCCACATCCTCCAGACCTCCTTCCGTCAGGGTACCATCCCCGTCCTCGATCTTCCAGGCCCAGGGGCTGGACAACCACTGCAGGTCCACTACAGTAGGTCCACTACTGTAATCAGAGCCCAGGGGAATTATTCAAATGTGCCAGTCCTAAATCTACTCAGATGACCTGCCTTGCCCCACCTGTCCCTTCTCACCAAAAGCACACTAACGGCTCTGACCCCTGCTGTCCTCTCCCACCTTCTGCCTCCTGACTGAGCTTAGTGACCATGTGGCCCCGTGTGGTATGGCACCCTCTCCCACTTGGGAATGAAGAGTGACAATCTCTCCGGGGGCAGTTATCTTGAGCTATGAGCCTAACCACACGTGGATAAAACCAAGATCCCAGGTATATTTTCAAACGCTGGGGGCTGGCGGGACGGCTGGAAGGCTGGGCTCAGCTGGGCCTCCTCCTGCTCCACGTGCTCTCTGTCTTCGCACAGCGCTGCCCAGAGCTCTCAGACCAAGGCAGAAGCTGCCAGTTCCCTTAAAGCCTGGGCCTGGAGCTGACGCAGGGTCACCTCTGCTGCATTTCATTTACCAAAGCAGTCACAAGCCTGCTGGATCCAGCTCACTTTCCAAGTCTAGCCCAGAGCCTTCACATCACTGCCAGGAGGGCCCCAAATCTCTTTAGCACATTGCTGCACCCAAGAAACCCAATTGACACAAGGACGATTCTCTTCCTTCTGCTCAATCCGGAAGACCCGGCTTTGAAGGCTAGTCCCACCAGCCTCACTTCCTCCGGCCTCCATGAGAGCATCACCCAAGGTCCCAGTGGTCCTTCCAGTGTGACGGGGCCCAAAGCCACTCTTCCATAGCCCTGCTGCTCTCTCTGGGTTACCTCTTCTGCTTTCTATTCACAGAAACTTTGCTTCCTAAGTCACCCTGACTACCAAACTATCTGCGGTAAAAGCCAGGTGCGATGGTGCACACCTGTAATCCCAGGGACCCAGTGAAGCAGGAGGAGCACAGGTTCGAGGCATTCTCTGCAACTTTGCAAGACCCTGTCTCAAGAAATAAAAAGGACTAGGGATGGGATGTAGCTCAGTGATAGAGCACCCCTGGGATCAATCCCCAATACAAAAACAAAAAGCCAGCAGCTGATTTATCTGTATGTCACCCCACAGAATCCCTCCCTGTCCACATCCTCTAAGTAACTGATAACCCGGACAATTTCGTACATCCATCCCTCTGAATGTATTAGTTAGCTTGGACTGCAGTCACAACAACAAAACCCCCACAGATTGGGGGATTTAAGCAGCAGAAAGTTTTCCTCAGTGTTCTGGAGACTAGAGGTCCAAGATCAAGGCGCTGGCTGGGGCTGGTTTCTTTTGAAGCCTCCCTCCTTGGTAGGTAGACAGCAGTCTCCTCCCTGTGTCCTCACGTGGTCTTCCTTCCATGCATCTGTCTGTGCCCTAATTTCCTCCTCTTAGGACATCAATCCTATTGGATTAGTGACCAGCTGAGTGACCTCCTTTTAACTTAATTACCTATTTAAAGACCCTATCTCTAAATGCAGCCCTATTCTGAGGTGCTGGGGGTTAAGTCCTTAACGTTTGAATGCGGTTCAGCTCATTACACTTCCTTCCTCTGCACTCTGCGGCCTCTGCCTGAGCACCCTCCCTACCACCTCCCTCCTGTCACTGCAACAGCTCAGCCCCACTAGTGCCCAGTACCCACATTCCCAGAGCCATCTGCTTGGTCGGCTCTTCCTGACCATCCTCTGAAAGTCCTGTAGCTCCCCAGTGCCTCCAGAATTGAGTCCGAACTCCCGCCCAGTGCTGTGGCGCATGCCTGTAATCTCAGTGATTCAGAGGCTGAGGCAGGAGGATCACAAGTTCGAGGTCGGCCTCAGCAATTTAAGGAAACCCTAAGCAACTTAGTGAGACTCTGTCTCCAAATAAGAATCAACTTTCAAACTTGAGAAGTCTGAACTCTAGCCTGCCAGCCAAGGTCCTCCAGACCCTGGCTTCAGTATACTTCGCAACATTGATATCATTAAGGCCGGGAGAAATGGCAAAGTTCTGCAGCGCCTTGCTGCTCCAAGTGTAGCTCGTGGACCTGCAGTAGCGGCATCACCTGGGAGCTTACTAGAAATGCAGAATCCTGGGCCAGACCTGCTGCATTGGAATCTTCATCACCAGCACAATGTCACATGGAAGTTTGATTTGGTGGCGGGGGGTGTACTACCAATTGAAGCCAGGGGCACTTTACCCGTAAGCTACAGCACCAGCCTCTTAAAAAAAGTTCTTACTTTGAGACAGGGTCTCACTAAGTTGCACAGGCTGGCCTCGAACTTGCCATCCTCCTGCCTCAGCCTCCTGAGCTGCCATACCACACCAGGCCCTGCGTGGAAGTTTGAGTGTTTACAGACCTCAGTAGTATCCAGAGAGGGACTCCAAGGAGAGGACTCAACTTGCTGGGTCAGAAACTTGACTTTGCCCTGAAGGAACCACTAATTCCCAGGAGTCTGGTGTGCAGCAAATAATGGGCCCTGACTTCCCACGGCGATTAAGAATTGTGACTCCCAGGTATGAAAAGTCTGCTGGAGACGGCTCCCTGAGGGGCGAGGCAAGCTTCCCACGGCTCGCTTCCTTTTGGCAACGCTTGTTGAGCCCCTGCGGAGTGGGAGGCAGTGCCGAGTGCACAGAATCAAAGGATGCGGGTGCCATGACCCATGCCTGTGATTCCAGTGACTCCGGAGGCTGACGCGGGAGGATCACAAGTTTGAGACCAGCCTCAACAACTTAAGGTAGGCCCCAAGCAACTTAGTGAGACCTTGTCTAGAAATAAAAGGGCTGGGAATGTGGCTCGGTGGTTAAAGCACCTCGGGGTGGGAGCTTCCAAATCAGGAAGGGAGACAGACCCTAAAGCCATGCATCGAACAACTGGGGACCCACACTCCGCACTCCCTCCGTGGCACGCACCATGACCTCAAGCCAAGGAACGCTGGAATTCTCCATCCTGCTGCCTCAAGCCCTCCCCACTCCTCCCCTCCCGGCCTGTCCCCTTTGCCTGGCTAAATCTTATTTATCTTTTGGATTTTAGCTGAGATCATTTCTTCCAAGGAAATGGTGCTAGCCACTCCCACCTGGGAAGGGGCCACGTCTGTGCTCCGGGGCTCCCTCAGCCCACCCTTCCCTGATTGTGGCACTTCTCATAGTTCAAGTGAATTTCTTACGTATTTGTCCATCGCCCCGCCAGGATGAGAACGTCACCAGGGCAGGAACTGTGTCCGCTGTGTTCACGGTATTCTCAGGTATTTTTTAAATGCAGAAACATAATAGTAATAGTAGTCGACTGTTTTGAGCTTTTACCAAGTGCCAGGCACTGTCCTAAGCAATTTTTTTTTTCATATTACTGGGGATTGAGCTAACCTACACTTCCATTTATCTTGAGACAGGGTCTCACTAAGTTGTCCTGGCTGGCAATCCTTCGGCCTCAGCCTCCCGAATCTCTGGGATCACAGGTGTGTACCCCTGCATCAGGCATATCTTAAGCACGTATATGTAAGAATTCATTTAATCCTCACAACTCTCTCCCAGTGAGGTGGGTCTTGTTATTTTGTCCCATTTTCCAGACGTAAAAATAGAGGCACAGAGAAGTTAAGTAACTTCTAGGGTTGCACAACTAGGGATTCAAACTCAGGCAGTCTGGCTTCAATGCACACTGGAAGAGGAGGTGATTCACTGGTGGGGAAAGGTTAGAGGTGGGGAAGGCAGGAACAACACCCGAGCCAGGCTTTGAAGAGTGAACAGGGGTGCGCCCCAGGAAAGGAGGAGCGGGATTTGCAAATTTAACAACCTTCAAATCCAGCCCCACCGGCAGTGCCACTGCTTCTTCCTGAAGGGAAAATGGAAGCAGCTGACACACCCAGACATTGGCAGAGGAAGCGTGGACAAGGCGAACCTCAGGAGAAGGCCTCCCAGCTTCCGCCTGAGTCACCCTGGGCCGGGTAGGACAGGTCCTTCCCTCTGGCTCCAAGACTCAGGCTCACTCCTGAGCTGCCACTCCTTCCTCCCTGGGACGGTCACTCAGGCAGGTGTGGTTCACAGCTGACCTGGCACCTGTGAGGAGTCAGGAATCTCCTCTTCTCTACCAAGCCCCCAGCCTCACCCGGCCTGTCCTCAGCCTGACCTCAGAGACTCTGGGCGCCCCCTCCGACTTCTCCATGACCCCTTGGCAAACGGGATCTCAAGGAACCCTGCTTCTGCATGGGAACCAGATTCAGAGGAGGTGCTGCCCACTGCCTGTCCCTGGGCGGGCCCTGGGGCCCTGATCCAGCCCGCCACCACTTTACTACCGGGGATCAGTAGTACAGACTCAGGAGGAAAAGCACCTGAGAACACGGAGCGTCTCACTCTGGGACGGGACTGGCACCGTCTGCACTAACCAGCCCCACCCCCACCCGCCCTGGCCTCTCCCTCGCGCTCCATTCACTCAGCAAACCTTTACTAGGCTCCCTCTAACTACCAGGCCCCGCTGGGCTCCTGTCCCACATCCGCAGACCGCAGTCGGCTCTGGCAGAGACCACGCCTGCTTCCCTCCTCACCACACCCCCGGTACAGAGGAGATGCCGGTAAATTCCCAGGAGCACCAAGCAAGGGGACACATGGCGGGCAGACAGGCAGAAGGGCCTTGGGAACTTCAGGGCTGTCCCTCTTCTCGGCACTCGGCCCTCCTCCAGGAGCTAAGGACGCAGTCCAGGCCCTGCCAGAGCCCCAGCTGGGCCCTGACTTGGACCTAGGCTGTCAGATTCAGTGACCATGAGACCCAAGAGGCCACTTAAGTTTAAAGTTAAGTAAAATTAAAAATTCAATTCCCCAGTCTCACTAGCCATGTTAAATTATTTTATTATTCTGTTTTAAACAGCCTCGGAGATAGGAGCTGGGGTCTCTCCACCCATGCCTTGCCCCCTGGGGATGGGGTGGAGGCAAGGGGAACTCAGCGAGGTGGGGACAATTCAGGCTCCTTGTCCCCTGGGGACCTAGGTCCTTCTCAAGAAGGTGGCCCTGTCTGCTCCCAAGGCTTCGGCATCCAACAGGGAGGCCCGCTGGCAGAGGCCAGTGCATCACTAGCCACATTTCAAGTGCTCAAAAGCCATGTGTGGCTAGTGATGGCCCCACTGGGCTGCACAGGTGATAGAAAATTTGCATCTGAACAGTGCTGCTGGGCTAGAGCAGCAATTCCAGGTTTTGAAATTCCAGGACTATTGCATTTTCAACAGTATTTGGAAACCAATGTAAGTTTTGTCAATCGTTCATTTTGCCAGGAACTTTTAAAAGGAGTAATAATGACCATGGGACCCGATGGTGCATGTCTATAACCCGAGATTCGGGAGGCCAGCCTCAGCAACTTAGTGAGACCCTGTCTTGAAATAAAAAAACAAAATGGCTAGGGATGTGGCTCTGTGGTGAAGTGCCCCTGGGTTCTATCCCCAGTACCCAAACCAAACAAATCAATAAATAAATGGAGTGATAATGACAAAGAAAGAAAGAAAGAAAAAGAACATGATCACTAACGTAGTATACAATTCTGGGGTGTGTGTGTGTTGCTGAGAAATGAACCCAGAGCCTTGCACATGCTGGGCATGTGCTGTACCCCTGAGCTATATCCACAGCTCAACATGAAATTCTTCACTGGGTCTTGGGTTGTTTGGTTTGGTTTTGGTATTGGAGACTGAACCTAGGAGCACTTTATCACTGACCTATGTCCCCAGCCCTTTTTGTTGACACAGGGTCTCATTAACTTGTCCAGGCTGGCCTTGAACTTGCACTCCTCCTGGCTCAACTCTGAGTTGCAGGGATTACAGGCGTGTGCCACAGCCTTCAGCTTTGGGCCTTGAGTTTAAAATATACGTATAGCACACATTAAGGGATATTAGTGGGACGACTGGAGAAATTGTGTATGGATCATGTATCGGGTCATTGCGCTGCGGTGTGTAGGGACTGCTCTTGTTCTTTGGAAGCTTAGGGTGGAGGACTTATGAGTGAAAGGTGACAGTATCTACCAACTCCTGTATTTAGGAAAAAAGTTATAGTTTGGATCTAGAATGTCCCCCCCCCCCAATCTCTTGTGGAAGGTTTGCAGCAGTGTTCAGGGGTGGGAGGTGTTTGAACCATTGGTGGATTCATGGCTTAACAGGCCACTGGGAGGTGGTGGAAAGTAGGAGGTGGGGCCTAGCTGGAGAAGGCAGGTCTCTGAGGGGTATGCCTGGTCCCTTTCCCTTTGCTCTCTTGCACTTTCTCTGCTCTGGCAGCCATGAGGGAACAGCTTCCCTCTGCCGTGCCCTTCCGCCATGATGTTCTGCCTCACTACACGCCCAGAAACAACCAAGTCAAGTGAATCCATGAGCTAAGATAAATCCTTCTTTCTTTGAGTTGATTTTCTCGGATATTTTTGTCACAGCAACAGAAAACTGACTAATGATATGAGTAATGATACTCTACTAACACAAGTGTCCTATGTATAAATATAAGTAAGTACATATTGAGAGAAGAGGGAGCAGATCTGGCCATATGTTAACTGGTGAATGAAGGTGATGGTTATAAGAGTGCTTTATTGTATTATTTCTGCAACTTCTCTGAAGATTTGAGAATTTTTCAAAATAAAAAGTTTGAAGAAAAATAAGTCAGGGCAGTGGTTATGTGGGTAGTGGGCAGAGCGTGAGGGAGTCTTCTGGGGCCTGTGATGTCCTAGTTCTTGATGTGGGATGTTGGTTACATGGGTGACGTCATGGACTTAATTGTGCCCCATCCCGTCCTTACCCTACCCCCATTCACAGCCCTACGCCATGCACAATAAGATACCCATCTGGAACCTGTGAATGTGACCTTTCTGGATACAGGCTCTTTGCAGATGCAATTAAGTTAAGGATCTTGAGTGAGCTCATCCTGGATTAGGGTAGACCCTAAATCCAATGACTTACTATCCTTATAAATCAAAGGCAGAGGGAGATTTGAGACACAGAGATGAAGAAAAGAAGGTCATGTGAAGATGGTGATAGAGAAGGTGCCATGAGCTTCCATAGGCCAAGGAACTCCTGGAGCCCCCAGATCTGGAGTCCCCAGATCTGGAGTCAGGACAGATTCTCCTCTACGGCCTTCAAAGGAGTGTGGCCCTGTTGACACATTGACTTTGGCTTCTGACCTCCAACTATGAGAGAATACATTTCTGCTGCTTTAAGCCACCACGTTTGTGGTAATTTGTTATAGCAGCCCCAGGAAATTAAAACAGATGTGTTCGATTATTGAAAATTTATCAAGCTGTACACTTAGATGATTTATGAACATTGCTCTGATACATACTTCTTTTAAAATGTACTCAAAACAAACAGTAATAAATGTACTCAAAATGGCCATCAACTATCAACATTTTAATTTTTTAAAATAAAAGTATAGTAAGTACATTTTTTCAAAAAAAAGATGTGCCCTTGAAATGTAAACGAACTTTATGATACTCCTGCTTTTTTCCTTCATTGCTAAGAATCCACAAAAATATCTTGTCATAGATAAGCACCATCTGCAGACTGGCTGCATCAGAATCACCTGGGGAGCTTTAAAAAACACAGAATCCCAGACAGAGAGATCACCAGGACAGGATAGGGAGTCCAGAAATAGACCCGAATACCTGTGGGAATTTGATATATGCTAAAGGTGGCATTTCAAATCAGTTGGGGGAACACAGATTTTTCAATATGGTGTTGGTCCAACTGGCTAGTCACTTGGAAAAAATTAAAGCTGTATCTCTACTTCACTCCAATCACCAAAGTAAATTTCATGTGGTTGAAAATATAATTAAGAAAAAATACTCTAAAAGGATGACAAAAGAATATGAAACGCTTTTCTTCTGTAATCTCTAGGTAGGAAGTGTTTGAAAGCAACACTTGCCGAAGGCGGTGTTCCCCCTAACTCTGATGGGGGACGAGTGGAGATCCCTGTCCTCCAGGAATTCATGTTCCAGGGAGCTGATCTAGAACAGCGGCTCCGGGGTCCAAAGATTTCGTTGATCATTCACAACACTTTTTAAATTCTTTGCTTCTTAATAATCTTAATGCAGGGAAAGCACTCCTATATACAATATAACATCTCAGTCACAAGAGGAAGATCAATGAATTTGACTACTAAAAACAAATGACCAGGGCTAGGGCTCAGCAGTAGAGTGTTTGCCTTGCAAGTGTGAGGCGCTGGGTTCAATCCTCAGCACAACATAAAACTAAACAAATAAAGATAGAGTGTCCATCACGACTAAGAAAAGATAAAATAGAAACAAAAAAGCCCAAATGGTCAGCCTGGCATGGTGGTGCACACCTGTAATCCCAGAGGCTCAGGAGGCTGAGGCAGGAGGATCACAGGTTCAAAGCCAGCCTCAGCAACTTAGTGAGGCTGTAAGTAACCTAGTGAGACCCTGTCTCAGAATAAAACATAAAAAGGGCTGGGATGTGGCTCATGCTTAAGCGCCCTTGGGTTCAATCCCTGGTACAACAATGACAACAAAAATGGCCCAAACAAAAACAGGAGCTCGTTCCAGCGGTGCACACCTGCAGTTCCAACAACTTGGGGGACAGAGGGAGGAGGATTTGGAGGGGCACTGGGGATTGAACCTGGGGTGCGTCACCGCTGAACTACATCCTCAGCCCTTTTTTATTGTTTAAAAAATTTTTTTTAAATTTTGAAAGGAGATCTTGTTAAGTTGCTTAGGGTCTCACTAAATTGCTGAGGCTGGCCTTGAACTTGCAGTCTACCTCTGCCTCCCATGTTGCTGAGATTACAGGTGTGCTCCACCACACCCAATGAGGCTTTCTTCTGAGGTGATAAAAATGTTTTAGAACGAAGCAGAGGTGATGGTTTTACAACCTGATGCATGTACTAAATACTACTGAATTGCAAATTCTAAAATTAATTTTAAGTCGTGTGACTTTCAATTAAGAAATGAATAAGAATATGATTTTTAAAGTTAATTTTAAAAAAATGCCCCACTGGGAAAAAATCTGTAGTAAAAAGGAGAAACAATTTCCCTAACGTACAAAGAGTTCTTACAAATCAGTTAAGACACAGATGAACAGCCTAGTATTGGTGAGGGCATGGACCAGCGGACAACCTCATATGTAACCGAAAAGAATGTAAATCAGTATAAAATTTTCATACTATAATTTGGAAATAATTTAAATGGATATAGTTTTTGACCCAGCAATTTCACTTACAAATACAGTCACACAAGTACTCACTGTATTATTATTGTAACTCAAGCAAACATGTCAGTTCAAATATATTTATTATAGCACTGTTTCTAATAGCAAACAACTTAAGTGCCCTTCAGGTTGAATACGGTTCATCCACAAAGTGCGATTCTATCTGGTCATTAAAGAGAATGAGATGTAGCTACATGTACTTGTAGACAACCATCCAAGACAAGAACAATTAAATTGTGGTAGTGAAGAAATGTCAAGTCATATGATCCAGTGTGTGCAGATCCTTAAAACAGTTCCAGAAGGTACATAAGGAACCAATAACCATGTTTACCTTTAGGAGGATGTGGCATGAAGACTGGAGGACAGGAGGAATTTGATACCTTTTTCTACTTCTTTGAATTTTTTAAAAAGCATGAACATATACTTTTTTTTTTTTTTTTTTTTTTTTTTTGTGGTACTGAGGATTGAAACCAGGGGCATTTATCACTGAGCACTGAGCTACATCCCCAGCCTTTTTTTTTTTTTTTTTTTTTTTTTTTTTTTTTTGCGGTGCTGGGGATTGAACCCAGGGCCTTGTGCTTATGAGGCAAGCACTCTACCGACTGAGCTATCTCCCCAGCCCCTTTATTTTTTTTAATTTTGAGACAGGGTGTCAATAAGTTGACTAAGCTGGCCTTGAACTTGTGAGCCTCCTTTCTCAATCTCTGGAGTTGCTGGGATTACAGAAGTCCACCACCACACCAGCCTCATCTATTACTTTTTAAGATTAATTTGAAAATTATAAAAATAGTTTAGGCCTAGGAAAAGTATCAATAATAATGAAGCAAACCTGGTCCCACCACACAGATTAAATCATTTAACATGGCAGACACAATTTACAGACCTGTGTACTTTTTTTGTAACCCTACTCCCTTCAGTCACACCATTCTGAATTTGGTGTTCTCAGACATGCCTGTTTTTATTCCCATGTATTTTTTAAAAGTATTACTTACATATGTAGTACCAAAAAACATAACGTTTTGCATGTTTTACCCCTTATCCAAGTAGCTTTGATCTCTCACACCTGGGCACGGCAGGCCTTGGACCCAAGCTTTAGAGGGTCTCCTTCTGGCCTCCCACCGTCTGTGCCTTCTCCATGGGGCAAGGAGTCCAGGGCTCCAAGGATGGGTAGAGCTGGAGTCTGTGGGACTCCTTGATACCACACTCAGGGTACCTAGGACCCCAGAACTCTGGGTCCAAGTGGCCTCAAGTCTGCCTCCAGAGCCCATGCAGGACTCTCTGCAGGGTCCACTCTCTTGAGGGTGGAAGACTGTCCAAGGGGCTATTTGTGGAGTAGCCAACAGACCTGAAACTGGGCTACAGCGTCCCCACACAGGAGGAGGGTGAGAAGGGTCTCCACTTGTTAATCTCCTCCCTGGTTCTGGGATGGAATCCAAGTATTCAAGCATGCTAGCAATTGCTCTACCATGTTGAGGATAAACTACACCCTCAGCCCTATATTTTGTATTTTATTTTATCCCATTTTATACTGTGAGACAGGATCCCTCCAAATGCCCAGGTTGGTCTTGAACCTGTGATCCTCCCGCCTCAGCCTCTGGAGTCTCTTGGATTACAGGCATGCGCAGGTTAGTGGCCTTCATCTTGCCTTCCTCCCGCTCCATGTTAAATTCAATGCATTTGACAACCTGCTTTTCCACTTAACATTACCTTTTTGTTCAACATTCCACTGTTAATTGCTATATATGTTTACAGCTTTAGCTCCAGCTTGTTGATTTTCACTCCCATACAATATTTCATTAAAGTTTTCAAAGTTTCAGATCCTGGCCCATACTCAAAGATCCTGATGACCCGAGGGTTCAGATGGGGCCGAGCACCTGCTCTTTTGGAAGGTCTGTGCAAAGCGACTGGCAGTCCAGTTTGGGGAATAGGGGAAATAAGCTCCTGGCTTTGCACAGGCTACCAATGCCTCTCCTTTCTGCCCCTCCATGTGGCCCCAGGGCCTGGATGCCCCCTGCACAGGTCTCCAATGGCCTCCCGATTCAAGACTTGAAGGCCTGGAGGTGGCAGTGGCCGCCCCCTGGTGGACGCCAACAGGAGCTGAGCAGACCCAATCAGCAACCCTTGACCATTAGCACCACTGGGGCTCATTTCCTAAGTCCTACTCCACATAGAAACGAATAATTGCCATCTCCTCTAGTTTCAAAAAAAAACCATCCCCCACAACACAGACATTTCTAACAACTCTCATTCATGGAGGCTTGGTTAGGGACAGAGCAGCTGGGAGTCTGTAGGACTCAAATCCAGGTCTGTTCACCAATCACTGTGACCTCTAGCAAGGCGGTGGACCTGAGTAACTCAGAGCCTCCCGGAGAGCCTATCACCTGCCTCGGGACTGCTCTGCGGGTTGGTCAGAGTGTGAAGTGTTTCCAGCAGCTCCCAGCACGCCCAGAGCTGGTGAATTCAGGACGGGAGGGCGTACCTGTGCCAGATGCTGGGCTACACTCTTTCCGTTGATTCCATCAGTTAACATCACAACTCCATGAGCTGTTCACCCCTACCACACAGGGGAGGAAACTGAGGCACAGACAGACCAAGCTACTCAAGGTGGTGGGTGTAATTTGAACCCAGGAAAATGTACTCCAGGGGCCACTCTCTAGCCACTCTGTCCCCATGATGAACTGGTGAGACAGGCTCTATCCCGAGTGCGTAGATGGGGAAACTCAGGCGCACAGAAGTGAAGTGACTTGCCTTGGGTCATTTAGCAAATTAGTACTCGAGCTCTGGCCTGGACTTGACCCAGTTCTGTCTCCCGGCATTGTCTCATGTAATACCTTGACAACCCGGCAGGGGGGGATGACACCGTGTGACAAATGAGGACACTGAACTGAGTGAGATTGTTGAGTGACTTGCTCAAGGTCACAGAGCAAGTAAGCAGGGAGCTTTTTGTTGGGGGCACAGCCCAAGGACATTCTGTTCTGGGCCCAGCACCTCACTGGCGCCCTGCTGCGGCTCCTGGCCATCTCGTCTTTGTGATCGTGGCTCGACCTCCCAGGCGTCCCAGGCTAGCACCACTTGCTTCTGGGCCAGCCTCAGCACCGCCACCTAAGCCTAGTCTCAAGCTGTCACGCTGCCTGCGCCTGACCTCCGCACCGGCTGTGGGGGCTCGGCTTCCATCCCCCGCTTCTGGGAGGCAGCGGGTGCCATGGAAAGAAAGCACAGGACTGGAGCTCAACAGTCCAGAGCTGGACTCCAGCTGCGCCCCTCCATTTCTGTGCAGCCTCCTGCCTCCTGGCACTCACACTTCACGTCTAGAGTGGGGGCAGTGACTTGTGCCACACAGGCTGAGGATGAAATGCAAGGGTGTTACCCTCTGGGACATGGGGGTGCCCCGGACCCTCCTCTCCTGCTGTGCACATTTTCCCCTGCCCTAGGCCCAGAAGTCCTCGCCTTCCCTTCCAAGATGATCCAAAATGTCTCAGTGCCAGGGCTGGCTGCTGTAGGACATATGTCCTCTGATGCCAGGGACAAAGAAGGTCACAGAGCACTGGGCAGAATAAGGTTATGTGAAACTCAATCATAGTTCAATGGCCCAACAAAGATGGATTGCGCACCTACTGTACACCGTGACTATGCCTGATAATGTGGCTACAGTGGTGCACGAGAGACAAGATCGCTGTTTGAAACATGCCACGAGGGCTCACCTGTCCCATGTGCAGCTGCTAAGCTAGGCACCAGTCGATGCTACTGAGCAGATTCACCAAGTACGTGCACTGTTTGCCACAGAGTTCCATTTAATCCTCAAGGGTGCCGTGTGAAGCATTAATATCATCCCTAATGTACAGGTCAGGAAACAAAGGAATAGATGGGAAGGCCTCGGGATGCAGGTGGGGGAGATGCAGACACGGATTCCAGAGCCCGTGAGCCCGGTGGAGCTCCGCACATCCTTTCACCCCTCAGCATTCCCTGTGAGGGCTATCGTTTTCCCATTTCTCAGATGAGGACACTGAGATTGGCAGGGAATGAAGCCTGTCCAAGGTCAGAGAGCAGACAAATGTAGGTGCTAGGATATTTGGATCCTCAGTTTGGTCTGACTCTGGAGTACTTTGTCCCATGTCATTGTACCAAGAGAAAACTAACTGACAACGAGTTTCTGTCCAGCAGAGAAACAAATCAGACTTGGGTCTGGCTTTGGTAGGCTCAATCCATTGAGGAACTGGGCACTGTGGCATATGCTATGACAGAGGCATGCAGAACTTACCAAAGGAACTGACCATAGGGAGATAGCAACGGTACTGGGAAGGAATCTCAGAGGCTTCCTGGAAGAGGTGATTCTTAAACAGGACATAAAAATGAAGAGCCTAAAAAGATCACGTGGATACGGAAGTGGGCTTTGTCTGACAATGCATACAGGATGCGGTCCTTTCCTACAGCATGGAATCATCTGGGTCGTTAATTTTTGTTTATCTCCTTCTGTTTATCTACCCTTCTCCTGCTCTGCTCCACTTGGCAAAGGCTGACCTCTGCAAACCACGTTTCCCAGGCTCCCTTGCCAATTGGCTTCTGGCTAGGGTCAGCCAATGGGAAGCCCTGGTGAGAGACTGGAAGGGAAAGTCGGGAAAAAAGAAATCAGGGTATCGCTCCCCATCTCTCAGTCCTGGGAAAGGGGTGGAGTGTTTGGGCAGCTTCAGTGCCGCCTCTAAGGAGTTAGCTCCTGCCAAATGGGCCCTTAAGATTCCCAATTCCTGGTCTCTAGTAGTACATCTCCTCCCCAGAGAAACTGGGGTTTCTTGAAGTTGCCATTCTCAGGTTTGCCTCAACCTCCCCTGTTGCTATTTTTGCCATCAGACAACTGTGATGTTTTCCCATATTAACTGATTGCTGGTTCCCCATATTAAATTCCTTTTTCTTTTCTTTTTGGTGGTACTGGGATTGACCCCAGGGACTTTTATCACTGAGCTAAATCCCAGCTCTTTTTTTTTTTTTTTTTTTTTTTTTTTTTTTTTGAGGCAGTCTTGCTAAATTGCTGAGGCTGGGCCTAAACTTGCAACCTCCTGCCTCAGACTCCCAAGTCTCTGGAATTATAGGTATGCACCACTATGCCTGGCTAAATTCCATTTTTTTTTTTTTTTTTTTTTTTTTTTTGCTGGTACCAGGGATTGAACCCAGGGCTGCTTAACCACTGAGTCACATCCCCAGCCCTTTCTTATATTTTATTTAGAGACAGGGTCTCAAAGAGTTGCTTAGGCCTTGCTAAGCTGCTGAGGCTGGCTATGAACTCCCAGTCCTCCTGTCCCAGCCACCTGCATCACCGGGGTTACAGGTGTGTGCCCCCATGCCTGGTTTAAATTCCCTCTTTGAACCATCTGGTATGGTTCTCATTTTCCTGATTGTACCCCTCATCTTCTGTTTACCTGTCTGTAAAATGAAGGATCATTCATTCATTCACACAGCAAAACTGGGCTAAATGTTGAGATACCATAGGAAACAGGCAGGGTAAAGGAGACAAAAATCCAGGCCCTGCCTATTCCTCGCGTCTCTGTATAATCAGATGAGATGCTTTGCATACATGTTACCTGCTACCTGGATATCAAGAATTACCATCACATACACACAGGCAAACGTTATTTGACTTCAGCCTGTTTTCTGAATTCAAGCATGAGATGTTAGGGACTTTCCCCACCACCCAACCCACTTCTAATCCTAAAGATTTAGGACAAATGAAAGAAAACCCTAATTTACACCCCAGGGAGTCAACTTAAGGGATTCATTATCCCATGTGGTAGTACAGTTTTAAGCTATAAATAGGTTTTTAAAAACAGGTTTAGCTGAAACCCTAGATGGCAGTGACAAGGAGAGAGAAGGTAGAGATAGCCACAAAGCACCCACCTGCTAGTTGCCTACTCTCAGCTCTGTTGCCCTCTTGGGGCATCTGGGCATGGAAGGAGACTGGTCTGGGTCAGAAACCAGGGTTGAAATTCAAACAGTGCTGACCATCAAGTGCATGCTTGGATGAGTCACTCCACTGCTCTTGAGCCTGTCTCCTCATTGGCAAGGTGGGAACACCGAGAATGGTTGTCATGATCACAGCTTAAAGCCCCCCATGCAGCTCTGAACTTGGTAAGTGCTTAATAAACATTGGCTAGTATGATGATCTACTACAGGAGATTTGGCCCGGACTCATGCCCTTTCCAATGACCAGGAAACTCTCTGTATGATCTTGAGCAAGTCGATTCCTTTCTCAGGGCTTCAGTTTCCTCATCTGTAAAAATACCTGAGGAAAAGACAAAGTAGCCATCCAAGAGCCAGCTATTATTAGTAGTACACGAGAAATGGTACAGCCATACAAAGGTGCGGAGTCTGAAGTCAGGCTGTTTGGCTTTCAACTCAGTTTCACTTCTTCCTTAGACAGATTATTGTTCTGTGCTTGTTTCTTCATGTGCAAAATGGAGATAATAGCCACAACTTCTTATAAGGTGGTTCTGAGGAGTAAACTAATTCATATAAAGCACCTGGAAGTGACTGGCAAAGGGTATTTTAAATGTCAGTATTACTAAGCATACTTCACAAGGCACCTAAACTCCACATGCTTTGAAATCAGACACACCAGGTCTACATGCCAGCTCCATGCCCTTGACCTTGCAGAAGTCACAAGTCACTTCCCTTCTCAGAGTCTCAGCTTTCTCTTCTCTACATGGAAAAATAAGCCCTGCTTTCTTAAGATACCATGGCTATGACAAAGCACACCTCCTCCTTTTTGCCTCTCAGCTCCTCTCCTCTGTGTTCTCCTCAGTGGTCTACTTTAACACCCTGCCAACCCAGGGCCCCTTCCTTCACAGCTTCTAGAATTCTTTCCAACAGCATGCCCTGGTGGGAAGAACCCCGGATTGGCAGTCAAAAAAAACCAGGATTTGCTTGCTTAACTTCGGAATGGAATGATTCTGATGCGTTGTTTCCAAGGAGTCCCAAGATCTCGGGCCAATGAGTTTTCCCTCTCTGGGCCTTGGTCTCCTCTTCTGTTCCATGATACCATGATACCCTGCAATCTTGTGATGCGGTGGCTAAAGCCAAGGTCTCCTGCTCTATTCCCTCTACCAAAGGAGGAAGCCTAGGAAAGGCAAACTTTACTTAGGAAAGGACCAGGGAACCTCCTCATACTCAGGTACACGAAAACAACTGCTCCAAACACCTTTTGTCCCTTTCAATATGTTTTCTCTACAGGAGTATTCTGAGATTCTTTCCCCAAAAATGTATTTTCCAAATGAGAAAAAAAAAAAAAAAAAAAAAAAAACTTGTGCAACACAAACTTAAGAGCAAAACCAGGGTGACTCATTCCCTCTCTAGTGCTCTTCCATTGCAAATGCTAATATAACCTCAACGGAAGGTGGCATTTGGGGCATCCAGGGGGAGGGGCATACATTTTCTGAAAGGTTGTAGATAGGCTTTTAAATACACGTACGTTATTTATAATAAGCACAGAACGGCTGTGGGAGGACGTCTTGAACTTCAGCCCTATTAATGCAACAAATACATGTATACGAAGCTCATTAAAGGCCACACATTAACTGCTCTCCAATCCACTGACTCCCGCCATCGGGGCTTGCCTACTAAGTTCCCTTACTTGATAGGAAATGGAACCAGTCTTTCTCGTCTTCAAACCTCAGTTTCCCCACCTGTACAAGGACCACGTGCTCCCCTCCGACAGGACACATCAAATCTAATCGGGCAAGATTCTACAGGCTCGAGGACAGCGTTGGGTAATCGGTAAAAGCCTGGAAAAACCACTGACAGCATTTACTCTTCTCTCCCGCCAAGACCAAACTTCCCGCCACCACCCGCTTTCCAGAGCGGCCCCGAAGGGGCGTGACCCGGACAGCAGGAGCCACGCCCCAGGAGAGCAGAGGCGGGTCGGCCTTGGCCGCGCCCCACCCTGCGGCCCGGGGCAGGGACCTGCAGTGACGTCATACGACTTCCTCCGTAGCCATCCGCCACGAGAGAAAGTAGTCCCAAGCGCCCCCTTCAACCCGTCACCCATACTAGGCGACAGGTAAAATTCTAGAGTCCCTCCTGACCCAATTATGGTCTGAGGCCTCGGAGCGACCTTTCGGAACCCTGGAAATCTGTTTTTCTCTGGGGCAGCGGTGGAAGTAGTTCCGGCACACAGTAGGATGATGGGTTCCTCCGCAGCGGGGGAAAGAGGATGGCGACCTCGTCGATGCCGGAGCCGGAGAGGAAGGCGGCAACGAAAGCCTCAGGTGAGCGTCGGGTAATGTCAGGCCGCCGCCCTGCACCCTGCTGTGGAGTAGGGTCCCACTGCGGAGATACCCGGCGGCGAGGTCCCGGGCCGGCGGGGCTGTCCGAACAGGGCCCCGGGGTCCCAGGCCCTTTAGTCGCTCTCGCACTTGCCTGAGCGGAAACCCGGCGCCGCCGCAAGATGGCGTCGGGCCTGGAGCGCAGGCAGCGCCGGGGACAGCCCCGAGTCACCAGGCCCCGAGACCGTCGCTGTCAGCCCCCTCCGCAGGGGAACCAGGGGCGGGGGGAGCGAACCACTGACCCAGGGGGCCTGCGGGTTGTACCACCGACCCCGCACTCGGGGGGGGTCTGGGGGCCAAAGGGCCGAACCACTGCGCCCGGACGGGGCCCGTAAAGCGAGCCATTGTGCGGGGCAGGGGAAAGGGCCAAGATTACCGGCCAGTGACCACCCAGCCAGGGAACGGCCCTAGTCTAGGAAGCGAGACTTCCTAATCCTCTTCCGGGAGCTCCCCTCGCAATACACGTGAAGCCCCGCCCTGTCCGAGACTCAGTCTTTGCATCTGCGAAATGGGCCCAAGAATGCGGATGAGGGGGTCGCGGTCGCCGGGGCCAGGGAGGCGGCCCACTTGTTTTAGTTCTGGTCACCTCTTCTCGCAGAGTGAAAACCCTAGACACTGCGCCCCCCTATCAGGCGGCCCTCTGAACCGATGGAGGAGAACGAGGTGGAGAGCAGTAGCGACGCCGCCCCTCTTCCTGGCCGGCCCGAGGAACCCTCTGAGAGTGGCCTGTGCGTGTGCACTTCAGAAGCCGTGTCTGCCGATAGCAGCGACGCCGCGTCCGCCCCAGGGTCGGGGGAGGCCGACGACTCTGGCGTGGGGCAAAGCTCAGACCGAGGCGGCCGCTCTCTGGTATGGTCCGTGCTGGACGGCGTGGGTGGAGGCAGGGACCAGGGCAGCAGCACCTGGCAGCCGAGGAGCAGCAGCCAGCAAGGCTTGCTTGGTGCTTATATTTGTTGTTTCTGAGCCAGGCACCGCGCCAAACACCTGGCGTGGATTTTCTTGGCCAAGCTCATACCTCGTAAGGACATGCCACTTTTTCTTTAAAGAAAGGGAAATCAAGGCACAGGCTGCTGACAGTCAGGACACAGGTCTAGACTTGGGCTTATCCACTGCACTGCCCAGCGTCCCCACACCTGGAGAGGTAGTGTCCTGGGTCACATCTTGGTCCTGCCTGGAATTCACTGGGAAACCTCTCTGAGCCTCAGTCTTCCTGTCTGAGACATGAAGCAGGAGTGCCTGCTTCCATGAGTGCGGGGTTGCCACCATTCCCTGGGGAATACCTTGTAAGCCATGTCTTCCTGGCCCTGCCACTTTGTAGCTCTGAGATTCTGAGCAAACCACCCAACTTCTAGCCCTTGACTTCCTCATCTCAAAAGTGGGAATAACAACCATACTTGCCTTGTAGGGTTTTGTGAGGGTTACCTGAATCCCCGTTTGCAAAGCAGTAAAACTGCTCTCAGCACATAGTAAGCACGTGGCGTTAGTCCTCCTTATCTGCAAGGTGGTGCTCACATGCAGGATCTCTTGACAGCTACAAAACAATGGCCCTCTCATTGGGGTTTCATTAGGTCAGCAGAGATGGGCCTGCCATGTCTAGACCTTGGAGCTACAGTTGGGGACAAGACAGGTGTGGTCCAGTCCCTTATGGAGAGTGCAGCCTGGCTTGGGGGTCATCATGGTGCAAGATGCATCCTACAGGCCTGGGGTTTGGGTGGGGGGGTGCCTCTGTAGGACCGAGGAATTCAGTCCACGTTGGGCTTATCCACTGCATGGCCAGTGGCAAGAGGCAGTGTCCTGGTTCAAATTTTGACGCTGCCTGGAACTCACTGGGACACCTCTCTGAAAAAGCCTCAGAAGTGTAAAAGCAACCTGCCATTTTGTGTCACAGTGATGGGGGACATGGATGGCAGCAGCACAGAGGGTAAAGAGGTCCTCACTTGGCCCCAGAGTCAGGGTGGACTTTCTGAAAGAGACCAGCTAAAGGGTGGTGCAAAGACTGAGTAGGAATTGGCCGGGGGCAGAGTGGGAAGTTGCAGGCTGGAGGGAGGATTTATGCAACAACCAAGGAAAACATCTCCAGCTGGGAGATCTCCAGTGAGGAGTGTGGAGAGCCCCTTCCCTTACTGGCCTTCTTTTCAGTAGACTCTGTGACTAGAGAGCTTCTCCCACCAGGCCTCAGTGGGGCTAAGGGTGTGGGTGGCCCCACTCACCATGTCCTCGAGCTGGAGAGCTCTGGATAGCAAGTGGGAGCTGGCAGGGCCCCTCCTGCCCCGTCCCTGGCTCCTAAGCTGTGCCACTGTTCTCGTCCCCCAGGAGGAGGTATCTGAGAGCAGCTCAAGCACTGACCCTCTGCCTCATGGCTACCTCCCTGATTCATCTTCTGTGTCCCATGGGCCTGTGGCAGGGGCGCCAGGCGGCCCCCCAGCACTGGTGCATTCCAGTGCTCTCCCAGACCCCAGCATGCTAGTGTCTGACTGCACAGCTTCCTCCTCGGACCTGGGCTCCGCCATTGACAAGATCATCGAGTCCACCATCGGGCCCGACCTCATCCAGAGTGAGTCAGAGGGCGACAGGGTCGCCTCACAGGGGTTTCCCCGCGAGTCCAGCAGCCAGCTGTGCACAGCCAGCTGCATGAACAAGACAAGCGTGTAAGAGGGAAAGGATAACCCGTTGCCTGGTGGTGAATGACACAGGATTAAATAACTCAGTGCATTACAGCTCTTCGCCTGGTGCCCCTGTGTGTCAGCGTTCAGTCGATTGCAGAAGTAGTTCTAGCTGTCCTTGTGCTGGGGACACTTCTCAGCACTTCACATGCAGGAGCTCATTAATCCTCCCAGTAACCCCAAAGGTAGATGCTGTCATTATCCTTACCATCCAGATGAGAACCGAGGCACAGAGTACATCACCATCGTCACTAGCATGGTCCTGGGCCATAAGCCCAGACGGGTGACCCCAGAGCGCATGCTATTAAGTAGCATGCTGTGCTTTCTGTCATTAGTGGTGTTCACAGAGGCCCTAGCAATTTACAGAGCTCTGGGACAGTCTGGGAAGCCAACTCAGAAAGTGGCACAGGGGACTCTTGACCCTGAAGAAGTTCAGAGAGGGAGGAGGAGGACTTTCCAGGCCTAGTAGTCAGAGGCCAGCGAGGTGGGTAGCCCAGCATCCTGGTAACTGGGCCTCACATCACCTCCCACCTGCCCTGCAGAGACACACCTGAGGGTCAATGGACCATGCAACTGGTTTCCAGTTGCAAGAGGTAGGGGGACCTGTGAGTGGGCCTGTCCTGTCACCCCCTTCCAGGAGGGTGACCCTCCTCCTGTCTGCCTAGGCTGCATCACCGTGACCAGTGCTGAAGATGGTGGGGCTGAGGCCACACGCTATCTGATCCTGCAGGGCCCAGATGATGGTAAGACCAATACCAGCCCCAGGGAGGCCTGCAGGGAGCAGGAAAGGACAGGTCCTGCCTCAGATCTGCATGAGCCCTGTGTGGTCTCGGCAGACTGTCCAGGGCAATTGCCATTGCTCTGGCCTCACATTTCCCTATTGGCAAGGTGCCTCTGGTGTGGAATTTGGTTCTGGGATCCTGGGCCTGCCTGGGACAGGGCAGCTGGAGCTCATAGCCAGTCCTACCCTCTGCTGGACTTCCCTCAATCCTCTGACCTGTCCCCAGGTGCCCCCATGACATCACCAATGTCCAGCTCCACCCTGGCCCACAGCCTGGCTGCCATCGAAGCCCTGTCTGATGGTCCCACGTCCACATCCACATGCCTGGAGCCACCTGAGGAGGTGCAGGGTGGGGCCAGCTCCCTGGCACAGCTGCCTCCGGCCTCTGGCACTGAGGAGCTGGACCTGCAGAGCCTGGAAGCCATGATGGAGGTGGTTGTGGTGCAGCAGTTCAAGTGCAAGATGTGCCAGTACCGCAGCAGTACCAAGGCCACGCTGCTGCGGCACATGCGGGAGCGGCACTTCCGCCCAGGTACGTCTGCAGCAGCCTGGCTTGGATGGCATGGAGGGTGGCGTCCTGGGGACCAGACACGGCAGGCTCGTCTACCCTCGCAGCAGCCACAACAGCAGCAGCTGGTAAGAAGGGACGTCTCCGGAAATGCGGCAGCTCCACCAAGACCCAGGAGGAGGAAGGGCCCGAGGAGGAGGAGGAGGATGACATTGTAGATGCCGGTGCCATTGACGACCTGGAGGGTGAGCACCAGGGTTCTGAGGGCGGCCGTCCCACCCCCATCGGCAGCTGCTCACTGAGCGCCCCCAGCCTTGTGGGGCAGACACACCACTGGGCGCTTCCAGCATATGAGAGTCCCGTATGGGCCCGGGACTGTGCAGTTGTGCAGGCTGCACACTTGCAGACAGCCAGGGGCCTTACTCACATTTATTCAACAGCAGTGTAGGCAAAAACACATCTGTGGGGGCTTTTTTGTAGTAATGCTCAAAGTAAAAAGAAAAAGCCATATATTTCATTTGCCTTATGTCTGAAATACTATTTCAACACACATTTATTTTTTAAAAATTAGTTATTTCACTTCACTTATGCTGATTTTTGAAATCATCTTTCAGTTTGGACAAGGCTCTTGAAGTACTTGGTCGCCGTCTGGCTGGCGGCTGCTGGGTGGGATGGTGCAGTTTGTGAACTCGGGGTGACTGCAGCTGTTTTCTGGTGATGGTCAGAATGTGTTGAGGAGGGGCTGCTTTCCTTTGCTTCACAAAAGATACTGCTCGAGCTCATGGCCGGTGCCAGGAAGGATGCAGAGAAAGGACAGCAGGGGCTTGGAGGAGGGATGCTGACAGTCTGCTTGGGGCCACCTAGAGGAGCTGACCAAGGGGTCAGGGCTGGAAGGGTGGGCCCAGCCACTGTCCTTTCACTGCCCCCACAGAGGACAGCGACTACAATCCAGCTGAGGATGAGCCCCGAGGCCGGCAGCTTCGGCTCCAGCGCCCCACACCCAGTTCCCCAAGACCACGAAGGCGACCTGGCCGGCCCCGGAAGCTGCCTCGTCTGGACACCTCAGACCTGTCTGCTGGTGAGACTTGGTCACGGGCAGGGCCATGTGTGGGGACAGGGTGGCCTTACTCCCGGCGTGCTTCTGTGGAGCACCTGAGACCAAGTCTGCCACACAGCGGCAGCCTTGCCCCCGGCTGTCCCACAGGCCTCCCAGTAGAGGGGACAGCTCTTGCAGGTCCCAGCCAGAGAAACCCTAGCGCAGCTTAGGAAGCTGACTCCCAGTGGCAAATTGTCACAGCAGAAGAGGAGTTGGGGTCTTTGTAACTGAACTGTTAAGAAGTTTTCAATATCACTGAAATGAGAACACCAGTCCGCGGCCCCAGCTGTGGGTGTGTGCTCGCTGCCGCCTTCCGCATGCTGCGTGGCCAGGAGAGCGTCGCTTGCCCCTTATCTGTGAAACTTCTGATGTTTAAAGTGGTAGATTCAGCGCTGCTTGAACAGGCGACACATTCAGATCACCCACACTGCCGAGGGTGCCAGTGACAGCAACACCTCCCTCCCTGCCTCCCACTGGCCCCTGGTCACAGCCTCACGGGGGAAGCCAGTGGAGAGCATTGCAGTCACTTCCCAAGCCCACAGTGTGACCATTTGACAGATAGGACAAACAAGGCTCAGAGGGGGACAGTGTTGCCTGAGGACGCACAACGGTCAGTGAGGAGCTGACGTTGGAGCCCAGCATCCTGCCTGAGAGGTCCCCAGATCTCTTGCTATAGCTCAAGACTGTCCCATTTAAGCTTGTCCCTCTGACCTTGGGCTGCCTGCAAGTGACCCAATGTGTGCATCAGTGGTCTGTGACTGGGTTTGGGGGCATCTTGACTGGCCTACGGTCCACCTGTCCCCATGGGTCCTATGCGTCTGGCTGACCTGTGCTCTGCCGTCTGTGGCAGGTGGGGGTGATCCTCTAGTGAGCTCACAAAGCGGCAAGAACCCTCCAGGGCCACCAGATCCCGAGGCTCCCAGCTCCTCTGGCCCAGGACACCTGGAGGCCCTGGGCAAGGCTGGCAAGGCCACCGTGGAGCCTGGTGTGAGCCAGTCAGACACGGAGATCGCAGCCCCGTCCTGCCCGGAGGAGCCCGATGCCCCGCCACGCCGCCGTGGTCGACCTTCGCGGAGATTTCTGGGCAAGAAATACCGCAAGTACGTGGAGCAGAGCTGAGGGCGGAGGAGGCGGGTGGAGGGGCCCCTTGGGTCCCTTGGAGCTCCCACCACCAGCCCTCTCCCACACCCTCTTGGCAGGTACTACTACAAGTCTCCCAAACCTCTTCTGAGGCCCTATCTGTGCCGCATTTGCGGCTCACGCTTCCTGTCCCACGAGGACCTGCGCTTCCACGTCAACTCCCACGAGGCTGGTGACCCCCAGCTCTTCAAGTGCCTGCAGTGCAGCTACCGCTCCCGCCGCTGGTCCTCGCTCAAGGTGCAGCAGCGGCGGGCACAGGGGGACGCAGAAGGCAGGCAGAGGCCACTGTGGTGCCGAGGGAGGGGACTGACCCGAGCATGCTGGTCACCTTTCCCTTCCTCTTGGGACTTGTGGAGAGAGCCTAGCCTTCCAGCCTCGCTGGGACACTGGGAGGGGCCTGTGGAGGGCTGCCACGGTGGTGTGGAGGTCGCACAGTGGCACCCCATTTTCAGGGTACAGTTGCCACGTGGTTGTCATAGGTTTGCTTGCTCACCGCCACACCCTGGCCGGAGTGGCCTCTTCAGATGGTGTTGTCCCCATCTCTGCCTTGCAGCAGAGAGCAGTGATGTGTGTCAAGAAAGAGGCTCTGTCCCCCTTAGCCTGCAGGTTCCGTGTGGGCCTGGGCAGCCCCAGGCCTTCTTCGTTCTGGCTCATTTTATCCTCGCGTGGCCTACAGGGGGTGCAGGGCTTCACTAGCCCCATTTTCTGTCCTGGGAACCTGTGAGTTGGCCTGGCCAGTGTACTGTGGCAGCTTGGCAGCTGTTGGGGGTATATCAGGCACTGTTGGTCAGTCACGTGCTTTCTTTATGTACTGCTTCCTGCAGACAGGGACCCATGACCTGGAAGTTGTTCTCTGGGTGCCATAGGGGGCTCTCCCATAGCACAGTGGGAAGGGCGGAGGACATGGAGCCATGCCACCTAGCTCTGCATTGCAAGGTCCTTTCACCCCGAGCCTGTTTCCTCTTTTGTCAGATGGCAAGCTAGGACAGGGCTTGGCACAGAGTGGGTGCTGTTGCTGGGGAGGCGGGCCCAGCCTTTGCTCCTCTCCTGCAGGAGCACATGTTCAACCATGTGGGCAGCAAGCCCTACAAGTGCGACGAGTGCAGCTACACCAGCGTCTACCGCAAGGACGTCATTCGGCACGCGGCGGTTCACAGCCGGGACAGGTCAGGGCATGGGGGGGCCACTGGGCAGGGGGAGGGGGAGGCCCAGGCTCACCCGATCTGGTCCCACCCTCTTCAGGAAGCCAAGGTGATCATTCCCGATCAGGTAGGCTAGGACAGGGCAGGAGCAGGGCCTCGGGCCCAGGTCTGGTTTTTGTTCTCACCTGGAAAAAAGGGACAGACCAGGGACTTGAAGGAGATTTTGTGCCTGCAGGGTTTCTATAAATGATTAGCGATCCCATGCCCTCCAGACCCACACTTCTCAGTGCCAAGAACAGACTTAGGACCAGAAGAAACAGGCGCACCTAGAGACCGGTGGTGGCTCACTGAGTTATAGTTACAGCTTCAGCCAAGGGCTGGCTTCCCTGGGAGCAGTGTGGGAGCAGAGGTGGATGAAGACACACTGGCACCCTGACTCACAGGAGTCTGTGGAAAAGTCGGCTTTCCAGGGTGTCTGTGGATTTTCTTAAAAACCTGTTATGGTGGCGCACACATGTAATCCCAGCTACATAGGAGGCTGAGGCAGGAGGGATCACAAGTTCAAGGCCAGCCTGGCCACCTTAGTCCCTGTCTCAAAATAAAAAGGGCTGGGCTGTAGCTCAGTGGAAGCAAGCCCCTGGGTTCAGTCCCCAGCGGTGGGATGGGGGGCAGGTAGAGGGAAAGAGGAAAGGAAGGAAGTAAAGGGAGGGAGCTGGGGAGGGAGCGGAAGGGAATTCCGTGGCCAGGTAGACTGGGGTCACCAGGTTGAGCACCTGCCCTTCCATGGCTCTTTCCTGTGGGACTTCTCAGCATTTTGATTGGGAGGGGGGATCATTTCCCAAGGTATCCAAGTGCAGAACGTGTCACGTCATGTCTCTCAGCATCGTCCCTAGTGAACCCCATCCCAGAAACCTGTTCCAAGAGGAAGGATCTTAGTGGGGAGCAGAGGAACTTAGGACTCAGACAGACTCTGGGGGATAGGAGGCTGGGTGGGCTGAGGAGGCCGTGCTTTAACTCCGGGTCTTCCTTTCCTAGGAAGAAGAGGCCAGATCCGGTGAGTGCGGGGCCCGCCTGGGAGTGCCTGCCTGGGGGCGGGGCCAGGGCTGGGCAGGAGGTGGTCTGACCATCCTTCCTTCTCCTCCTCTTCCCTCTTCATCCGGCCTCCTGTCACGTCTTCCCAGACTCCAAAACTGAGCTCCTTCCCCTGCCCTGTGTGTGGCCGCGTGTACCCCATGCAGAAGAGGCTGACACAGCACATGAAGACGCATAGCACTGAGAAGCCCCACATGTGCGACAAGGTGGGTAGGCCAAGGGCTGGGCGGGTCGGGGACCTGCCCTGGGCTGTCCCCCTGACTCCACTCCATCCCCACAGTGTGGCAAGTCCTTCAAGAAGCGCTACACCTTCAAAATGCACCTGCTCACACACATCCAGGCTGTCGCCAACCGCAGGTACTTCCCCGCAGAGGCCCCTGGTCATGGGAGCACCCCGCCCGGCGCTGAGCGCCCCTCCCTCTTACCGCCCCCAGGTTCAAGTGTGAGTTCTGTGAGTTCGTCTGTGAGGACAAGAAGGCACTGCTGAACCACCAGCTCTCCCATGTCAGCGACAAGCCCTTCAGATGCAGCTTCTGTCCCTACCGCACCTTCCGGGAAGACTTCCTGCTGTCCCACGTGGCTGTCAAACACACAGGTCAGGCTGGCACCCCTCGTGGTCCAGGTCTGAGGCTTCTTCTCCCAGTAGCCCAGCCCTGGGAGCATCATGTCCTTGGGGTGTAAATGGGCTTCCCTGCGTGGCCAGGCCTCACCTGGGCTTGCTGCAGCCGCAGCAGTAGGCCTGGCGTACAGAAGGCCGTGTTCTGTCCCCTTGGCACCCAGCCCAGCCTCTGGTGGGCACCTGGGGGAGTGGAGACAAGGAGCTTGGTTCCCTTAGTGGGTTCATGTCTCCCTGGGGGGTGTGGCCGGTGACCTTGAAGACGGTCACTCTCGGGAAGACTGAGTGCAGCAGGCGCCTGATCCGTGCCAGTCCTGCCACCACACTGGAAGCCTGGGAATAGATCTCTGGGAGTGGCAGCAGGAGAGGTCACAGGGTCAGGGATGGCCTCCCGGAGGGCAGCGAGGGCAGGCATGCGCCCCCTGTGCCCACAGGAGCCAAGCCCTTTGCCTGTGAGTACTGCCACTTCAGCACGCGCCACAAGAAGAACCTGCGCCTGCACGTGCGGTGCCGCCACGCAAGCAGCTTCGAGGAGTGGGGGCGGCGCCACCCTGAGGAGCCCCCTTCCCGCCGCCGCCCCTTCTTCTCTCTGCAGCAGATTGAGGAACTGAAGCAGCAGCACAGCGCCGCCCCTGGACCGCCACCTGGCTCCCCAGGGCCTCCCGAGGTGAGCAGGTGGCAGACAAGGACTTGGGGGCATGGGCCAGGCATGATGCCACCTCTCCTGACCCCAGTGTCTTCCTGCAAAACGATCCCTGCCCTTTAGATTGTGGCAGGACCAGCCGAGTCAGAGATGCCAGCCCTAAGTGCAGAGTAGGGACGGCTTTCCAGTGCACATATAGAGAATGGAAATAATAGTAGGGTTTTTTAAAATTATTATTCTCTCACGCGGAATTCCAAAAGTCAGTAGTCCAGGACTGGTATGGCGGTTTCCTGGTCGTCAGGGACCACGCTCTCAACAGTTCCACTCAGCCATTCTAGATATACAACTTCCATTTTTGTGGTTGCCTCATGGTCCAGTATAGTTGCAGGAACACCAGCCTTCTCAGCCACATTCTAGACAGGAAGCAAGAGGAAGGGATGGGGAAGGTAAAAAGCAGACCTGCCATCTGCCCTTCCATCTTTCCCCTGAACTTTAAGTCTCTTTTTAGCTGCGAGGCCAAACATTACCTAGCTGTAAGGGAGGCTGAGAAATGTAGTCTTCAGGCTGAGCGTGTGTCCTCCCATGGTGAAAACCAGGGTGCTGTTAAGAAAGGAGGGAAGGATGGATTCGGGGTGGGTGGCTCTCCTCTGCCATGTGAGTGCATGCAATGGCCCCAGAAAAAATGGACCCCAGGGTGTGCTGATAGAGCCTAGGCTGGGAGCCAGACGGTCTGGGTTCAAGTCTCGCCCTCCTCAGGCAGTCGCTCCTCTGAGCCTCACTCGGCCAGTTCATTTTGGCATTGAACTGAAAAGCGTCTTGAAAAGTGGCTGTGAAGGCAGACAAGCCAAGAGATGTGAAATACCGACCCCCTGGGCGCGGGGGCGTGGTGCTGGCCTCTGGCCCCCCTCAGGCTTGGTCATGTCCTCCCCCACAGATCCCCCCAGAGGCAGCTCCTTTCCAGTCACCTGAAACCCCTCCGCTGCTCTGTTCTGACACCCTGGGTGGTGCTACCATCATCTACCAGCAGGGTGAGCTCTGGGAGGTGGGGCTCCAGGGCGGGCAGGACAGGGTGGGTAGTGCCCATGGACGGAGCATGCAGAGGGTGGTGCTGGGTGCCAGCCCTTTCTCAAGCTCGGGTCTCACCCCACCAGGAGCTGAGGAGTCCACTGCGATGGCCACACAGACAGCACTGGATCTGCTGCTGAACATGAGTGCCCAGCGGGAGCTGGGGGGCACAGCCCTGCAGGTGAGCTGCCTGGGATCCCCACCCAGCACACAGCTCCATGCTGGACGCTGGGAGTGGAGAGCAGCGCAGACCTGCCCTACCCGCGGAAGCTCCTAGCTAGAGGGGCACAGGGTCCACTGAAATCTGGTGGGCAGACTTGAGGGGAACTGACTGTACATCCAGGGAGGCCCTAGGAGGCCAAGGAGCGCAGGGGTCTCTCTGCTGTCCAGCCGCCACGACCCTGCCGGGCTGGGCAGAGCGTGCCGTGGCCTGTGGCTTCTGGGCCCTGTTCTCGCTTGGTCTTCCTCTTCACTCTGTGGCTGCCCTGCTCCTGTGGGTGTTCCTCAGGGACTGTCAGCATCCCACCTCACCAAGTCCCGGGTCCTGAGACACCTCCTGTAGCCTCCAGACTCTTAAGACTGCCTAGCTCAGGGCTCTCTTGTACTCTAGCCCAGCGGTTTCCACCCCACCTGCAGTTCATCATCTTCACCCCTTCCTTCCTCCACCCCACTACCAGGGATCCCTGCACCCCTCCCTTCTCTGCCCCGCACACCCAGCCCACTTCCAAGGCAGAAGGCGTCTGCCAGTGCCTCCCTCGTCCCAGACCCTGGGAAAGACGGAGCACGTGTGTTGCAGATGGTCAACTCCAGGAACGCAGAGCAATAACGTGCTGCTGAGCCAGGCAGAGAACGGAGGGGCTCCACGAGGGAGGGCTGGCATGGACCTGGAAAGCGTATCGTCCTTGTGTTTGGGGCCACGTAGAAGTTTTACGTTCTTAGATAGTTTACAGTCTTTGCCTTTGATATGAGCCCTAGAAAGAACTCCCCCAACCTTCACGACAAGATTAAACATACATTTGTATTTTTTCTTAGGGTTTTATTTTTCACATTTAAATCTTCACTCCACCAGGAATTTGGTTTTGGTGTATACAGAAAGGTAGGGGTCTAGCTTAATCTTTTTCCAAAAGTCATCCAGTGATGTTAAATAATCTGATCCCCATGGTTTGAGGGGCCTATTATCATCTACTGGATCCCACGTGTGTGGTGCATCTGGACTTCCCAGGTGTCCTGTTGATGGCTGCTTGCGTGCCTGTCACGTGTATTTTTTCTTTCTTTCTTTCTTTTTTTTTTTTTTTTTTGGTACTAGAGATTGAACCCAGGGCACTCAACCACTGAGCCACATCCCAGCCTTTTTGTATTTTATTTAGAGACAGGGTTTCCTGGAGCTGCTTAGGACCTCACTAAGCTTTTTAGGCTGGCTTTGAACTCTGCCTCAACCTCCCGAGCTGCTGGAATTACAGGTGTGCACCACTGCACCTGGCATGTATTTTGTTTGCTGATTACAAAAGCACAGGCTTGGGGGGAACAGTACTAGGAAATGTTCAGTCCACAAGGTGAAAGTCTGTAACATCCTCTTCTCCTTCAGATAACCGGTTAACAAAGAACTTCTATAGGATTTTGCCCTTGCACACTTAAACTAGCCTTTGTTCCTTAAAAAAATGGGACCACACTAGTTACACTCCTCAGCCGTGTGCACTGTGCGGCCTCACCAGCACCCATGAATCTCATTTTCCACATCTCCACACCTCTGCTCTTCGTTCATCGTGTAGATGTTTTTGGCATTTAGCCAGATCTTTATTGGTTGGATTGTTTCTAGTTTTTCACTGACTTAAGCAGTGTAATCTGATGGAAGCGTATCATGGTTTTAATTTGTAAGTGTGATTATAATCGAGGTTGGACTTCTTCGTTTGTCCAAGACCGCTCTGTTCCTCCCCTGGACCACCTGTTTGTATCCTCTAGCAATTCTTCTATTATCTTTGTTATTGCTTTATAAGAACTATTTTTCATTCTTCCTTTTAGTGTGGGGATTAAACTCAGAGGTGCTGTACCACTGAGCTATGTACCCAGCCTTTTTTATTTTTCATTTCGAAACAGGGTCTTTCTGAGTTGCTTAGGGCCTTACTGAGTTACTGAATCTGGCTTTGAACTCCCTCCAAGCTGCTGGGATTACAGGCGTGTGCCACTGCACCCACCACTATTGACGTTGACTTTTTAAAAATAGTTGTAGATGGACACAATACCTTTGTTTTATTTATTTATATGTGGTGCTGAGGATTGAACCCAGTGCCTCAAACATGCCAGGCAAGCGCTCTGCCACTGAGCCACAACCTCAGCCCACTATTGACTTTTTGAGCCAGATAATCCTGTATTGTGGGTACTGTCCTGGGAAGTGTGAGATGTTTAGCAGCATCGCTGGCCTTTACCCCCTATATGCCAGTGACACCCCACTTTGGTTATGACAAACAGAAACGTCTATGGACATGATCCAATGTCCTCTAGAGGGTACAATCCCTGTGTCATTCTTATTAGCTCTTTCCAGTTGATAGATGTGATTTGGAACTGAGTGTGTTTTAGAAAGAACTCAGGCTGTGCACACACGAGTGGTGGCAGCACCGAGTCTGGCCCGAGTGTGGATGTGCCTTGAGGCACTGAGATGGAGAAGGGTCTTACCCGCTCCTTTGCCAGGCTCTGCCCATGATGCTCAGTCATGCTATTGTAGGTGGCCGTGGTGAAGTCGGAGGATGTGGATGCAGGGTTAGCCTCTCCTGGTGGGCAGCCCTCCCCCGAAGACACCACTCCACAGGTGGTGACCCTCCATGTGGCAGAGCCAGGGGGCAGTGTGGCAGCCGAGAGCCAGCTAGGTACCCCTGACCTACAGCAGATCACCTTGGCACCTGGTCCATTTGGTGGAGCTGGCTACAGTGTCATCACAGCACCCCCTATGGAGGAGGGGACATCAGCTCCTGGCACACCTTACAGGTGAGACATGCCTTCTGCACGGCCCATGCCCGCCTTCTAACGTGTGCTGTGGGCAGTCAGATCTGGCCCTGTCCCACTCATGCCCGGTAGCAAGAGTAGCTGGCTGGTGGAAGGTTCTGTCCTCCTCAGGTCAGGAGCTTCCATTCTTGGCCACTTAGCCACTTAGCTTTTCTAGGAACTGATCCTCCTGATCTCACCTGACCCATTCCTGTGAGATCCGTGTTTCCCTCTTACAAACAAGGAAGTAGGCCAGGGAGGTTAAGTAACTGGACTGAGACCAGACATGCAGGAGGTAAGGCTTTGACCCTGGTCCCTCTGGTCTCTAATTCCCTCACCTTAGATGACCAAGTGCTTTCTAGTTCTGACACCTGGAGCCAGCTCAGGCTCTTGTGCCCACATTTGAGGGCTAACACCTTGGCTTCCCTGCAGTGACCAAGTTTAGGGCAGAAGTGTTAATGTGCTCAGTGGAACTCGGGGCCATCTGAGGGAGTCCAGATGCTGTGGCAGGTGTCAGCAGCCCTGGGCAGGCTGACCTCTGCATCTTTCCTCTGCTCTTGGCTGCAGGTCCTAGCTGGCCTTGCCTCCACAGGGACCTGGCAGATCCACACCATTTGTCCTGCCCAGCCCTCTCCTCCTACCCACTGACCAGATTGGGCTAGACTACTGGGGCTCTTTGCCTGGCTGCCTTCTGCCCATCAAAGGCACAGAGCCTACCATTTTTTGAGCAGGACAGTTTACTGAACACTTGGTAACTGTTTACAGAAGAGACAGCAGAGGCTCAGCTGGCACAGGGCAGAGCCCCAGGGTTCATCCGGTGTCTGGCTCATCTGTCAGTGATGGCAGTTACCCTCAGTTGATGCTGGCTGCCTGGGGAAGGGGGTTCCTGTGGCCCTCCATCCTCACCACAGGCTTCTCTGCTCTCAGTGAAGAGCCTCCAGGGGAGGCAGCCCAGGCTGTGGTTGTGAGTGACACCCTCAAAGAAGCTGGCACCCACTACATCATGGCTGCTGATGGGACCCAGTTGCACCACATCGAGGTGAGGCTTGAGGTAGCTGACCCCAGCCTCCATCTTCTCCTAACCCACTCCTCAGCGCCTCACGCTGTGCTGTGGTCTCTCCACAGTTGACCGCAGATGGCTCCATCTCCTTCCCAAGCTCGGATGCCCTGGCCTCTGGAGCCAAGTGGCCCCTGCTGCAGTGTGGGGGGCTGCCCAGGGATGGCTCCGAACCTCCATCTCCAGCCAAGACCCTCCGGGCGGGAGACTCCCAGCACTCTGCCTCCCCGCCTCCTGCAGCCAGCAAAACCCTGGGCCTGGCAGTGCCCCCCTCCCCGCCGTCCGCAGCCACTGCAACATCAAAGAAGTTTTCCTGCAAGATCTGTGCTGAGGCCTTCCCTGGCCGAGCTGAGATGGAGAGTCACAAACGGGCCCATGCTGGGCCTGGTGCCTTCAAGTGCCCTGACTGCCCCTTCAGTGCCCGCCAGTGGCCCGAGGTCCGGGTAAGTGCTACGCCCACAATGCCTCTATCATTCATTTGGCCACAAGTTTCTGTAACTGTCCTTTATTGAGCAAGCCCTCAAACCAGGTCCTCTGCTCCCCTCTGGAGTCAGAGGTGATTCAGCAAGGTCCCAGCTCTTAGGGAGCTCAGTATGGTGGGAGGCCAAGAAGACCTAAGTAAGGCCAGATACCGTCCCCAGTGAGAAGCAAGTGAGGCGAGAGAGCACAGCACAGTGCAGACAGTGAACCTGGGTGCTGGGGACAGAAGGTGGGGGAGCCGGGTCTACGTGAACGAAGGTACAGAGGGTGGCAGTGTGCAGTGTGGGTAGAGAACTTGAGCTGTGCACCCCATGGGCAGCTTCCAGGTCCATCTCTTGGTGAAGCCGAACAACTTCTTTTTTCCCTCAGTACTAGAGACTGAGCCCAGGGCACTTTACCACTGAGTTCACTCCCCAGCCCTTTTTATTTTTTGAGACAATGTCTCAGTGATTTGCTTAGGGTCTAAGTTGCTGAGATGGGCCTCCATCCTCCTGCCTCAGTCTCCCAAGTTGCTGGGATGACGGGTGTGCCCCATGCCTAGCCCACACCAACATTCGCCTGAGGATTCCAAGCTTCCAGATCCGATCCGCACTGCTTAGTGAGTGAGCTCACTTGAGGGGCCAGGACCCACAGCCCCCCTCCAAATGGGAAAACCAAGGCCCAACTAGGCAGGCCTAAGCCCTAGACTGTCAGAGGTTCCCCCCTGCAGCACCTGTTAAGTCACATTTGCAAAGAGCTGGGACAGGGTTTTCCAAGTGACCTATTGGTGGCACCTGGCCTCTCTTGGGCCACAGCCATCCCGTCTTGATTTGGTGTGTACTTTCTACACAGCTCCTCACAGTGCACGGGGTTTTGGTTTCCCCCAATCCAGTTCACTCGGCTCCCTGCCAGTTGCTGCTGAGGGTCTGGGGGCTTGTTGCCACCTATCCTGACCTAGTGGTGCCCAACTGTCCCTTCTGCAGGCCCACATGGCACAGCACTCAAGTCTGCGGCCCCACCAGTGCAGCCAATGCAGCTTTGCCTCCAAGAACAAGAAGGACCTGCGGCGGCACATGCTGACCCACACCAACGAGAAGCCTTTCTCGTGCCACCTCTGCGGGCAGCGGTGAGGCCAGGTGCAGCTGGGCAAGGGCTGCTGGGCACGCCCGGTGGAGCCAGCCTGAGCCTCCTTGCTTCCTCTTCAGTTTCAACCGTAACGGGCACCTCAAGTTCCACATCCAGCGACTGCACAGTCCTGATGGGAGGAAGTCAGGCACCCCTGCAGTCCGGACCCCAGCCCAGACCCCCACCCAGACCATCATCCTGAATAGTGACGATGAGACACTGGCTACGCTACACAGTGAGTGGCTCCTGGGACCACAGGGTGGGCACCAGGGTGGGTCCAGAGACTTGAGCCACTGTCCCAGGAGGCATCTCGGGGCAGGATGTTCTAGGTATCCCTAGAACCCCTTGGTGAGCACCTTCCTCTCTCTGCCTAGCTGCCCTCCAGTCCAGTCATGGGGTCCTGGGCCCAGAGAGGCTACAGCAGGCCCTGGGCCAGGAACACATTATTGTGGCCCAGGAACAGACAGTGGCCAATCAGGTAAGAGCCAGGGCCAACAGCCATGCTGGCAAGTCACGGACAGGATGGGGGAAGATAAGAGCTGAGGCTAGAGCTGGCTTGGTCTTGGCAGGAGGAAGCCACCTATATCCAAGAGATCACCACAGCAGATGGTCAGACGGTACAGCACCTGGTGACCTCTGACAACCAGGTGAGCTACTACTCACCCCGTCCTGACCTCTTGCTATGCCCTCCCTACCATGCTCTCCCCCACCTCGAGGGAGCAGCAGTACTTTCCACACCATCACTCCCGTGGTCCACGCGTACAGCTGCCATGGATGTCCCTGGTCCTCCACTGCCTTCCCAGCTGAGCTTCTGGTGAGGGGACCCTCTTATCTGCCTCCTCCCACCCTTCTTTAGGTGCAGTATATCATCTCTCAGGATGGTGTCCAGCACCTGCTGCCCCAGGAATATGTTGTGGTCCCTGATGGCCACCACATCCAGGTAGGCCAGGCCTGGCGTGAGGGGGGGTGCAGGAGGAAGGCTGTACGACCTCCTTCTGGGGATCATGGTCCACTTCCTCTCTCCAGGTACAGGAGGGCCAGATCACACACATCCAGTACGAACAAGGAGCCCCATTCCTCCAGGAGTCCCAGGTAGGGCCCCGAGGGACTAGACGGAGCTGGGGCATGGAGCACTTCCCCAGGGCCCCATGTCATCAACTTCTCCCCCTCCAGATCCAGTATGTGCCTGTATCCCCGGGCCAGCAGCTGGTCACACAAGCGCAGCTTGAGGCTGCAGCACACTCTGCTGTCACAGGTACGGGGCTGGATCACGGGGGCTGGGGCCATGCATATAGTTCTGGGGCCTTGGGCTCACCATGCTTTCCCCTCCCCTGGCAGCGGTGGCTGATGCTGCCATGGCCCAAGCGCAGGGCCTGTTTGGCACAGAGGAAGCAGTGCCTGAACACGTGCAACAGCTGCAGCACCAGGGCATCGAGTACGACGTCATCACCCTGGCCGATGACTGAGCCCAAGGGCCCAACGCAGATCATGGATATCGGGGCCAGCTCTCCTGGGGTGGGGGGACACACCTCCCTATCCCACTTAGGGTCTCTAGATACTGGGCAGCCAGCATCCTGTCACCCCAAGAGAGCCAGACCTGTGTTGTCAGGGTTGGGAGGCAGCCGTGGACCCCAGCCAGGACATGCTGGGTGCCCCAGCCTGCAGGCAGGCTTTGGGAGAGAAATTTTATTTTTGTTTGGATGGACCCACTGATCCCTCAGTCTCAATAAAGGGACCAGAGTCCAGCCCTGGCCATCTTATTTTGTCCACCGCTAACAGTCTGAACCAAGCAAGGACAAGGAAGCAGAAGGCAGGCGCCGGTTGAAGAGCCCACCACAGGTGGGAGAGTGAGGTGGAGGCTGCCTGGCCCCGAAGTGCAGCTGGCCCTGCCTCTGTAAGTACGGTGGTCCCACCACAGGGCAGACCCCTCGCTGCAGATGCCTGATCGCAGGAGAGGGCAAGCTGGAGGGAGCCCTGCTGAGCACCTCAGTCCCTGCCTTCCTCCCCTGGGCTCTGCCCAGAGGCCCTCAGAGCAGGCACCTCATCCTGAGGGCTGTGGGAGATCTGAAGCTGCACTTGGTTCTAGGCTTCGACTGTAATGAAACATACAGCTGCCCCCTCACAGGGTGGCCCCAGGACCAGCAAGTGGCTTTTGGCCTGGGCATAAAGCATAGCTGCCCAGAGGCATCTGGGCAGGCCCAGCCATGGGGTTTCGAGCTAGACAGTGCAGGCTCTGGGCTCTTCCAACCTGCTAAGCAAGGTGGAGACCACCAGGGACCAGTTGTGTCCCTGGATGGGGTGTGAAGGCCCAGGGGTCACAAGAAGGTGAGCCTGGGTGGGAAAGGGAATTGGTCCCAGAAGTAGCTCCAGGTTCTCAGCCTTCTCTGTCCTCAAGACCCTCACAAGTTCTTGGGGAAGGGGGGTTCTGTATTTTCTTTTACAAATGAAACAAGGCGCCCACGGGGCAGCGTGGGGGTGGGAAGGCATTGGGCCTATTTACAAGGGACTTGGAGTGAGTCTGAGGCGGGCAGTGGGGATGGGGCAGGGAGGGGAGCCCTGGCAGAGCCACAATATTCCTATGTCATTGGCAGCCCAAGTCCTGCTGCCACCCCAGGGGCAGTCCCTGGGGTCTGCTCAGCCTCCAGAGGCCCGAGTCCCAGCAGTCCATACCAGCACCCCTGGGGCTCCTCCTCCCCGCAGGGTATGTTAAGTGGGGTGAGGCTCGCGACTAGGGCCCTGCTCTCGGCCTGAGTCCCGGTCCTTGGCCTCCGAGGAGGAGGAAGAGGAGGAAGAGCTGGAGCCGTGGCTTCGGCCTGACTGCCGATAGGCTGCGCTCAGCTCCTGCAGCCGCTCAGGCGTGGGCCCCCACTTGGCGAAGCCAGGGTCGTTCTGCAGGAACAGCACGGCTGTGTTGTGCAGGGCCTTGTAGTGCATCTCCTCCCTGCGGACAAGGCGGGTGCTCAGGGTGGGGCTTGCCCAGCCCAGCCAGACCAGCCCTCCTTCCTCTGCCCTCCCTGGGCACCCACTTCTTGCAGATGTGCTGGGAGCCACTGCGGTACTCATGCTCAAAGGCAGGCAGGATCAGCTGGTGGCGTTTGAAGTGGCTCTGCTCCATTCGGGTGAGCGCTGGTGTGGGGGGTTCCCGCCACTCAGGGATAAACACGATGAAGGACAGGGGCTCTGGTGAGCTCTCCAGCAGTTTCTGGTGAAGAAAGAACAGGGTGGGTATCGGAGGCTGTCCTCCAGATGGCTGGCAATTCTGCCTCTCCCCCAGCAGTGGTGACACCCACCTCGAAGTGAGAGACCATGGCATCCATGAGCTCCTCGCAGAATGGAGGGTTGGCCTCAAAGGAACCACTCAGTGGGGCAAAGTCCAGGCAGGGCCTAGGGACAGGTGAACACTCAGTCCCATCAGGACCTCGTCCCTCTACCAGACACAGATGTCACCCCACCCATAGACAGCCACACTGAAGAAATGCCCACAGGCAGGCTAGAGGCCAACCCTTGCCCTTCATTTGCCTTGGGCACTGAATGGGTAAGGACAGAGGCTCAGGCGTGGGTGCCCACGTTCACCAAGCTGAGAAGCAGCCATGCTGAGCTGTTCCTGTCACAGCGCAAGGCATACCCGGGACTCCCTGGCTGCTGAGCTGTGGCCTCCTGCTGTTGTGGCCATTTCTTCCTCCTGGTCACAGCTTGTGTTCTTTCATCAGTGTTCATCCCACCTCACGCGTCTACTTTGAGGGCTCTGAGGCGTGACCCTGCTGGGTGCTGCCCTCCATGTGGCTAATTCACTGAGAAGCTCTCAGGCCAGATCAGGGCATTCACATGCCTGCCCACAGGGCCAGAAAAACTAAGGCTGTCAGAGGTTAAGCCACCTGTCCAGGGTCCCACCGCTGGCAAGTGAGGAAGGCGAGGACTGCCTCCAAGCCAAGACTGCCTGACTCCAAACCCCTAAGGCACTGGGAAGCAGCTGGCCAAGGTGGGCCCTGTGCTCTGGAGGTCTGCTTCCTAGGCATGGGCAGAAGGGGCCCAGCAGCCCCTAGCTCTCACCCGCGAGAGCCAAAGTAGCCATCTGTGTCAGGAAAGGCAGAACAGTACTGGCGGAAGTAGCAGTTGAGGGGTGAGGCAAAGCACTCGAAGCTGACGCCGAAGAGTCGGTGGAGGGCCTCAAAGACGTGCACGGGCAGTGATCCCTGCAGGCCAGTCCCCTCGTAGAGGCCCACGCCAAACATCATCTGCAGAGTGGCCTCAGTCAGTGTTGGGCTCAACCTCCCTCCTCCCTCCAGGGGAGCCCTCCCTCTGTGGCCCCAAGACTATACCTGGTACCGTCGGAGAAGACACCAGACCCTGGGCAGGAACCTCTCAAAGGCAGAGTCATCAATGCAGCTATAGCGGTAAAGGAGCCACTGCAGGACCAAAAGTATGGACTTTAGCAGTGGCCCACATCCATATCACTGGCCACCTACTGAGGACTTGGTTAAGAAAGATCCCAGGCCCCAACTCACACCATCAGCTAGGGTCCTCCCTCAGCTCTTACCAGCTTGCTGAAGTAGTTGCGGCTGACCTTGACCATCTCTCCCTTATACCGGATGCAGACCACGTTGTTCTCCATGTGCATCTCCACACTGGGCATGGGGGGTGCGGACACGGCAGCCTCACTGGGTAACAGTACACCAGGCGGGGCTCCACCTCAGAGGTCTCTACCTCCTCTGTGGGCAGGGAGAGCAGTGAGGGACTGTCCTGTCCCCATGGCCTTTGCTTCTACTATGTGGCCAAGTGTTTATACCAAGGGGAAGAAGTTTCAGTCAATGGATCAGTTAAATGTGGCTCAGACAGTTTCAGTAACAGGGAACAAAAAAAGCATTTTTTAAAAGCCACCAGGCAGTTGGCAGGGGCATAAACTGGTGGCCTGTGTCTACATGCTGTCAATGTGGCATTAAAGCAACCCCATCTGTCATGCCTTGGGGCCTGGTGTGCAGGAAGGTCTTACTGCTGGGCACAAGTATGAGAACTCTGCCTTCATCATAATAGTCAAACCACTGGGACCCCAAGGATCCTCAAATAAGACAGTGTAACTGTGGTTTATTTGGCCCACACGTGAGACTCAAGATCCCACGGTCAAGTATTATACCTCAGTCTGGGCAGATTGAGGCGTCCAGGTCCACCTCACTGCTTACTGGGCCTTTCTCCCCCAACTTCTGGCTCTTCCTTTCTCATTACTTATCCCCATTTCCCAGAGGAGTGCTGAGACCTCCTAGCCAAAGGGTGCAGTAGGGTCTCCCCAAACACTGCTGGAGAAAAGGACCCCCCCAAGCTCGGCCTTATTCCTTCAGTCAGGGCCTGCAACAGAGTTGGTGGCATCACAGGAGGATCCCCATCATCTTGCTCCTACCTGGGATGTTGTTCTCCTTGAGGATGGCAAGATGCTTCTCTCGGATCCGCTTGACATACTCCAGGGAGATGTGATAGATCTTACTGCAGATGCCTTCTACAGAGTCCTTGGCTGCTGCTGAGACGTGGGGGCCACACTGCCTCCGCAGGTGTTCCAGGCGGTCCTGGAGAA
The DNA here is from genome assembly GCF_902686445.1 of Sciurus carolinensis. Lineage (NCBI taxonomy): Eukaryota > Metazoa > Chordata > Mammalia > Rodentia > Sciuridae > Sciurus > Sciurus carolinensis. Next base: position 13,648,351 of record NC_062214.1, read on the forward strand.
AACTCCTGATCAGGATACTTGTGGAGGCCAAAGGGTCTCAGTGGGGCTAGCAAATAACTGCAAGGCTGTTGAATCCAGCAGTCTTTGCTTTGAAACTGGTTTCACTACTTGCTAGCTGTGTCCCTTAGACAAATCCCTTAGCCTCTCTGAATATTATTCCTCAATGGTCAAGGGAACACAAAATACCTAACAAGGCAGTTTGAACATTAATGTAACCAAGCCCCTGGGATACAACAAGTGTCCAACAAATGCCAGCAGTTTTTGTTGGGGTTACGCTGTGCTAGACTCCATGATGACTACACGGGAAACAGAAGCCAGGCAATGGTCCCAGCTTACAGCATCTGTACTCCATCCAGGGCATGGTGATTACAAAACAAGGAGCTTGGTTGGTGTGGATTAAAAGTTGAGCTTTTAGCTACTTGCAAGGATGACTGTAGGCATTTGTAATTTTGCTGAATCACGCCTGTGAAACTGCAGAGTGAAAATGAGTCACTCTGGCTAGTGAGTACACCTACCTTTGTCACTCTCTACGTGTCAAGTACACAGTTACTATCGTGAAGTGCGAAACCTTGTCTCTTGTGAAAAATGGTCCTGAAAAGAAAGCCCATTGCTAGTGCTGGTGGAGAGGCTTAACAAGTGATAGGTTTTGGCCAGAAAACAGAATTGTTCTGGACACATTAAGAGCAGGGACTTGAATCTGATGGTAGCTTTTAACTGTAATATAAACACAAGGAAAAGCAGTTTGTCAATCTGCTTCCAAAAATCTACTTGGGAGAAGTTGAACATTCATTAAGTTGAAAAGGCAGCCGTGTGTGTGTGTGTGGCCAAGCCTAAGATTCTGTTAAGAACCTTAAGGGAGATGGATGCAGTGGCACTTGCCTGTAATCCCAACAGCTCAGGAGGCTGAGGCAGGAGGACTACAGATTCAAAGCCAGCCTTGACAACTTAGGAAGGCCCTAAGCAATGTCTCAAAAATTAAAAAATTAAAAAAGGGCAGGCTCAGTAGTTAAGGTCCCTGGGTTTGATCCCCAGTACCCCCCCCCCCCAAAAAAAAGTTAGGGGAAATGTCCTTTGGGGAGAAAGCCAGGAGCCTAGACAGACATGTCCACAGTCATGAGTCTGGGGACTGATAATGTCAAGGTCTGCTGTACTGCACAAGACAGGCTGCCATGGAGCCCCGCCAGCCTGGACAGGCAAAGTAAGCTTCCTGAAGGGAAGTGGCCAGAGAGCCTTTCCACTGGCCTCACCCTGGGGTCCACTCACCATGTAGTCCTCCTTGGAGGCCGAGTGGTCTTTCCGAAGCCAGCTAAAAGTATCTTCCACGTTCCACTTGACCACCTTCCTGCTGTCAGGGGATGCACTCCTGCCGGTCAAGGATGAGAGAAGGAAGGCTCAGCTGCGTGTACGGCCCAGCTGTTCGGGTGCCTGCTCCACCCTCCCCTCCCAATTCCCCTTCACTGGCGTCCAAGGCATCAGCCCCTAGGCTCACATCCCAGCCCTTGTCCTGCCTTTGTGTGAGCCCCATGTGAGCATAGGCCAGACGGCCTAAGACCTCCCACTCTGATCACAGACCCGTCTTGTGTGGGGCAATGACAGCTGACCTGGACTCAATGAGCCGCCTGGCAGCCTCTGCATATTTAAAGAGCAGGCGCTTGGCTTCCTCCCGGAACTTGATTCGGGATAACCTGGGTTAGAGAGTGGCAGAATTAGAGTCCTCCTACACGTGACTGGGCAGCACTGAGTGGTGAGCCGTGGGAATGTACCTGATGGGAATGTCATTCATGATTTCACGAAACATGGAAGGTGATACAACTGGTTCACAGTTGCTTGGCAACAGGGGGTCAGATCCTTTGTCCACCACCTTGCGCTCCAGCATCCAACGGTTGAAAGATTCCCGTGGAGGCTCAATACCTGAGGGACAGAGAACTGCTGAGGCTCTGGATTTAGCCACCAGGTTCCACTTTGGGGCCTGGCACACAGGAGGCACCATACTGGGCAGTAAACAAGACCTGGTCCCTGTTACTTCAGAAGCTTACTTTCTAGATTGCATTTCCCAAACTATATTCTGAGAATCGCTAATTTATTATAGTGTCAATAATGTCACGTAGGGCTAAAAAAAAAAGGGAAGAGAAGTATCTATGTTTCAGCAAAGTCAAGCAGGTTTATTTACTGATTGTAAAAATTAAAAACTGCAGTTTACTAATAGAACAGCCATTTCACTCACTAGTGTTGATACTTGTGAGGTACAGGTATTCTTTTTATGTTCTTTTACAGATATGTGAAGTGTTGACTGTGCCTGGCAAACAGTAAGCTCCAGCCACCCTTTAGGTAAGCACTGCTCCTACCCCACCTTACAGTAAGGAAACCACAATGTGGAGGTGCTGAGTGAGGAACTCAGAATCCGACAGTGGTTAACGGAACCAGGACTCCACCAGGCCTGGCCCACTCCACTGCCCATGCTCTGAACCACCAAGCTCCCCTGTACCATCCCTAAGCCCAGATGGCAAAGCCCTGGCTCTTGCTAAAGGTGGCTGGAAAGCCAGGAGGCTGAAGCCCAGGAGTTACCCTCTCGCTGCTGGCACAGCTCCCTATAGTGCTGCCGCAATTTCAGGATGAGCTGGGAGCGGAACAGCTCCACTTCAGGATGCGGTGGCAACACCTCGGAAGGTCCTCGGTGCTTGATGACAGCGTTGGTCTGGATGTCCAGGTCCCAGTACACCCTTGGGGCACACAGAAGCAATGAGGATGCCCTGCCTGCTGCCACCATAACCCACAGTCCCAAGCAAGCTGACCATTAGCAATGGGCACCTCCAAGTCAATTAGCAGGGACTCACTCAGTGGGTCGAAGGAGAGCTGCTTGCTGTTTATCTTCAGGGGATGCACCCCAAATCTTCAGCGTTGGAGTCCCTGGGACGCTGGGGGAGCTGGGCACTGACTGGCCTGTGAGTGTCACAGGAATTTCAATCTAGAGCAAAAGAGGGACAGAGGCACTGGATCAGGAAATTTAGCAACCAGGTTCCAACACTGTGTACCTGGTGAGCTGTGTCCTGGGCCCCCCTCCTGACCAGCCTGCCTAAGCCCAACTCTTGCAGGGAGTCTGCTGGCTGCCTGCCTGAGTTGGTCACTTACCAGACAGGTCCTGAGAGCCCCGGACACTCACCTTGGGCTTCTTCACACCATTGCCGCTTGGCTGCTCTTCCGAGAGCTGCCGCTTTCTGGGCTTGTTCTCAGGCGGGGGGGTTTCCACCAAGCTTGAATCTTGGGGCAGTGGGGTCGCATTCAGCCCCAAAGGGTCCGACTGGTGGAGGGAGACCAGCAGAGTTGCAACCAGGGCCAGTGGCTTAGGAGCCCTAGTACTTCGGAGTCTCGTGCCCTCCCACCCCTGCTCTACTCCACGGAGAACTCAGAGGCCTGGGATGCTGGTGGAGATGCCGGGCTTTGCTCCTGCCTGATGCTCGGAAATGTGTCGTTGCCTGAGCTACTCCCCTCCTGATTTCCTCACCTTCAAGATGGCCACAGCCCTACCTCACCACTGGAGATTACACGAGTCAGTGAGTGCGACTTGCTTAGCATCACATACACCATGAGATCGGCGCTTGGTACGTTATTTTTATTTTTCTTAAGAATGAAAGCCAAGAATAAAGGAGAGACTCAAGAAATGCTTATTTTCAAAGATCGAGACCCTGTGAATGGATCTTTTTGATGACACCAAGAGTATGTGTGGTCCTGAGCACGTGGTCCTGAAATCACAGCAGAGTGCAGTCCTGCTCTGCCTACTGCTGGCTGTGAGGCATCAGGCCTTTGGTTGCTCTGAACCTCAGTGTTTTCATCTGTAAAATGGGGGTGCCACGTGGCTTGCTTGTATCTAGTAAAGGCTGCCCAAGCTGAGGAGCCCTAAGCCCACATTCCCCCGACGGCCTCTCCCTGCACTTTTTTTTTTTTTTTTTTTTGGGTGCTGGGGATCGAACCCAGGGCCTTGTGCTTACGAGGCAAGCACTCTACCAACTGAGCTATCTCCCCAGCCCCTCTCCCTGCACTTCCCCATCACACTGACGTTCAAATTCTTAGAACTGTCTTCTTGTACCACTCTCGCTTAGTTAACTTCACCTTAAATGCTGATTCTCAGAGAAGTGCTTTCTGTGCCTTTCACCTCCCCAGACCAAGTCAGGATCCCTGCTGTGCTTTTTTTTGGTGGTGCTGGGGATCAAACCCAGGGCCTTGCACATGCTAGGCAAACACCACAGCCCCCCTGCTGTACTCCTTCACCATACTACTCACACAGCTGCAACTGTGACCCTACTGCCCCACTCTACTCAACTGTGAGCACATTGGGAAGGGAGGGACGTGTCTATCTTACTCACACTGGCTCCCTGGCACAGTGCCCAACAGGTAGTGACACTTCAGTGTGCTACTCTATGCTAATCTATACTGTCTACTTGTCAGTCTCCCCTATTTGAATGCAGGCTCCAGGAGGGCAGGGACTGCATCTGTCTTGTTTGACACTCTATATGCTGGTGTTAGCACAGGGCTGGGCACTAACAGCTGTTCAGAGCACATTTGGGGAAGACACCCACGTGCCAGAGGCTGTTGAGGCCCCTGGACAAGGCTGGCACTCACAATCACATCGTGCTGGCCCAGCACGGGCATCTCCCACAGGGACTGGTTGGTGAATCGGTTGAAGTAGTAGGGACGGTTCTCCCTCCGGCTCCAGCACTTCTCCCAGCCCGCATGCACCAGCTCCTCTGCAAACAAGCGCAGAACCCAGCCAAAGTCATGGCTGCCCTCGGAGGACCCTTTCTACCCACTGCCCACCACTGCCCCTGCCAGTACCTGGGAGGTCCTGTACCAGGCGGACTGGCTTTGGAGAACAGGGCTGGCTCTGGGTGGAGGTGCCTGGGGAGTGACTCAGTAGGGATGCTTCCTCCCGGGGGCTGCCGTGATTCTCATTGGCCATCTCAGCACCCACACGGGACCTGCCACACAGAGGACCAGACAGAGTCAGCTCCACTCCACCCACCAATTATAACCAGGGGCCCTGGTGACCACCTGCAGATGTAGAGAAATCCAACCCAGTCCTGCCCTGGAAGGCCAGCATGGAACTTCAGAAGCAACCCTGGGATCTAGGCCGTAGTTTCCTCAGCTATAAACTGGGTGCCTTCCTGCTGCTCCTCCTGTGCATATTTATATGCTCTTCCCCTGGGCTCATATCCTCCAACAAACCTTCCTTGACTGCTCCCTCCCAGGCTAGAGGGTCAGGGCCCTCAGCTCCATGAACACTGGTACTGTAGTACTCAGACTGCTCGGTGTATCAACTGATTTGCCTCATTATAAACTTTTAGCACTTCCAGGAACAGGAATTCAAGCCAATGCATTTCTCTCCAGAGCTCAACATAGTACCTGGACCCAAAAGTAGCTCTATTAATTCTGTAAACATTTACAAACCAAGAGTGGCAAACAAGACAGAACAGGGTCTGCTCTTGAGAAGTTATTCCTAAAAGAAAGAATGGGAACCCCTCCTCTTGAGGAGAGAGGCTTTTTACTGCTCCCATCCAGTAAAAGATATATAAAAGAACGAAGCACAACTGGGAAGGAGCATGGAATCTAATTGGTCACCCTGTATTACACTAGAGGGCAGGAAGCAATCTGTTGCTAACAAAACCAGTGCAACCAAAAAGGACTACCTAATTCAATTCTTCAGGATCCCCAAGTGAAAACTCACATTAAGTACTACTAGCAAGGAGGCCAGTTCCTTCAATTTGTATTCCCTACCAAAGCACACACAGCACACACTTAGATGACCAAAGTGCTTTCTGGCCAGGGCTGTTAGACCCCTAGGGGGCCAAATGAGATCAAATTTTTGATGTTGGAGTTGTTGTCAACATGTCACAATACCCACAAGAAATTAAACCTTTACCCACAATAAGACCACAAAGGCACATTTAAACATTAATTATCTTTGCATGCTGAAATTTTACCAAATCATTGTGGCCACACTGATTAGCTCATGCCGATCAGGAGCTCTGGTTGGCTGTTGACGACATCATAGGAATCACTGGGACACTGATTTTATTGTACTTAGTCATAGACATCTTTGTTAATTTGGAAAGGGAAAGTGAATAATTACTTCATCAGTACAGTTTGGCAGATAAAATGCAGGGGCAACAGGATATATATACAACGAGAGAGTGCCTTGATAACACAAAGGTGTGGGACTGTTCCTTGGGGGCCAAGCCCACAGGTTTCAAGGCTGAATGAGGTCCCCCTTTCTCTCACCCTCTGGGGTCTGCAACGCTAGCATGAGAGGGTTTTCTTCTGCAGCTGGACTGACCCCCACGTCACAGGGTCCCACAGAGGTTAGGGGAGGCCTGCAGCACAGGAAGGCTCAGCACAGGTGGGTAGACTGGTCAGCAGTGGAGTGGACAGGGGTTCAAGGAACTCCTTGTATCAGCAACTGGAGAGCAAACAAAAGAGAGTCACTGACCTGTGAAATGTTGCAGGGAGAAGACAACAATAGGGACAAGGACATAGAGCAAGTTGGGAGACCAAGACAGGGCAGGCAATAGACAAACCCAATCTGGGATTATTTTTTAATTGTTTAGGATCTTTTATTTATTTATTTATATGCCATGCTGAGGATTGAACCCAGGGTCTCACACATGCCAGGCAAGCGCTCTACTGCTAAGCCACAACTCCAGCCCCGCACCTGGAATTTTTAACACACTTTTTTTTTTTTTTTTTTTTTTTTTTTTTTTTTTGCCGTGCTGGGGATTGAACCCAGGGCCTTGTGCTCGCAAGGCAAGCACTCTACCAACTGAGCTGTATCCCCAGTCCCACATACATATTTTTGAGATGGGGTCTCTATGTTGCCCAAGCTGGTCCCAGAGGATCTGGAAACTCAGGAGATGAAAATGGTATTTCTCAAGTCTTCCAACCAACAGGTTCACTGACCTGCATGGTTGCACCAGTACCATGTTCAGGAGGGCCCAAACTTTGTTTTTCAAATCTATATAGCCAGGTGTGGTGGTGCACACCTGTCATCCCAGCAACTCAGAAGCCTGAAGCAGGAGGATCACAAATTCCAGGTCAGCTTGGGCAACTTAGCCAGACCCTGTCTCAAAGTAAAAAGGGCAGTGATGTTCCTCAATGGTAAAGTGTCCCAATTCCCAGTACCAGTTAAAAAGGGAGGATGGGCAAGAGGAGGAAGACGAATAATTATTATGTCTCTGTCTCTCTCTATATAAATAATGTCTCTGTCTCTCTCTATATATAATGTGTGTGTGTGTATATATATATATATATAAATATACACACACACATATATATATATATATATACATTTTTTTTTTTCCTTTTCCTTTGAGACAGCAAACAGCACATTATTGTTGCCCAGGCTGGTCTTGAACACCTTGCCTCAACCTCCCCAGTGGCTGGGACTACGGGCCACACCAGTGGTCCAGTTTTTAATAATTTTCAAACAAAGGGCCCATGATTTCATTTTGAACACTGGAACCCCCCAAGGGAAGCATCCTTAGCCCAAAGAATAAAATAAACACACACACATATCACAGATCTGGGGACACCATCCCAAGTCACCCACACTGAAAGACACTTCCCTGATTGTCTTGAAAAAAATAAAAACGTAAACTCATTATATAACACATCTCGTTCACCTTTATTGAAAAATATTTTTCCCAAGAAACGTCCTGATTCACATGCACCAGGTAGATGCACTTTGTATACACGATAAGCAGCACAAATCTGCTAGAGGCCAAATGAGGACACTGCAGTATTTTCAAAGCTGTACATCAGAATCATTTAGGGTCTTTAAAGAAAATACCTCGGATTCCTGTATCAAACTTCGTATCTTAGAAGAGCCAGAAATGGCAAGAGGAGATACAAAATAATCTGTAATTTTTACACGCACTCCAGTAGGACTGGGAGTCAGGATGACTTTATCATTGGAAAATTTTACTCATTTAAATTCACTAAAGGGTCAGTGCACAGCGCTTACTTAGCATACATGAGCCCTTGGGTTCGATCCCCAGGACCGCAAAAGTAATAATTTTAAAGATTAATAAATTCGCTATGCTATGAGATTTGGGTGCCAACAGGTCTGTGGCCTCAGTAGGAGCTCTGGGGTCGAGCAGACAAGTTCCAGGCCCTTCTGCCGCTTCCCGGCTTATACACCTGAACCACTCAATCTCTATGCGTAGAGTCTAACATATCGTGCACTCTCGTTAAGGTCACGTATTTACTTGGCAGGGGCTTCCCGACCCCCACGCATACCCAGTTCAAGCAATGCAGCGGAGCCTAAGGACAAACAACTGTATCTGCGTAACCAGAGGAACCCACTAGAAGGAAGAGTCCGATTCCGGGATTGGAGGAAGATGGGGCGGGGCATCTCAGTAGTGTACTAATCAGAACTCTCCGGCCCAGAGAGGAGGAGCCACAGGACTTGCAAAGTACGCAGGCGCGAGAGTGCGCGAGGCGGGGTGAGGCCCAGCGCGCGCGCACTTTCCCCTCCCCCAACCCCAGCGGGGGCGGGTTGTTTGGCGCGCGCGCGCCGGCCCATCTCCCGGGCTCCGCCCCCCGCCCCGCCGCGCGCTCCCGCCCCCGGGCTGAGGCGACTCAGAGTCGGAGCCCGACACAAAGGCGGTGGCGGCGGCAGCAGCGGAGGGGCCCTGGAGGCCGCTCCGCCCGCGCTCTCCAGGCCCACCTACCTCACTCCGGCCACCGGCTCGGTTGCCCACCCGCGGGTCTAAGATGGCGGCGGCGAAAGAGACCAGGCGAGCGGCAGCCCCAAGCGGAAAGCGCCGGAGAGGCCACCGCTGCCCGTCTTCGGATTCCCGGACCCTGCCGCGGCTCGCGGCGAGGCCATGGCTTCCTGGGGCTCTTACCTGCCCGGAGCGGACTGAAGGAGATGCGGCTACACGTTCTGCTCGACCTCCCGTTTTGCCGCCTCCGCCTCGCCCTCCCCAGCGCCGCTGCCGCCATCTTGTGTCCCGGGCCGGGACTCCGCGCTGCGCATGCGCTGGTACCGCCTCTGAGGGACCTCGCCACGGCCGTGCCGCCATCTTGAGTGTGGCAGGGTCGGCTGGCTTCTCAGACCTTCCTTGTTTCTGACCCCCTCCCCTTCCTTCCCTCCTTTGCTGCTGCCCTGTGCGTTTTTGAGGAGAGGGAAAACAGCTTTGCTGCCCCCCGGTTGGGGACTGAGGGGAAGTGAATTCACAAACGCCCTCTCCTCAGTTTCCCCGGAGTACACCTGCAGGGTCCGAAGGACCGGATGGGCGCGCTGGGGAACACGGGGCTGATTTGGAATCTTCTGGGGGCTCCGGCTCAGCCGCCGACCCGGAGGCGGAGTCCTAGTGACGTAGGCTTAACGTAGTGGGGACCTGGGTCCTAGCCTCCGCGGGTCTCCGCGGCCTCCAGCCAGCCTCTTGCCCTCCCTGGACCTATGTCGCCGGGGTGCCAGGCTGTGTCCCCGCCTTGCCCCCGTGTCGAGGCTACGTGCGTGAACCCCGTTACAAGCCGGCACGGGGCGTACGTGCTCTTGAAGACAGCCGTGGGCGGGGGATGAAGTCGGCTTTGGGCAGTTAGGAAATTCCATCCTAAACGCATCGCAGGGGCTCTACAGCAAGGTAGCCGTGGCCTTTACTAGAGCCCAGGGGCCTCAGTGTCGAGCGCCTGCCAAGCATGAGCGAGGCCCCGGTGCCATCCCCAGCGCCGCAGAAGCACTCGAGGCAGCCTCACTGAGGCCTCAGCTTAGCAGGAGCGCAAGAGCTGGCCAGTTGTTGGGTGCCCCTTGCCCAACAATTGGAATAGGTGCCCCATCCCTCGGGCCTGGTAAGTGAGCCCAGTGCCAGGGGCAGCTCGAGAGGACACGTTTGCCCTCTGCTGTTAGACTAGCGCTCGTGTAGAACCAGAGTCAACCAGAGCGCAGGTGCCGCAGCTGGGCAGCCTCTGATGCCGGTGACGTCGTCTGCCTGCAGAATGGGGGCCCGGAGGTAAATAGTACCGAGAGTAATGCCGGTGATGTACTCAGTACAGCATCCTACGCTTAGTGCTTGGTAAATGTTAGCTGTGATCATCTCAGGTTTGCGAGGCTTGCTCCAAGTAGGTCTGATCAGCTCCGCGAGCACAGCAGTGCAACAGGTCCTGTTTTCTCACCTTTTGATGGAAGATGGTAGGAAGCCAGTATAGGAGGACCAAGTGGCATTCCTTGCCTGGGACATGGGGTTGTAATCACTCCAGATCTACAGAGTGCCGAGGTTTATAAGCCCAAGGGCTAGTTCTTACACAAAGGTGTAAGAACCATGTAGTGATTGTTACCTGGTCGTTTATGTTTTCTCATTCATTGTTAATTGGTAACCAAGGCGCCATACATCCCAAGTGCCTATTCCCATTTTACCAGAAGTTCTGTGAGAAACTACAACTTCAGACTCTGTGCATGAGGAAACTGAGGCTAGGAGGGCAGGAGTGAAGTAATTGTTCAAGATCAAATAACCATGAAGTAACAGAACTGGAGTTTTAAACCCAGTGTTCTCAGTATCAGAATCATCAACCTCACTGGCTTGCCTCCTGTGTAGAATGGAATCTGAACTCTGGATAAGCGACTTCTCTGACTTCGCACAGCAGCCATGGACCTTACCACTTCAGTGTCACAGATGTCCTCTAACCAAAGTGTTCAACACTACTCTTGATGTTTGTTTTTTTGTGGTTCTGAGGACTGAACCCAGGCCCCTGGGCCCGCTGTAGTTCATCTTAATCTGCCTCCCCTTCTTAGGTATTCCTTATTTCTTCCCTCTACCCATTTTTCACATAAAGTCAAAAATCAACCACCTTCCTCCATCTTCATTTCCACTACTGTAGACAGCGCACATGAGCTGGGCGCTAGTGGGGAAGCTGAGGCAAGAGGATAGTGAACCCAGCAGATTCCAGACCAGCCTGGGCAGTATGAGACCCTGTCTCAAAAAAAAAAAAAAAAAAAGTACAGAAAAGTATACAAAATAAATGTGAAGCTTAATAATGGATTTTTTCTTTTTCTTTAGAGATGAACCTAGGAGGTGCTACCCACTGAGCTACCTCCCCAGCCCTTTTTTGTATTTATTTACAGTCAGGGTCTCACTGAATTACCTAAGGACTCCATAAATTGCTGAGGCAACTGTCTTCAAACTGTCAGTCCTCCTGCCTCAGCCTCCTGAGCGGCTGGGAATATAGGTGTGTGCCGCCACATCTGGTCTGACTACTCTTATGACAGTTATCCCTTGTTTTCATAATTGTGCCACCTCAACATGTGTCCCCAAACACGAGTTTTTCCTGTTCTTAAATTTTATATAAACAGAATCCAGCAGCATTGCTTTGTGTGTGACTTCTTTTCATGAGCACTTGCAAGACTCATTTGTTGTCAGGCGGAGTCATGGTGAGTTTGCTGTCATTGCTGTACTTTGTCTTCCTCTCTACATTTATCTATTTGATAAGGGAAATTTGAAGCCTTGTACCTCCCATAGCTCTTGGTCTCCAAACTGGCCGATTGGTCTAATCGTCAGCCACAGGGATCTGTCTAGTCATATTGCAAATCCGAAAGTCACCTTGTGCTTAAAACACCTGTTTCTCCAGTGCATCACAAAGTCCCAACCCCTTAACTTGACCTGTAATAACACGGCAGAGCATTTGCTATCTTCATTTCATCCACAGTCTAGGCTTTAAACTCTTTTCTTGATCTGGTCCCAGCCACCTTGAACCACTTGAAATTTCCCTCAGTGTGCCAGGTTCTCTCGACCCTGGACCTTTGCATATGCTGTGTGTGCTCACTCTTCTTCCCTCTGCCTAACTCAGCCTTCAAGGCGGCCTAGATGTCACCTCCACTGGCAACTTTCCCTGAAAGATATTCCATCTCTGGCTAAGTCAGGTGCCCTCTCCTGTGCCCCCTACTGCCCTGTGCTCAATTATTTGGCCATTTATCTTTAGACTATGGGCTACATATGGGTGGGAGCTGGGGCTTGTTTGCCCTCCTCACCACGCTCAGCGCTGTGACAGACTACGTACTTGTTAATCCCATTGAATTGAAGTCTTGAGTGATTTTTTTTTTTTTTTTTAAGGTATCCCCGTTTCTATTCCAGGCTGTGGTTTCTGTGGTGGGAACACCAAGGCGGTGTCCTTCGGGATGCCAAGAAAAGCAGGAGCTGCCCGCCTTGGCAGAGTCTCTGTCAGCAGCCTGGAATCCTCTACACCCAGGATAGGGATGAACCTTTGAGCAAAGATCTTGGGACTTTGAAGTACTGCAGCAATTTTTCTGGACTAAGCAGCTTCGTTAGACAGCAGGCCTGGGTTGGAATAGGTGGTTGAGATGAGCAGGGATCCTCCAACTGGGACCAGGGCTGGCCTTGTTGGTTTAGAAAGGCCCTGTGCTTAATGTTCTTTTTTTTTTTTTTTTTTTTTTTTTTCGTTTTTTAGTGCTGGGGATGGAACCTTGGGCCTCACACATGCTGGTCAAGCGCTCTACCACTGAGCTACGTCCCTGGCTTCCGTCACCATGTTAATCCTTAGTAGTTTTTTTTTTTTTTGCGGTGCTGGGGATCGAACCTAGGTCCTTGTGCTTGCAAGGCAAGCACGCTACCAACTGAGCTATCTCCCCAGCCCAATCCTTAGTAGTTTTTGAAGAAAGGTCCCACATTTTCATTTTACCCTGATGCCTGAAAATTATGTAGCCATACTTGGCTAGGAACTGGCTGCCAGGGCCTCTGAGCACCTGTCTCAACTCCAGACAAAGCCTGGCCTCCATGTTAAAGCGGAGCATAAACATACTAGCTCAAGTAGAAAGGATCTGGAACATTCCAACACAGATGAGGTGATGGAGCTGGCAGCTACCATGATCTGATCATCACACTGCATGTGTCGAGGTGTCACGTTGTGCCCCGTAAATGGGTACAACTATTGTGTGAATAATACATTGAAAAAATACTAGCTTAGGGTTACCACGTATCTTAAGCCCTGTTCTCTGCCAGTATAGTCAGAGAGGGAACTGTGCATCCTCCCCCTGGGCCCTGGCAGCTGGGAGGGAGGCTCAGAAGCATGCAGCTCCAGGCTGGGCTCAGGCTGCTCAAGGACTCTCTGAGGTTTAAGTTACACCGAGGCAGTGCCCAGGGCAAGTGGGTCTGGCCCCAGAAAGGCTGGGGAAGGGAGGCTTCCAGCCCAGAGTATGGTTCCCACAGGGAGTGGCTTTCTGGCCATTCTGTAACCAGATGACAGAAGTCACTTTAGCCAAGAATAGATGAGAGGAATAGGCGTCTCCTTTGGTCTTCCTGGCCCTGTAAATGTCTGATGTGGTGTGATGTTCCCTCCATTGCTTCACGTGGCCAGACCCGATATGTGCTGAGGCCTGCCCTAAAGCCTGGAGAGCAAGTGATAAATAAGACAGGGCTCTTTGTCTTCAAGGAGCCCACAGAGCAGTGGGGGAGGCAGATCATAAAAAACCTGTGCCACAGGGAGATAAGAGCTCCGAGGGATGAGGGACAGCCAGGCGGGTGGGTGCTTAAAGAAGGAGGCTTCAGAGGAGGTGACAATGAGCTGACTTGCTAACAGCATTGGATTTTTCAGGTAGGCAAGGAAAGGGAAAATGTATGGCCTATAGCGAGGCCTAGAGGTGTAGGGGGCGGAAATGGCATGTTTGGAGAACTGGTCAACCTGAGCACTACAGAGGAATGTGTTTTACCAGGCCTTGGGATTCATATTCGGTCCCCATCCTGGATTAGGGCTCAGCATCTCCAGGTGGTGGTTAATCATATTGGGATAGGAGTAGAGGACATCTGGATTGGTCCCTCCATGCTCCCACCTGTCCCCTATGATATTCATTTTTCTACTTTGAGCAGAATGGTCAAGACCAGGATGTTTACACCCACATGAGCTGAGTCTGCAGAATTAAATTCCAGACTTCTTCAAAAAAGAAGACAGGGCGACAGCTGGCAGCTTCCTGAAAGTCTGAGATCAGAGGAAACTTTGAACTAGAGAGGAGGGAGAAGAGGACATCTAGTTGAGATTGGGTCCCACTAAGGGGCTCCTAAACACTTGACTTCTAACAGAGGCCTCAACACCAATAGGGGAAAATATTTTTAATAGCTTTATTAGGGTGTAAGCTAACATACTATGAGATTCATCTGTTTCTAATATACAACTCAATGATTTTTAGTAAATTTACAGAGTTGTACAACCATCACCACAAGTTAGCTTTAGTTTTTATTTTTTGGTGCTGAGGATTGAACCCAGGGCTTCATGCAAATAAGCACATGCTCCACCCCTAAGCTACATCCTCAGCCCTTTTTATTTTTCTTGTCAAGATGGGATCTCTCTACATTGCCCAGGCTGGCCTTCAATTTACAATCCTCCTGCCTTAGCCTCCTGAGTGGCTGGGATTATAGGCATGCACCCATGCCCCACCACAGTTCAGTTTTTGAACATTTCCACCACCTTGTATGGTGGAGATGGCTACTTCCTGGTTACCTCCAGCAATGCTAATGCTAAAGCAATTCATGAGAAGGCAACAAGTTCTCATGCGTATAGAAGGATTTTGCAAGCAATTTGGCAAATTTCAAATGATTCTGATGGCAAGTATCAGAAGGACTGAACAAGGGAAGAATTCAAAAGAAACAAAAGTGACATCGAAGAGGATATAATCCAGATGATGATTACTCAGGCACTATGCAGCTAAAGGAGTTAGAAAAAACACTGTGTTAGCAAAATCTTAAATTCTGAAGGATCTTCAAATCTCCATGTGATTTGTTGAGCTTAGGCTTAACAATGAACAGCTAACAGCCAAGTCAAACTGTAGTACAGTACTTGAGCAAATGTCAAGATAGAGATGTTGTGTTATAGAGAGCAAAGAAAATCACATTGAAGAAATTGCCCCAGGACTGAAAAATATGCTTGAATTTTGAAAATGAAAAAAATAAAAGAACTGGGGATGTGACTCAGTGGTAAAATACCCCCCATCACACACATACAAGAAAAGATGAAGGAAGAAAAAGAAGAAGAAAAGTCCCAGTTTCTGCACAGCCAGCTAAGATGGCAGCAGGGCACCTCCCATGACCTTAGGGATCACTCACACCCCTGAAGAGATTAGGAAAGTATGACATTCCTGGCTGCAGACAGACTCCTAATAACCCTGAGGAAAGCAAGGAGGTGACTGGATCCAGCAGGAAGCAGAGAGCACTTAGAGGCTCAGCTGGGAATTAGGCCAGGGCCACACAGCCCGCCATAAAATTTCCTCCTCTTGAAGGGTCTGTGGAGGATAATAACCATCCATTCTTGAATTCAACAGATGTTTATGGAGCACCTTCCATGTGCCAGACTCTGCTAGGCACTGAAAATACAGCCAGGGGTAAGTGTCAGGCTCCCACGACACAGTCAATAAACAGACAAACAGAAGGACATGCAGTAATGGGACAGGGGCCTCTCATTGGGGTGACATTGGAGTAGAGATCTGAGTGAACGAAGGAAGCTGTCTACGTAGGGTATGTGGAGATGCGTCTGGCAGATGGAAGAGCTAATGGGAAGCCTACGGCTGATCAGGTTTGGTGTATTCCCAACAGTGGGAGAAGATGGAGCCACAGTGGGAGGTGGCAGGAGCTAGATCACGTAGAATGTTTTGAGGGTCATGACCAGAAGTCCAGGTTTAATTCTGTACACACTGGGGAGCCAATGAGGGGTTCAACAAGGGTATAATCATGTTATGGCCTTGCACTTTTTAAAAGATCACTTTGGTTGATACACAGAAACTTGACCTATAGGGGAAATGGTGAAGAGGGAGATGAGGCAGTTGTCCAGAACAAGAAAGTGACACAGACTTCGTTGGTGCTCCTGGAGACAGCTCTATGGATGTGGGCCATCTTTTAGAGACATCAGGATTGCTGACATGAAGCATAAGATAAAGGGAGGCAAAAATGTCTGACTTGCACACTGTGTAAAGGGTGGTGCTCTGATCTGGGATGGAGACGACAGAGGAGCAGAATTTTGTACTGGTGGGGGAGGGGTTGCTAAAACATGGAGAGGAGGAGGAGGGTCAGAGGACTGCCTTGTCCTCATGATTGCTAGCTGTGGGTGTGCAGACCAATGCGCATGTTATGTTGGGACCCCAGAGACTGTAGTATTAGGACACCTTGGAAACATTCAGTGTTGGGATGTGTTTGCTGCATCCTGTAACCTTTAGAAAGGCCCTCCAAAAAAGAGACAAGCTTAGGTTGAAGACGGAGGCCCAACATTACTGTCAAAAGAAAAAGTCCCACTGGGGGTGGTAACTCAACACCTGTAATTCCAGCAACTCAGGAGGCTAAGACCGGAGGATCACAAGTTTGAGGTCAGTCTCAGCAACTTAGTGAGGCCCTGTCTCAAAAAATAAAAAGGGCTGGGGATGTAGCTCAGTTGGCTCAATCTCTAGTATACTGACTGGAGCTGAAGAAATAGCTCGTCTTGAAGAGTGCTCCTCTAGCATGCACAAGGGCCGCGGTTCAAATCCCCGGCCCCTCAGAGGGGACCAAAATAAAAACCAAAAACAAAAATACTATCTCTAGTATACTCTCTCTCCCCCCCAAAAAGTCCCTACCACTTACTGCCTCCTCCCTTCAGTCACTTTGAAATGTCATACTGGCTTATGAAATCCAGCCATCTAGATGGCACTGTTACCAATGCCCCACCCCTTCTCCAGACACTTCGAGGCTGGAAAGCCCATGCAGAGTGCAATGAAACATAGACAGAAGACTTAGAGGACCAGAGGGAGAGCCTGGCCACCATGAGTCAGCGTCAACAAGCAACTGCAAGAGGCCTGGAAACTGGAAAGATGGGTGGAACACAAGAAAAAGAAGGAGGAAATCAGAAGCAATACAAGCCGCTTAAGGTCAACATTCAAGCCAAGATGGAGAGGGTCAGGTACAGGTACAAAGGACCCTAAGACCCCAGGGACAGCACCTTGTCAGAAACCTTACAGTACTTGAGTTTCAAACCTGGAAAGGCCTTCAGGGGCCAGGTGGCCAACTCTGCCCCTGGAAAAAGGAACTTGTTTTCAAGGAGGAAATGAAAAAGGAGAATGCAAAACCAGGTCTCCTAGCTTTAGAAGCCACAAAAATCAGTCAACAGTTCTGCCTCGCTGAACTTAGAAAGCCCCAGTCTTATATTTCCCTTTTTCCCTATTTGGTAACCGTCCAGGCCCCAAGGGGCTTGTTCTGTCCAGCTGTTTACTTTGTTGGAAACAGATGTAATCAAGATCTTCCTGGCCTGATATCTGACCCGCTCCAGTCCTCTCCCTCCTTCCAACTGGGTCCCCTGTCACATGTTCCTGGGCACACCCAAGATGACCAACATAGGCACATGAGCTGCAGTGCCCTTGGCTCAGGCAGAGTGAGAAGCAGGGTGGTGTCATTTCCTGGGAAGCAGCTCGGATGGACACTGGGGCTGGGGAAGGTCAGAGGGGAGGTGAGCTGATGCGGCTTCTCCAAGCTAGGCAGGGATCCAAAGAAAACACAGCTGGAGACAGGGAGAGGAGACGGGAACCAGGTGACGCGCTGACATCCTGGGTAGGAATCCAGCCAGCCTGCAAAACGAGGCAATGAGAGCTACCTCAAGGGATCCATGTGGACATCAACTGGGATAATAGACAGAGAGGTGAGGGGCAGGGAGGTTGGCGGTGCAGGCCTGGAATCCCCGCAATGTGGGAGGATTTGGGAGGTTGAAGCAGGAGGATCATAAGTTCCAGGTCTGTCTGGGCAATTTAGCTGTCTCAAAATAAGAAATAAAGTATCCCTCAAAAAAAAAAACAAAAAAAAACAAAGCAAAAACAGAAACAAGAAAGAGAGAACTGTGTGCGATGGTGCATACCTGTAATCCCAGTGGCTCAGGAGGCTGAGGCAGGAGGATCGCAAGTTCAAGACCAACCTCAGCACTTTAGTGAGGCCCTAAGCAACTTAGCAAGACCCTGTCTGAAAATAAAATAAATATTTTTTTTAAAAAGGGTTGGGGATGTCGCTCAGTAGTTAAGTGCCCCTGGGTTCAATACCCGTACCAAAAAAAAAAAAAAGAAGAAGAAGAAGAAAAAGAAAAAGAAAGAAAAGAAAAAAAGAAAGAGTAAGAGAGATGACAGTGGATAGATGAGAACATGGACTCTGGAACCACAGTGCCTTGAGCTAATTATTAAACCTCTCTGGTCTCAGTTTCCTCATCTGTAATCTGGGGGATGATGATACTTACCTTACAGGATGTTACGGGTCTAAGTGAATTAGCATTTGCAAAGCACTTTCTGTTCATTAACAACTAGCTCAGGCTAATTATCAGAGTCATTTATTGGGCCCTTTGGTTCGCCATGTAGTAGTTCTAGCATTTTATATACTTCAATCACATCAAACCCTCACTGTCAGCTGGACATATGGCTCACGCCTGCAACCTCCTGCTCAGGAGGTTGAGGCAGGAGGATTGTAAATTCAAAGCTAGCCTCAGCAATTTAGGGAGGCCTTAAGCACTTAGTGAGACCCTGTCTCTAAATAAAATATAAAGAAGGCTGGGTGTATGGCTCAGTGATTAAGTGCCCCTGGGTTTAATCCATGGTACCAAAAAAAGAAAGAAAGAAAGAAAGAAAAACCAAAAATCTTCACTGCCTCCGAGGGCAGATCATTCACCATTTACAGAGGTGGAAACTGAGGCTCAGAAACAGATTTACTTTTCTATTTCCTCCAGAACAGGGACTGGTAAACTATGGCCATGGGTAAATCCATGGAGTAGCTGTTTGTCTGGATACCGTTCGAGTCTGCTTGCATGCTGCAGTGATGAAGCTCAACAAAGCCTGAAATATAAACCATCTGGCGCTTTACCGGAAAGGCTTGAAGAAGCAGGATTGGAACCATGTCTGTCTGGATCCAAAGCACTTAACTGCTTTACTGCCCTGGTTTTTGTGATGTTGCTTTGCTCACTCTAGAGTGCTAGAAAAGCATTTCTTTCCTGTCCCTTTGAGTGCTGGGAAGATGCCTCTTCCCTCTTCAGGGACAAGTGGAAGGGATTTAGGGATTCTCATCTCTGCATCCTTCAAGCCAAGAAGTTAGGGATCAGGGGTACCAAAGCCCGCCTTGCCAACATCACTCTGAACTGAGGGCTGAAGACAGTTGTTGTTTGGTGCAGGGATTGCACCCAGAGGGACTTTACCACTGAGCCACAATTTCCAGCTCTTTTTATTTTTTATTTTTGAGACAGGGTCTTGCTACATTCCTTAGGGCCTCCCTAAGTTGCTGAGGCTGGCCTCCAACTTGTGATCCTCCTGCCTCAGCCTCCTAAATTGCTGGGATTACAGGTGTGCACCACTGCACCTGGCCTGAGGATGTTTTTAAGAGAAAGGGAAAGTCAGGTCATGGAGAAGGGTGGGCCGAGTGGGCAAGTCCCTGGAATCAGGTCACCTTCTCCTCCACTAACCCAGGTCAAGGCTGTGCTTAGAGTCAGCTGAGCTGAGGCTAACAAAGTGCAGGAGATGAAAAAGAATTCTGGGGTGCTGTAGGTCTTGCCTTCTCCCCAGAGATATTTGAGGGCTCCAAACCAATTTGCTCACTGAGTAGATATTTATTCAGCACCTTCTGTGTGTCATGCACTGTTGTAAGCACTAGAGATAAAGTATTGAACAAAATTCCAACTCTTATAGAGACAGACAATAAAAAAATACACAAGAAACTATTTAAAAACACACCTGTAATCCTAGGGACCTAGGAGGTTGATGCAGGAGTAATGCAAGTTCAAGGTCAGCCTCAGTAATTTAACAAAGCCCTAAGCAACTTAGCAAGATCCTGTCTCAAAATTAAAAAATAAAAAATGCTTGAGATTTAGGTCAGTGGTAAAGTACCTCTGGGTTAAATCCCCAGTTATTCCCACCCATCCCCCAAAGTAGTAAGATCTATAAGGAAAATAAACCAGGCTGATGTGATTGAGAGGCACTGTTCCATAGGCAGGGAGGGAGGACCTCTCTGAAGTAACACCACTTGCTGAGATCAAAATGACATGGATGGGGATGGGGATATAGCTCAGTTGGTCGAGTGCTTGCCTCACAAGCACAAGGGCCTGGGTTCAAATCCCCAGCACCGCAAAAACAACCAAAAAAAAATGACATGGAACCAGCCTTGGGAAGATCAGGCATAAAAGCATTCCAGGCAGAGGAAAGAGGACATGCAAAGGCACTGAACAAGGAACAGAGAGGCCAGTGTGGCTTAGAGGAACGAAGAAGGGTGAGAAAAGTGAGAGGCAAACCAGGCAGAGGCCCTATCACATGCCTGGAAACCGGAGCACGGAAGCAGGAATTTTATTCCCAGCATGCTCAAAAGCCATGTCCGTTAATGCTAAAGATCAGACCTCACATTTTTTGAGCACTAAGTGCCAACTGCTTATTAATCCTTTCCAACACAACTTATTTAATCCTCACAAGCAATCCTTAGAGGGAGGCACCCGATTATCCTCATTTTATAGATGAGGACACTGAGGCCAGGGCTGTTAAAACACTGGCCCAAGGCCACACAGCTACATCCAGTGCTCACAGGAACTGTCATAGGGACAATGGGTTCCAGGGAACAAGACCCCGTAAGAGATAAACATGATACAAAGATGGAGCTTGCATTTCAACAAAGAAAACAAGAGGCAAATTGGGTGCAGTGGCTGAAGTCTGTAGCCCAGCTACACTGGTGGATGAGGCAGGAGGATCACTTGAGCCCAGGAGTTCTGAGTCAGTCTTGGCAGCAGAGTGAGACCCTGTCTCAAAAAGGAAGGTGGGGAGATGGGGTGAGAGCTAATACCCACTATGTATCACTAAATTGCTGAGTTTGGCCTTAATTGTGATTCTCCTGCCTCAGCCTCCCAAGTTGCTGGGATTACAGGCAAGTGCCACTGAGCCCCACTTTACTGGGTTATAAAACCTACCCCACCAAAGAGGGCTCATAAGAGTGACATCACAGGTTGTTAGGAAAGTTGAATAAGTTGGCCTAGATTTAGGGTGACCAGCTACTCTGGTTTGCCTGGGACTGAGTGGGTTCCCAGGACAGTTCTGAAACCAGTTGGTCATCCTAGCTAGATGAGTGCTTGGTGCTAAGACATCTTTACTCCTTCCCCTTTTCTATTTCATTATTTGACAACAAAAACGTATCAGCACCTACTCCTCTCCTAGGTGCTTGGAACCCTGTAGGTAGTAGACGGGGAACAGGGGTACTGTATGGAGCACCTAGCTCCAAGGGCTCACCCAACCACGCCCCAGGAAACAGCAGACCTCCCTCCATGGTGATTCCAGTCCCTTGGGTGCTGTGCTCCTAGGTTGAGAGTACTTGTCTGGACTTGCTTTTGGGAAATGTCTCTTGGGTCCTAAGGTCCCCAGGTCGATTGGAGGGTTCCACAGCAAAGCCAGGCCAGGAGTGGCAAGGTCGAGCCTATTTTGCTGGATGAAGAAACTGAGGCTCAGCGACCCAAGTGAAGCGATTTGACCAAGATCATGCAGGAAGAGATGAGTAATTGGAATTTGATGGTTGTGGCTGAGCAGGCCGGCTCCTGTACTTCCCTCCCTCTTGCGGGGCTTGAGTCCCCCACTTGTCTCGACAGCGACCGAACTTGTCACGGGTTCGGTACAACCCTCCCCACCCTCCTGGCTGCCAGCGTCCCGCCCCGTCCCCTCCCAGCCCCCAGGGAGGAGGGGAGTGCTGGAGCGAGGAGGGGGGTCGCGGAGGCCAGGCTTTATAAAGGCGGCTGGAACAGCGCTGCCCGCCAGACCCGCCGAACGGATCCCCAGCGCTGCCCGCCGCCCCACGTGACCGCGCAGTGCCCCAGCTCCACCGCCTAGTGAGTTGGGGCACGTCCCCATCCTACCCTCACCCGGGCCGCGCAGTCCATTGAACCCAGGTTGGGGAGGAGAGCCGATGGAGGAGGGCGCTGAGATGGGGGACACCAGGCAAAATCTCCAATGGGAGATTTAGGGCCAGAGGGAACCGGGAGACTCAGGAGCCCGCGGCCCGGCTGGCCATTCCGGCTCGGGGCCTAGGAGACCGCAAACCGCTCCCCAAGAATGCGCGTGCGGTCGTTGCCACGGCAACGGACGAGCCTGAGTCCGTTGGCCTCCAAGGGAAAGGGGAGGTTGTTGGGGGGATGGTCCCCCGGAGGTCCATACTCGTCACGCGGCGGCTGCACGAGGGAACCGAGAACGTCCCTTCCCCCGTGCCCCCAATCCTTTGGTAGACAGAGTTAGTCTCATCGCCTCTCTGAGCCTCAGTTTCTGCATCCGCCAAATGGAGGCAAGATTATTGGTTCCAAGTTTCCTGGCGAGTTATATGGAGGGTAACGGTCCGGGCCAGTTCCCTGTTATTGGACGTTCAAGGAGTGGGTTTTGGCGGCCCAGATGACTCCTGCGACCCCGCCCCACCCCCAGGCCCGCTGGCCATGGCCCTCTTTGGGGCCCTCTTCCTAGCGCTGCTGGCAGGCGCTCACGCGGAGCTCCCGGGCTGCAAGATCCGCATCACCTCCAAAGCGCTGGAATTGGGTAAGGCGCGGGTGCAGGCGCGGGGGGCGGCAGCAGTCGGGGTAAGGGGGCGCGGGAACTAAGGGTCTCGCTGCTCCTTCAGTGAAGCAGGAAGGGCTGCGCTTTCTGGAGCAAGAGCTGGAGACCATCACCATCCCAGACCTGCGGGGCAGAGAGGGCCACTTCTACTACAACATCTCTGAGTAAGTTGGGGCCCGGGGGCGGGGCCTCGGGAGCCGGGGCGTGGCTTCGACGGTAAAGGGTGCCCTAGGCCTCTGGAGGCGGAGCTGACGGATTACGTACCTGATCTTAGGAAACCCAAGGCTGAGCGCTCTGGGGGCGTGGCCAACTGGTTGGGCGGGACTTAAACAGGATGGGTCCGTAAAGATAACGACCAAGACTGCCAGCAAAGGCGGGGCCAGGATGGTGGGCGTGACCTAGGGAATGTAGGCGGGACCCAGAAGAACCAAGCAGATCCCGTGGTTCTGAAGCACAGACAAAGAGCAGTAGGAAGGTGGAGAGGAGGAATTTAGCAGTGAATGAGTGAACTCTAGGGCCTGGGTTGGAGCTAGTGGGAGGGGTGGAGGAACTAAAGGGAATTTAGGATGGGAGGGATAGGAGGATTGGTGTCGGGTCGTAGCTCCGTTGATGGAAAGTTAAAGAACTCTGTTAAAAGACCTTGGTTAAAAGGTCGAGCAGCCCCAGGGTGTGGGAGGGGAGGGGGTGCAAGCGACAAGACTTCTAAGAAATGGGATTACCAAGCATGGTGGTCCAGCTACTCAGGAGCTAGGAAGGTTGAGGCAGGAGGGTCGTTTTAGCTCAGGAGTTGCAGACCACGCTGGGCAACAGCGAGACCCTGTCTCAAGGGAGAGGGAAAGAGACGAGGTATAGTTCACTTTTAACACTTGGGTCAGCAGGAGCTAATCGCTGGGCCACCCAAGTCCAAGCTACCCACCAACTTGCCCAGCTGGACTGGAAGAGGAAAGAATGAAATTTCCTGTGGTTGGGTAGAATCTTCTCTTGGCCCTGGATCTGGAGCTGACCCTGGGGCTTCCCACAGGGTGAAGGTCACGGAACTACAGCTGACATCTTCTGAGCTCCATTTCCAGCCGGAGCAGGAGCTTATGCTACAAATCACCAATGCCTCCTTGGGACTGCGCTTTCGGAGACAACTTCTCTACTGGTTCTTGTGAGGACCCTGCACCCTCAGGGGATGGTGGGAGTGTCAGGCAGGTTGGGGTCCTGTGGGACTGGGGTTCAGTTTCTCCATCCATACCCTAGGAACAATCATATCTACTTTATAAATGTTGATAAGAAGTTTTGGTAGAATATCTGGTAAAGTGTGCAGAAACGAGGCATTATTAAGAATTATCAAGCAGGACACGGTGGTGCACACCTATAATTCCAGCAACTTGGGAGGCTGAGGCAGGAGGATTGCAATTTCCAGACCAGCCTCAGCAACTTAGTGATACCCTATCTAAAAAAAAATTAAAAAAATAAAAAAAAAGTTAAATGGCATTATCATGATGGAGGTTTCAGGGAGATGTAGGGCAGCGGCGACTCAGTCACACTCCCAACTACCTCCTTTTGACAGCTATGATGGAGGCTATATCAATGCCTCGGCGGAGGGTGTATCCATCCACACGGGTCTGCAGCTCTCCCAGGATTCCACTGGTCGGATGAAAGTGTCCAATGTCTCCTGCCAGGCCTCTGTTTCCAGAATGCATGTGGCCTTCGGTGGGACCTTCAAGTAAGCCCTAGCCCCGCTGCACCCCATTGAACCCCACAGCCCATTTGCAAAGTGCGAGGCTCGAAAGTCTGACCAAAGCATCCTAGTCTCATCTCCACTACTTCCTGGCTGTGAAGTTGGGCAAGTCATTGAAGTTCAGTGCCCCAGTTTCCTCACTGGCAAAATAGGGAATGTAATAGAACTTATTTATAAGATCATTGTAAGGATTATTTGTGTTAATATATGTGAAAATATTTGGAATAGTACCTTGCATATGATAAATGGCCATCTAAGTGTGAAGAGTGGTATAGATAGTTGGGCATGTACTAGGTTCTCAATAATTAGTAGCTCTTAATAAAAATAATAACAATCCCATATTTATCTGAGAAGGAGGTTTTGCGCTGCTTCTGGGAGGATGGGAGAAAAGATGGTGGATTTGTCATCTGGTGGTGGTATACTGTCAGTTTTTTGCTTATTCAGCAAAGTATATGCCAGGACTTGAGGATTCAGAAAGCAGCTCAGAGCCTAGCTGGAGGCATGAAACATTTGTCATCAGGATCCTGAGAGGGGGTCCCAGAAAGAACTCTGGGGGTTCAGAGGAGGGTGATCCGGGAAGACTGGAAGAGGATGCCTCTGAGCCAAGCCAGGAGGCCACGGGACAGAGCGTGGAGGGTGGAAGGCAGGGCAGTGGCAAGCCTGTGGGTGAGCAGCTGGGGCCGGCTGGGGGCTGGCAGGGGCCTGGAGTAGCCAGGAGTCTTGAGAGTCAGGCTGGGGAGTGGATTGGGGCCTGGATCTTGGACATCTCTGTGGAGGAGCTGGTGATCGAGTCCCTCTCACTCCCATTTCTCTGGTGGCTGTCATTTCTCCTGGACCTGACTGGGGTGGGGGCAGGGGCTGACTCACCCAGCCTCTCCTCTCCAGGAAAGTGTATGAATTTCTCTCAACGTTCATCACCTCCGGGATGCGCTTCCTCCTCAACCAGCAGGTGGGGGCAAGGGCAGGTCAGGGGCAGCAGGGTGGGCCTGCCCTCCTTCGAGAAGGCCCTGACTCTGGCCCCTGCCTTCCAGATCTGCCCCGTGCTCCACCACGCAGGAATGGTCTTGCTCAACTCCCTCCTGGACACTGTGCCTGGTGAGTTGGTGCTGGTGGGGCCAGGAGTCCTGGGCTCGGCCTGGGGTTGGTGGCAGGGGAGAAGAGGCACATGGGCAGCTCTCACGCAGCATCTGAGTAGGCCCAACTGTGGGACCGTCCTGGGTTCGATGTGCTGCTGACTTGCTGGGTGACCTTAAGTAAGGACTCACTTCTCTCTGGGCCTTGGTTTCTTCACCTGGTGGGCAGTGCCTCCCCCTTGGGATTGGCACAGTCCTCCATATGTGCTTGCTGATTGTTGGACCCCACTTTTCTTCCTCATCTGGCATTTAATAGATGCTCAAGTAACACAAATTCCTTTTCCCTCAGCCATGATCCCTTGTCTACTATGAGACAGAGATCTTGTCCCATCATGCCCAACACACAGGGTATGAGAAGAGAAAGAGGAGGCAGGAAAAATCAAGAAGGGAAAGTATTCCTTTGCCATCTTGTTTAGCAATTTGATGAAGCACTTGTAGTATTAATAGTGAGGGGAGTTATCACCATTTTATTGATGAGAGGCTCAGAGAGGTTAAGCACCTTGCCCAAACATCACACAGCTTTGAGTGACTTGAGCTCCTCCTTGCAGTTCGCAGTTCTGTGGATGAGCTTGTAGGCATTGACTACTCCCTCCTGAAGGATCCTGTGGTCTCGACCAGCAATCTAGACATGGAATTCCGGGTAAGCCACCCACGTTGGTGTGTGTGACCTCTGACCTCTTCATCAGACCCGCCTCCTCCTCTAAGGGGCTGACTTTAGCTTCCTAAAGCACAGCTCTGATGAGGACATGCTCATTCCTGAGGATGCCGTGACTCCCTGTTGCTGCAGAAGTGGGTTCAACCTCCCGCATCAGGCGTTTGAGCTTTGTTGATTACATCTGGCCCCGCCTTTCTAACTTCATCTCATTTCTCCGCAGCTACTCTTGCCTCTCACTTCCCACCCCAGGGCCTTTGCTCATGCACTGCCTAGCCCCATCTCCCTGAAAGAGATGGACATAAAGTTCTTCGTACATAGTCTCATTTCATTCTCTCACAGCCCTGGGAGTCAGGTGCTAACGTTGTACAGTTGTCCCTCAGGATCCGAGCATGCTCAAGTCCTTTATATAAAATGGTGTAGTGTGTACCTAGGTTCTATGCATTCTGTATTCTTTAAGTCATCTCTGGCCAGGTGCAGTGATGCACACCTGCAACCCCAGTGACTTGGGAGGCTGAGACAGGAGGAGCCCAAGTTCAAGGCCAGCCTCAGCAACTTAGCAAAACCTCTCTCAAAATAAAGAATAAAAAGGGCTGGGAATGCAGCTCAGTGTCCAGGGTTCAATCTTCAGTACCTAAACAAATGAATAAAGATTATTTGTAATACCTAATGCAATGTAGATGCTGTATAGACAGTTTTTATACTGTATTGTTTAGAGAATAATGACCGAAAAATGTCTGCACGTGCTTGGTACAGATGCAACGTGTTTCCTTTCTTTCTTTTTGATACTGGGCCTTGAACCCAGGGGCACTTAAACACTGAACCACATCCCCAACCTTCTCCCCCGCATCCCCCCACTCCCTTTTTTTTTTTTTTTTTTTACTGTGAGACAAGGTCTTGCTAAATTGCTGAGGCTGGCTTTGAACTTGCAATCCTCCTGCTCAGCCTTCCAAGCCACTGGGATCACAGGCGTGCGCACGCACGGCACCCAGTGCAGGTTTTCAGTCAGCAGCTGGTTGACTCTGTGGGCAGGGAGGGCCAACTCTTCTCACTTGTGGGATGTAAAGACTTGCTGAGGGAGGTGATGACACTTGCCCAAGGCCACACCGTGAGTAGGTGGCTACTACCTTCGCTCCTCTCAGTGGAGAACACCAGAGAACTTCAGAGCTAGAATGTCTGAAATTCACATCCTGGCTCAGCCACTAAAAAGCTGCAAGTGGCTTAATTTTCTGTGTTGGCTTCCTCATTTGTAAATGCCAGTGATAGAGTGAAAAGCCCCCCTCATAAGGGCCGTCATGCGGATTAAAGGAGTTGATCTATGCAAAGAGACTGAAAGAGGACCTAGCACAGGATAAGCACTCTGCATGTGCACACGGTGGCTTTTTTTCTTTTTCTTTTTTTTTTTTTTTTTTTTTTTGTACCAGGGGTTGAACCCAGGGGCACTCAACCACTAAGCCATATCTCCAGCCCTTTTAAAAAATATTTTATTTAGATATAGGGTCTTGCTAAGTTGCTTAGGGCCTCACTAAGTTTCAGAGGCTGGCCTTGAATTTGTGATCCTCCTGCCTTAACCTCCTGAGCCACAAACAGTGGCTTTTATTACTACCATCAGTTTTGAGGGCCCACTCAAATGCCACCTCTCCCATGAAATCTTTCTTGATCTTCCCTTCTCCAGTCTCATGGGGTTGCTGCCTGCAACCCTCCGGCTGCTCTCCTAGCAAAGCCTGTGGGTACCCCGAGAGCAGCAGCTGGCTGCAGTTCCCCATCATCCCCCATGGGGCCAAGCACAGGCTGGGAGACATCTGCTGTCGGTCTGGGTGCTGGGCCAGTCCGCCTTGACCCTCACCCCAACCCTCACTCCCAGGGAGCCTTCTTCCCCCTGACCGAGGGAAACTGGAACCTTCTCAACCGGGCGGTGGAGCCCCAGCTGCAAGAGGAGGAGCGGATGGTGTATGTGGCCTTCTCTGAATTCTTCTTTGACTCTGCTATGGAGAGCTACTTCCGGGCAGGGGCCCTGCAGCTGTCTCTGGTGGGAGATAAGGTAGGTTGGAGCCTGTTTGCAGAATGGGCAAGAGCGGGCAAGATGGAGCTCCTGATGACCCTGCCTTGTCCCCAATTCCCTGTTCAGGTGCCCCACGATCTGGACATGCTGCTGAGGGCCACCTACTTTGGAAGCATCGTCCTTCTGGTGAGCATTTCCTGGGGGTGTATCCAGGCGTGGGGGGCATACCATCTACACACCACTGAGGCGACCCATGGAGGTGCAGGCCCCCAGGACGACCATGGCAGAGACAGACCTGGCCTCGTGCCTGTGGCCAAGTACCCGGCCTTGTCAAGCCTTCCCAAGTCTGTGAGGCGGGTTGCTACTTCCTGCCCTGTCTCCTGCACACAGCTATCGTGAATTTGGGAGAGAGCGCAAGACCTGCAACGATAGGGGTCCATTTAATGATGATTAATATTTCTTTAATTCCCCTTGTTTAATGGGGGGGAGTTCAAAACTTTGAAAGGACCATTTCAGTTATCGTTAAAGAACATGTCCTCATTTTCAGTTTTGTAAATAAGAGCTGGAGTTTGAACTTGGATTTGAACCTGGCCTCCTCTGCACGACACAACCTCACAAAGTGTTCATGAAGATTAAAATGAATTAATACAATAAAGCGACTGGACAGCAACTGGTGCACAGCAAGCGCTCAATAAATACCAGCTGCTGTTATCACGCTCCTTCTCCTCTTCAAACTTAGGGCCAAGGAGTTCAGAGCATGGACTTTGCAGACTGCCCGAGTCCCAGGCCCTGTCCTGCAAGTGTCCATGGCCTCGGACAAGTCACTTAACCTCTTCGTGCCTGGGTTTGCCTGTCTCAAAAATGAGAACACTAAAACCTGGCTTGTGTTGTTGTGAGGTGGAAGGGAGCTCACAGGGGTGTGCAGTGTCCAGCGTCAGGTGTGGGGAGGAGTGAGACTTGACTTTAATAGGGTTCCTACGTGGCCCATAGAAGAAACAGCACAAACTCCCAGAAGAGGTTGCAGGGAGCTGGGATGTTCATGCCAAAAGGGCGTCCCCAGGGGTCTGCATTGGAGGTGGACCCTGGATATCGAGGAGAAGCATCAGGAAAGGAGAAGGAAGGAGACATTCCTCTGTGTTAGGCCACCGTGTGGTGCAGAGGCTAGATGCAGACAGGGAGGGTTTGGGAAGCCACACCAGTCTTGGTACTTGCCATTCCTGGGCTACCAGAGGGCCAGGGCTATGAACCTCATCCTCCGTGGGGAGGTTTACCAGGAACAGACCTGGGTGTGACCTGCCCTCCTTGCTCTGTCCCCAGAGCCCTGCCGTGATTGACTCCCCGCTGAAGCTGGAGCTGCGGGCCATAGATCCCCCTCGTTGCACCATCAAGCCCTCGGGCACCAGCATCTCTGTCACAGCCAGTGTCACCATCGCCCTGGTCCCACCCGACCAGCCCGAGGTCCAGCTTTCCAGCATGATCATGGTGCGGGCCCCAGCGCAGGGGCTGGAGGAGGTCTGGGAGGAGTGGGTGGTGAATCCTTCAGGTCTGTAATGTGCCCCCCACCCTGCACTTTCTGCAGGACGCCCGGTTCAGCGCCAAGATGGCACTCCGGGGCAAGGCACTGCGCACTCAGCTGGACCTGCGCAGGTAGGCCGATGAGCGAGGGTCCTGGGCAGGCCCTCGGCCTCCTTGTCTTTAATGTCTTCAGGGTGATAATTGCACCTGCCCGACAGAACCCAGGGGCCAAACTGAGCCATTGGTGAGCTGGGGTCTGTCTTCGTTAATACAGACAAAAGTGCTTCTCTCTTTTCATGGAATGCAGGGCCTCACGGGGATCCACCACGGAGCTCCACTGGCAGCCCCAAATCCTTTCTTCACTACTGGGGGTCTAACTCAGGGGCACTCTACCACTCAGCTCCATTCCTAGTTATTTCATTTTTTAATTTTGGGATAGGAGCTCACTAACTGGCCAGGACTGGCCTTGAATTTGTGATCCTCCTGCCTCAAAAGTACTTTCTTGCCAGGTGTGGTAACTCATGGCTGTAATCCCAGCGACTCAGAGGCCGAGGCAGGAGGATCCTCAGTGTACTCCAAGCTTAAGGCCAGCCTCAGCAACTTAGTGAGTCCCAAAGAAACTTAGCGAGATCCTGTCTTCAAATAAAAAGGGTTGCGGAGGTAGCTCAGTGGTAAAGTGCCACCCTATAGGCATGTGCCACTACACCCAGCTAGCATCTACCTTCTAAGGCTGTGCTGTCCAGCATGTCATTAACCTTGTATGACTATTCACATTTAAATTAATTATAATTAAGTCTTTACTCAATTGCAGTAAGCCATACTTCATTAGCTGCATAAGGCTAGTAGCTTCCCCAGTGGACAGTGCAGATATAGAACATTTTCCAGAAAGATCTATTGGGCAGTGCTGCTTTAGGGAGCTAAATGAGTTAATGCAGGGTAATGGTGAGGAACCTCGATTCTAGAGGCAGGTTCTGATACTTTGAGCTATGCCATCTTGGGCAAATTATTTAACTTCTGTGTCCCTCGATTTAATCATCTATGAAATGCAATTCTTGATAGTGCCTGCTTCTTGGGGTTGTTATCAGGACTAAATCAATTGGTCTTTTAAAATATTTTAGATGATATTTACATTTTAATATGTGTAGTATCTGACCAGGAGTTAAGTGTTGGAGGTTCATTAAGTTTTTAACGCTGGCAGAGCTGTCAGCAGAAGTGGTATATAGTAGGTGTTTGGCAAATAAAAAATAGCAGGCCTGGAGGAGACCCAAAGAGGGAGAGAAGGCTGGCTCTAGGTCCCACATCTGGGGCATGGTAGCGCCACCTGGGAAAGTGCATAGACAGGCAGGCACCTCTGGCGAGGGGACTGGGGAAAGTGGAGATTCCAGGCTTCATGGCCACCAGGAACTTGCTTCTCCACAGGTTCCGAATCTACTCGAACCAGTCTGCGCTGGAGTCTCTGGCAGTGAGTTGAGAATGGTGGGTGGACCAGGCCGGGGGTGGGCAGGGGAAGCAAGGCCACCACCCATGTGCTGCCCTCTCTACCCCTCCCCGCCAGCTGATCCCACTACAGGCCCCGCTGAGGACCATGCTGACGATCGGGGTGATGCCGATGCTCAACGGTAGGGCTGGGTATGGGAGGAGGGAGGAGGGGGACAGCCAGGTGGGCAGAGACTGAGCCTGCTGCTCCCACCACAGAGCGCACCTGGCGTGGGGTGCAGATCCCCCTACCCGAGGGGATCAACTTTGTGCATGAGGTGGTGACAAACCATGCGGTGAGTGGGGCAGGGCAGGGCGTCCCCCTTCCCAGGCTTCCCAGTGCCCTCCGGGCTTGCCCGGCCCTCCCTCACCTCCTTTTCATCTCCCTCAGACTCCCCCAGCCCTTCCGCAGGCCAGGCCTTCTCCTTAAACACTTCCCAAACCACCCCTCGCCCACCAATCTTTCAGGTCTTAGAAGAGCGGTCACTTAGGTCACTTATTCCCAGAAGCCCTCCACGATGCCCAGTCTGTGCTTCTGCAGCCTCTTGGCGCCCTTGAGTCACAAGAGCTGCTTTGCCCGGGTCCATCCCACTAGATCAAGACCCCTAAGGCTGCGGGCTCTGTCTCTACACTCTGGCCTCAGAGCCCCTCTCTGCCCCTGCACAGGGCTTCCTCACCATCGGGGCCGACCTCCACTTCGCCAAAGGGCTGCGAGAGGTGATTGACAAGAACCGACCTGCCAAAGCCAGGGACCCCCAGGCATCCAGTCCCCCTCCGCCCTCCTCCACGGCAGCTGTCTGAGCCCTCAACCCCAACCCTGGCAGCTTCCATTCAGGACTCCACCCTTCTCAACCCTTCCCTCTTCCCCTGCCCAGCCTGTACTGTCCCCTTTGGTCCCCAGTGCCACAGAGAAGATGGGTTTGAAGCTGTGCCCAATTTAATTCCATAATCAGTCCATCCTGTAGTCCGTCCACCCCTCCCCGCCCTCCCCCACCCCTCACCTTGGGCTGCCCAGGGAGCTCAGCTGGGGCCCTGGGATAGGATCCACACGTCAACAAGGGCATTTAAGCAGGGAGGGGACAAGCCATGCCCTCCGGGTACTGCTATAGGAATAAAGTGCTAACTTGTCCCCAGGCTGTCTAAGCGGTGCACAGGGCTGTGGGAAGTGGGGCAGTTCTGGAGTCTGCCACCTGCCCCACAGAGGCATTCTGCAGAAAGGAGGTGCTCCCTCCCAGTGGGAGGGGTTGGACCAGACAGTGAGGGGCTTCCGCGGTCCCCTTGGTCGTCAATATGGCTCTTTGTTCAGGAAGCGGGAGAACATGGTAAAGGCAGCTTGGGGCTTGTCAGTGGGGACCATGTGTCCAGCGCCCTGGGAACAAAGCCTTGTGAGATTCTGACCCCCTTCATTCCCTCCCTCCTCCCAAGCCCTTCATTCTCACAACCTCCCCCCACCCCTAAAACTTGCCCTTCCAGGGCCACAGGTAACCCAGAGTAAAAGGAGGCCAGAGGGTCAGGATGGGTGGGCTCTGCCCTTCCCTCCGCCCACCTTGATGGTGAGAAAGGCAATGTGGGAGAACTCCTTCACGAAGCCGGCGATCTGCTCCCCACTCTCCCCGTAGTCCACTAGCCAGGGCCGGCGCTGCACCTCCATCTGCCACCAGGAAAGACATCAGCCTGCAGCTGCCAGCAAGACCCGGGGTCCAGGACCACAGTCAGCCTGAGCCCGAGCACCAGCCCTGCCAGGAGCCCTGCCTTACCTTCTGGTTGAGGGAGTCCACAAACCACTCGTCTCCCAAGAAATTGCAGGCCATGTCCACGTCTCCATTGTATAACAGGACCTGGTACCTCTGCGGGGGGCGGGGGGCGACAGCAGTGAGCTCAGGCCCAGCTCTTTTCTTTTCGAGGCGGGGTACTGGGGCTTGAACCCAAGGGCACTTAACACATCCCTAGCTCTTTTATTTTATTTAGAGACAGGGTCTAGCTAAATTCCTTAGACTGGATTTGAACTTGCAATCCTTGTGCCTCAGCCTCCCAAGCTGCTGAGATTACAGGCTTGCACCCCTGAGCCCAGCTAGGGCCTGGTGCTTCCCTGGTTCAAGCTGTATCCCTCCAGGGAATTTAAGAGGCCCAGCTAAACAGCCCAGATCAGCAAATTCTTGTGTTTTCTGTCTACTTAGTACGTGTCCAGGGAGCACTAACTAAACCATTATTGTCCTCATTTTAGAGATGGAGACACCATAGCTGAAGGCATTTAAGAAATTTCTCTGGATTACGTGACTACTCAAGGGACTTGCCACTGGTCTAACAGGACCTCGGGCAAGCCCTCTCTTGCCCTGGACCTCCATTTGCATTTTGTGACGTGATTTAAGAGCTCGTCCCATTCTAAGGGATCCTTGGTGGCTGCAGAACAGCCTGGGGTGGAGACAAACCCTGGGTTCAAATCTTTACCCTACTAACCACTGGACCTTGGCACAGGACTTCACCTCTTGGTGTTTCAGCTTCCCCAGGCCCAAGGGGAGCTCTAAAGGGGCCCCCAGCTTGCTGACCTACTCCAGGGTCCTGTGGCTGCTGTTAGATCCAGTTGTGCTGCCCCCACACACCTGTGAATTAAGCAGCTTCAGGTACTGAGAGTTCATGCTTTGGTAGAGTCGGCGGTACTGTATATTCACCAGGAAGCTGCCAGGAGCATGCGTACAGGCCCCAGGAAAGCCAGGTTGCAGG
Organism: Sciurus carolinensis; assembly: GCF_902686445.1. Taxonomy (NCBI): domain Eukaryota; kingdom Metazoa; phylum Chordata; class Mammalia; order Rodentia; family Sciuridae; genus Sciurus; species Sciurus carolinensis. Next base: position 13,682,119 of record NC_062214.1, read on the forward strand.
GGGAGAAACAATCAGCAGGTCAGATCTCTCTCCTATCCCCAAACTCCCCCCTGGGAGGCGGACAGCTGGGTTTTAGTCCTCTCTTGGGGTATGTCGCCTCTCTAGCACTTACCTGGGTGGGGGGCTGGCATTCAGAGATCCTCAGCCCACCCCCATTTAGAAATGTCCAGGGATACTTTTGGTATCCCTGGGATGCAATTGGCATCTGGTGTCTGGGCGCCAACAAGTTTGAAAGTCACAGCATATAACATCCCTGGACGGCCCCTGCCGGGCCAGATGGAGATGGCACTGGAGGGCACCAGGGCAGTGCCTACCATTAAATTCAGAAAAGCAGTTGGTGCTAGCAGCCCGTGCAAGGAAGTTACAAGGGAGTTAGCCGAGTGTCAGTCAATCCGGGGTCAGACGTTAAACATCCAGTACCACAGGTAATTTTCAAGCCCTGGATGCCCGTACTGCCCGCTGGAGCAGCCTCAGCCAGAGAACCCCTAGGAAACCTGCTGACGCCCACAAGCCCCACAGCTTGCCACCCCCCGAGCCCCTCATGGCCGCAGAGCCTCACTTGCACATGTCCCAACGGGGCAGCTGCTCAGGGATGTGGAGGGCCTTCCGCACATACGGGTTGTTGAGGTAGGTGGAGGCAGCTGTCGTGTTGGTGCAGGGGGGGTCCATGCGCACCTTGTCCCCAGAACGTAGCAGTGCCTAGCAGGCACAGACACAGGCTCAGGTCTTCACGTGCCTGCCATGCCCTACCCAACCCACCAGGAAGACACCCCAGGTTCTTGCACACCTGGTGCCACGTCCGCTTGAATGGCAGGCGAGTGAAGATATTGCCAAAATCCTGGACCACAACAGTGTCTCCCTCAGACCTGCAAGGGAAGTGGAGAGATGGGTGCTGGGCTCCAGACTGGGCTGGGGCCGGGGTTGGCCTCTGGGGTGCAGAGTGGCACCTACCTCACACGGCCGGGTACCCCCCCAGCACACGGGGCATAGAGGTTGTAGATGTTGAGGCCGGAGTTGCCCACGATGCGAGACACTTCTTGAAGCTGGGACAACACAGCGCCATGCTTTATAGATCCCGGTCCTCCACGACCTCACCCCTCACCAAGATTCTTCATGCTGACATCACCTGTCATCTCCCTTCACCCATCGTTCTTCACAGGGAAACTGAGTCTCAGTGGAAGGAATCTTCCAGACCCAGGCCCATGTTCTAGCACTACTTCCTAGCCTTGTGACTTCAGGCAAGTGACAAACACTCTTGGCCTCAGTTTCCTCAGTGGGGTTCCAGAGAACACCACATCGCTTAAAAGTGCAGGACAGAAAAGCAATGGGCTGGGGAGACAGGGCGTCACCGAGGAGGGGAGGTGGTTTGGTTCTCGGGATTGGGGGCAGGGCTGAGGCAGAAGCTCACATTGGTCACACACTCCGGGTCTTTGTTGTCATAGAAGTTACACTTGTTCTGAGAGCAGCAGTGGGTCTGGAGTAAGGACCAGAGCCTGTGGGAGATGAGAGGGAAGTGCTCAGCCACTGTGGGCAGAGGGCCCTCCTGCCTCCAGCCTCCCACGGGGACCTGACCTAGGGCTCAGGAGAGATATCGGGGTGTGCAATAACAGTCACCAAGCTGAGCCTCGAAGAACCTGTCTCCAAGCCATACAGATGGCCATCCTTAGCTCCTTTACATTCAGATGTCTACTCTTGATCTTTGAGCACCAAATTCTTCTGGCAACCCCAGTCGCCGCTAGCTCATTGGCCAGGGCAGGGTCAGGGATGTCATGTGCCTGGAGGACGACCTGAGATCCCATGACTGGCCCCACCCTGATTGCCCAACTCTCGCTCTCCCATACCTGTTCCCCAGAAGGCCATGGTAGTAGGCAAAATAGACCAGCGAGTTGTCATTCTGCTCATAGGAGGAGAGTCCATTGCCCACCGCCAGCCCCTGCGAAACACCCAGGGTGCTCAGCTCACCTGGAGGGTGAGGGTAAGGAGGAGCCTCCCTTGACCTACACCCAGACCTTCTGCAACCTAGAAGCTGAAACCCTGGGTGGTCTGTGAGGGTGGGTGGGTGGGGGAGGTCACAGAACAGAACTGGCAGCCTGACAGGTGAGCTTCCAGCCATGGGAGGCCCGCAAGCGAGATAGGGTTGCTGGCGGCTGGGAAGCTGGGAAGGAGACCAAGTTGGGTGGGGGTGCTGGGCAGTCTGACTTGCAAACTGCAAGGCTATGGCCACAAGGTGCCTCCCTGCCCTCCTGCAGCTGCCCTGCACCTGAAGGTTCATGCTGGGGTCCTGCATGACCAGCACGGCCAGGGTGGGGATGTAGATGCCAGCATAGCTCTCGCCCGTCAGGAAGAGTTTGTTGTCCTTGTACTCCGGAAAGAGGCGGAAGAAATCTTTAAGGGCTTCAAAGTTGCCCTGGGCGACCTGGGGGTAGCAGGATAGAGAAAATCAGGAGGCATTGGCATTTGAGCTAGAAAGATCCTCAAGAGGTAATGAAACCAACCCTGTGTGTGTGAGGAAGTGACTTGGCTACAATCACACCACACGGCACACATATGACACAGCCAAAAGTGGACTCCCAGGCCATGTTCTCTCTCGCCTCCTCATGCCACAGTTGGAGGACCAGGGAAGCCAGAGTGGGTGGGCAGGCACCAGACTCACCTCAGTGTCATTGGTGGCATAAACCTTGTCATCAGAGTAGGAGAAGCCCACCCCAGCTGGGGACTCAATGTACAACACGTTGGCAATCTAGAGGGGAGGAGGAAATGAACTGAAGAGAGGTCCCCACCACACCTGAGCGCCCAGACACCCCCACAGGACCCACAGCTCAGCTCTACCAGGTTCCACGAATAGGGGTTGTACTCCAGAGTGACGCCATCTGGCTGGATCTACGGAGGAAAGAGATGGAATGAGCACCAAGGACCGCCGACTGGGTGAAGGGGAAGGGCCCTGGTGCCCTTTACAGAGGAACAACCCCCCAGGGAGGTACAGATGGAAAAAAAAAAAAAAAAGGTTCAGGAAGAAGGAAAAAAAATTGGAAGTCCACGAGGTCCTTTTCTCCCTTGGGGAACTGCCCCTTTCCTGGATTACAGGAGGAGAAAGCAGCTGTCCACTCACCAGGAAAGGTCCATGCTCCGTGAGGAACCCATCTAGGGAGCTGCAGCCCGGGCCCCCGTTGAGCCAAAGCACCACTGGGCTGCTCTCTGGATCTTTCTGGGACTCCACAAACCTGGGAAAGGTCGGACAGAGCTGGTGCAGGTGGAGGGGCCCCCTCCTGCCCTTCCCGCTTCCAGGAGCCCTCAGTCATCTCCAGAACTCCCCGGTGGGACCCTCATCCCGCCTGGTGGGCTTTGCAAGCCGCCCTCCCACCCGCCCTGGGAGGGAGGACTCCGGACCAGTAGTGCAAGTGCTTGGAGTCCGAGGCTCTGAGGTAGCCGGAGTACTGGCGGAAAGACGGCTGCTTGGCCAGTCCGGGGAGGCACTGAATCTGGTCCTGGTCGGGGGCTGCCTGGCCTCGGGATGCCCAGGACACCAGCGACAGCAGGAACAGCGGCGGCAGCGCGGCTCCGACCATCTGCGGGAGGAAGCGCCGGGTGCCTGCTGTTTACTAGCTGGCTCGCTGCTCGGCGCCAGGATGCAGCCGTCCCTGGGGAGGAGCTGGAGCGCATCGGCCAGAGGAGGCCCGGGCCGGGCCCCAGCTCCCACCGCCGAGCATCTCCGCCGCCCACCGACCCGGGCTGGCCCGGGGTCCCCTCACCTCTGCTTCCCCGCGTCCTTGCTCCCCGAGAGGCGCCGGAGACTGGAAGTCATGTGTACTCTGAGTCACGTGAGAGCTGGCGTCACGTGTCGGCCTTCCTCAGGTCCCCTTTTTGGTCTCTTAGGGCCCCAAGGGAGGGAGCGGTCAATTGTCGGGTCAAGGTCCGCGGGCCTCGCAGGTCACAGTCCGGGCGCCTGCAGTCAGATGATCCGGGTGTGGACCGCCCGGTTTCCCAACCCCTGGGGATCACGGTTCTAGGCGGGATGCCTGAGCAAGCGGCGCTAGGACCCCCGAGTGGCGCCTCTGGGAGGGGAGTCAGGGGGAAATGCCTTACATGGTTCCCCGGCTGTCACCATCTCAGCCTGCGGCCCAAAATAGCCCCGGGCGCCGTCTGTCCCGCCTGGTGGCCGGGAGATGGCTGCTGCTTCCGACCCTGTGGAGTTGGGTGCCTCCTGGGGCCCCGCGCGCCCTGAGCCCCTTCCCACCCGCTTCCACCGGGTGCATGGCGCTAACATCCGCGTGGACCCCTCGGGGACGCGGGCCACCCGCGTGGAGAGCTTCGCCCATGGTGTGTGCTTCAGTCACGAGCCACTGGCCCCGGGCCAGGTATTCCTGGTGGAGATCGAGGAGAAGGAGCTGGGCTGGTGCGGCCATCTGCGCCTCGGCCTGACTGCGCTGGACCCCGCCGGTCTGGCCGCTGTGCCGGAATTTTCGCTGCCGGACCTGGTCAACCTCGGCCACACCTGGGTCTTCGCCATCACGCGCCACCACAACCGCGTGCCCCGGAACGGCCAACAGGCGGCAGAGGCAGCGGCCCCCAGCCGACCCCAGGCCCTGCTGGTGGAGCCATATCTGTGCATTGAGCAGTTCCGAATCCCCCGGGACCGCCTTGTGGGCCGCAGCCGGCCGGGGCTCTACAGCCACCTCTTGGACCAGCTCTATGAGCTGAACGTGTTGCCTCCGACCGCGCGCCGTAGCCGCCTGGGCGTTCTCTTCTGCCCGCACCCGGATGGCACCGCAGACATGCACATCGTCATCAACGGGGAGGACATGGGCCCTAGCGCCCGGGGGCTGCCCGCTGCCCAGCCCCTCTATGCAGTGGTGGACGTGTTTGCCTCCACCAAGAGTGTGCGTCTGGTTCAACTCGAGTATGGCTGTAGGTATCCCACCCCCAGGCAGCGACCCCTCCTGGCCCCGTGTGGGGACAGACGCCTGCTAGAACTCCCTAGCCAGTTTCCAGACTTTGGTCTGTTCAGCATTAGTTTAGAAGTGGGAGACCTGGAGCGGTGATGTCTATAATCTCCACTCTGGAGTTTGAGGCAGGAGTATCACAAGTTCAAGTCCAGCCTGTCTCTAAATAAGTAAATAAATAAAAGGGCTGGAGATGTAGTTCAGTGGTAAACTCCCTGAGTTCAATTCCCAGTACCGCAAAACAGCAACAACAACATCAGGGAGAACTTGACTCGGAATGGCACCTCTGCTTGTAGTTTTGCACCAGTCACTCCTTGGCCGTCCCAGCTGATTGATGCGTGCAGGTCCTTTTAGTGTTTACAATGTTTTCAATATGAACCTAGAACAAGATGCTGAGAGATTTAGGCCTATCAGTTTAGAAGCATCATAGACCTCAAATTGGGAGCTTTTAAATTCTGAGATCCAGTTCCAGTTCATTGCAGCCCTATCAAACTTTTATTTACATCCCTGATCCCATCTCATGGATTAAGGGAACTGGAACCTGCCCTGAGAGCTGTGGCTGTACGGGTAGTCGACTGCCCACAAAGCTGCTAATGGAAGTGGGAAGAGCTTGTGCAGTCTTATAATAGAAGCAGAGTTACAGCATTGTAAGTCTTCAGGAAGTGGTTTACTTATTTACTTATTATTTTTTGGTACTGGGGATTGAACCCAGGGGTGCTTAAGCACCGAGCCACATCCCCAGCCCATTTTATGTTTATTTTGAGACAGGGTCTTGCTAAATTGCTGAGGCTGGCTTCAAACTTGTAATCCTCCTGCCTCAGCCTCCCAAGTCACTGGGATTACAGGCGCTTGGTCACCGTACCTGGCAGGAAATGGCGTTTATTTCAGCCACATGAGCAGCTCTGTGAAGCAGGCTGAACCTGAGAGTGAAGGGAGTTGCCCAAGTTGGCAAAAGGAGAACCAACTAAAACCTAGGTCTTCTGGGTCTAGCCTCAGACCCTACCCTTCAGTTTCATTTGCCTTTGACAGCCTTCTTTCCACAGTGCCATCACTGCAGACTCTGTGCCGCCTAGTGATCCAGCGGAGTGTGGTGCACCGGTTGGCCATTGATGGACTCCATTTGCCCAAAGGGCTTAAGGATTTCTGCAAGTATGAGTGAAGATCTACAGCCACCCAGAGGACCCACAGGAGCACATCCTGAACCCCAGACCTGTGGCTGGTCTGAAGCTGGCCACACTGCTGCCAATCAGGGCCAGAAATAAACAACTGATGCTAACATTCTGATCATTGGAGGGTCTCCTTGCCCCTGCAGCCTGTAAGAGGCACTTCTAGAATCACTGCAAATCAAGTCACAGCAAGAGAGCACACCATCTAGACAAGGGGTTCCTAGGCTGATCACTTGTTTGAGTTAACTGGGATACTTAAGGAGGGCTGATGTTCCAGACTCTCTGGAAATTTTTCTTTGATCCAGGGATTAGGTCTGGCCACTGTTTTTTATAAAAACTCTCTTGGAGGTATAATGGATAGCCAGTGTTGAGAAACATCTCCCTAGAACAGATTTCAATTTCGGTGCATATTATAATTGCTTGAGGGGGCTGAGGTTGTGGCTCGGTGGTAGTGCTTGCCTAGCATGTGCGAGGCACTGGGTTTGATTCGCAGCACTGCATATAAATAAATACCCACTGGCAACTAAAAATATTTTTTAAAATAATAATTGCTCAAGGAACTTAAATATATCCATAGCAGAGTCTGGCTCTGGGATTCTGACTTAATTGGTCTGGGATGAGTTGGGCATCACAATTTCTCAAAGTGCCCCAAGAGATTCTAACGTGCAGCCTGGACTGAGATCCAGTGTCTGAGACCAACCGTTTCATTTGCAGAAGGGAAACCGAGGCCCAGAGATGAGAGTGCATTTGTTCAAGGTCAAATAGCAAATGATTGAAGAGCACTCCTTTTCTGACACTATAGGACACAAAACACTAGACTCTACTTGTATCTTGATTATTTGGTTCTGTACATCGTCACAACACCTGGTGGGGGTATTCATCACCCCCATTTTATGGATGAGGATACTGAGGAACAAAACTGTCCAGATGACTTGCCCAAGGTAAGGGCAAGAACCTAGAACACCCTGGGCCTGGTACAGGACTCTTTTAACCCCATCCCATTGTTATATACAGGTTCTAGAATGAACAGGTCAATGCTGTGAGATAGGTTCCAGGTGTAAAGGGGAGGGACTATGAGGTGACATTCTAGAAGGGTGGAGAGGGTAGGACAGGAGGCATATGACTATTCCCTCACAAACAGGGGCTGTGGGGCAGCCATGTCCTACTTCATGTCTCCACAGACTCATCCCGGTCTTCTGCCTTCTAGCCAAGGTGAGAGGGGTCTAATGGAATTGGAGGAGGCAAAGCAACTTCCCACGTGAAGTTATCTCCTGGTTCCAGGGAGGTGGAGGTTCTGCCAGGCATTTTTGGGCTGGCCCTAGTGTCAATTCTTAGAAGAAAAGCCATTCCAAAAGTCCTTGCCAATTACTAACCACTCATTTGCTCACTTAGTCATTCAACAAACTGCTCCATCACCTGCTCAGTGTTGGGAAGTGGGGGTACGGATGTGAGTAACGCTTAACGCCTCACCTCTAGACAGTCCTCTTGGGTTGGTATTAATTGCTCCTGCTCCTAAGCCCTGCCCCTCAGGGCCTCTTCTTCAGAGACCAAGAATAACATTCCATCTTATTCCTATCTCTGCAGGTGGGGCTGCTTCTCCGGGTTCGTCCCTTGGCCTCTATAGTCCTGCAGAGCCAGTGGTGGTGGCCTCTGGTGGATTAGGCCCACTGAGCCAGAAAGCCGAGCAGGTGGTACCTGCTGCCCAGGCCTGGGGCCCCACCCTGGCAGTGCCTGAAGCCAGGGTCTGCTCTGGGGGTGCTAGCTGGGAGATACCACGGAGGAAGGAGTACAGCCGATACTGCCACAAATTCCCCAGCGTGAGGCAACCGGAGAGCCTGGGCTGGGAGAATGGCTGCTCCAGAAGCAGAGTTCCCCACCTGGGTGGCCCCAGCAGGCCTGGGCCCCTGCTGCTGTGTGGGCTGCCACCAGGGGTTCTGCCGGTGCCCTCTGAGGCGGGGGGGAAGGAGGCCGGCTCCCAGCCCGACATCTGCATCCTTACCCTGGCTATGATGATCGCCGGCATCCCCACCGTGCCTGTCCCAGGCCTGCGGGAAGAAGACCTGATCCGGGCAGCTCAAGCTTTCATGATGGCCCATCCAGAGCCTGAGGGAGCTGTGGAGGGCACGCGGTGGGAGCAGGTGCATGCCCACGCAGCCTCTGGGCAGATGCCCCTAATGAGATCCAGGAGGGGCCAGCCTCCTGGCTCCTGCTTGTAGCTGGATGAAATAGCACCAGACACATAGGGTGGCTTCTCTGTATGGTTTTTGGGTAGACAGGATGGGGGTGGGGTATGGCAGGGGGCAGGTTGGGCCACTGACAAATTCTAGTTCTTCATTAGGGTTCAGACCCCAAGAAGTTTCTCTTGCTGCCACTAAGACAAGAGGTAGGTCTGATCAGATAGTTATAATTGAAATTACTTAAGTAGGCAATCCTGCTTTGAGAGTGGAGGCTCCTATATTGAGTACTTGATCAAAATTTCCTTTAAAAAAAATTTTTTTTTTTTTTGCAGTAGTAGGGATCATCTCCCTAAATTGCCTAGGCTGGCATTGAATTTGGAATCCTCCTGCCTCAGTCTCCCAAATAGCTGGGATTATAGGTGTGCATCACCACACCCAGCTTGATCAAAATTTCTTGTAAAGTCCTAAGCAATGTGAAATTTCCTCTTGCCCTAGATTTTCCAGCCTCTTGAAGGCAGGTGATGAGACGGACCATCAGCAAGGAAGGAAACTGAACACTTGGTTGAGCACCTACTAGGCATCTGGATTAGTAGAAGTCCACTCTTCTTTAATCTGGCCAACCCGGTGAAGATGCCCATTTTTACAAACAAATTGAGGTTTAGAGAGTTGAGCTGTCCTGAGTCCTACAGCTATTAAAAGATGAACCATGTTTCAAAAATAAGGCAGGGATAAACCAGATGCAGTGGTTTATGCCTGTAATCCCAGCTTACTTGGAGGCTGAGGCAACTTAGTGAGACCCTGTCTCATAATGAAAAAGAAAATATTTAAAAGGGCTGAGAATGTAGCTCAGTGGTAGAGTGACCCTGGGTTCAATTCACAGTATTGTCAAAAAAAAAAAAAGGCAGGGAAAAACCTGGATTCACATGTGGTATCACATGCCAATTCTAAATTCTGTTTCTTTCACAATATATCATAAATTGTGAGGCACAAAACAAAAAACTGGACAAGTGTTAGAATATGCAACATTTAACTTTATTGATCCCAAGATGGAGCCAGGAGAAAAATTGCTGGGAACCTGGCTCAGCCACTTTCCTGAGCAGCCTCTCCTCTGTGGGAAGGCTCCCGGGTCAACTCACCCATGGGGTGTGGTCAGGTGAGTGATCTCATGACTAGGGCAGCTGTTACCAAGCCCTGGCCCTCAAACTCAGCACCCAATGTCTTCTCTTGGATCTGGGGTTGCCTATTTTTGTAAGATCTTTGAGCTAAGAACTGTTTTTACCTTATGAAAATGTTGTCAAAACAAAACCAAGAACATACAACAGCCACTTATATGCCCATCAAAGTCTAAAATATTTACTCTCGGGCTCTTTACAGAAAGAATCTTAAAGACACATTTTACGGAGCAGACTATGGTAGAGTAGAAGACTCTTGTCCTTATTGTGGAAGCAGGGACCATGGCCGACTGAGAGCTTGAGTGTGTGAGTGTACATGTGGCACAGGAGCATTTCTGGGCGTCAGGAGTGATCAGAGTTGCACCTGCTCGTAGGGGCCGATCCAGGTGTCGGCTAGCTCCCGCAGGGTGCTGTACCGCCGCTCAAACTCCTCCTTGCTGCAGTGCTGCAAGAGTCGACCCACCTCCTCAGTTAAAAGTGTCACTGCCAGGTGCTTATCCAGGGTCTCATTCCACTTGCTGCCCAGGATGCTGTCTAGACTGGTGGCACAGCTTGCTGTCCACTGAGCTGGCAGCATGTCTGGTTGGAGCACCTGGCGGCGGGCACTGAGCATGGCTAGGATGTGGCGGCAGGGCAGGTGGAAGGCCTGGTTAAAGTAGCAGCTACAGCTGGCAGGGGGCTGCGGCTGCACCTTGTGGGTGTCCTCTAGGATCTGTATGTTCATCTTTTCTGAGTCAGAGCCGATGAGGTGCATGGATTTCTGGACCACAGCAAGCTCACCCAGGCAGAGCTGGGCTGCTGGCCCTGTGCAGATGGCATTGAGGGAGTGCTGGATGCGAGCTTCTACCAACTGCTCAACTCTGGGGCTTTCAGGGCTGGCCTCTGATGGAGGACAGTTGTTCTGGGGACCCAGGCCTAGGCTGAAGCTTGCCTTGTCTCCAGGGTTTTGCTGCATGTATCGGAACAGAGAGGCCATACCCTGTTTCTCAGATGGGGTGGTGCCAAAGAACTGACTGAGGATGCGGGTGGTAATCTCAAGGCTCTGGAAGTAGCGGCTGCTCTCGGCTCGGCTTCTCCAGCGGTGGGCCAGCCAGATGCGGTCGTTGAGCAGCCAGTGTGAGTGGAGCTCCGGCAGCCGGGATGGGGGGATGCAGTTGCTCAGGAGTGTATACAACTTCCTCAGGTTGCCTGCTGTGGCTGAGCACATGGTGCTCTGCAGGGAGGTCAGGAGCACCCTCTCCACAGGTCGTTCAAGGGACAGCTGATAGAACTTGCCCTGGAGGAACTTGCAAATGTGAAAGGCCGAGAGCAAGACCTCAGCGGTGGGGAACTCCATGGCGAGGGTGGGCAGTGGGAGGAAGTGGGGATCCACCAGGATGGTGCAGACTCTCTCCCATGCTGGGTTAAACTTCTTGAACACCTGGAACATCTGGGCGAGGCTTTCAGCATCCTCCTTGGCAGGGATGGCAAAGTAGACAGCCCGAGCTAGAGGACCCTCCAGCTGCACTCGAGGTCCATCCACCAGGAAGGTGTACAACACCTTGCCTCTTGGATTATAGGTCCGGTGGATAAATAAGATCTCTGGGAAATGGGCAAAAACATCTTGCATAAAGCAGCTTTGGTAGTTGAAGGTATCTAGCTGGGGAGTCTTGCTAACCTGGTGCAGCAGCATAGGTGGACTTGAGTCCTTAATCAGAAGCCCATTCAGCATTGTCAGGGCCATGGGAAATGTCTAAATGCTCAGGTCAAAATACTTTCTCTGGAGGTTCAAGCTTCCAGTAACTCAAGGCTTGAGGCTTAATGGTAGTTTCCAGATCTTGTTCCAAAGATGTGCCTATGGAAAGGAACAGAGGTATAAGGAGACAGTAGGGACTTGGCTCTTCAATTATTCATCTAGATAATATTTATTGCAAACTTACTGTGTCATCACTGTAAATAAAGCAAGGATATATCAGATAATGAGGGTTACAAACACCATAAAACCGAGTAATGGGAGGGAGAAAGAGTTGCGGAAGGTGGATACTTTAAGGTGATTGGAGAAGTTCTCTCTGGGGGAAGGAAGATGACACTGGAGATCAGACTGCAACAAGAGGCTAGCCACAGAAAGACATATGGTTCCAGGGGACATAAATAGGTGTAAGGCCAAAGCTGCATATAGTCTTTGGGTTTTCTTTTTTTTTTTTTTTTTAATTTTAATAGCAATCTAAATATTTGTATGGCCTTTATATTTGCAAAGTACTACTCAACATCCATTCTTTCGTTTGGTCCTGGTACACGCAAATGTAAGTGGCTCAAACTTGCTGGGGTAAGTCAGTGATCACCTTTGAAACTCAATCCCTTCCACCACAAAATGGGGTTAATGCGCATGGTTGCCCTGCTTCTAAGTAGGCAATGTTTGTTACTCAAATATTTCCTTTAAAATGAGTGTGGTGGAAATGCCTGTAATCCCAGCTACTTGGGAGGCTGAGGCAGAAGTATCACAAGTTCAAGGCCAACTGGGCAATTTAGGGAGACCCTATCTCAAAAACACAAAAAAGGGCTGGGGGTGTAGCTCAGTGGTAGAACTGAGCCCTAGGCTCAATCCCCAATACTGCATCAAGAAAAGCATCCTCTAGTTGGTCCTCAAACGGGTTATCACCCCCTTTTACAGGTGAGAAACTGAGGTTCAAAGTTATTAAGTGATCTGCCCACCATTACTGCCCGTGGATGGAAGTCAAGTATTTGGCTCGACATTCTGACTATTTCCTACAGGGTCCCAAAACCGGGAACTGAGAGGGAATGCGGGGTTTGACCTCTCACCTCTAACCCGGGCGGGAGATGGGGATGCCTGACGTTAGCGTTCGGAATCCAGCAGAGCGGAAGTCAGCCTCACGCCCCTGGGGAGCTGTGTGACTGCCGCCAGACGCGACCAAGAGCTTCACACCTCCACTCCCCCAGAAAGCACTCCCCAACAATCTGGCTCGGTCGCCATTTCCCCCAGTTGACCCTGCCTCTGACTGACCTCTAGGCTCGCCAACCACAGCGCCAGCTTTGCGGTGACTCGGGCCAATGACCTGAGGAACTCGCTTTGTCTTTGGTGCCACGGGCCAATCACAGCCCGGAAATTTCGAGGGCGGGTGCTGTTACCAGGGTTACGAGAGGCTCGGCTGGCAGGAACCAATGAAAGCCTAAGGGAGGACGCTTGCCTCTGAGCCCCGAGGCTGGAACTCTGGAGCCTCCCTTTAGGCTAGACGACTGGCTGGGGCCGTTATTATGGAAACTTCCTCAAAGGCCAAAAAACGAAAATGAAAATAAATAGCTGTGTTTTACCGAAATCTCGTGTGTATGTGTGGCAGAACTCCAAAGTCCCAGCAAATGTACTGCGCACCCTACCTTGCGGGGAAACTGAAGCCCTGTTCTCAAATTCTGCCTCCTCGTGTGTGTGTGTGTGTGGGGGGGGGGGGGGGGGGGGGGCGCGGTCAGGAACTTCCCCATTGGCGTTGTCCAGCCCAATTCCTTCCAGAATTTTCACAAGATACAGAATGGCTGTGACGTAAGGTTCCAGTGAACTAATGTAAGACTTCCATCTTTCATCTGCAGTTCCCCTGAGACAATCTTAATGATTACCGGCCTTTAGACAATGAAGATTACCAACACCAAAAGTCAGTGCTGATATCACCGCATCAAAATGTTTATAGAGAGCTGGAGGGGAAATCCAGGACCAGAACAGGCCAACATACTAATTTTTACGGATGAGTTTAGTGGGTCAAAGAAATTGATGCAAGTTGATGGCAGTCAAGTCTAGGATTCACGTTTCTTCTCTCCCAGTCTATTTGGCTTCCTCATACAATATAAGGCAACCTGAAATCAATGCTGAAGTTGGTAGGAAAAGGCAAATAGTGGACTGCTAACTCGTTGAATTTATGGTAGTAGGTTCTATTTGGCTCCACAACCCCATTAGACAACTTCCTTTACAATTAACAAATCCACCTGAAGCTGGAATGTAGATCAGTAGTAGATCATGCGTGCCTGGCATGCACAAGGTCCTGAGTTCAAAACCAGCAATACAAACTAAAAAACATACCCACCCCAAGAGTGCCCAATGCCTGATGGTAAATCAGGAGTCCTGACATGCAGTCGTCCTTCCTTGCCTGATCAATCGGAACACATTTCCCCTGCTCATCTTATTTTTTTAAAAAACTTTATTTAATATGAATAAAAATAGGTACAAATAACAGATTCTTCATAAAGAGCAGCAACAATCAAGGGTCACCCTCCTTCTCTATGTTCCTGAAAACAGGCCTTTTTACCAGGCCCATTTTATCTCATCCTATCCTGGGGTAGGGGTCCATCTCTGTAGGGAGAACACATTCTCATCTTAGGGGTTGGGGGAGAAAGAGAGGTGACCTTTTAGTATGGAGATAACTTTGGCCTTGAACAACGATGAGGTGCCCATGGAATGCCAAAGGGAGGGCTGCAAAGGGGCAGATTCACAGTGGGATTTTTTTTTAAATAATCTTTCTAGCCTTACCAAGGAAGACATTGGTCAAAACACTGACCCCTATTGTGACCTCCCCACTCTGAACTCTCACACTTCCTAGGAGAGGGGTTTGGTCAACTGTGCCAGTGCAAGTGATTCAATCCTGAATTGTGACTTCAGCAGGAGGGAGGTCCCTCCCCTTCTTCATGTTTTCCCCAGAGGAAAGGGAGGCGGCCTACATCCCTGAAGTCTCCTGGCTGCTGAATGGACTCGGGAGGCTCACAGGGATCAGCCCAGATGTCCACAATCTTGCGCAGGGTAGAATAGCGCTCTTCCAGCTCTGGTCCCTCGGTCTGCATTAGCAGGTTTGCCAGCTCTCTACTTAGGTCCTGAATCATATCGTTGCGACTTTGCTTTTCAGGTTGGTCTGTGTGTGGGATCACACCTCGGTCCTGGAGCTCCCCATTGGGCCCCAGGAGGTGCTGGTACTTCTTCTGCCATCGTCTACAAACCATGGCTTCACCTACAGGTTGCTGGTTGGTATGCAGCAGGGCCAAAATGTGCCGGCAAGGCAGGTGGTACCATTGTTGAAAGGAACAGCTGCAGCTACAGCCATCTTTGCTAACCTGGTGAGAGTCCTCTAGCAGCTGAACGTTCACCGAGGACCCGGTCATGTCCAGCAGATGGGTGGAATTCTGTACCACCTCCCACTCATTGTGGCACAGTTTGTAGGCTAGTTCAGACCCACTTTGGTTCAAGATGTCTAGCATGCCACCCAGGGAGGGCTGCACCTGGGGCTGCTGCTGCAACTGAACTAGCTGTGAGTCTGGCTTTGTCTCTTCCACAGGGAGCCTTGTGAGGGTCCCTCCACAGATTCTAAAATGCTTCTTGGTCTTTGGTAGCATGCTTGGAGGCCGGGTTCTCTTTAACTTGGAAGGAGCTGGGGGTAAGTTCTTCAAGCCCTTGGTATTAAAGAAGTCTATGTAATCCACAAAGCGGAGGATGCAGTCCAGCAGGGACTGCTGTTCCCGAAAGAGACTTGACACCTTGCTGGTGACAATGTCTAGGCTGTCCATGTAGGTATTACACGCATGGAGGCCCTTCCTTACGTGCATGTACCATAGCAGTTCACAGGAGAACCAGTGGGCCTGCAGGAAGCTGAAGAGATCTTCATCTAGCAGGGCCTGGGACATCTGACAGAGATTTTTAAGGCTGGCATCAGAAGTGACAAACACAGCCTCCCGAAGGGCTTCCTTCATGAGCCTTTTAAAGGATGGATTTGCTGAACTACGATGTAACTTCTTCTCTAAGAGCCGGGTTGTGTGGTAGATGGAAAGAAGGATGCGGGCAGCAGGGAAGGTCTCCTGCAGAATGGCCCGGTGAGGGAATGAAGGGTCCACAAAGACCACCTTGACCTTGGGCCAATCAGAGTTAAACTCTGTGAAAATGCTCAGCATCTTGGCCACAGAGGTGGCTGTCTCGGTCTTGAGCACAGCAAAATGGACTACTCGCCCTTCTCGTTCCTTGTTCTCTACTAAGAAAGCATAGAGGATGTGGCCCTGGGCGTTCTCCACGCGGTGCAGCAAGAGATTCTCTGGGAAGCGAATGAATAGGTCACTCATCTTGCTGCTCTGGAAGCTCAGCTGGTCCAGGTCTTGGCTGGTACCCACACTGAAGGAAGCCATGGAACCCTCATCTACCTTAAGTAAGTTCTTCATCACTTCTGCTATCGTAGCCAGATCAGAAGGAGTGATGCCCTCCTGCTCTGACTTTGAGGGCACTTGTACCGCATTTAGGCAAAATGATGGTTCTACTGGGGACTTTTCAGTTCTAATAAGGTGCTTCTCAAATGTGGGCAGTACCGGCTGGAGTGTCTGCAGATACACTGTCCTTTGAGATTTGCCAACGGTGTCTCCTCCAGGAATAGCGGTTTTGGAATCATAATGTACATGGTGGGTGTTAAGTTCACTGATAAAGAGTCTATCTAGTCTCTCGTTGTACCTCAGGAGCAAATATGCTGGGCACATGTTCGCCTTCCGTGTTCTCTTCCTGTTTGACTGGGTCCGAATACAGACAAATTTCACCTGCACATATCTAGGGAAGGTAGAGGTGACAGTGAGAAAGGTGCTGACTACCCCCTCTCTCTTATATGATTAAGGCCTGCAGGGATTTATACAGGCTGATGTTTCCTGGAGACCACAACCTAGTGTGGAATGGAAAGCAGCAGCTGGGTGCAGTGGCGCGTGCTGGATTTTCCAGCAGTTCGGGAGGCTGAGGCAAGAGGATCAAAAGTTCAAAGTCGGCCTCAGCAACTTAGTGAGGCCCTAAGCAACTCAGCAAGACCCTGTCTCTAAATAAAATATAAAAAAGGGCTCGGGGTGTGGCTCAGTGGTTAAGTTAAGGGTCCCTGGTTCAATTCCCAGTACCAAAAAAAAAAGATAGATTTACATGAACTCTCCAGTCCCAAAGTATTTAGCTCTTTCTTCAAGACTCCTCAACCGTAACTCCTCTTACTTTCCTCCCTAGCAATTCTAAGCCCCAGTCCTTTCATTCTCTTTCTGTTGCCATTTGTGACTGTCAACAGTTCAGTGTGTGGCAGGATCCAAGGGAAAACAGAAAAGCAGTAGCGGCAGGATGCCTGGCAGCTCTCTCCCTATTTAAAGTGTCCCCTTTGTTCCTGTGGGGTTTTGGAGCTACTACCTTCTCCTTCTCTAGAAAGCAAGGATAAAAGTAAGGTTCGAAGGAAACTAGACTAGATCAGGGTTATCAACTGAGTTCTTCAGGACCCTCGGGGGATAGGGTGTATCTGGGTTTCCCCTCAAAGAAGCAACATCTCTGGGGTTGGGGAGGTAGTTCAGTGGTAGAAAACTTAGCATATATGAGGCACTGGATTCAAGTCTCAGCACCACATATGAATAAATGAATAAAATAAAGGTCCATCAACAACTAAAAATATAATTAAAAAAGAAGGAACATGTCTGCTCACCTTTCATTTAAAGAAAAATGTCCACACCCTAATGTGTATATATGTGTGTGTGTGTGTTGGGAACTGATGGAGGGCCTCATGCATGGTGAGCATGCTCTCTACTGCTAAGCTACATCCTTCTACTACAGCCCTCTAAGAAAGTTTGACAACCACTGGGTTAGAGGAGCTTTAGGGTCCCCTTCCCTTTTCTTTAGATACTGGGGATTTAACCCAGGGGTGCTTTACCACTGAGCTACGTCTTTAAGCCCTCTTTACCTCCCAGATCTCTGGAATCATAGGCATATGCCCCTGTGCCCAGCTCTTTAGGATCCCTTCTAGCTTTGGCATTTTAGGCTAAAAGTGATGATTCAAAGGAAAGTGGTAATTAAATCGAATGTTTGTTTTTTCTCTCTCTTTCAGTACTAGGGATTGAACCCAGGACCTTGCACATGCCAGGCAAGCTCTATACCACTGAGCTATATATCCCTGGTCCTTTTTTTCTTTTATTTTGAGAACAGGGTCTTGCTAAGTTGCTGAGGCAGGCCTTGAACTTGAGATCTTCCTGCCTCAGCAGCCTGAGTAACTGGGATTGCAAACATGTGCCACTGTGCCTGGTCCTTCCTCTTTTCCTGTTCCCATTCAACCCATGCTTCAGGGTCTAACCAGATCCTACTAGTTGGTGAAGCTTTTGTGGGTGTCCTCAAGCCACATTAATTGCTCGATTATGAACTTATAGCATCTACTCTAAAAGCTTGGCAGATACTCTGTGTGGCAGTATACCTAACAGTGAGACAAGGGGGACACTGGAGGCCAGCAGCCTGGATTTGAATACCAGTTCTGCCACTCAGAAGCTGTTTAACCTGGGCAAGTCCTTTCATGTCTCTGGGTGATTAGCTCTGGGTTCAATGAGATAATCTCAGCCAAAAGAGGTGGTGCACAACTGTAATCCCAGTTACCCAGAAGCCTGAGGCAGGAGAACTGCAAGTTCAAGGCCAGCCTTGAGAACCCTGTGTCACAATCAAAAATTTAAAACAGGTCTGGGGTTGTAGCTCAGTGGTAGAGCGCTTGCCTCACACATGTAAGACACTGGGTTCAATCCTCAGCACCACATAAAATTAAATAAATAAAACAAAGGTATTATGTCTATAAACAACTAAAAAATATTTTTAAAATTTTAAAAAAGAGGGGGAAGGGCTGGGGATATAACTCAGTGGTTGTGCTTTTGCCTAATGTGCAAAGGCTTGGATTCAATCCAATACTGCAAGTAAATAAATAAATAAATGAATAAATAAAAATGAGATGACCTCATTAAGGTATTTATTAAGATTAAATGAGCCACAGGTAAAGTATTTAGCCCAGAGCCTGCTTCAGCCTTTTATTTATGTTAAATAAAAGCTAGTTGATGTATTATCACAGCTCCTATGCTCTGGAACATTCTGTGGGATGTTTGTGTAGTGCCTTTCCAATTGGATGGGGCTATCTTCAAGTGTCAGGACCAAGTTATGTATTTACACCACCTACCACAATGCTATTCCTCCAGCAGATACTTATCAATGACATACTAGATGAATGAATCATGGACCACCAGTGTGTGGGATGGGTCACACCTCTGCCTCCCCCCAGGGAGGGACACAGCCTAAGAGCCAGAGGAGAGGGGAAAAAAAAAAAAACCTCAGCTGCTGACATCACAGGGTACCACCTAGGAGCGCCACCTACACATTTCCAAACACTCGAATCCAGCTGGTCCTGTTTGCCCACCCTACAGGGCAAGTTTAGGAAAACAGGATATGTCAGCCCTATGATAACAGGGCGGAGGGGCCTGGGGCTGAGAATGTCTGCACCTGCAGTGTGCGGGTGCAGGGGTGGCACCCTCTCTAGATCTGTGCCAGAAGGGCTGGGGCAGTCCAGTACGATGGCAAGGCCAGTGAGCGGTGGGCACCGTGTGGCCTATGCCCATTTCACGAGACTTGTTTTCCACCCTCCACACCTTGTTTTTCCTGTCTTAGAAAGACGGACTGCCTTTATTTGTTTATTTTATGCAGTGCTAAGGATTGCACCCAATGCCTCACATGTGCTAGGCCAAGAGCTTGGCACTGAGCTACAGCCCCAGCCCCAGCCCCTGCCCACAACTTCTTGTGTTCACTGTATTTCACTTCCGGGGCTTTGCTCATATTGTAAATTTGTCTGAAATGGCCTTCTACTTCTTCATCTCAGAGCTTACTCATCTTTTGGGACTATGTGCAACCATCATCTTTTCTAGGAAGCCTTTGTCAAGCACTGAAGTTGGGCTCTCCCCTTCTGCTGGCTCTCCGTCTTGGCCTACTCAAGCTCATCAGGTTATATTGACCGGCCTGGGGGTGCACCTCGGTGGTAGAGCACTTGTCTAGTTTGTGTGAGGCCTTGGGTTCCACCCCGGCACTGCAAAAAACCAAAAAACTTCTATTGACATTATGTGCATTTAGTGAATATTTGTGGAGCTAATCTCAAGAAAGATACTGGTGACTACCTTCCCTCATTCCTGGCTCCATTCTTGCTAACATCCAATGTGTTTCCTTCTTCTTTTTTTTTAAATGCTGGGGAGCAAACCCAAGACCTTTGTGTATCATATAAGCACTCTACCAGTCCCACGCCCCACTTTTTTGAAAAGATCTTGTTAAACTGCCAAGACTGGTTTTCAAATGTGTGATCCTCCTGCCTCAGCCTCCCAAGTTGCTGGGATTACAGGTATGCACCACCATGCCTGGCTTGTTAATAAACTGTCTCCTTTCCATTGCTACATTTACTGAAGATTTGTTATATGCCAGGCTATATTAATCCCCTAATCTGTATCATTTTATACTAGGAAAGGAGTTCTATTACTGTCTCCATTTTATAGAGGGAGAAACAGGCTTAAGGGGGTTCTCAAGATAAGGATTCAAAATTTAATCCTCCAACTAAGACCTGAGCATCTGAGATTTGACCAAGTGTGCTTCTCTACAGCCTGACTAGTTAACCATTATGCTGCCTGTTTTCCTTCAAAAGAGATTTCTCCTTTCCCTAAATTTCCTTTTTTGCCGGCCTCATCTTGACCCTCACCACATTGATTAGGTTCAATAACCTCCTTAAAGATTTGTAAACATACTGTTCTCACTGGCATGAATTTCAAACTTAATTTATGCTAGGCTGAAGTTGTTTATATCTAAGTGCACACAGCCAAGATCTGGAAGGAATTAGCTGGTCTTAATTCCTTTCAACCTACTCTGTAGGGGTTTATATTCTCTACTGTACTAACTCCAGAGGGCAGGGAGCCAATTGTGTCTCCAGTGCCTGGCACTGCACCTGGTACATAGTAGGTGCTCTATAAACACAGTGAATGAAAGTTGAGGCATAGTAAGCTCCTCCTGTAAGACAAGTAGTATATTGGGAAGACCACTGGGGTAGAGTTCTGTCAGAGACTTGGCTCCTAGTCTCAGCACTAGTAGTTATACTCTTACTAACTATAGTTTTGGACAAACTCTTTAATTTCCAACATTCACTGAGTTCTATGCACCAAACACGGTACAGGTTATTCCACAATTTACAGAGACAAATTAGATAGTCTCCATTCTCAAAGTCTAGTGAGAGGAGAGATTATTACACAAGTAACTAGTAAAGTTAAAAATAACTGAATGGTTAGGCTTGGGGATATAACTCAGTCATGGTGTGCTTGCCTAGATGAGGCTGTTTTTGATGCCTATCTCAGTGGGGGGAAAAGCGAATGGCTAAATACACATTACGTAACACGAGCAACATACATATTCAACTGGATAAAGAGCAATCTACCCTGATTATAGGGATTGCCACATATTAACTAAAGCCTTTCATTTATTTTATTTAAGATCAGTATCCCTTGTATATAAATTGCACCTTGAAGAATGAATAGGGTTTTTTTGGGGAGGTACTGGGGATTGATCCCAAGGGCACCCTACCACTGAGCCATATCCCCATCTCTCTCATATATATATATATATATATATATATATATATATATATATATATATATACAAAATTTTTTTTTAAACTGAGGACTGAACCCAGGGGTGCTTAGCCACTGATCCACATCCCTGGCCCTTTTGTATTTTACTTAGAGACAGGGTCCTCCTACCTCAGACTCCTGAGCTGCTGGGATTACAGGCATATACCACCATACCTGGCCACCTGGCCAAATTTTTTTTTTTTTTTTTTTTTTTTTTTTTAAGACATGGTACTGTGAAGTTGTGATCTTTCTCCCTCAACCTCTAGAGTCACTGGGATTATAGGCATATGCCACCATATTCAGCCGAATAGGATTTTTATAGATAGAAAATAAGTAAAGCCACTTTAGGTAACGTAAGGAGTTACAAACAAGATTTGGGATAAGAATATGTAGAAGATTTTTTTTTTTTTTGGTGATAGTGGGGGTTGAAAGCAGGGCTTCCCTACCATTAAACTGCATCCCCAACCCTTCTTAAAACTTTTGAGAGAGAGTCTTGCTAAGTTGCCCAGGCTGACTCTGAATTTGTGATTCCTCCTGTCTCAGCCTCCTGAGTTGCTAGAATATTTTTTTTCTCCCTGATAGGTTCTTGCAATGTTGCCCAGGCTGGCCTCCTGGGCTCAAGTGATCTTCCTGTCTCAGGCTCCTGAGCACCTGGGACTACAGGTGAACAACACCATGCCTGGTTTAAGATGTGAATTTAATTCTTCTTGTCAGCCACGTAACTTTGGACATCACTTCACTTCCTCTAAGTCTTCAATTCCTTATCTATAAATATGGAAATAATGTTGATGATAGTAAAATCTGGTCTAAGAATACAATTGGCTCTCCACATCCCTGGATTCTATATCCTCAGATTTAACTAACCATGGATTGAAAATATTGGGGAAAAACTTGTATTTGTACAATGCATGGAGGACTGCAAGTTCAAGGCCAGCCTCAGCAACTGAGTGAGACCCTGTCTCAAAATTTAAATAAATAAATATAACTGGAGATATGTCTCAGTGGCAAAGCAATCTGGGTTCAATCCCCAGCACCCTCCCCCTGCCCCAAAATCACATATTATTGAACATACGTAGGTACCCCCTGGAGATTATTCCCTAAATAATACAGTATCACAACTATTCATGTTGTGTTAGGTACTAGTAAGTAATCTCCAGGTGACTTAAAGTATATAGGAGGATGTGTGTAGGTATTATGCAAATATTATGCCATTGAGCGTCCAGTGATTTTGACATCCAACTTCCCTAACTGTAATAAGTACCTGATCCAAGAATAATCAGTGCTACTTAAAATGAATTCAGTTAAAATCTGTAATAGGAACGGCTGGTTGCCAACCTAACATCCTTTTGTCCTCCTTTCCTTCCTAACAAAGAGCCAATTTTATTCAGATTGCCATTCCTCCTCCCCCACATAGCTACTACTTAGGGGTTAGTCAAAGCCAATTAAGGTAATCCCATCAGGAACGGGCATGGATACTGGCCTGATTCTAGACAAAGGAGCATGATCGGAAATTTGCAAGAAACCAAAGACTTTCTTTTTCCTAATGTGTCCTTGCATTTGTGGCATGAAGGGAGCCATCCTGAGGGTAAGCTAAGACTTGAGGTGGTAGTAGAATGGAAAGATGCAAGCAAGTACCCTGGGCCAACTTGTACCTTAATTGCAGCTAGAAACACCCCAGAAATATTTCATAGTGATTAATGGAATCAAAGATTGAGGATAACTTAACTAAAATTATAAGTTAGTACTATATTTAATAAAAGGTTATAATGTTAGCTATATGCCAATTCTTAGAATAATCAAAGAACAATTAAACCATTAACTATCTCCCCCCCCAGTAATATTTCCCCAAACACTGATACTTCATTTCCTGTCTCGCTTTTGCAACATACAAAGGTCAGTTTTATCAAGTTTCCCAAGGACTGAATTTTAATTCTTTGCAATGCAAACCTGCTTTTCAAGTTCCTATCATCTCATATCCTTGTTGATATCCCTTTTCCATTTGTTACATGGTACTGAGGCTGAAAGTTTATAATCATTACTTTTGGGACTTCACCTAGTCCTGCAACTCTTGGGAAATGTGCTGTTCCAGTTGACATGGTTTCATTCACATTGTATTATCCTGATGTTTACATCTATTCATCAGCCAGATATTAAAAACACTGACTGATAAGGGAAAAAACAAAACAAAACAAAACAAAAAAACCCCAATGTGGTGCACATGCCTGTAATCCCAGGGACTCAGGAGGCTGAGGCAGGAGGATGAAAGTTGGAGGTCAGCTTCAGCAACTTAGGGAGGCTCTAAACAACTTAGTAATACTGTCTCAAAACAAAAAATAAAAAAGGATTGGGGACGTAGCTCAGTAGTAAGTAAGAGCACTCCTGGGTTCAATCCCCAGTACCAATCCCCTCCCCAACAAAACAAAACAATCCCCCCAAAATCCACAATGCTAATGGGACTGGCAGGGATAAACAAGAGGAAATAATTACTAAATAATGAATTATAAGTAACTAATTTGTTGGCAAGACTTCTGTGTTATGCCCTTTTCTTTCCTATATAGCTTTGTGACTATGGATACATGGTTAAGGAAAACTGTACCCTGGGCAGAGTAGTGCAGGCCTATAATCCCAACTACTGAAGAAGCTGAGGCAGGAGGATGTCAAGTTTGAGGCCAGCCTGGGCAATTGAGTGAGACCCTGTTTCAAAAGAAGGAAAGAAAGAAGAAAACTCTGCTAACCAGAGTCTAGTTCAAGTGTGTGGTAAGGAATAATGAGAAAATGCCTGTAAAGTACAATATCTGGAATATGTTCCAGAAAGTGTTAAAAAATGGTAGCTATTGGGCTGGGGAGATAGCTCAGCTGGTAGAGTGCTTGCCTTGCAAGCACAAGGCCCTGGGTTCGATCCCCAGCACCCCTCCAAAAAAAAAAAAAAAAGGTATCTATTAAATTGAATGGCAATGGAGAGACAATCAGAGTACTTCATGGATTCTGAGGACTATCAATTCACAAAAAGTCTAACAAAAGGAAAACACAACAGTCAAAAAATATGAAAGAGTAAACTGCATACTGCATATAAAGTCACTGACTTCCCAGTTGATAGGGATGTTAAAGAAAAATGAAAGAGGCCACAGTTTAGATATATCTGTGATATTGTGAAATACATACTTGCTCTTTGTCCTGTTTCCTGACATGTAACTCCTAAAATACTTGAATTCTCCAAAGTGATGTGTCTTTATGTATGCTAATGAGTTGACCACTGAATGCTGGCAACTGGCTGGGGACTGGGTTACTGGAAAAACCTAAAGCAGATTAAAGCCAGGCTGGATGTAGGCCCACATCTGTAATCCCAGAGGTGGATACCAGAGGACTGCAAATTCAAGACCAGCCTGGGTAATTTAGCAAGACTCTGTTTCAAAATAAAGAGGGCTGGAGATTTAGCTTAGTGTTAGAGGGCCCCTGGGTTTAATCACCAGTATTGGGGAAGGAAAAAAAAAAAAAAAGAAAATTAATCAGCTATACACAAAACAACTTTAACACCTCTACTTGCTGTAAAAAGAATGTTGAGAAAAGGGTCAAAACACTTCCTCCTCCATGCTTTATAAACTGTGCTGTGAGTGCTGCTAGTGGGCTATCTCACTAAAGTGGATTTTGAAGTCTCTGTTCCCAAATTATTCTTTTTCACAATAAACTTTGTAAGAATTGTCTAACTCGATCTGATTTTATTTTTATTTAAAATTTTTTTAGATGTTGATGGATCTCTATTTTATTCATTTATTTATATGTGATGCTGAGACTTGAACCCAGGGCCTCACACGTGCTAGGCAAGTGCTCTACCACTGACCCATAACCCCAACCCTGATTTTATGTTTGATTGGAACTTTTAGTCATTTAGTGCTAACTCCTGTGGTACTATTTTTTTTTTTTTTTTGGGGGGGGGGGGCGGGGGGTGGTTTACTAGGGGTTAAACCTAGAAACATTCCAGTCCTTTTTATTTTTTAATTTTGAGACAGGGCCTCACTAAATTGTTAAGGCTATAGGAGGGAGTCACAGTGTCTGGTGTCATTTCTTTAACTCTCTTTAAAGCACCTACCACTTTCTATCATGTACTGTCGATAAGGCTGAAGCAAATATTATTGAGTATTGTTTCAGCTACTACAGTCATTTTCTTATTTAATCCTCATTTTATAAAGGATGAAACTCACTGAGGTTAAGTGTTGTCTAATGTCAAGGGCTATTTCTCTGACTTGGGAGTTCTCACCTTGAACCATTATGCCAGCTTTCCCAGAACTTGAATGAATACAAAATCTACCTGTACATCTGCCATAGCCACCCATGTAACATTTACACTATTATTTTCTAACAGTTTTCTTTAAATCAGCTTACTTCCTTTACTGTTTCACAAGGAACTTTATGTTTATATATTGACATAAATATTTTCTGTTGAAATCATCACCCTAGTCACTCAGTAGTGAGCATATTTGGCTATGGAAACATCTGCTAAATTACCTCCTAAAAAATGTTTCCACCATCTGCCCTTTTCTCTGAAAGCAGCACTTATTCCCAAACATTCATATATTACTCAAAAAGTCCAAAACACACACTGTGAGCTCCGCACAGAGCCAGTGTACAATACATGCAAGAATATCCTTTAAAACACCCCAACCAAAGAGAAAAAAATAAATAATACAACCAACCAGCAGTCAAGTCAACTTGTCTCTGCTAAAGGCCAGAGCTGTTCAAGGGGTCAGGGGGAGGGCTAGTTCAATCTATGATTGTCTTCCAGGGTAGAGCTCAGGATTTTCTCATTTTTGTTCCTCAACTCAGTGCTAGGTCATTGGTAAATACCCTCTTCCTACAAGTTCATTGAAGGAATAAATGGATAAGTGACACTGGAAAGCCACTGGAAACTGCCAGGTGCAGTCGCACATGCATAAGGCAGAAGGATTGCAAGTTCAAGGCCAATCTCAGCAACTTAGTGAGACCCTAAGTAACTAAGACCCTGTCTCATAAAAATAAAAAGGGCTGGAGATGTATCTCAGTGGTAAAGCAACCTGGGTTCAATCCCCAGTACAAATAAATTTAAAAAAGGTAAGTATTGGAAACCCAGTACAACAGTTAAGAGCTTTCAGTTGAACACCTAAGGCTTTCTTACAGTTTCTTCACATCTTCCCCTTCTATTTGTTGACATCCCCTCCTTTCTGCCCACTCCCATTCTTATGGCTTTGACTGTATTAAATTCAGATTCCCTTGGCTAACATTCAGATAGCTCTGGGGATGAGGATGCTTCTGTCACAGGTTCATTTATTATTTCCCTTTTCTGGATCCTAACTCTATTTATTTTGGTACTGGGGATTGAACCCAGGTGCATTTTTCCACTGAGCTACATTCCCTAACCCTTTTCACAATTTTTTATTTTGAGACAGGCTCCTGCTAGGTTGCTGAGGCTGATCTTGAACTTGTAATTTTTCTGCTTCAGCCTCCTACCTGGCTAGGATTATAGGCATGCAGCATCATACCTGGCTTAGGTCTTGACTATCTATCCTTGCTTCTGCTCTTCTTTATTTTTATTTGTTTTTCAATGTGGTGCTGGGGATTGAACCCAGGGCCTTGTGCTTAATAGGCAAGCACTCTACAAACTGAGCTATATCCCCAGCTCCTTTGTTTTTACTTTTATGTGGTGCTGAGGACTGAACCCAGGGCCGCAAGTACACAAGGTGAGTGCCCTGTCACTGAGCCACAACCCCAGCTGGTGCTCTTCTTTTACTGTATCTCTCCTTTCCTTCTTCATTTTTCTCAAACATGTGCAACTCAGAAACAACCTTCAAAGAGTAGAACAAAGAGTTAGAAACTATTTGTCTCTTAACAGTTGACTTTTCTTGGCTCTGTCTCATCAGCAAAATAACAATGCTATTTATGGAACATTTTCTATGTGCTTGGCCCTGTTGTAAGCACTTTAGAGATAATAATTTGTTTAGTGGCAATAACAAAACTTGCCCCCAACAAGTCTGTTCAGAGGACAATGTCAGATAATGAAGCTGAAAGTGCTTTATAAACTATCGCCACATGATGCCAGGGATAACAGTGTTCCTTTCTGATCAAGAGCTTGCATTGGGCTGGGCATGGTGGGGCACTCTTGTAATCCCAGTGACTTGGGAGGCTGAGGAAGGAAAAACAAAAATTCGAGGCCAGTCTCAGCAACTCAGCGAGACGCTGTCTCAAAAAATTGAATAAAGGGCTGGCGATATGGCTCAGTGGAAGAGCGGCTTGCCCAGCATGTGCAAGGCTGAGGGTTCAATCCTCAGCACTGCCCCCCACCAAAAACCACCTATAGATAGAGCTGGGGATGTAGTTCAGTGGCAAAGCACCCCAAGTTCAGTCCTAAGTACCTCTGCACCGACGCAGTGTTCCTCCAGCACTGCCACCAATCCCACCCAGGCAGACTGTTTCCCCATCATCTCACTATTCAGAGCCCTGCACTTGGCTTTGGAGCCCTTGCCTCTATTTTAAGGGAATAATTATTTCTGTGACTAGAGTTTTACATTTGTTTCCCTGACTAGAGAGGAAGCTCCATGGCAGCAGGGACCCATTTTACCTTTTGCCCCACGTACTTCCAGTCACTAGCATGGAGCAACTTTTCAGGAAACAATTGCTAACATCTGTGAAATCAATAAAAATCAAGTCAACTAAACACTGATACAATGGAATAAACAATGTGGAATCATCTCTCAATACGCTGATAAGTGAGAAAAATTCAGAAGAATAACTATAAATAGTATGCTGACACTTGTGTTAAAAAGAAAAAATCAGGACCAGGCGCAGCAGCACATGCCTGTAATCCCAGCAGCTTGGGAGGCTGAGGCAAGAGGATCAAGAGTTCAAAGCCAGCCTCAGCAAAAGCAAGGTGCTAAGAAACTCTGAGATCTTGTCTCTAAATAAAATACAAAATAGGGTTGGGGATGAGGCTCAGTGGTTGAGTGCCCCTGAGGTCAATACTGGGTACAAAAAAAAAAAAGGGAAAATTAGGACTGGAGATGTAGCTGTGTGGTGGAGTGTTCACCTAGCATGTGGAAGGCTCTGGGTTCAATCCCAGTACCATAAATGAGGGCCCTGGTTTTGAACCCCAGCATTGAAAAGCACACAAGCACGCGCGCGCGCACACACATGCATATATAACATGTGCTTTGTGTTCAGGGTCAGTGTCTCAGGAGGTAACCCTGGTAGCCTTCTAAATAGTGTAGTGAAAATGACACTGAACTTTACTCTTCTGTACTGTTTGAAAAAAATTTTAAAGATTGTTTTTGAGCTATACCCCCAGCTCCGGCTTGAGCTGGAGATATAGCTTAGTGGCAGAACACTTACCCAGCATGCATGAGGACCTGAATTCAATCCCCAGCAACACACACACACACACACACACACACACACACACACACACACGTCAAAACCAAACCAAAACAACTCATTCAGATTTCATTATTCATACTCAAAAACAAAAAACAAAAATAAAACTAATCCCAACTCTCTTGGTCCCTCTAATTTTCTTTGCTGCTGTTCCAGCGTGAATCCTTCCTTCTTGCCAAGCAGGTCTCCTTGCTGCTTTCTTTTGGTGGGTTTGTGTAAACATAAACCACCACTGTTTTATAACAGAAGCATATCATGTTAACATCAGCACTAATTCACACTAGGATGTCAATTCTCCTGTGGTACATAGAATGACCCCTCCAAGATGTCCTTATCTGAAGTTGGTCATGGTGGTACGTGTCTGTAATCCCAGTCCTCAGGGGGCTGGGGGGGGGGGGGGAATTGCAAGTCCCAGGCCAGTCTCAGAAATTAAGCAAGGCTCGAAGCAACTTAGTGAGACCCTGTCTCAAAATAAAAAACTGGCTAGGGATGTGACTCAGTGATTAAAAGCCCCTGGGTGATATATATCTGTAAACCTGTGAATGTGTTAGGTTACATAGCAAAGAGGAATTGAGGATCCCATCAGGCCAGGCACAGATGTGCACTCCTGTAATCGCAGCTACTCAGAAGGTTAAAGCAGGAGGATCTAAAGTACAAGGTCAGCCTGGGAAACTTAGTAAAATCTTGTCTGAAAATAAAAAACAAGGGATTGGGGTTGTAGCTCAATGGTAGAGCACTTCCTAGCTCAAGTGAGGCACTGGGTTTGATCCTCAGCATCATATAAAAATAAATAAATACATAAAATGAAGGTATTGTGTCCATCTACAACTAAAAAATATTTTAAAAATAAAATAAAAAGGTCTAGGGATGTAGCCTAGTGGTAAAACATCCCAGGGATCAATCCCTAGTACTGGGGGGTGAGAATAAGGGGACCAAAAGATTTCTATCAGATGGTTTTGAAATATGGAAATTGGCTGGAATATAGTTCGTGGTATAGGGTGTACTTGCCATGTGCAGCCCTGGGTTTGATCTAAAAGAGGAAAATTATCTTGAATTATATGGATGGACACAATATAATCACAAGTGGAGAGGAAAGCCAAGTGCAGTGGCATCCCTGCTACTCCAGAGCCTGCGACGGGAGGTTCAGCCTGGACATCTCAGACCCTGTCTCAAAATAAAAAAATAAAAAGAGATTGGGATATAGCTCAGTGGTTGTGTAAACTTGTAATCCCAGCCTAGCAAACATTCAAGGCCCTGGATTCAATCCCCAGTACCAGGGGGGGGAAAAAAAAAAAAAGTGGAAAGGAAGGCATAAGAAGGAAATCTGAGATGGAGGTTCGAGACAAGCAAGGTCAGAGTGATGTCATGTGAAGACTCAACCCTGCAATTTCTAGCTTTGAAGATGGAGGGAGCCATGAGCCAAGGAATGTGGACAGCCTCTAGAAGTCAGAAAAAAACAAGAAAATAGATCCTCTTCTGTGGACTCTAGAAATGCAGTCCTGCAGATACCCTGATTTTAGTTCAGTGAGATCTGACTTCTAACCTAGGGAACTGTTTTAATACTTTTGTATGCTGGGTGGGGATGGTGACCAGCCTTAGTAATTTAGCAAGACCCTAAGCAATTTAGTGAGATCTTGTCTCAAAATAAACAATAAAAAGGTCTGGGGATATGGCTCAGTGGTTAAGCACCACTGGGTTCAGTCTATAGTACAAAAAAAAAGTGTTAATTTGAGCCACTAAATTTGTGGTAATTTGTTAGAGCAACAAAATAGAAAATGACTGCAGCTCATGACAACTCCTCATATTTGTGGGCCCAGCTCAAGACTCCTCTTCTCTCTCTTTTCTAGTGCAGTTAGTTTTCTTTGAAGTTCCTGCAGCACCCATTTCCCTGAATCACATGTTTAGCACTTGATAATTCATTTTTTCAATAAAAATTAGATGGCTGCTATAGCCACAATCCATGCTAGATGATGGTCTGCCTCAAGGGTGCTTAGGGGTAACTGTGATTTGGGGTTTTTTTGGTATTCTTCTCATTGCTTACAGGGTGTTATGACATGATGAAGCCCAAATACCTCACAATGGTAACTCAAGCCCCTTCAGAGAGATTGCAACTAACTTCACCTCCTGCCAAGTATGGAGGCCCACAGTTTCTCTAACATGCCACCTTCTTTCACATGTCTGCATCTTTGCTCTGACAGGTCCTTCCGCACAGCTCTTTCTGGTCAAACTCCTCCAGGATACTCAGTAATCAACTCAGTAATTACTCTACTTTAGACCTCTACATTCATTCACCCTGGGAAGCCTTCCCCACCTCCCCAGCATCTGTCCCTTCTTTTTTTGCGGTACTGCGGTTCGAACTCAGGGCCTTGTGCTTGCGAGGCAAGCACTCTACCAGCTGAGCTATCTCCCCAGCTGTCCCTTCTTTTGTGTATCTCTCTTGAAGCATTCATCACATGCCTTTATGGTTCCACGACACCACAATCCATGGATGTTCAAGTCCCTTATATAAAATGGTGTAGTATTTGCATGTAAATTGCCCTATACTTTAAATCTCTAAATTACTTATAATACATAAGACCATGTGCTATGTAAATAGCTATATGCTGCATCGTGTAGGGATTGAGAAGGGGTGTTCATTAGACACAATTTTTTTTTAAGTATTTTGATCCTGTACTGGTTTGCTCACTTGAGTCCCAGTATACTTCATACCTTTTTTTTTTTTTTTTGCAGTAACTGAAGAGCAAAACCAAGTCGTGTGCATGCTAGGCAAGCAATCTACCACTGAACTTCAGAATAGTGGCAAAAGATAATCTGCTTCCCAAGTTGGTGAGCTTTGGCCAAACATCTCCATCCAGAGCTCAAACTTAAGATATACTTTGACTCTCAGCATTGGCTCATGTGGTATGTGTTCAAGTTTCAATGGATTTCTAATTTCTAACAAGTGGAGAAATTATGTATTCTGGATTTCTGACAACAAAATTTTAGCAACACCAGATCTTCACTTTCACGTGGCAGTCATCAGCTGAGTTGACTAGATGGGGCCTGCTTCTCATTTCGCACTATTCACATTTCTGTTGTACCTAGCACAAAGTCCTGATATTGGTTATTTCCTCTTCCTTTTTCTTTTTTCCTTCAGGTACTAAGAGTGCTTTACCACTAAGCCACATCTCCAGCCCTTTTTAATTTTTATTTTGAGAAAGGATCTTGCTAAATTACCCAGGCAAGCCTTGAATTTGTGATCCTCCTGAGTGGCTGGGTTTATAGGCCACCCAGCCATCCTTCTTCTGTATTTTTTGTTACAGGGAGGTTGAACCCAGTGTGGTTTTACCTTAAGCCACATCCTCAGTCCTTTTTATTTTTATCTTGAGACAGTGTCTCACTAAATTGCTTAGGACCTCATTAAATTGTTGAAGCCTCCAACTTGTGATCCTCCTGCCTCAGCCCCCAAAGCACCTGGGATTACAGACACTTGCCAACCATGCCTGGCCATTTTGGTTTTCTTTAAATGAAATTAAAGCTTGAATTTTCTTATTGAAAACAGGTGCTTTACCACTAAGCTACACCTCCAGGCTTCTTAAAAAAAAGTTTTATTTTGGGCTGGAGGTGTGGTTCAATGGTAGAGGCTTGCCTAGCATGAGTGAGACACTGGGTTCGATTCTCAACACCGCATATAAATAAGTAAAATAAAGGTCCATTGACAACTTAAAAAAAAAAAAAAAAGTTTTAAATTGTACAAACTGGCCTTAAACTTGTGATCCTCCTGCGTTAGCCTCCCAAGTGACAAGATTAAACTTTCTTAACAGAAGGCTGTTTGCCTGAGCCCTGAAGACATTTGAGTTTTCAATTTATCCTAGCTTTTAAACCCATTTCCTCCTCTGTCGAATGAAAAGAATAAGATTTAACTATAATTCTTTAAACAGCTCTGTAATGCAAAGCATGGAGTAGACCAACGCTACCTGAGAGGTGGAAAGAGTTGGAAAAAACGGCTCTCAGGAGCTCAAGAACTATTTACCAAATGAATGAAGGAAGGAAGGAACTAACCAACCAATTGTCATGTTAATGCTTTGTAAGGGGAGACCAGATGAAGGGAAAGATCACCTAGGCGTTTTCTTCCATTTGTGAAGGCCACACTTTGGGCGTGGGGTACTGCAGAGGCTCAAAAACACTGGGAGAAACTGCAGTTGTCACGATTGCCAGAAAAGCTTGTGCATGAGGCAGTGCGTGCAAATGAACTGGGTGACCCGAAAGCCATGCCTGTGGAGGTTTCCCTCTCTTTTCGTAAGGCACACAGCAATGCTCAAGGAGTGCCTGTTCCGGGACCCGGACGCATTCCCGCCTCCCCTGGGCCGCGCCTCCTCCCCACCTTCCTGCCGCGCCCCGCCCTTACAGGATGTCCTCGCGGATGGTGGTGCCGTGATTGAGGTTGTGGAAGCGGACGGAGACGCAATCCCTGAGAATGAAGGAGCACCTGTTCTCCTTTTTGTAGGCGCTGAAGCACTCCTTGAAGTCCTCGTAGGTCTTGAAGCAGCTGCCCAGCTCCATGGCCGTCCCCTGGACCCACGCCAGGAGATAGCCCCCGCTGGGGCCCAAGATCACACCAGGGGTCAAAGGTCACACTGAGTGTCCACCGGCTGGCATGGGCCCAGGACTCCTTAAGGGGCGGACCCAACCGGGTGGCCTAGTGCGGAATTCAGGAGGTACCCGAGGCCGTACCCAGTTATCAGGGGCTGGGGGCGTCTTTGCTATCTGACAGAAGGGAAATGACACTCAGCCTATATTATCCAGATCCAAGGTTCCGCCTCCTTACTGGTATACCCAATCACCCACGGAATTCCCAGACTGGCATTTGTTTGCTCCAATAGCTAGATAGGGACGGCCACACCCACTGGACAACTGACATGAACTCCGACCAATCATAGCCTGCACTCAATCACAGGACTCTGCCGGGGACTTCCGGTAGCGAAAGCAATCTGCCGGAAGCGCCGGGATCCTATGTAGGTCTCCGTGTGTCCTGCCCAGAGTAGTGTCCCGGCCCGCGGCAAGGAAACAAGATGTCGTCCCCGCAGGTCCTGGATGATGGGCAGGGCAGTGGCGACAGCGGCGATCCCTCTGGGGACCTCCGTAGCGTCCTGGTCACCAGCGTGCTCAGCCTCGAGCCGCTGGACGAGGATCTCTTCAGGTAGCTGGCCGCACCTGCTCCGCATCCCTCCTTTAGGACCGAGACTCCTGATCTCAACTGTCGCCACCGCATGGCCCCCAGCTCCGGGAATAGAACGGGCTTTGTGCGAGGTCCGAGATCTGCCGTTAGGAGAGAACTTGTCCCTGACAGCTGGCCTCGCTGACAACTAGGAGGTCTTGGTGGTCTGGGCACATAAAATGGGGACTGAGACACCCTATTCGCCCGCCTGCCCAGACCCTCCACTGGACGAGCCAATCCAGAGTGGGCAGTGATTCGCCCAAGGGCACACAGCTGATCAGGCCTAAAACCTATACACAGCTCCCTGCGAACTCGCTACTCTTTTCCTTTCACATACCCCATCCCCAGCACCATTTGCTGGGGTCTGGTAGCTCATTACTCATTTTGAGGCCTGAGTTTCCTTCCCAGCATCACTTTTATAACAGCTTTGACCACCAAAGCTCCCACTGGCTTTATTGGAAGCTGTCTTCGATCTCCCTTCCTTCCCACTTAAGGAATTATAATTCACTTGTTGCGGGGGGGGGGGGGGGGACACTTTATTTGCAGTGCTGTTTATGGAAAACGATAAACTCAGGCTGGATAGGGGGAGGCTTTAGCCTCCACAAGCCATGGGCCTCCTACACTGAATAAATCTTTTTACTTCTAGGGCCCAGCCAGGCCTTTTCACTTCTGGGGCCAGATCACAGTATCCTTGTCTGTATAAAATTTTACAGCCTGAGAGACATAGACTTGATGCCTCTGAGGGCCCTTCAGATCCTAGTTCTGAATCTAGATATTGGAAGAAATAGGCTGTTGCATTTGGGGGTGTAAGTGGCAGACCTTAATACAGCCCACCCCCTGCTCAGCTCTTGGGGTTCATTTTGGTCCATTCAAGGCCCTGAGAGACTTCTGCCTTACCCTGGTTTGAAAGAAACACTAGATGTGAGATCAAAAGGCCCAGGCTTGGGATAAACTCTTCGAAACTGTCCATATCACTTTCAACTTCTGATTCCTATTCTCTTAGTGTAAAGTAAGGGAGTCATTTCATTCCCCATAGCTAGAGTCCACAGAAGGATTTGGGTGGTCATAAAAGCTGTGAAATTTTATACAGTGTGGTGAAGATATTTACCTGGGGGAAGAGTTCATGGCTTTCAGCAGATTCTTTAAACCCCAATGAGGATAAGAGATCCTGCATTAGAGGCTCATCAGAGTCCCACAGAATTTGGAGCAGCCTTCAAGTCTTTCCCACTTTCCTCCTCTCCCCACAGAGGAAGGCATTACTGGGTTCCCACCACCCAGCGGCTCTTTGGGGGTCAGATCGTGGGCCAGGCCCTGGTGGCTGCCGCCAAGTCTGTGAGTGAAGACGTCCACGTGCACTCCCTGCACTGCTACTTTGTTCGGGCAGGTAAATCCCGGCACCCTGGTCTTGCCTCCCACTCAGCCCTGGTGATCCAGCAGACACTTCTCTCTGGCTTTGGGGGCTGACTGAAGAGAAAGGGTAAGAGATGGGGGAAAGGAGAGAAGGGAAAGGAGGAGGGGGAAGAGAGAAACAACCCCTTGCCTAGAGAGGAACTAGGTCTGGGGCCAAGAAAGAACCTCGAACCTCACACCCTCTGAGACTCACTGGGTATTTGTTCTTTGGTTCCTGATGACACAAGACTTTGTTGCTTAACTGCTCCCAGGGGTCTTTTGTTTTTCGTTTTTTATACACCATCTGGTGCCAAGACTGTGCTACAATCTCAGAGAAGTGTTTTTAACCTTTGCTAGAGGATTGGCAGCAGGCAGCCTGAGTTGGAGAAGGGTGGAGAAGAGAGATCTAGGGCCACTTCAGTTTTGCAATAATTTGCAATGTGACCTTCAGTGAGATTACCTCCCTCCCCTGAGGCTTGGTGTATTTCATCTGTGAAATGGGGGAGGGATGAGAGCTCAGGTACTTTAGTGGTATGACCTCCGTAGGTGCTTACCCTTCTGGGGTCAAATGAGGGAGAGTAATTAAAAATCCATGCTCTCTAAAAAACGCTCAACAACAAAAATCTTACTTTTCCTCTTTCCCCGTCTCAGTTTACCCCAGTTTCAAGTACCATTATCTTCAGCATAGACCCACCAGCTGAGAAGATTTTGTCAAATTTTACAATATGTGCTGAGCATGGTGGTACATGCCTGCCTGTAATCCCAGCCACTAGGGAGGCTGAAGCAGGAGGATTGCCTCAGCAATTTTCTGAGACCCTGTCTCAAACTTAAATAAAAAAAGGGGACAGGGATGTAGTTCAGTGGTACAGTATACACTTTTATCTGGTCCCTCATTTTCTTGCTTGTCCCTCCCAGATAGTCATTGCTGTAAAGTATTTGAATATTTCCCTCAGACCCAGCCTAGTTCTCACTTTGTGCTAGCTGTGAGTAAATATGTATTTAATTACTTCAATTTGATTGTAAGCTCCAGAAGTGCCAGCCTTTTTATATTGTAATCCTTCTGGCCTAGAGAAATACCTGACTTGTTTTGTGGATGTGGGCGATACTTGAACTCTCTGAATCTCTCTGTGATGAATTCTGAGTCATGGCAGGTAAATATCTAGTGCAGGGCTTGGCATGTCGCCAATTTTCCATAAGTAATAACTATCATTATTTCTTGATAATGAACTTATGGGAGTAATTTAAATATGCATGATATAGAGCACAGCCATGTACATTATCTTCTTTAGTCCTTTTAGTCAATGTCTTTTCTTTCTTGTCTCCGAACTGGGGATTGAACCCAGGAATGCTTTACCACTGAGGTACATTGCCAGTCCTTTTTTTTTTTCTTTTTTCTTTTTCTCTTTCCACATTTTACCAGACAGACCTTTCTATATTTCATTTTGAGAGAGGGTCTCACTAAGTTGCTGCAGTTGGCCTTGAACTTGTGATCCTCCTGCCTTTTATTTTGATTCTAGAATCAGCCAATACTTCATTCCATAAAACTGAAAGAGTGCTCCAATGAGCTGAGCAGAGACTGGTTTTATAGACCTAGAAAGGCTGAAGAGGGGCTGGGGTTGTGGCTCAGTGGTAGAGCACTTGCCTCAAATGTGTGTGAGGCACTGGGTTTGATTCTCAGCACTGCAGATAAATAAATGACTAAAAGGTCCATCAACAACTATATATATAGTTTTTTTTTTTTTAAAGGATGAAGAAGAGACACAAAGAATAAAAAGCACATCAGTCATTTCAAAGCTACTTTCCTTGGGGCTGGAGGTGTAGCTCCGTGGTAAAGCACTTGTCTAAGGCCCTGGGTTCCATCCCCAGTGTGCAAAAAAAAAAAAAAAGTTACTTTCCTTGTAAGGTATGAACAGGGAAATAGCAATAGAAAAATAACTTATTTAAATGGTGGACTTTTCTTCTTTTTTTTAATACTGGGGATTGAACACAGGGACACTTTACTGAGCTATATCCCTTTTTTAGTTTTTTGGGTTTTTGTTTTTTTTTTTTTGGTGTGTGTGTGTGTGTGTGTGTGTGTACACCATGGATTGAACCAGGGACGCTTAACCACTGAGCCACATCTTCAGCCTTTTTTATTTTTTATTTTGAGACAGGGTCTCACTGAGTTGCTTAGGGCCTCACTAAGTACTGAGGCTGTCTTTGAAACCTGCGATCTCCTGCTTCAGATTCTTGAGCTGCTGGGATTCCAGGTGGGCGACACAGTACCCAGCTCCTTTTTAGTTATTTTGAGACAGAATCTCACCCTGTTGCTAAAAGCCTCACTAAGTTGCTGAGGTTAGCCTTGAACTTGTGATCTTTCTGCCTCAGTTTCCCTAATATCTGGGATGATGGACCTGTGCTACCACACCTGGCAGGAAAATAACTTTTTGGTTAACCTCAGGTTACCTTTTCTCTGTAAGTGGATTAAGGGAACTTCATTATGCAAATTGAAACTGACTTGTTTGGGAAATCTGGCTCTCTTTTACTTCTGGTTTCTTTGAAAATCAGATGAACAGCTTAATTTTGTTTTTGGTAACTTGGAACTTCAGCAAGAGTAACTCCATTTAGAATTTTTTTTCCTTTTGGTTATTTTTCATTTTTTAAAAAAAAATATATATTCTCCATTTAGAATTTTAGTCTGGTCTGTTGGGGCCCAGTATGAGAACCTAGTCCAAAACAGTGACCTTCCGTAGTGTTTGTTTAAAAATAAACACGAAACTGGGCTTGGTAGCACATCCCTGTAGTTCCAGTGACTCTGGAGGCTGAGGCAGGAGGATTGCAAGTTTGAGGCCAGTCTGGGCAAGTTAGTGAGATCTTGTCTCAAAGTAAGTACTGGGAAGGTAGCACACTGATAGAGCACCCCTGGGTTCAGTTACCAGTACTGCCAGTACCAAAACCAAGACCAAGACAAACAACAACAACAAAAAACCAAACACTCAAACAAACAAAAAACCAGGCTAGGGCTAAGGCTTATTGTTACAGTTTTACATAACATTTAGTTTTGAGTTTCCTGGCTGCAAGACAAAAAGGGACGCTTTCTTATCAGTTTATGATGTGACCCCTCTACTGGATATGTCAAATATAATCAGTGTTTCAAGGGGTGGGGGTTGTAGAGGTTCAATCCTCAGCACCACATAAAAATAGCTAAAAATAAAACAATGGTATCGTTGTATATCTACAATTAAAAAAGATTTTTTTAATGTTTCAATGGTTTTTTAGGGGGGAGGGTACAGGAGATTGAACTCAGGAGTACTTGACTACTGAACCACATCCCTAGCCCTATTTTATATTTTATTTAGAGATGGGGTTGCACTGAGTTGCTTAGTACCTCACTTTTGTTGAGGCTGGCTTTGAACTCGTGATCCTCCTGCCGTAGCTGCTGGGATTATAGGCATGAGCTACTGCATCTGGCTTCAGTTATATTTTTAAATAAAGGATGGCAGGCTGGGGTCTCTCTTTTTTTTTTTTTTTTTTGATTTTTTTTTTTTATTGTAAACAAATGGGATACATGATGTTTCTCTGTTTGTACATGGCATAAAGGCATACCATTTGTGTAATCATAAATTTACATGGGGTAATGTTGTTTGATTCATTCTGTTATTTTTTTCCCTTCCCCCCCACCCCTCCCACCCCTCTTTTCCCTCTATACAGTCCTTCCTTCCTCCATTCTTGCCCCCTCCCTAACCCTAACTCTAACCCTAACACTAACCCCTCCCACCCCCCATTATGTGTCATCATCCACTTATTAGCGATATCATTCGTCCATTGGTTTTTTGAGATTGGCTTATCTCACTTAGCATGATATTCTCCAGTTTCATCCATTTGCCTGCAAATGCCATAATTTTATCATTCTTTATGGCTGAGTAATATTCCATTGTATATATATATACCACATTTTCTTTATCCATTCATCAGTTGAAGGACATCTAGGTTGGTTTCACAATCTGGCTATTGTGAACTGAGCAGCTATGAACATTGATGTGGCTGTATCTCTGTAATATGCTGATTTTAAGTCCTTTGGGTATAGGCCAAGGAGTGGGATAGCTGGGTCAAATGGTGGTTCCATTCCTAGTTTTCTAAGGAGTCTCCACACTGCTTTCCAGAGTGGCTGCACTAATTTGCAGCCCCAAGGCTGGGGTCTCTTGATCATTTATCATAGCAATTCTTTTTCTAAAAGCATGTTAATCATTTGGGTTTTGTTTTATTTAGTTTTTCTCTACAGAGGTAAAATAATGTACAGCGGTCATTTGACTTAGTATAAACTTAGACCTTGGGGAATCCAGAGCAGGAGTCAATAAATATTCTAAAAAGGGCCAGCTGGTAAATATTTTGGGTTCTGTGGTTGAAAGCAACTATAGACAATAGGTAAACAAATGAATATTACTGTATTTCAGAAATTTGTATTTTAAAGCATTTGTTTCCTTTTCTATTCAATGGGGATAAGACCCACTTTGCATCGCCACTGTGAGACCAACACACAAACAGCCTCTTACCTAATGCTGCCTGGCATGTCCCACTTAGTCCATAACCATTGCCTTCCTTTCTTCTGTATGCTCCATGATCTATCTGCTCTGGTCCAATAGGAATGTCCAAGATTAGGCCTGGAATTCATACTGAAAGATCAGTCACAGTGCTGAAAGTTCTGTGATCCTCCTAAGGGAATGTGCATTTTAGCTGCACCCCAGGGTGCAGTGGTAGGCAGAGGGGACTTCCTTCCCAGTCCCTGCAGTCAGATTGCACATGGATCTCTATCTAGCATCTGGACTCTTGGTAAACATTCCTCAAAGGCCTTTGATATTGAGGAGCTACTATTCTGATAAAAGCACCCCTGTGTGGGTGGCACATACCTGTAATCCCAGCAGCTTGGTAGGCTGAGGCAGGAGGATCGGGAGTTCAAAACCAGCCTCAGCAAAAGTGAGGCGCTAAGCAACTCAGTGAGACCCTGTCTCTAAATAAAATACAAAACAGAGCTGAGAATGTAGTTCAGTGGTTGAGTGCCCCTGAGTTCAATCTCCAGTACCTCCAAAACAAACAAAAAGGGCTGGGTACTCAGTGATTAGGCACCCCTGATTCAATTCCTGGTACAAAAAAAAAGTGCCCCCATGGCAATGCCTGATAGCCAGGCGAACCAGGCAGGCTTCAGTGATATTTCTTACTGTTGAGTGAGCCCCAATGCCTGGTTGATTTGGCGTCAGACTGGGGTGCAGAAGGCAAACTGCTCAGATCTGCCTCTTTCATCTGGAAGTTGAAAAGCTTCCCAAGATGTCTGCTGACCCACACATCAGCATTCCCCAAGGTAAGCTTGACTCAGAGAAAGTGAGGGACTTTACAGAGAGTAGGGTGGCAGTCTGTCCCTAAAATTTCTCCTTAAGCCAGTGTCTTCCACTCTGCATTGAAGCACAGACATCAGGAGAAGGACCAAGTGACTTCCATTTACATGAGGGATGGTATAACGGACTGACAACAGGTCTTTCCTGAGTGAGACTGAATATACAAACAATGGCCAGATCTTATACAAAATAGAACTCGGATTTCTGATCCACAAGAAGCAGCAACCAGTGTAAGAAATCAACCTACTGCCAGGCATGGTAACTCACGCCTATAATCCCAGTGACTCAGGAGGCCGAGACAGGAGAATCCCCAGTTTGAGGCCACGCTCAGCAATGTAGCAAGGCCCTAAGCAACTTAATGAGACCTGTCTCGAAAGAAAAAAGGGCTAGGTATGTGGCTCAGTGGTAAAGCACCTCTGGGTTCTATCCCCAGCACCAAACCAAACCAACCAACCAACCAAACAAACAAACAAAAAAACCAAGAAGCTAACCTACTGTCTGCTAGTCGGACCTGGAGGAAGACAGACCACTCTAGTGACCAGACCAGAAAGCAAATATCAGCACCAAACAGCCAAGACTTGATGAATAAGTGACAGCTTCCCTAATTTTTACCTGTTTCCCAACTTGGGATCAACTGGAGAAAGCCAAATATGCACCCCTAACCAAAAACATGAAATGTTCCACTTCTAATTTGCCCACATACAGCTTCCCCATACCAACAGCCTCCAATCAGGGCACACCCAACATGTTTCCTTTTTTTCACTTTAGAGTTTCCCCACTCCTCTGCCTTCCTTTGAGTTTCTGCTGAAAGCAAGTGATGGTGGCTGACTTACTGCTGTATCATGCCCTGAATAAATAGCCTTTGCTCCTTCTCAAAAAGAAAAGAGCTGGGCTTGGTGGCACACGCTGGTAATCACAGCTACTTGGGAGTGTGAAGAAGGATGATTACAAATTCAAGACCAGCCTGGTCAAGTTAGTCTCAAAATAAAAATGGGGATAGTGGTGCACATCTGTAATCCTAGTGGCTGGGGAGGCTGAGGCAGGAGGATTGCCAGTTCAAAGCCAGCCTCAGCAACTTAGCGAAGCCATAAACAAGTTAGTGAGGCCCTAAGCAAGTCAGCGAGACCCTGCCTCTAAATAAAATACAAAAAGGGGCGGTGAGGGATGTGGCTCAGTGGTTAAGTGCCCCTGGGTTCAATCCCCTGTTCCAATAAATAAGTAAAATGGGGAGGTGGGGAGCTCATGGGTGTAGCTTAATGATAGGGTGCTTGCCAGCATATACTAGACCCTGGGTGGATCCTCAACTCACTCCCCCCAACACAAAAGAAAACCAGAAAAATAAGCAACAGGTCAGGTTTCTTGACCTGAAATCTAGAAGAATGGTTTAAGACTCATGACAAGATTCTAGGCAAGGATGTGTCAAGACAAAAGCTGGAAGTATTTATTTAACAAACACTTAAAGAGCATTTACCGTGCGCCAGATATTATTCTGAACGTTTTACAACTATTAACTCACTTAATTCTTATTAAAATCTGAGGTATGAGTACTATGATGATCCCCATTTTACAAATGATTATATTGCGCAGAGAAGTTAAATGGCTTTTCCAGGGTCACAGAACTGGGGAGTGGCAAAGCCAATATCCGAAAGCAGGAAATCCAGCAGTCCCTGTGTTCTGTGCTGTTGGTAGGGAGGAGCGCCCCCTGCACAGGGAGCAGCCTGATGACAGGGCCTGAATCAGTAGCTTCCAAGAAGAATAGAATGGATGACAAACAGAACAGAGGTGACTGTCTTGGGACCATGACAAGACTCAGAGCTTACTCGGGGCTTACTTGTGTCCTTTGTGCCCTCTGTAGGAGATCCAAAGGTGCCCGTGCTGTACCAAGTGGAGCGGACACGAACGGGGTCAAGCTTCTCGGTGCGCTCTGTGAAGGCTGTGCAGCATGGCAAGCCCATCTTCATCTTCCAGGCCTCCTTCCAGCAGACCCAGCCCAGCCCTGTGCAGCACCAGTTCTCCATGCCCGCTGTGCCGCCACCAGAGGAGCTGCTTGACCACCAGGCCCTCATTGACCAGTATTTAAGGTGGGAGACCTGGAGACTCAGGGAAGTGTTTTCAAACTGGTTGCACCTGTTAGTGGGTCATGAGGTCCTTTAGTGAGTCCTGACCATGCATTTAAACATAAAAACTAGAGGGACTGGGGTGTTGCTCAGCTGCTAGAGTGCATGCCTAGCATGCAGATTGAATTCCCAGTGCCAAAGCCAACTCCTCCTCTCTCTCCCTCTTTCTCTCTCTCTTCACACACACACACACACACACACACACACACACACATAATTATTTTTATTATTATTAAACTAGAGCCAGGCATGGTGACTCACACAGCAACTAGGGTGACTGAGGCAAGAGGATCATAAGTTCAAGGCCAGCCTCAGCAACTTAGCAAGACCCTGTCTCAAAATAAAAAGAAGAACTGGGAATGTAGTTCGGTGGTAAAGCTTAATGGGTTCAATTCCTAGTACCAAAACCAACCAACCAACCAACCTAAAAGATATTGGAGTGTAATGTATGTAATGAGGGGAAGAATCCTTATGTGACACTTCCCATTGTTTGTGTTTCTGGTTTGTGTGAGCAGATGAGCCTGTGTGTGTTGGGTCATGATATAAAACCCGGAGCCTCCTCTCAGTGAGTGCAGGCCCTGGTTGTTAAAACATTGAACTACTTCACCACTTGGTAAATAACCACTTCCCCAGTCCCCCAAGTGGTCTCTCTTCCCCTTTAGGGGCTTGATTCAGCAGCTCTGGGGTTAGTGCCTGGTAATGGGAGTGTCCTCTACTGCCCTGGTGCAGAGCTATGGCTCACTCCTTGGTCACTACCTTTGCTTTAGTGCATGTTATATATTTTGACTATTCACCTGGTAAAGTATATTTCTCATTTGGAGCATAGTCAGTAAAGTTTGAAAAAGGCTGGTGCATGGAAAGAACTCTGGGTCCAGACACAGGACACATGGATTCTGGCCAGGGCTGTGCCTGTTGATTCTCACTTACTATGGGAACAGAGGCCCTAACTTCTTCATCTAAAAAATGAGAATGGTCATTTTTGTGCCACCTGCTTCCCAGCCGCATGACAGGGGAGAGCTCCTCTGTCTTGTAGCAGGTGTGGGATGGATTGGGGCTCGGGAGCCTAATGGCCAGAATTCACATCTAGACTCTGTCCCTAGTAGCTGTGACTTTGGGCAAGCTGTTTGCTCACTCTGGGCCTGTACCCTCAGTTATAAAATGTTGCTAATCACAATCCCTACCTCATGCGACTGCTGTGAAGATTAAATAAGGTACAAGACATAAGGTATGTCAGGAGTGATAAATTGTGTTTATACCTCTCGTATTAGAAAGGAGTAAACCTGAGACCTGGTGTGTGGTTGGAACTCAACAAATGTTTGCTGAATAAAGGAAGACATTGTTAAAGGTCCCTGAATTTAGAGTCATACTCTTCAGTAAGGTAGCCACTAGCCACGTGTGGCTATATTAAATCAACTAAGATGGAAGTGACAAGTCTGTTCCTCAGTTATAATAGCCAAATTCAAGCACTCAGTAATCACCTGTAGCAAGTGGCTATCAGAGTGGAC
The DNA here is from genome assembly GCF_902686445.1 of Sciurus carolinensis. NCBI lineage: Eukaryota > Metazoa > Chordata > Mammalia > Rodentia > Sciuridae > Sciurus > Sciurus carolinensis. The sequence continues at coordinate 13,725,967 of NC_062214.1, forward strand.
AGCACAGGCAAACATTCCGTCATCCCTGAAGGTTCTGCCGGAGAGCGCCCAGAGGACAGGTAAGCATGGCAAGCCTGTGAGGAGCACTGATGGCAGTTGTTGCTGTGCTGAAGTGATGTCCCTGGAAATGGGCGTCTCCCCCAAGGAACATGAGGCTTTCTGCTGTTCAGGGTTAGGTGACTGGGTTAAGTCAGGCAGCTTGTTTCTTGAATGTTTAGAATACTGGTTAAGCATATGGGCTGTGGAGTCAGGCTGCTTGAGTTCAGATCCTGCCCTCTCCACTCTGAGCGAGTTATGTGGGTTCTCTGTGCTTATTCATTTATCAAATAGGGGTGAATGTGGTACTGTCTCAGGAGGTTATTGTGAGGAATGAGTTGTATGTGCACTGCTTGGAATTCTGTCTCGAAGGGTGTGGCCTTGCTACAGTGATGTGCTGGTTTTAGATGCATCATCTCATTTTTTTCTTTCCCAGCATTCACTATGAAAGGTTAACTACCATTCACATTCGCAGATAAGGAGATAGGCTCAGAGAGATTACTAACTGGCACACGGCCACATGGCTCTTAAGTTGCAGGGAAGGGATCCAGCCTACCACTTTTTTTTTTTTTTTTTTTTTTTTTTTTTTGCGGTGCTGGGGAGCGAACCCAGGGACTTGTGCTTGCAAGGCAAGCATTCTACCAGCTGAGCTATCTCCCCAGCCCCAGCCTACCACTTAAGGAAGGGAGCCCTTGGGGATCAGTTTGGAGTTCCTGTTGGAAGCATGAGGGGTATCAGAAGAGGCAGCATAGATGAGGAGCTCCCACTCTCCTTGGGTCTTCCTGTCCCTCTTCCCTTTACTTTCAGGGACCCTGACCTCAAAGAGAAGTACCGAGTGGGGCTGAACCGAATTGCTGCCCAGGAGGTGCCCATTGAGATCAAGCTGGTAAATCCACCCACCCTGAGCCAGCTGCAGAGAATGGAACCCAAACAGATGTTCTGGGTGCGAGCCCGGGGCTATATTGGTAAGAGGACCCATGGATTGGAGGAAAATACTCTCCAGGGGTCTAGGCCTGCCATTTATTTGCCCTGTGTGGCCTTGGGTATGTTACTTCCCGTCTCTGGGCTGGTTTCCTTATCTGCATGATGGGGGAACTTGACTCAGCTTCTCACCAGAGTCCTTTGCATGGGGAGAATGGGGATATCATTGGAATTTCAATGTAGGCCCTTTCTGGGGAAGGCAAGACAACTTTCTGAGATTCTTACAGATCTGCTAACCATAAGGTGCCTTTGTGCACTCTGGAAGATGTCCCTTCCAGGATTCAGAGTGGGAGGCTTGGGAAGGCCGATTTTAGTCCTCACTGGTCCCCACCCTCCTCCATTCCCACCTCCTTTGTCCTTTCACGACGCATACATGTACCATGGGCCAGGTGCAATGACTGGTTTACACATCTGTGCGAGGCAGTCCCCTTTTCCCCCAGCTCCCTGCAGGTCCTGAGCTGTAAAGCCCAGGAGCCCAGGGCTGATGGGGCTGGAACCTGTTGCAGGGGAGGGCGACATCAAGATGCACTGCTGCGTGGCTGCTTATATCTCAGACTATGCTTTCCTGGGCACGGCACTGCTGCCCCACCAGTGGAAACATAAAGTGCACTTCATGGTCTCACTGGACCACTCTATGTGGTTCCATGCCCCCTTCCGAGCCGACCACTGGATGCTCTATGAGTGCGAGAGTCCCTGGGCTGGTGAGTGTGGGGCCACGTGGGACAAGGGCACCAACTTTGGGGTGGGTAGGGATCCTGCTCTCTTGGGTGATGCTGTGTCCTACCCAATGCCAGGGGGATACTGCACAGGTCACTTCCCCTCCTGCCCCTCCAGGCTTGGGCATACCCATCTTCAAAACAGCAGAGTGAGCAAGTGTCAGCTCACTCTTACTGTAACATGCTGGGCATATGATTCACTTTATCCCAGAGACTCAGTTCTAGTCCCCAAACCATTTCATGTTCTCTGTATGGACTTGGATAAATCATGTCTCTTCTGTGAATCTGTTTCCCCATCTAAACAGATTTTCCTACACATTTCAGTGGAGTCTAAACCTGGTAATCCCTCAGATTGCTACTTGAGGGGAAGCTTTTTAAAAATAGATTCTAATTCTACCAAGATTTGAACTCAGCAGGTCTTAGATGAGTTCCAGGAAACTGAATTTTTAATAAGCTTTCTAAGTGATTCTGCTGATTTGTGGTTGGGGGCTTCAGAACCGTGGCTTCCTTTCCAGTGAAATACATTTCAAATGAAGAAAAGCTCTGCTTTATAAACAGGGGCAAAACTTAAGGAACTCTATACACTCAGGAGAGGGGTTCTCTCAAGTACCAGTGGCATCTTAGTGGTTAACCACCTTGGGGGCTGGGGATGTGGCTCAGTGGTAGAGCACTTGCCTGACATGCCTGAGACTCTGAGTTCAATCCCCACCACTGCAAAAAGAGAAAAAGAAAAGAAATATACAACATTGACGTTAGGACACCTGGATTCAGGATTAACTTGCTCCTGGGGCCAAGTTCTCGAGCCTCTTTGGACTTTAGTGTCATTGTTAGGAAAATGGAACAAATGAAGGGGATTTCATTTCTCTACTGTGAACTCAGCAGTTCTCATTCATGAACATGAACTCGGGCCCAAAGCTAGCAAGGAGAAAGCCTCTAGGTAGTGAGGGGGTGGAGGCCAGACCTCCTGGTCTCAGGTCATCTCCCCTAAGCATCTTCCCTTTGGTGGTAGCAGTGCTGGTGTTTCTCATGAACTTCCAGTCTGGAGGACTTTGCATGGTTTATTATAAAAGGAACTAACAGGTTTCCTAACACAGTGGCCATGGGTGCAGCATCTGCTTGGCCAAGCTATTGGAGACTTCTCAGGGTTCCTCCCTCAGTGATCTTTTTGCAGAAGTGCAGGGACATGTGAAAGTGTTTTTGATGTCAGGTGGGGCTCCTGTTGGAGGAGAACCCCAGTGATTGCCCATAATAGGCTCAGAAAGGAGCCCTCAGAGCAGCCACAACATTGGGCCTCCCTTGTGTGGGGCAGCCTTGCCCGGCCCAGACGCTTTGCAAGAAGTACATTTGGCTGTGCTGGAGCAAAGAAGGCTGTTCTCACCGGTCTCCTCACCCACAGGTGGCTCTCGGGGGCTGGTCCACGGGCGGCTGTGGCGTCGGGATGGGGTCCTGGCTGTGTCCTGTGCCCAGGAAGGCGTGATCCGAGTAAAGCCCCGAGTCCCCGAGAGCAAGCTGTAGCCAGAGGTACCAGCTTGACTGGGTCTTCAAGGACCTCCCTTCTACCACCATTTTTGAGGTGGGGCTCTGTGGAGGGCTGGACCTTCTGCCCCTCACACTTAATAAAGAGACTGACACCACTGGAGCGGCTGGCCTTTAATTTCCCTGGGCCAGAACTACAGCCCTTCCTCTGGCTGTCAACTGCAGACTTCAGCCAGGCTGACTTGCTGGTTTGGAGGCCCATGGAAAAGGGCACGTTCATCCTGACCTGGGGGTCCGGGCTGTGAATAAGCTGGAGGGGCTGTGTCAGACTTGCTCCTTGTACCATTCCCTGGGTGCCAACCCCAGCCAAAGCTCCTGAGCCCAGCTCAACAACAAAATTTCTTCTGTCCACTGCAAATTGTCTGTGGAGCTCCTAGGGGCTCCCGTATCCCCTGCAGCCTTCTAGCTGCTTTCCATGTCCTCCTCTTCAGTCTCCCACCCTGCAAATGTTGGGGCAGCCCCTCTCCCCACAGTGGCTTTAAGACTAGACAGGGCTAGCCCAGCACCTCCTTGATGAGCAATTCTTTGAGACTCGGGGGTGGCGTGGGGGTAAGGCCTGCCTCCTGCAGGGCCTGGAGCCGGGCCTCTGAGTGGCGTTTGTCCAGGCCCAGGCGCCAGGAGAGTCGGACATGGGCCTCTAGAAAGGGTGCCAGAAGAGTATGGAGGCTCTTGTCTCCCAACAGCTGCAGGGCCTTCTCACAGCAGGCCCGGGCCTCCACAGGGTCCTCCAGCTCCTGGTGGCACACAGCCAGCCCAGCCAGGGTCAGCAGAGGACGGTCTGGGCCAGAGGGGGCATCCAGCTGGGTCTGCAGCTGCCAGGCATTGGCCCAGAGTGCCAGGGCCTCGCGATAGAGGCCAGTACAGGTGAGGCTCTGTGCCCGCTGCAGCTCTGGCAGCACAAAGAAGTCCTGCAGGTCTGGGGCATGGCGTAGCTCAGGCACCGCCTGCAGGTGGCCCAAAAACTGTTCAAAGGCTCTGCTACGGCGGGCAATCGTCTCTGCGGTAAAATTCCGGCGTAGGCGCTTACGGGGAAAGGAGATGGCAGCCATAGGGCCCCGGAAATGTCGCTGCAGATTTCGGTGCAGCCGCTCAAAGTCTGAGTAGCGACGAGAGATCTGGGCTGGCTGGCGATCTGGTGGCCCTGGACCCATCACGGCGAGGGTGTAGAGCTGCAGGAAGGGCAGGGGTCAGGGCAGGTGCCAACTGCCCACAGGCCTCTTCCCTCCCTACTCCCACCCCAGCTCTGCTCCCCCACCTCTTCTTCCCTTCCTCTGGGACTGGGCCCAGGAGGGTAGGGCAGTGGCTAGGAAGCCCACTCCCATCTTACCTGAGGCTTGTCTGAAATGACCCAGGCCCAAGGCAGCACAGGGAAAGAAAGACAGAGATGAGCTTCAGTGCTTGGGGTTGCTGCCCCTACCCCCCGTTCTGGGAAGTTCCCTCTTCCCATAGACAGTTAGTTCTGATGGCCGGCTGGAAAACCAGGGGTGAGTTGAAACCCAGGCCAATCTCTTGGGCCTGAGCCAACTTAAGGCGCAGATGAGAGCAGTACTGCACTGTGCACACAGCGCCTCCCACTCACAGGGCTGTGAGGCTGTTCCAAAGCGGAGGGAGGATAGGGCCTCAGACTTCTCTAAGAGCAGTGGGCCAGGAGTTTACCCGACCAAGACTCAAGTGCTGATCCCAGCTCAGCCTCCCTTCCTCCCTCTGTGACCACAGGCAAGGCAATCAACCTCTGGGTCTACCTTGGTCTCTAATGAATGAAGTGCTGGGTCAGGTACAAGTGCAAGTGTTAGTACATGAGGGTTTTTTTGGTGTGGGGTGGTAACTGGGCATTGAACTCACTGAGCTACATCCCCAGCCCTTTTTATATGTTTGTTTATTCGTTTTTGGTACTAGGAATTGAACCCAGGGGTGCTTTACTACTGAGCTAAGTCCTCAGCCCTTTTTATTTTGAGATACGGTCTCACTAAGTTACTAAGGTTCTTCCTAAATTGCTGAGGCTTCAGCTTGAACTTCTGATCCTCCTGCCTCAGCCTCCTAAGTCCCTGGGATTACCGTGCCAGGCTTCAGTTTGGTTTTTAAAAGGCGATTCTCGGGTTGGGATTGTGGCTCAGTGGTAGTGTGCTCGCTAGCATGTGTGAGGCCCTGGGTTTGATCCTTAGCATCACATAAAAATGAAATGAAGGTATTGCGTCCACCTACAACTAGAAAAAATATATTAAAAAGAAAAAAGGCAATTCTCAGGTCAGGGCCTTTTTCAGGCAACAGCACGTGGGAGGATTGAATGCTGTGGTTCCATTTTCACTACTTTTATGGTTAGCTTCTCTTTATGGCAAATTAAACTTTTCACATAGAGTAAGTGCTGTAAGGTTGGATTTTAAACTTATTTTATGAAAACATGTTCATTTAAAGAAAAACGTTAAGCAAAAATGGTGCTAGGAGCAATTTACCTGGGACAAGAATGGCGAATGTGGCACCGGAATGACGGAGGCTTGGGAGACTCTGAACAAGGTGGTCACTAAGCTTCCCCCCAGCCCGGAGAACCTGAAGATGGACTAACTGAGACTAATGGGATTAATGCAGGAATACTAACACCAAACCCAGTTTTTTCTTTTGAATTTATTCTGTGAAACTGCCAATATTCTAGCCACCACTGGTCAGTTAGCTTTGCTTACTATATTTTCTTGAAAATTCACAGTGTACTTTTTAAAAAAACTATCTTTTTAGTTGTCAATGGACCTTTATTTTATTTATTTATATAACGTGCTGAGGACTAAACCCAGTGCCTTGCACATGCTAGGCAAGCACTCCATTACTGAGCCACAACCCCAACCCTCTCAGTGTACTTTTTATTTTATTTATTTAGGTACTGGGGATTGCACCCAGGGGAATTTTATCACTGAACACACCCCCAACCCTTTTTGGTCTTTTGAGACAGGTAAGTTACTAAGACTAGCCTCAAACTTGTAATCTTCCTGCTTTAGCCTCCTGAGTCACTTGGATTTTAGGCATGTACCACCACACCCAGCTGGCTTAAAATACTCATTATTTTATGTAATCCTTATAATGTCCCACCAACACAGGAAATAATGATAGTAGTTCCATTAACTGAACACTTACCCCGGGCCTTGTACTATACCAAGCACTTTTCCTTCTATGATTTCATTTAATCACAACCGCATTCCAAGAAAGGTGTCCTTATCTCTGTCAGCAAAGAAGCAGGCTCAAAGAGGAGGTAAAGGCCTCAAAGACTTACCCAGGTACCACAGCTGGCAAATGGCCTAGCTGACATTCAACCCAGGTTGACAGGATTCCAAAACCTGTGCTTGTCACCCTCCCCACAGGTTATATGGAAACTCAGGGTGCCCACTGAACAGAGGAAGTGACTTGCTTCTCCGCAGGCCAGGACAAAATAGTTGGCCATCCTGCTATTTTTTTCCCATATGGGTACCCAGAGTCACCTCCATTCCTTCCTACCTCTGAGCTGCTCCTTGATGTCTGATCTTTGGTGTCCCTTCCCTGTGTATGACCCCTTGCTCACCCCAGAGTTCTGGGACCTTTGCCACTTAAGATTAGATCATCAGGGGCAGTGGGGTAGCTCAGCGGTAGAGCACATTCTCAGCATGCAGGAAGACCTGGGTTCAGTCACCAGTGTGCACACACAAAAAGGCTGGATCATCAGAGTCAATCCCTGCTCAAATTGGAACAGCCACCCCATGGGTGTGGCCTTTGTTACTAAGAGCAACAGAGATGGGTGGAGAGGCCCAAATGTGGGCCAGGGCTCTGGGCCCCCTTCCTGCTGAGTCAGAGGTGCAGGAGGGTAGTGAAGAGGGAGTGAGAAGCAGGGAGCCACGCAGTCAGGAAGGGCCAGCGCAGCTGGGTGTCAGGCTCCACAGGGAGCAGAATCTGGCAGACCTCATTCTCCATGTCAGTTTCTCTCCTCCACAGCAAGGAAAACAGATCCCAAGGCCCCCCTGCAGCTACTCTTCACCCTAACCCCTACCAGACCCCCCAAGTCTAGCCCCTAAGGACCATTCCACATAGGATTCCATGTAGAACGGTAGGATTATTCCACATGGTGTGGGTGCTGAAGAATTGATTCACTTGAGTTATGAGGGGGCCACAGCAGGCCCTAGATGCCTGCATTTCCAATCCAGTTAAATAGTTAGACATGATTCAAAATGCTTGGGTCCAGAAGAGTTTCAGATTTTGGATTTTGGAATCTTGCTATATACGTAATGAGGTATCTTGGGGATAGTACATAAATCTAAATTCAAAATTTACTTACAGATCACATGTACCTTATACACATAGCCTAAAGGTAGTTTTACACTTTGTGTGTGTGTGGTGCTGGGCTTGAACCCAGAGTCTCTTGAGCATGCTAGGCAAACGCTCTATCACTGAGTTACACCCTCAGTCTGGTTTTATACAGTATTTTTAGTTTGTCTGTATTTTGATTGTCAGGTGTGGCATTTAACTTGTGGCATCATGTTGACACTCAAAAAGTTTCAGATTTCAGAGCATTTCAGATTTCAGATTTTCAGACTGGGGATGTGGAACCTGAATAGCTACCGCTTTATTGAGCACCTCATAATGCCAGGTACAATGTCGAGGGCTCTTTGTGCATTGTTTCATTTAAATCCTGCTCGAATCCTCTGCATCATCCCCATTGCTCTAACGAGTAAACTGGGGGTTGTCAAAATTACACCCAGGTCAAATAGCTGGTAGCAATAAGTGAGTTGTGACTCTAGGCTGATCTGGGTCCAAAGCACATTTCCTTAACCACTAACCTGTATAACTAGCTCTCAAGTCTGTATCTTGCTACAATTGCAAAAACCCTGTGGAAAGGAGAAAGCACACATACTAATTCTTTTAGTCCCAAAACTGGGACAGGAGGCAGGTCCTTAGTCTCCCACTTTACTCAGTCTCAGAGAAACTAAGTCATTTGCCTGAGGACTTGCTCAAGTCTCATCCCCTTTCTGGCCTCAGTTTTCCCATCTGTAAAATAGGGCAGCCATGTATAACTACACAGCCAGAACTTCCATCAAGTTCGAGTCTTCCCTGCTTTCTCTTGGCCAGACTGATAAGACTCACAGCCCAGGTATTCCTGGAACCTCACTCACCACGTACTTGGAGGGTGGGTCTTTGACAACGTTAGCGCTGGTCACCTCAAAGAGCAGCCGCTGGGGTACCAGGGTGTTCCGAGATTTCTTCCAGAAGTCCTGTAGCTGCCGGGTTAGGAGTTGACTGCCTCGTTGCCCATCAGGTGGGGGGCTCCGTTCTGCACAAGAACATGACCAGTCATATCAAGGGGCCTAGGGTCAACATAAACCGCATGCCATGACTTCACTCATCCAAAGTGAAGTAGGCTTTATTCCCCATTTTTGCAGATTTGAGAACTGAGGGTCAGAGAGGCACCTGGTACCAAACACCATTCCTGACTGACAGTGGGTAGTAAATATCTCCACCCGCCGCAGACATCGCTGGCACATCATTGCCATTTGTATCCAGGTCCTGTGCATTTAATACGCTTAAAAACCCTGAGATGGAAGTGATTTCTCTCATTTGACATAAGGGAAATCTTGGATCAAAGGGGTGCTGTGACTCTCTCAAGGTCACACTGCCAAGAGACAGGCGCTTAAAGAAGTGTCAGCGTGTCAGGTGGATCAACTCGGAGGCTCAAGATGCTCTTGGGACCGGGGCTGGGATGGCGGCCTAACCTAACCTAACCCCGGCGTTCCCGTCTCTCGCCTCGTCTCCCACACTTGCCTGTGTCTTCTCCCGAGGTTCTGTCCCCGGCCGACGGCGAGTCCGGGCCGACCTCCTCGTCGTCCTCGCCCTGGTCCTCGTCATCCCCGTCGTCCTCAGCGCTGGTAAAGCTGAGGGTGCCGCTGAGACGGGAGGACAGGCCCTCGGCGTCGTCGTCCTCCAGCTCGGAGGTCTCCGGGAACTGCTCGGCCTCTGGGCCCGCCGCCGCCGCCTCACCCGGGCCATCGCTGGCCAGGGCGTGCCGCAGCCGGTGCAGGAGCCGCGAGGCCATGGCACCCTGGGGGGAGCGGGCGACTCTAGGTCCGGGGCGGGGGCGGGAGGAGAACCCCCGCCCGGCTCGGGAGCAAGGGCGGGGCCCAGGCCGGAGGAGGAGGGGCGCCGCGGAGGCCCCGCCCCTGCCCGCTGCGGGCGCTGCACGCCCAGGGACCCTGCGGGGCGCAGCTTGCCCCGACCCACGCCCCTTTCCCCGGCGCGCCGGGGACCCTGGTCCTGACTTTCCCCGTCACGCGCTCTACCTCCAGCGTCCTGGGCGTACTCAGGGCGCGCCACTCCCGAGGGGTCCCGATGCGGCCTCCAGCGGCTTCAGGAGGCCGACCGGCCCTGGTGGCTCCAGCACCGCTCGGGCCGCTTCCTGCCGCCGCCCCGCCTCCGGCCCCGCCCGCTCCCCGGAGCCTCCCGGGAATCCCGGGCCCTTGTCCGAGAGGGACTTGAGAATCCTGGATCGGCCTGAGGGAGCCCCAGGTCTCCCGCGGGAGGGGCGCTCACCTTTCTTGAATCCTCGCCTCCGAGAGTCCCAGGAGAGCACTAGGCTACCCCCAGTGTTCATCCAGCGCTTCTCCAACCTCCCCCGCGCCCTGGGATGGGGATGATTGAACTCCGGGGGCTCTACCACTGGACTACACCCCCAGCCCTTTTTATTTACTTATTTTTAAGTTTTGAGATGGGGTCACGCTTAATTGACCGAACTGACCTTGAACTTGTGATCCTCCTGCCTTGGCCTCAGCCTCACGAGTAGCTTGGATTACATGCACAGCGCATCCGGTATTCTAACTTTACAACGTAATTACGTGATTTAAGAAAATCGAAGTCAAGAGAAGACGGTTGGACTCCAACGTCACTAAGCCATGACCTCATGGAGCCTAAAATTTCTTATGTAAAACAGGAACAATAAGAAGCATTTTCTAGTTTTGGCTTTTGTTAGTGTGTTGGCTCTGGGAATGAACCCAGGGCCTATAGAGCATAGTAGGCAAGCAATCTACTACTGAGATGTACTTCCAGCTCCTAATTTTACAGCTTTTGTAAGAGCTTTAGTCTAGCGCTTCATGCAGGGCAATTGCATAATGATCATTGTTTCCCAGGCTTTCCACAATATCATTTGAATCTCACACATGAGAAATAGGAGCACCGGGAAACCCAAAGAAGCTGAGTTGCTTGTCCAAGATCACACAGCTTGCCAGAGGTGTCCAAGTATGGGACCTTGGAGCCCGTGTCCCCTGAGTTCTGCATATTGTTCTTTCCCAGGAATTGGTCCTGATAATCTCAGCAGCTCCTCTGGAGCTCTGTGGTTTATTTATTTATTTATTTTGGTACCGGGGATTGAACTCAGGGGTACTCAACCACTGAGCCACATCTCCAGCCCTTTCTTATATTTTATTTAGTGACACAGTCTCACTGAGTTTCTTAGGGCCTCAATAAGTTACTGAGGTTGGCTTCGAACTTGAAATCCTCCTGCCTCAGTCTCTTGAGCTGCTGGGATTACAGGCAGGCGCCACCAAGTCAGGCTGTGGTTTATCTTTTACTGCAGGGCAACCACTGGTCAAGAAAAAGTTCTTGTTTCCAGTCAGAAGACCTAGATATCAGTCCCTAGCAGGGCAGATTTTGCTAGTTACACAATAAAACAGTTTCTTTGGCAGTAGCCCCCATGTTTGAGTGACACAGGCGAGAGGGTGGGGAAAATACTTTTGAAGGAGAACCACCCTCCTTGGCCTCCATATGAGCAGAAGGGTCTCATCTTTCAGTTCCACTCTGTCCTTCATCCAGTTCTCAGTTCTTTGCATATTTTCATATCTCACCCTCCCAACATCCTGGGGAGGAGGAATGGACAATCATGGTCCATTTTGAAGATGAAAAAAACTAAGGCATATTTACTTTCCCAGACTCCACCTCTGGGAAATAAAGGAACTGGAATTTAAGTTCAAGTCCATAGTTTCAGAGCTTTAATTCCTCTTTGTTTGGCTTACAGGCAGGGTGTTGGGGTAAAAAAGACACTCTGCATTTATTCACTGAACACTCGCTCATTCACTAACTGTGGCTGAATATTTACTTGTTCTTAGTATATGTCTCACAAGTCTGGTGTAAAACTGATGCTCATAAACTCACTGGTTATCAGAGCAGGAGGGTCCTTTGGGAATCTGTTCTATCACTTCCATTTTACAAGTGGATAGACTAAGGCTTAGTGAGGGAAGGGGCTTATGCTTCATTGTATAAACAGGGTCAGAATAAGGAACTCTCTTGATGTCTCCACCATTTAGATTCTGCACGGTATTTCCCTTCAGCCTCCCTAAGGGATGGTCATTTGTCTTCTGCTTATACATACTCAGTGACATTACCTCTTGAAGCCACCCGTTCCTGTTATTGTTCAGCCATGATGATAAGGAAGTTTCTCCTAATGAACCAAATGACATTCAGTTCAGTTATTCTTTTGTTTAATGCTTTTATTGATGCATTATAGTTACACATAATAGTTGGGTTCAGGTTCATGGTTCAAAGGTTCAATTAGTCTTATACAGAATACAGTATTAAACACCTGCTGAGTACCCAGTGCAGGTGCTGAATTTTTTTTTTTTTTTTCTCAGTACTGGAGATTGAAGCTAGGACCTTCCTCTACTAGGTAAGTCCTCTACCACTGAGCTACATGCCATCCCTTTTCTTTTCTTTTTTAAACTTTATTTGGAAATAGGGTCTCAATAAATTGTCCAGGCTAGACTTGAAGTTATGATCCTACTGCCTCAGCTTCCCTGTCCCCAGTCCTTTTAATTTTTAATTTTTTTTTTTTTTTTTTACGGTGCCGGGGACTGAACTCAGGGCCTTGTGCTTGCAAGGCAAGCACTCTACCAACTGAGCTATATCCCCAGCCCACTAATTTTTAATTTTTCAATTTTATTATTATTATTTTTTGGGGGTGCTGGGGATCGAACCCAGGGCCTTATGCTTGCAAGACAAGCACTCTACCAACTGAGCTATCTCCCCAGCCCCTAATTTTTTATTTTGAGACAGGTCTTACTAAGTTGCTTAGGGCTCTGCTAAATTGCTGAGGCTGACTTTGAACCTGCAATCTCCTGCCTCTGCCTCCTGAGCTGGGATTACAGGTGTGCACCACCACGCTTGGTGAGATTTGGTGTTGAACGAGAAATGGTCTCTGGCCCATGGAACTCAGGATCGGTTGTGATCCTGTTTTGGTCAACATTTTTGCTGCTGTTACCAAAAGACCTGACAAGAGCCAAGCACTGTGGTGCACACCTGCAATCCCAGTGACATGACAGGCTGAGGCAGGAGGATTGCAAGTTCAAAGCCAGCCTTAACAATTTAGCGAGTCATCTCAAAATAAAAAGTAAAAAGGGCCGGGGATATGGCTCAGTGGTTAAGTGACCCTGTGCTCAAGCCTTGATACAAAAAACCAAAACAGAACAAAGACAATAAGAACAATTTTAGAGGAGGAGTGTATTTGGTGCTCAGGGTTTCAGAGATCTCAGTCCGTAGATGGCAGATTCTGTTGCTCTGGGCCTGAGGTGAGGTGGAACATCATGGTAGAAAGTGTGAAGGAGGAAAGCAGCCCAGAACATGGCCACCAAGAAGCAGAGAAAGCCCTGCTCACAGGGCCAAAACACAAGCTCACACAGGCACACCCCCGGTGACCCATCTCCTGCAGCCATACCCTTCCACCCTGATGTTCTGCCTTTTCTTGGACCCAGAGTAATGGAGTTGGCCGTCTGTACACTAAGACCTCTAAAACTGTGAGCCCCAAATAAACTTTTCCTCCTCCATGTTGTTCTTGTCAGGTCTTTTGGTCACAGCAAAAAAAAAAGCTGACTGAAATAGATGATAAGACATGCTCAGAGCTATGATTAAGGGAGCTACTGGAGACCACCCTGGACCTCCAGCCTGGGTGTGGGGAAAGAGGGATCCTGGAAGAAGTGATTTTGGGGGGGGGCATGGGGACTGGGGATTGAACCCAGGGGCACTTTACCACTGAGCGACATCCCTAACCCTTTTTTGTATTTTATTTAGAGATAGGGTCTCACTGAGTTGCTTAATGCCTCACTTTTGCTGAGGCTGGCTTTAAACTTGAGATCCTCCTGCCTCAGCCTCCCAAGTCACTGGGATTACAGGTGTGTGCCACTATACCAGGCCCCAACCCTTTTTACAATTTTTCATTTTGAGACAGGGTCTGGCTAAAGTGGCTCAAGCTGCCCTTGAACTTGTGATACTCCTGCCTCAGGCTCCTGAGTTGCTCGGATTACATACATGAGCCACCACACCCAGTAGAAGTGATGTTAGAACTGAGAAAGATGACAAGGAAGTAGGTAGGTGAACAGAGGGAAGATGGGAGTTTCTGGCATCATATGCAAAGGCCTGGGGGTTCATAAAGGGTGGTGTTTGGGACCATATTTAGGTCTGACGAGAGCAGAGCAGCCTGCAAGGTGAGTGAGTAGAAGAGGAAGATTGGAGAGGCCATGGGACCTTGCTTGGTCACACTAAGGAGTCAGGTTCTTATCTATTTCCTTGAGTAAACCTAAGAACAAATGACTGGTGATTGATGAGGTTCCATTCCTTCTGTTCCAAAGGGATGAGTGGTTCCAGTGTTCATTGTCCAAATTAGAATGTCTGAGTATCATTCCTTGGCCCCCTGCCTGGTTGGGAGAGGCCTTGTTTAGCCTGGCTGGCTCCGCTGAGCTTTTCTTGGGAATGTCTATATATAGGGAAAGGGAGCAGCCCAGTTGCCACTGTCCATCTCTCGGTTGTCTCAGTGCTCTTTCTGTTGACTCTGTCACTATCGGTGGGCCTTGTCCAGCTCTCAGCCTAGCGTGCACCCGAGCATTCTCAGGGTGGGCTTCCTTTGGACTAGATTTCCCCCGACTTCTCCAGCGGCCATCTGAGCTCCTCCAGCTTTCTTCACTGAGCTCTAGGAAGGGGCTAGCTGTCCTTTTACCACTTAGAGGATTCTCCTACTCCCCCAAAGTGAATCTCAAATGCCCTTTCCCTGGAGAAAGGTAGCTTAAGAGAAGAATCTGTTTTCAGTGCTTATTTCTCCTCCAAAAGCACACCCCCTGTCCTTGAGCCCTCTGTACACTTCTCCTCCTGGATGTGACCCCTGAGGACTGCCCCACCTTCTTCCCAGTCAGGATTAATAAAAATTGCCAAAAGTCAGGTGCACTGGTATGTCCTAGCTACTGGGGAGGCTGAGGCAGGAGGATCACTCTATCCCAGGAGTTCTAGGCCAGTCTGGCCAACATAGAGAGACTCCATCTCAAAGAAAGAAGGAAAAAGAAAGAAAAACTGTCAACATTACTGTAGGTCTTTATGATTTACTATGACTTACAAAGTCCTCCAGTCAAATGGGGAGTTTAATAGCTGCCACCTCAAAGGATGAGGCCATGTTGTTAAATGCTTAGTACAGTGTGTGTCATGTGGTAGAGGTTCAATAAATGGTAGCCTGGATGCCATCACTTTCCCTCTTCTGTCCCCTACCACTTACCATAGTTCAAAGACAGAATTCTTCCACTTGCAAAGCACCACCCCTGTGGACCTGGCACAAGTAGGAGACATACTTGGGGTCCCAATTTGCCATGTTTTTTTTTGGTACCAGGGATTGAACCCAGGGGCACTTAACCACTGAGACACATCCCCAGCCCTTTTTGTATTTTTTATTTAGAGACAGGGTCTCATTGAGTTGCTTAGGGCCTTGCTAAGTTCCTGAGGCTGCCTTTGAACTCACCATCCTCCTGCCTCAGCCTCCAGAGTCACTAGGATTACAAGTGTGGGCCACCGTGCCCAGCTGCCATGGTCTCTTTATGGGGGAAACATGAGGAAAGTAGGCTCAGAGTGTCATTACCACCTCCCCAAGGTCAGACAGCTTGCAGAGGCAGGTCTGGATCTTGAATTTTGAACTTCAAGCCATATGCTCTTCCCATGCCACCATGCTGCCTCACTTGTCACTGTTCTGGCCATCCTTACCCATCTTGGAGCAAGAGTGCTTCCTGGAGGGGGGCTCTCTAAGGTAGTGAAGCAGGGCAGGCCCTCCTCATAAGAATCTAGGACTACGTCAAGGCCTGCCACCTGCTCAGAGGCTTAAATTTCTCTGCAAGGGACCTTGGCTAAATTAGGTAATGGGCTAGGATCTGGGAGGGGTGGGGCTTGATGACCCCAGGATCTGATTGGGCAGGATATCCAGTCCTGGGGAGCAGGGAGGTGGGAGGAGAGGGTGCCCCTACAAATCCTGGGGGCTGGGGTGGGTCAGAGCATCTTTGGGTGGTGGAGTGGAGAGGAGGCGACCCATAGCAGAGGAGTCCCAGTGACCAGCAACCATGGTAAGGACAAGGGACTTCATTCCTTGGCTTGCTGGAAAACCTCTGGGCCTCTTTCAGCCTGATCAGGGTGCGCTGAGGGCAACTGACTTTTCATGGATGAGGAGGACTGGGATGTTCCGGGGACTGATCCTCAGGGCTTAGATTCCCTGCCCACCTTCCGAGACTTCCAGCATTCGTAGAGCTAGCAGGGGGTCTTAGCTTGTCTCCTTCATAGTAGAGAGTTGGACTCTGAGGGCCAGAGTCACCCAGCAACCCAGTGGCAAGGGTGGGCTTTTGAAGCCCAGCCAAACCCTCCTGTCAGTGAGAGAAGAAAGGCTCTTCTGGAAGATGGAAGACCTGCAGAGCCTGGGGCTGGTTAGGGTGTCTGAGAGGTATTTACTCCAATGACCGAGTGGTCGGAAGGAAGCTTAAAATCTCCATGTCTGCAGGTTCTCTGAGGGGACAGACAATGTGTCCACCTCTTCTTGGTGGTCTCAGTGTCTCAGGGCTCCGAGAGTCTTGAGGATGATCAGAAGAAGCAAAAGGTGACAGACTAGAGTTAGAGAGACCCCAGCGTCCAAGAAAGGGGTCTTGACTTGGGGTTGTCATTTTCCTCTGAGATCCCCCTCCCTGCTTCACTTCAAGGAGTAACTAGACCCCAGAGGCCAGCTGCTGTTGCTGAGATCAACTAAAAATAGCCTGCCTTCCTGGCACAGGACAAGAGGAGGGAGAGGTGGGGGCAGGGAGGAGGAGGAGGGCAGGACCAGCTGGCCAAAGAACTCCTTGGATACCTCAATGGTTCTTCACCACCAGCCTCAGTCCAAAGCCTCCATCCCAGGAAGACCAAGGCCTCATCACGTTTTGCCCAGCAATGAGAGGCATTAACTTCAATGACTGAGGTGTAAGAAAGAAACCTAAAATTTCTACATCTGCGAATTCCCTGAGGGGAGAGACTATATGCCCATTTCTTTTTGTTGGTGTCAGTGTTTGGTCTATGGCCTGACACTTAGCAGGTGCTCAATAACTATGTTGCATTATTATTCATTTGAGAACAAATGTTTATTGAGCAACTATTAAAGTATGAGGCATCCTTAGGGGAGAGGGAAGACTGGAAGATCGTGCTGGAGTGGCGCTGACACATTACAAAGCCCCCCCCCCCATTTCATCTTATCCAGAAAAGTCCTTTGAGATGAGGGCATGCTAAGTGACTTGCCCAAGGTCACTGGGGATTCCTGACCTGGCCTCCAAAGGACAAGTGAAAAGACCTTGGTGTGGTGTTTTCTTTCTTGTCCTCAGCACAGAATGTGTGCCAAGTTTGGAGCTGTCTTTAGGAGCTCTCAGGGGCACTTCCCTACAGAAATGGGAGTAGTGGCTGGGCTCAGTGGCCCATGCCTGGATCCCAACAACTCAGGAGGCTGAGGTAGGAGGATTGCAATTTTGAGGCCAGCCTTAGCAATTTGAGGGGGGGACATGTCTCAAAATAAAAAAAATGAAAAGGGCTGGGGTTGTGGCTCAGCGGTAGAAAGCTCCTGGGTTCAATTCTCAGTACTGATCCCCCGCCACAAAAAATAAAATTAAAAAAGCAGGGGTCGAGGAGAATGGGGCTAAGGTGGGAATCTGCTCCAGGAGTGTCCCTTCTGCCCTCTGACTCCCTCTGTCTTCTGCAGACGGACCAGCAGGCTGAGGCCCGGTCCTACCTCAGCGAGGAGATGATCGCTGGTGAGTGGGCGGCGCAGCCAGGCCGCAGGTCGCTGCGGGGAGGCGTGTTGGGGAACGTTTCGGCGTCTGGGCAGGGTCAGGAGGTGGGTGCGAGGCTGACAGTGCAGCCAGCCTCACCTCTGTGCCCGTTCTCCTTCCCCTGGCAGAGTTCAAGGCCGCCTTTGACATGTTTGATGCTGATGGTGGTGGGGACATCAGCGTCAAGGAGCTGGGCACCGTCATGAGGATGCTGGGGCAGACACCCACCAAAGAGGAGCTGGATGCCATCATCGAGGAGGTGGACGAGGACGGTAGGCGGGCGGCCCTCCGCGGCAGGGGCGGTGGGGAGGGCGCGGCCCGAGCTGGGGCTGAGCCGCCTGCCGCCCTCAGGCAGCGGTACCATCGACTTCGAGGAGTTCTTGGTCATGATGGTGCGCCAGATGAAGGAGGACGCGAAAGGCAAGAGCGAGGAGGAGCTGGCCGAGTGCTTCCGCATCTTCGACAGGTGCGCTGGGCCGAGCAGACGGGGCGGGCGGGCGCGGCTTCCCGGGCGACCCGCGTGGCGGCCGTGGCCAGGGTAAGTCACGGGCCTGCGCCCTGCCCGTCCCTTCACCCGCAGGAACGCGGATGGCTACATCGATGCCGAGGAGCTGGCGGAGATTTTCAGGGCGTCCGGGGAGCACGTGACAGACGAGGAGATCGAATCCTTGATGAAGGACGGGGACAAGAACAACGACGGCCGCATCGACTTCGACGGTGAGGGCGCGGGAGCCGCACGGCGCCTGGGACGGGGCGGGGCCAGGTCCCAGGGCGCCGCGTCACCGCGCAGTTAACCAGCAGGCGCCACCCGCGGGCCCCTGACCCCTCGCTGTCTTTCCGCAGAGTTCCTGAAGATGATGGAGGGCGTGCAGTAAGGAGTGGGCCGTCGCCTGCACCGGTCCCCTGCCCCACCAGGGAGGCACGGCGCCTTCTGGCCCTGTCTGCAAGGAATAAAAGCAAATATTGCAAAACTCGTGAACCGAGTGAGGGAGGACCGACTGGGGCGGCCTCAGGGCCGCCTGGCTGGGACGCCGTGCGTGCGGGAGGGAGCCGGGTCGGCGCTGGACGTGTTCTGCAGGAAGGCCCCGGACGGGCGCTGGGCGAGCGGTGGGGTTGCGCCTGGCGTTGGAGGGGAGACTGCAGGGACTTGGGGCTGAGTCTAGGGAAGCCGGCGGGCCCCGGGAAGGCGCCCGGGACGGGTAGGGGGAGGGTGCGCTCCAGGGGAGAGGGGTGAAATCCCTTCAGTTCCCCACCGTCCTTCTTTTCGGGGAACTTTGAGTCTTGGGTATCCTACTTGCCTCCTTCTGGGTCATTGGGCTGAGGAGGATCGGGGTGTCCATCCATCCCCAGGCAGCATTACTTCTGCTTGAAGGACTTTGCTCTTCCAAGCGCTTCCTAGGTGTCTTGCGGTAGGGGACGGTGGAGACACACCGCCCGGAAGATTGAGCTCATCATCTCGACCCCATCCCTATCTCTGCCTGGGTTCCCTGCCTTCAGCCCCCTCCACTGCACTCCATAGAGGCCAACAGCATGATCTAGTGAAACTGAAATCTGACCTGGCTACTCCCGCCAAAACGCCTTCAAGGCTTTCCTTTACTTGTAGAATCAGCTCCAAATTCCTTCCCTTCCTCTCCCACGCACCCTTCCCACGGCTCCTTCCTATGGACCTAGAGTGCACTTTTCAAGCACCTGGGCCTTTGCACATGCTGTTCTGCCTCACTTCTTATAAATTCTTCAACCACAAGCCCGGCCTAGATACCATCTCTTTCCTTGATCCCTACCCTGGCTGGCTAGAATATGGCTCCCAAAGCTTTTTGTAAACAGTTACAGCAGATGCCAAACTATAGCTAATTAAGTGTAGTGGTAGTTTAGCTTAAGAGTCAGGCTGAGTCTGAATCCTCACTGCCTGTGACAAATTAAGCCACTCTGCTTCAGTTTCCTCACTGTAAATGAGGATAGTGATTACTGCTAATCTTACAGGGTTTTAAAAATGAGTCCTTGTGTGCAAAGTGCTTAGAATAGTGCCTGGCACATAGTACTTGTTTAAACATGCTAGCCCGACTCACCTATAATCCTAGTGACTAGGGAGACAGAGGCAGTATTGCAGGTAATCTTGGCAACTTAGCAAGACACTGTCTCAAAAAAACTGGGAATGTGGCTCAGTGGCAATTCTCTCCTGAATTCGATCCCCAGTCCCAAAACACAGAAATAACGAAACCTCCCTAAATATATGCAATTATATATATATTATATTTGCTAGCTATTAACATCACCATCATTCTTGAAACTGAACCCTACTGTCACTGTATTCTTGCTGCAGCCCTCCTCCATTCCTATCTTGTTCATTCCTTGTTTTTTGTCCTGTTCGTATATTTCCCAGCTTGTATTTTCAGGCAGAAATTGGTGCTGGGGTTTAGTAATCATCAGTATTTATTGAGTGCTACTGTGGGCTGTGCCCTTGCCATAGAACTTGTCGTGTTCACCCACACGCCTAGAGGCAGACGCTGTTGAGGAAATGGAAGTCCTACGGAGGTGAAATACACAGGCACCCGGATAATAACCCAGCTACACTGCTGCCATGAGGTGGAACCGTCGCAGTCCCGTCTGTCTGGATGACCCAAGCTTTTGAAACAGGTCCTGCCTTAAGTGGATGAATCCCTCTGCCCTCCGTCTTGTCCTCCTGTGTTCCCCATCTCAGGGTTGATACTGAGGATGGGGCCCAAGATAAGAATTCTGGCACTCCTTCTCCACTTCTCAAGAACTAGCTCTATTTCTTCCTTTTTTGGTGTTGGGGATTGAACCCAGGGGCGCTTTACCATTGAGCTACATACCAAGCCTACCTTTTTAATTTTATTTTTTATTTTGAGAAAGTCTAAGTTGCCTAAGGCTTTGCTAATTTGCTGAGGCTGGCCTTTAACTTGGGATCCTTCTGCCTCAGCCTCGAGTCACAGACATGCCCGACTGCATCTGGCCAGTCCTGCTACTTTCTGTCTCCTTCCCTGCCCCCTCCAAGCCCACTCAGCACCATAACTCAGGCTACTACTGCTTGCCTGGCTCTTTCCTGTGATTTGCTCCCCAGAGAGCAGCTTAGCAGTAATTTTTTTCTTTTCCGCAGAGCAGGGCTACACATTCCCAGCCCACCATCAGGATTTTTTCTGAACACCAATCCCATCAAGCCTCTGCCCTGTTCACAGCTTTGTTAGCTTCCTGTTTTCCTCAAGATAATGCTCAAAGGTTTCCTTTTTTTTTTTTTGCAATAATGGGATCAAACCCAGGCTTGTCAGCTTCCTATGACCTTCCAGATCCTTGGAGACCTGGCATTCAGCCACCTCACCAGCCCGCATTGCTCCCCTTCTCTCCGTACCCCTGAAGGGCTTGCTATCTAAGAAATGGAAACAATAATCATACCATCTACTATTTCCTGTGCTAGAGTTTTTTTTTTTTTTTTTTTTTTTTTTTTGTACTAAGGATTGAACCCAGGAATGCTTTACCACTGAGCTACATACACCGAGGCTGGCCTTGAACTTGTGATCCTCCTGCCTCAGCCTTCTAAGTCTCTGAGATTATAGGGAGGCACTGCTTAGAGTTCTTTTTGTTCCAATGTCAGAAACCTAAGCAAATAGGGTCATGTTTCATGGGACTGGTGTGCCAAGCCACCAACTGGAAGTATCTACCTCCAACTCAGGTATTTGGTTTTCTTCCTATTGTATGTCTCCACCAGCAGCCTAAACTGACTCCTTCCTCTTTTAAAAATTTTCCTAGATTTTGCTCTTTCTTGGTGATTAATTCCAGAAAACACAATTGGTTCTGAACTAGTTTAGTGTTAGGTCCTAGGGACTGACAAAGTAGACCAGGTGACTGTCCAGATGTTCAAACACTGTGCTCAAGGACCCCATTTTGGTGCTTCTCCATGGCTGATACAACTATGTCCCCCTGTTTTGTTTTTGCAGGGCAGGTACTGGGGATTGAACCCAGGGTACTTAACCACTGACCTGTATCCCCAATCCTCTATTTTGAGACAGGGCCTTACTAAGTTGCTTAAGCTGCTGAGGCTGGCCTTAAGCTCGCAGTTCTCCTGCCTCAGCTTCCCGAGTTGCTGGGATTACAGGCCTGCATTACCCCCTCAGCATTTAATTAGAACCAATTTAGGGCCAGGTTCTGAGCTCTGCTTTCTCAGGCATTCTTAACCAGGTGACTTTCAAACTCGAGAGCATCAGAACCTGGAAAGCTTGTTGGGACTACGAATTGGCTCTTCTAACAAGTTCCAGGGAGTGCCCTGCTGCTGGAAGAACCACAGGCAGAAAGGCAACCCCGCCCCTTTGCATTTTAACTAGATCCTTAGATTTCTATGCATGTTGAATTGAGAAGTAAGGCTCTATGTGAAAGAGAACTGAGCACCATTTCAGACAGATAGAGGACACTCAAATTCTTATCCCAGACCTGACAACTTCAGTTCCTCACCTGTGGCTCCTTGATGGGCCAACAAGAGTAAAAGAGGTGGGTGAGAATCTTCCTGACAGGTGCTCCTCTCCTTCTCCCCCAGCTAGCGGAGCGGACCAGGCTGGGTGCTGAGGTAGAGACCCAGGCAGTGATGGCAGGGCCCATCTCTCCAGGCTGCAATTCTCAGTGCCTGGTCCTGCAGGGACCAAGCAGGGTCTGCACGGGGGCATTCCTTCCAGGGGCCCAAGCCAGATCCTGACATAGGCCAGAGGAAAGGTAGCCTAAACAGTTGAGAACTGGGTACAACAGCTGGAGGCGCCATTGGTGGAGATGGAGCAGGAAGTGAACGTGCCCCACTGGAGTTTTCCAGGGGGACCTGGGGCTAGAGGCAGGTTCAGAGCTCAATCCTGAGGGTTCTGACAGAGGGGGGCTTTCCCTGGTTGTCCCTCCATACTCCAGGCTCGCTGTAGGGTAACCTGAGTTTTATTCTTTGGGGCCATAACATTGCCACAAAGTGGGTGGCTGGCCTCCCCTCCTGTGAGCTCATGCTCAGGCGAACACTCAGTCTAAGGCCTGGTTCAGCCCCACCTGCGACACAGCCGAGGCCACTCCAATGCTCACTGACGTGCCTGGTGCCAGCCATGACTTTATTTTTGGTGCTGGGGAATGAAGCCAGGGCCTTGTACATGCTAAGCGTGCACTTTACCACTGAGCTACACCCCCAGCCAAATAGGCATTAGTATGACACACATTTTAAAGATGAAGAAACAGTGATAAAATAACTAAGGTCACAAGTTGCCCACAGTCTCAGCTGCTTCAACCCCTATAACAGGCAAGAGTCCCTCTCTTAAGCCACACCTCTGCTGCCCCAGCACCTCCAACCCAAGGGTAACTGCAAGGCAGCAACTTTACAAAAACCAACCAAAATGTATTTATTTAATATACATTGCAAGGGCTCAACCAGACTTAATTTAAAAGACAGAAACAAAACAAAAATAATACCACAGCTCAAGATACAGAGTCCTATACAGAAATCAAGAAAAGGACAGACTATCTAAGGAAAAATAAACACAGAGAGAGGCTGGACAGCCCCGGTCAGGGCTCTTGGCTGGAGACCTGCTTTGAGTAGGTTTCTTGCAGGTACTTCTTAAAAGCTGGAAGAGAACAGGCAGGTCTCGGGTGAGTGAATGAAGTAGGCAGAGCTCACGAAGGTGGGCAAGAGGGCAGCTTGCCTGGGAATGCAAACTTGAGGCGCATCTTGGGAGGGACTGTTTTTCCAGCACAAGGGATATTGTCGTCTCCTGATGGACTTGCTTCCGGTAAGATGGGGAGGGTGCCAGGTGACACATTTTACCAAAAGCCCCCTCAAGCTCCATGAACAAGGAGGTTGCTAATTTGTCACATTTTGGAGAATGTAGGAAGCACCAAGGTTGAGACAGAAGTGGTTTGACACGCTTTCCCCTCAGCCCAATCCACCGAGATCCTTTTGAGGGAGTTTCTGAAGGCTGGAGAGGGGTCATCCTGTATTCAAGAAGGACTTACCTGTGGGGTTCTTCCAGAGCTCAGCAGCATGCGTGTTCAAAGGGCTGTCGATGTTGGGTTCTGTGAGTAGAGAGAGAATGGTCAAGGGAGCAGAAGAGGCTGACCCACAGGAATCCTGACAGGCCCCTATGTTTTACAGGAAGGGGTGGTCTCAGAAGTCACCTCCTAGCAGGCTCTGGATGGACAGCAGGATGGTCCTGACATCATACAGGGCAGACCACTTGTCCTTGAGGATGTCCAGGCAGATGTTACCCTGGGTGTCCACGTTGGGGTGGTAGCAGGGTGTCAGGAACTTCACTGTGGGTGCATTGTAAGGGTAGCCACTGGGGAACTCCAAGGACAGCTTATACCTCAGGTCT
The DNA here is from genome assembly GCF_902686445.1 of Sciurus carolinensis. NCBI lineage: Eukaryota > Metazoa > Chordata > Mammalia > Rodentia > Sciuridae > Sciurus > Sciurus carolinensis. Next base: position 13,749,649 of record NC_062214.1, read on the forward strand.
TCATATACCTGGTGTTTGGAGAAGGGCAAGAAGTCAGCAAGCAAGCAGCTCGCCCTGTCCTGAGCCTCACACCCCACCCAAGCCCACATGAGGGCCTTGCTGGGTTGGACCTTTGAGCCTCTGTCTGGGACTGGACAGTAGACAAAGTGTTACCCTGGTTCTGCTGCTTTCCTCTTATATGGTGGGGACATCAGTGATCCTTGTCTAACTGTTGTAAATTGGTGCCCTGAGGGCTACCACGGCTGTGCTTTAGTCCCATTAATGTCTTAGTCGCTAACACGAAAAAAATTAGAGTTTGACATAGATTTGGATTGCTGAGTTATCTTTTTTTTTGCACTGGGGATTTAAGCTGGGGTGCTTTACCACTGAGCCACACCCCCAGGCTCCACCCCCACTTTTTAAATGATTGTTTTTTACATTTTGAGATAGGACCTTGCTAAGTTGCTGAGGCTGGCCTCCAACTCCTGCCTCAGCCTCTCAAGTTGTGGGGATTATGGGCATGTGCCACTGTGCCCAATCTGAGTTATCTTAAACAGTAATGGGAAGCTGTCTTTTTGAGACTTGTGCCCTCACGCTAGCCAGTGTTTGCTCCGTTACTTCTTTGTATTCTAGCCCCTTGGACAGCCCTGCTTTAAACCTACACTTTCATTGCAGAGGGGAGAACAAGGCCATAAGGCACAGAGCTTGGGAACAGGCATAGGGGAACTGTCTTGCTCAGTTAACATACCCAAGCAGACCTGGCACTTGGATCTCACCTCCTACTTTCCTCCAAACTCATCAAAGTGATACTCACCCATGCCAACCCTATACTTACTGTGCCAGCTGCTCCATGGATGGTCCCTACCCATTTGAAAAGGTTGTCTGATTCAGGGAAGGCAGAAATTCCTTTGTCACCAGACATCTGGGGAGGAAACACAGCACTCGTGACTTGCAGCATATTCTTTAGGGCATAGCAAAGGTCAGTGGGTGATCCCCTGCCTGTGATCTCACACTCTGATCCCAAATTGAACTATCAAACCCAACCAACAGGTTCATCACCAGGTTAAGGAGGGAGGGGAAGTACAGGAAGCACAGGTCAATTCTACACCCAAATTCTTGTTGGTTGCTAGGAATTCAAATACACAATTTCTGAAATATGTTCAAAAGTTTTGAGGTGAGTATTTAGAGATTAATTAGCAAAGGACAACTAGGAAGGGAGAATTCCAAGATAAGACAGGACTAAAAATACGAAGAAGGGTGGGGAGTTGTGGGTGGGTAAAATGGTAAAGCTTGGGGCCAGGAAGTAGGGACAAGTGGCAGAAGAGGGAAGGACTTTGGTGAACTGTTCTAGGAAAACTTCATTGTGAAGGGATAGAATTGGGATAGAGAATGCTGTAAGAAAAGGTGCAGGTGGGAGTATAAATGGCTTCTTGGAGTAAATTATACGGACCTTTTAATCTCTATGTCTAGCAAGGAGTCTGAAGAGGAAGGAAGCTACTGATAAGTGGGTGGGAGATGGGACACTGGACCAATTGATTGGAATCTGAGAGCACTTAGTTACTTACCATGAGGGTCATCAGCTCCTGCTGTAGCCTGCAAAAAGAATTGGAAATGGAAGTCTGGATGGGTCAGTTTTCCAGATGGTTGCTAGGAATTGCTCCCGAGCAACTGTCAGGTAGGATTCCCCCTTCTCCCAGGTCTGACTCAGCTTGGGGTGCCCTCATCGACCCCATAGGAGGACCCTGGTGAGTCTTCACCCTTCCTAATTCCCGGGTCCTACAGGACCCTGGTGAGTCTTCACCCTTCCTAATTCCCGGGTCCTACAGGTCCTACTGGCGTCTTCTGGGAGAATCCTGGCAGCGTCCATACCCTCCCGTCTTCTCTAAGGAGTCTCAAAAAGCGGCCGAAGTTACTGGCGTGTCCCCCTGTCTACCCACCGGCTCCAGGAGGTGGGGGTCCAGAAGCCTCTGCCCTAGGTCCAAGGCCCAGGCCTTGAGCCCCTGGCGTGTGCTCCCGCCTTCGTATATCTATCGGCTCCAGGAGGAGGGGTCCCGGAAGTCTTCGCTTGGGTCCGCACGCCCAGGGCATATCAGGCCTAGCGAGCGTTACCTCCGCACCACTCACCTCTTGCCCACAGGGCCCCGGGCGGCGCCCCCGCTGGGCTCGGCTCCTTTACGTGCTGCGGCGACGCTGGCGGCGGCTGGGTCACGGTTTTGGGAGGCCATTCCAGCAGCGCTGGCAGGGAGACAGGAACTTGGAGAACAGGACTGCAACTGCAGGGCTGCGGGGCCGCCCGCCCGCGTTTGAATTGTAACCCTCTGGTAAGGCCGGCCAATCATAGGCCCGCTTGGGTTTGATCCAGCCAATGCGGTGCGTCCGAGCGCTCTGTCACTGAGCACTGCTAGACCCCACCACCAGCGCAGCACTATTGGGCGGTTGGTGTTTCTGCCTCTGAAGGCCGATTGACAGGAGAGCTGCCACTAATTAACGAAACTGAAATGGATTGGTAGCCTTTGGAAAACGCCGACCATTAAAGGGCCAAGAAAACGTCCACGTGGGATGAAGCTTAAGGTCAAAGGTCTAGCTTCGCTCGGAAACACCAGGCACACCGGCCTGGATCCTTTCTCGTGGAGGAGGTAGCGCCTCCAGTCTTGCAACAGTGGTGCCCTTCCTCAAACCGAAGACTGCTCCCCCTATTAGAATAGCCCCAGACACCTTTGTTGGAGTCCCAAGTTATTTGAAAATCCTAGGGGAACGGTGACGGGAGTGGGGGGGGGGAGAATTCATCATGTCTCTTGAACTGGTTTGCTGCGTGACTTTGAGCCCGCCTGGGTACAACCCAGGCACTCTACCATTGAGCTACATCTGTAGCACCCTCCCACCATTTTTTTTTTTTAAGCTAAGGTGTTTTAAAATTGCCGTTGGAACTTAAGATCCTTCTGCCTCAGCCTCCTGAGTAGCTGGGATTACAGGCATGCACCACTGTGTTTTAACCTGTACAATGGGAATAATAAAAGCCAACTCTTGCTGGGCGTGGTGGCACTGTAATCCCAGCACATTGGAAGGCTGAGGCGGGAGGATCTCAAGTTCAAAGCCAGCCTCAGCAATTTAGGGAGGCTCTAAGCAGCTTAGTGAGACTCTGTCTCAAAATAAAAAATAAATCCCCAAGAGGGGGACTGAGGATGTAGCTCAGCTGATAAAGCAGGAATTCACCATTCAATCTCTAGCACCACACACACACAAACAAAACAACCAAATTAAAAGCAACAAAAAAACAAGGGCTGGGGCTGTGGCTCAATGTAGAGCGCTTGCCTAGCATGTGTGAGGCACTGGGTTCGACCCTCAGCACCACATATAAATAAATAAAATAAAGTTATGTTCTACATTGACAACAACAAAGACAAACAAACAAAACCAAGCTGGGTATGATTATGCAAGCCTGTAATCACAGTGGCTGGGGAGGCTGGGGCAGGAGGATTGCAAGTTCAAATCCAGCTTCAGCAACTTAGTGAGACCCTGTCTCAAAATAAAAAATGAAAAGGGCTGGTGATGTAGCTCAGTGGTTAAGTGCCTCTGGGTTCAACCATTGGTATCAAAAACAAACACAAACCATCACATTCTGCCACATTTTTGCATTAGTTGGAAAAAAAAAAAAACCTAAGAAACAGAGGGACAGGGAAAGATGGCAAAGCACATGTTCCCAGTTTGGTCTCCTAAAACCTGGGTCAATGAGATGGGGGAAAGGTACTTGGTCCTTTTTTCCTACACCCACCTCCAGAACCTGATGTTCTGTCAGCCCCCACAGCAGACTGCACAGCAGGCTCACCATCTGTGTTTATTACAAACTGTTTTAATTGCTTCTTATCCCAATAACTTTACAAATATAGAACCATATGCCAGTCTGGGGGTGCTCTGCAGTGAGTCACTACAAACTAGCCCATGCACAGCTTAATGCCACTGAGATCCACCTAGGAGCAGACCCAGTGGTGGCCTCAGCCATGTGGGGAAGAGGGTCTTGGAGGTGGGTTGCCAGTGTAGCCAGTGGACCTGGCCTCAGGTCTGTGGAGGTGCTTCAGCAGCACGATGCTCATTCTCTGTCCGTAGTGTCTCCATGTACTTTCGCATCTTCTCAACCATCCAGGAGGGTAGGACAAAGGATTTCAGCTCCTCTAACTTCAGATCCAGGCATCCTCTAGAATAGACATTGAGGAGGGAAGTTAAAACAAGGGAGGATGTAGGCCCAGCCTTATCCCAGGGGCTACTTTTAAGGCAGAGAAGAGGGTAGGGGGCAGGAGACCACCTAGTTTTACCTGTAGTCATCGCTGGCAGCAAGGTCCCGGATGTCCTCCTCAATGAGGAGGTAGGCCTAGGGCAGGAACAAAGGAGAGTGGTAACTGCCTGTTTCATTTGACCCCAACTTGGTAACACCTTATGGAACATTTTATGCCTGCTTCTAGGTGGTCATAATTTATGATTCAGTAGGGAAGGAAGTATAAGTATGGAGAGACTGTCAGGAAAACGGATCCTTGAGAAAATCTTTCACTCAAATACAAACTTTAGTGGGGGAGACTATTTTTTAAATAAAAAATTTTTTTTTTTTTTTTTTGAAATGGGGGGTTCTTGTTTTTGTTTTTGTGGTGCTGGGGATTGAATCCAGGGTCTCCTACATGGTAGAAGAGTGCTGCATTCCCAGCCCCAAGATAAGGGTCCACACTACCTTGCCTAGGCTGGCCCTGAACTCCTGGTTCAAATGATCCTCCTGCCTTGGCCTCCTTGGTACATACCACCTGCCAGGGATTCTGCGACTAATTTATTTAGAGCCTTTCCTGTTTTAAAAAAGGAGTCGAGGTGGACTATAACAAAATGGTTAAGAGTTAGCAAAATATACTTGGAAACTGCAAACCAGAAGAAGGAAGCTATGTGCTAGCTGGTGATTAAGATAACTTGGTTTTGAGCTTTGTGGCAAAAGGGAAAACATGATAAATGGCACTGCTGCCTAGTTACTAGGCTGCACTGTATTGTCTTGGGCCCTGCAGAATGGCATTGCCCTTGCTGTGGTCTGCAGTGGGCCAGAACCCTCTTGTGAGCTCACCTACAGGGGATGTTGTTCACCACAGGGGAAGGTCTTCTGTGGGACACTCTCATTCTAGTCTTAGGGTCAGAACTAATTGTGTGTCCCTTGAGTACTCTGTCTCCATCTTATGGGTACTGTAAACTATGTAACAGATCAGGTGTCCTTGAAAGGGGCCGAGAGCTGAATCAACGAACACTCAAGAGAGGTCTCCCAGGTCAGCAATGGAAAAAATCAACTTTTTTTTCTGAAGTACTCTTGTGGTGGCTTATTTTAAGTCCTGTTCCCCTTACCCATCAATTTCTTATTTATGTTATATTGCATTTTATGTTATATCAGTAGTAAGTTCCCTTAAATATTTGTGAAATAAGTAAGTGCAGAGTATAAAATAAAATAAACATAGCTTTCACTTTTAGCAGTCAGAAAGGAGATGGCACGCAGTTTACAAGGCCTTTAGAGTCTATCAGGAGGAGTCCCAGTAGAGTACTTGAGTCCGCAGGTGGACGTTGCAAGTGATGCACGAAGCCCTACAGACTATTTAGGACACATACATGCTTTCCTAAGGTTACTACTTGAGCTGAGCTGAGCACTCGTAAAGTGGAGGTGAGTCTGGAAGGGGCTGCCAGGAATGGCAAACACATTTCATCGCATGTGCAAACTCCTACTGAGATGGAGTGCTGCTTGGAGTACCGAGTTGAGAAGATTCTAAAGCTGTCTGGAAAAAGAGTGTTGCGGTCAATGAGTTAAACCTATCCATGGGCATACAAGGGAAAAGCAGTAGTAAGCGTGTCTTGAAACTGCCCATTCCTATACACAAATAATGATCCAAATACGTGGTCTTGGAGAAAAGGGGTGAGAGGGAGAGCGAGGAGGTAAAGAACCCTAATGATAGGGAAGGGAATGCAGGGATTACAGTCTGCTTTTGACCGTGAAGGAATGGACCCTGTAAGTCTCCCTCTGCCACATTTGTAAGGTTTAGGAAATCTTCCAGACTTTGAAGGTAAGCTGTCACCAACAGTCCTCGTGCTGGATGGGCCTTTGGCAGTGTGCAAGTGAACAAGCTTACCATCTTCCCCCCTGTCGCCCGCATGTGATGCTGCTCAGCCAGCCAGTGCTTGTCCTGAGGGTCAGCTGCATACTGCGGGATGAAGTTATAAGAGACATTAGCTAGTGTGGGGGGCTTTCCTCTGGGTCCCTGAGCAGTTCTTACCAACAGGACCTTGTCCTAGCATGCAGATAAAGAGGCCTCACTAGTCTCTTCAGAGCAAGCCCAGGAGGCCAGAGACTGTGACCTAATTCCCAGAGATTTAATATACTACGAATCCTCACACCCTTCCTTTCTCAAAACACAGAATCAATTTTTGGGTGAAAAAAATAAAACCAGAGACCAATATGTACAGTGTGATCTGAATAAATAAAATATTAGTAAGGACAAGGAGACAGACATGCACACTTTGCATGCACACATACTCTAGGCACATGCGCACAGAAGAGGGTATGTTCCACTGTGGTTGCTGGTGACCTCTAAGGGAGGAAACTCAGTCAGGAATGAGGGGCACTTTGTCTTTTATTCCCTAGACTTTCTGCGTATTGTTTGAATCTTTTAAGGAGAAGAATGGGTTTATAGTTCTGTGATTATAAAAAGTTTAAAAAAGGAAATGAAAAATTTGAAAGATGGAAAAATGGGCCAAAAATGTACTAAGCAGTTTATAGAACAAATACAAATAGGCTGTAAATGACTAGAAAGATACTTATGATCACTAATACAGAACTGTGAAGTAAATAAAAAAAAATTCCCTTCATTTATTAGACTGAAAAAATTAAAGAGAGGCAACACACTGTTAAGAGAAAAGGGGGTGGGGGCTTATTACAGATAATGGGTCTTAGAATTGGGGAACTATGCTAAGCAAAATGAGTAACAGTGAGTCCCTTACTCAGTGACAGGATTATGCTGGTGCCTTACTACATTCTCTCTTAATTAACCCCAAGAGGTTGGACTATCATCATTCTCATTTTTTATGTGAAAAAAACAGACTCGGAAATGTGGAGCCATGTGCTCAAGGTCACACAGCTGAGCTGGTAAGGAATGAAACCCACATTGAAACCATACTCTAACCACCCTGTGATGGGAATTTGCAGTAGGTCCCAGAGAATGTCCATGTAGGGGATGATACAAGTAGGGGTCTTGGGGGAGGCAGGTCTTAAGTAACAGTTAGAAAGCTAAGGTTGGGGAGGAAGGTCATCCGGGTAAAGGGACAGCAGGAGTAAAGACATGAAGAGGGGAAAATAATGACGTGGCAAATAGGCTAAAGCGTTTCTGTGTTGGAAGTCCTGGGTCAGAATGCTGGAAAAGAGCCAGCAGTTCTGCTCTTCAAAGCACTTGCAGAGTTGCTTAGGGTCTCGCTAAGGGGCTGAGGCTAGTTTTGAACTTGCAATCCTCCTGCCTCAGCCTCCCAAACCACTGGGATTACAGGTGTGCACCACCATGCCCAGCTGCCATACTATTTTTAAATCTATGTGGATGTTTTGTGATTGATGAAATACAAATTCATCTAAGAGAATGAATGAACTTAAGACCTCCCTATTATTTTCTCAAACAGTGGGGACCAAAGCAAGCTGCTCTCCAGGGAAGAGTCATCTCTGTGAAAAGGGGAACCCTGTCTTGCTCCAACTGCTTTATTTCACAGACAGCTGCATACAGTGGGCAAGGGCTCAGGCTCTGGAGAAGGGAGTCCTAGATTTGACTCCTGACTCACCACTTACCAGTTGAGTAACTCTGGCCAAGTCAGTCTTCCCTGACATCCACTTTTTTCATATTTGGATAGGATAACAATGTATCTATTCCACCCCCCCCCCCCCGCCCCCAAGGCAGATCTCCCTATGTTGTCCAGAGTGGCCTCAAAACTCCTGGGCTCAAGCAATTCTCCCTCCTCAGCCTCCCATGTGTCTGGGATTACAGGTGCACATCACCACACCTGGCTAATGCTATCATTTTTTTTTTTTTATACTGGGGATTGAATCCAGGGTGCTCTACCACTGAGCTATATCCCTAGTCCTTTTTCTTTTGAGACAGGGTCTTGCTAAGTTGCTGAGGCTGGCGTCTGACTTGTGCTCTTCCTGCCTCAGCCTCCTGAGTTGCTGGGATTACAGGCGTGTACCACCATGCCTGGCTATAATACCTATTTTAAAGGAGAGTTCCAGGACATAATGTAAGTGTAGCTCTTAAAACTATGGCACACAATCATCATGCAAGGAAAGTAGCTAATATCACTGAGGGACAGTAGCCTTGAGTAATTCACAAGAAGTAAAGGTGAATGGGGAAGGAGCAACTAGAACCCAGATGTTCTGACTCCCAGATTACTGTGTGCTCCGAGCTTGTCTGTGCTATGTACAGGTCCCAAAGCCATCTACTCCCAGTGCAATGGCCGGCCTACCTCCCAGCACTCACCTACCTTAAAGAGGTGTGGGTGCTTGATGTAGATTCTCCCTCTGGTGCCCCCCATCCCTAGGGCCCTGTAAAGTAAAAGATGAGGGGTAAGGATTCCATTAGGCAGAGCCTCTGGTAGTTGGGTCCCAAGTTGTCCCTTCCATTAGCATCAAAGCTCTTAGACTCACTTGTTGGCTCGAGAGCCCAACACAAAGGTGGTAGATTCATTTAGCCGAGCTGGGTCCCACTGTACAAAAAAGAGAGAGGCTGGTGAGGGTGAGGTTTAATGAGGTGAGCAGGACAGAAACACTCCTCCCCTGTCATTTCTCATTATCCTTATCCATCATTTAATAGTCTGTTCAGGAAATGAACTACTTATAATATAGTAGGTCCTGTGTTAGATACTGGGGATAAAAGATGATTAAGACATACTTTTTTCCAGAAGCCCCACACATAGATACAGCCACTATGCAATGGGGCAGTGACAAGGCTGAATGATGGCTGTGAGTGGTGCCAAAGTGGATGGAATAGTCAGGAAGTCTTCCTTAAAGAGACAGTCCCTAAGTTAATTCTGAAAGGTGAGCATGAGTTGGACAGGATAGAGGGAAGGAAGATGGGCATTCCAGAGGGTAGTGTGTATAAAGGCAGGTGGAGAGCTCTTGGCATGCTGGAGAAACTATGAGCAATTCTGTGTTGCTAAAGGAGAAAGCAAGCAAGGGAGTGGAACTGATGAGGCTGGCGAGAGCAAGCACAGCAGAGCTGGAGGTCACAGGAAGCTACCTTTAAGGGACATGGTGACAGGCAGGGAGAGCAGTTTAGAGGCTGCTGTGATCAAGCAGAACTGAAGCAAGATGGGGACTGAGCTAGGACCAGTAGTCAGGAGGAGAAGTAATAGGGACTCTAGTATACTTAGAAGAATAGAATCATTCAGGACTTGACGGGATATAGGGAGGAGATGGAAAGGGACAGGAAAAGATGACAGAAGGTAAGTGATGTAAGGGAAGGTCAATGAGAAACACTCCAATTTCAATTTTGGATATGCTGCTTTTGAAAGGCCTATGGATCTTCCAGGCAGAAAGGTCTAGCAGATAGGACAATATACAAGTTTTAAAGCAGAGAGGTATGTGATAATCAAGAGACTGGGGGGGCTGGGGATATAGCTCAGTTGGTAGAGTGCTTGCCTTGTAAGCACAAGGCCATGGCAAGAAAGATCTGGGAGAGTGCAGGGCCACCAGGTTAAGGGAGTAAGTAGAGTTCTAGAGAAGGCATGACAACCAGAGGGAAAGCAGAGAGGAACAGAAGGGAAGAGGTGGCCAATGTCTTCCACACATAGCTCTGATGAAGACGGGTACTTTTATCTACGAACAATTACTATATTTAAAGAAAGGATTCAATCCTTAAAAGAACTTGCAAACAACTGTTTGGGAGGCAGCAGAGGCTAATGGTGTCAACAGACTTTGGGTCTGAGGCTTGGCTCTATAGCTATATGACTTTGGGCAAATCTCAAGTGTATTAAGAGCATAAGATATAACTAGTAAAAAATAATTTTTGGCTGCAGGGGAGTTGGCAGGAAAGGAAGCTCCTCCAACTACAGAATGATATAAAATCTATCTCATAAGTTTGACTTAAAGATTAAATGAGGGGCTGGGGTTGTGGCTCAGTGGTAGAAAGCTTGCCTAGCATGTGTGAGGCACGAGGTGTGAGTTCAGCACCACATAAATAAATAAAATAAAGGTTCATCGACAACTAAAAAAAATTTTTTTAATTAAAAAAAAAAAGATTAAATGCGATAATCCATATGAAAGATTTAGGCAGTGCCTGTCACATAGTAGGTAATGAGCAAAGTATTAGACCACTAGTGAGATAAGGATTCGGCCTTCTCTTTGTTACAGATTTTTTTGGGGGGCAGTCCTGGGATGGGAATAAAGGCCCATGCATGCTAGGAAGTGCTCTACTGCTAAGCTGCACCCCCAGCCTCACCCTCTCTTTATTTTGTCTCTAATTCCAATTCTTATGTGGGATCTTCTCAGGAGGATCAGGTGGCTGGCAGTGGAGAAAGGGAAGATGGCTCTGGAATTGTGAACACACATCACTGATGCCTCTTTCCCTCACTGGGTCCCCAGAGCCTTGGCTCGGTCTCTCTGGGATACTGATCCCTGCCACAGTCACATAATATGTTCATAAATCATACCTTGGGGCCTTCTCGGCGAATTGGTTCAGAGGATTTTGGCTTCCATCTGCTTGAAAGGAAAAGAAGAAAGGTGAATTCTCTAAGGTGGGACCAAGACTGGAAGGAAGTTTGCTAATGGTGGCAAGTTCCTCATGTAGTCTCACTTTAGCCCCTGGCAACTTATTAGAGGAGTGCTCAACTGGGGACGGGGACGCTTTAGCACTGGCTCTGACAGGACCTGGCAGGAGGGCAACTTGTGAGCTGCAGCCTTCTCATCTGTCTGCAGGAGATAAGAACAGCAGCTGCCCTGTTTTTGTTTTTGCAGTGCTGGGAGTGACCTCAGGGCCTCACACATGGGAGGCAAGTGCTCTACCAATGAGTCACACCCCCAGCCCCTGCCCTACCTATCTTGTGTTCATGAGGAACCAAACTGATTCAGGTAGGAAACAAATCTAAGGGATGGCAATTAATGCTATTCCCTGGCCTATGTCGGTGGTTTCAAACTACCCCCACCTGCCTTAACGAGAAGAATATGACTTCATCTGCTTCATATACTGGGTTTCCATGAAATTTTGTTTATGCAGCTTCAAAACTCTTTAAACCAGGGCTGGGGAGATAGCTCAGCTGGTAGAGTGCTTGCCTCGCAAGCACTAAAGCCCTGAGTTCAATCCCCAGTACCGTGCAAAAAGAAAAGAAAAAAAAAAAAAAAAAAAACTCTTTAAACCTCAGGGGTGGGGAAGGGTTGAATAGGTAGAGCACAGAGGATTTTTAGTGTGGTGAAAATACTCTGTATTATACTATAACAGTGGATACCTGTCATTTGTACAAACTAATAGAATGTACAACACCAAGAGTGAATGCTAAGGTACCCTATGGACTCTGGTGATAACATCAAAGTAGATTCACCAGTTGTAACAAATGTACCATGTGGATGCCAGATGTTGCAAGTGTGGAGGCAGGGTGTATATGGAATAACTTCTTTATCTTCCACTCAGTTTGTTATGAACTTAAAAGTGCTCTAAAAAAATAAAGACTTAAAGACTGGGGATGTAGCTCAGTGGCAAAGTGCTTGTGCAGCATGTGTGAAGTCTTGGATCAATTTCTAGTAATGTGAAACAAACAAACTTTGAAAAGGGTCATCCTATAGACAATGTAGTATAGGTTTTCCTTACTAACAGTATGATCTTGGGCACATAATCCTCTGAGTCTTTCTCTTTCTATTTTTCCCCTTTTTTTCTTCGCTGTTTCTTTGCTAAATGAATCATTCCTTCTTTAGAGGGTGGCTGTAAGGATTAAGAGGTGAAATCTACAATGTGTTTAGATCAGCTACAAGCATTTGACATACACTAGCAATGAAACAACAGTTCCATCAAGCTGGGCTGAGCTGTCCTGAGGCAGAAACAGGGTAGAGTCCTCCTGCTCCCTCCACCACTCCTACACCGGGGTAGCCCTCCTCCGTGGGCTTACGCAGGGAGATCTGACTTCACGAGGCACAGGATTGTGGCCTCCTTCCCTCTGAGACCACTGCGTCCCTCCGCTCCCTTCAGCTCTCACCACACTGGTGCCCCCTACTCACACCATGCCGGCTGCTGCCCGGTCATTTGACAGAATGTGTCCAGGAGGCCGTCCTTTCCTCTGCCACAAAGAACAGCTGTCAGAGTCCCGACCCCGTGGGAACACTTCCCCACCACCTCCCACCCCTACTGGCATGTCCAGGGTCCCCTGGTGGAAGAACTTTTCCAGAGAGTTCAAATGATATTTGGGAGGGAAACAGAGTGACGAGGGTTCCTGCCCCCTATCCCTAGAAAGGCCTAAAGGTGCACGAGGAAGCTGAGCACCCTCTCCCAGCTAGAAAATGGCATACCTTTTTGGGAATGGGGCTTCCTCGATGGGCACATTCCTCTTCGGCCTGCCGGCCACGCTAAAAGAAAATGGAAGGGAGTCAGTGGAAGAGGAGTGCCTGGGTGGTGCAGGTCTGCTGGGGTTGCAGAAGACAGAGCCTCTGGTCTGTAGCCCTCTAGCTGCTGCCTGACCCAGGCCCCAGAAGCCCATCCGGCATGGTCCTATTTGGACGTGGACCTACCAATGGGTGGTACTTGAAACTTCTCTGGACCTACATACTTCATGTGCCTCCCAACCTCATTTATTTCCCCCTCCCAGACCCCAGGACACAATGACTCTAACCTTTATCCCTGGAAGCTCATGGGTCAATCTGGGTATTACTTTTTCTCCATCTGAAAATAGTAGCTTAGCCTGAAAGGAAAAGATCAAGTGTTAACAGTCACTATTTTGGTTGGTCAACATATCCTGCCTCTATTGTTTTAGACACAACTCCAAGGCTTAAAACCTTTCCATAGTCAATATGAGAAGGCAAGGTGACATACATTTATTTAAAAAATAGATGAGATAGAAAGACATAAATACATCTATTTATTTACAACAAGTGGATCTGGGGCTTCATGGAGTAGCACATTGCTCTTCTGCCTGCTGGTCAAGCTAAAGGAAGAGGGAAGGGAGTCAGTGGGAAAGCTTTTCTTCTTCTTCTTCTTCTTCTTTTTTTTAATTTTGGCGGTACTGGGAATTGATCCCAGAGGTACTCTACCACTGAGCTATATCCCCAGCCTTTTTTAAATTTTGAGATGGGTCTTTCTAAGTTTTCCAGGCTGGTCTTGAACTTTTGACTCTCCTGCTTCAGCCTCCCATGTAGCTGGGATTATAGGCATGCACCACTACACCCAGCCCTATTTTATTTTATTAAAAAAAATCTGATTAATGATCATTGTTGAACAGTTAGAAAATGTAATGAAGCAAAATTTAAAAATCAAATCTGAAATCTCATTATTCACAGAAAACTCGTGCTAACTTTTCAATGTAAACTCTCCCTTTTTCCACGTAAATATACGCATGTTTTTCTAACTGAATACATTAATATCATACATGTCCTCAATAAACTCCCATTTTTCATTTAATAAATCTTGAATACCTAGGACATAAGTACCAGGGATACAGTGGTGAAGAAGATATTGTGGAGTTCCTTGCTTTGTAGAGTTTATATTCTGTGGATAATGAACAAATTAATGTATAAAGAAGGTGATTTTGGGCCACAGTAAATACAGTGAAGAAGGAAAACTCCACGCAGAGGAGACACAGTCACCAGAGGGGAGGGAGGGCTATTTTAAGGGGGTGCTCAGGGAAGGTCCTACAAGAAGACAGTCTCTGAACTGAGACAGGAGGCTGTAAAAAGAGCTGAGCAGAGTTGGGTGTGCCGAGGCCCAGCTAGCCAGTGGCTAAGGCAGGAGGATGGCTCAAACCTACAAGTTTGAGACCAGCCTAGGTAAGCAGTGATCCCTCCACCTCCAAAAAGAAAAAAAGAAAAGAAGAAAGGAAAGTAGAGCAGAACAGAGGTGTGTTTTGGCAGTAGGAAGAAGTGCAAAAGCCCCAAGCAGGGAAGACTCAGCTCCAGCAAGGAAGAAACAGTCAGCCTGCAAGTAGTGGGCAAAGGGAAGCGAGGAGCCTGGGAATGGGAGGCCAGGTGGAGGGTGGCGGGGGCCTCGCAGGTGCAGACTGGGTTTCAACACCTCTGGAGCAGCACTGACGGAGCTCCTGGACCACTCTTCTCCTGGCTTCTATGGCCATGCTCTCATATTCTCCTCCTTGGATCACTCTTTCTTAACCTTCTTTGCTGGCTTAACCTCCTCAATCTGGCTGTTTCCATCTCTAACCTCTTTCATTAGATATTCTATCTTTTCTCATTGATGCTCACAGCTTCAATTAACATCTGCAAACTGATGACTCTGTAATTTTTCAAAATCTTCAGTGTAGCTGAAAGGATATCCTTTGAAGTCTAGACTGAGAAACCAAATGGTCTGCCCCAGGCATATGCTGGATGTCTCAGATTTGTTAAATCCAAATTGGACTCATGACTGTTTCTGCCACACTTTGTTCCTTTTCAGGTAAGAGTATACCTGGTCTCAACGTGTAATTAAGTATGCACACATATGTGTGGTGATAATTCTTAGTTGTTTAACGAGGCTGTAAGATCTATGAAGGCAGGAGGCCTGTTTGTCACTCATTCAGTTACTGGATCATTCGCAAACACGTACCATACATGTCATATTCCATGGCCAGGAATACAGTGATGAATAAGGCCGTACTCAACTCTTGTAAAGCTCAGCATTGTAGTAGAGGTGGGGAAGGACTGGGAGGGAGGTGGAGAATAAGCAAATGAACATAATAATTTCATAATAATAAATAAGTGCAATGAGAGTGAAGTGGAGAGGGAGTGAGGTGGAGGGGCTGCTTTAGATGGAGTGGTCAGGAATGGGCTCTCTCAAGAAAAGAAGAGATAAGGGCAGAGCACGCTGGGCAGGGAGGAAAGCAAGTCAAGTGTGTTGGAGGAGCAGAACAGAGTCCAGAAAGGCTAGAATAGCCAATGAAGGGGTGGCAGGATGAAAGGAGTTAAAAAAGCAGGAAGGAGCTGCTCTAGGCAGGGCTCTATGGATTAGGGTAAGGCATTAGAATTTTATTTTATCTGCAACAGGAAGTCACTAGAGGATTTGAAAGAGGAGCCGAATGGTCTGATTCATCTTACAGAGATTAGACTGGCTACTGCTAGAAGGGATTGGAAGTGGGTAAGAGTGAATGTAAGCACAGTCCCTGAGATATAAATTTGTGAATCATCAGCAGCCCAAAATGACTTCAAAGTCAAAGGATTAGATGAAGCCATAGTTGAACTCATCTTAGGAAGTAATGGAATAGAAAAGGTCTGAGGACTGAACTCAGGAGCATCAACAAGCAGAGGTCAGGGAGAGAATATGCACTAGCCAGAGGCTGGAAAAAAGTTGAGGGTAATGGAACCAAGAGAGAATGTTCCAGGGTTGGGGTTGTGGCTCAGTGGTAGAGCACTTGCCCAGTAGGTAAATATATAAATAAATAAAATACAGGTCCATCAACAACTAAAAAAATAAAGAGAGAGAGAGAAAGAGAATGTTCCAAGAGACATGAAATGAGCCAATGTGACAAATGCCACATGAATAAGTTAAGCAGTCAGGGTCCACTGGATGACAACATGGAGGACATGATAAAAGGGTTCTTAGTGAAGTGGTGGGAACTCAAGCCAAAACAAAGTGAGTAGAAGAATGAAAGGGGTGAGAAAGGGAGCCAGTGATTGCTGACAACCTTTTTTTTTTGTGGGTGGTGGTGGTGGGGATTGAACCTGAGTGCTCTACCACTAAGCTATATCCCAGCCCGTTTTATTTTTTGAGGACAGGATCTCACTAAGTTCCCCAGGTTGGCCTCAGCCTCCTGAGTGCTGGTACTACAGGTGTGTACCACCACCACCTGGATTGCAAACAGCCTTTCCTGAAGTGTGGCTTGAAATAGAAACAGAAACAGTGTGGTAGCTGAAGGAACTGCAGGTTCCAGGGTGGACTGTCTACTCACCACTGTCCTCTCGGTGCCCCAATGAATAAGCACATATTATATAAAGACATACATGGGGAAAAGCCCGGAAGAAAGCACACCAAATGTTGAGTGGTTACTGCAGGGTAGTGAGATTATGAGAAACTTCATGTATGATATGCATGCATTTTTAAAATTTATGGTACTAGGGATTCAACTCAATGCCTCCTGCATGCTAGGCAAGCACTCTTACTACTGAGCTATATCCTGACCCCTTTCTAAATTTTATTTTGACGACAGAATCCTGTTAAGTTGCCCAGGCTGGCTTTGCAGTTATGATCCTCCTGCCTCAGACTCCAAGTAGCTGGGATTACTGGTGCTGTACCACTGTGCCTGGCTCTTCCTTACAGTTTATGTTTTCTAAGTTTAAGGCAACAGGTAACATTTACTAAGTTTCATGCTGAGCTAAATATTCAGGAGTGTTTCATACAAAGAATCCTCAAACATCCTATGAGGTAGAAACCTCTATTCCCATTTTGCAGATGAGAAAATGGACATTATTAATGTAAGGTAACTTGCCTAAGGTCATACAACTAGTCAGTGGTATAGCCAGGACTCCCACTGGGGCAGTTTTAAATCAAGAGAAAACTTGCATTCTTGATCACCATGTCAAATTTTTCTTAATAAATGCATATCGCCTGTCTGTATAAAATAAACATAAAAACGATTACCCTAACATAACAAAATCAAACCATCAAACAGAAAACTCAAGGCAACAAGATCAGGCATTTCTCCCTAAGAAATACCTGAAGATGGGTTAGCTAAGGACCTTAGGGAACAGCTCTGAGATGGTCAAGATGTAGTATAAGAAGTCAAAGCAAACAAACCAAGAATTCACCCACTCAAAGCTAAAAAATTCCTATTCTATTTAGTACCACGTCCAGACTAGGATTTTTTTGTTTTTGTTTTTGGTAATGGGGATTGAACCCAGGGGTGCTTTACTACTAAGCTATATCCCCAGACCTTTTTATTTTGAGACAGGGCCTTGCTAATTTGTCCTGGCTGGCCTCCAATTTGCAATCCTCCTGCCTCAGCCTCTTCAATGCCTGGGATTACACAAGTGCACCAGTTGGTCTGGCTGAAGAATCTTTTAATGCAACAAGAAATTTTGCATATGGTTTAGACAAGGGGACCCCCAAAGATGTTCCAACTACCCTGATGGCCATCTGAAAGCTAAACTATGATGTAAGAAATACTCACTGTAATCATGAATGTAACAGTGTATTTAATCTCCAGTTGTTCTGATCCCCTACACCTGTACTGTGTTGTTAGTTTATGTATATTATCCCATTTAACCCCACAGCAAACCATTGGTGGTAGGGAGTGGCTTTATTCCTATTTTGAGAGAGGAGGAAACTGAAGCTCAGAAAGGTTAAAGACTTGCTTGAAGTTTCTTGATTCATCTGGTTTCCTGTTGGGTTAGGATGACTCTTTGGGCTTTTTATCTCCCTGTGCTCAGATTCCATGGTGAACTCACAACCTTCTATTCCATATTCTGGGTTCTTATGAGTAGTGGTAAGGGCCAGCTCTGGATGTTGGACATGGGGATTCAGGAGACTGAAAAGGTATTCATTGAGTTCAAGTTATGCCCAATTTAACTTCATCTTTTACCTGAACCCCTCAAAGGTCTCCTAAATTCCCCTTCCAAACCAATCTCCTAAAGCAGCCAGAGTAATCTTTTCAAAGTGCAAATCTCATTAGGCCACTCTTCTGGCTACAAATTCCGTATGTGTAATATGGCTTGTGCTCTCTGTAATCTGCCTCTGCCTGTGTCTCCAGTGGTATCATGTATCACTCTATCCACCCTCTAAAAACAGTGGCACTGGCTTCTTTCTGTTCTTTAGACCTTCTGCACTCCCTTCTGCCTCTGGCCTTGCTTCCTAAACTTACACACTTGTAACAAATTATAACTACAGTTATCACTGTGTGACTACTTGAGTAATGTCAAGGGCTCTTGGAGTAAGGGCTATGCCTGTTTTGCACATCACTGCTGGGCCTGGCACAGGAGCATAGTAATGAGCACAAGGTGGGCCCCTCAATAATATTAGTCAAAGAGATAAACTCAAGAAAGCATTTTGGGATGCAGTAAGTAAATATTTTATCAATTTAGGCTTTTTTTTTTTTTTTTTTTTTTTTTTGTGCTAGGGATTAAACCCAGGATCCTCTGGTCTCAGTCTCCTGACTCGTTGGGATTACAGGTGTGTGTCACAGCACCCTAGCATCAATTTAATCTTTTTTTTGGTACCTGGTATTGAACTCAGGGGCACTGGACCATTGAGCCACATTCCCGTCCTATTTTGCACTTTATTAGAGATGGGGGTTCACTGAGTTGCTTAGAGCCCCTCGCTGCTGCTGAGATTGGCTTTGAACTTTGTCTCAGCCTCTCAAGCGCTGGGATTACAGTGTGTGCCACTGTGCCTGGCTCAATCTAATCTTGCTTCAACTCAAACTTATAAGAATATTATTAACCAAACTTTGTTTTATTATTAGGCAGTTGTTATACATGATCATAAAACACTGAAGTCATGGAAGTGAGTTAATGAATCTGGCCTCTTAGGAAAACGGTCAGTTTAAACTGACAGTCTATGAGAACCAGACTGAGGTTCACTGTACTGACAGGATGAAGTTCAGGCCCTGGTCTTGCTTCTTTCTGAGGCTACATCTGAGTAGCTAGCCAGTCAACCTCTTTCATATCACTATAGTTTACCTCATAGGAGTGAACTCAAACTAGTCCTTGTGTCTCTGATTATGAAGAAATTTCCATCTTTCACAGCTGATGGTTTCACAGTAAAGAATCTGGGTGATGCTGACAGTTCCTATTAATAACAAGCTGACGTATGCAAACATGTTCTCTACTGTCTTGGGAACACAGTAATTTCTAGACTTGATGTCATGCCTCCTGACCATACCAGAGAGGTGGTGAGACAGCAAGTGTGCCTAGTCTCCATGACCCTGAAAGGAGCTATAACACGTTGAAAGGTGATCCGCCAAGCACCCTCACGGGTGAGATAGATCTTAGCTATCTAATTCTTGTGTCTTAAGTTACAATTCCCTTTCTTCTTTTGGTTTGGCTTTATATAATCTTTATGTTTTTGCAAGCTTTGTGAGGTATGAGTGACAAATTATATAAATTTCAAGGTGCACAATGTGGTATTTGATGTACCATATACATATATTATGAAATGATGATCATAATAAAATAACCAACAAATCCATCACCATATAGGTATTTTGTGTGGAACACTTAAGATCTACTTTCTTAGCAAATTTCAAGCACACAGTAGAGTATTATTAACTACAGGTCACCCTGCTGTACATAACATCTCAGAAATCATTCATCCTAAAACTGAAAGTCTGTGTTCTTTGACCAATATTTCCCCCTTCCCTGGTACCCACCACTGCACTCTCTGCTTCCATGAGTTTGCTAAGCACAAGTTCTTTATGTGTAAAACCAGGGATGAAAAAAAAACCCTTCTGAGACATAAATGAAATAATGCATCTATCACTATACCTGGCACCTAATACCTACTTCTCTTCCTTGTCTGTCAACAGCAGTTCCAAGTCCTACCTGGATGTAAGTGGCTTACTGGGCATGTCCCCAAAATACCACTGATGATAGGATCACATTTCTTAGCAGAGCCCTGAGGGCTGAACCCTGTGCCTGTCTGTCTTGGCCCTTTGGTCTCACCTGCTCTAGGCAGCTCCGACAGGCCTCCTGGATCAGTTGCTCTGCATCCACCTCTTCCCCAACATTGTCTCGCACGTTCAGTGCTGCCTTCTGGAAGAACTAGGGAAGCACAACAGAGGACACGGTCAGAAGTTCTGCTAATTTACAATAGTCTGAAGGACTGGATAATTAAAACAGAAGCTTTTATTCCTGCTCTCATACAGAAGGAAATGTAATTATGAGCAGTGTTGGGGTTAGACAGATTTAGATTCTAAATTGGGCTCTATCTCCCCCTTTATTCCTCTCTTAAGGATATAATCACAGAGGTGCCCAAAAGATTAATGTGCAAACAGTACAAAACCAAAGGGTAACCTAATGTCAAAGCATAGCTTAAATAAATTATGAAATTCTATGCAAATACTAAAAATCATAGTAAGGATAGTGTAGAATATATTTTTGACATGACAATGTATTCATGCTATACTGAAAAGTGAAGCAAGCAGGTTATAAATACTTTGGTAAAGAACAAGTTTATGAACAGCAAAAAAAAAAAAAAAAAAAAAGAGACAAAAGAACTGTAAGGATAATATATAGCAGTGATACCATAGATGATTATTTTCTTCTTTGCCTATCTATAATCTCTTTATTTTATAATGTACATGTATTATTTCCATAAAAGAAAAAAAAATAATGCTTGTGGCCTAAAGTGAATAAATCAGAGTAGGCCAGAAAAGATCAAGACAGCAGAAAAGTCTATTGGGATTCTCACTGCCCAATCCCCAATCTGTGGAACTGGAAGAAGGGAGAACTTGCAAGGGTCCCTGGATACCAGCAAGGGAAAGGAATGGCAGAGGGTTCCTCTTCTGGGATAGAGGGAGAATTTGAGCCTGAAAATACTGAGGATAAGGTAATAAGGCCCCCAGACATACCTGGGAGGTACCTGAAAACATATTCATTAGGAGTCCCAGTTGTGTCTCCAGAAGAAAGTACCAGTTCTCTCTGGGACATAGAAAAAATCTGAAAACTATAATAAATATTCCTACTGCGGGAGACAACTCTGGGGATGTATTGCTACTTTATATTTAGCAAGGTCAAAGGCCTCTGTTGATAACATCAAACCAAGAAGTGTGTGAAAGGACTGAATCAGAGACCTCAAGAGCTTAGGAAAAATACATCAGGCCAAATTAAATGACTGGATATTGAGCTGATTGATTTTCTGGTGCTGGGGATCCACATACTAAGCAACCACTCTATCACTGAGCTATATTCCCAGTACGGATGAGTTCGACTTTAAAACAAAAATCTGAAAACTGGAGATAAGTATTGGTGTTCAATACTGACTACTGCTAGAGGAAAAGTCAATTAAAATAATCTGAATACTTTTCAAGCAGCCTGTGGGAGAGCAGTGCAGTGGACGTATGGGGTGAATGAAAGCTGCCTCTGGATCTGAGAACGAAATTAGGAAACAAATAAAGCATCTGCGAGCACTACAGGTAGAAATGCAAAATGGCACAACCTCTTCGTTTTTTGTTGTGGTGCTGGGGATTGAACACAGGGCCTTGTGCTTGCAAGGCAAGCACGCTACCAACTGAGCTACATCCCCAGCCCTACACAACCTTTTTGGAGAGCGATTTTCTTTTCCTTATTACCCATAAATTTCATCTCTAGGAATTTATCCCCCAGAAATACTCTCACGAGTGAACAAAGATGTTCACTCCAGTAATGTTTGTAATAGGGAAAAGCAAGAAACAATCTGAATATTCTAGGGACTAGTTAATTAAATTATGGTACATCTATAAAACAGACTACTCTATAAAAAGAAGGAGGGTGAGCTATTGTGTACTGACCTAAAGTGAAATAAATACACGACCAAAAGTGAAATAAATCAAGTTACAGAACTGTTTGTATGTGTGCATATAAACATGCACACAACCAACCCACCCACATATAAAGCTGAGAGTTTGGTATCTCTAGGAGATGAACTGCAGTGACTTTTGGTTCTTATTTAAAAAAAATATCTTTGTGTATGTATATGTGGTACTGGGGATTGAACCAGGGGCTGGCACATGCTAGGCAAGCACTCTATCACTGAGTTTCAACCCAGCCCTTTTAAAGTTGTCCATGTTGACACTGAATTTGTGATCCTCCTGCCTCAGCTTCCTAAGTGTCTGAACTGCAGGTATGAACCACATCTGGCTGTATTATTATTATTATTTTTAGTTTTTTAAAGATGTTATAGACCTTTATTTTATTCATTTATGTGGTGCTGAGAATTGAACCCAGTGTCTCACACATGCTAGGCAAGCCCTCTACCACTGAGCCACAACCCAGTCCCCTATTTTTTAATTAATATTTTCTTATTAAAAATTTCACATATACAGAAAAGTTGAAATGATTATTTAATAAATAGCTAATACCCACCAAAGACTAAAATTAACATTTTAGTATATTTGCTTCATCACCTATTAATATACTTATCTATCCATCCATAAATCCATTTTGTAATCTTTTTTTTATAACCTATATTACTAAAATCTAAAAAATTAAAAAATTAAAAAATTTTGGTATTGGGGATTGAACCAAGGGGTGCTTTGCCACTGAGTTACATCCCCAGTCCTTTTTATTTTTTATTTTGAGGCAGGATTTTGCTAAGTTTCTGAGGCTGGGCTTGAACATGCAATCCTTCTGCCTCAGTTTCTCAAAACACTTTGATTACAGATGTGCAACACCACAACTGGCTAAAATCTAAAGTCTTCACTGTGGCTTCAAAAGTTTTACTTGAGCTGGGCTCATTACCTCCCAATCACTTTGTTACTCTCCCAATTCAATCTGTTCCACACTGGTCAATTTCTGCTTTGAATGTGCCAAGCACTCCTGACTCAGGGCTCTGCCATTTTCTCTGCACTTAGACCACTTTTCTCTCACTTGTCTGTATGGCTTGCCCTGCTTCACTTTATTCAGGTTTCCACTCAAATGTCTTCTCTTTCCTATTCACAATATATACAACAGCAATGTTGCTGGGCATTGTGGCACATGGTTGGAATCCTAGCTACTTGGGAGGCTGCGGCAAGAAGATCACCAAGTTTGACACCAGCCTCAGCAACTTAGCAAGACCTTATCTCAAAATAAATAAAAAGGACTTGATTAGCATGCAAGCATGGGTTTGATCCTTAGCACCATTAAGAAATTAAACAAAAAAAGCAACCCTATGTCCCAGAGGTCCTCTCTTCCCTTCTCTTCTCTCATTCCCTACAGTAGTACTTATTTGCTAAAGAAAACAAGGTTACTGTTATTTCCACTCTACATTCCCAATGACTACAACAGTGTCTGGCGGTATGGCAGTAGCTTAACACATGTATTTTTTTGGTGTTGTGCATGGTTGTTGGTTATCAAACCCAGGGCTTTGGCATATGCTAGGAATAAGAGTTAAAAACAACAACAACAACAAAACGAGCAGAAGTTTGAGAAGAAAACAGAGTTTGGCAGGGTATGGTGGCACATGCCTGTAATTTCAGCAACTTGAGAGGCTAAGATAGGAGGATTGCAACTTCAACGTCAGCCTCAGCAACTTAGAGAGGTGCTCAGACCCTGTCTCAAAATTAAAAAAAATAAATCTTTGGGGTGGCAGTGGGGTAAGAGAAGAATGGAGGAACTTTGGCTTGTGTACAGGGAAATGTAGTGCAAGGGGGTGGGGGAAAGAAAGATATTGGACTGAGACAGACATTATTACCCTATGTACACATATGATCACATGAATGGTATGAATTTACATTGTGTACAACCATAGAAATGAAAGGTTGTTCCCCATTTCTGTACAATGAATCAAAATTCAGTCTGTAAAAATAAAAAAAAATTAAAAAAAAACTTTAATATTATTCTCCCCCATGCCAAAAAAAATGAGTTCAGTTTTGAATATACTGAGTTTAAAGCATCCATGGAATATGCAGGTAGAGCCATGGAGAAGTTTATTGACAGGCTAAGAAAGTAATTTTAAATAACAAAAATGGGGGTAATACTAAACAAGTAATAAAACACTTGTTGGACACTTGTTATGTTCCAAGCAATGATGCTGGGTAATCATTTCATCCTTACAACAGCCTGGCACAAAAGATACCTGAGTTACCACCAAAGAGGGGGAAAAAGTTCTTGCAGGGTAGCTGGCAGATATCTGTGTGTACCATACAGAGAATGGTGCTGCAGGGAAGCACTGAGCTGCCCAGGAGTCTTTTCCCATGAGTTTTCTCTCCTTGTGTCCTTCTCACCTTCATGTACTTGTTGAAGACAGTCTGGATCTCCTCATTGATGCTAGGCTGCAGGACAGCTCGGAGGAGATCCATGGAGATGGCAGGATCTGTAAAACTGCATTGAGGGAGACAGAATCAGTGGCTGTGTCCCAGACATGTCCTTTCCCAGTGTGCCCAGCCAATTATTGACATAGGGTTCTTTCTTCTTCTTCTTCTTCTTTTTTTTTTTTTGGTACCAAGGATTGAATCTAGGGGTGTTTAACACTAAGTAACGTCCCCAACCCTTTTTATTTTTTGTTTTGAGACGGGGTCTTGCTAAATTGCTGAGGCTGGCTTTGAACTCAAGATCCTTACAGGTGGGTGCCACCACACCCAGTGACATAGGGCTCTTTTTTTTTTTCCCCCCAAATATGGAACACTTCACGAATTTGTATATCATCCTTGCACAGGGCCATGGTAATCTCTGTACCATTCCAATTTTAGTGAAGTGAACACGACATAGGGTTCTTTAGCAGCAATACTAGATAGCTTTCATTGAAAACTAGCCATGTACTCAGATTCTGGGTAATCACATAGATGCCTGACTTTGTTTCATTCTCATAACTATGAAGTGGGTATTATTTTCAAAGTGAAATACAGAAAAATCTATACACTTTAACAATTATGGTGAACACCAATCACCACCCAGGTCAAAAAATATAACCAGCATCCTTAAGACCCATACTCTGTACCCTCAGTTGGATATTACTATTGGTCCCACTGTACCACTGAGAAAACAAAAGTTTAAAGAGGTTAGGGGGTTGTCCAAGGTTACTCAGTTAATACAGAGTCTGTATTAGAACACAATTGTCTGACTCTAGAGCAGGTGCTTTTTTTTTTTTTTTTTTTTTTTTTTTTGCGGTGCTGGGGATCAAACTTAGGGCCTTGTGCTTGGAGGCAAGCACTCTACCAACTGAGCTATCTCCCCAGCCCTAGAGCAGGTGCTTTTAACCTCCATGCTAACTTCTTCAGAACTCTCAACTGCAGTCAATGAATGTTAGGAATCTTGAATACTGTTAAGTTGTTAAATCCATCTCCCTACCCTCCATTTGTAGATGAGTTCAGAGAGGGAAGTGACTTGCTCAAGGTCACACAGTTAGAGAATATGAGTCTTCTTTTCCCAGTCCAGTGCTTCCTACTGTCTATAGATCTCTTCTGAGCCGTGTGTAGTGGGGATCCCAACACTCCCATCCACCTCAGTGCCTAGGATGTAAGTCCCACCAAGGGCCAGCCTTACCTTGTTGTCATTTGTGAGCGGCGGCCCCTGCGCTGCACCTGCCGGTGCTTTATCATTATGTTCCAAGGGTTCTGTGGGAATCGAGGGAGCAAATGTCACTAAGGCCTGTGACACTGGGCTGGGTGGAGGATGGGTACGAAGCTTAGCCTAGAAATCCCTCTCAGATCCATTCACCACCTCTCCCACCTTGGGGAAAAGGGGAGGGCAGTGGTTGGAAGGTGCTGCCAGGGAAAAAGGACTGAGAAAAAGTTTCCAACACCGCCTTTTCTGGAACGGAAGGGGCAAGGGAACCAGTGTTTACCGAGAGTCTATTCTGTGGCAGGTTGAAATGCCGGGCACTTTACGGCTTTTATCATCCCATCGCCACAACTTTATGAGGCTGCTGGTACTAATCATCTCCTCTTTACAGAAGGGAAACCTGGAGCTCGAGGGGATGTCAGCACAGGCCCACATCACCTAGCTAAGGGGGCGGCACCAGAATTTGAATCCAGGTCGTCGGACTGCGAAAACGGCAACCCCTCGGCAGCACTAGCCGCCGCGTTCTCTCGCCCGCGGGCCAGGGTCCCGGGAGCCCGAGGCCCTGCCCGGCCCGAGCCCAGGCCTCACCCGGGCGCCCTCACCGTGAGAACCAGCTGCCCCGCTGCGCCCGCGTCCCCCAGCTCGGGGCCGCCCCGCTCTGCCCCGCCGGGTCCCCGCGGCTGCTCGGCGTCGCCAGTGGCTCCCATGGCGCCCCCGGCCCCCACAACTTCAGTCCGACTCTGCCACCGGCCGGAAAGTGGCGCCGTGACGTCACTGGAGCGCGCCGCCCGCCGGCCCGGAAGCGCGACGCGGGGAGCTGCGGAGTTACCATGGGAACCGAACCGCCGCCGGGGTCGCGGGCCCTCGGAGACCCCGCGTATGGGGCGGTTGGGGCTTCCTCCCTGGAGCGCTGAGCCTCCGCGGGGAGTGAGGGTGTCTCAGGGCGGTCCCCAGCTGGGCGGAGGTTCGGGAAAAGTGCGGGGTAGGAGGAGCAGAGCCGGTGTCCGCGGGCTGAGTTTTGGGAGCTGAGGGGGCGTTTCGTACGGTGACACCTGCAGTTGAGTCTTTGAAACTGCTTCTAATATGCCTGGCGGGAGCCTCCAAATTGGAGTGGGCCCAATGCAGGGACCAGAAACC
The DNA here is from genome assembly GCF_902686445.1 of Sciurus carolinensis. Taxonomy (NCBI): domain Eukaryota; kingdom Metazoa; phylum Chordata; class Mammalia; order Rodentia; family Sciuridae; genus Sciurus; species Sciurus carolinensis. Next base: position 13,776,098 of record NC_062214.1, read on the forward strand.
CAACATGGGAAGGCGTGGTCCGTGCCATCCCCAAACTCCCACCACGTCTCTCGGGCTTCGGACCTCAGGGGCTGTCTCGGGGGGCAGCAGAATGAAGGTGGGTCTTGGTCTGTGAACTTTCCCGTGCCCCAGGGAGCTGGGCTTCTCTTCCCAGAGGATGGTTCTGGGATGAGCTGGAGGACGGGCTTAACTGTGGCATTCCCCAGAGCTCCCCTTAGCTCTGTCTCAGAGGTAAGATGTCCCTGAATAGCATTGGATTCATTATGAGTGATAGAGAAATCTCTCTTACCAGATCACAGTATCGGGTAGTAGAAAGTGCAGGAGATTCGCGGTTGGAAAGATCTGGTTTCAAATGTGGTGTGGTATGGTGGTTAAGAACATTGCATATGGAATTGAACTACCTACTTTTGTTCTCTGCCGCTTACTAAACTGTGCGACCCATTTTCTTAACCTTTCTGTGTCTTAGTTTCTCAACTGTAAAGTGGGGATAATAGCACCTACTTTATAGGGCTGCAATGAGGAGTAATGAGTTAATTCATTACGAACCACTTAATCTCCCCGACCCCCGTATTGGGGGATCAAACCCAGGGCTTCATGTATGCCAGCTAAGCCTTCTACCAAGCACTCTACCTCTGAGCCACATCCCCAGCCGCATGCAAAGTGCTTAAAACTGTGGTACAAGTAGCCCTTCAAACATACTATTACTGTTAAAGTATTCCAGTGGATACCATTATTGAGATTTTTTTCCATCCTCTCAATTTTCTCTTCCTTCCTTTTATAGTAGGTGCTACATCTCCAGTCCTTTTAGTTTTTATTTGGAGGCAGGTCTCACTAAGTTGTCCACATTGATCTTGGACTTGAGATCCTCCTGCCTCAGCCTCCTGGGGTAGTTGGTTTACAGGCATACACCTGGCTTTTGAATCAAGTTTCTTACCTCTGCAAGATTATTGTGTGAATTAAAATAAATAATGTATATAAAGCACATATTAAATATTAAATTTTAATTATTTCCATGCTCTGACATCAGCCTTTTAACATTAAGAGCAACTTCCTTGCACCAAACTCTTTGACTGTATTAAGGAAAGTTTTTACCTTGTACCTTGGATATTCCCTCACTTAGCCCTACAGGGTTAAGCAGTGCCAGTAGACACCACTAGGTATAACAGCTGCCAAGTACATGAGCAAGACAGATAATTAAAATAAAAATAGAGAAAGGAGAGATGGGGAAAGGGGGCATACATGCTGTGAGTCATAGCAATATTCTCTTGAGTTTACTAACGAGCCAAAATGTAGGTTTTTGGAGCATTTGCATAACTTTGAACAAAAATAGTTCTTTTCTATAGTTTTTTGATAGTTTCTAAGGGACCTTTTTCGTTCTGCCTTTTCTAGATTACTCCAATGAGCAGAAGCCACAATGTCGTTATGCTTTGTTACTTGATTAGGTGGTTATTCTCTTAAGTCACGTCTCTAGTCCTTCCCTTTGTCGTTTCAGCTGCAGCCTAGTCCTTCCAAAGGCCTTGAGGCTCTCTTTGATCCTTTGTCCAATGACTATCCCTCCATTTTTCCAGCTTTCCACTAGAATCCTCATTGTTCTCCAGCGGTATTGTATATATTGCAGTACAGAGTTTGATTACCCCATCATCACATGTACCCTATGGTAGTGCCAGGAATTTTTCCCACACATCACCAACCAATCACTCTTCTTCTTGTCAGAAGAAGACATTCTTGAGACTGTTGCATAAGGGAAGACTTCGGGACTGGGCTGAAAGGCAATTCTCTCACCCTGCCCTTTCTTTGGGTGATACTCTGGGCAGGGTGTTCACCTCTGGCCTGAAATGAGCTCGCATCTCAACCTCAGCATCATCAGGATGTTAAGCTCCCTCTTTCTTCTGAAGGCACTTCTAGCTTTTGCGTTCCTGGCATCCTGGGTAACAGCAGGAGAGCATGGTGAGCTATCATTTGGGATCCTGGCTAACAGTAACAGAAAGTAGGGGAGAAGTCTCCCCTGCCTCCTCCCAATGTGAGGCTCCTCCTTTATGGAGACAATCATCTCTGTAGGAGAGAACAGGATAGCCAGGGATAATCTGTTGGCTTTTTTTCCTTCTCTGAATAAGGAGACAGGAGTTTCTAGAGGTTCCAGTTATTCTTTTTTTAAAAATATTTTTTAGATGTTGATGGACCTTTATTTTATTCATTTATGTATATGTGGTGCTGAGGATCGAATCCAGTGCCTCATACATGCTAGGCTAGCCCTCTACCACTGAGCCACAACCCCAGCCCTGGTTCCACTTATTCTTTAGAGCTCATTAAATGAGACCAGGATCACCCCAACGTTTTTCCAGCTCTGTCTGCAGCACAGCGGGTGCTTAGTAGTGGTGAATGGGTGTCAGTAGTTGTGTGGGAGGAGGATAAGATGGTTGCAGAGATTTTGGAAGGAATGCTTGGAGATGCTGAAGTTCTTGGAGCACATTTGGGCCCCATTCCTCATCCCCCAAGGCCTAATCAGTCATCCCGACGTCCTGTGTTTCTCTTGCAGTGAAAGAGGGAGAGTGCCCTCCTGATACGAACCCGTGTAAAGAACTGTGCCAGGATGACGAGTCATGTCCTCCTGGGCAGAAGTGCTGCAGCACAGGCTGTGGTCGGGTCTGCCGAGCATACGTTTTTAAGGGTATGTTGGCCATGAGGGGCAGAAGACGGACCGGTATACTCTCTGGCCTTACCTTTGGGATGAATAGAATCAAAGAGCTTCCTCCTTCCCAGATTGGCTCTTGATATCTAGCTTGCCTAGAGAACCTCCTTATTTTCCTTTGGGGGGTCTCTTTTTCCCCTAAGTTGATTTGTCTTTTTGTGTGGGGGAGGGGGTGGGTATAGAGATTGAACCCAGGGCCTCGTGCATGCTAGGCAAGTGTTCTGTCACTGAGCCACATCCCTGGCCAGGGGCCTCTCTTTTCATTGTCTTATTTTGGACTCAGAGTTCCTATAAGTCACAAGAGGGGTAGGTTCTGAAGGGAAGCCTGATTACGATAGTGATTAAGAGAGTAGACCCTACGAGCAGACAGACCTTTTAAGCCTTAAGTAGCTTTAACATCCTAAGATTGTGTGTGTGTGTGTGTGTGTGTGTGTGTGTGTGTGTGTGTGTGACTGAATTCAGGGACTTGCACTTGCAAAGCATACTCTCTACCACTGAACCACATTCCCGATCAAATCTTAAGCAATAACCTCAGTTTCCTTATCTGTAAAATAGAGATAAATGTGAGAATCAAATGAGTTTGTTCCTGGTGAAAGGTAAATATCAATAAATGTTTTCATAAATGTTAACTATTGTTATAGTCCCTGCTTAGCAGCAGGGTGGTGGCTTTGGTGAGACCGGGGGCTTCCTTCCTCTGTTTTCTCCCTTCTGCTATGCTTACAGGTATCACCAGATCTCCTTTCTATTGCCATCTCTGTTTCTTTACAGGGATGAAAAGAGCATGTCCCAGGATTGTTCGGAAACGATCCTGTGTTAAGAGTTGCATCTCTGATGAGACATGTCCAGATGTAAAGAAATGTTGTACATTTGGCTGCAGCCAGAGCTGTGTAGCCCACTGGTAAGAAACCTCATCCCTGTACCCTATGGTCTGACTGGCCTGCCTGTTTTCTTTCTCAAATATGCATACACCATCTGGTCTTACTGCACTTTGAGAAACATAATGAGTGCTCACTATATTCTGAGAACTTGAGAAAAAGATATATAAAGGGTACTGAAGCTCTAAAGATTTGTAGGATGTGGCCTAGCTAGGCGGAGGAAGATGCAAGAAGGGATGTGGGCATATTATTTGTAGGCAGGTTTTGAAAGCTGTTGGAAATTCCTGATTTCCAGTTGTCAGTTGCATATTCTCTATTAAATCTTTATCTTGAGCTGGGGTTGTGGCTCAGTGGTAGTATGCTTACTCAGTACGCATGAGGCCTTGGGTTTGATCCTCAGCATCACATACAAAGAAAATAAAGGTATTGTGTCCACCTACAACTAAAATATATATGTATTAAAAAATAAAACCTTAGCTTAAGAATCTGTAAAGAGATATTAAAATAGAATCTGGATGTTTATGGAAGACCCCAATCATTTGCTTCTGAGACTAACCCTTCTGTGTTGAAAATGGATTCTTGTTTAGTCTGGTTCTGGTAGAGAGATATTTGAGAGAAATACAGGGTTCTCATCACCCAATTCTCCGTTTACACATTCATTCCTTCAACAAATATTTAGTGAGAGTTTGCTATTTATCAGATCCAGGGATGAGTTCTGGGTATAAGATAATGAACAAAGTAGTTCTGTCCCTGCCTTCACGGAGTTTATTACCTAGTAGGGGGGGAGAGAAACAGATTTACAAATAAGCATGTAAGTAAATATGTAATTTCAAACTGTGATAAGGCTCTAAGAGACAGAATAATGGGGGACTAGCTTCAGATTAGGAGGTGGAGGATGGTGTGTCTGAGGCAGTGACTATTTTTGTTTTTTTTTTAATTCTTTTTTTTTTTTTTTGGTACTGGGATTGAATCCAGGAGTGCTTTACCACTGAGCTACATTCCCAGCCCTCTTTATTTATTTATTTTAAAACTGGAGACAGGATCTTTTTTTTCATTTTTAAAAATTTATTTTTTTTATTAAAATCTTTTTTATTTTTATAGGCTGCATTTTGATTCATTGTCACAAATAGGGTACAACTTTTCATTTCTATGGTTGTACACAGTGTGGATTCACATCATTCATGTAATCATACATATATATAGGGTAATACTGTCTGTTTCATTCTACAATCTTTCTGTCCTTCACCCCCTCCCACCCCATTTTCCTCTACACCATCCAAAGTTCCTTCATTCTTCTCTTCCCCCCTGTCACCTTCCTCGTTATATATTGTCATACCCTTATCAGAGAAAACATTTCGGCCTTTGGTTTTTGGCTTGGTCTACTTCACCTAGCATGATATTTTCCAACTTCATTTACCAGCAAATGTCATAATTTTATTCTTCTTTATGACTGAGTAATATTCCATTGTGTATATATACCACAGTTTCTTTATACATTCATCAATTGAAGAGCATCTAGGTGGTTCTACAATCTAGCTATTATGAATTGCGCTGCTATGAACATTGATGTGGCCGCATTGCTGTAGTATGCTGATTTTAAGTCCTTTGGGTATAAACTGAGGAGTGGGATAACTCCTCCCAAGTGGTGGTTCCATTCCATGTTTTCTGAGGAATCTCCATACTGCTTTCCTGAGTGGCTGCACCAATTTGCAACTCCACCAGCAATGTATGAGTGTGCCTTTTTTCCCCACATCCATGCCACATCTGTGATTGTTGGTGTTCTTGATAATAGCCATTCTAATTGGAGTTAGATGAAATCTTAGGGTGGTCTTAATTTGCAATTTCTCTAATAACTAGGGATGATGAGCACTTTTCATATATTTGTTGATCACCTGTATATCTTCTTCTGTGAAGTGTCTGCCCATTTCCTTAGCACATTTATTGATTGGGTTCTTTGTATTTTGGGTGTAAAGTTTTTTAAGTTCTTTATACACTTTGGAGATGAGCGCTCTGTCTGAAGTGTGTGTGGAGAAGATTTTCTCCCACTCTGTAGGCTTTCTTTTCACATTATTGATTGTTTCCAGACAGGATCTTTCTACGTTTCTGAGGATCTTGCCAAGTTGATTAGTCTGGCCTTGAACTTGCATTCCTCTTGCTGAGCCTCCAAAGTCACTGAGACTGCAGACGTTCACCACCATGCCCTGCTGGCCCAGTGACATTTAAGCTGCAGCCTGGAGAAGGAGTTGAAGCTCGGCAGGTGGAGGGAGTGGTGGATATTGCAGGAAGAGTGAGGAGCATGTGGCGAGGTCTTCAGATGACAAGGAGTCGCCTCATTTAAGAAACTGAAAGCAAGCTGGTGTGGTTAGCTGAGACCGAAAGTGGGAGAATGATGCCAGCTGAGGCTGGAGACCCCTGACACTGTGGAGGTGGCAGTGGGGATGGGTAAAGGTGACACAGTTGAGAGACTATGTATATTGAAATGACAGCTTTCTGTTCTATTCCTTACCTCCTTCATGGTGACCTTAAGAGGCTCCTAAAAGGTATTAGAAATTGTGTGTATCTTCCATGTCTGACCCCTTTTTATTTCCTGTTGTTTTAGGACTTTCATCTACTTCTGCTTGTTTGTGCTTCCCAGTATATTTATTATTATATTGCTTATTTATTATATTTATTATAAGGTCACTTTTAATTTATTGCCTATGTGTAAGGCCACTTATTGGAATGATGCTAGCCACATAAATTAATGAGAACTGATATTATTACAATGTTGAATCTTTATGTCTTCCTATTGTTCAAGTGTATTTGGTATAATATATGTTGTTTTGTAGTTTTAATATATATGTATATATATATTTTGGTTCCAGATATTGAGCCCAGGGGCACTTAACCACTGAGCCACATCCCCAGCCCTTTTTAATATTTTATTTAGACACAGGTGTTGCTGAGTTGCTTAGGGCCTAGCTAAGTTGCTGAGACTGGCTTTGAACTCCAGATCCTCCTGCTCAGCGTCCTGAGCCACTGGGATTATAGGTGTGTACCACCATGACTGGCTAGTTTTGAAATATTTATCAATAAATTTACACGTAGGCATCTCTACTGTCTGAAATGGGGTCTTCTGTTTTCCGAAGGAACTGAGTGCATATGGCAGCATGTTAGAATGGACAAGCATAGGGGCTGGGGAGATAGCTCAGTCGGTAGAGTGCTTGCCTTGCAAGCACAAGGCCCTGGCAAAAAAAGAATGGACAAGCATAGGTTTGGGTTGTCAGAGACCTGGGAGCAAGCCTGATGTTCACCAGTTACTGGCCAGCAGGTCCCTGGGTGAGTCTCTTCTGTTTCTCTCAGCCTCAGTTCCTTTATCTGTAAGATGGAAAGAATAAACCCTGGAGGGTTATTTTAGTGATTCAAAGTATATAAGATGTTTGACCCTTAATGTACCTGGATTTCTTCTTCCTGGCATTTAAAGGGGCTGGGTCTGGAGTACCATGTCTATCCTGCCCTCTTTATCCAGAACCAGTATCATTTTCTCCTCCCCCTTCACCTCCTCTCAGAAACTCTGAAACTCCACAGCACAGGACAGCCTCTTTCCTTTCAGCCAAGCCTCTCCAGGTAGCAGGCTTCTTCCCAGTGCCCACTAGGGCTGTTCGTGCCTGGCCCAGCAGCTGTCTTGGGCAGCCCGCCCATATAAGAGAATAGAAGGTGTACTCCTTGCCAGGATTCTTGAGGCTCAGCTCTGGAATCAAAGCCTGGGAAGCTGTCTTAGGCGGGTCACTCACTGCCAGCTTGTAGATCCTGGTACAATCTTCCCAGTGTTTGAAGCTGAGACCTGAATTGCGGGGGCTGAGGATGAAGCTGGCATTCAAGCCCAGTAACTTCGTGAGATGCTGTGGCCCCCCGGCTGGCCGGGCAGGTCAGAATAGTGATCTGCAGATGTCTTGGAGCCCGCCAACTGAGCAGGATCTCAGGCTGGTAGATAGAGGTGAGGTTGTCTGCTAGTAGCAGTAGTTAGTAGTTAACTACTTTTCTACAGCTCCATTCCTGGGGCTACTCGCTCAGTGGGGACTGTTTGCTAGGAAGCTCTTCTTCCTGGGCTGTGAAAAATTCTGCTTTCCTTAAGCTCTGACATTGCCAGACGTTTACCATAGGCAGTGCCAGAATGTTTTGGCAAGGTGGAGGGGCAGTCAGGTTGCCCAAGGGCATAAGTAGACTCTGGGACCTGCTCTCAGGGTAGTTCTGGACTGACTGAGCATGGGTCTAAATCCTGGGTTTTCTGCCTGCCTACTCTGTGGTCTCTGGTCATTTCTGAGTCTCACTTTTGTCATCTGTGAAATGGGAATAAAGATATTTACCTCCGAGGGGCTGGGGATGTAGCTCAGTTGGTAGAGAGCTTGCCTTGTATGCACAAGGCCCTGGGTTCAATTCCCAGCACCACACACACACACACACAAAAAAAAAAAAAAAAAAAAAAAACAACAACCATATTTGCGTCTGAATGATGCAGTTTAGAAGAATTCATTTAAAAATATGCACTAAATTTGTCAAATGATGCTCAGTAGCCCATATAGTTATGCTCAGCACTTTCTTTTCAGGTTCCTTCTCCACTTATTTGAAGTCTGACCTGTCCACTGACTTGCTCACTAACTCATTCGTTTATCCCTGTGTTGAGTGTCCAAGCTGCTGGCATAGGGTGTCCATGGTGAGCAAGGAAGCTGTGGCCCTTGCTCTCATGGAGCTCACTCATGGTATGAGAGGCAGGAAACAGTCAAGTAAGCAAATAAATAATAACCACAAGTAGTGACCTGTGCTATGAAGAAAATTAAATGTGCTTCTTTAACTTGGAGAATGAGAAGGAACTGACCATGGGGTGAAGTACGAGGGAGAAGGAATGCAAGGGCAAATGTTTTGGATATGAAATAGGGAGGAGCTTACTTTTTTTGGTGGTGGTACTGGGGATTGAACCTGGGGGTGTTCTATCACTGAACAATACTCCCAGACCCTTTTCTCTTCTTTTCCCCGCTTGTTCTAGACTAGCTTCTGCATATCAGGGAAAGCATTTGATCTTTGACTTTCTGTGTCTGGCTTCTTTCACTTAGCATGATGGTCTCCAGTTCCATCCATTTACCAGCAAATGCCATAATTTCATTCTTTATGACTGAGTAATACTCCATTGTGTATATATACCACATTTTCTTAATTCAGTCATCTGTTGATGGGCACCTGGGTTGGTTCCCTAACCTGGCTATTGTGAATTGAGCTGTTATAAACATTGATGTGGCTGCATCACTGTAGTATGCTGATTTTAGGTCTTTTGGATGTGTACTGAGGAGTGGGATAGCTGGATCATGTGGTAGTTCCATTCCTAGTTTTCCGAGTAATTACCATACTACTTTCCAGAGTGGTTGCACTCATTTGCAGTCTGGTAGGGGAATCTTCATGGCTTCTTTCTTAGGCTTTATCCTAATGCAACAGGAAGCCTTCGAGAGGGTTTAAAGGCAGGAGAGGCCTTTGTGTGTGGGTGAGGAATGGGTGAGGGCAAGTGTAGACAAGAGGAACCAGTTAGGAAGCATTGAGGCAGATTGGATAAGAGACAGTCATGGGGGCCACGCTGCAGATACGGAAAAGTGGGAGGCTTGAAGTACTTTTGAAGATAGCGTTGACAGTACTGGTGAAGAAGCAAGTGGCTCTGGGCACTGGGGAAGGGCAAGTCAAGAGCAATGCTAAGTCAGGCTCGAGCGCTGGGCGATGACTGTGAGGGGAGAGCCTGGAGCGGAAGAGGCTTTGGAATGAAGATCCAGATTAAGGTCCAGGAGTCGTCTTTGTGGGCCCTGCATGGCCCACCTCCATGCCGAATGAAACTGGATTACTCCAGATCCCCGTGAGCCTGCTTTGTGTATTGTGACACACGCATTATGTCCTGTTTGTGGATGGCTTGGGTTCCTCTTATGTCTGGCTAACTCCCCCTTCCTTCCTCTTTTCTTTCCCTCCTCTTCTTCCTCCTCTTTTTTTTTTTCCTTTGGTACCAGGTATTGAACTCAGGGGGACGTAACCACTGAGCACATCCCCAGTTCTTTTTGTATCTTGTTTAGAGACAGAGTCTCATTGAGGTGCTTAGGGCCTTGCTGAGTTGCTAAGGCTGTGTTTTGAACTCACAATCCTCCTAACTCATCCTTCCAAGCTGCTGAGATTACAGATGTGTGCCACCGCACCTGGCTAGCTAACCTTTTTCTAAATTCTCACTGCTGGTTGTACAGAAAAGAGTTAATACAGCAAGATGGAGCCTGCTATTCTTAGAGAGGCCTGCTGGCAAGATTTGCCCTTGGCTGGCTTCTGAGAACTTGGATTTCGGGAGTGTTCCTACCATCCTAACTGATAACAGTGGCTCATTGTGCCCACTGTTTGTGCAAGCACTGTGGCATAGGCTGAACACTGCTTTCCTTTCTAAGAGTGTGAAATCTGGTGTGTGCTAGGCAGAGGGTGCCTACACGACCAGCCTGCAATAAAACCATGCACACTAAATCTCTAATGAGCTTTCCTGGGAGATAACATTTCACACACGTTTTTATAATTGTCTACTAGAAGAATCAAGTCTTACTTGTGTGATCCCCTGAAAGAGGACTCTTAGAAACCTGTCTGGCTTCCTCCTGACTTTGTCCTATGTACCTTTTCCCTTAGGTGATTTTGCTTTGAATCCTTTTGCTATAATAAGTCATAGGCATGAGTATGACTATATGCTGAGTCCCCTGATGAATCACTGAAACTGTGAGTGGCCTTGAGGACTCCTGTCATGCTGGTTTATAACTTTTCCAAAGCCCTAAAACTGTTGACCTCTGCGTCCTGTCTTTTGGCAGTACTAGACTGAGTGGGTCTCAGTGTTGGTTGATTAATTTTTGAGTGATCCTTGCCAAAGGGTAGGGGGAAATGATGTGGTTGAAAAGGCGTAAGACCTGGTGCCTACCACCACTGGGACCGAATTCTGTCACCACTGACCTCAGACCAACCCCCGCTTTCCTGGATGTCTGCTGCAAGAGAAGGGGAGTAAGTTTGATATCTCAGAGGGTCTTTCTTGACTTAAGTTCTAAAATTTCATAATGATGATAAAAACTGGCATCCTTCTGGAAGAAAGTGGAGGTCAAGCCTCAGAATGGAAGGCTGGGATGAGGCAGCAGTAAGACTGTATTTTCTGGATTTCAGCTTCACTACTTTTTTGGCAATTCTTTGGAGTCTTGGGAGAGGTACAGATACCGGGTTTGGGTGGCCATCCCAATTTTGGCTGCCATTGTTTCTCATCCTGATTCCTGGTATGATCATTATGAAGTGATTGGGAACAAATGCTTTATGAGGAACTGAGCTTACCTAGCCTAAGTCAAGACAGTGAAAAGCAGAGGATCTTATCCACAGAACAAAGGAGACATGTTTTTCTTTTCTTTTCTTTTTTTTTTTTGCGGTGCTGGGGATCAAACCCAGGGCCTTGTGCTTGCAAGGCAAGCACTCTACTGACTGAGCTATCTCCCCAGCCCGAGACATGTTTTCAAAGGTCCCTGGTCATAGGAAAAGGACCAGTGGATAGAATTTTAAGAGAACTGGATTCCAGGTGAGCGTGAATGACTACGAAGAAAGCCTTGCTGGCGTGTAAGGGTGATGTGGTCTGCTGAGTGCAGTGGTCCAGGCCCGTCATTCCAGCAACTGGGAAAGCTGAAGCAGGAGGATCGAAAGTTCAGAGCCAGCCTCAGCCATTTAACGGGACCCTAAGCAACTTAACAAGACTCTGTCTCAAAATAAAAATTAGAAAGGGCTGGGGATGCGACTCAATGGTTCAGCACCCCTGGGTTCTAGCCCTAGTAACAAACAAACAAACAAACAAACAAATAACAGAACAAAAAACAAAACAAAACAAAAAAAAAAACAGAATATGGTCTGCCTTAGAGGTAGCAAGGCCCATTCATTCCAGATGTTTGAGCTGAAAGAAGGGATTAGTTGGCAGGTATTTGAGCATAAAACAGGGTGACATTGCCAGGCACCAGTCAAAGGGTATGTTCTGTGACTCTCAGAACCTACATTGCTTCTAAATTTTGGCAAAACCCCAGGGACCTCAAGGATGCCTGGCAAAGAAGGGATAGAGATAAGGTCTCTATGCATTGTCCTGGGAATGAAGATAGAAGAGTAGAGATGCCGTTGGCATTGACCAGATCAGAACCAGGCTCAGCAAAATGGTGAGATCTGGGAAGTATGTGCTGTCAGCCTCCCTACTAGGGTTCCTGGTATGACTCTTGAGAATATGTCACTGGGTTTTTTTTACCATGGAGATTTTTATGCTCATCCTTCTCAACAGTGGGATGAAAGCCTTTTCTTCTTTGTCGAATGGACCCTTAGTGTTTGTCAAGCAGATGATGGGGTGGTTCCAGTGACCACATTTTGTCAATAAAAACTCAGGACACAGATTGACTGATTTCACAGTGGCATGGAATATTTGAACTGGGGCCTCATAAAGGAAAACCCCAGGGTGCAAGATTATGACAGCTCAGTTGTTTAGCTGTATGTGTTCTCCTTGGACTCCAAGACTTGCCTTTCCCACATGCAGACTTCCTGGAGCCAGCCAAGTGCAATCATACTTACCAGTACCTGTTGCTGTGCACAGGCACTGGGCTGGGCCTGTTTTGGTTTTCTACAAAACCATTAATTGACTGTCACCTCTTTCTCTCCATTAAAAAAAGAATCCCTTGACATAAACACAAAGACAAATGAGTCATGGTGAGTTGGTTTAGTTTGGATGTGACCTTCTTTGGGTGTGCCTGCTCCTGAGGACCTGGCTAAGTTGCCTGAATGTTTTAAGGATGGCGTTGTAGAAAGGACTTCATTGCAAATCAAGAAGCCGAATTTTGTTCTGCTTAGCTGTTGACTCACTCTGTAGTTCTGGGCTAGCCTCATTCTCTCCTCTGGGTTTCATTGTCTTCACAGGAATGGGATATGTTTAGCTATCGACAACAGAAGATTAACCAATAAGGAAGGGTTCATTGTTCTCACATAATGAGAAATCCTGAAGTAGTTACCAGGATTGGTCTGGTGGCTCTGTGATGCTAACAGGATGGAGCTATTTCTGTCATTGGCAGTCCCTGATTTTGTCCTCGTGCTAGTTGCCTCCTGGTCGTGAAGAAGGCTGCTGTCCCTTTCCACATTGTCTTTGGACTGGAAGAAGAAAGAAATGAGAGGATAGTTTGTATCAGGAATGCACAAGTTTCTCTAGTTCATGTTTTAATGTGCTTACCCCAGGTTCCAAGAGAACTTGAAGTGAATCATTTTTGTTGGATTTGTTGCCTCTCGGAACAAACATGGGGTTCTATTAAGAAGTGTTTCACTTATACATTGCAGTGTAACAAATCATCTCCAAATTTACTGGCCTAAAGCAACAATGGATTATTCTGTCACGCAGGTTTAATGGACTTAGCTGGGTGGTTCGTGTACCCACATGGGAAGCTGAGGTCACCCATGCAGGAACTTGAGGAGAGCCGGAATGTCCAGGATGGCTTCTCCACTCTAGCTTCTCTGTGCATGGGGCATCTCATCATTCCACAATGGAGCTCAAGCTGCTTTACAACATGGCGGCTGGTTTCCAAGGAGGGTAACAAGGGGACAAGCCCCAGTATGCAGTGTTTATTAAGTCTCTGCTTATATCACTCTTGTGAATGTCCCATTGGTCAAGTAGTCTTATGTTCAGAGTGAATATGGAAGGGACTTCACCAGGGCATGAGTGCCAGGAGATGTGGTTCACTGGGGACCTCCAGTGTAAATGTCTTCCACAGTAAGAAAGAAGGCAGAATGAATAGAGGGTTGGCAATTAGTACTTTTGCCTCAGGGGGTTTAGAGCTGAACAGGGTTTTTCAAACTGTGAGTGCTAAAATCAGTTTATGGCCAGCATTGAAAAAAGAATAAATTTAAATAATATGAAACATCAGGGCACATTGCATACATGATATGCATAAAATATGTCCATATATATATGTACGTGTTAACATACACACAAGAAGCAGTGAAATGTGTATTTCATACTCTGGGCTTGAGCAACTCTGGGTTTTAATGCTTTGATTCTATGGCAGAGTTTGATGGCGAATGTCCTGATGACCCCCTTCCATGTGAGGAGCAGTGCAATGGGGATGCCTCGTGTCCCCTGGGGCATAAATGCTGCAGCACTGGCTGTGGCCACATCTGCCGTGGAGACATTAAGGGAGGTATGTTTTTTAAAATTTATTATTTAATTTTTTTAGATAAACATGCCAGTAGGGTGTATTTTGACATATTATACATACATGGAGTGCAGCCCATTATAAGATTTTTTTTGGGGGGGTACCAGGGATTGAATTCAGGAGCTCTCAACCACTGAGCCACATCCTAGCCCTTTTTTGTATTTTATTTAGAGACAGGGTCTTACTGAGTTGCTTAGTAGTATCTTGCTTTTGGTGAGGTTGGCTTTGAACTCATGATCCTTCTGCCTCAGCCTCCCTAGCTGCTGGGATTATAGGAGTGTGCCACCACGCCCAGCCCATTACAATTTTGATCCATTCTTGTGGTTGTATGTAATGTGGAATTACACTGGTTGTGTACTCATGTATGAGCATAGGAAAGTTATGTCCAATTCAGTCTACTCTTTCCTATTCCTATCCCCCTCCCTTCCCTTCATTACCCTTTGTCTAATTCAATGGACTTCTATACTTCTCCTTCCTACACTCCTTTGTTATGGGTTAGTGCCCACATATCAAAGAAAACACTTGGCCTTTAGTTTTTTGGGACTGGCTTATTTAACTTAATATGATATTCTCCAGTTCCATTTATTTACCAGCAAATGCCATAATTTCATTCTTCTTTATGGCTGAGTAATATTCCATTGTGTATATATACCACAATTTCTTTATCCCTTCATCTGTTGCAGGGTAGCTAGGTTGATTCCATAGCTTGACTATTGTGAATTGAGTTGCTATAAAGATTGATGTGGCTGTGTCACTGCAGTATGCTGATTTTAAGTCTTTTGGGTATAAACCAAGGAGTGGAATGGTTAGGTCAAATGGTGGTTCCATTCCAAGTTTTTAAAGGAATCTAAGGGAGGTCTGTTGGCTCTTGGGAGAATTTCTTAGGTGCTCCCTGAGTTGCAGAGTCAGTTTGAGACGTAGGCATTCACTATTGCCTTTGCCTTCCCTTCTGAGGAGGAGCCAGAGTCGTCTTTACTGTGCCTTGGCCTGCGACCTGAACAACACTTCCTTCTAGGGCCAAGGGTCCCATGTTGGCATTCCTGTTCCAATTCATTTGTTTTTTCAATATTAAAAAAAAGTTAATGTATATTTTTGAGTACTCCTTTTGTGCACTGTGGAATTCCATTTCAGGATCATTGGCCCAGATTTTGTTTGGTCCCTTTGTGCTCCAAGTGTTGGGGATGGCCTTATGTGGCATATAACCTGTCAGGGAATACAGAAATTAAATAAGGAATTACAAATGTTCCTTGATTCAATGAGGGGCTCATACCCAATTAACACATCGTAAGTAGACAGTGCATTTAGTACACCCAACCTGCCAAATCTCCTAGCTTGGCCATGCCCGGCACACTGGAGAGTTTCAGGTGTGAACCTACGTCATTTGGTGGCTGTCCGAGAGCTGAGGCTTGCTGCTGTTGCCCGGCCTTGCAAGAACATGGTACTGCCTATAAGTAGTCTAGGAAAGATAAATATTCAAAATTTGAACTACTGAATGTGTACTGCTTTTGTACCATCCTAAAGTTGAAAAATCATTCATTTAGGCCCTCACAAGCTGGGGCGCATCTGTATAATAAAGTTTGGTGAGAGGAGGCATGGCATGTACTTCAAAAGCACAAACACTACACCTGATCTAGGAGGACAGACAAGAAAGTGACGCCATGAAGCCCAAGCATAGGAGGGAGCGTGAAGCCTGCCCTCCTGCAATCTAGTTGGCCCTACCCCCAAACCTGCATAGCTGTCGACCCCTGATACTCTAGGGAATTCCTCTGGGACACTATTTGAAAACTCTTAGCTCAGAGGTCTTTGGGTGCCTATGGTTTCTCAGCTATTCCAGCTTTGTGACTTCTCAGCCAGATTGGGTAAGTCCTAGTTAGGGATCATGGGCCGACTCATCTGGAGTCCCCATGTCTAAGTTCCAGATGGGAACTTGGGGATAGTGGAGCCAAAGCCCTGTGTCTTTACCTGTGCCTGTTTTCCCCACAGGGCGGGGTGGGAATTGTCCCAACATTCTGATAGGCCTGTGTATTGTCAACTGCATGATGGATGAGAACTGTCAAGCTGGGGAGAAGTGCTGCAAGTCAGGTTGTGGCCGTTTTTGTGTCCCACCAATCCCGCTACCCAAACAGACCTTGAAGTTCAATAGGACCCTCAGATCTGATTCTGAATTAGGTGAGTACAGTCTATCCTCAACAACTAACTATCAAGGTAAGAGACTTAACTGCCATGTGCAGAGTGGCTTAGGTCCTGGGAAGGGAGTTGCTGAAGGTTAAGAGTCTGGTTGGAGAGAAAGCTTCTATGTCACAGAGCCAGAACCTCCTGTGGACATTATGGTTTACAGGTGTTGAAGTGGGTCTGACTCCCTGGGCAGGTCTTCTGGTAGAGATGGAGGTTGATCTGGGACCTAAAGGGTAGGCAGATGTGTCAAAGTGGGGATAGCACAGAGAAAATGTAGACAGGTGATGTGATTGTTAGCAAAGACGCAGGGTGGGCATGTATGTGACCTGTTTGGGCAGTGGGGCTGGAGGGAGGTGGATAAAGGAACAGGCAGAGCTCCTGTTTTTATGACAGGAGATAAAAGGTTGACTTCTGTATGACCAGAGTCTTCAGTTGGGTTTTTTAGGAAGCAGGCAGCATTTCAAGCCTTTGAGAGCAATTTATGCCAAGGTTCTTGATGGTGGAGGGAGAACATGTTAGGTGACTGGAGTCAGGAGGGCGCAGTTGTGACTTGATATCTCTTCTACTTGCAGAAGCCCCAGTGCCCTACTTGTCCTGATTTGTCTGGAACTTCATTATTGACTCCAGGAGCTATCCTGGCAGCCAGGAGAGGGTGACATCCTGGGGCTTGTGACATGCCCAGGGGCACTCCTGGCCCTCTGGATTCTGCTTTTCTTCCTACCATGCCCTGGAGCATAGGAAAAACAGCCCTGGCTGAGCAGTGGGTGTTGGTGCTTCTCTTCCCCAATAAAGGCTGGTGCTGACCCTCTTGTCTGTGCTTTCTGGGGCTCAGGTGAGGCAGGGGAACCTGGGGCTCTGAGCACGACTGCGGGACTGTGAGGCATGTTGAGGGAGGTTGGCGAACGATTGAACACTGAAAATGGGTGTTGGTTGGGTGTGGCTCAGGGGGAGATGGGTAGAAGGTAGTGTCTTTCTCAAGCCTGAGAAGTGGGGGGGGGACCCCTCTTTTGGGGGCTGCATCACTGTAGTATGCTGATTTGAAGTCCTTTGGGTAAAAGTCAAGGAGTAGGATAACTGGGTCAAATGGTGGTTCCATTCTGAGTTTTCTGAGGAATCTCCATACTGCTCTCCAGAGTGGTCCCACCAATCCTCAGTCCCATCAGCAATGTATGAGTGTGCCCTTTCCCCCACATCCTCGCTAACTTTTATTGTTGCTTGTTTTCTTGATAATTGTCATTCTGACTGGAGTGAGATGGAATCTCAGTATGGTTTTAATTTGCATTTCTCCAATTGCTAGAGATCTTGAACATTTTTTTTTTACATATTTTTGACCATTGTATTTTTTCTTCTGTGACGTGTCTGTCCAGTTCCTTTGCCCATTTATTGATTGGGTTATTTGTTTTTTTGGTGTTAAGTTTTTTGAGTTCTTTGTATATCCTGGATGCTTTATCTGAGGTGCAGGTGGTAAAACTTTTCTCCCATTCTGTAGGCTCTGTGCATGTTCTTGATTGTTTCCTTGACTGTGAAGAAGCTTTTTAGTTTGATGATATCCCATTTATTGATTCTTGATTTTACCTCTTATGCTTTAGGAGTCTTATTGATAAAGTCTGTTTCTGAGCTAACATGAGTGAGAGTTAGGCCTACTTTTTTTTCTAGTAGACCCAGAATCTGTGGTCTAATTTCAACATCCTTGATCTACTTTGAGTTTAGTTTTGTGCAGGGTGAGATACAGTAGTTCAACTTCAATTTACAACATATGGATTTTCATTTTCCCCAGCACCATTCATAGAAGAGGCTGTCTTTTCTCCAGTGTATGTTTATGGCACCTTTGTCTAGTATGAGATAACTGTATTTATGTTGGTATGTCTCTGTGTCTTCTATTCTGTTCCATTGGTCTTCAATTCTATTTTTGTGCCAATACCATGCCGTTTTTGTTACTATAGCTCTGTAGTATAGTTTAAGGTCTGGTATTGCTTTGGCTATTCTGGGCTTCTTATTATTCCAAATGAATTTTATGACTGTTTTTTCTATTTCTATGAAGAACATCATTGGAATTTTAATGAGAATTGCATTAAATTTATATAGCACTTTTGGTAGTGTGGTTATTTTGACAATATTAATTTGCCTATCCAAGAACATGAGAGGGGATCTTTCCATTTTCTAATGTCTTCTTCAATTTCTTCTTTAGTGTTCTGTGGTTTTCATTGTACAGGTCTTTCACCTCTTTTGTTAGATTGATTCCAACTATTTATTTCTTTTGAGGCTATTGTGAATGGGGTAGTTTTCCTGATTTCTCTTTTTTGCTGAAATATTTGTCACTGGTGTATAGGAACACAATTGATTTATGGGTGTTAATTTTATATCCTGTTACTTTGCTGATTTAGTTTATGAATTCAAGAAGCTTTTTGGTGGGATTTTTAGGTCTTCATGTCATCAGGAAATAAGGATTGTTTGAACTCTTCTTTTCCTATTTATATCCCTTTAATTTCTTTCTCCTGTCTAATTGCTCTGGCTAGGGTTTCAAGGACTATGTTGAATAGAAGTGGTGAAAGACAGGCATCCCTGTCTTGTTATAGTGTTTAGAGGGAATGCTTTCAATTTTTCTCCATTTAGAATGATGTTAGCCTTGGGTTTAGCTTATATAGCTTTTACAATGTTGAGGTATGTTCCTACTATCCATAGTTTTTCTAGTGTTTTTAACATGAATTGATGTTGAATTTTGTCAAATGCTTTTTCTGCATCCATTGATATAATCATGTGGTTCTAGTCTTTAAGTTTATTGATGTGATGAATTACATTTATTGATTCCATATGTTGAACCAACCTTGCATCCCTGGAATGAAACCCACTTGATCATGGTGCACTATCTTTTAAATATGTTTTTGTATGCAGTTTACCAGGATTTTGAAACAGGAGGACATAAATAAGTTAGACAGATCAATTGAAGATGCCAACAAAAGCCTACCAACAAAGAAAATCCCAGGACCAGATAAATTGTCAGCTGAGTTCTGCCCAGACCTTCAAAGAAGAACTTAAACCAATACTCCTCAAATTATTCCATGAAATAGAAAAGGAGGGAACCCTTCCAAACTCATTATATGAAGCTAGTATCACCCTGATACCAAAACCAGACAAAGACATGTCAAGGAAAGAAAACTTCAGACCAATATTCCTCATGAACATAGATGTAAAAATTCTCAATAAAATTCTCTTCCACTATTTTGCTTATCATTTTATTGTTTATTAAAAAGTCAAAATAATACACACACATACATTTTCTTTTTTTCTTGAGATAAGATCTTATTTTGTTAACCCATTCAATAAATGGGCTAGGGAACTGAACAGACACTTCACAGAAGAAGAAATACAACCAATCAACAAACATATGAAAAAATGTTTATCATCTCTTGTAATTAGAGAAATGCAAATCAAAACTGCTCTAAGATTTCATCTCTAGTCAGAATGGCAATTATCAGAGGCTCTTTCCACGGGTGATCCAAGATGGTGGACTAGAGGGGGACTGCATCCCCAGTCGCTCCAGAACCCAGGAGTTAAGAAGGGGAGGCATTGAGAGACTCGGACCAAAATAGAGCCATGGGTGAGTCTGCCCACTGGGTAAAGCTTGGCCCGGGTGGCAGGCCCAGATAGAGGTGGCTTATCGGAGCAGGGCAGGGCAGCTAGAGTCTTCCACAGGCAGCCCTGCGCACTCCGGTGCTGGGCCCCTCCCACACAGCCAGCTTCTCCAGGTTCTCAGAGCAGGCCCCCAGTGAGAGCCTTTCTGATCAGAACAAGCTCCAAGTCCCGGAGCCAACGTGGCATGCTCCGGCCTGCAAGCGGCTTTAGGGACCAGGACAGGGCAGCCAAAGACCTCCCCAAGCAGCCTGGACCCCTGCGGTGGGAGGTGCCTTTCAAGGCTAGCTTCTCGGAACAGACCACCCAGTGAGAGCCTTTCTACATAGAGCCAGCCACAAGTCCCCGAGCCAACGGAGAGCTTCGATCTGCAAGCAGCCTCTGGGATCAGGGCAGGGCAGCCAGAGACTTCTTCAGGCGGCTCTGCCCACTCCGGCCGCAGGCTCTTTCCACAGGGCGATCCAAGATGGCGGACTAGAGGGGGACTGCATCCCCAGTCGCTCCAGAACCCAGGACTCAAGAAGGGGAGGCATTGAGAGACTTGGACAAAAATAGAGTCACGGGGTGAGTCTCCCCCACTGGGTGAAACTTGGCCTGGGCGGCAGGCACAGATAGGGGTGGCTTATCAGAGCAGGGCAGGGCAGCTAGAGTCTTCCTCAGGTAGCCTTCCACAATCCGGCGGTAGGCTCCCCCCACACGGCCAGCTGCACGGTGCAGGCCCCCAGTGAGAGCCTTTCCGCACAGAGCCAGCTCCAAGCCCTGGAACCAGTAGGGGGCTAGGGGCAGTTTTCTTCGGAAGCACTGCATTATCAAGTTCCTCCAAGACTTCAGGCTACTGAACGCTGGGAGGTGATACACTGGAAATCTACCGGGACACTATAAGCCAATAGAGGAAATCTGCAATATCTCAGATTCCCACTGACATCTGACCAATATGAGAAAACAAGGGAAGAAAATGTCCCAAACAAACCTAGATACTACATCAATAAAACCCAATGACAGCACAGCAGAAGAAATGTCAGAAAGGGAGTTCAGAATGTACATAATTAAAACAATCAGAGAAGCAAATGAGGAGATGAAAGAGCAAATGCAGGCATTGAAGGAGGAGATAAAAGAGCAAATGCAGGCATTCAATGATCGCACCAATCAACAGTTAAAAGACCAAATACGGGAAGCAAGAGACAATTTCAATAAAGAGTTAGAGATACTGAAAAAAAAAAAAAAACTGAAATACTTGAAATGAAGGAAGCAATAAGCCAAGTTAAAAACTCCATAGAAAGCATAACCAATAGGATAGAACACCTGGAAGACAGAACCTCAGACATTGAAGACAAATTATTTAATCTTGACAACAAAGTTGGCCAAACAGAGAAGATGGTAAGAAATCATGAACAGAATCTACAAGAATTATGGGATATCATGAAAAGACCAAATTTAAGAATTATTGGGATTGAGGAAGGCTTAGAGAAACAAACCAAAGGCATGAACAAGCTATTCAATGAAATAATATCAGAAAATTTCCCAAATCTGAAGAATGAAATGGAAAACCAAGTACAAGAGGCTTATAGAACTCCAAATATACAAAATTACAACAGACCCACACCAAGGCACATTATTATGAAAATACCTAACATACAAAATAAAGACAGAATTTTAAAGGCCGCGAGAGAAAAGAATCAAATTACATTCAGAGGGAAACCAATAAGAATATCAGCAGATTTTTCAATCCGGACCCTAAAAGCTAGAAGGGCCTGGAACAACATTTACCAAGCCCTGAAAGAAAATGGATGCCAACCAAGAATCTTATACTCAGCAAAACTTACCTTCAAATTTGACGATGAAATAAGATCCTTCAATGATAAACAAAAGCTAAAGGAATTTACAAAAAGAAAGCCAGCA
Source organism: Sciurus carolinensis (assembly GCF_902686445.1). Taxonomy (NCBI): domain Eukaryota; kingdom Metazoa; phylum Chordata; class Mammalia; order Rodentia; family Sciuridae; genus Sciurus; species Sciurus carolinensis. The sequence continues at coordinate 13,797,601 of NC_062214.1, forward strand.
TTACAGAACATTCTCAGCAAAATATTCCATGAGGAAGAGATGAAAAACAACGATGCAAATCAGCAAGAGGAGGCACTAGCCTAAAGGAATAGCCAAATAAAGGAGAAACCAAATCATGTCAAAAAACAAATATGAGTCAAATGACTGGGAATACAAATCATATCACAATAATAACCCTGAATGTTAATGGCCTGAACTCATCAATCAAAAGACATAGACTGGCAGATTGGATTAAAAAGAAAAATCCAACAATATGCTGCCTGCAAGAGACTCATCTCATAGAAAGAGATACCCATAGACTAAAGGTGAAAGGATGGGGAAAAACATACCATGCACACAGACACAGCAAAAAAGCTGGAGTATCCATCCTCATTTCAGATAATGTGGACTTCAAGCCAAATCTAGGCAGAAGGGATAAAGAAGGACATTACATGCTGCTTAAGGGAAGCATAAATCAGCAAGACATAACAATCATAAATATCTATGCCCCGAACATTGCTCATCCACGTACATCAAACAAATCCTTCTCAATTCCAGAAATCAAATAGACCACAACACAATAATACTAGGCAATTTTAACACACCTCTCTCACCACTGGATAGATCTTCCAAACAAAAATTGAATAAAGAAACCATAGATCTCAATAACACAATCATCAATTTAGACTTAACGGACATATATAGAATATACCATCCAACAAAGAACGAATACACTTTCTTCTCAGCAGCACATGGATCCTTCTCTAAAATAGACCATATTTTATGCCACAAAGCTACTGTTAGCAAATACAAGAAGATAGAGATACTACCTTGTACTCTATCAGATCATAAGGGATTGAAATTAGAAATAAATGACAGAATAAAAAACAGAAATTTCTCCAATACCTGGAGATTAAATAATACACTATTATATGATGAATGGATAACAGAAGACATCAGGAGGGAAATAAAAAAATTCTTAGTAAACGAGAACAAAGACACATCATATCAAAATCTCTGGGACACTATGAAAGCAGTACTTAGAGGAAGATTTATTTCACGGGACACATTCAAAAAAAGAAGTAGAAATCAACAAATAAACGACTTAACACTACAACTCAAAGCCCTAGAAAGAGAAGAGCAGACCAATACCAAAAGTAGTAGAAGACAGGAAATAGTTAAAATCAGAGCCAAAAATCAACGAAATTGAAACAAAAGAAACAATTGGAAAAATTAACAAAGTAAACAGTTGGTTCTTTGAAAAAATAAACAAAATTGATAAACCCTTAGCCACACTAACAAAGAGAAAGAGGGAGAAAACTCAAATTACTAAAATTTGGAATGATCAAGGAAACATCACAACAGACACGACTGAAATTCAAAACATAATTAGAAGCTATTTTGAAAATCTATACTCCAACAAAACAGAAAACCTCGAAGACATCAACAAATTTCTAGAGACATATGAATTACCTAAACTGAACGAGGAGGACATACACAACTTAAATAAACCAATTTCAAGCAATGAAATAGAAGAGGTCATCAAAAGCCTACCAACAAAGAAAAGTCTGGGACCAGATGGGTTCTCAGCCGAGTTCTACAAAACCTTTAAAGAAGAGCTCATTCCAATACTCCTCAAAGTATTCCATGAAATAGAAGAGGAGGGAACCCTCCCAAACTCGTTCTATGAAGCCAATATCACCCTGATACCTAAACCAGACAGAGACACATCGAGGAAAGAAAATTTCAGACCAATATCCTTAATGAACATCGACGCAAAAATTCTCAACAAAATTTTAGCAAATTGCATACAAGTATATATTAAAAAGATAGTGCACCACGATCAAGTGGGTTTTATCCCAGGAATGCAAGGTTGGTTCAACATTTGGAAATCAATAAATATCATTCACCATATCAACAGACTTAAAGTTAAGAATCACATGATTATTTCAATAGATGCAGAAAAAGCATTCGATAAAATACAGCATCCCTTCATGCTCAAAACACTAGAAAAAATTGGGGTAGTGGGAACATTCCTTAACATTGTAAAGGCCATCTACGCTAAGCCCATGGCCAATATCATTCTAAATGGTGAAAAACTGAAAGCGTTCCCCCTAAAAACTGGAACAAGGCAGAGATGCCCTCTTTCACCACTTCTATTCAACATCGTCCTTGAGACTCTAGCCAGAGGAATTACACAAACCAAAGAAATTAAAGGGATACGAATTGGAAAAGAAGAACTCAAACTATCCCTGTTCGCTGACGACATGATTATATATTTAGAGGAACCTGGAAATTCCACCAGAAAACTTTTAGAACTTATAAGTGAATTCAGTAAAATAGCAGGTTACAAGATCAATGCTCATAAATCCAATGCATTTTTATACATAAGTGATGAATCTTCAGAAAGAGAAATTAGGAAAACTACCCCATTCACAATAGCATTGAAAAAAATAAAATACTTGGGAATCAATCTCACAAAAGAGGTGAAAGACCTCTACAATGAGAACTACAGAACACTAAAGAAAGAAATTAAAGAAAACCTTAGAAGATGGAAAGATCTCCCATGTTCCTGGATAGGCAGAATTAATATTGTCAAAATGGCCATACTACCTAAAGTGCTATACAGATTCAATGCAATTCCAATTAAAATCCCAATGATGTGCCTTGCAGAAATAGAGCAAGCAATTATGAAATTCATCTGGAAGAATAAAAAACCTAGAATAACTAAAGCAATCCTAAGTAGCAAGAGCGAAGCAGGGGGTATTGCAATACCAGATCTTCAACTCTACTACAAAACAATAGTAACAAAAACGGCATGGTATTGGTACCAAAATAGACAGGTAGATCAATCGTACAGAATAGAGGACATGGACACAAACCCAAATAAATAAAATTTTCCCATACTAGACAAAGGGTCCAAAAATATGCAATGGAGAAAAGATAGCCTCTTCAACAAATGGTGCTGGGAAAACTGGAAAACCATATGCAACAGAATGAAATTAAACCCCTATCTCTCACCCTACACAAAACTCAACTCAAAATGGATCAAGGACCTCGGAATCAGACCAGAGACCCTGCATCTTATAGAAGAAAAAGTAGGTCCAAATCTTCAACTTGTTGGCTTAGGATCAGACTTCCTTAACAGAACTCCCATAGCATAAGAAATAAAAGCAAGAATCAACAACTGGGATAGATTCAAACTAAAAAGCTTTCTCTCAGCAAAGGAAACTATCAGCAATGTGAAGAGAGAGCCTACAGAGTGGGAGAATATCTTTGCCAACCATACTTCAGATAGAGCGCTTATTTCCAGAATCTATAAAGAACTCAAAAAACTCTACACCAAGAATACAAATAATCCAATCAATAAATGGGCTAAGGAAATGAACAGACACTTCACAGAAGAAGATGTACAAGCAATCAACAGATATATGAAAAAATGTTCAACATCCCTAGTAATAAGGGAAATGCAAATCAAAACTACCCTAAGATTTCATCTCACCCCAAATAGAATGGCGATTATCAAGAACACAAGCAACAATAGGTGTTAGCGAGAATGTTGGAAAAAGGTACACTCATCCATTGCTGGTGGGGTTGAAAATTGGTGCAGCCACTCTGGAAAGAAGTGTGGAGATTCCTCAGAAAGCTTGGAATGGAAACACCATTTGACCCAGCTATCCCACTCCTTGGCCTATACCCAAAGGACTTAAAATCAGCATACTACAGAGATACAGCCACATCAACGTTCATTGCTGCTCAATTCACCATAGCCAGATTGTGGAACCAACCTAGATGCCCTTCAGTTGATGAATGGATAAAGAAACTGTGGCATATATATACAATGGAATATTACTCCGCAATGAAGAATGATAAAATTATGGCATTTGCAGGCAAATGGATGAAATTGGAGAATATCATGCTAAGTGAGATAAGCCAATCTCAAAAAACTAAAAGACGAATGATCTCGCTGATAAGCGGATGAGGACATATAATGGGGGGTGGGAGGGGTTAGCATTAGGTTTAGGGTTAGGTTTAGGGTTAGGGATAAGGAGTGTGGTAAGAATGAAGGAAAGAAGGACTGTATAGAGGGAAAAGAGTGGTGGGAGAGGTGGGGGGGAAGGGAAAAAAATAATGAATCAAACATCATTGCCCTATGTAAACGTATGATTACACAAATGGTACGCCTTGACTCCATGTACAAATAGAGAAACAACATGTATCCCATTTGTATACAATAATAATAATTTTTAAAAATGGCAATTATCAAAAATATAAGCAATAATAAGTGTTGGCAGGGATGTGGGGAAAAGTACACTCATACTTTGTTGGTGGGACTGCAGATTGGTACAACCACTTTGGAAAGCAATATGGAGATTCCTCAGAAAACTTGGAATGGAACTACCATTTGATCCAGCTATCCCACTCCTTGGTTTATACCAAAAGGATTTAAAATCAGCATATTACAGTGAAGCAGCCACATCAATGTTCATAGCTGCTCAATTCATGACAGCAAAACTATGGAACCAACCTAGATGCCCTTCAACAGATGAATGGATGAAGAAAATGTGGTACACAATGGAATATTACTCAGGCTTAAAGAAGAATGAAATTATGGCATTTGCAGTAAGTGGATGGATGCTAAGTGAAATAAGCCAGTCCCAAAAAAACCAAAGGCCAAATTTTTGATAAGCAGATGGTGATCTGTAGTGGTGGGTGGGTAGGGAACAATGAAGGAATTTTGGATCGTGCAGAGGGGAGTTAGGGGAGGAGAGTGGGGTAGGGATGGGAAGATGGTAGATTGAGACAGACATCATTATCCTATATACATGTATGAAAAAAATGTAAAACTATCACTGTCAAAAAAAATTAAAAATAAATAAAAGTAATAAAAAAATTAAAGATAAAAAAATCTTATTTTGTTGCCCAAGCTGGTCTTAAATTCCTGGACTTGGGCTCAAGTGATTCTCCCAACTCTTGAATAGCTAGAACTACAGGTACCCAACTTTATGCACATAAAGTTTAAAAAATTGGTATGGTAGTGTCCCGACCCGCGGGACATCAACGCAGGACGGCAAACCTAAGAGAGAAGGAATGAAGGGACAAGAGACACAGGGAGTGACAGCAAGACAGGAATTCTGATCAAGCTGCAAATTTTTATTGTTCTCAAGGGTATTTATGCTGAGGGAATGAGGGGTATGATGAGACACAGGCTGGTTGGCTGTGTTTTTCTTTTGGGCTCCTGATAAGGTGCAAGTTCACGCAGGCGGGAAGGTGAAATCCCGGAAGAGAAGCGGGGGCGGGCCATAGGCAAAACTATCAGCTGGAAGTGGGGAGGGGGCGCGCTCCGGGAATCCGTCAGCCTTCAGCTGCAGGGTGCCTGAGTCAGCTGCAGGGTGTTTGTGCAGGGGAGGCAACCGCAAAATGCTCCCTGGGCTGCTGCTTATCATAAAGGTCAGAACGTCCTCAGAATGAGAACTTCTTCTTGGTCCCTAACATGGTAGAACTTTCAATGAAAATAATAGTCTGGAAATCTTAAAATACTGTAGGATGATTGTCTGTCTGGTGGAGAGTGGGACAGGAGAGGGAGCTGTGGGGATCAGGTTGAGTCATGGGATTGTGGCCCATTCCAGATCATTCCTTATCTGGGCTGGCCCACCCTGTCCAGGTAGGAGCTGCTGAACTGCTTATGGGTGGCAATGGGTGGGGATGTGGAGAGCGGGAGGGAGCACAGGAGAGAGTGAGGGTGGAGATAGATAGGGCCAAATCTAGGTCTTCCCCTTAAATTCTACTAGGACAATCTGGACAACTTTCCCTACTTACCCTAAACCAAGAATGCCACCCAAATTGTCTTTCCTCAAGATTTAAGTCAATTTCTACCTCAGTTCTACAAAATATGTCTCAGTGAATCCCTTATCCCTTACCCCTGCATACTGCAGTTAGCTTTCTTTAAAAAAAAAAAAATTGTTTGTAGTTGTAGATGGGCAGAATGCCTTTATTTTGTTTATTTTTATGTGATGCTAAGTATCAAACACATGTGCTAGGTGAATGCTCTGCCACTGAGCCACCGCCCTAGCCCCCCTGCAATTAGCATTTTTTTTTTTTTTTTTTTTTTTTTAGTACCAGGGACTGAACTCAGGGGCACTCTTCCATTGAGTCACATCCCCAGTCCTTTTTTGTACTTTATTTAGAGACACAGTCTCACTGAGTTGCTTAGTGCCTCACCATTGCTGAAGCTGGCTTTCAACCGGCAATCCTCCTGCCTCAGCCTCCCAAGCCAGTTGGGAGGCTTTTGACCAGTTGGCTTTTGACCAGGGTGAAAAGCCAATTGGCTTTTGACCAGGGTGAAAAGCCACCCCCACCTCCCCACTTTCAAGTTACTCATGGTGGGTAGGAATTTCTGGACCTCTGACAGGTGCCCTTTCTTAAGCTGGGCTGACAAAGTTCTGTTGTTTATCTGGAGCCAGTGAGTTTCACAGCTCCTCCCTTTTCTGTCCACATTGTTGCTCAGTTCCAGCAGTACCATGGTCACCATGGACACCCACATTTCCCCCTGCTTTGGTTCTAGATTTCACTGCTGTGTCTGGTTGGGCATTACATTATCAGTAAGTGGGGTATGTGGTGTGAGGAGGGTGGATTCACAATTACAAGTAAAGGATAAAGAAGCCCTCATATGAATGGAAAGGATTCTTTTTTTTTTTTTTTTTTTTTGGGGCGCTGGGGATCGAACCCAGGGCCTTGTGCTTACAAGGCAAGCACTCTACCGACTGAGCTATCTCCCCAGCTCAGCTCCATGGAAAAGATTCTTTACTGGGTGCTTTATTCTCAGAGTCACCAGAGGGCAGCAGAAGTCCAAGTCATGGACCATTAAATAAAATAACTTCCCAGAACACTGGTTAAAGGAAAAGCTTACTATCTCTCTGTGTTCCTGGATCCCTGCTAAATTACACAACAAATTAAAGCCTACTTAGAAAAACAAGAACAAAGATTCTAAAAACTAGTAGAAGAAATAATCAAGAGCTGAAATTAACAAAAAAGGAAAGAATTAGAAATGATCAGTGAAATAAGATTTGGTTCTTTGAAAAGATAAATAAGATGGATAAAACCATAGCCAAACTAACAAAAAGAAAAGACCCAAATTGATCTAGAGATGAAAAAGGGGATATTACAACAGACACCACTGAAATTCAGAGGATCATCATGAACTGTGGTTGGTTGGTTGGTTGGTTTCTTGTTGGTACTAGGGATTGAACCCAGGGATGCCTTACCCTTGTACTACCTCTCTAGTCCTTTTTGATTTTTATTTTGAGATAGAGTCTCACCAAGTAGCCAAGGGTCTCATTAAATCGCTGAGACTGCTCTCAGACTTGGGATCTTCCTGTATCAGGCTCCTGAGTTGCTGGGACTACGGGTCTGCACCACTATGCCTGGTCAAGGGACTATTTAAAAAAATCTATATTCCAATAAATTGGAAAACTTAGAAGAAATAGATAAATTTCTAGACACATAGAACCTATCAAAATTGAACCAAGATGATATAGAAAACTTGAAAAGATTAAAAACACCCAATGAGATTGAAACAGTAATAAAAAAACCTCCCAACAAAGAAGAGTTTAGGACCAGATGGATTCACAGCTGAAATTTACCAGAACCTTAAAGAACCAACACCAATATTTTCCAAATTATTTCACAAAGCAGAAAGGGAGGGAACACTTCCAAACTTATTCTATGAAGCCAGAGTCACCCTGATACCAAAACAGAATAAGTACGCATCGAGAAAAGAAAATTACAGACCACTGTCCTTGATGAACATAGTGATAAAAATTCTTAACAGAATATGTGAAAATTGAATTCAGTAACACACCAAACAGATCAGAGCATCATGACCAAGTTGGTTTTATCCCAAGGATGCCAGGATGGTTCACCATTCACCAATCAATAAAGGTAAATAGAATCAAGGACAAAACTCACATGATTATCTCAACAGATGCAGAAAAAACCTTTGACAAAAGTCAACACCTCTTCATGACAAAAAAAACCCTGAAGAAACTGGGGATAGAAGGACCTTAATATAATAAAGGCTGTATACTACAAACCCAAAGCCAACTTCATACTGAAAGGGAAAAAACTGGAAGCATTTCCTCTGTCAGGAACAAGACAAAGAGGTCCACTCTCACCATTACTATTCAATACCATACGTGAAATTTCAGCCAGAGTAATTAGGCAAGAGAAGAAAATAAAAGGGATATGGATAGGAAAGGCTGAAGACAAATTATCACTGTTGGAAGATGACATGATCCTATATTTAGAAGACCCAAAAAACTCCATCAGTCAAGTGGTGGGGAATAGGGAGGGTGGGGGGAAATGTTGTGATCTGCATATGTCAGGAGGCCCCTCCAAATAGTGATTTAAGCAAAGTTTATTTTTCATGTAAAAGAATTCTGTTGGTGATTAAACCAGGGCTGATTGGGCGGCTGCATGAAGTTTCAGAGACTCAAAATCCTATTAACCTTGTTAGTCCATCAGCTTTAGTAGGTGGCATCTATCTCATTGTTTAGACTGACTTCTTGTATTCCATTCACATCTGCACTCCAGCAACCAGGAAATGAGACAGTTGAAGAAGGGAAGGGTATATCTACACCCTTTAGGGACATTTTTTTTTGGGAGTTGCACAGAATACTTGTGCTCTGCAACTAAAGATGGCCATGTGTCTAGATTCTGGACAACAAAATGTAAGCTGATGCTGGAACAGAAAAAAATCTCATTTTAACTTTGTTTTCATCTAAATTTGCTAAGATAGAATTCCAGAGTAGAGTTGTTGGGTAGATGTGCCCATTTAAAATTCTGATAAGTTTAGACAAATTGTGCTCCAAAAGATTTTAAAAATATGTATGTATATAGCCAGGTGCATGCCTGTAATCCCAGTGGCTCAGGAGGCTGAGGCAGGAGGATTGTGATTTCAAAATCAGCCTTACTCAGCAACTTAACAAGACTCAGTCTCTAAATAAAATATGAAAAGGGCTGGGGATGTGGTTCAGTGATTAAGCAACCCTGCGTTCAGTTCCTAGTACCCAAACAAACAAAAAGATATATATATATATATATATATATATATATATATATATATATATATATATATAATCCCAATAATCCTAAGAATGTTTGTTGTTATTTCCTTCCTTCCCTTTCTTTCTTCCTTTCTTTTCTTCTTTTCTTGCTTCTTTCCTTCTTTCTTTCTAGCAGCTCTCTTTCTCACTCTCTCTCTCTGAACCCAGGAATACTCTACCATGCTCTACCGTGGAGCTACATCTTCAGCCCCTTTTATCTTTTTTTTTTTCTTTTCTTTTCTTTTGTGGTGCTGGGGATCAAACCCAGGGCCTTGGGCTTGCAAGGCAAGCACTCTACCGACTGAGCTATCTCCCCAGCTCCCCTTTTATCTTGAGATAGGGTTTTGCTAAGCTGCAGAGGCTGGCCTCAAACTTGTGATCCTCCCTCCAGTTGCTGTGATGACAGGCATGTACCATCACATCTGTTATCTTTGTGACTTTCCAGCACTTAACACAGTACCTTGTACATAGTAAGTAAAAATATTTGAATTGGATTGAATTTCTATTATTTTTAAAATCCTGTCTATATTGGCCTATTTTATATCACTGTGACATAATACCTGACATAAACAGCTTAAAAGAGAGAAAGATTCCTTTTCACTCATGGTTTCAGAGGTTACCATCCATGATTGTTGGCCCCATGGCTTTGGGCCTGTGGCGATCAGCACATCATGGTAGGAGTGTGTAGTGGAGCAAAATGGCTCACATCATGGCAGCCAGGAAGTGAGAGAGAAAAAGAAAGGGCCTGAGGTCCCAATGTAGCCTTTGAGGACACGCCACAGTGACAGTTTCTTCCTGCAGGAGATCACCTTCTAAAAGTTCCATCAGCTTCCAATAGCACCATAGGCTGGGTGACCCAGTTTTTAACACGTGAGACTTTAGCACGTCCTCCAGATCTGAACTAAAACATTCTCCTTTCCCTTAGCGTGTGTCCTGAGAAGTCTTGCCAGTCCATTTGGTAGTTTTATATGCTTTCATTCTTTCATTCGATAACACTCATTATTTCTGGACATTGGAGATAAAAAATATGAATTGGACATAATTCCTACCCTTATCTTTTTCTAGGTTTTTGCACTCTGTTGGTTGGCACCTTTCGCTCACTCTATTTATTTTAAGTATTTTCTTCCATTTTCTGATATTCCCTATTTCATTATTGTTTGGGCATATTTTACTTAATATCAAATGAAGTTGTTTAGGCAGGGGTTAATATCTTTAGTCGACGAGAATACAGGCTCAGAGGTAAATAGCCTTTTCCAACAGCTGCCAAATAAGGTTGTGTTTTGTTTTAGCAGGCAGTTAAATTACTGCCAGATCACCATGAATTTGTGATGACTTCATTTTATGCTTTTTCAATATTTCAATAACTCCTAGCTCTAGAGTGAATGCTTAGTCTTGAAATATAGTCTTTCCTGTTAAGTCATGATTCCTCCAGGGTTTCAGTTTAAAACTGTGGTGTTTATCTCTCTAGCATGTCAGGGTTCAAAAATCTAAACTTCTCTGGTGGGCAACAGTTGAAATCTCTCTGCTCAATTTTTCAGCCTTCCAGGTATTGTTTCCCTTGGATTCTTGGAACGTCACCTGCACATAAGAGATTGAGGAGTCAATCAAGGATTTGTGAGAAATTTGCATGAAGATTTTGGAAGTTTCCCTTCTGTGGTTCCCTCCTGTCTGGGATTTCCCCCTTTAATATATAGTCACTTTGGTAGTCCATCTTAAACTTTGTCCGTGGCGCCTCAGGGCACAAGGCTCATTTCCTGCTTGAGTTTTAGATACATAAGCTGGTTGAATTCAGGAGTGTCCTCAAAGGAAAATTCATGTAAATATATATCTCTCTCAGTTTGATTCTTGTCTTTCAAGGCTAGATTCTACCCAGTTTCTTCTTAGTTTTGGTCACTCTCTAGTGCATTTAAACAGTTTTTTTTTTTTTTACATTTTATTGAGATATTATAATTTTCATTTGTGTAGTAGTTCATCTGATATAAACTATTCTGCCATTATTAGACCCAGAATTCCCTGAATGATCTTAAAAACATTACTCTCCTTGAAACCCTCTGTTCTTGTCCTTCACAGACTACCAAGCCCTTATGACCGGGATTCTGATGACTTCAATTGTACCCCCAGCACTCTGGGGCACATTGCAATTCTTTGAAAATGTCATGCTCTATCCTGCCTCAAGTCTTGTACATACAGTTCCTTCTGATAAGCATTCTGTTTCCTTTTTGTCTACTTATGCTTCAGATGCCAGCTCAAATACCACTTCCTCTAGAAAGTATTTGCTGAATCTATGGATAGACTAAATTCCCCTCCTACACCTGCTAATAACATCTTATTTCTTTCTTGAAGATCAAAACTCACCTAGAACACTTCAGTAGTTATCAGAGCACTGTCTATTCCTCTCCGGATTATCAGTTCCAGGAGAATAAGTCCTGATCCTCTTTGCTCATCACTTTATCTCATGCCTCATATAGTGTCTGACTCATAGTAGGTGCTTAATAAATGTGTTTAGTAAATGAAAAGAAGGGGATGTTGCATTGTGCATGGAAGAGATTCCCCAGTTGAGGGGCAGGGTACTATATGAAGCTATGAGCTACCAGGAGACATATGTCAATTGATCTCACATTTCAAATCTTTAGTTTCAAGGTTGAACTAGATGATCTTTTAGGTCACTTTCAATTTTCAGAATCTATGATATCCATGAAAATTCAAGACAAAAGTATACTATGGGAAACAATAATGATAAAGAACAGACACGAGGGACTTAAGACATGGGTGAAATTAAGATTTTTAACCAGAGACACTTAACGTCCTAGATTAGGGACCTGAAAAATAGAAGTGACACTAGAGGACAGTTATTCTAGGAATAGTAGATAAGATTAATGAGATTTGGAAGTAGTTAAATCATGAATGAATCTGGCAAGGAGACTTTGGCATCAGGGAACTGGTGTCAGGGTGCTAGCTGTGGAGATGACAAGGAAGGAGTGATTCATCAGACCCCATGAAGGCCAGGCTTGGGGATTAGAGGTTCTCTCCTAATCTGTTTATTTCCCTACAGGAGACAGAGTAGAAATGTTGGATAGGAAGGAGTTAAGAGTCTATGATCATCATGGACTTTCCCCTTTTACACCTTGGCTCATCACTTCATTTTAGGTCCAACTCTGTACCCAGATATGAGGACAAAATACTCTGAGTATCCCTTGAAGGACAGGCAAGGTTGTGTCTGAAGTTAGGATCAGGGTTTGCTGGTGTTGAGATTGAGCTAGAATACCCCAAGTGAATTCACTTTGCCCAGTTGTTTATGACCATTATGGTAGTGGCCTGAGTTGCTCCTATCATTGGATCCATTTGTGAGACTCAGGTGCAACGAGAACATGCATAGGCACTCAGAGCAGAGGGGAATCACCTTCCATACTTAGATGCTAGAGGTTCGCCATGGCTTAAGGCTTGTGGCTCCCAGCTGTAAAGTCACAGCTTCTATATTGCTTCTATAATTGGTGTACCAGGGACATTTCCCTTGAGGATGAGGATTGTTAGGAGTTGAATGGCCATTGATCTGTGGCAGATGGAAGAATTTAATGGCAATTCTTTTAGTGCCACTTACCTGGAAATCCACTGGAGTCTGTGACACAAAATACAGAAACAAACTCAGTTTTGCTAAGTCATGCTGAGGAGAGAGCAAAAATGACTGCCCTACCCAGGCTGGCTCAACGGAGCCTGTAGAGAGGCCATTTGTAGTTTATGTTGGAAGCATCTAGTCATGAGTGAATTCATATCAGGGATGATGGACAGGAAATTTTCAGTTAAAAATTTATACATCTAATCAGTATGAAAGGAAATGTGTTCAAGGAAATCAGCCAGAATTCTGAAATCAAAAAATTTCCAGAAATGTTTAATTTATTTACTCAGAACAATTTTAACATAGTTTTACATATTCCTTTTCTTTGTTTCTTCCTTCTGTCATATTATTTAGCACTTTGTTCTTCGCCCCTGTTAATAAATAAATACATTTTGTGATTACTATGGTCATTGCTATTATTTAGGACCCAATCAATGGGTCTTTATATATCAGCAGAACTTACAGATGTCATTAGTGCTAATACCCCTCCTGATCTATATACCTACCCATAAACTTTTTTTTTTTTTGGTTATTAGGGATTGAACCCAGGGGTCTTAACCACTGAGACACATCCCCAGCCCTTTTTAATATTTTATTTAGAGGCAGGATCTCACTGAGTTGCTTAGGGCCTTCCTTAATTGCTGAGGCTGGCTTTGAACTAGCGATCCTCCCAAACTACTGGGATTATAGGCATGCACCACCCCACCTGGTCATAAACTATTAATAACCAAATATAGTGCTAGACTCTGAGGATATGCATATGAATAATGTCATGTTTCTGCTCTTGAGACCATTGTTTAGTCATTCACTTTAGATATAGAACAATGATGGGTGTCTTCCCCTGCTATCCTGACATCCTTACAGCTTCTCCTTTAACTGTGAAACAATAAAGTATTGGATAGGATCTCAATACTTGAGGCTACCACGGTAGTAGTAAGATGCTGGGTGAAGAGTTAGGGGCTCTGCATTCATGCCCTTCTTCTGAGTGATCTTGAACAATTCACTAGCTTCTCTGGGCTTCAGTTTTCATAGTTTCAAGAAAATGTTGGACTAAAGGATGTGGCACACTGAAATTTGTTCCTCTGGCACAGCCTCAACTGATGTAATTTCCTACTTTCTTGTCCATTCTCCTTAGCCTCTTTTTTGCTTTTTCCTGGGGTTGGGCGGGAGGACATTATCCCTAGTATTCAGCATCCTTAAGGGTGGGGTAAAATACCAGGAGACTTACTCTGCAGAAACACAATATTTGTCACAGATAAATTTCTGTTTAAAGTTGTTTCTGTTGCCATTACAGCCAGAGAAGATGAAGGGCTCACATACATGTGTTAAAGTATTAAAGTAGAATCTGGTAAGAGTCAACTTGCAGCGGCCGGTCTTGACAGGATAGTTGCAGTAGTCTGCGAGAAAGAGCCCAGAGTTAGATAGTCCTAACCATCTTCCTAACACTTTTTCCTCAATGGCTCAGACTACTGAAATTCATCTACCCATGTGAATCTACCTGATTTTATTACTGAAGAGCAAGATACAGTTCCTTGTGTATGAATTTCACTGTGTGGGTGACACAGGGCAAGGATTCTGGGCTATCGCCTGTGTCAAAGATGCAGAGAAATAGTTGGAGGACAGTCAGGCAGTTCTACTACCTCTACGCTGACTGCAGACCTTGAGGGAGAAAGACCTTGAGATATCCTCCGTCTTTCACACGGTTCCTCGTTCATATGAACATATATCATTTCTTGACTCTCTACATACTTCCCCGGTCACTGAAAGTGAACTCTAACCTGTTCCCCTTAGGACACACCAGTCAGAGCCCTTTTTCCCCCATCCCAACCAGATTCTATGTAAATACACACACTATAAACACCCTTTACCACCTACACTTAGCTCCTGAAGGAGAGGCTTGGAAGGTCTAGTCCAGCAGATCTTTTTCTCCTCAGAGTATGTGTTCTCTCTCACCCTGCTTCCCCTTTGTCTACCCGTCCAGACTCACCTGGGCGTACTGAGACCGTGGATGAAGGTGGTTACAGCAGCAGCCATGGCGACCATGTTGGAGACAAAGAAGGAGTCAATGTCCATCTTTTTGAAGTCCAGCTACAGTCCCTCTCTCCCCTCTCACTCTGAGTGTTTCATACATGCCCATTATAATTTAAATAAAGGAAAAGCTAAATAAGTGGAATGAGACTACCCCAAACATGCAAGTGATGACCTCTGTTTGCATCCCTGCATCAGTGGACTGGAACACTGGTCCTACACATTCACATTGAATAGAATTGAAAGTCATGTAACAACCCTCCTGGCTAAATACATTTCTTGGATATGCCTGACATCAATCCAATTTTCATAATCCCCACTCCTTTTGTACTGAAAGCCCTTGGTAAGAAGTTAAGTTGATTCTACTTTCTTTTTTCTTTCTTCAATACATAGAGAGCACTCAGTGTAAATAGATGACCTAGAGCCCTAAGATTTGAGATAGAAGCAGGACTTGATCCTGATTATCACAGCAGCACCACCCAGGCTCCCTTCCCTGTCACAGTTTCTTTCTGCTTTCTTTTCTTATTTTGCCTTACTTCCAAGATTGCCACTGGGACAAAAATGTTTTTTCATCTCTTCGGATATAGCACCGGACAGTGTACGGAAAAGCATGGAAAAGACAAAGAGCCACAGAGAAAAGCAGATCCATTCAGGCTTCATGTCTTCTCGACAGCAGGTAGGAGAGTCCCAGACTGCTGAAATGATATCTTGAGGTGGAGATCCTTCTCTTGTGAGAAGTTGGACCTATATCTCCAATTTCATTTCCCCAGGGCTCCACCCTAGGCAGAGTTCTGGTGCATCCAGAATCGGTCTAGTGAACAGGACACTAAGTACTTGGGCACCCAACCATGTAGCTTGAAGGTCAATGGTTTGTTCGAGCCCTGTGGATGAACCTCAGCCTCCTTTGGTCCACCTCCTCTACAGACCAAAATCGCAAAGAGTTCAGGACATCAATATATATGTAAATATATAGATTTATTTTTTGTGGTACTGGGGATTAAACCTGGGGCCACTCTATCTATCACTGAGCTACACCCCTAGCCCATTTTTATTTTTACTTTGAGACAGGGTCTTGCTAAATTACCAAGGCTGACCTCAAACCTGCAATCCTCCTGCCTCAACCATCAGAGATTTTGTGATTACAAGTGTGACCCGACATCAGTATCTTTTAAATAAATTATTAAATAGGTGAATGTGAAAAAATTGAGAGTAAGCAATCTAAGTCTTGAGCCTGAAAAATTGGAACAAAAACAGTAAAATAAATAAAGAGAAAGAAGAGAGAAGATAACTGATGAAGATAGTAGTTGTCTGTGGGTTTTTCATGCTGCTCTTTTTTAGGTTGAGGAAGTTCCCTCCTGTTCCTCCTTTGACTAGTGTCTTTAACATAAAAAGGTGATGGATTTTGCCAATTGCTTTTTCTGTGTCTATTAAGTTGTTTATGTTGGTTATGTCCTTTATTCTGTTAATGTGGTGTTTAACACTGATTTCTGCATGTTCAAATAAACTTGCACTCCAGAGAGTATTTAATAATACTCCATGGTATTTAATAATAGTGTATAATCTTTTTTATGCGTTTCTGAATCTTTTTACTATTTTTGGGTGATTTTTTTCTGTCTATATTCATGAGGAATATTGGCCTATAATTTTCTTATAATGTCTTTGGTTTTGTAATGAGGTCTGGCCTCACAGAATGATTTGGTAAGTGTCCCCTCCTCTTCTGCACTTTCAGAAGAGTTTGTAAATATTTTGTAACATTTAGTAGTCACATCAATCATCTGGACGTGGGCTTTTTTCTTTTTTTAACCGATTCAAGCTCTTTTCTTCTTATAGTTCTATTCAGACTTCCCATTTTTAGAAAAGTTGATTTTGGTAGTTGTCTTTTTAAGAGTTTGTCTATTTCATGTAAGTTATCTACTTTTTGGCATACAAATTTTCATAGTATTTCTTTATAATCATTTTTATTTCTGTTAAGAGTGGTGGAATTGTTCCTGATTGTCCCATTTCTGATTTTAGTAATTTGAATCTCCTTTCTTTTTTGCCTTGGTCAGTCAGCTTAAAGGTTTATCATTTTTGTTGGTCTTTTCAAAGAATCAGTTTTTGTCTTGTGCACTTCTATGTTCTCTCTCTCTCTCTCTCACTTTTTTTTTTTTTTTTTTTGTGGTGCTGGGAATTGAACCCAGGGCCTTGTACATGCAAAGCAAGCACTCTACCAACTGAGCTATATCCCCAGCCCCTCTATATTCTCTTTATAATCTATTTTTTATTTGTTCTTATTCTAAGTTTCATTATTTTCTTGCTTCTGCTTGCTTTGGGTTTAGTTTGCTTCTCTTTTCTAGTTTTTTTTTTTAAGGCGGTAGATTAGGGAATTGATTTGAGATTTCTTTTCTAGTATAGGCGTTACAGCAAGACATTTCCCTTTATGTACTGCTTTCCCTGATTTCATAGTGTTTTGCATGTTGTGTTTTTGTTTTCATTCTTTTAAAAGCATTTTCTAGTTTCCTAAGGCTACTGTAATAAGTTCCCACAAATTGGGTGGCTTAAAATAGCATAAATTTATTCTCTCACAGTTTTGGAGGCCAGAGATCTGGAATCAAGGAATAGCAGGACTGTACTTACTCTGAAGGATCTAGGCAGAATCTTTCCTTATTTCTACATGCTTCTAGTAACTGTCATTATTCATTGTAGAAACATAATTCCAGTCTCTGCTTTTGTTTTTTCATGACCTTCCTCTGTGTGTCTTCTCCTCTTCTCTCTGATATGAGTACATTTATCATTAGATTTAGGTTATAATTCTAATGATACCATCTTGAGACCCTTAACTTAATTAGATCTACAAAGCCTCCTTTCCAAATAAGGTTATTGATTCTGGGGGTTGTGATAATTGATCTGGTGGCCAGCATTCAACCTGTTATGGTTTAGATTTCTTCTTAGACTTAACTGGTTATTTAGGACTCATTGGTTATTGTTTAATTTCCATGTGTTCCCAATTTTCCTTCTGTTACTGATTTCTAATTACATTCTAATGTGTTTGGAGAGCATATTTTGTATGATTTCAATCCTTTTAAATTTATTGAGATTCACTTTATTACCTAACATATGGTCTATTATGGAGAATGTTTCATGTGTTCTTGAGAAGAATGTATCTTCTATTGTTGAATGAAGTTTTCTTTTGATGTTTGTAAGATCTAACTGGCTTATAATGGTGTTCAAGTTTTTCTATTTCCTGTTGATCTTCTCTGTAGTTCTATCCATTACTAAAAGTGAGGTATTGAAGTCTTTATTATTTGTGAATTGTCTATTTCTCCTTTAATTTTTCCTTGTTTTTAAAAAATTTTTGAAGTTGTAGATGGACACAATACCTTTATTTTTTTTTCACTTTTTAAAATTTTGATTCATTGTACACAAATGGGATACAACTATCATTTCTCTGGTTGTACACAAAGTAGAGTCATACCATTTGCGTAATCATACATGTACATAGGGTAATGATGTTTGTCTCATTCTATTATCTTTCCTTCTCCCCGCCCCTTCCCCACCCCTCATTTCCCTCTACATAATCCATCCTTCTTCCATTCTTCCCTTACCTCCTCCCTGCCCACTCCGCATTATGTATTTTTTGGGATTGGCCTATTTCACTTAGTATGATATTCTCCAACTCCATCCATTTACTGGCAAATGCCATAATTTTATTCTTCTTTATGGCTGAATAATATTCCATTCTGTATATATACCACAGTTTCTTTATCCATTCATTTATTGAAGGGCATCTAGGTTGGTTCCACAATTTAGATATTGTGAATTGAGCTGCTATAAATATTGATGTAACTGCGTCTCTGTAGTATGCTACTTTTAAGTCCTTTGGGTATAGGCCAAGGAGTGAAATATCTGGGTCAAATGGTGGCTCCATTTCGAGTTTTCTAAGGAATCTCCATACTGCTTTCCAGAGTGGCTGCACCAATTTACAACCCCACCAGCAATGGATGAGTGTACCTTTTTCCAACATTCTCGCTAACACCTATTGTTGCTTGTATTCTTGATAATCGCCATTCTAATTGGGGTGAGATGAAATCTTAGGGTAGTTTTGATTTGCATTTCTCTTATTACTAGAGATGTTGAACATTTTTTCATATATCTGTTGATTGCTTATAGATCTTGTTCTGTAAAGTGTCTGCTCATTTCCTTTGCCCATTTATTGATTGGGTTATTTGTATTCTTGGTGTAAAGTTTTTTGAGTTCTTTATAGATTCTGGAGATTATTGCTCTATTTAAAGTGTGTGTGGCAAAGATTTTCTCCCACTCTGTAGACTCTTTCTTCACATTGTTGATTGTTTCCTTTGCTGAGAAAAAGCTATTTAGTTTGAATCTATCCCAATTATTGATTCCTGCTTTTATTTCTTGTGCTTTGGGAGTCATGTTAAGGAAGTCTGGTCCTAAGCCGACATGATGAAGATTTGGACCTACTTCTTCTTCTATTAGGTTCAGAGTCTCTGGTCTAATTCCTAGGTCCTTGATCCATTTTGAGTTGACTAAAATCCCAATAACATACCTCACAGAAATAGAGAAAGCAATCATGAAATTCATTTGGAAGAAAAGAGACCCAGAATAGCTAAAGGAATCCTCAGTAGGAAGAGAGAAGCAGGTGGTATCACAATACCAGACCTTCAACTCTGCTACAGAGCAATAGTAATAAAAATGGCATGGTATTGGCACCAAAATAGACAGGTAGATGAATGGTACAGAATAGAGGACGCAGAGACAAACCCACATAAGTACAGTTATCTCATACTAGACAAAGTGGCAAAAACATGCAATGGAGAAAAGATAGCCTCTTCAACAAATGGTGCTGGGAAAACTGGAAATTCATAAGCAGCAAAATGAAACTAAACCACAATACCTTTATTTTTAAATTTATTTTTATACGGTGTTGAGGATCTAACCCAGTGCCTCATACAAGCTAGGCAAGTGCTCTGCCACTGAGCTACAACCCCTGCCCTTTCTTTGATTTTGCTTTATGAATTCTGGGATCCTCTCATTATATATTAACTCTTTTTATCCTTATTAAATATCAGTCTAGTTATAATTTTATTTATTTATTTGTTCTTTTTAGTTATATATGACCGTAGAGTTTATTTCGACATGTATATAAACACGGAGTATGTCTTATTCTAATTAAAAGGAGGGAGGGGAGGAATAGAAGTTCAGTGGATTAGACATTTTTTGTTTTAAAGTCTATGTATGAGTTCTCCAGAACTCCAGGGTTCTCCAGAGAAACAGAACCACTTGTGTGATCGTAGGGACTGGCAATTCTGAAATTTGCAGGGCATGCCTGCAGGCTAGAAACCCAAGGAAGAGTTGATACAGTAGTCTTGAGTTCAAAGGCAATCTGGAGGCATAATTTTTTTATTCCAAGAGACCTTGGTCTGTTTTCTCTAAAGGTCTTGAACTGATTGATGAGGCTCACATACATTGTGAAGGGTAATCTGCTTTACACAGTCTACCGTTTTAAATATTAATCACGTTTTTAAAATATTTTCTCAAAAACATCTAGACTGGTGTTAGACCCAATGTCTGGGTATTATGATGTAGCCAAGTTGATGTCAATTTAACCATAACAGTCTATTTTGTCTTTATTATTATAGATACTCCAGTTTTTTTTTTTCTTTTTGGCTACTACTTTCATGGCATATCTTTTCCCATTCTTTTACTTTAAGCCTATTTATGTCTTTTTAAAAGAGATGGGTCCTTAAGACATTGTCCAGGCTGACCCTGAACTACTGGACTCTGGTGATCCTCTTGATCCTCCTATCCAGCCTCCTGAGTAACTGGAACTTCAGGTGCATGCCAAGGTGCCTGACTTATATGTGCCTTTGAATTTAAGTATATCTCTTGAAGATAAAATATGGGTGGATCATTTAAAGCAACCAATGCTGCTAGTCTCTTCTTTTAGGTTGGAGTATTGTTCCTCTTAGAGACAAGGAGTTTCAAAACCAGTGTCTGAAGATGAGTTTTGCTCATTGACACTGAAGTATCCTTGCTCTCGGGAGATAGAGTTAGGAAATACATGTATACTTGCATACATACACAACATAGTCATAGGTTTATACTAGTTTCTATATGTATTAATATATTAAAAATAACGAGTTTACACTGATGCTCCAGATTAAGCCCAACACCCCAGGGTTTGTTTTAGTCTTCTTTTGTTCCTTATTTGAGACCTTTTTCTCTTACAGTGAGAAACTTAGTTCCTATTATCCTTAATGTATTTTTTTTTTTTTTTTTTTTGTTTTCTCAGTCCCCTTATATCTGACCAGACTCGAGGCTGTGCCCGCTTGAAACTTAACTCTGTACATACCATCTTCCTCACCAGTCCAAAGTTGGACCCTGGCAAAATGGAAGGGGCAAGAGAAGAGGAAAGAAGAAAGAAAGGAGAAGAGGAATGGGGTATGGGAGGGAAGCTTAGTAAGAACCTGGACTCCAGAAATGGTCTCCTCACTGACATCCCGGCAGAAAATCAGTCCCAGCTAAGAGATTTTATTTTTTCCTTTAAAAAACTATCCAAATGCTTTATTGCTTCAGTAGCATTGTAAATGGTATATCAAGGGCAATTGGTGGAATTCTTGGCATTGAGCTTTGGCATTAGAAGTAAGGATTCTGGGAAATAAGGAATATCTTCCAGATATTTCTGACCATGGGATTTTTTTGATAGTAAAATCAAATTCTGGCCTGTACCCAGATGTGAGGGTGTGGCTATGGCAAGAGTATCTCTTGAGTGACAAGTAGGAATGTTCCACCATCCTGGCCCTACCAAATCCTTTCCCTCAGGAGCTCTTCTTGAAACCATCATGGTTCTTAAACTACAGTCTGTTTCTTTGTCATTTATAAAGATTTTTCGTCTTTGATTTCTCTGGTGATCAGTTTTGATTCAAAGGAAGAGGCCAGAATTGGCAATATGTTCTTTCCTTTCTTTTTTTTGGTACCTAATTTTAGTTATTTGCATATGACTTTGTTGAAGGATAGCTTTGCTTTAGGTTTTCATCTGGGTGTCTCCATTATGAGTGAGTGATTCCTCAAAATGCTGACCTGAAATCAATGTGAAATCCTTTTGGGTTTCATGTAGTTTTACGTCCTGTCTTCTTAGCGATCGTGTTGTTTGGTTCTAAGACCCACATGCATTCAATTATTTGTGCTGAGACACATGAAGTCACCACACATTTCAGATCTTCAGCTTCAACATGAGCATCAGGATTGATCAGGAATGAACTATATACTCTTATTATTAATAAGATTGTCTTAATAGCAATAAGATTATTAATCTTAATACTACTAATAAGATTAGGCTAACAAGATTAATGAAGTGAAGGTGGTAGCATGGTGTGGGAAATGTTACCTAATAAAGTAGAATGGCTATGAAGGAATTGGGTATTGGGTATTTGCTTTACAGTTTTAATGGGCATTTGTGAAAAATTACTTTCGGTACCAGAGATAGCATTACACATAGCTTTTTCTTAGAGGCAAATTTAGAATTAAGTAAGAAAGAACTTTGAGCAATAAACTCAACATCACAGAAGGAATCTGAGAGTCTGAGACTAGAATGGACTTTGGGTCATTGTTACCTCCAAGTGTTTGCAGAGAGTAGTTTATTAAAAGTGTTTTTCTGCACTAGGGTTATTCTGAATATCTTTTCAAGAAGAGATTACACTCAAATGCAGTATAAAGAACACTTTATAAGCAATAATAAGAGAGAGGAAAAATTCTCAGGTAGGTTGTATAGGTCCAATCATGTCAGACCCCAGAAGAAAGTTTTGTTGGAGGAGAAAAAAAGTAATAACCATATTGCCAGAATTCAGATATTGGCTTCCACCTAACATTTGATTAGGAGTGATTAATCTGCTATATAATGGTATGCTAAAGGAAAGTATCAAGAGACGACTCAAATAGAATTCTATAAATAGCTTAGAAGTGATTAATATGGTCATGAATTGAAATATCTAGCAGTACCTATCTGTGTAAAAAGACATTTTTGAAGAAAATATTCATAAAATAAGATCAGCATTAACAAATGAATATCAAAGTCAATTTTGAAGAATCAGAAACACTAACTTTGAACTTTGATTAAGCAAAATGTTTATCCCCTCCTTGCAGAAAATCTGAGTTCCATTTTATTGATCAGTAGACCTATATTATAAAAATCTGTATTCAGTTATTATCGTATTTAAATATTTTCAGTAAAATTTTTTGTATAAATTTGTTTTTTCTTATGTAGGTTTTTTTTTTTAACAAAGATCTCAAATTGGTCTGAATATTCTTACTTAAATTTCCCATGGTGTATACTTCTTTTCTCTCTTTCTCTTTCTCTCCCTCTTTCCCTCCCTCTCATTTTTTGAGGTGCTGATGATTGAACCCAGAGCCTCATGCCTGCTAGACAAGTACTTTACCACCTGAGCCCCCTTCCTTCCCTTTCCTCCCTCCCTGCTTCTTTTTTTTTTCAGATTCCATCTTGCTGTGTTGCCCGGGCTGTCCCAAACTCCTGGGCTTAAGCAGTTCTCCTGCCTCAGGCTCCAGAGTAGCTGGGACTATAGGCATGCTCCACTGCACCAGGCTTTATTTGCTTATATTAGTTTAGTGTCCTTGGTTTTGCATGTTGGCTTGCAAAGTCTAAAAGGTTCACTATCTTGACTTTTAAAGGGATTTGCTGAATCCTGATTTGGATACATGCCTTTTGTACTCAGAATCACAATTTTTTTTTTTTTTTTTTTTGGTGCTGGAGATTGAACCCAGGGCTTTGTGCTTGCAGGGCAAGCACTCTACCAAACTGAGCTATATCCCCAGTCCTTCAGAATCATGTTTCTAATATTTATCCATCTTGCTTTGTGGAGTTCCCATTCATTTATTTTTATGACTGCATCATCTTTGAGTGAATATGCCAAAATTTGTTTATTCATTCTTTTGTTGGTAGACACTTTCCTTTTTGGTTGACTGGTTTGTCAATGGTTTATTTCTTCTGTTAAGCTTCTCAAAGTATCAACCTTTAGTTTTGCCCTGTCTGCTGTTTTTTTTCTTCTTCTTTTGTTTTAAATCTCATTATTGAGAATCCTCAGGCAGAGTATCGTTACAAAGTCTCAATGGCCTATGATGTCTCTGAGCCACCACTGATCCATATTGTGATTTCCAGGTGGAGGACTGAATGTTGTCCTTGGGGTAGATAAGCAGAAGGCAAATGCAGGTACCAGCATAGGCCTTCCTACTTCAGTGCAGGTTTAACTGGGATGCCTGAGAAAATTCAGAGTTGAAAGGGTCAAACCAAGAATCCTGTAGTTGGACAGATCACAGCAAGTTGAACCTGATTACATTATAGTTAGAAGATCTGTGTTTCAGTGTTTGGATTAGCATTCTTTTGGTAGCTGAAACAGTTAATGGCCTGGACTTAAGGGTTCTTTTTCCAGAAGGTCTGACAATAACCAAGTCAAATTTCAATAACTGAGGCCATAAAAATGTCCAAATAAATACGCATAGACATGGGCCAGGTCGGGAGGGCAGTTAAACCAACTGGGGCTCATGACTTGGGGGACACGAATCAGGGAACTTAACAAAGAAAATTTTGCTATGAGTGAAGGGACATTCCATGGAAGTGGGAGGGTCACTGCTAGGTTTGATTCAAAGTAAAAAAGGAGCACAGATTTGGTATTTAGTTTCTGTTAATCAGCTCCAATTAAAAAGGGAGGTGACATAAACCAATGCAGACTTGGCCAGCTACACTCATGTTGTGCATGCATGAGGAATGGCTCAGGAGTGAGGCGAGCTAATGGTTGGAGCCAACTGACATTTTCTGGGTAAGGCAGAGGGAGGGAAATTTAAAGAGGAAAAAGGACTGACACAAAGGCTCTTCCATTTTAATAGTTATTCAGCTATTTCTTGGGAAAGGCAAAACTGGAGTTAGGAAAATGGTAAATAGATGGAAATTTCACCAAGATTTCAAATTTGGTCTGACTTTGCTTATATCTTTGTTTCAGATGGCAGGTCAAAGAAACTCCATCTCACATCCTCTCATGATGCCCTGAAAATAATAAGTCCATGTTATAGATTTTGAAAAATTTCCCTGGATTAATGCAGATCATTTTTGTTTTCAGGTAAGCCTAGAGGATTCAAGTTCTTTCACTGTTCTTTCACTTGCATTGATTAATCTCTTACTCTCTCATTCACTCAAAATTTAGTTATTGCCTATGATGTGCCAGGCATTGTAAAGATTCACTAGAAATATAAAATAAGTAAAACAAAACTTATGCTTTTGAATTGCCCCTAAGGCTACTCTCCATCTTACTCTTGTGGAAAGCAGCCACCCTACAGCCCCGTTATGTTCCATTGAGTCTCTTTTTAAAGGCTGGAAAATAGGCTGGAGGCTTAGTTTTATAAAACAGCATGTTGCTATGAAGATTTCAAAAGTCTGGGAGTGCAAGGATTTGATTTGTGTGATCTTAGCACATACAAGACAGCTAAGACTTGGGCGAATGTCAGATCTCATTAAAAACCTTGTTGGGCCATTTCATGTGATCTTTGGCTGGACTTGGTTTCCTCGTCTGTCGCATGAAAATAATAATATATGGGTTGGGGAGATAGCTCAGCTGGTAGAGTGCTTGCCTCGCAAGCACAAGGCCCTGAGTTTGATCCCCAGTACCGCAAAAAAAAAAAAAAAAAGAAAAAAAAAAAAAGAAAATCATTGAAAATAATAATATACATCTACTTAAGAGTTATTTTAGTTTAAAGTAATATCAACATACATTAATTGCTCAGTGCAGTGCCTGGCCTATGGTAATTATTTATTAGGTGGTATCTACTATTTTCTCTCTGAATGTTTGATTTCCTAACTGCAAAATGAGT
Source organism: Sciurus carolinensis (assembly GCF_902686445.1). Classification (NCBI taxonomy): domain Eukaryota; kingdom Metazoa; phylum Chordata; class Mammalia; order Rodentia; family Sciuridae; genus Sciurus; species Sciurus carolinensis. The sequence continues at coordinate 13,823,200 of NC_062214.1, forward strand.
AAATGTTAAATCTTTTAATTAGAACAACTCTCCCTCTTCCCATCCCAAAGCAGGGTTAGCCCCTGACCAATTTTTTTTTCTCTCCTGGGCTCTCAGAGCCTCTCCTTTTGATCCCCTGAAAGACCAAGGATAGTAATGGATTCCTTACTTTGGGTATTCTGGAACACAGGGCACTTCACACTCTATTTTAAGAAGCTGGTTTTTCCTCAGCAGGTGCTTCTCCAAGCCCAGGTAGTTTCCTGCACAGTCAGTGTAGAAAAAAACTTTGAATTAGAACAAACTTTTAATTAGAACAACCCTCCCTCTTCCCATCCCAAAGCAGGGTTAGCCCCTGACCAATTTTTTTTCTCTCCTGGGCTCTCAGAGCCTCTCTTTTTCATTCCCTGAAAGACCAAGGAGAGTAATGAATTCCTTACGTTTTGAACCCTGGAACACAGGCCACTTGACACTCTATTTTAAGCAAGTAGTTGTTCAGGTTGCCATCACAGCCAGTGTATAAAAAAGCTTGACATTGTTTGACACTTTTGTTGTAGAAATATCTAGGGAATATATCAAAGCAGCTTCCAGGATTCTTGTCCATCACACAGGGATCTGCATGAGAGGTTCCCATTAAGTTAGGGGAAGATGAGTAGGATGCACAGTGAAGGTTGTCTTTGTGGGTTCTTGAAAATTCTCACTTTAGCTTGGAAACATTCTCAGGTTCAGGGTCATTTCTCTTGGAATTAGAGTCACTTGACAAGATTGCCCTTTGGTGCAATGCAAATTGCTTACAACTCCAGATTGTGGTCCTCATCAATAATTTGGAAAAGTACTGAACTATAAAAAAGGAGCTTGTAAAAAGTGACGAGGTTCCCCACATTTCACATCTTACAGTTTATTGAAGTTTACGATCCTCCTTCTTTTCCATACCATCATCTTCCTATCCTTTTAACTGCCTACTTAAGAGGCACAATTCAGAACACTCACTCCCCAGTTTCACAACACTAGGCTGTCTATACGTCAAAATTCAGATGACGGTTCCCATTGCTATCCTCAAAGCAGGATGTATAACCATGGGGATGATGCTTTCACCCTCATACCCTGCCATTTTCCCCTTCTTGAGGTAATACTCAGCTTTTACTAGTAAATGGTTGAAACAGTCACAATCATGGTTGGATTGGCAACCTAGCAATTATTGCCACCCTACTCAAGTAGCCATTCTGGAATTTACTCTCTGGCAAAACTAGCTGTTTAGGCACAGTTCCAGACATAATCTTATTATTTTATAATCACAGCCACCCTCTAAAGGAGATGCTTTTTTTTATCTTCTTTTTACACGTGGGAAAAGTGAGGCTAAGAGATGATAAATGGTTTAGTTACTTGTCTGAGAGCACACCTCTGTTAAGTGACAGGGCTAGAGTTTGGAATCTGACTCAAGGTGTGGACTATGCCACTTCCTCCTACCCTGGGAGCACTCAGTCTATACATATAATGTACAAGAAAACCCCATTGCCTGTCACATCCACATTATAAATTCCTACAAACAAGGATTACTTGTCCAAGTGTTCTCTATATGCCCAGAGCCTAGATACTGAAGATGCCAGAATCTTCTCAGCCTCTAAAACCCTTTCTCTTTCAGTCCAACAATATTCTCTTTTCTTTTGGTGGTACTGGGGATTGAACCCAGGGATGCTCTACCACTGAGCTACATCCTCAGCCTTTTTAATTTTTTATTTGGGACAGAGTCTCGCTAAGTTGTTAAGGCTGGCTACAAACTTGTGATCCTTTGGCCTCAGCCTTTCCGGTTGCTGGGATTACAATCATGTGCTACCACGCCCAGTCCAAAATAAATTCCTGAAAGGTTGAACCTCTTTGAAATTTGTCACAAAACCCCTAGTTCAAAATCCTTCCTGTCTTTTTGACCTCCTACAATAAAGCTATCTATCTGGAAATGACTTATTTGCCTCATACCTGTTTTTTTCCCCTCATGAAACATCCATGAGGCCCCTAGTGTAAGTAGTACCCTGAATCAAGGGACTAAGTATCTATGAGTATTGCCACAAAAAGAGAACTTTCCTGGCCCACCTAGAATTCACACATTTTTTGCCACTTTACTCATTCATAATTAGCCTTTGGATTTATTTTCTGCCTTAACTTCATACCTCTGTAGTTTCTGCATAAAACATCAAAAACTTTATTCATACCACCCAATAAAGGGGTAGTTAGTGAGCAGAAGATGAAGAGCCCTAGAAGAAATCCCAGCATAGCAGGTTTCATGGTGCAGTCAGCAGCAGGTCTTGGAGAGTCTTGGTATCCGCTAGTGTTATATTTTGCCCTTGATACTTAAAAGGGCTGAGCCTACCCACCCCAAGGGCCAGGATTGGGCATTGCTAGGTGTTGAGTTGAACACTGAGTGCTTGAGTACCCAGCCATGAAGCTGAAGGTCCCAAACCGATCAGACCCCTGATAGTAAGTCCCTTGTTCATGTAGAAACCCATAGAAACTTAAGGATTAGAGCTTCTGCTGAAGGTTCAACTAGAGGGTTGAATCATCAGAGCAAGAAATTTTAACAAGGATTGTTTCCTTTCTACTCTTCGAACATCTGCAACAGAGAAAAATGATCTTAACACACCAGAATGTAATAAGTGCAACAGTAATAGTTATAATTGCTAAAGTACTTCATGCCACACACTATTTTAAGTAATTTGTAAAGATTAATCATTTAAATAACACACAGAACCCATGAGGCAGGTACATTTATTTTCATCACTGACAGATGAAGAAACCAAAGCATTTGTTAATATGTATATATATATATATGTTAATATATACATAATATTAATATACACACATACATACCCATTTACAACCTAACATCACCTGACATTGATTTTCCTTTTGGTAAAGTATAAAATGAAGGTTTTTTTTTTTCATTTTTCTAATGCTTCTAGACCCATTTATGGATGAGCTCCTCTCTTGTTTAATCATATAAAAATTTTACTATATATATGACTATATGAATCATGCTATAGATATAATCATTCATATATTTCATATGAATGACTGTTTCTGAGCTCCTTATTTTACTCCACTTTATATTCCTGTCTCAAAGCCTCACTTAATCCCTTGAACTTTATATTAGGATTTTATATTATTATATAAATTTCAGCATCAGCTTGATAAGTAATTCAGCAAACCTGTCCTGGGCATTGATTAGAGTTGCATTGGATCTAAAGAGCAATTTGAGAGGACTAGTATCCCAACAATATTGTCTTTTGTATGCAGTTTTCTGTTTATTTTGGTTTTCATGAATCTTTCAAAAAAGGCATTTGATATTTCTCAAGTAGATATTATAATATTATTTATATTTTTGTAAATGGTATTTTTAAAAGTTTTTTTTGAGAAATATTTTTTTAGTTGTCAATGGACTTTATTTTATTTAAAGAATAAATCAAACCTAGTGCCTCACACATGCTAGGCTGAGAATCAAACCTAGTGCCTCACACATGCTAGGCAAGTGCTTTACCACTGAGCCATGACTCCAACCTGTAAATGGTATCTTTAAACATTATATTTCTTCCTGTTTATTTTGGTATACAAAAATGTGATGCATGTTCTATATTGATCTTATATCCAGCCACACTCCTATGTTCTCATTATTCCTAAAACTTACATGTGGTTTCTTTTGCCTTTTATGAAGGCAATTATCTGTGACAAGTGACCATTTTGTGCATTCTTTTCTAAATATGAATGTTCAACATTTCAATTTTTTCACTTATTTCTCTAGTTGGTATCTTGAATACATTGTGGAATAGAAATAAATAGCGTGTGGTCATCCCTATCTTTTTTCAAATTTTAAGGGAATCTTTCTAATAGTTTCACCTTGAAGAATGATGTACACATTGGGGTTTTATCTTGTCAAGGATATTCCCTTCTATTCCCCATGTGCTAAAAAATGTTAAAATATCAGAAATGGATCTTTGTTGTTTTTGTGGTACTAGTAATTAAACCCAGGGGTGCTCGATCACAGAGCTACAGCCCCAGACCACTTTAGTTTTTATTTTGAGACAGGGTTTCACTAAGTAATCCAAGTTGGTCTCAAATTTGTGATCATCCTACCTTAATCTCCTCTGTAGCTGGGATCACAGGCTTGTACCACTGCAGTTGGCCATGAATGGATCTTGAAGTTCATAAAACTAGTTTTTGCATTTTTTTGGCTAATCATATATTTTCTTTGGTATTTGATGAATTATGCTACAGTTTCTTGTGATGTATAATCTTTTTATGCACTACTGATTTTTTTCTAGTGTGTTGTTAAGATTTGTCAGTCTATGTGATAGGATTGGTAATTTTATTTCTTATACTGTCCTGTCCTCATTTGGTTTGAGTGTAAACCTTATATTGGCCTCAAAGACTGAATTGCAAAATAGTTACTTCTAGCCTCTGGAAGATCTTACATGAGTTGAAATAGTCTGTTTCTGTGGTTTTGACTGAGCTTTTCTGCAAATCATGTGTACTCTATGTTTTCTGTTTTGGGAGATTTTCTCTATTTAGTAACTGTACTTACTGGTTTACTTTTCAAGTTTCCTATTCTTTTTTCTTTTCTAAAACCTTGTTTTATTATGGCAAGAGTACTTAATATGAGCTTATACCCTTAACATAATTTTTTATTTGTTCTTTTTTAGATATATAACAGTAGTATATTCTTATTAGGAAACAATGTAGTTTTCAATGTATAATACATTATTGTTGACTATAGGTACAGTAATGTATTCTAGATCTCTAGATCTTATTTATCTTGCTTGACTAAAACTTTATGACTGTTCATTAGTAACTCCCATTTCTCTTCTACATAGCCATTGGCAGACACCATTCCACTGTTGATTCTATAGATTTGACTACTTTAATGCCTTATATAAGTGGAATCAGGAAGTATGTGCTTTTCTGTGTCTGGCTTATTTCTCTTAGCATAATGTCCTCCATCCCCATTCTCATCGCTTCTGCTCCTTTGGTGATTCCAAATGCAAGACACTGTATTTATTAATTTTATTTATAAGTCTAACACCACTTGCTGATTTCAGGTCAAATACTTTTCTCCACCACTGCTCCAAAAGATTCCCTGAATCTCTTCTGTGTTCAGCTCCTTTCATGGACATCCAACTTCCAGGACCAGCTTCTCTGATTATATAGCATTCCTGTAAGGCAGAAGACCTCTCATCCAGAATCTTTGACTGAAACAATTTCTTGTAACTACTCAGAGATTCATTTAGTTTTGGTTGAATTAAAGTGGGAAGTTTGTTCCCATAAAAATGTGTTGACTTGACACAAAAGGACAGTAACTCAGTGCCCATCAGGAGAGTGCCAGGTTCCGACCAGGGCTGTGTTTGACTCCTCCATTGAGTTTGACCACATGCCCTTTACTCTCCTAGTTTTGTTCATTTGACTTCCAGTTTCTTTCATGTATTCAGCCTGTACTTACCATGTTGACAGAGACAACCCATCAGCACTTGCTTCTTTTATATTATTTAAAGATAGGATATCAGAAGGATAGTCTTCCTTCTTGTATTCCTGTTCTACTCTCTCTTATTCCTCTTGTCTTGCCCATTACTTCTAGTATAATCTTCATAAGCAGTATTTATATATCACAATTTTCTAAAAATTTAAGGACTCTTCAAAGGAAACCTTTCTCTTTTTTGAAGAGTAATAGATGAGTACTTTAGACATATTATATTTTATAGCATTTAAGTTCATCTTGGTCTTTTAAAAATTATCCTATCAATATTATTATATATCTACATTCTTCTGGTGGCCTCCAAGGGAGGCTCCTTTGTATTCTCTAGCTTTTAACTTGCTCCTGCCTCTTGCTTTTTTTAGTCAAGAGATGTTTTCAGTCTTGAAATGTTCTTACAGGTTTGGATATAGTCCTTTGGTTTCCACATTTTGCCATGACAAGGTGCATCTTTTTTAGTTTGCTCTTTTTTAGTTATATATGACAGGAGAGTCAATTTTGACATTTATACAAGCATGAAGTATATCTTATTCTAATTAGGATCCCAGTCTTGTGGATATACATGATGTGAAGATTCACTGTGGTATATTCAAATACATAGGAAAGTTATGCCCAATTCATTCTAGTGTCTTTCTTGTTCCCATCCTACCTCCCTTCCCTTCATTCCCTTTGTCTAATCCAATGAACTTCTATTCTCTCTCTGACCTCATTGTGTGTTAGCATCAGTATATCAGAGAGAACATTACACCTTTGGTTTGGGGAGATTGACTTGTTTCATATAGCATGATAGTCTCCAGATCCATCCATTTACTGGCAAATGTCAGAAAGTCATTCTTCTTTATGGTTGAGTAATATTCCACTATGCATATAGACCATGTTTTCTTTATGGATTCATCTGTGAGGGGCACTTAGGTTGGTTCCATAGTTTAACTATTGTGAATTGAGCTTCAATAATTATTGATATGGCTGCGTCACAATAGTATGCTGATTTTAAGTCCTTTGGGGATAAGTCAAGGAGTGGATAACTGAGTCAAATGGTGCTTCCATTCCTAGTTTTTTGAGGAATCTCCATACCACTTTCAAGAGTGGTTGTACCAATTTGCATTCCCACCAGCAATGTATGAGTGTACCCTTTTCCCCACATTCTCACCATTATTTCTTGAGAGACAACTAGTTGAAGAGGAATGAGAGACACAAAGATCAAAAGTGGACCTAAGTGTTGGGAATGTAGCTCAGAGGCAGAGCACTTTCCTAGCATATGTGAAGCCCTGGATTTTAATTCCCAGAAAAAGAAAAGGACCCAATTCTCAGCCTGGATCCAAGCTCAACCAAGCCCAGCTGAGTATCTGTTATCTTGCTGATATTGTTGCTTGCTAGTCAGATTTTTGTTGGTTGGGGGGATTATTATTCAGCAATGCTTACTAAAACATTCACACAACAGATTCAATTTAAGCATTATCTACATACAGAATAAAATAATAGAACAAGAGAAATGAAAAAGAACAAAATAAATATGCACATTGCATTAAATGACATTTGTATTTGTAAACATGCATGATATAGTAAGGAAGAGAATATTATGAGCATCTTATCAGAAAGTCATGGTTGATATATTTATGACTTCTTTTTCACACTATCCAACTATATTTCCTCTTTTCTTTCAGTCAACAATATATTAGATGGTTAGTGTTTTTTTTTTTTTTTTTAATGTGGTAAAATATCCTAAAATCAATTCTTTCTTTCTTTCTTTCCTTCCTTCCTTCCTTCTTTCCTTCCTTCCTTTCTTTTCTTTCTTTCTTTTCCATTTCTTTCTTTCTTTCTTTCTTTCTTTCTTTCTTTCTTTCTTTCTTTCTTTCTTTCTTTCTTTCTTTCCTTGTACTAAGGATTGAACCCAGGGACACTACCACTGAGCTCCATCCCCAGTCTTTTTAAATTATTTTAAATTTCAAGACAAGATCTTGCTAAATTGCCAAGAGTTTCACTGTTTCTGGGGCTGGTCTCAAACTTGTGATCCTCATGCCACAACCTCCTGAGTTGCTAGGATTACAGGGCCGTGCCTCTACACCTGGCCTAAGATTCTCATTTCCGAGGTATGTGAGCTCTTGGTGACTCTCCTATGTTAGTTGCTGTAATCTTTTACACTAGACACAGTGTTCTAGAAAGTTCTTGTGTTCCGGGTCTAATTCTATCCCTATTGCTCAACAATAGTTCTACTTCTCTTTTGTAATGATGATTGATCACTATAGTCAACAGGGTAATCCCTCTTCATTATTCTTGTTTGACCAGTGAAATGAAGAATCTGGAATGGCCACTTGGTAGTCTTTCCCTATAATCCAGGCAAAATTTTTATGATGCTTGATGAAGGTATTAAACTCTGGATACTAAAAATATCAAATTGGTAGATCACATATCTATTGGTGAGGAATGTTCTTACATCCTTAGAGGAAAGATTTGTGGTAAGAAAGAAGGGGTTCTGGGGATCCTGGTTTGATGAGTCATTGAAGCACATTCAGTTTATTCTTCTTCCTCAAAGAATGTGCACCAATCCACCTCAGTCAGAGAGGCATCTTTCTTCAGACTATAGAATTCCCTGTTGAGCCTGCTAAGGCTGGTCTCAAATTTGGGATTCTCCTGATGGAGTCTCCTAACTCACTGGAATAGGAGTTGGCTTTCTTAAAGTCCCTCATATGGTTTTGTGGAAGGGAATACAATACTCTTTGGTACTATAGCATCCTTACAAACAATCTCCATGAATCCTCTCTTTTATAATAAAACACTAACCTCCTCTTAGACAGTCTGGAGGTGAGTGATGGCCATTGGACCACTCTGGCCTCTTCTGAACACTTCTCTTTACATGTATTTCATACTTTTCTTTCAGATGGATGGTGGCTTATTAATAATTGTCTCTAGATTTGAAGTCTCAGCAAAATATGAGAGAACTGATTCTATAACAATCACACATGCTTATGTTTTATACCACAGATCTACTGTAATATACCTAGCCTTCTCTCATTGAGTACTAAAATTGTTTCAAATATTTTACATTTATAAATAATATGAATGAACATCTTTGTCCACATCATTATTTCATCATTATATTTTTCTAGCCATGATCTTTACTTGGTGTGATGCCTATGGGTCCTCCAGTCCTAACACCCACTCAATCCTCCAAAAACACAGGCTTATTACTGTATCATCTTTAGTTTTTCCAGTTGGAAAAATTGCATGGTAGTTGCCTGTGAAATAGGAGATCTTCACTTCCTGGTCTCTTTACTCCCTGTTCCTTCCTCAGGCTGTTTTCATATTATACTCTCATATTATCTCCAGAGTTTAAAGTTCAAATATATGTTTCAACAATTAGTGTATATATATATATATATGGATTTTATTTCTTTCATAAATAATTAAACACCAATACACTACATTTAAAAAGTCTTCTTCTATACTATTAAACCTTGGTAAAATTATCTGTTACTGTGATCTTCAATTTGCTATCATTAAGTAAACATCAACTTTATATAGCTTGAAGCAGTACTTTTCTTTAGAACTTCCTGTGATGATGGCAATTTTCTCTATTTGAGAGGTGTAATACAGCTACTCATGGTAATTGAACATTTGAAATGACAAGACTGAGAAGCTCATGGAATATTTTATTTTGTTATAATTAATATATATTTATATTTAATTGGCTCTTTTGAGCAGTACTTATAGTACTGGATGGATCAGACTGTGATTTTTTTTTTCTTTTAAACTGGGTCTGGAACCACGGGCCTCATGCATGCTAGGCAAGTACTCTATCACTGAGCTACATCCCCAGTCCCAAGCTTTGATTATTAACGTAGTGATGGCTACGTTCTGAATGGTCAACTTGTATTGTATACTCAGGTCACCTGAACCATATCTGATCAGTTTCTGGTGTTAAGGAGCCTGCAGATTTTTCTGAACAGTCCTTCCTGCTCTGATCCAGGGGTTACCAGGAAGTCAGCCAGATTAGAAAGGTATCACAGAAGAGAAGAGTAAGGATGGACTTGTGATACATTTATCTCAAGAAAAGTTCATTTACAGAAGCATGTAACTAAAAGGAAAGTAGAATTATAGGACTAGGTGTCCTTGAATTTTCAAATTGGTGACATTCAAAAGGAATTCAGACAAGAAGGAAGAGTCTTTCACCATCATCAGAAGTTTAGTAAAGAAGTTGAGGTCACTGTTAAATCAGCTGATTCTTCCTTGTGAGGTTTAATCACAGTATCTTTCTTCAACTATGTCTTTCTTCTTCTTAAGATCAGAAAATACCGTACTTGTTTTCTTTAACTTGAGTTCATTTACATGGAACTTATAGAAATGAAAAACTAACCAGTGAACCAACTGACTAGAGTTTATAGTGGAATGAATGTGTGATACCTTTATAAAACAAGAATCTTGGCTAAAGGAAGGATTGGCAAGATATGAGTAATAGTGCTAACATGCTTCTTTGGCCCTCTGCCAGCAATCTTGCATGAGCATTTCATGTGTCACCTCATTGCATCTTCACAATATACCTGATTCTTCATCTTCATTTTACAGGTGGACAGACTAGGGCTCTGAGGACTTAGGAGAGGCTTAGTATCACCAGGTCAGCAGGGCAGAGCTGGACTGAATCCCAGAGTAGCAGGGATCCTTCACCCTTACTCTTCTCATATCCGATGCCAACAGATACTCTCAAGCTTCTTTTTTGTTTGTTTTCCTACATATTGTAATTTTCCATAAGGAAATATAAATCAACTAAAAAATAATTCATGAAATGAGTCAACTTCAGAGGTGAAAGTGAAGTGGGCAACTGACATCCAAGAGAGTCTAGATTGTTCAGCAAAGATTCTCTTTGTGAGAACAACTCATGGAAGGTTAGGATTAATCTCCTCCTTGCCAGTCTCTTCTCATCTCTATTTGAGAAGTTTGCATTTTGTCTTCATTGTATGTAAGGCATGACACTAAGTGCTAGGGTCCTGCTTTTATGGGACTCATACTTGAGACAGAAAAAGTAGTAACTTAAATAATTACAATACTGTGTGTTATGGTTGATGGTAGGTGAAAGGACACTGGGAAGAGACACAGAGAATCACTAATTTTGTCTGGAGTGAATTGGTGAAATTTCCATGGAGTTTTAAATTGAGTATAAAATTTGAAGCATGATTGGGAAAATAGGTACTGAGGGCAGAGAGAAGAGCGAGGGTAGAATGTGGAGGGAGAGACTGCATGGGCCTTGGAGAGAGATTGAGAGAGAGAGAGAGAGAGAGAGAGAGAGAGAGAGAGAGAGAGAGAGAGAGAGAGAGAGAGAGATATCAAGTTTAGTGGGGCAGTTTCTAAGTAGAAAGGGATTTGAGGAGTTATGTGGCCTGAGTTGTAAGCAGGGGGAAGAGTGTCAACGGAAAAACTGAGTGGAAACAGGAAACCCACTCAGAGCAGGGCTGAGCTGCCCATGGCGATCCCCTGGGAAGAAGGACATTTTTCAGACATCTCAGCTTTGTGTTTTGACTCTAGCTCTACTTGTTGATGGAGGCTGTTCATATTCCTTCAGTTCTATGTTCCTCAAGTTCCTTGTCTGTGACCTGAGGATTATGACTGCTATGAAGAAGAAATTAGATGGCCTAACATGTTAGTTCACATTGAAAAGTTGGGAGCACTTAACTACAGTCTCCAGAGCCCAAGGTTTGGTGGAAGACTGTGAAAGGCCAACCCAGTCATCTAGCCCTCCGTCCCTCCATTCCAACTCAACTGTGCTTTCTGGGAACAAGTTCAGCATCTTCTGAGGTCCTCTCTAGCACTCTCATCTCCTTCCTCATCTGGCCTCCCATACAACTCCGCAGGCCAGTCCAGAAGAAGCAGTCTGCAGAGGATGGGCTTCAGGAGCAAGGAGAAGAAACCCCGCGACACCTGGGTATAACAGCTGTGACCATTAGTGCGCTATGTGAAAGGGTGCAGTCTCTCTCAAGCCTAACAGAAGATAATAGGGTTGGGGCCTCCAGTTCCCACAGAAGACATATCAGGTGCATGGTAATGTTTTTCTGCCTGTCCAAGATGAACTCCTGCCTCATTAGGCAAAGCATTAGAGTGGGACTTACCAAATGTTGTGTACCCATTATGTAGCCATTTGACCCTGACATTGCAATAAAAATACAGCATCATCATCCACATTTAGTTAGCCTTTTACCTGGGTCTAATTCCAGGGTTGTTACTATGACTTCAGTGTCTTCCTGCTGCATGAGCCCTGAATGATCTAATCCTTAGACACATGGATTGATGGCTGACGACTGGCATGAGCAGTCAGTTATATCCAAGGTGTAGCCAGAAGGGAGTACGACGGGCTCACCTGGTCCTGAGCAGGGAGTTCATGCACCCGCACTGCTGCACTGTCCCCCACCTGTCCCACTGTTCATGCTTAGTGCAAGGTTAGCAAGACAACTCCAAGCACAAACACCATATTTTAATTTGGAAACTCTAGTGAGAGGACCCTAAGTTCCTAAGTTTCCCCAAATTCCTCTGAAACAAAGCCACCAAATTAGGAATACTAGCATTGTTTTCGTGGTGGAGTTATGAGAGCCTACATATTTTTCACCATGCTGTAACATTGATAAAGTGATAAAGAGGATCTTCACCTGTTTTTTTAAAAGAGGAAATGCCTAAAACCCAGAAAGAGTGACATTGTTGTGTGAGTTGCTGGCAGCTTCTAGCTTTTGCTGACTCTCTGCAGTGATCAAGTTCTTCCATCCGTGTGGCTCTGTGTTATCCTCACAATACCCCAAGGCATGGATGTTCTTATTATCTTTCACATGAAAGAGCTGAGTGTCTTGGAGAAAGAAGTACAGTGAGCTGACCAAAGTCACGCGGACTGTGAAGACTCCTCGCCCAGGGCACTGTCAACCTGGAGGCAGGAAGAGCCTGTTCCTAGCACAGTCTCAGGTCTGAGTGCCCTGTGCTCCCCTCAGGTTGTGACTCTGCCTCCCGTTGCTCTGTGTTGCAGGACCTCACCTTGGACTGTACCCTGCCCCAGGCACTGCAGTGATAGAACCTGGAGGGGATGATGGAAGACGAGGCAATCAGGCCATCAAAAAGACTCTTTTGGCCTTGTGGGAATATTGGTGACCCTGGAGAGGCTGAATGAGGAAAAGGAGCATCCCTGGGAAATGTCATCCCTGGAATGCCAGGCAAGCCCCATACTTACAAAATGCTCTGGGGAACATGCCTCAGTTGTCAGGCACAGGGTCTGCTGAAGTTCCTTCACTTAACATTCTGAAGAAAAATATCTTCAAATGTTCTCCAGTGCAGTTTTATTCTTGGAGATTTAATTTTTATTTTCTATGACGTCCACCATTGAAACTAGATCACAAAGCTGAGTTCTCCTGCTATAGGCCAAGCAGAACCCCAAAAACTTCAGCGATGACCAAGAGTCATCTTTTTGGCTTCTGGTATTCCAATACAAAGCCTCGAAAGATGTGGAGTTTTTTCGTAAGAGCCAGTCTCTTGAAAGAAAAGTGGTTATCTAATTACTAAAATTTACTGAGCAGTTATTATGTGGCAAGCAGTTTTAAAGCTTACATGGATTGTTTATTTTAATCTCACTATTATTGTTCCATTTTTAAGATGAGGATGCTGATACCCACAGAGAGGTTAGTCTGTCTAAGATCACTCAGCTAGGAAGTGGCAGAGCCAGGATTTGAGCCTGGTTATTTGACTGAGCACATACTTACCTGCTCCGTACCTTGTCTCCTATGCTGGGCATTCTTCTGGGGGCAGGGGAGACAGAAGAGAACAAGATAGTCATGCTTCTCTCAAGAAGCTCTTTGGTCAAGTTTCCTGTTATGGGTCTTTTGAGACTTCATTCTGGCCTTGCTAGCAGGAAAAAACAGTCTCCATTTTACTCATAAGAAAAAGAAAGGTCAAAAGAGGGGAATCATTTTCCTGAAGGTGATAGAAAGACATAGTTGCAAAGCAAGATTTGAAACCAGATGTCTCATCAGCATCCTAATGTCCTTTCTCTGTCCCAGAACATTCTCCCTTTAGCAGACTTGGGACAATTAACTACCCTAGACCTCCAGAGTCTGAGAAGGTGGGGGGCCAAAAGATGATGTCTAGTGAAAGGAGGGCAAGCACAAAGAAGAGACAAATTTGCTTTGGGGTGTTGGTGACACCGACCCAGGTATGGTGTTCCAGGCAGGTCCTGGGATAAAGGTGGATTCTGGGTCAGGGGAGGGTCTGTGGATGTAGTCATTTTGGGTTGTATGTAGAGAAGCAGAGTCAGAGATTCATGGATGTGGTGATGGAGAAGGAGTGGAGGAGGGCTCTTCTAGTCAGGACTTTATGGGAATTTTATTCTTGGTAAAGAGAAAGAATGTTGGTAATATGTCAACAACAACAACAACAACAACAGAGAAAGATTAAAGAACCATTACAGTGACTGAGACTCGTCTGTTGGGCTCCCACCAGCAGCTCTAGGGTCAGGGGTGGGCATGGGCTGTCCCTTACTCTCCGTTTTCTGGAGGTTCGTTTAATGAACAGACTATCCCACAGTAGGCAGAGCAGCACTGAAGTCCTTGTGCCTCGCAATCTTTCTGGAACGTACAGAATTTGGAACAGTTCTCAGGTTTTGATCTGCAGGGTGGAGGTTCCAAGATATATTCTGAAACAGAAAATAAGGAAGAGAAGGGCCTGAACAACAGGCTGGAGTCACATTCAAAGCTCAGAAAGCCCAGGGAATTTGCCACCCTATTCTCCCTTGTGTAGTTCTCAGGGAGGGAATCAGGTTGTCTTTGGCTGCTATCTTCCTTGACTTCTGATCTGTGAACAAGTGTTTGGATATTTGATCAAAGACAGAGTTTGGCAGAACGCTGAATCCATGGGTTAGTCACCACCATTGCAAGTCAGATGCCAAGTCCCCATAGACCCTGGTTGGATCTAGTTCATCGGTATGAATAGAATGTGTGAGGTGAACAAAAACAGGTATTGTATAACCTCTTCTTCACTTATTCATTGTGTGGTCTTAAGCAAGTAATAAAGCTTCTCCTTAACATCATAGTTTATTATAGGGTCAACCTAACATAGGGTATTTATGTATAGAATAAGTAAATGGAAGGTAAGTTTTGGGAAAAAATGAAGCCCACACAACAAACTGAAGGAACAGGATCAGAGAGTGAGGACCCCATTCACAGGTGAGTTCTGGGAGTGATTTCTTTCATGGTAAGAAGAATGGGAATTTCAGAATGGGGTGCAGTGATTCATCTTTCCTCTAGTGTCTCCTGATCAGGAGCTCAGAGCCCAGGATGCCCTACTGCCTACTGTTAGAGAATAATAATCTTCATGCTAACACTCCCAGGCATTTCAGTCCAAAGCTAATACCCACTTCCAGTGAGAGATACTGTCCAAATGTCCCAACCCACAGTCTCTCTCTCTGTTCCTGAATTCTAAGCCTTAAGTTTGGGTCCCATTAACCTCTTTCCCCGACTTGTACCAGGCCCTCATTTTTGTACCCTGTGACTTGTCCTTTCTTTGGGGCCAAAGTCATAGATGGGGCATCTATTGTCAATCTGTTAGCTTACTGCTCTGCAAATATTTGCAGTAAGATGGGAGATCTGCAGGACATCATGATAATTTGCAAGAAATAAAAGAAGCATGAGGTTGGGGGTATCATTGTAACTTAAACAACTGGTACCAGACATGGGGTGAGAGAAGCTGAGTCCAAGCAGTGAATAAGCTGTTGGCCGAGATCAGCAACCAGTTACTCTCTCTGGACTTCGCAGACACAACTCATTGGGGCAGTGCAAGAAACTGGAGCAGTCCCCAGTTTGAAGAGCTGGGGTTCAGTGGGAAAGAAGGCCATGAGCCAGGGATCTCAGAGAGGTCGCTGTCCTCCGGGTTTGCTTCTTATCTGGATGTCTGGTCCTGATCTCACCCACAGCACTTACCAGTCTTTCAGAAAGACTTTTGTGTCTCTCCTCAAATTCTAGTCCTTGATTTCCCAGTTAACTTGGCCTTGGCTACTCCTATTCTCAGTCCTTATGCCATTGTGTCTACTCTGAAGCTCCCAAAACAGGACCTATCCTGCTCTGAAACACAATCTATCAGACATATTCCTTTTCTGAGTCCCAAATGTACTGAAGAGGCCTTCCCCACAAAAGAGTGCCTTCAGAAAGAATAGTAGTTCTGTTCCCATTGGTACTGGTCAAGGTTAGTATCACTTTCCTTGTTAGGTTGAGCTGGACAGCAATGGTGGCTGAGATAAACTATACTGTCCTGTTGATGATAATTACTGGTGACTCTCCAGTACCTCTGGATTTTTAAAAATTGAAATAAAATATAAGACTTCTTTTCCCTTCATCCACAAACATGCTCCAAGGCCAAGGTTGTGTAGATTGTAGTTTGAGTTCTACCATTTAATTTTCCTGTCTGTCTAAATGCCTGAAAAGTGGGACCAAGCCTCTTGGAAGGAACCAGGGTACCAAGATTATGCTGGGGATGAGGCTGATAACACTTAGAATAATTAAAATTATAGAACATTTCCAGGGTCCACTAAGAATGCTCTCTGACTGCATGCATTATTTCAGTTTTTCCTCCCAACTCTCTCAATACCATTGTATCCATTATGAGAATAAATTCTGAAACCCAGACACTTGGCCCAGGGTCATGCAGTAACCAAACAACAGAGATTCACACTGAGGTCTTGTTGACATCAAAGCTTGGGTTCTCGAACAGGACACTATTTTTTTGTGACATATACTGAATGGTCTGCTCACAGATCCTCTCCTCTCTAGAGAGGCTGCCTCCATCCCCTGGACCCAGACCCAGCACCTACTTAGAAAGCGCTCCTTGGGACTCCCAGACACCAGCTGCAGTGCAAGGCAGAGCACCAGCAGGAACTGGAGAGGCAGCGCAGGTGTCATGGTGCCACCAGGATGAGTGGGTAAGTCCTAGCCCAGGACAGCTGGTTTTGACCAGGTGCTGCTGAGAGGAGAAGAGAAAAAGAGGGCCCAGTGGAGGCCTCCTGGGACAGGTCTTTCTTTGCATGTTCCAATCAAGGAGAGCCAGGCAGAAACCCAAGCACCTCCCTCGCACACCTGTACAGGCCAGGTGGTGTTTTCAGATCCACTCCTCCATCCCATAATCCTCACCTTGTTATGCCTCTATCTACCTAGACTTTTTTTTTTTTTTTTCTTATGATGCTGGGGATGGAACCCAGGGTCTTGTGCATACCAGGCACATGTTCTACCATGGAGGTCTTATTATGACTTCAAAAAATTTTAAATATAACTTTTCCCTGTGGAGATCTTAGAATGTCTTTGTTATATTTATTCCCAGAGGCTTACATTTAACAAGTGAAATTGTAAATAGTATGTCATAACTTTTTGTTTTTTTCCTCTGAAATGGCTTTTGGGTCTGGATCTGTAACCAGTTAGCTTGCTATAGTCTGCTCATTGTTCATCAAGAGTTCTTGGTGTATTCTTTTCGGTGCTCATCATTGGGCTGGCCAGGTTCCCCAGTGTATTGTTGATAGAAATCTAATACCTGATTTAAAATGAAAGTTTCTTCAGTTTCTCCTTTGTGTATAATCTTTTTTAAGTTTCTCATAAGCACCCTGTACCAGGTTTAGAAAGTTCTCTTTCATTCTTAAGATAACCAGAAATTTTTGATTAATTTATGTCAAATTACCTCTATTGCTCTTTTCTTTATACATTGAGAAGATAACGTTATTTCCCCCATTAATTTTCTAACATTCTTTTTTTTTTTTTTCAAGATTTTTTTTTTTAATGGAGTTGAAAAAGTTGAGGGGAGTGGGAATCCTGAGAATGGAGCAGGGAGGTTCTTAACTACTGAGTCCCAAGGCCCAGGAGCAGGACCTTCCTCTGGCTCTCCCCAACTTGAGAAAGCTTCAGGGTCTTCAGGGAACCAGGCAGTGTCCTCTGCAAGGGCCTCCAGGAGGTGGGCCAAGGGAGGGGAGGCAGCCTCTTCAACTCAGCATCTTGGCATCATATCATGTTGCAGCAATTCCATGGTCTCCTTGTGTTCATCCAGTTTTCTGTATTGCCTCCACAGCTAGATGGACACTGTGAAAAGTATTGCCAATGGAAGCTACACTTTTCTAAAGTCCCTGTACAGTGGTAGGCAGGCTAATTAAGTCTCCAGCTAACTTCACATTGGCTTTAAGGTGGTTTACTGCAGAAGTCAACAGAGAAATCACAGCGCTACATCTCCAACCCCTCCGTAAATATTTTGAGACAGGGTCTGGCTTAGTTGCTTAGGGCTTCTCCAAAATGTTGAGGCGGGACTTGAACTTGCCATCCTCCTTTGGATTTCATTCTTCAAACTCTTCCCCTCCTGAAGTAGTTTGGGGCCCCGAGAGTCAAGCCATCTGGGGAGTGAGACTCTTGAGCAGGGAGAAGGCTCTCCAGTGATGCAACTGAGCTGCCCAGCAGAGCATGACTTCTCTGGTCTACTGGCTGCCTCATGTACTTCAGGGCGCCAACCTCCGGGTGTCAGGGTTGCCTTCACCTGGCAATCGCATCTCCTGGGAGATGGGGAGCGGCTGGTCGGGAGCTCAGTACGTCTTAGGCATAGCCGCCATTTCTCAAAGAATCTCCCACTGTCGCCGTCCCAAACCCTTTTGGCGCCCACCAACACACTCACAAGTCCTTGGTCACGACCATCTTCTGGGATCTTCCTCGCAGATGCCACTCTGTCCTCCTACTCTAACATTCTTGTATTTCTATGATAATGTGATCTTTGTGCATTTGTTTCAATTTGCTAATTTTTGAAAGTACGTGAATTTTTTAAAAATTAGAACATTATAATTATACATCGTATTTGGGTTCATTTTGACAAAATCATACATGCAAGGAATTTGATTTCAATCCCCATTCCCCCACTTTTCCTCCCCTCCTCTCTTGCCATTTTTTCTCCCTGACTCTACTGATCTCCCTTTCATTTCTTCTTTTATTTATTTTTTATTTTTAAAGTACCTGACATCTATGTTCATAAGTAAATTGGGTCTGTTACTTTCCCTTCTGATACCAGGATGGTATCAACCCTCATTGGATGTGCTCAGTAGCAGCCCTTCTTTATCAATTCTCTGGGAAGTTTTGTGAAGGATAAAGATAATCAGTGTCTTGAATTTATAACTCCCCCTTTTTTCCCTTGCACAAATATACTTACTTTCATGTTGTTGCTTTGATTTGACAATATATCCTAGAAATTAGTCTAGAGCATTTCATGGCAATGTTTTCCTCATTAACAACTGCATTCCATACCACCATGTGCACATACCTTGGTCATACAGCCATTCTCTATTCTATGGACATTTATGTCATTTCTAAGATTTTGCTATTATAAATGATGCTGCAATGAAAAAGCACATGTAAAAATAATAGCTTTTCCAAAAATAAAAACAAGACATGATGGTACTGATAAATAAATAAATAAATAAATAAATAAATAAATAAATAAATAAACAAATAAATAAGAATTTTAAAAAAGCACGCAGATATTTTCTGTAATGTTGGAAATATAGCATCAGGGTAAAAATTTTAAGTGTGATTGTTCATTAAACAGATAAAGACATAAAAGAGTGCAGTGGTGTGCACCTGCCATCCCAGCTACTGAGGAGCCTGAGGCAAGAGGATCACAAATTTGAGGCCAACCTGGGCAATTTGGCAAGACCCTATCTCAAAGTAAAATTAAAAAGACTCAGGGTTATGGCACTTGCCTAGATGTGTGAGTCTCTAGGTTGAATCTCTAGTGCTGGGGGAAAAAAGAAAAAGATAGGGGAAATGCATACATAGTTTTATTAGAGAGTGCCAAATTCAACTCCATGGAGGTTGTACCATTTTGTACTGCTACTGTTACCAAAGGTTCCATCCTTGATTCCAATGCCAATCCAATAATGAGGACACCGTTTTGAGAAAAAGGAAAAAAGAAATTTTATTGCTTTGCTACCAAAGGAGAAACACAGGGGACTCCTGTCCCAGATTCTGCCCAGTTGGGGGAATGGGGTCTTAAAAGAGGTGATTTGGAGGCTACATTCCACATATTCTGTTTTCCAAGATTAGGGAGGAGAGATTAGGAAGGAGAAGATCAGGAAGGAAAGCATCGGGGAGGTAAGAATCTGGGGGGAGCAGGTCAGGGAGGATAAGGTCAGGGAGGAGAAGGTTGAGAAGAAGAAAAAATATGGAATTTTAGGGAAGCAAGGGCCATATTCAAATCATACAGTGGACCACTGTTACACCCCCAACAATGGAAACATTTCCACAGTCTCACTAATAGACTATATGATCACTGCCAAAACAAATGAGAAATCTTACTCTTGTAGAGTTGTTAAGGCTCATTTACTATGTACCATAATCAATACGTTTTTATGACTGAATAACATTCCATTGTATATGTTTCTTACAATTTGCTCACCCACTCATCCACTGATGAACATTTCAGTATTTCCACCCTTTGATGATTTCAAATAGTGCAGTTATGAACATTTATGTACTAATATTTGCTGAGTACTTGTTTTAAATTCTTTTGAGTAAATATCCAGCAAACTTGGATCATAGTTTTAATTTCATATTTCACTTTTGGAGGAACCCGAACTTTTCAAATTGGCTGAACCACTTGACGTTTCTTTCAGAAATGCACAAGACTTCCAATTTCTCTACACAGTTTTTTCTTTTTGAAAAAATTGTAGTCCTCTAAATGGGTGTGAAATGACATTTCATTGTGGTTTTGACTTGCACTTCCTTTATAACCAATGATGCTATTCTAGTCAACTTTTTTGCTGCTGTGATTTAAAGACCCGATGAGAACAATTTTAGGGGAGGAAAAGTTTATTTAGAGGGTTCATGGTTTCAGAGGTCTCAGTCCATAGAAAGCTGGCTCCATTCCTTGGGGCTCAAGGAGAGATAGAACATCATGGCAGAAGAGTGTGGCACAGGGAAGCAGTTCACAAGATGATCAGGAAGCAGAGAGAGACTCCACTTGCCAGATACAAATATATACTCCAAAGCCACCCACCTAATGCCCACCTCCTCCAGCCACATTCCCTGCCTTCAATTACCACTCAGTTAGTCCCCACCAGGGGATTAATTCACTGATTGGGTTAAGGTTCTCATAATCCAATCATTTCTCCTCTAAACTTTCTTGCATTTTCTTACACATGAGCTTTTGGCAGACATCTAACATCCAAACTAAAACAGGTGTTGTACATACTTTCTTGTGTTTGTTGACTATTTTTATATCTTTGGAGAAATGTCTATTTGAATCTTCTGTCCATTTGATAATTGAGTTGTCCATCTTTTTCTTCTTAAATTGTAAGGTTTTTAAATATAGTATAGATATCCTTATTAAGTATATGATTTTCAAGTATTTTCTCCCATTTTATAGGTTGTTCTTTCACTTCTTTGACAAAGTCATTCTGATACACAAGACTTTTAAACTTATTTTTCCTGTTTTCTTTCCTTAATTGTGTTTGCAGAAAGACTGACATGATGACTACAGACTCAAAAGGTTATGAATATTTCAAAATACATAATTTATCTAACTTAGTCTTGTTATTAAGAGTTATCTGGAAAAGATTTTAACTTTGGCAAAGTCCAGTTCATCTATTTTTTCTTTTATTGCTGTTTTTGGCATCATTTATTTTTAAATTTTTATTTTTCTTTTAAAAATGTCTTTATTAGCACTTATAGTTATATATAGTATTGGAATTCATTTTGACATAATTATACATGCATGGAATATCATATGTTTCACTTCAATCTACAGTATTTCCTCTTTCCCTCCCTTCTTTCCTCCCTCTCTTCCTATGCCTTTATATATTTATTTTTGGGTACTGGGGATTGAACCTAGGAGTTCTTTACCACTGAGTTATATCCCCAGTCCTTTTTATTTTGAGACAGAGTCTGGCTAACTTGCTGAAGGCCTTACTAAGTTGCCCAGCCTGACCTTGAACTTATGATTCCCTTGCTTCAGCCTCCTGGGTTGCTGGGATTACAGGTGTGTACCACCTTACCCACTGGTATCATTTCTAATGACCCACTGCTCAATACAAGATCATGAAGATTAATTTATGTTTCTTCTAAGAATTCCACAGTTCCTATATTTAAATCATCGATTCATTTTGAATTAATTTTTGCATATGATACGAGGTAGGTCCAGTTTCATTCCTTTGCATGTGAATATTCATTGTCCCCGCACCATTAGTTAAAGTGACTATTTTCTCTTGAATGGTCTTGTCACCCTTGTGGAAATCAAGTGGCTATAGATAGATGGGTTTATTTCAGAACTCTCAATTTTATTCCATCAGTCTGTATGTCTATTCTTATGTCAGTACCATACTATTTTGGTTACTGAATCTTGGTAGTATGTTTTGAAATCAGGAAATAGGAGTCCTGAAACTTTGTTGGTTTTCAAGATTGTTTTGGCTATTTAGGGCCTCTTATGGGTCCGTATTAATCTGAAGATCAATACATGCAATGAATTTAATTTCAATTCCTATTCCCCCTTACTTTTCCTCCCTCCCCCATTCTCTCTTCTCCTTTCACTCCTGTATTTTTTTAATTTTTGATTGGCATTTTCTACATATACATACAGGTGAAATTTTTTGGGTACATTTATATATGTATATAAGGCACCATTGTTAAATTAATTCCATATTTCTACTTCTTTCCCTTCTTCCTTCCTTCCCTCTCATTCTCTTTCTTCTACTTTACAGATCTACCTTATATTTTTGTGATATCCAATCTCTTCCCCTGCCACCTTCTTTCCCTTATTTTGCTATAGCTTCCACATATAAGAGTAAACATTTGACTCTTGATTTTCTGAGTCTGGCTTATTTCACTTAGCATGAGTTTCTCCATTTCCATCCATTTACCAGCAAATACCATTATTTCATTATTCTTTATGGTTGAGTAAAACTCTATTGTGTATATATTCCACAGTTGCTTGATCCATTCATCTCTTGATGGGCATCTGGGTTGATTCTATAACTTGGCTATTGTGAATAGTGCTGCTGTAAACATTGAAGTGACAGTATAGCTATAGTGTGCTGACTTTAATTCTTTTGGGAAAATACCAAGGAGTGGGATAACTAGGTCATATCGTTGTTCCATTCCTTAGTTTTTGAGGCATCTACACACTGCTTTCCATGTTGATTGTGCTAATTTGCACTCCTACCAGCAATGTATGAGTATACTCCCCACTCCCCACATCCTGGCCAGCATTTATTATTGTTCATGTTCTTGATAATTGCCATTTAGACTGGGGTGAGGTGAAATCTTAGTGTAGTTTTGATTTGCATTTACCTGATTGCTAGAGATGTTAAACACATTTTCATATGCTTGTTGGTTGTTTGCATTTCTCCTCTTCCTCCTTCTCTTCCTTCTCCTCCTCTACCTTCTCCTCTTCTTCTTCCTTCTCCTCCTTCTTCTTTTTTCATACTAGGGATTGAATCCAGAACTGCTTTACCACTGAGCTACATCCTCAGTCTTTTTTATTTTGTGACAAACTTTTGCTAAATTGCTAGGGTCTCACTTAGTTGCTGAGTCTGGCTTGAACTTGTGATCCTCTTGCCTCAACCTCCCAAGTCCCTGGGATTACACAGGCATGAGCCACTCTGCCTGACTGTATTTCTTTTTTTGAGAAATTTCTGTTTAGTTCTTTGGCACATTTACTGATTAGGTTATTTGGGTATTTTTGGCATTGAATATTTTGAGTTCTTTATATAATCTGGATATTAATACCCTGTCAGGGGCTAACAAATATTTTTCCCCAGTCTGTAGGCTCTCTCTACACTCTCTTAGTCATTTCCTTTGATGTGCAGAAAATCTATAATATGATGGCATCCTACTTTTGATTCTTGGTTTTATATCTTGAGCTTTAGGAGTCTTGTTGAGGAAGTCAGTGTCTGTATCTATGATGGTGTGTTGAACCAGTTGCATGATTTCTGGTCTAATTCATAAGTCTTTGATCCATTTTGATTTGACTTTTGTGAAAGATATGGATCTACTTTCATTCTTCTACATATGGGTATCCAGTTTCCCCAACACTATTTGTTAAAAAGGTCTTTTCTCCAAAATACATTTTTGGCACCTCTGTCAAGTCTCTGATGGCTGTAATTATTTGGGTTTGTCTTGGTGTCTTTTATGCCATTCCATTGGTCTTCATGTCTATTTTGATGCCAATACCATGCTGTTTTTGTTACTGTAGCTCTGTAGTATAATAATTTAAGGTCTGGTATTATGATAACTCCTGTACCACTTTTTTTATTCAGTATTGCTTTAGCTATTCTAGGTCTCTTATTCTTCCAAATGAATTTAAGGACTGATTTTTCTAGTTCCGTGAAAAATGTCATTGTTATTCTGATGGGGATTGCATTGAATATGTATATTGCTTTTGGTGGTATGTAGGCCCCACTTTTTAAAGTTTCTACTACCTCTCAATAGCACCGTACTGGGGACCAAACATTGACTACATAGGCCTTCAAGAATAGCAGTTGACTTCAAATGTGTTGGAGCTCTATTGTTTGGTGTGTATAGATTTATAATGTTATATCTTTTGATGAATTGATTTTTTCATCAATCTATCATCACATTTTTCTCTTGTAGCAATATTCAAATTAAAGTCTATTTTACCCAATATTAGTATAGCTGCTTCAGCATTTTTTGTTACCATTTACATAGAATACATTTTCCATACTTCAGTTTTTCAACTTATTTGTCTTTGGGTCTAAAGTAAATTTCTTTTAAACAGCAGATAGTTGTCATGTTTTAAAATCTATTTTGTTGACCTCTTTTAATTGATGAATTTAATTCATTTACATTTAAAGTGATTATTGTGAGGAAGGACTTAACTTTGATTATTTGCTATTTGCTCTCTTTTTATTCTTTAGTGATTCTAATACTGCCTTCTTGTCTGTTTGACTTTTCTTCCAGTGTTACCATTTTGACTTCTTCCTTATTTCCCTTTTTGCATATTTTAAGTTAATTTCTTAGCAGTTACCATTTGAATTACAATTACCTTCTCAAACTTGAACCCAATTATTGTGTATAAGTATAATGTTCTAATAAAAATTACCTACATATAGATCAACTTAGAATATCAAATCAAATCAAGTACTATTATTGATATAATGTAATAATCTGTAAAGAACAAAATGTTTGCCCCCAACTCTGTTGATACATTTGAAAAACATCTCTTAATGGGTATGAGAGAATGAATTGTCATCTTGTGCTCTGAAATGGATATACTTTTAATAAGAATAATAAAAAGTCTGCTCCTATACATCTCTTTCTGCCCACTCCCTAAAATGTTATTGAAAGATAAGGGTTGCCCAAAAAACCAAAGGTCAAATGTTTTCCCTGATAAGTGGATGATGATATATAATAGGGATGGGGGGGTGGGGAGTGAGAGAAGAATGGAAGAACTTTAGATTATATAGAAGGAAATGAGAGGGAGGGGGGTGTGAAAAATTGTGGAATGAGACAGACATCATTACCCTATGTACATGTATGATTACATGAAATGGTATGAATCTACATCATGTACAACCATAGAAACAAAATCATGTACCCCATTTGTGTACAATGAATAGAAACATAGTCTGTAAAAAATAAATAAATAAATAATTTAAAAAAAAAAGAAAGATAAATGTAGCCTTCTACTCCTCCTTAAGGTTTCACATTAAAGGATCATTCTTTCAAGAATTCTTCAATAATTCCTCCCAGTTGCTGGGCTTCCATAATACCTTATTCTCTCTGTCTGTAGTCCTTGTCATGTTGCATTATATTTATTTAATCTTCCTTTTCTCCTGATATATTATTATAGAAACAAGAACAGTATCTGATTTATGCTGTAGTAAATAGCAGCAAGTGCATTGTCTTGTACATAGGAATTTTAAAAACATCAGTTCAGTGAATGTTTTCATTTGAGTCTTTCATTACTTTTGTGAGTAACTTAGAGACAGGACTTGCCCAAGGCCTCAGAAGTTTGTTAAAGAGATGAAACAGCAATTTAGTGTTCTTTTGCACCATGAAGGTCCCCATGGAGTTAGACTCTGGGGCCCATGATAATAGCTAGGCAGGGAATAAGGACTTCCTTTGAACTGGATCTCAAGTGCCATATGGCAGTGGGTCCAAAACACTGCCATAAAAGAGAAAATGTTTGGTTTTGCCTAAACTGTGTGTTATAGTTAGGATAGACTAAATCCTTTAATAGAGAGCTGCATTGTAAAATATATGGAACAAAATAGAATTATTTCTTGCCCACACAATAATTCCTGATAGGTATTCTTCAACCGTAGGTGACACTTCTTCTATGTGGTGATCTGGGCTCCTTTAATCTTCTGGTTCGACTGTGCTCTAGAGCTTTGTTGTCATTGCTACTGAGCTGGTGGAGAGGAAAATGTAAAAAAAGGACTTATCTTCTTAAGGCCTTGGCCCAGATGTGACATAATTTTGCCTTTAATCTGTTGGATGAAATATATACACTGCTATGTTAGCTACAGTGGGGTTTGATTGGAAAAATGCAGCTCCTGTTTGAGCAGTTATTTAGATCCATATAACTCCTCTCAACTAGGTGGTATGACAGTGCTCATTCTCCAAACAGTTATCTTTTATGAGTGGATGAAAAAAATCAGAAAGAATATTTGGAAAAGTTCAAACAGCACTCTACACACTACAGATCAGAAATCATAAACGTAAATTACACCTGCATACTGAAGACTGTTAGAAATTCAGAGCATCAGATGGAGTTCAAATCTTCACTGCCAGCTTCTTATGAGCTTTGGTCCCTCCTTTTTCCTATTAAGGAAGAATAAACATCTTCACTTCCAAGAGTCCATTTCCTCCACAATATTCAAAGTCTAACTCTGAGTCCTTGACTGACAGGTCCTTCCCCTTATCTGAGCTCTAACATATCAACTATATGCCCCATTAGTCCCTTTTTCCTTGACCACTATTGGTAATACAATGTATCTTAGTATACACATGTGTGTATGTGTGTGTGTGTGTGTGTGAGTGTGTGTGTGTGTGTGTGTGTGTATCTTCTTAAGGTCACTGGGATGGAAAATGTAGAGAAGAGGAAGCTGATAAGAAAGGAGGGGTCACCAAGCAAGGAGGTAGTAAAGGCTAGGGTCAGGAAGAAATAATTTCAGTTGAAGGATGAAGTAGAGTAATTGACTCTTAACCTCATATAATGGGAGAATGTCCCAGACTCAGAATTCACTTCCTCACCCTGTAAAACCGGAACGACTTTCCATATTTTCCATCCTTTAGGGAGAGTACAACTACTTATGGCCAACACTGCTTGTGTTGAGTTCTGATATCTGCCCCTGGCCCTGCCACCAATTTGGACAGTGTCTGTGGATTCACTTGAATGAGCATGTGAGTCTCCTGACTCACAACTCTCTAGGTCTGGCAATTAGTACCTAATGTGAATTAAGAGATCAAGAACTATTCTGGACCCTTGTTATGCACTGTTGGGTGACAACACTGAGGAGAAGACAGATAAGTGACATTGAACACAGACTAAGCACGGGCACCATGGAGGTTTGCTGTATGTCACCTCCTCCAATCCTAATAGCTGGGCTGCCAAGAAAATGTGGATAAACTCAGTCTAAGGCCATCAATTTTCCCAGTGATACAAAGCTAGTGAATAATGGAGTCAAATTTCAATTTCACATCTTTCTGAGGATAAAAGCTATGAAAAATATTTTGCTACCCAAATTTGCAAAGGCAATGATTTTTGCCTAAGTCCATTTAAACTCTTGCAGGACTTGAAATAAACACTCATTCACTGTTGGAGCAAACATGTTTGAAAACTTAATTCTCTCTCTCATCTCGTTGTTCCTTTTCTCCATGTACACATTACACAAGAAACATATACTTGTATTTTACACACTAATTTAATTTCCACTTAAAAAAATCATGGAATTTTGCATGAAAGTGCTCAGAAATTCAATATTGGTAATCTCAAATTATTGATGAGAGATACAGTGAAAAATCATATGGTTTCTTTCACAGAAAAAAATGACAAACATTTTTATGACTAAATAAGGGTGGCAACAGGTAACAAAAAAGAGCTGATTAAAAATGTGAAAAACAAGATTATTTATATTAAATATGTGAAATGAAAAGAAAATACAATAAACCACAGGTTAATTCTACAAATAACATTACCATCTTTAACAAAAGTTATATTTAATTCTCATTTCATTTCTATAAATTATTACATAATGAGAACACACAAATAAATTGATTCTCTGAGAAAAATTCCGTTAGCAAGAAGAGAGGGTTGCTTATGGGAGAGGAGGCTGCATCCCGCAGGAGCCCAGCTCTGAATGACGGGACAGGGTGAGGGGCAGGCAAAGAGGAGGAAACAGGACACCCTTGCTCCTCCTGGCTGGGCCAGCAGGGACAGCCAGGAGCTGAGCACACTCTGCCTGTGGATCGTCCTCAGCTCTGCCTGTGTCATCCTGGCTGCACTGAGACCATGGCTCTGCTCAGAGCGAGGCCATCCCAGGCTCTGATGCTCACCCTGATCCTCTGTGTGCTGCTGCTGGAGGCCCAGGGAGGGTACCCCAAACATAAGTGGCTTCCAAGTAGGTGATGGGCCCTGTGGGTATAGGGGAAGGGGCACGAAGGGACGAAGTTTGGGAGGACCCGGGACATGGGTCCTCTTTGCACACCCAGCACCGTGCAGGCTCTGGGCTCTTCCAACCCACGGGGCTCCAGCCCTGTGACCCAACCCTGGGAACAGTGATGGGTGGAGGAAGGACCTGCACCTTGACCCTTCCACTCCAAAGGTCCAGAGACACATGTCATGGTGAAAGGGGCATCGGGGTCAAGAATCGAATGGGCCAACCAGACAATGATTCTTTGATATATGCACGTTTGTGAGAAATGAACAGACGGAGCTGTTCATGGGGGTGGATGTAGGTGTAGAAAAAAAGACATTGGGTGGAAAAAATAGGAACGAACAGAGCCAAGTTAAAATTACCATGGGAGGGAGCAGGAGGGTGGCGGGGCAGGGAAGCCACTGCAGGGGAAGTGCTGGAGACTGACCGTGGGCAGGAGAGAGGGGCGAGAGGCAAGCTCATCTTCCTCTTTGCCTCTGAGAATCCTGGAGCGTGAGGAGGTTCAGAAGATGTCTAGGCTTCTCTGAGCGCCCAGGGTCAGAGTGTGGACTCCGCAGGGGCGACTTCACCAGGGCCGCGTCTATAGAGAAGACGGGTCCTGGGTGAACGTGTGTTCGGAGGCCCAGGCACCCTAGACACTGATGTCTGGGTGAGGGGGCGTGTCAGCAAAGGGCACAGGATTTAGGAAACTGCTGATTCCCAGGCTTTGGTGAGGGACACCAGGGAAGGTCCGAGCAAAGTCCAGGAGTGTCGTGAGTGGGTCCTGGGTCCTGGATGCTCAGAGAAAGGGAAGCTTGAGAAGGATGCTCTCTGGGCAGCTGCTTCCATCCACCCTGCCCTGTTTCTCTACAGAATCACCCTGGGCTCTAGAAAACAAGAAGTGTAAGAAGTGGCCCAGAGCTGATCTATGCAGCCACCACTGTTCATACTTCCAGAAGTGTCAAGACAAGAGCACATGCTGCTTAACCTTCTGTGGCAACGTCTGCATGAGGCTGTGAGGGGGCGGGTGGGCTGCACTTCCTGTTCCCCCATTCCTCTATTTAGATAGAGTCCTGGCTGAAGGACCTCCGATCACAGCAGGAGACCATCATCGGCAGTGCTCAGACCCTCCCCACTGTCTGGACCCCTTGTCCCTGTCAAATAAACTGGAATGACACCTGGCCTCTTTTACTCCCACAGCTGTGGTCACCGAGACCCTGGGCAGCCCTGCATGTGCCCACCTTCCCTGGTCCAGGACTCCACTCTCTTCCTAGTCCTGTTCCTCTGCTCTGTCCCTGTGCCCACACAGCCCTGCTCACTGAACCAGTTCTCCCAGTGGGCAAATTGCTCATGTGCAGCATCTCCCAATGCCAAGGAGAACATTCCTCACCCCGCAGCCAGAAGGACGTGGCTAAGCATTAGGGAGGTGGAGGCAGAGCCTGGAGCATGGTGGGAGCCCCCCAAGGCTGCTTTCCTGGCCCACCCTCCCCCGCGGCCCCCATTCTCCTTCTCAAGTTTAGATTACTGTTTCTTTCCACTGAGGACAGTGAGTCCAGGAAAGGCAGGTGGCACGCCCAAAGCCACAGGAGAGTGAGCGGCTCTGTTGGGACTGGAGGAGGAGGTTGCCTCTGGACCCTCTCTGCTCACTTCACACCTTCTCGGAGACTGGAGGCCTGCGTGTGAGCGCCTGCACGAACCTCAAACCCCATGGAATCCACCCCCAACTGTGGAGCCTGAATTGGGGGCTGGGATCTGCGACCCCAGTGCCTCTGCTACCTGAACGTTCCTTACTGTTCCCAAACCCTTGGCTTTATGCTCGCATTCTCTCCTCTTTTGACTCAGAGGAACGCCAAGGGCCAGTGGAAGAGGTGCTTCCTGCTGATGTTAAGTGTATAGCATAGGGTGACTTTGGGTCTTCCCGTATCCCGTAGTTCGTGGAAATCAATCTCCTACTGGGAGAAATCACAGCTCCTGTGAAATGATCCTGGGACTAGATCCAGGGTTGGGTGACATGCAGCCACCCAGGCATGGCATCAAATGTGCAGGGACTTCAGGCAGGTAGGCGGCCCTGCCAGAGCAGCTGTGCAGCCCTAGGCTCCAGTCCAGTGATTCGTGCTGGGCCGCTCAAAATGGAGGCAGCAGAGGAGGAAACCTCCTCCCCAGGACCACACCTCTGACCCGTCTCACCAGCACCACAAAGCCCGGGTGTTTCAGACTCATCTCCATCTGACAAGAGCTGCCCTTGGACAAGGGGACCTTAGCAAATACATCAGGACCAAGCACCAAGGCAGAGGGCACTGCAGTAGCTGGGCAGTAGTGCTGTTTCCTCTCCAAGAGCCTTCTTTGTTTGCCCTGGGACAGCCTCACTTACCAGCATCTTTCCAGGCCAAGGCTGAGGCAAGTGCTAGGCTGACCTGTCCCCGCTCACTGGCTCAGGACCTTGAGCATGGATTTTCCTGGAAGTGTTTTCGTGAGAGTTATACACCGACTGGTGTGGGAGGGAGCCCTCGGGACACCCTTCATGCCCCAGAGAGCCCAGAAGCTGGGCCCAGATGCTGGTTGCTGGAAGGAGTGCAGCCACTCCTTCCTAGTGGTGACTGTGCTCTGCCTCCTACGGAAGCACCTGAGTGTCCCCATGTTGGGTGGAGCATGGGAGGACGTGGGGACTCCTGAAGGCCATGA
Organism: Sciurus carolinensis; assembly: GCF_902686445.1. NCBI lineage: Eukaryota > Metazoa > Chordata > Mammalia > Rodentia > Sciuridae > Sciurus > Sciurus carolinensis. Next base: position 13,853,988 of record NC_062214.1, read on the forward strand.
ATCCCGTGGAGGCAGCTGAGGAAGCAACTGGGAATCTACAGGTTCTGGTATCTCTAAATGTCAAGTCCCAGCCTGCAGAGGGTCCCAGATGGGGCTGTTGGAGGCCAAACAGAGCCTCAAGTTGCCAGTGCTTTGCATTTTGTTCTCCTGTGCCCCAGACATGCTCCTTCCTCCATGCGAATAAAATGAGAGTACTCTAGAAGGATCTTCTCCTCACACCCCAGGGTGTTGGGAAGCTTCTGCCTCATTTTCATGCTCTGGCTGCACCTGAAACTCACAGATGGGTGTCACCATCCAGCCAGGTGTGTCCTACTCCTACTTGTGGTAGCAGTCTCCTCCTTCCAAACCCAGGATGCCTAATTCATGAACTACAGTAAATTATTTGAAATGCAAGGGATGGGTTTAGTTGCCGAGCACAGTATCCACCACTATGAAAAGTGCATCAGATAAAATACCACTAGAAAAATATGACACGTGGCATTCAAGGACAGTCTTCTCTCCAGAGGAAGTTGTTCCTAACTCTGAAACTGTAAAGTTACATTTTTAAAAAGTGAACCCATCTGCTGATGTATCCACTGTTTTGGGAAGAGTTCCCTTCCTGACAGTCTCCAGAGACGGGTGGTAAAAGGCAGAAGCAAGAGTCTAAGTCATTAACCTGATTCCTGAAACTCTTCTGAATTGGTATTGCTGGATATCATTGTCCCTTATATGGGTTCAAGAATTCTGTCATTGACTCACTGCATGGTAGTCTGGGCCTTCAATGCCACCTGCACTGCTGCCATCCCAAAGTGACCACTGCCACCTGCTTCCCTGCAGCCACACTGCTCCTGCCTTTTGGGACCTGTGTATGAGTAGACTTACTGCTCCTGAGTTCTGTGGTGCTCTTGGTTACACATTTATGGAGTTTCTGAAGGGCAGTGGAGATTACTTCCAGGCACAGCATAATCTCAGTGCAGACCAGTGAACTGCAGAAATTCATTACTACTCCACCAAGAAGCCCTCATATTGTGGTTAACCTGGACACAGAAGTAATGAATTGAAATCCTCAGAGCATTTTACAAGAGTCCTGACCTGGGCAGGGTAAGCCTCAGTGCACTTCCTTTCTATTGCCTAAGTGTTCCTGGATTAAAGAATTGCTGCTTCCTATTGGCTGTTCATATCATTTCTCATCTCCCCCAACTTCATACTCAAAACTCTGAGAATATCAAGTGGCGTGTATTGTAGTAGATTTCAATTACTTTGCATCATTTCTGTATTCTGTTTTAAAAAATCATTCATAGCTCTATTGAGTGTTTTATAAACTAAATTATCAAGAGACTTGAATGAACTGCCCTGCTCCTGTGAAAGTCATGTACAAGAACATGAGATTCCTTATTACACAGAATCCAAGCAAGGCAACCTTAAACAAATTTATAGAGGAACTTAAGAAGTATGGTGTTACCACAACAGTAGGAGTCTGTGAAGCAACCAATGACATTATTGTGGAGAAAGAAGGCATCTGTGTTCTTGATTGGCTTTTTGATGGAGGTGTACTACTGTCTAACCAAATTATCAATGACCGGTTAAATCTTGTAAAAATTAAGTTTGTGAAGCACATGGCTGTCATATTGCTATTCATTGTGTTGCAGACTTTGGGAGGTTCCAGTGCTTGTTGCTCTAGTATTGATTGAAGGTGGAATGAAATATGAAGATGTAGTACAATTCATAAGACAAAAGCAAGAAACTTTTGTATTTGGAAAAGTATTGTCCTAAACTGCAATGTGCTTCAAAGACTCCAGTGGATATAGAAACAACTCTTGCATTCAATACAATTCGGGTACCTGATACTCTTGCCTTGGAAGTGGAACTTGACACAGGACCTAGTTTGTCGTACATATTAGCCAACATGTTGGTGTGGTGAATAAGTCTGATGAAGATTCTATAAGAAAATTGGAAAGCAGTTTTACTAGGCCACAAGCTTGACAGAATTTAATCCTCTATGTTTGGGTTATGATCAACCTATTTGGACACTTAGCAAAAGATTCTTGCTGTTTAGCATTTAAAATGTGCTTCTCCTTTGTACCAATTGACCTTTCCTGAAATCATGTGGTATTGAGTTAATGTCTTTAAATCTATTTCCATGTCAGAATCTTATAAAAGAAATTTAGAAAAAAAGAAATTTAGAAAGATTAGGTGCCAAAATACCCAGCACAATACTGGTATATTTTTAGTATCCTACAAAACCAAAATTCCAGGAACTAAGAATATTCTAGACCTTATGTTATTTATTCCTGCAGTCATTTCAAGCACTGTAGGGCCTATAATGGCTATTTGCCTGCTCATTTTATGTCTTGGTCTTTCACATTTATAACACTATACATTCGGTTTACTTTTAAACATTGGGTTAAAAAAAATCCACCAAGTTTTATGCTATTTAATGTCTATTCTACAAGTCTTACTTATTACTGTTACGGGAAACCTCCATTTAGAAAACCTAAGTTGTTACAGAAGCACATGTCTTTAATGTCTCCAGACCAAAACTCCTCGTAGTTAATTTAATGTTTGCACTCTGAGTTGTAACTTAACAAGCGAGGATCTGAAAAAAGAATGGGAGAGGGCTATTAAATATTTTTAGTAAAAACGTTGCCTTTGACTCCTGCAGAACCTGTAGAATATGCTTTTTATTTTATTTTTATTTTTTTTAGAATATGCTTTTTAATTTAGTAAATACTTTTAAAAGGTAGAGATGCTTTGTTATTGTAGCTAAAACAGTTAATTATAAAATTTCTGAAATTCTTGTAATTTTTTCATAATTATTAGAAGCTGTTTACCAACTAACTTACTTTTTATTCGAAGTGTGATTTTTTTTCCCCTTTTCTTCATAACCTCTTGCAAAAAAAAAAAGTGGGTTTCTGCTAATAAATTGAACAAACCTCTAATATTTTATATGCCTTTTGAGCTGTGTAACTTAATTATTTGGACACTTGATCATTTTGTTTTATTATGTAATTGATAAAATGGTGATTGATGTGTATTAATGTTAGTTTAGCCATATATTTATACTGTCTGGGAATGTGTGGTTATTGTTCTGTGGGAGAAATAATTTGTCAGTGTTCACCAGCTTGTAAAAACTTAGTGTGAGTGGTTAAACATCTAAATAAATAATAAAATGCAAAAAAAAAATTCAACCATTTGCTGAAGGTTTTCTTGGGTTATAGTTTTTTAAATTAATTTATTTGTTTTTAGTTGACAAAATTGATATACATATCATATACAACATGATGTTTTGAAATATGTATACATTGTAAAATGGTTAAATCTAACTAAATAGCTTATATTACCGCCCTTATTTTTTTTTGGTGAGAACTTTCCAAATCTACTTTTAGGAATTTTCAAGAGTATAATATGTGATTTATTAATGACAATCACCATGTGGTACAATAAGTTTCTTGATTTTATTGTTCCTATCTAACTGAAAAATTTTTTGTGGGGTGCCGGGGATTGAACTCAGGGGCACTCACCCCCTAAGCCACATCCCCAGCCCTATTTTGTATTTTATTTAGAGACAGGGTCTCACTGAGTTGCTTAGTGCCTTGCTGTTGCTGAGGCTGGCTTTGAACTCTTGATCCTCCTGCTTCAGCCTCTTGAGCTGCTGGGATTATGAGGGTGGTCCACCCGGTTTGGCTCTAACTGAAATTTTGCATAATTGACCAACATCTTCCCAGACCCCAACAATTAGACCCTAGTCACCTCAATCCTACCCTTTGCTTCTATGAGTTCATCTTCTTTAGATTCCACACCAAGTGAGATATTGCAGTATTTGTTTTCTGTGCTTGGCTTATTTCACTTAATATTATGTTCTACAAGTTCATCCATGCTTTTGCTGATGATAGAATTTAAAAACTGAATAGTGTTTTTCACTGGGTATGTGTACCACATTTCTTTATCCGTTCCTCTCTTAATGGACATGTTGGTTGATTCCATGCCTCAAATACTGTGAATAATGATGTAATTAACATGAAAGTACAGATAGCTCTTCAGTGGGATGATCTCATTTTCTTAAGACATATACCCAGTAGTAGGATTGCTGGATCACATGGTAATTCTACTTTTAATTTTTGAAAAAAATTTTATACTGTTTTCAATAATGTTTGAATGTACTACTTCACATTCCCACCACCGGCATGCAAATGTTCTCTTTCCTCCAAATCATCACCAACACGTTATCTTTTATTTTATTTTAAGTCTTTTGGATATTAACTGATAAGTTTGAGGTGAGGTCTTACCACACTTTTAATTTACCTGTTTAGTGATGTTGATCATTTTTTCATATATATGTTGACCATTTGTATGTCATGTCCTTTGCTCATTTTAAAATCAAGTCATTTGTTTTCTTAAATGGCATCGTTTGAGTTACTTACATATTTTAGATATTAACCCCTTCTCAGATGTGTGTTTTGCAAATATTTCCTCCTGTTCCATAGGTTGTCTCTTCACCTGTTCATTTTTTCCATTGCTGTACAGAAACTTTTTGGTTTAATGAACTCTTACTTGTCTGTTTTCTCTTCTGTTGCCTCTGCTATTGGGATCATATAAAGAAAAAAAAATCACCTAGACATGTCATGGAGCTCTCCCCCCATGAGATATTATACTATTTTTATAATTTCAGGTCTGATGTTTAGGTCTTTAATTGATTTTTGGTTGATTTTTGTATAATGTGCAAGATAAGGATTCAATTTCATTCTTCAGCATGTGGATATCCAATTTTATCAGCATCATTTATATAAGAGACTGTTTTCCCTGTTGTGTGTTCTTGGTACCTTTGTCAAAATCAATCGTATGTAAATGTATGGATTTATTTCTGGGCTCTATGTTCTGCTGCATTGGTCTGGGTCTGTTTTAATGCTGCTTTAGTGACTACAGCTTGGTAGACTCTTTTGACGTTGGATAATATGATGCTTTCAACTTGTTCTTTTTGTTCAGGCTTGCTTTGATTTTTCAGGATCTTCTGTGTTTCTCTTTCTGTAAAGAATTTTATTGGTATTTTGATAGGGATTCTGTTGAACCCTTGGTTCATGTTGGGTTGTATGAGTTTTTAACAATATTAATTCTTGTAATTCATGAGTATGAGATACCATTTCATTTATTTGTGTTTTCATGAATTTCTTTCATCATTGTTGTATTAATGTGCTCTGTCACATTTATAGATTTCCATATGTTGAACTATTCTTGCATCCCTGGAAAAAATTCCTTTTGATCATGATGAATGATATTTTTAATGTTGAATTTTGGTTGCTAGTATTTCGTTTTGGATTTTTGCATGTACTAGGAATCTACCAGCAGTGTGGGGGGATGGACTCTGGGTCTGCTGGAGCTTTGAATCATGGATACTGGCCTGAAACCTGTGTCCACTGGTGATGGAGACTGGGTGTTAAGGTGCTGGTCTAGAGGCTAGGTACATGAGGTCTGGCCTGGATCCTGGGGTCTCTGGGACTGGAGCCAATAAGGGGGCGGTTCTGGAGCCTGGGTCTAGGGAGGGCATTCCAACTCTGAGGTCTACTGAGACAGGATTGGACCCTAGTCCTGCTAGAGTGTGAGGCTACAGGAGCCATTCTGGAGGGTAGGGTTGCAGGGACTGGCCTAGTACTAGACAGTCCAGGAACCTATGCTTATAGTTGTCCATCTGGTATTTAAGGTTGGGGTGCTGACTTGGCATAGTGTAGGTCTGAAGCCTGGGCCAGAGAGGAAATCTTGGAGCTGGGTGGGCTTGAATCTTGTGTTTGCAGGAACTTGCCTGAAGGCTGGGTCCACAGATGCTGGCCTGATAAGCAAGGGTAAGGGGCCAGCCTGGTGTTAGGGTAGGCCTTAAGCCTGGGGCTGTGGGGACCAACCCAGTGCTGAGAATGATCCAGAGTCTGGGGTTTTGGAGCCAGCATGGCCCTAGAATGGGCCTGGAATCTGAATCTGTGGGTGCTGGGCTGGTACAATCCTGAAGCCAAGGGCCTCTGGGGTTGACCTGGCATTGGGGCTGGTCCAGAGTTCGAGTGCTCCAGGCCCTGATTCTGGGGCTGTGGGATCTACATGGTGCTAGGATGGTCTGGAGGCTCAGCCTGAATGTACTGGCCTGGGGCCACGGGAGCTCTCTTGGCATGCCAGGTGAGCCAGGAGGCTGCATCTGCATGAGGAGCCTGAAGGCTAGGTCCACAGGTGTCGGCCTAGTGATTAGGGCTCCTGGGGTCAGCCTGGTGCTGGGAAGCACATGGAGCCTGTTGCCACTGGGATTGGCCTCGCACTGAGGCAAGCCTGGAGCCTAGAGCTGCTGAGATAGACTCATCTGTAATTTATTTTTTCCAACAGTTAGAAACCTGACTCTTATCATCTACCAGTTATTTACTTGCTTGATTGGTCTTGTTTACATGTAAAGTAGTTTCAGAACTGTTAACACAAACCTCCATGAAGAATTTACCAGAGACCTGCTCTCCAAGACACTCAATGAAAGACCTGTTTGCCAATTCCCCATGTTAAAATGGCACATGAGAAATAAACTTTTATTCTAAGAAGCCCAGGAGATTAGTTTCTCAGTTCTAAGGTTATTAAATAGGGTGGCAAAAATTGAAAGCTTAAGTACGTTATGGAATGGAAACAATATCGGGGGTTATAATAAGGGTAATCAAAGATAATAGGATAGAGTGGGAAGGAAAAAAAAAAAACCCAAGCCCCACTGTTGGTAAATGTTTTTATTTATCAAAGGTTTCCTCCTGCTCAACTCTCAGTAATAGTTCAGAAGTTCCACAAGTAGCCACACAATACTGCTCTGAGCTCTCTTAAACAGCTCACACAGGTGGTGGGTTGGTGGAAAGTTTGGATTCTTACAGGTTTCCAAGGTTTTTCTGTAAGAGAAAACGTTTAGATATGTAGAGGCCAAGGAACTCTGAGAAACAAGCATTCATCCTCAAGCTTGACAGTGCCCACACCCGCCAGTCCACAGGAAGGAATATCTTAATGTAGCAACAGAAATTGCCCACACCTGAGCAGGTGAAGGGTAGAGACTTTGGGCCTGGTTGAGCCAAATGGGCCCATAGAAAGGTCTGACTAGGGGGCTGGGGAGATAGCTCGGTTGGTAGAGTGCTTGCTTTGTAAGCACAAGGCCCTGGGTTCGATCCCCAGCACCACCCCCCCAAAAAAAAAAAAAAAAGAAAGGTCTGACTAGGGAGACAGTGGTCAGAAATCTGGAATAGCAAAGCTGTCATGCCCCATACAGAGGACAACAGACCTTAATTATATAAGGAGAGAGGCTTTGGGCTCTAAGCTCTTTCTTCAAACGTTGTATTTGCCAGTGAACTGCTTTCCAGGGGGGCATTTGTCTCCTGCTATTTTTGTGTCTTGGATTTGGGAAACTCCAGTCATCCACTTAGAAATAACAGGTTTTGAGAAGAGAGTGGCCGTCAGGGAAGACACATTCCCAACTCACATTTGCCCAGCAGATGTTACCACAGTAGCTCCAGCAGCATGTGTGGTTTTTGTGAGCACATTTGAAGGTCCTGGAGCACTTCTTGGTACAATCTTTGACATCTGGCTCTCCCCAGCACTCCTCCACTAGGTGTTCACCTCCTGAGACAGAAATGAATGGTAAGAGGCCGACAGGGTCCCATCATTGCCAAACCTAGGCAGAGAAAGCCTTCAGACACGCAGCTGCTCCTTCTAGAATCTGGGCCCCAAGCCCCCAGCAAGTCATCTATCTGCCTTACAGGAAAATTCCCTTCCGGAGCCTCCTCAGCTCCCACTCAGTGTGTCGTCCCCAACTGCTTCTTCTTCCTGGACCACCTTGCCCCCTCTGCTCACACAGGTCCCACCAATGTTGCAGGTCCCAGACCCTCTCTGAGCATCCTGGAGACCAGACTTGGCCAACCCTCAGCAATCATGCCTTCTCCTAGAAATCTGTGGTAACTTAAAGGAGATTTCAGGATCTGGCAGGGAGAGTAGAGAACCCCTTTCTGCCTTCTTCCCTTCCTTGCTGACTCTGCCTTTCATACCTCAGTCTCTCTCCAAATTCTTATCTCTCTTGGTCAGTTTTCTTAGTCCCTCCACTGATTTCACTTTATTCTCATCTGATCCCCAATTTTGGTCCACTAAGGAACCTCTCATGCCCCTTTCCAATCTTTTCACATTCTAAAAGATGTGTATACATTAAGGGGATATATAAAGACATACCCATTTGGTCCAAATTGTACAAAATTGAAAGATGCTCATTGCTACTTTCAAGGTGGGAAGAGGAAACACCAAAGGACCTCAGCTTGTGAATTTCTTGGATCTCTGCATGCAAAAGTGTCTGATTCTCCAGCCAGCAGTGCTCGGAAGCTGGGTCCTGGGTCTGATATGCCGGACGTGATTCCCCCTCACTTGCTCCGGAACGAGCCCCGCCCCTCTCCTTTGGTTTCCCATGTAGTCTGGCCACTTACCATCCTGCTTTGGCCTCATCTCTCCTTGCACAGACAGCAGCACCATACAGAGGAATGTCATGAACAGGGGTGCCCAGGACTTCATGCTGCTGACCACATGTGTCCAATATGCTGTCCGGGAGATTTTTTTCCTTCCCAGTTGATGCTAGAGATCAAGAGATAAAAAGAAGGAAGTAAAGGTGTGAATCAAGAGGAAATGTTTATAGCCTTTCCTCATACTTTGTCTTCTACTTATCCTTCCTTGCCCTCTGCCGCCCAACAACAGACACACACCTCAGCCGAGTGCTGGCTTTGCCCCATAGTATCTCTCCATCTCACAGCTCATGTTTCTCTTGTGCTGAATAAAATATTTTAAAAATGTGTTGCCTTCCCTTGATTAAACAATAATTCAGACTCGTCTTACAAAATACTTAAAATATACAAAGCAGTGTAGTCTGACGAACTCCCTTGGTGTTTTTATTTAACCCTTCCTTCAATGCGTTCTTTCCTTTTTATGGACACATACTTGTACATATTTATGAGGTACAACACATGTTTTGATTCATGAATGCACTGGATAGCAATCAACTCAGTGATGAGCATATCCATCACCTTAGACTTCCGCCATTTCCTTAGAGTGAGTGCATTCAAATCCCTCTCTTCTATTTTGAGATATGTAATGAGTTATTTTTCATTATGTTTGACCTACTGTGTCACAACATCAGTACTCCTCCCTCCTCCTCAGACAATAAATTTGTGCCCACTAATGAACCTCTCCTCTTCCATTCCTCTCTTCTCCTTGGCTTCTGGTAAATACTATTCTACTATCAACCTCTATGGTATCAACTTTTTAGATTTCATTTATGAATAAGATTGTGAGGTATTTGTCTACCTGTCCCTACTTATTTCACATAACATAATGTCCTCCAAGTCCAAATGACAGGAATTCATGCATTTTATGGCTAAGTAGTATTCCACTGGGTATATATACCATGTTTTCTTTATCCATTCATCTGCCAGGACTTTTATCTTGAATATTGTGAATAATATTGCAACAAACATGGAAATGCAGGTATCTTTCTAACACGCTGACTTCATTTTCTTTAGGGATGTACCCAGTAGTGGGATTGCAGATTGTATGATAGTTTTATTTTTAGTCTTTTTGAGGAAACTGCACAGTGTTACTTATAATGGCTATACTAATTTACATTTGCACCAACACTGTATACATTTCCTCTTTCTCTACATAGTCACTAGATTTGTTATTTTTAGTTTGTCTTTTTGATAATAGCCTTCTCCCTGGGATAAGATGGCATCTCACTGTGGTTTTTATTACAGTTTCCTTAATGATTAGTGACGCTGAGCATTTTTTCATACATCTGTTGGTCATTTTTATATCATCTTTTGAGCTATGTCTAGTCATATCTTTAACCTCTTTTAAAACTGGGTTATTTTTGTTTGTTTTGCTGTTGAGATTGTCTTAGTCGCTTATGTATTCTGAATATTAATGCTTTGCCAGATATATAGTTTGCAAATATTTCCTCCCATTCTGTTGGTTATCTCCTCATTGTGTTGGTTGCTCCTTTGCTGTGCAGAAACTTTTCAGTTTGATGTAGTATAGTCCATTTGTCAATTTCTGATATTGTTGCCTGTGCATTTGGGCTCACAACCAAAAAAATAATTGCCTGGGGCCAATGACCCACGAATTCCCCCTATGTTGTCCTGCTAGTAGTTTAATGTCTTATTTTTAAATCTTTGATGTCTTTGGAGTTGATATTTGTGACTGGTAAAGAGATAGGGATCTGGTTTCATTAATTTGCATGTGGGCATCCAACTTTCAGATCACTACTTATTAAAGAGACTTACTGTGGGTTCTTGAAAATTTTATCAAAAAATCAGTTGGCTATAAATGCATGGGAATCTTTCTGGACTCTATTCTGTTCCATTGATGTGTCTGTTTTTATGACAACACTGTGCTGTTTTGTGGCATATTTTGAGGTCTGATAGTAAGGTGTCTCCATTGCGTTCAAGATCTGCTAGACTATTCAGAGTCTTCCGTGTTTCTACACAAATTTCAGGATTGCTTTTTTCTATTTCTGTGAAGAATGACATTGATATTCTGCTGGGATTTCATTGAACGTGTAGATCACTTTGGATAATAAGGATATTTTAACAATGTTTATTAACAGTGAATATTTAATTCTTCCATTCCATGAACAGAGAATGACTTTTCATTTATTTATATCCTCCTTGATTTCTTTCATCAATGTTTTGTAGATTCTGTTGTAGAGATTTTTCACATCTTTGACTAAATTTATTTCTGAGTATTTAAATTTTTTGTAGCTATTGTAGAATGAATTGTTCTCTTGATTTGTCTTTCAGATAGCTTACTATTAGCATACAGAAATGCTACTGAATTCTGTGTGTTGGTTTTGTTTCCTACAACCTCACTGAATTTATTAGTTCAATTATTTTTTTTTGTGGAGTCTTTAAGGTTTTCCATGTACAAGATCATGTCATCTGCCAATAAGCTTGTTTTGACCTCCCCCATTCCAATATGGACGCCCTTTATTTCTTTCTTTTGCCTAATTGATCTGGCTAGGACTTCCAGTACCGTGTGGTAAAGTGGGCACACTTATCTTGTTCCAGAACTTACAGGGAAAGCTTTCAATATTTTCCCATTCAATTATTAGTTGTGAGTTTTTCATACATGATCTTTATTGTGTTGAGGTACACTCATTCTATGCCTAATATGTTGTTTTTCATAATTGTATTAAATGCTTTTTCTGCAACTTTTGGAATGAGCATATGGTTTTTGTGCATGAAACTGTTGGTGTGGTGTATAACATTTATTGATTTGCGTATATCAAACCATCCTTGTATTCCAGGGAAGAATCCCACTTATTCATAATGAATGATCTTCTTAATGTGCTGATGAATTTAGTTTCCTGGTATTTTATTGAGGATTTTTGTATCTATGTTCATCAGGGATATTTTTAAAAATATTTTTATTAGTTGTTGAACATTTATTTATTTGTATGTGGGGCTGAGAATCAAACCCAGGGCCTCACACATGCTAGGCAAGCTACCACTAAGCCACAATCCCAGTCCCCATGAGAGATATTGAACTACAGTTTCCTTGGGTCTTTATCTGATTTTGGTATCAAAGCAATGCTGACCTCAAAAGGAGTTTGGAAGAATTTCCTTCTCTTCAATTTTTTTGAATAGTTTGAGAAGGATTGGTATTAGTTCTTTAAACATTTGGCAGAATTCTGCAGTGACAACATCCAGTCCTGGACTCATCTTTGATGAGAGACTTTTCATTTCTGCTTCAATCTCATTGCTCATTGTTTGTCAGTTCAAGTTTTCTATTTCTTCATAATTCAATATTGGTGGTTCATTTGCATCTCCACTTCTTGTTTCCAACTTTCTATCTTTAGTTTGTTTTCTGTTATTAATGTAGAATACCTGAGACTTGGTGATTTAGAAAAAAAATAAATTTACTATGGTTCATGGGTATGGAAACTGGGAAATCCAAAAGGTATTGCCAGCATCTGCTTGGCTTCTGTTGAGAACCTCATGGCAAAAGGGCAAATAGGTGCATGTGGAAGAGAGAGGAAAAGGGAAACTCTCATGATAGCTTTCCCATGCCCGTGGAAAAAGCATTAACCCATTCCCGAGGCTCTGCCCCATGACCCAAAGCCCTTCCACTAGACCTCACTTTCCAACACTGCCACATTGAGCAATTAAGATGCAACATGAATTTTGAGGACAAACCATATTTAAACCATGGCAAATAAAAATGACAAATATTCAGATGTATTATGATGAACAGGAGAATGAATGGTTTGTATAACAGTGTGTTTATTCTACCAGCAGGATATATATCTTTCTTATCTTACTGTAAGAGGAAAATTCTCTCCTGTTTTCCACAAGACTGAGATAATTGGTGTAGTCTAGACATGAACACTGGGGTCATAGTGGCCTGGACTTGATTCTCAACCCCAACACATTTAGATTAATAGAAGTTATGTGATTGACATAACAGTTTCTCCATCTACAATGTGAGTTATATTAATACCCACGTTGCAAATGTTGAGTACACGAAGCACTTAGCCTAGTGGCTGGCACACAGTACCTGCAAAAGAAATGTTGGCTATTATTATTAAGCTTAGACTTCCTTTTCTCCCCCTGAAGGGTAAAAATCTTTGACTTTGTTGTGGACTTTAAAACTTTTTGTCAAATACTTATTTAATCTACTTGAAATAAATTCTTATGATTGGGTAAGCTTCTAACCTTCATTTATCCACCCTAAATTCATTCACCCTCCAAATACTTATGTAAAGTGACTACTGTAATCTAGGAACTCTTATAAGGACTGAGGAGACAACTGGAAACCCTCCTCTCATAAAGTTCACTTCTAGTAGTGGGAACTGGAAGTAAAGAAGGTAAAGAAGAGAAATGCCTAGTATATAATATGGATAGCGGTGTGAAGAAGAAAGGGTGTAGGATCTGCAAAATAAACACAATATATGCTAAATAAATGCTGGCTTTTGTTTTAGGCAGCTCATTGATGGAGCTGGGGCTTGAAAGAAGGAGGTTAATTTTAAAAAAATTCCCAGTCCTTCTTACTGCTAATTCCCAACCTGCTGTTTTACTCTCCTGAAGGAAGAAAAAAGAAGCAGATACAAAAGAGAGGCAAATACAAAAGACAAGTCTGAATATTACATGGTCATAGAAAGCGTTATTGAATTTTTCCCTGCAAGTGAAGTATTTCCCAGAAAGTCTTTATTTTTGCTTCAACATTTTCAACTAAGCAGAAGAAAGCCTATATGCATTGGTTGAATTCCCTTCAAATCTCCAAATTGGGAATTTGCAAGGTGCAAAATTTTATATCTAGAATTTATTTATTTATTGACAATACAAAATTGAGATGGGCTAAATTCATTTTCCTCTTGGCATATATGAAAAGTTATAAAACATAAAAATAAATTTTGAGCCATGTGCACCTTCAAATGAATTGCCTATATTTTTTTTGTAAACTATTCTTTGGAAATAATTTCAAAGTTGCAAGAGTAAGAACGGTGCAAAGATCATCTATTGACCATTTACCCAAATTCATCTATTTTGGTTTGTATCTCTGTGCCTTCCTCAATCCCAATAATTCTTAAATTTGGTCTTTTCATGATGTCCCATAGTTCTTGGAGATTCTGTTCATGATTTCTTACCATCTTCTCTGTTTGGGCAACTTTATTTTCAAGATTAAATATTTTGTCTTCATTGTCTGAGTTTTTTATTTGGTTTATTGTTTCCTTCATTTCAAGGATTTCCATTTGTTTTTTTTTTTTTTTTTTTTTTTTTTTTTGAGAATCTCTATCTCTTTGTTGAAATGATCTTTGCTTCCTGCAGGTGCTCTTTCAGCTTCTTGGTATTATCATTCATTGTCTGCATTTGCTCCCTTATCTCATCCTTTGCTTCAGGAATCATTTTAATCATGTATAATCTGAAGTCCTTTTCTGACATTTCTTCTAACATACTGTCATTGGATTCTATTAATATAGAATCTAGATTTGTTTGGATCATTTTCTTCCCTTGTTTTTTCATGTTGTTCATGTATCTTCCCCTCTAGCAGTGCAGATCTGGGGTATTGCAGATTTCCCCCTAAAGGCTTATAGTGGCCCTATAGGTTTCCAAAACCCTTTCTTTAAGGGGAGATCAATCTTAGTAGTGCCCAATTCAGACACTATGCAATCCTAGACCCAATAGCCCCTATGGGGACAATAACAAAATTGTCATAATAAACAATGAGTTAAAGTATTATCTTCAATAAAACAAACAGATTTGCAATAAGGTCTGCAGTTTCTAATGGAGGACAAAGAGGATGCAGAGGGATGTAGAATGTGGCTGTTAATGGGATAAGAAAAGATTATACAGAAGTTCTAGATAATAGAAAGGGTGAGAGTGTAATCAAAAGAAATTGGATGTTAGCATGCAAAAAAGGGAGAAAGAGACTCTGAGGGAACAGGTAAACAAAAGGAAAAGAGAGCAAGAAAAGTAAAGAAATAAAAACTTAAATTTTTTCTATAAGGAGAAAAAAGAAAATCTACAGTATAACAGTCATATAGTAATGAAACCTCCCAGTCTTCAGCAGCCTGATGCATGAGAGGTACCTGACAATGAACTTCAAGCCTCCAGCAGGTGTCTCAGGATGGGATTTGCCCCACATAAAGATCAGAGCTCTGGCTTCCAGGATTATCCAAGATGACCGCTCTGACTTCCAAATGTGTTGGCAAATGGGGAGCTGCAGCTCGGGGTGTGACCGTGGTCAGCTGGAGGTCCTGGAGGTGGGATGCAGTTGGTCAGGCAGGGGTCCTGGAGGTCCGGTGTTTTTGGTGTGGTTGTGGGATCCTGGAAGCCGGGTGCAATCAGTCGGTCTGGGGTCCCGGTGATAGGGCGCAGTCAGTTGGTCTGGGGGTCCTGGCGGCAGGGAGCAGTCAGTCGATGTGAGGGCCCCAGAGGCAGGGAGTGATCAGTAGGGCTGAGGGATCCTGGAGATGGGGCTCAGCCAGTCCAGCCAGGGGTCCTACAGAGCCTGGCTGTTGTCTCAAAATGGCGGCAGCCACGTGTAATCAAACCTGCAGATACTGTGGCAGGGAACTTCTAGGCAACAGCAGGCAGCTGGTGCTCTACTGGTGGTCCGCGATCAGTTTGCTGACTGTTGTCCGATGATCGGGAGGTAAACCTCGTGTGTTGGGTGATGGATAGGTGTAAGGCAGGCGATGGACAGGCCAGAGGCAGGCAAATGGCAGAAGACAGGCGCCTGACAGTGAGCAATCTGCACTCAAAAAAGGCATCGATATGCTGGCAGACTGCAGGTGATTACAGCAGACAAATGGGGTAAACACCAGGTGATCAATAAGCAGCAAAAACTGCCTCACCGAGAAACAGATATCCTCTGCTTGAAACCGGAGTGACGGAGGGAGAAGGAACGCATCTAGTCCGCCATCTTGGATGCCTCCCCAGATTCATCTATTTTTAAGAATTTACCTCAGTTGCTTTCTCTTTGTTTCTGTCTCTGCCTCTCTGTCTCTCATATCTTTTTTTCTGAATGATTTGAGAGTAAATTTGATTTATCATAGTTCTCATTTCTAATTGCTTCTGTAACAAAAGGGTCATTACTTCTTAATAAAAGGGTAATTCTCTTACATGATCACGGCATAATCGGCAATTTCATTAAATACTGATAAAATATACTTCAATCTACTTTAAGTATTCCATCTTATCGATTTACCCAATAATATATTTGTCTACATTTTTGAAGAATACAAACATCTTTTAATTAAATGTTCCTGACTTGTGGTTTGTCTGAGATTTGTTCATAATTAGATTCAAGGTAGGTATTCTCTGTGGGAACACTACGTGAATGATGCTGTGTTCTTCTCAGCACGTCCCCTGTGGAGGCACACAATGCCTCTCCATACCAACTTTCTCTCTGTTTCTGTACTTGAACAAGAGCAACAACTAATTCCATAGATGGTGGCAGAATGAGGGACATGACGTGGACTGGGAGCCCATTCAAGCAAACCCCAAATGAGAACTTTCACAGGCTCACACTTACGGCCCAGAACCTTGATCTCCACCTATCTCTGAAGATGTCTGAATTGGAGGTACTGTATAATTGTATGATCAGCAGCTCTTCTTTCTCATCTACAGGAACTGTAGGACTCCTGCATTCAGGGCTAGTGATGAGCAGAGTGTATTCCGATAACTCTGATTTTAATCATACTTCTGGGTGTGACCGATCTGTGAGTTCTGTTCCAAATCATAAATCGGGTACATAAAGAACACTGACCCTGGTTTTCTATTCAAGGAGCATTCTGTTTTTTTTTTTTTTTTCATTTTGCTGCAGGCAAGGTAGACAGAGACAGACTGATGTGAACCTGAAGGACTCTCCTCCCCGAGACACGCTCGCAGGAGTCTGAGTGATTGTGGAAGTCAGGGAAGGACCTATGAATATCTTTTTCTATAACGTGGTGGGATGGCCTTTGTAAAGTCCCATCCATCTTTACATACATCTCTCCATTGCTAGCATCATCTAACACTACTGTATCACCAGTATCTTGTGGGTTTTGTGCCTATGGTAAGAGACCTCTTCCAAGAGGGCATGAAAAGGCCACATAACACAGAGAGTTAGAACAGAGTTAAACTAGATTCAAATCCTGGCTCCCACTTACTTTGGATATGTCACTAATCATTTCTGAGCATCCGTCTCCTCATTTTTAAAGTGGGGATAAAAACAGCACTGTCTTTACGGGGTTCTTGAGAGGATTCCATGAATTATCCATTGAATGCTTAGAATCAATGACTGATATTTAGGAAACGCTGTGTGAAGTTTGGTAAATAGACCAATGAAACACTCACCCAATATGTTATATGTGCTGCCAAGGTAAGTATCAGAATCACCCACTTTCTACCAAATCCACTAAGCATAAAACATTTAATATTGCTAACAGATACTCTCAAAGACCCCTGAGTTTAGTAGTATTATATTCATCTTTTGCAAATGCAGAAACTGAGGCACAGAAGAGTTAAGCAACTTGTCTAAGCCCACACAGCCAATAAGTGGCAGATAGAGAATTTGGAAGGAAGCAAGACTTGGGCCAGGTATGCCAGATGATGAAGCCCCTGTTTCCCTGAACCTGGAAGCCATGATGCACCTTGGTCCATTTCCAACACACAAGCATTCTTTCCAGATGCTTTTAGGAGACAGCAGAGGAACATGAAGGGACAGGGACCGCCAGGGCTGAAGCTAACTGTGGGAGCTTTGGGTGAGTTCTGAGTGGGACTTGGAGTGCCCCAGAGTGACTTGGCTGGATTGAGGAGGAGGAAGAACAAGAGGGAAGGAAGGCCTCTGGATTGCCCTGATACTTTCTTCTCTAGCTCTGTTTTCTCCCTCTTTCCACTTCACAGCATATGCTTGGTCTTAACCTCTTTGTGGGTCCCTTGTCTCTTCATCTCACTTACTTCTTTCTGTGCAAAAAAATTGTTTCTTTCCAGCATCACTTTTTGCTTTCGCACTTACTTGTGAGCAATCCATGCTTAGTGCATAAATCTTATAAGTCTATTAAAATGACAAAGAAATTTCAAAATCACTGTTCATTTTGCTACCCTGTGGTAATGTTTACATATGTATCCTTGTAGTCCTTTTTTGTGTGCATGTATATTTTTAAATATTGGAAAATCCTGTGACTATTTAAAATTTTAACATGTAAGACGCTTTCTTATAGTCCTAAATATTGCATAAAACTTCATAGATCAACAGACTACTCTGACAATTAATCACCAGTGATTGGGCACCTTGGTGGTTCTAGATTCTCCCTATTTAATAAATTATTTCACTAGCATTAGTTCCATGAGTAACTAGTTCCTTGAGTATTTCTTTATTCCTTGGGAAAGACAATGGAAATAAACATGATCAGTCTTTTTACAAGATTTGGGTTATATTTGCACCAGCAGAGTATGGGTCAGCCTGTTTTCCCTCATCCTGACCCTTGCCTGAGCTGGTCCAGATGGTAAGTCAGAGGAGCCTGTGAGATGCTGGAAGCTCATGCAAGTGTAGTGCCATAATTAACATGTAGGCTCATCAGACACAGATGTGAAACCTGACTCTGTCACTTGCTAACTGTGTGACTTTGGTAGGTTACTCTGTCTCTCTGAAACTCACAATCACATGTACAAATGCGTACAACCCATTGGTACCATAAGAATTAAGTGAGCAAACGGATAGGTCTGTTTTCTTTATTCTTTTTTTTTTAACATGGTTTCAAGTAGATTTCTTATCAATAGTTAATATTAACAACTCCCAGAGTGGGGAATGAAGAAAAATGCAATTAAACTTTAAAAAAAATTTACCACACTTTTGAGTAATTTTGTGTTGGTTCAACTTGTTTTTGCAAGTATTTTCAAGCTGATTTCCTTTAAAATTTTCTATTTTTAATTGTCAAGCCAGAATTGCATATATTTGTGGGGTACGATGTGAAGTTTTGATATGTGTATACATGTGGAAAGATTAAATAAAGATAATTAAACAATCCATCACTTCCTACACTTATCTTTTTCATATGGTGAAAACATTAAATCTACATTTTAGTAATTTTGAAATATACAATTCATTACTATTTGCTAAAGTCGTGATTCTGTGCAAAAGATCTCTAAGACTTTTTTTCTTTTTTGCAAGTGAAAGACATCTTATTCTGCTTTCAACAACAGATCGCCCAAGTTATAGCTTTTCCCAGCAACCCACCTGTTTAGCAGGAATGAAGACACCCTACAAACCTTCCCATTATCCACCGGCAAGATGGGCATCTAACTATTTACTTTAAATTTCCACATTCTCAAATCTTTGGAAGTCCTCCAAGGAGTGAGGGGAATGTTACAACTCCCATAGATTGGGTAAACAATAAAAATGCAGTGAAAAATGACCACATATTCCATAAAGCAACGTTGAAGCTGCAATAAAACTCACAGTTGTAACAGGTATTAACGTTGGATACTTGACATCATACTCTTCAATTCCATGATAACATAGGTAGACTATGCAGTAAAAGGCAATCGACAAGCTGACAAGCAACAAGGCCCCCCGAAGAGACCAATATCTTTTATTCTTCTTTGTATCATCAGCACCTCCAGCATGATGTCGCATGGAGACCGGGAGCTTATTAAATGTTTGAAGAATTCAACTACTACTGTGAAAGTTTTCTTTAAGAATTTTAAAGAAATCAACATAATAGGTCATAACAATGGATGCCAAAATCCAGAACCCAGAATGGATATTAAGTCTTGGAGGAGGTTTCTCCCTTTTCCCCACAGCTGTAGAAGTTCCCCAGGCTGCATGGCCCTTGAAGTCCAACCGGGTCTTGGCGTCCCACACCAGCAGGTACCGCAGCTGCTTGCCGGCCTGCACAATATCTAAAACTTTTTTCCTGTTGTCTTCCTGAAATGTTGTGCCCTTTGACCAACAGCTCTTCGAATTTCCCATGCACCCCCTATCCCACCTCTGGTAACCACCATTTTATTCTCTACTTCTATAAGTTTTATTTATTTTTCATATTTTTATTGGTGCTTTATACTTGTACATAATGATGGGATTTTCTATTACATGTTTGCACAATCACACAATATAACAATATAATCTGACCAACATCATTCCCCAGTATTTCCCCTTTCCTTCCTCTCCTCCCACCCCCTGGTCCTTTCTGCTCTTCTACAGATCTCCCTTGGATTTTCATGAGAGTCTCTCAATCTCCTGCACCTTACTTTTTTTTTTTTTTTCCTTTCTACCTTCCACGTATGAAAGGAAACATATGACCCTTAACTTTCTGAGTTTGACTTATTTCACTTAATATAATGTTCTCAAGTTCCACACAGTTTCCTACAAATGACATAATTTCATTCTTCTTTATGTCTGAGTAAAATTCCATTGTGTATATATACCACATTTTCTTCATCCATTCATGTGTTGAAAGACACTTAGGCTGTTTCCATAGTTTGGCTATTGTGAATTGTGCTGTGATGGACGTGGGTATGCATGGATCACTATAGCATGCTGACTTTAATTCTTTAGGATAAATACTGATGCATGGTATAGCTGGGTCGTGTGGTGGTTTCATGCCTAGTCTTCTGAGGAACCTCCATACTGATTTGTAGAGTGGTTATATTTATTATGTACAATCCCACCACCAGTGTAAAAGTGTTCTTTTTCTCCACATCTGTCACTGGCTCTTTGTGGTACCAAATCCACGGGTATTTGTCACCGCCTGCAGCAACAATTTGCGCGGGTCTTTATTGGTGGTGGACTGGAAACGAACTGCTTCTATCTTTCTTTTAGTGGGTTGCATTCTCGCTTATTCACTTGTTCCCTGGGCTATTGAGGAAGAAAGGCTTTTCTGAGAGAGAGAGAGAGAGAGAGAGAGAGAGAGAGAGAGAGAGAGAGACTTTGCATAAGAGAGAGAGACTTTGCTTAAGAGAGACTACACTTTCAGAGATCTATATCTTCTTAGTTCTGCTGCTTCTTAAAGGTGCGTCCTGCATCCTGTGAACTAAGGATGCGTCTATCTGAGGTGCTTCTTAGTGATGCGTTCCGCCTACTGCGATCTGCCTATGATCTAGAGGTGTGTTCTCAATTCTCCGCTCTGTGATCTGCCTTCCGCCGCTGCCTGCTGCTTCTCTCCGCGAGCTGCTTCTTTCTGCTTGCTGCCTTTTCTTCTTCCTTTCTGCTAGTGGCTTCGCTTCTTTCTGCTAGCTGCTGCTCTTACTGTCGCTCCTTACTCTCGCGACCCCGCCCACTGCCCGATTATATTCCCTCCAGGAGGCGGAGGGCAGGGCCACGCCAGTTGTGATCAGCTGAGGAGCCAGCTGCTCCATCAAGGCAGGGGTCAAAACGAGCAGGCCCGAGCAGGCGCGCCTGGGAACACCTGTGCACGCACTGTGCGGTGGACTTAACTGAATACGGCCAGTGATAAATCACCTGAGTGTGCTTCTGTCAATTAACCTCCCCACCGCCGATGTGATCAGTCGCCATTCTGGCTGGCACAGCCCCCAACACACATCCTCTCCGACATTTATTACTGTTTGTACTCTGGATGACTGCTGTTCTAACTGGAGTGAGATAAAATCTCAGTGTACTTTTGATTTTCTTTACCCTAATTGCCAATGATATTGAATATTTTCTCATATATTTCATGGTCATTGGTATTTCTTCTTTTGAGAAGTGTCTGTTGAATTCATTTGCTCACTTACTAATTGGGTTATTTGGGGTTTTTTGGTATTAAGTTTTTTGATTTTTAAAAATATATTCTAGATATTAATCTTCTGTCCAAAGAGTAGCTAGCAAAGATTTTCTCCCATTCTGCCGGTTCTCTCTTCACATTCTTAATTGTTTCTGTTGTTGTGCAGAAGCTTTTTAACCTGATGCCATCCCATTTATTAACTCTCGGCATTATTTCCTGAGCTTTAGGGGTCTTACTGAGAAAGTTGTTGCTTGTGCCTAAACGCTGGGGTGTTGACCCTACATTTTCTTCAGGAGTCGCATAGTTTCTGGTCTACTGAGATTACTGTTTTTAAGATGGAGAAACCGGAGGTCAGTGTGGTTGGAGAACAGAGGAGGGTGGATCCAGTTGAGGCTGGACAGGTCCAGACTTTGGTGGGGGAATCATTTTTTATTAAATCTTCTTAGTTATGTATAACATTAGGATTCATTTTGGCATAATTATAAAATCATGGAATATCATTTGCTCTAATTCAGTCCCCAGTACTTCCCTTTTTCCTCCTCTCCTTCCCCACTTCCCTTCCATCTACTCTACTGATCTTTCCACTGTTTGCTTCTCGAAGGTCCAAACCCTCCTCTTCACAAGGACAACCTGGATGTTGGGTATTCCTTCCCTTATTCTGTGGTGAAAGGTCCAGGGTAGGGTCTGGGCCTGAGTATGCCTCAGCTTTTCCTACCACTCAGCACAGATGTTTATTAGATGCCTGGTGGGTTGAGCCTCCTGATCGATCTGACTTTCTCCAAGAGGGAACTGACTCGTGGACAGGTGTTTGATCAATGCTTTGGTGGATGCAGGGAGAGTCTGAAGTCTCCCTTTCTAACATGTGCTCCCAGCCCTAATGGTCAGCCTGTAGGTTCATCAAACATGACCTCTGTCAGAAGACCTGCCTTAACTCCTTTATACCAGGGGACATTCTAATTACTTCATGCCAAAAGGATTTTATTGACAAATCAAATCTTGGCAGAGACCTCAGAAACCAAACTCAATCTTTGCATTTCAAATAATTTACTGTAGCTCATGAATTAGGCATCCTGGGTTTGGAAGGAGGAGACTGCTACCACAAGTAGGAGTAGGACACACCTGGCTGGATGGTGACACCCATCTGTGAGTTTCAGGTGCAGCCAGAGCATGAAAATGAGGCAGAAGCTTCCCAACACCCTGGGGTGTGAGGAGAATATCCTTCTAGAGTACTCTCATTTTATTCGCATGGGGGAAGGAGCATGTCTGGGGCACAGGAGAACAAAATGCAAAGCACTGGCAACTTGAGGCTCTGTTTGGCCTCCAACAGCCCCATCTGGGACCCTCTGCAGGCTGGGACTTGACATTTAGAGATACCAGAACCTGTAGATTCCCAGCTGCTTCCTCAGCTGCCTCCACGGGATTCATGGCCTTCAGGAGTCCCCACGTCCTCCCATGCTCCACCCAACATGGGGACACTCAGGTGCTTCCATAGGAGGCAGAGCACAGTCACCACCAGGAAGGAGTGGCTGCACTCCTTCCAGCAACCAGCATCTGGGCCCAGCTTCTGGGCTCTCTGGGGCATGAAGGGTGTCCCGAGGGCTCCCTCCCACACCAGTCGGTGTATAACTCTCACGAAACACTTCCAGGAAAATCCATGCTCAAGGTCCTGAGCCAGTGAGCGGGGACAGGTCAGCCTAGCACTTGCCTCAGCCTTGGCCTGGAAAGATGCTGGTAAGTGAGGCTGTCCCAGGGCAAACAAAGAAGGCTCTTGGAGAGGAAACAGCACTACTGCCCAGCTACTGCAGTGCCCTCTGCCTTGGTGCTTGGTCCTGATGTATTTGCTAAGGTCCCCTTGTCCAAGGGCAGCTCTTGTCAGATGGAGATGAGTCTGAAACACCCGGGCTTTGTGGTGCTGGTGAGACGGGTCAGAGGTGTGGTCCTGGGGAGGAGGTTTCCTCCTCTGCTGCCTCCATTTTGAGCGGCCCAGCACGAATCACTGGACTGGAGCCTAGGGCTGCACAGCTGCTCTGGCAGGGCCGCCTACCTGCCTGAAGTCCCTGCACATTTGATGCCATGCCCGGGTGGCTGCATGTCACCCAACCCTGGATCTAGTCCCAGGATCATTTCACAGGAGCTGTGATTTCTCCCAGTAGGAGATTGATTTCCACGAACTACGGGATACGGGAAGACCCAAAGTCACTCTATGCTATACACTTAACGTCAGCAGGAAGCACCTCTTCCACTGGCTCTTGGCGTTCCTCTGAGTCAAAAGAGGAGAGAATGCGAGCATAAAGCCAAGGGTTTGGGAACAGTAAGGAACGTTCAGGTAGCAGAGGCACTGGGGTCGCAGATCCCAGCCCCCAATTCAGGCTCCACAGTTGGGGGTGGATCATGGGGTTTGAGGTTCGTGCAGGCGCTCACACGCAGGCCTCCAGTCTCCGAGAAGGTGTGAAGTGAGCAGAGAGGGTCCAGAGGCAACCTCCTCCTCCAGTCCCAACAGAGCCGCTCACTCTCCTGTGGCTTTGGGCGTGCCACCTGCCTTTCCTGGACTCACTGTCCTCAGTGGAAAGAAACAGTAATCTGAACTTGAGAAGGAGAATGGGGGCCGCGGGGGAGGGTGGGCCAGGAAAGCAGCCTTGGGGGGCTCCCACCATGCTCCAGGCTCTGCCTCCACCTCCCTAATGCTTAGCCACGTCCTTCTGGCTGCGGGGTGAGGAATGTTCTCCTTGGCATTGGGAGATGCTGCACATGAGCAATTTGCCCACTGGGAGAACTGGTTCAGTGAGCAGGGCTGTGTGGGCACAGGGACAGAGCAGAGGAACAGGACTAGGAAGAGAGTGGAGTCCTGGACCAGGGAAGGTGGGCACATGCAGGGCTGCCCAGGGTCTCGGTGACCACAGCTGTGGGAGTAAAAGAGGCCAGGTGTCATTCCAGTTTATTTGACAGGGACAAGGGGTCCAGACAGTGGGGAGGGTCTGAGCACTGCCGATGATGGTCTCCTGCTGTGATCGGAGGTCCTTCAGCCAGGACTCTATCTAAATAGAGGAATGGGGGAACAGGAAGTGCAGCCCACCCGCCCCCTCACAGCTTCATGCAGACGTTGCCACAGAAGGTTAAGCAGCATGTGCTCTTGTCTTGACACTTCTGGAAGTATGAACAGTGGTGGCTGCATAGATCAGCTCTGGGCCACTTCTTACACTTCTTGTTTTCTAGAGCCCAGGGTGATTCTGTAGAGAAACAGGGCAGGGTGGATGGAAGCAGCTGCCCAGAGAGCATCCTTCTCAAGCTTCCCTTTCTCTGAGCATCCAGGACCCAGGACCCACTCACGACACTCCTGGACTTTGCTCGGACCTTCCCTGGTGTCCCTCACCAAAGCCTGGGAATCAGCAGTTTCCTAAATCCTGTGCCCTTTGCTGACACGCCCCCTCACCCAGACATCAGTGTCTAGGGTGCCTGGGCCTCCGAACACACGTTCACCCAGGACCCGTCTTCTCTATAGACGCGGCCCTGGTGAAGTCGCCCCTGCGGAGTCTACACTCTGACCCTGGGCGCTCAGAGAAGCCTAGACATCTTCTGAACCTCCTCACGCTCCAGGATTCGCAGAGGCAAAGAGGAAGATGAGCTTGCCTCTCGCCCCTCTCTCCTGCCCACGGTCAGTCTCCAGCACTTCCCCTGCAGTGGCTTCCCTGCCCCGCCACCCTCCTGCTCCCTCCCATGGTAATTTTAACTTGGCTCTGT
Organism: Sciurus carolinensis; assembly: GCF_902686445.1. Classification (NCBI taxonomy): domain Eukaryota; kingdom Metazoa; phylum Chordata; class Mammalia; order Rodentia; family Sciuridae; genus Sciurus; species Sciurus carolinensis. The sequence goes on from NC_062214.1 coordinate 13,878,931, forward strand.
TCGTTCCTATTTTTTCCACCCAATGTCTTTTTTTCTACACCTACATCCACCCCCATGAACAGCTCCGTCTGTTCATTTCTCACAAACGTGCATATATCAAAGAATCATTGTCTGGTTGGCCCATTCGATTCTTGACCCCGATGCCCCTTTCACCATGACATGTGTCTCTGGACCTTTGGAGTGGAAGGGTCAAGGTGCAGGTCCTTCCTCCACCCATCACTGTTCCCAGGGTTGGGTCACAGGGCTGGAGGCCTGTGGGTTGGAAGAGCCCAGAGCCTGTGCGGTGCTGGGTGTGCAAAGAGGACCCATGTCCCGGGTCCTCCCAAGCCTCGTCCCTTCATGCCCCCTCCCCTATACCCACAGGGCCCATCACCTACTTGGAAGCCACTTATGTTTGGGGTACCCTCCCTGGGCCTCCAGCAGCAGCACACAGAGGAGCAAGGTGAGCATCAGAGCCTGGGATGGCCTCGCTCTGAGCAGAGCCATGGTCTCAGTGCAGCCAGGATGACACAGGCAGAGCTGAGGAGGATCCACAGGCAGAGTGTGCTCAGCTCCTGGCTGTCCCTGCTGGCCCAGCCAGGAGGAGCAAGGGTGTCCTGTTTCCTCCTCTTTGCCTGCCCCTCGCCCTGTCCTGTCATTGGGAGCTGGGCTCCTGCGGGATGCAGCCTCCTCTCCCATAAGCAACCCTCTCTTCTTGCTAACGGAACTTATTTTATGAAATATGTGACTTATTTCTGTTGTCTGAATAAAATTTTTACAGAAAGAAGAAATGAAAAATAAAATTTAAAAGATTTTCATTTTCCTACTTAAAATCAACCCCTGTGTCACTGTATCACGTTTTGGTTTCTCTGTGCATTGAGCATGAACAATCCTCTTTTTTCCCTCATGTTTTTCACCAGCTGTCTCTGTTACCTATCTTTTGCCGCTCTTTAGAATCAAGGAAATATTTCCCAAAACATGATTTCCATAATTGTCCATCTTTCACTCAAAATGCAAGTACTGTCAATTTTTCATGTTTTACTAATTCATGAAATTTTACAATATGTCATATTGAACATTTTCATTCAGATATTCTTAATTTGTTTTAGTAAAAGAGGTAGAATTCCTGGATGGAAAAGTAAGCTGGTATTTCACAAATGTATATACAGGTCGAGGATCCTTAATTTGAAAATCTGAAACCTTTTGAGCATCAGCATGACATCCCAAGGAAAAATTCATAATCTGATCTTGTGATGAGTGAGTTAACATGCAGGTACACTACAAAGGTACACTACAAAGATTGAACAAAATTAAAATTACTTCAGGCTTTGAGTATAAAGTGTGTATGAAATATAAATAAATAAATTTCATGTTTAGACTTTAGTTCCATCCCCAAGATATCACAGACACACACACACAGGAGGAGAGAGAAGAAAAGAGAGAGTGCAATTTGACTTTCAAATAAACTATTTTTCTCTGCAGAGGATGCACATGCTAACTTCTTCAAATCATGGAAAATACTAGAGAATAAATGGAGCAAGAATGAACAGCAGTCTTCTAACTATTTTCTGTAAGAAACCTTGGAAACAGTTTTTGCTCTGGAACCTGTGTTGTGAATCTTGTCTTCAATATACTCAGCTTCATAACACTGGGGAAATCCCATTATGACCTTCGTCACTCCCGTCTGACAGCATGGAACCACACTGTGTTGAACTTTAGGTGTGAGTGTGAAATAGATGACATATGCACCATTATTTGCATACAGTAGGTGCTCAATGTCATCTACTTTTTTTCCCCCCCAGTATTGTTTCCCAGCCGCACATCACAGCACCAGGGACCAGAATGTTCATGCATCTCTTCACCTCCACTGGATGAGATTTATAGCACTTGGAGAGAGATCCTGGAAGAAGACCCTTTTATCTGGGAGGTAAGCTACTCTACAGATTCTGTAACTGGGGGAGGAAGCAGAACTGGAAGTCAGAATTCAAAGCCAGTCCAAACATTGACCACGAACTGGCCTTCTTCTCTTAGAGACTGCAAAATGTGAGAAAGTGGTAAGAGGTGAGGTTGGTTCTGTAAGGGGTCTTTCCTCATTCCCATGTGACTGTGAGCCAATTACGACCTCATCTTTTTTTTTTAAATTGTTTGTTCTATTTAGTTACACATGACAGCAGAATGCATTTTGATTCATTGTACACAAATGGAGTACAACTTTCCATTTCTCTGGCTGTACATGATGTAGATTCACACCATTCGTGTAATCATACATGTACATAGGTTAATGATGTCTGTCTCATTCCACCATCTTTCCTTCTCCACTCCCCTCCCCTCCCCTCACTTCCCTCTACACAATCCAAAGTTCCTCCATTCTTCCCTTACCCTCCCTGCCCCCATCCTCATTATGAATCAGCATCCATTAATCAGAGAAAACATTTGGCCTTTGGTTTTCAGGAATTGGCTTATCTCCCTTAGCCTGATATTCTCCAATTCCATCCATTTACTTGCAAATGCCATAATTTTATTCTTCTTTATGGTTGAGTAATATTCTATTGTGTATATATACCAAAGTTTCTTTATGCACTCATCTGTTGCAAGGTAGCTAGGTTGATTCCATAGCTTGGCTATTGTGAATTCAGCTGCTATAAATATTGATGTGGCTTCATCACTGTAGTATGCTGATTTTAAGTCCTTTGGGTATAGGCCAAGGAGTGGGATAGCTGGGTCAAATGGTGGTTCCATTCCAGGTTTTCTTAGGAATCTCCATACTGTTTTCCAGAGTGAGGGCACCAATTTGTAATTCTACCAGCAATGTATGAGTGTGCCTTTTTCTCCAAATCCTTGCCAACACCTATTGTTGTTTGTATTCTTGATAATAGACATTCTAATTGGAGTGAGATAAAATCTTAGAGTAGTTTTGATTTGCACTTCTCTAATTATTAGAGATGTTGAACATTTTTTCATATTTTTGTTGATCAATTGTATTTCTTCTTCTGTGAAGTGTTTGCTCAGTTTCTTAGCCTATTTATTGATTGGGTTATTTATATTTTTGGTGTTAAGTTTTTTGAGTTCTTTATAAATTCTGGAGGTAGTGTTGTATCTAAGGTGTGTATGGTAAAATTTTTCTCCCACTCTGTAGGCTCTCTCTTCACATTACCAATTGTTTCCTTTGCTGAGAAAAAGCTTTTAAGTTTGAATCCATCCTGTTTATTGATTCTTGTTTTTATTCTTGTGCTTTCAGAGTCTTGTTAAGGAAGTCTGGTCCTAAGCTGATGTGATGAAGACTTGGGCCTACTTTTTCTTCTGTTTGGTGCAGGTCTCTGGTCTAATTCCTAGATCCTTGGTTCACTTTGAGTTGAGTTTTGTGCAGGGTGAGAGACAGAGGTTTAATTTCATTTCCCTGCATATGGATTTCCAGTTTTCCCAGCACCATTTGTTGAGGATGCTATCTTTTCTCCATTGTATGTTTTTTGTACCTTTGTCTAGTATGAGGTAACTGTACTTATGTGGATTTGTCTCTGTGTCTTCTATTCTGTACCATTGGTCTATCTGCCTATTGGTGCCAATATCATGCTGTTTTTGTTACTGTTGCTCTGCAGTCGTGTTGAAGATCTGGTATTGTAATACCTCTGACTTCGTTCTTCCTATTAAGGATTGCTTTGGCTATTCTGGGACTCTTATTTTTCCAGATGAATTTCATAATTGCTTTCTCTGTTTCTATGAGTTACATCATTGGGATTTCAATTATAATTGCATTGAATCTGTATAGTGCCTTTGGTAGTATGGCCATTTTGACAATATTAATTCTGTCTATCCAGGAACATGTGAGATCTTTCCATCTTCTAAGTTTTTCTTTAATTTCTTTCTTTAGTGTTCTGTAGTTTTCATTGTAGAGGTCTTTCACCTCTTTTGTTAGATCAAGTCGCAAGTTTGGTTTTTTTTTTTTTTTTAGGCTATTGGGAATGGGGTAGTTTTCCTAGTTTCTCTTTCAGAGGATTCATCACATATGAATAGAAATGCATGAGATTTATGAGTGTTGATTTTATATCCTGCTATTTTGCCAAATTCATTTATTAGTTCTAGAAATTTTCTGGTGGAATTTTTTGGATCTTCTAAATATAGGATCATATCATCAACAAATAGCAATAGTTTGAGTTCTTCTTTTCCTAATGGTATCCCTTTAATTTCTTTGGTCTGTCTAATTGCTCTGGCTAGTGATTCAAGGATGATGTTGAATAGAAGTGGTGAAAGAGGGCATCCCTGCCTTGTTCCAGTTTTTAGAGGGAATGCTTTCAGTTTTTCTCCATTAAGAATGATGTTGGCTGTGGGCTTAGCATAGATAGCCTTTGCAATGTTGAGGTACTTTCCTACTATTCTTATTTTTTCTAGTGTTTTGAGCATGAAGGGGTGCTGTATTTTATCAAATGCTTTTTCTGCACCTATTGAAATGATCATATGATTCTTAACTGGATGCCAACCAAGAATCTTATATCCAGCAAAACTAACCTTCAGATTTGAAGATGAAATAAAAACCTTCCATGATAAACATGAAAAGAATTTACAAATAGAAAGCCTACACTAGAGAATATTCTCAGCAAAATATTCCATGAGGAGGAAATGAAAAACAACAATGTAGGTCAGCAAAGGGAGGAACTACACTAAAGGAAAAGCCAATCAAAGGAGAAACCAAGTCAAGTTGAAAACCAAAAATAAGCCAAAATGACCAGGAATACAAATCATATCTCAATAATAACCCTGAATGTTGGTGGCCTAAACTCATTAATCAAAAGACACAGACTGGCAGATTGGGTTTTAAAAAAGACCCAACAATATGCTGCCTTCAAGAGACTCATCTCATAGGAAAAGACATCCACAGACTGAAGGTGAAAGAAGGGGAAAAAACACACCACGCACATGAACTCAGTTAAAAAGCAGGGGTTTCCATCCTCACATCAGACCAAGTGCACTTCCAGCCGAAGTTAATCAGAAGGGATAAAGAAGGACATTTCATATGGCTTAAGGGAAACGTAAATCAACAAGACATAACAACTGTAAATACTTATGCCCCAAACAATGGAGCATCTATGTACATCAGACAAACTTTTCTCAATTTCAGGAACCAAATAGACCACAACCCAGTAATTCTAGGTGATTTTCACATACCTCTCTCACCACTGGACAGATTGTCCAAACAAAACTGAGCAAAGAAACTATAGAACTCAATAACATAATAATTTAGACTTAACAGACATATCTAGAATATTCCATCCACCAATGAGTGAATACACTTTTTTCTCATTAGCACATGGATTTTCTCTAAAATAGATCATATGTTATGCCACAAAGCGACTTTAGCAGATACAAAAAAAATTAGAGATACTACCTTGCATTCTATCAGATCATAATGGAATGAAATTAGAAATCAATGATAAAATAAGAAATAGAAATGACCTCATCTTTCAATCCAAATTCCTTCAGCCAGACAGCAGCTCTGCCCCCTGCCCAGCTCTTGACCTCTGCTGGCCCTCCCTCTCAGCTCCTTCCTCATCTGCCTCCTGTCCTCCACTTTCTTCATCCCAAGAACTCTGGGAGATCTTTACAAACTGTCTTTCAAATTGTTTTCTGGGTGTGATAGTTCTACTCAAAGGCACACGATCCTCACCCTTTAACTTGAGGTCAGCCATATAAGCCTCCCTGTATTCTAGGTAATGCTTAAATTCCTGTGATTAGCCTTTTTTTTTTCCTTTTGGAGACAAGACCCTTTTCAAAATGCAAATAACTGTCAGTCATTAGGACTCAGGGAAGAGTCAAGAATGGAGACCATGAGAGCAGACACCAACACACAACCTTGCAGTTAGCAGAAACATATTGACACATCATGGAATTTAAAATGTGCATGATGCACACACACATATATGGGAGATACAGTAATGGAGGGCATGGGAAGAAAGGGCTAATGGGTACACACAATAAATATCTTAGAACTCAGATAGGAAGAGGAACCAACATGTGGTAATTTAGATATGTAACATCTCCCAAAAGCCTACGTGTTAAAGACTTGATTCCCAGGCCATGGTGCTATTAGGAGTTGGTGGAACCTTCAAGAGGTGGGGCTTAGTCTTTAGGTTCTTTAGGTCACTGAGAGCATGCATGCCCTTGAAGAAGATAGTGGGACACCCTCCCCCCCGCTCTAATCATGAGGTCAGTAGTTTTGCTCTACAACAAGCCCCTGCTATATGTGCTGCCTTACCCAAAGCAGCAAGAAAGTCAACCAGTCATGGATTGAAACCTCCAAAACTTTGAGGCAAAGATAAACCTTTTCTCTCTATAAGTTGATTATCCCAAGTGTTTGTTACAGTGACAGAAAGCTGACTATACAAGGTGGTACCTATTGGCCAAGGGCTCAGGGCAAGTTTAGAGGAAGAAGTCATTGACCTTGAACTCTGTGGAGGAAATAGGCCCTTTAAGATCATCAGGATCTGAACCAGATACAGCTAAAGACAGTGATTGCTCTGCATAGGCATAATTTTCCTGCCATATAAACCAATGTCTTGGAAATACATAATTCATTTATTTTAGGTTAGGCACTCTATTTGTTCTGTTGCTGTAACAAAATACCAGAGGTTAGATAACTCTATAAAGAAAAGATGTTTGGGGATGGGGTGTGTAAATCAGTGTAAATTGCTTACCTAGCATGTACAAGGTCCTGAAACTGGAAAAAGGAAACAAAGTTTTTGTTTTGGAGGCTGAAATTCCAAGATTGGGCAGTTCCAACTGTTCAATCTCTGATGAGGGCCTCCTTGACTGCCTCTGATGAGAATTTTCTTGGCAGAGGAATGAAAAGGGAAACCACTGTGTGCAGAAGGAGCCACAAGTGTGGGGTGGCCTCATTTTATAACAACCTACTCATGAGAATTAACTCCCTTCATAAGACCAGCATTAACCCCTTCTAAGACAGTGCCCCAAGGACCTACCTACCTCCCACTTGGCCCACCTCTTAAAGTTTCTACCACTTCTTAACATTGTCATGCTGGGGAGTAAGCCTCTGGCACACGGTCCCTGGGGACAAACCACATCCAAAGCATCGTGGGCACATTTTCATCCTTATCAAAGATCCCTCCAGTTTACCCCCAGGCCTTTGTTCCCACGCCTCTGCACTCTGTGCTTTGTCTTTGTACTGGCTCATCCTCCTCAGCCCATGCTTGGAGTCCTGGCTTGTCCTTGTCGCTCCATGCACCCAAAACAACGTGGGAACAACTGCTGACATACAGACTTCTCCTGCCACTGTGTAAAATACTCCTGGAGACAGGGTTTAGAGAAGGGAGTCTACTTCTTGAGGGTCCCTGACTCTTGTCCACTTGACTCTTTTCTTTTTTTTTTTTTGGGGGGTGCTGGGGATTGAACCCAGGGCCTTGTGCTTACAAGGCAAGCACTCTATCAACTGAGCTAACTCCCCAGCCCCCACTTGACTCTTTTCTAAAGATCTCCAAGTTACATGGATGTGTGTCTGATATAATGCCCCGCCCTGATATTTGGTGAATGAATCTCTCTGCCCCTCAACCAACAAGCCTGTGCCAAGATCTTGCTGCTAGATTTGTTCATTTCATTTCCTTCATTTGCTAGGTGGTCACTGAGCTCTTCCAAAATCCTTCCCATTCCATCTCTTCTTCTTTTTTTTTTTTTTTTTTTTTTTTTTGCAGTGCTGGGGATTGAACCCAGGGCCTTACCAGCTGAGCTATATCCCCAGCCCCCATCTCTTTTTATTTACATAAGATCTGGAGGGCATTTGGTGGGAGATGGAAATATGCTATGTTTTTATTGGCAAAAGGAGAATCAGTGCTGAGCAGGATGGGATGTTAAAGATAGATTCTGTCCTCAACCCCCTGTCTGTGGGTGAACTTAGATGTATCTGATAGAGTCTGGGGTCATGTGACTTAGGTAGTCCGTGGGTAGCCAGAGTTATAACCTGGGTACACAACGTTCTTCCCGGCTTACAGGAGACACTGCTTATATCAAAAAAAATATAGAACTTCTGGATGGGTGAGTATAAAAAAAAAGGTCTGAGTACAGCCAACATTAATTTTGGGGTAGAACCAAAGATCTGCCGCTAAAATCACTATTAGGTTGTAAGCCCTTAAACTTTGTTCTCCTGGTCTTGTGGCCTCTGCTTCAGCTTTCAGTCGCCCTGTCCCAGTAACAAGAGGTAAGACACGAGAGCTCTGAGCCAGTCCACAGTCACCTCCAGAGGTAGGTGGGGCACAGGTCTTGAGGCTTGAGTTTTTATTTGTGGTGTGCTTGGATGTGTTCCCTGCCCAGGGGGTGGCAATGCTGTTCCTATGAGCAACATTCCTGTGATCCCTAGGTTACCTTATTCTTTGTTCAAATAAGGAAATTGAAAGGGAGGTGATGTGACCTGTCTGAAGTCCCCAAAAGTAAAAGGGACAGAGACAAAACAAGATACCAGCATTCCTGACTCTAAATCCAGCACTTTCTCTTAACAGCATCTGGGATCCCACATTTTGGGGGGCAGCAGTAGCTCTTGTGTCATCCTGATGCCTGTAGATCTTTTAATTATCTTACAATTTATGTCAGATGACCAAAGAATTCACCCGGGGCTCTGTGAGAAGTGCCCAGCCTGGGCAGGATCTAAAAGTGCCCTAGCATGATGACGTTTCTCTTCTCTGAGATAAATCAGTATACTTAAAATGTGCAAAGAAAGAGATTGGGCGTCTCCAGGATCTTGAACACTTCTTGGAGGCCAAGATGTCAGACCAAGAATGTGGCCTTGTAAATGAACAGATCCAGAAGTTCTGGAAAACTTGAGTCTAGGATGATATTTTTGAATACAAAGAAACAATCTCATAGAACCAGTTGCTTTTGGTTTATTGTGTTCCTGTCTCTATGTTCCAGTCTTCCTCCTTCTTTTTGCAAAAGGCAGGTGCCAGGAATTCAGAAGCCCACTGCAATGCATGCCCACCCTCGCCCAGTTACCCGTACCTACCCCCCACCTGGAAGCGGGAAACACGGTCTGGACACTGCATCCCTGTCTTGCACTGTGCAGTGTCTTCACAGGATCAGAAAACTCAGAGCCTCAGGTTCAAAAGCTGGGCAAACTTCCCTTGCTAGTTGACTTCCCCGTGCAAAGAATGTGAGTGATTTGCAGGACTTCCATACTTAAAAGAGAGTTCTCTGATGGCCTGAAGTTCTCTTAGGTGGCCTTCACCAACTAAGCACCCAATGGTAAATGGAGTCTCAACTTCTCAACTTGGCAATGTTCTATCATCCAGCCACACGGAGGGAAGCTGACGGGGACATGGTTTGAACAGAGAAAGTCCGAGAGCAGATGCAAGTGTCTAGGAGTGGAAACCCCCAAACATCTGATTGTTTACAATTTCTTCTTTTCTTTCTCCCCCTAATCTCCTGTCTTTCCTCCAATCTCCTATAACCAGTTTTCCTAAGAGTCAATGCATCTAATGATTCATGTACCTAAAACATGCATTTTTCCAACTTCCAAATTTCACATATGACAAGAGGAGAAGGAGTTAACACAGTTCCTTTCAAATGATTTCTGCAGTTACACCTGCTTTTCAGCAGAGTAGACTGGGTGGGTTCATCTAGAGATGCACGACTCAGCAGAACTTTTGCTAAGATGTTCTGCCTGAGCTGTCCTGAAGTAATGGCCCCTGGCTACCAGTGGCTACTGAGTGCCTGAAATGGCCAGTGATCAGAATTTTAACTTGATTTAATGAATTTAAATCGTCATGCATACAGGGTCTATCATATTAGACAGTCTAGAAGAGTCTCCTCTGTGTGGGTTGAAAACTTCTGAACAAGTATAAAGACTTTCAGAGAAGAGAGACAGTCACCACCTTGTTACTGTGTAATTCCAAAGTCAGAATTTTACCCTTTCCTGGGTCTCCTTGATATTCCTTCCTATTTGGTGTCAGGAAGATAAAGCAGCAGACAGAGGGGGAAGGGGGCAGCTGGGAGGGGGCAGGGAGCTTCGAGTGTCTCCTCTTCCCTTGCTCTAGCTCCCTCAGCTGCCACTTGTCAGTGGGCCCCGGGAATTAGGTGGCTGGCTCAGGTCCCAGAGCTGAGAGGTGGTGGGTTAGGATTCTAGCTCAAGCCTCTCTGACTCTGGTGCCCACATTCTTTCTTCTGTAAAATGCCAAGCAGCCAACAAATGACCTCCATATTGCCTGGGGAGTACAGGGTGCCAGGAACCGAGCAGCTCATGCCCAGTTGGTAGAAATGCAGCTCAACTCCTGATAAGAAATTCATGGCAGTAATTTTGAGGCTACAGAGGCCAGAAAAGTTTCTCCATCAACTCATGCTATAACGGTCATATCAGATGTGCCAAACTTTAGCTATGAGGAGGTTTGTCTGGATATTTTTATGTCAAGAGGAAAGGAGCTATTCAGGCCTTAAGGACCTGAGGCACGATCACAACTGGATTGGTGGCATGACTTCGACCATGCCATCACATCTTTTTCTCCCCCCTCGGTGTCCTTTATTCAGAGTGGTTCGTTGTTTCCTTGTTTCTTCAGGAAAACAGATAAGACTCACAGATTCCTGACTCTTTGATCACAGAATAGTTTCTCGATTTAGAAATCAGGCTGCGCAGGCTCAGGCCCGTGCAGTCGACAGCTCCACAGGCTGTGGAGCCGCGGAGGTGGCTGACATCCCTTGCTGTGCTCTTACTCCAGGGCTCCGTGTTTCTGTTTCTCCTCCCCAAACTGAAAAAGTTCCTGTCTCCCAGGACGGGGAGGGGGAAGGACCAACAAGCAGAGTGGGAAGGTGGTTACACAGCACATGCTGTCGGAAGCTGGTCTGTGCTCCGCTCCTGGCTCTTCCCAGGAGATTTCGCAAGTTCCCTGGAGACATAAAATGTCACCTGGCCAATTATAACTTGGACACCTCCCAAACTGCAGCCCCCTTATCTGCTACTACAGGTCACGTTAGCCAGAACCCCACACTTTAGAGTCATGACCCTCACACAGATCTCCTGGGTCCCCAGTCACTTCTGGGGACACGCAGTGAACTCTCAGAAGGGCATTCGCAAAGCCTTCTCTCCCCACTTGGAATTAGAAAGCAGCATCTCTATTTCTCTGAACAGAGCATTTTACCACCAAAATATCCTTCAAGATCCTCTTTACGATTCTTTCAGCTCTGTATCACCTACGTGGGTGTTTTATGAGCCCCTAACCCGTTGTTGGCAACAACTTTTCTCAAGTTCTCTGAATAAACAATTTTATTGACTTTGGAGTCAATCTACAACCTTTTTTTTATTTTTAAAAAAAGAAATCTGGAAAATAAACTTAAAAGTAAAAACACTATTTTACTAGTACGGTTAGATTAAAAGTGTTCAGGGCTAAGAATACTGTCTAATATTTAATGAGCACTTACTATGCACTGTATTAGTTTGCCAGGACTGCTATAGGAAAATATTACAACTGGGCAGCTTAAACAAAATAAATCTATTTTCTAACAATTCTGGAAGCCAAGAGGTCCAAGATCAAGGTGTCAGCTGGATTGGTTCCTTGTGAGTGCTTTGATAGAGACCCTTCCACACCGCTTGTCTGATCTAGGACCTTTGGTCTTAGTGTCTTCACTAAAGTTTCCACTATCTCATCCCATTACCTACGTTTTCAAATTAAATACCAGGACACAGAATGTGTTCGATTTCATAAAAAACGACTATGACATTAAAGTACACATATGTACTGGTTCTCTCCAGGTGGTGGAATACTCATTCAGTTCCTCTTTGCATTTTATATTTTACAAATTATATAATCTGAAGATTGGTCATTTTTAAATCATAAAACAATGCATTTTTTGAAAGAAATAAGCTTGCATAGGAAAGGGATGGAATGGGCGATGGAAGAAGCTTGGGGAAGGCCAAGTGTAGCTTGGAGTTGATATGTTCTTGGTACCAGGGGATGGAAGGGAGGAGAAAGGATAAGAGTACACTAATATGCACTTCCGCTCTCTCTCCCGCCCTGTGCTCCTCAAGCCCTTTCCACCACTAGCAGCATTTGGAAAAGACCCATCTTCTGCCAGAAGTTAACCCACACGCATGTAGAGACAACCATGAAGCTCTGGGTTCTCCTCCTCATCTGGGGGGCTGCGATGCTTCTGCCTGTGCTGGGAAGCTTCAGGGACAAAGGTGGTATCAGCGTGGGTGTGGGAAGGGAGGCGGGTGCTCGGTCCAGTTCGGGATGTTTATCACAGTCAAGGCCCACATTCCCAGGATCAGCCTTTAAAGGATCAGCGCCCTCTTTAAGCAGAGACTTCCAAGCAAGATGAAGTCGGAAGTTCCCAATCTGGTGTCCCTTCGAGCTCCCTCCCCCATCCCTGGAAGCAATATTGAATGTATGGAGAGGGAGCATAACTTTTGTCTACATTCCTTGAACCAGTAGGAAATGATATTTTCCAATGTCAGACCAGCATGAATAGAGGACACAGCAACATGTCTTTTCAAATCTCTGTGCCCTAGCAGGATGAGCCTTTGATGAACACCAAAACGATAATATTTAACACATATATTTAGTTTGAGGGGAAGAACATTTTAGAACGTGAAAAAAGTGGAAAAGACAAATAGGGAGACTTTAATGGGTCATGTGGTCATAGGATTAAAAAGTGGGGATAACAAGGGACTGAGCAGGAAGGTGGTGGTCAGTGGAAGGCGAGGAATTTGGGAAGAGGGCAAGTGCTTTGGTGGTATCAACAGGGAACAAGTAGAAAGGGAGAAAAGTAGGTTCCTATTCTCCCTTAGCTCGGCTTTCGCATCCTGGTGGTTAGGTATGGAGATCGGAGCGGAGGAGGTTGTCGACCTCGAACTCTAAGGTGATGTGAGGATAAGTTTGGTGGCGTGGTGTCATGCACAGTGGGGGTATCCCAGGCCCTATCTTTAGGACTCAGAGTCCTGCAGTCCTGTGGTGGTGGAAGGAGGGAGCACGTGGCACACAGGGGTGGTCTTTTGGGAAGAGATGCTGGTTAGAATTTGAGGCAGGAGTTTTCTTGGAAGTCAGAGAACTACTTCGTTTTTGACTTTGAAGCCCTCGTTCCAGAAGGGGTGGTTCAACTTGGAAAGGGCCTCCTCAAGTGGCAAGTGGACAGATCCCGCCAACTTCTACCATCTCCGTTCCAGCTGAAGAAAAAGAAACTGAACAGTGCTGGGTGCAGCCGCCATCCAAGTATTGTGAGGAAAGGTGCAAGAGAGACCAGAGCTGTTCAAGTCCAAATCACACATGCTGCTGGACATACTGCGGAAACATCTGCCTGGACAATGAGTAAGTGGTTGGGGTGGGAGGGCTAGGAGCTGGGCGCGCCGATGCCTGCTCTGCACTCACAATCAGAAGCTGCGACCCCGATCAGAAGACTATGTCACCCAAATTCCAGTCAAAGACACAGGCAGTCTAAGGCAATGGCCTTCTGCCACTGCAAAATAACCAAGTCAGCAACTCTTTCCTCTACTCTCATTTCATATTTTTGCTTCCTTCAAAACATCGCGCTGTATATCCCTCCTTTGTCCAAGGACCCAATTGCTGACCCCTTTCTCTCACCCGGACCCAAGGAGACCTGATCTCCAGCTGTTTGCAAAGTCAGCACATCTCTCAGAAAAAAAAAAAAACTGATTGAAAGTTAGGAACCCCTGATGTAATGGAGGAATTTCTGTTCTCATCTGGAATGGAGGCTGCTAGTAAGTTTGGAAATAGATTTCTTCAGGGCTTCTGACTTCTAACCACCTAACTTCTCTCTTGCAGAGAACCCATGAAAACAATGCTAACCCCCTAGGTTCTATCTGGCCCTCCCTAGCAAGGACTGCAGGATGACTGTGCGGTCTAGGAAGCCTGCTGCCTGCTTCCCTGTTGGGACACTTGCTTGCTCTGGCTGAGGATCTTGCTGGAATCTCCTTGATCTCTACATCTTGTGAAGGTTCAGTTTTTTCCCCCCAAATAAACTAATATGTCATACATAAACCTGAGAGCTTGTATTCCTTTCCTACAATTTAATTTCCCATGTTACAACCCCCAACAGTCCCAATGGGGGTTCCCATTGCATTCTGGGTACCGGTACCCAATTCTGCCTTCTTCATTAGACATATGTATTAGCCAGCGTGGCTGATTGCTGTAGCAAAACTACAAAGATTTATAAAAAAAAAAAATTGAGCTCATTTTCACTCACAATTCATGTCACCAAAAGTGGTCAATAGGCAGTCATAATTCAAGGACCTAAATTCTTCTACTTGTAGCTTTGTCATCTCCCAAGGCCTCCTCTGCTGGCTCCTTTACATCTAGCCAGAAGATGGGAGAAGAAAAGTAGCACAGAGGCCCATATAGAAGATGTTTAAGAACTGGGTCTGAAAGTAGAGTTCATAATTGTTATTCACACTCCATTGGCCATTGTGTAATCACATGGTCTCACCTATTTGCAAAGGAGACTGGGAAATGTAGTCCAGCTTGTGTTCTCAAGGAAAAAAAAAAAGGAATTTGCTGAACACATGGCAGTCTGTGATCTGAGTACTCATGCAAAGCTAAAGTGCTCAACCAAGACCCAAGACCCTGGCCTCCACATCACTCTATCCAATGGAATAAACACCTTCCCTTGTAAGAAGTGGGTATGTTCTCATAATAGAAAGCATCCTGCCTTCCAGGTGGTTACCCTGATCTTCTAGAATAGACTTCTCCTTCTGCCATCTTAGTCTCCTTGTATGCCTGTCAGTTCAGTTCTGTCTGCCTGGTAGTTTTACCTGGGTAATAGTATTCATATCCTGAGAATTTCCTGGGTTTTGTCTAGAAAACCATTTTAAAGATGTAACTTCCTTTGGATGAGGAATTTGTAGCATACCTATTACGTATCCAGTCTCATGCCTCCCCCTGGGGCAGAGGACAAGACAGCCTCACTTAGATGGATGAATCGGCACGTTGCATTGGTCAACTTCATAGCCCAACCAAATGTTTGGGGATATGATACATCAAAGACCAAGTCTAGGCAAGGGCTAGGGCCCAACAGAATACTAGTTAGTGCCTTATGGCTCAGAGGAACTAAAAGGATGGATGGTTCAGGGACCAAGGGGTTCGTATAAACACCCTTCGGGAATGGGGCTTTGCCTTAACCTTGAGGATAGGGAGGACTTGCAGTTCTTCAGAATGAAGATGGTTATTCCTTTCCAACAAAAAAAACTATAGAGGAAAAAAAAAAAAAAGGTTAGATACCCCAAAGGAAGTAGTAGGTAAGGAAAGTGTTGTCCTCTTGGTGGTCCTACTTCAATACCATATCCCTTTCACCCCTTCATCTGCTCACCCACTGAGCCACATCCCCAGTCCTAGTTTGTATTTTATTTAGAGACAGGGCCTCACTGAATTGCTTGGCGCCTCACTTTTGTAGGCCAGCTTTGAACTCACAATCCTCCTGCTTCGGCCTCCCGAGCCACCGGGAAGAAAGGTGTGCGCCACCATGCCCAGCAGCACTGCCCTTTGCCAGCCACACAGGCACAAACACAAAGGTCTGGACTGTATGGACTGGAAGCCCACTAAGCTTTCTGCTGTGTTCTGAGATGGGGCCAACTGGGATTCCAAAGAACGAAGCACTAAATCCCAGGGTGATCAGCCCAATGCATTTATTAGGGGAAATTATTTATTGACTACTGAAGCGTATCTTCCAGGAACAAAGGGTGTTCTGCCTCCACATGCCTGCAGGGAGGAGGCCAGGGCTTGGAGTTTGTGAGGTTTAAGGAATTGGGCACAGAGCCAGAGCCAGCTTCTTTCAATGTTTTGGACGATGATAGAGTTACCTCTATCAGTGCTGGGGACAATCTAAAGCTGGCTGAGTCACAGAGTGGTCAAGGCTCTGTGCGATTTTTTTCTTCAAGACAGGAAGAAAGTGGAGGCTGCTGGGGTCACCACAGCCTGTCAAATGCTACAACATGGATGAACCTCGATGGCATTACGCTAAGTGAAATAAGTCAATAACAAAAAACAAATGCTGTGTCATTCACCGGACGAGGCTTTTAAAATGATCAAACTCAGAAACAGTACGGAGAATGTGGATGTCAGGGACTATTGGAAAGATAAATGGAGAGTTGGTGAATGAGTATAGAGTTTCAGTCATGCAAGACGTGATGTTTCCGGAGATCCATTCTGGAACAATGTCCATGCACCAATGGATGTATGGTAGAATGCACTTTAAAATCGTCAAGGGTGAATTTATCTTATGTGTTTTTTCCACATTAAAAAATTGGTCATTCTTTTAAGAAAAAGAAGTTAACGTAAGAAAGTTCAAACCATAGCAAAACTAGAAGGCAAAGGAACAGATCACTCCTTAAAACTCTGAAGGGAGTCTTATAATAAAGACTCTCTAATGATAAAAAATGGTGTCGTGGTATAGTATATTGAAAATATCAATCAAGTTATTATTTTTATGCTTCTGTAATTCCTTTTTTTCCACCAGGCCCTGCCACCATTGAAATTAGGACATGAAGCTGAAGTTTATTTCCCTGGGGAAGAGAGATCACAAAATAAACAAATATGGACAGAACCATTTGTGTTTGTGTATTTCAGGACCAAAATAATTTTGAAAGTTATTCCTGGTATTTGAAAGAAAGAAGTTGTTTTTCTGTGACTTGTCTTGCGTTTGCAACTACAAAGATTTGGCTTTGACTGTCAGAGTTCACACATGAGGTGAGGAATAAAGTCAAATAATGTACGAACGGTCTTTGCCCATTGCAAAAGGCATAAGCATCTAATCAACCGGTGGGAAGGAGAACGCTAGAGGAGTGGAGAGGAGAGAGGCAGAAATATCCAGGTGGTCTTGGAAAGTCCAAACTGGGAGCCAGGACTCTGGTTAAACAAGGCATTGACAGATGAATGTGTGGGTTTTTTTTTTTTTTTTTTTCCTTCCTATTACTGTTGTAACAGATCACCACAAATTTAGTAGTCTAAGCAGCAAGTGATTACCTTAAAGGTCTATAGGTCGGAAGCCTGGCATGGGTCTCTTATGCATTTCCTCCCTGTATAGGAGGATTCACTTCTTTGCCATTGAGATTGTTGGCCAAATCCAGTTCCTCAAAGCTGTAGGACTAAGAGTCTTGTTTCCTAACTGACCATTAGCTGAGGGCCGTTCTCAACCTCTGGAAGGTATCTACATTCCTGGGTCTCCCTTCCTCCGTTGAGAGCCAGGAACAGCAAGTTGAGTCTTTCCCACACTTCAATCTCTCCTTCTGTCTCATCTCTCTGACCCACTGAAGCAGAGAAAGCTCTCTGCTCTGAGGAGTCCTGATTTCCTTGGGTTCACTTTAGTAGTCAATAGGAGCCCCAGGGTAAGCCTTGCATGTCCACAGTCCTGCTTCTGGGAAGCAATCAAACTGGAAGAAGCAATTAGGGAGATGGGGCACCCCTAGAAAGGGGTTAATGAAACAGCTGTGTTTTCCTGTTGCTGAACATAAAAGCAAGAACCAAGGGGCTGGGGAGATAGCTCAGTTGGTAGAGTGCTTGCCTCACAAGCACAAGGCCCTGGGTTCAATCCCCAGCACCGCAAAAAAAAAAAAAAAAAAAAAAAAAAAAAAAAAGGAACCAAGAACAAGGAGGGAATAAAGCTGCCTTCTGTGAAAAGTTGCTCAAAATGAGGAGCCCTAGAGCAGAGTGGCAGATTCAGGGGGAGTCCAAGATTTTCTAAAGGCCTCTTCACCTGGGAGGCCTGAGGTCTTTCCTGCAAGCAATGGTAGAAAAGTTTAAACACAGGACTGCAAGAAGCCTTCAGTCACCTGAATGTAGATAGTAATACGCTTCTCATTCTGTGGCTTTGATTATCAGCCACCTCCCCCCAGGCTCCCCAAAAGATGAAGTGAATCAGTGAAGTTTCTGGAGATCTGTATGATCAGGGGTCACTTAAAGTAAATGAATTACTATCCCTACTGAGGTCCCAAATATTAAGCCAACGTTTTGGATGTCCTTTCTGGATGTGGAAAACTTATGAGCTATTAGGTAAGTTAAAAGAAAGCGACTTTGAATTTCTTCTTTCCAGTAATAAATTAGTCTTTAAGAATATAAAATTAGGGCTGGGGATCTAGCTCAGTTGGTAGAGTGCTTGCCTCGCAAGCATGAGGCCCTGGGTTCAATCCCCAGCACCGCAAAAAAAAAAAAAAAAAAAAAAAAAAAAAAAAATATATATATATATATATATATAATTTGAGATGTATATGCTAACCCTTATTAAAAGTTTGGAAATGAACCAGAATGTGTGAACATTACTTGAAAGAAATTGAGTGAAATAAAATCAATATACATGCAAAAATTATGTTAAGTATGATCAAAATATGAAATGTGTTGCTATCATTTAGAAACTGATTATTGCAAGGGACAAAAAATGTTGGGGCAATCCAGATACAGAAAAAAATTGCTCCAATTGAAATTGTGATGAATTTTAAAGTTTCCGATTATTTTAAATTTTAATTGACTTTTACTTCTTTCTTAAATAGCTTTTAAAGATACTGTAAGATACTTTTATAATAAATATTTATAATTTTAAATATTTGGTGGAGGAACTTTAATACTGAAGCTATCATAAAAATAGCAACACTGATATCCATGGAAATAGAAAGAAAATCAAGAATGTGGACCAAATCTCTTAAGAGAGTGTCGTCTCATTTCATTATGTCGGTTTATCTATTTTCCCTTGCATTATTTTGTATAAGATATTAACTGTCATATGATTTTGTATTATCTAGTTTCCCTATGGTGATATTAAAATATCTTCAGTCTTAAAATAAATGAAACTACACTTATTTAAAAATGAAAAGGGAATCTATAGAATGTAAGTTCGATGTCAAGATAGTCTACTTAAAAGTAAAGAAATGTAAATTCTAACAATTAATTATAATTATTATGCAAGATAATTAATGGAGAAAAAATAGTCTTTACAACTGGGTAGCCACAAGTAAAAAGAGTGAATTTGGACTCATGCCTCACACCATATTAAAAAATTAACTCAAAATGCATTAAGGAAATTCTTAATGCAAAAAACTAACCTAAACGTGAGAACTAAAACTATAACACTCTTAGAAGAAATCAGGGTCTAAATTTTTATGACCTTGGATTAGGTAATTGTTCTTTAGATATGGCACCCAAAGTACAAGGAGCTGAAGAAGAAATTTTTAATTCCTCAAAATCCAAAATCTTCATGTCAAAGAACCTTATCAAGAAAATAAAAAGACAACCCATATTTTCAAAACACATATCTGATAAGGGCCTAGTATTCAGAATACATAAAGAACTCAAAAATAAAAGAAACAATCCAATTTCAAACTAGGCGAAGGAGCTGGAGGTGGAGCTCAATGGTAGAGTACTTGCATAGCATGTACGAGGCCTTGGATTTGATCTTCAATTCTGCAAACAAACAACCCCAAATCAGAAATTTAAAAAGTTCCCCCAAATAGGCAAAGTATTTGAATAGACATTTTGCCAATGAAGATATATGAAGGACAATAAACACAGGAAAAGAGGCTCAAGACCATTAGTCATTAAGGAAATGCAAATAAAAATTACATACCAATACCACCACATATACATAGAATGGTGTAAGTTTTTTAAAAACTGCGAACAATAACAAGAGTTGGTGAGATGTGGAGAAATTGGAACCTCGCACATCGTTAGTAGGATCAGAGAATGGTGCAGCAATTAAGGGAAACCCACAAAGGAAAGCCTCAAAAAACTAAACACAGAATTGCTATGTGAATTCCACTCCTGGCCATATACCAAAAAGAATTAAAAACATCTTCCATATAAAAATATACATTTGTAGTAGCCCCCAAATGGAAAACCCACCAAATGGATTTAAATGTGGCATATCTATAAAAATGGAATAGTAAGTCATCAAAAGGAATGTAGTACTGATAGGCAGTACAATCAGAAGGAAACTGGGACACACTGTGCTAAGGAAAAGATACCAGACAGTAAAGGCCACATATTCTACGAAGTGTCCAGAATAAGCAAGTTCATTCAGATAGAAAGTAGATTAGTAATTGCCAGGGGCTGGGTCGGGGGAGAGAAGGAAAGGGAGCGACTGCTAGTGAGTGTTTCTTTTACAGGTAATAAAAATGTTCTGGAATAGATCATGGTGGAGACTGCACAACCTCATGGATATATTTTAAACCATTGAACCATATCCTTTAAAATGGTGAATTTCATGGGATGCAAATGGTAACACTAAAAAGAAAAGAGAAACAATTGGAGGAAGACTTGGTTCTGTCTCTTGACTCAAAATGGCAGGCGAGATTGATGCAACAGTGCAATCATCACGGACTCCTCTGCCTCTGAAGATGGAAGAGAACAGAAATGGCCACGAACAGTTCAGCAATCACAACAATGAGGAGTGTGAGTTCAGCCAGTAACACTGGGACCAATAAGAAGTGGAAATAAAAGAGGAAGAAATGGAAATAAAAGAGGAAGAAAGCCTAAGATATGCCTGTGAGGATTAATTCTTGCCTACTGAAGATCCAGAAGGCACAAGAAGCCATGGAGCTGTACCCAGTAGGTCAGAGAAGTGGCAAAGCCATTGAGAAGGTTGGCATGCATAGTAAACAACTCTGGGACAGTCAGACAGTAGTCAAGTGTAGAGAAGTGGTGAATACTTACACTCCTGGGAAGCCGATGGTGACACCAGCTACCCATAGCCCTGCATCATGCCTCAGGGAGGAACCAAGGAGGAACCAGCTGAGCCCTGAGGAGCCAGAGCACACTGAAAGAACTATACACTTTCCTGCCCAAGAGTTATGTGCAACAGGATAACAGCATGTTCTGATAGATTATCAGAATTTCTTTTATAGATCTCCTGGTTCCCTATCTGCCCCAGAGCACTGTGGGGTTCAGGTTTTCTCAAGGAATAAACCCGCTGGGTTCTTCTGCACCATCGCAGCAACAATTATTTCCATGATGTAGGGAAGAAAATGGTGTAGACCATCTTCCTGTGTGTAAAATTAGACGGCTATTCTAGGAGCTGGCTCCACTCTCAAAATGTGAATAATTATGTAGGGTCATCAGCTTGGGGTGGCTAATCCCTAAGAAAAGAACTTTTAAAACATAGAAAAGTAAACTACAAGACAATCAAAATGGCATACTAGAAAAAAATTAAGGCAGGAATGGAGAATTGAGAAATAAAGTAGATGTAAGGCAATTAGAAAACAAACAGCAAAGGGCAGAAACCCTGCTTCATTACTATTTACTTTAAATTTAAATGAGTTTAAATTGCCATTGAAAGAGTGATTCAGCAAGACGTTTCAATAAGGAGCCCTGAATTTTCTTCCTCCCACAGAATATCAATTCAAAGGCAAAAAATGGACAACATCCATTTGCGAGAGATACAGGGACAGTCGAAAGGCTCCTGCATCCCAGGCAAGCATGAAACCAACACATCAGAGCTGGAAGGACATTTCATGGCACTGTCTTGCCATAATTTCTTCCAGGGCTCAGTGTGGCACAGACTGGGAAAACTGCCAGCCCCCAACTTCTCCCTGAAGACTGAAAAACTTTGCCAAGATTCAGACTTTTCCTGAGGGGGTGCTGGAGGGACTGGTTTGTGTCACTTATCTTGGAGTACTGCCAGGACCTCACATACCCTAATTTCTGGGGCTGCTGAGGAAAAGTAAATCCATGCAGCGTATTGCACATTCGGAGGACCTGCAGTAACAGGGGATCGACACCAGAGGGAGCAGGAGATTAGGAACGCCGGGAAAAAGAAAATTGCAGATCCCTCCAGGTGTCTACAAACTCAAATCCAGAGAAGACACATCCTTGGAAAAAGTTTGAGAAGCTCCCCAGAATCTCAAGAGTTCAATTTTCAAACTGTAGAAAATCAAAAATAAAAATCCTGAAAGAAAGCACAGGAAAAAAATCTTACTTATACAAGAGCAAAGGTAAGAAGTACATCTGACTACTCAGTAACCATGAAAGCAAGGAGAGAATGGAGTGAAGTGTGGAGAGAAAAAATCCAATAAAACCGTGCACCCTGACAAATTTTCCTTCAAAAGTGAAGAAGAAATACTTTCTCAAGCAAAAAGTTGAGGGAATTGGTTGCCAGTAGTCCAGTCTTTAATAAATATTAAAAGGAATTCTTTAGAGAGAAGGAAAATGATACAGATCAGTAAACTGGATCTGCATAACAAAGGAGAAGCTTCAAAGAATGCACGAGAAGAGAAGGTTAAACAAAAAAATTTTTGTTTTTTCACCAAAAAAATTTTATTGATTCTTTTTAGTTATACATGGGAGTAGAATTCATTTTGATAAAATTATACACACATGGAATATATCTTATTCTTATTAGGACCCTGTTCTTGTGAGTGTACACAATGGAGGAATTCACTTAGGTATTTTCATATGTGTACATAGGAGAATCATGTTAGGTTTATTCTATTGTCTTTCCTATTCCTATTCCTTCTCCCTTCCTTTCATTTCCCTTTGTCTAATCTACTGAACCTCTCTTCTTCCCCTCCCCACACCTTTTATTGTGGTTTAGCTTCCACATATCAGAGAGAACACTTGACCTTTGGTTTTTCGGGGCTGGCTTATTTCACTTAGCGTGATAGTATCCAGATCCACCCATTTTCTGGCAAATGTCATAAAGTTATTCTTTATGGATAATGTTCCATCATGTATGTATACCATAATTTCTTTGTCCATTTATCTGTTCAAGGGCACCTAGGTTGACTCTATAGCTCAGCAATTGTGAACTGTGCTGCTATAAACATTGATATGGCTGCATCCCTGTAGTATGATCATTTAAAATCCTTTGGCTATATGCTGAGGATTGGGATAACTGGGTCAAATGGTGATTCCAATCTGAGGAATCTCCATACTGCTTCCCAGAGTGGTGGTACCAATTTGCAGTTCCACCAACACTTATCGTTACTTTTATTCTTGATAGTTGCCATTCTGATTGGAGTAAGATGAAAGCACTAGAAAAGATAAAACTATGGGGACAGTAAAAATATCAGTGGTTTCCAGGGATTAGGGATAAAGAGAGATGAATATGTTGGACATCACTGATGTCCAAACTTGAGGCCTTGTGCTCAAACCAAGATGGGGGCAGGTTGGCAGCATCTAAGATACAAGCCATCCAGTGATGCTGGGCATCAGCAGAAGAGTTAAGGAGCTGATCACTGGCTTGGGTCTTGCTGCTGAGCTTTAGGTCAAGCAAAGGCAAGATGTCTCAATGGAGAAAAAATGGGAACTATTTGAAGGACTTTGAGAAGTTCTTCCTAACCAAGGACAATGCTCCATTATCCAAATGCTCCACAATTAAAACCTCATTTATTAGGGTTAAACATTATTAGCTAGTGAATTGTCTCTATCATTTCAGCCTGAACAAATTCCCTACCTAAAACTACACCAAGGATATGGCAGAGATTTCTAGAAGTTATCATCACCAAAGCACTATTCTTCTTCATGAGCCAAAGATGAACTACATTTCCCAGCTTCCCTTGCAGTTAGGTATAGTCATGTGACCAGGTTCTGATCAATGGGATGTGAGTAGCAGTGATGTGAGCCACTTGAAGATATGGTTCACAAAGTTTCCCATGCAAGATCCTGGCTCTTTCCCTATTCATTAGCTTATTGAAGAAGACTCTCGAGACCTTGAGGAGAGTCAAGCCACAGGAGGAACTTGATCCTTAGAATGACTCCATTGAAAGGTGCTTATAAGTTTGCATCTGACTGACATAAATGAGAAGCAAACTTTTGCAGAGGGGTGAGGCCATTGGAACTTTGCTTACTATGGCATTTAATACATGAGGTAAGTAACAACTGAAAAATGGAATAAAAGGGAAAAAAGTGGAGGGGAGAGGGGAGAAATGTCCAAAAATAAGTGACTTCACACATTTGTGACTTTCCAATTTAGGAGAAATTTTTTGCCTGTGCCCTAATCCTCCTGCCTTATATTTCTCTAACATCTGTCTGTTTGTTCCAATCTTCCCTTAAGACACCTGAAATCAGTCAGCTATTTACTGAAACATTTGTCTAAAATTTCTATTTTTCCAATTTATCACCTTTTCCATAAGCTAAAGAAGAATATATTTGATCATTCTTGAGAACTTGTATGTTTTTAAATTTTTACCTAAGAATTTGACCATTTTAAGGATTTTTAGACAATACATTTATGGAAACTTTAGCCTTAATTATGAGACTTTGATCAGAAAATGATAATATTATATAAAATCAATTTTTGACGTAGATTTAATCACTTTTATATGATTATACAACAAAAAACTCAGCATTTCCCTTGTCTTTCACCTCTCCTAATATCCTTAATGTTTTTACTGGAAGATCTCAAGGTAGGCAAGAAATAGAGAAGGGAAGGTATTGAATGTGAGAAATCAGAAAATTTAGAATGGAACTGAGTGTCCACCTTCCCTTGCCCCTCCTCCTCTTGTCTGTCCATTAGGTGTCTCTTCACTCAACATCAGTGCTTCTCCCCTGGGGCGATAGTATCCCTAAGGTGATTTTGGCAATTCTGGAAGACATATTTGTCTTTTGCACTAGAGGGGTGCTACTGAAATCTAGTGAACAGAAGCCAGGAGTGCTGCTAAGCATCCTATAACTCACAGTACAAGCCTCCACAGCAAACAGTTATCCGACAGAAAAAGTCATAGTGCCAAAGTTGAAAAACCCTACCTTATACGCCAGAACCAAACCAAATCAAATCTCATAGTTTAAAAAGTTAGGCATAAAATAGTAACAAAATATGTAGGGAATAAAATTAAATACATATAAACCTCTGGAGGAAAAAGAACTTTCTATAATTAAAATTAACAAATAAACACTTACTCTGTAGTAGATATTATATCCAGCATTTTAGATGCATAAGCTCCTCTACCTCGAAATATGTCCATAAAGTAGCTTGATCATAACCATTTACCATTTTATTATTTTTTTAACTTTCAGAAAAGGTCCCTTGAAACATTTGGGTGGTAGTTGCCAGAACAATGTCCCCTAATCCTAGTTTTTAGTGTATATTTCCCACAAATAAGGGCATTCTTTTTTATTATCACTATTCGACTATAAGAAAGTTTATATTAAAATCTTATATCCCACTCAAGATTTGCTAGTTGCACAGTAATGGCAATTAAATATAAGGAAAGGATCAATCCAGAATCATGTATTACATTTAGTTGTCATGTCTCCTTAACCTGAGTTTCTCTGATATTTTTGAGTTTTTCTGATATTTTTCTCATGATTAGGTTTAGGTTTGTATCATAAGCACACCAACATACTGCTAGCCCATTTTATGCTTTTATGCTATCATCAGTCATTTCCCCAAGAAGTACTGGCTCTTTTCAGTGGGAAGTTTATTTAGAAGCCACAGCCTTGAACTAAACTTGCTCATTGCTCTAGGAGTGATGTTTCCTCATCACAAAACCAGAAAACTAACACTACTCCCTCCCCATGTGTGTATGTTGTACATCCACATAGTGAACATGTATATTTAGCAAGTGTATATCTATCTATATCTAGATCTAGATCTATATCTATCTGCCTGTCTATCTATCTAGTCTATTGGAAGCCATGACTTCACACTCTATTATCTTTATTCTAATTTCTCCCTTTGCAAATTTGTAGCTCCCATCTCAGTCAGATTAACTTCTATTATTCTTAACATATTTAATTATTTGATAAATCCCCTGTATGTATTGAATTTGCATAGCCACTATCTTTATCCCGGTAATCATACCCCAATATCTTATATCAGGATAACTACACTATGTGGAAGCCCTGCTATCTAAAGTGAGTTCTGATTCTCCATGCCAGGATATCTTTCTTCACTGCTTGGGCTCTGGCTCCCCAACATGCCAGGCTGCTCCTAAGTGGGACTTACCTTTTTCCCCTGCAGGGGTTCAAACATCCTATACTAGGTCACCTCCCACATGTGGGTGGACTCCTCAAATACCACCCCCTCATGTGGACATCTTTCTCGCCCAGTGTTTTAGTCGGCTTTTTTGTTGCTACAACCAAAAGAACTGACAAGAACACTATAAAGGAGGAAAAGTTTATTTGGGGCTCACAGTTTCAAGAGTTCTCAGTTTAGAAATGATTGATTCCATAGCTTTGGGCCCAAGGTGAGGGAGAACATCATGGCGGGAGGTTATGACAGAAGAAAGCATTTCAGGACATGACAATCAGGAAACAGAGAGCTCTGTTCACCAGGGACAAAATCTGAACTCCAAAGGCATGCCCCTAATGACCTATCTCCTCCAGCCACACCCTCCCTGACCAACTGTTACTGCCCATGTCAGGGATTAATGCACTGATTAGCTCTCATAAATCAATCATTTCACCTCTCAGCTTTCTTGCATTGTCTTACACATGAGCTTTTGGGGAATACCTCATACTCAAACCATAACACCCAGCTTGGGCTCCAACTTTGGATACCAGGGCACACCTCTGTGAGGATGGCCCTTACTGTGGGCTCTGACATCTTGTCCTTAGGCAGATACAACACTGCTTGGTTTCCAACAGTGCACCAGTGCCACTTTGTGCCTCCTGCTCTCCTCAGTGCCCACATGTGCCCTGTGGTATATGCCTACCTGGCTCTGCCCCACTTAATGGTTGTAGGTATCATTTTTTCAGGAAGAGAAATAAGGGAAGAGTTAAAGCTCATGTGGAGTTTAGAAATGAGGAGACATAGGTTCCCTGAGTTAAATGACTTGCCCAAAGTTAAAAACTTAGCAAGTAGTAGAATGAAGACCAAGCCCAGGCCAGGCCGACTTGCTCATGTTTAAATGCTCCAAGAGAGATCTAAATGCCACAAAACAGGGAATTGTCCTGAAGAACATGTGAAATAAAAATAATAATATTATAGAACTTCACTTTCTGCCTGTGAAAGATAGATTGCAGCAGACCAAGCCTATTGCCAAGACTAACTAGGAAAACTATATACAAAATTTATGATGCATTTAATGGAATCAGATTTATACCAAGCTGTTAATATTGGAAGAGTCAAAACTTGGTCAAGAATAGAAATTCACTTGGTTGAGTCCAATGAGCTATGCCACTTTCCCCTGAGGCATCTGACAATTCATACATAAAAAGAGTGAGAGGCTGAAAAGCCTAGCAAACTCTGATCATAAAGTAGAAACTAAGCAGAAATTTTGATGAGTTCACAGGACTAGATTTAAAAAAACTGAAGTGAAGTATACCAAAAAAAAGCCAGGACTTTGTGAGGTCAAACTCTCAGAAGGAAAAGAAGCCTGAACCTAACACTGTATACCAGCTTTTGCCTGAAGGTGTCTTCTGATTCCTAAGTGACAGAGGCCAAACAGCATGCATTAAAATAGTGAAAAACTAAGTCAAGCTATAAACACTTTAACTGTGTAAAGGAGAGAACTTGAAGGTGAGTCCTGGAAATAACCTGGGCTTTCAACCACAACCACTGAGTGGCTGTACCCTAGGAGTAAGGTAAACTCAAAATAAACCAGGATTTAAAATGACGCCTACTTCAAATCAATTCAATCTCTGCTTGGATTAAATTAATCTTCTAGTCTGATACTTGCAACTAGTTAAAATAAATTATCTCCAGAGGCAAAAAATATTATCCAGAGCATTTTCAATTTTTCCTACATAATGTCTAGCATTCCAACAAAATTACCAAGGCACACAAAGAACAAATACACAATAGAAGGGAACTCATAGGTAATTAGACAGATCTTAAATTGAAATGACTCAAATTAATATGTTCAAGAAAATGGTTACTTTTACTAGTAACTTAAATTCTATAAAAAAGAAAAATTATTTGGACATGGTGGGCATTTCCCCTACCTACTTGGGAGGCTGAGGCAGATTGTGAGTTCAAGGTTAGTCTGGACAACATAGATCCTATCACTAATAAATAAATAATTAAATACATAAATAAATAAAAAAGAACGAGAAAAAGTCTAGAATTGAAAAAATATAATAACTGAAATAAAATAACCAGTAGATGATATTTAGAGAAGATTGGACTCAGCTGAAGAAATGTTGACTGAATTTGAAGATAAATGATTGGAAAACATCCAGACTGAAGCAGGAAGGGGAAAAAGGAATGAAAAATAGAGAAAAAAGTGAATGTGACCTATTGTCATACAGTGAAAAGGAGTAAGAGGTATGATTGGAGGCTATCACACCTATGTTAGGAGAAGCTGGATCTCCTGTCAGCTTCTCTTTCTTGGAGAAGAAAGAGCAAAGGAAGGGGAAATGACTGGGAATTTGCAAACTGATGAAAGACATCAAGTCACAGATTCAAGAAGCCCTCAAAAATCATGCCTAGGCACATCACAGTAAAACCACGTCTAGGTTACATATATCTGTTTTGATTTTGCTTTAAAACCAAGAGAATTCTTAAAATCTGACAGGGGAGAAAAATATCTGCTATCTTCAATGGAAATAATAGAAGGCAGCAGACAATGGAATCATACCTTTAAAGTGCAGAGAGAAAACAATGCTCACCTAGAATTACACACCCAAGAAAAAACATCTTTCAAAAATGAGAGCAAAATTAAGGCCTTTTCAGATGAAGAGTGAAGAAATTTATCACCAATACTCTCACACAAAAAGAAATTCAGAAATTTATTTAGGCAAATGGGAGATTATCTTGGACATAAATAAGATAATACAAGAAGAAATGAAGAAAAATAGAAAGAGAAAACAGGTAGACAAAGCTAATTAGTGGTCCCCAACTCAGGGCACTTTTGCCCACTAACTAACGTTTGGCAATGTCTGAGGTCATTTGTATTTGTCACAGCTTGGAGGCTGGTGATACTAGCATCTAGTTGATAGAGACCAGTAATACTGTTAAGCAATCTATAATGCATAGGAAAGTCCTCCACAACAAACAGTTGTTTGGCTCAAAATGTCAACAGGGTCAAAGTTGAGAATCCCTGATCCAAATTACTACTGTTTATTTAGGCCAATAATAATGTCTATGAGGTTTAAATTTATTCAGAATTGTGGTATGTTATGAAAGTAACACAAAACATGTGAGTTGGTACATGGAGTTAAAGTACTTGAAGATTTTGTTGTTGCCTGAAAAGTGATCAGAGTTTAATTTGTTTTATTCACTAGTAAATCAAAGATGCATTTTGTAATGTATGATTAATAAGCTAATGGGGGGGAAGGTTAATAAAATTTCAGGGAAAATTGTTGAGTAATTGGAAATGCAATGAAAAAGAGAAAAAGAAAAATGGAACAGATGGAACAATAGAAATTGCATAGTAATTGGTAGACAGAAACTTTAATATACCATTCATTGTATTACATATAAACAGCTATAATATTCCAAATAAAAGATTGTTAGAGCAGATGAGCAAATAAAATCCACTAATATTTAGCTTAAGCAATCTGTTTTAAAGTTTGAAAGATCTGCCTTAACTATAAAATCTGGAAGTTAAAGAATGTGGGTAGATATACTACACAAGTACTCACCAAAGTCTTAACATAAGTATGTTAATATCAAATACAGCAGCCTTTAAAGCAAAAAGCATATTTAGAGACAAAACGGGACATTTCATAACAATGAAATTGTCAATCTACCATAAGTACTCAATGATTTAACATGATGTATCTAGTAATGAAGCATCAAATACATGAAGGAAAAATTGACAGAACAAAAAGTAGAAATTAACAAATAGAAAATCAGAGTGTGAGATTTGAATATACCACTTTCAATAAATGTAAGAACAAGCAAAAACCCTCAAAAAAGCACTTTTTAATGGAAGACCTGAACAACATGGAATTTAAAAAAGCTTTTCCTAACTGATATACTGTAGAATACTACACACAACAATAAAATTCATATTTTTTCAAAAGCATATGAAATATTTATCAAAAAGTACCATATGTTTGGCTATAGAAATTTAAAATTTTAACTGCAAAACAGATTGTAGTTTTAAATATTAGAAAAGAAATAAGTCTGGTGGTACACACCCCTAGCCCCACGTACTCGGGAGACTAAGGAAGGAGGACTGCAAGTTCAAGGTCAACCTCAGCAAGACCTTACTCTGACAACAAAAAATAGGTTGGGGATGTAGCTCTGTGGTAGAGCACCCCCGAATTCAGTCCCCAGAACTGAAAAAGAAAAAAAAATAAAAATAAAAAGAGTTCAGTTCAGTGGTGCATGACTGTAATTCCAGAGGCTAGGAAGGCTGAGACAGGAGGATCACAAGTTTAAGGCCAGCATGAGCAACTTAATGAGACCCTAAGTAACTTAGAGAGACCCTGTCTCAAAATAAAAAGGACTGGGGATGTAGCTAAATGGTAAAGTGATCCTGGGTCCAATCCAAGAAAGGAAGGAAAGAAGGAAGGAAGGAAGGAAGGAAGGAAGGAAGGAAGGAAGGAAGGAAGGGAGGGAGGGAGGGAGGGACAAATTGTACTCAAAGAAAGAGGGAAAAATTAAGAAGAAAATGAGTGAAATATAAACACCATTTTAAAAGTATTTACCTTTTTTTTTTTTTTTTTCCTCAGTGCTGGGATTGAACCCAGGGCCATGCATGCTCGGCAAGAACTGTACTACTGAACTACATCCCCAGCCCCTGAAATAAATTTAAATCTATAATTTAGGTTACAAATTTAAACATCAAAGATAATAACATAAGATGCTAGAAAATAACACAGAATTCTCTCTTCATAACTTTGAGGAGGGAAGTACTTTTTAAATGGGAAACAAAACCACAGAGGAAAAGATTTACAAATTGAACTACATATAAATGAGAATTCCTGTTTATCAAAAGACACACTTAAGATATTAAGAAAGCAAACTATAGAGTGGGAGAAGGTATTGTAAAACACATATCAAGAGCACATAAAGAATGTTTACCACGTAAATAAGGATAGAAAATTGAAAAGTAGGCAAAAAGATTTGAAGAGGCAATTATAAAAAAAAGAATATCTGAATGTTTAAGAGATGGTAATTAAAAGGTGCCCAAATTCATTAATTATGAGAAAATACACAAACTTCTGTGGCGGAGATACCAGACCTGATCATAAAATGAAATTACAGAACAAATTATAGAACACTATAAGAGAACCAATGCCCGGGGAAAGGGTTCATTTTCCTCCTCCGCTCTGACAGACAGCCTCTCTTCAGGGAACCTAATTAACCTGGGTCCCTAGCTGTTGGACTATAAATAGCTGTCTCCCTGAGTCTCCCTTTTGAAATGTAAACATCCCTTGGGAAAGGCTTTCAAGGCCAGAGTTCAACCTGTAAAGCGTCCTTTCTTCTTATACTTTGAAACTTTCTGATCTCTGTAGGAATGTAGATTTATCACTTAATTGCTAGGTCAATTAATCGCTATCTAAACTATAACCTCCTTGGCTTGGTTCTTAGAAATATAACTCTTAGGGAGATAAACTCAGGTCATCTTGAGTTACTGCTGCCTGTGGTGAAGGTCACTTCGTGATAACCCTCGCAGATGTTTTTACTGTCTTTGTTCTTCACCTGTGAACTACTTATGGTAAATTCGATGTGCATGGTCTTTGGTCATGTAGACCAAAAATTCAAACCCACCAATGTCATAATGGTTAAGAAAGGATGTCAAATTTCCCACAAAAGCCCTGTGTAACTCAGCTAGGGCCCAGAACCTCAGAGTACTTGCTAATCTGGGTCCACCAGTGTAAATACACCCAAGTTCTCCAGTCCTGTGAGTGGTGCTTGGTCTCTTGCTGAGAGAGATTTCCATCTCACACACACACACACACACACACACACACACACACACACACAACCAGAGGGCTAAAATGGAAAGTAGTTTAAAAAAAAATAGTAAAAGTTGAAGAATATGTGAAATCACTAGAAATCTCATTCTCTGCTGTTAAGAGTATATGGCAATACAGCAGATCTACTGAAGCTGAAAATATTCATAGCTCATGATCCAAAATTCTAGTTATGTCCATCAGAAATATGTAGTTAACCCTTGGTATCCACAGGGCATCAGTTCCAGGACACTGCTCCCCCACCCCTGCACCAAATGCTCAAGCTCTTTATATATACATCCTCCACATACTTTAAATCATCTCTAGATTAGTTATCTAGTATAATGAAAATTCCATGGAAATAGTTTTTTGCTGTATTGTTTAGGGGACAATGACCAGGAAAAAAAGTCTGGCATATTTTTTTCCAGATATTTTGGATCTGTGGTTGGTTGTGCCTGCAGGCATGAAGCCACAGACAAGAAGTGCCAACTGTACACGCATGCTTAATGCCTTATATAAAAATAATTGTGGAAACATTCATAACACTGTAACTTGGAAACAACCCACATAGCTATCAAAAGTGGAATGGATAAAATATTGTGCTATATCCAATCAACAAAATATTATACAGTAAAAGAGTTGAACAACATCCACAAGACAGAATCTCCAAACATTGCATTGAGCAAAAGTCACACAAAATAATATGCACTGTATTATTCCATTTATATAAGGTTTAAAATAGACAAATATAATTTATGGTAATAAAATTCAGAATAGTGATTACTTTGGGGGGGATAGGGAGAGGAATAGTATGTGTTCTCGTTCTTGAGTCGCAGGTGATGCCTATATCATGTTCTGTTCACTTTATGAAAATTCACTTGGTGTGCACTTGGGTGTGGTATACACAAGGAAAATATATGGTGCTTCCTTAAAATAAGGTTACAGAAAATGTTATTTCTGAAATATTGATAAAATGGAAACATGTTAGAAATAACATGTATCATCGAATGCCAATTTAACAAAAAATGCAGATATAGATTGCATGTGGGTACAGGTATGTATTGCAGAGGCTATACATACTGATGTATTAGAAAGACTGGAAACATACTAAATTGTTAATAAGTGTTATCTCTAGGTGATAAATAACTCATATCTTAGAGCTTTTCTTGGTACTTTTCTGTTTTTCAAATTTCTAAAAAGAATTATAAAGTTGTGAAGAATTCATTTCTGCAATGAGAGGAATGTGAGAGAGAATTTCATGAGAAGCACCATCCAGACAGGGAGTGGAGAGGAAGCAGAACCAGATAGGGCAGAGAGAGGCCAGTCACGTGTTCTCCGCTCCCTGCTGGAACCTTTTTCTACCCCCCAGCAGGGCCTGCTGACATCCTGGGTCTCCTGCCAGCTGTAACTCAGGTGTCCAGAGCCAACATCATGAAGTGGTTGCTTCTCCAGTTGCTGTTGCTCCTCTGCAGGGTGATCCTCCCAGCGTCGGGGAAATTGAAAGAAAGAGTTCATTTCGAAATTGAATTTCCAGATTACAGTAGGTATTTTGGCTGGGTTTCAAAATGAAACGTGGATGGAAAATAAAAGGACTTTTCCCAGTCCTTTATGTGAAAGGACTTTCCCATATGTGAAAATATTGGTTCTTTTAAAAAGCCAGGATACCCAAGGGAAATAAAATGTTTAGATCTCAACCTTGAGGATCTCCTGACACTACAAGTAATATGATGTTCCTGTTGGTGACTGGGGGGCTTTGGAGGCCACACTGAGCTTTTGTCCTGGAGAACACTCATAAGAGCTCCAGAGGATTCAGAGCTTGCAAGGTGGGTGGGGAAGTACCAGGAGGGCAAGTCCTTGGTTAAATGTTCCAAAGATGAACACCAAATTGGGAAATGGCTGCTAATTATTTCTTAACACATGGCCCTTTTTTAGGAAATTGAATATTTCAGAACATTGGGCATATGAAAGAGAAATAAAATACATGCCTGACGGAAGCACTGGGGTTAAAAAAAATAAAATAAAATCTGCAGAATCAGGGGGACGATGGTGGGTAGACATGGTGTGGTGGAAGGAAAGAGCCCAGCTTCCAAGGGCCATTTCAGCCAGAAGGGCAGGTGGAAGCCCATTCCTCCTACTCTGGGACTCGAGCCCTCCCATGCCCCCACAGGAGGAGGATGGGGGGCGAGCAACCCCTTGGGGCTCTTTGTTTGGAGAATTGGGCTTGGTTTCTGTGAGTTTAAATTCCATGGGGTGACTTCCTAGTGGCTAGGGGGACTTGGGGAGAGCGTTGGGGATTGGCTCTTTATCCCAAGAATCGAAGACTACTTAGGTCTTTGGGTGGGAGAAGAAGGGGAGTCTACAGAGTGGGTCCCTGAGCATCAGAGGAGCTGATAATAGTGAGAAAGACTCTTCTTTGGGGAGTTAACTGCTTATTCTCTCCTCAGTTTTATCAAAGCCAAAAGTGAAATCCTGTCCCAAGACTCCCACCCCCCGGCAGTGCAGGACGTCCTGCAGGTTACACCTGGAGTGCCCTGCTGAGCACCTGTGCTGCGTTGCAGTCTGTGGGAATGTCTGCATGCAAATCGAGGACATGGGTGAGACCCGAAAAGCACTTTCCCCTCCTCGTCCAGTTCCCCACACCGTGGGGAGACAGACAGCAGGACACGAGGTCTCCCTAGTCCCTGTATCCAATCTGGGGTCCTGTGCTTCCTCGCCCTAGACCCAGAGCCCCCTCTCTCCACTCTCAGGCCCATCTGATCTAGCCAAACCCCAGGAGGTATGACTGCCTTCTCTGCTCACTGGACTTAACACACCATGAGAGAAGCCTCTGTGGGCATCTCTTAAACCGCAGAAAACATTCCTGCCCCCAGGGTTTAGGAGGATCAGTTATGCTTAAAGAAAGCTGTTTCTCACCCCTTACATCTTTCAGAGAACGGAAATCTGGGATAGAAATCAGCAACATGATGTCCAATGCTGAGCCTTAAACCACAGTGAGAAC
The DNA here is from genome assembly GCF_902686445.1 of Sciurus carolinensis. Lineage (NCBI taxonomy): Eukaryota > Metazoa > Chordata > Mammalia > Rodentia > Sciuridae > Sciurus > Sciurus carolinensis. The sequence continues at coordinate 13,913,614 of NC_062214.1, forward strand.
TGGAGGAAGCCCCGGGAAGTCTTGGAAGAGGACCACGTGACCTCCTGTGGGACCATCTTCTTGCCCCAGCTGTGGGTGGGGGAATGTGTCGAGGGCGATGTCCTTCCTCTCTGCCAACCCTCTTCCTGGAGCTGATACGTTAGTAGTCTTAAGTCCTTTCCAAATAAGTTGCTACAGCAACCTGGCACCTCTATTTCTTTTTCTACAGTCCCACAACTATTTGGTCCCCCCCAAAGTTACCCTCACTCCACCTTTTGCCCAAGCCCCCAGCCCTGGTTGGGATCTCCCCATCTTTCCACCCTGACAGATGTGGTCTCCTTAATTGGGACTCATGGGCTGGACTTGGCTCTGTTCACTGGCTAACACCCCTGGGAATACCGCTCAAGAGCCTGTCCCTCAGGGTTCTTCACACCTGGGGTAGCCTTCCTCACACCATCTCAGGCCTGTGATTCTAGCAGGTCTCCACAAGTTACTTCCCCATTAACTAATCCACGGAGATAAAATCCTATGTAAAGTGAGAGCAACCATGGTCTAGAACTGAAAGGAGTTTTGCCATCGGGTTCCCCAGCCACGTTTTCTTATCCGTGAAGGTGTAATTTATTACTATTATTTATTCAATCATTTGGAGTTTTCAGGGGTCTTTTCAAATATAAATGTTGTTAGAATAAACAACCTTCAGAGGTTATAGAGGCCTAACCTGTGCCACTTTGTGGAAAGAGCCACTTTACGGAAGTGGAAGTGTCACTAACTGTACCTGCTGGTATATAGTCCAAGGAAGGGTTAAGTCACATGACCCAAACAAGCAGGCACCAGGGAGTGGCAGGTCAAGAAGATGTAACAGTGTCCACTTCATGTTTGAACATAATCCTTGCCGCTCTGCCACTGTGGCTTATTTTAAAACTGACACTTTCCCCCTCTCCCTTCTCCTGCTCCCTAACCATGAGGGACGCAAGATTAAACCTCCCAGCCTAGGCCAAGTTCCCTGTCCTTCAGCTCACACCCCACAGGAACGAAGGAATCCAGCCTTCGGGACTGGAGCCAGAAGACCTAAGAAATGACTCTCTCTCAAGGCTGCAAGTGAACTCTGACCCCTGACAGGGTACATCTGGGATGCGGCCTTGGAATCAGTTCTTTAAAAGTCCTCTGTTCCCCCTCACAGAATCACAGCCCCTAGGACAGGAGTCACTTCTTTCTTCTTTGCTAGCAAAGCAATAAAGCTTCTTTTTCCTTTTTCCCAAAACCTTGTCTTTGTTATTGGATTGGCACTGGGGACAAGGACCACTGAGCTTTCAGTAACAAAGGGACTAGTGGAAGTTGACTCAGTAAGATAAGGTGATGGATAGATATATAGACCCCACCCCACCCCCGCTCCTCTGTCCGGCCCTGAGTTTCCTGAAATGCGTCTCTCAGGAGCCAGAGATGTGCTGGAGGCAGGGCACAGGAGGGGAACGGGGCTAGGAGAGGGCTCCCGGCTGTTCTCCTGGACTAGCAGAGAGCGACTGCCTTGGGCCAAACCCAAAACGAAGCAGTCGAGGAAAACTGTGGCCACCTGGTCAACAGGATGCCCATTTGCCCCCAGGTGCTCTAAGGGACTCTGCCAGCCTTTCCACTTGGTTGTCTTGCTTCAAAGCCTGGAGTTAATCCATTCTGGAAGCTTCAAAAGCGGGAGGAGATTGGTATTCAAAGGTGTGGGCTGGGCTCCTCAAAGGAATCTCATTTGGCTTTACTGGAAGAACTGGTCCAAAGTAAGCTGGTTGACCATTACGGCAGGCTTGACCCGTAGACAACGGTCACATGCTTCTCCCAGCAACGCAAAGAATAAGACAGAAAAATCAGTAAGGAGAAAGACAATTTAACAACACAAATGACTAACCACCCTATACAGTATTCAGAATTACTAATCACATTTTTTAAGAGCACATGGAACATTTTTAAAAAGGTCTCAACAAACATCAATAGATTTAAATCAAACTGACTACAGGGTAATTAAAATAGAAATAAATGAAATAAAATAGCTACAGAAATATTCCAAATGATTAAAAACTAAGCAAAGTATTTCCAAGGAACTGCAGGAGGAAGACAAAATCAAAGATAATTTTTAAATACTTTTTATGTGGTGCTGCCGAGGATCAAACCCAGTCCTTCACATGTGTTTGGCAAGCGCTCTGCCACTGAGCTACTGCCCAGCCCCCACAAGGGAAATTTTTAAAAATGAAAACGGGAAGTATCAAGACTTATGGCTGCAACTTAAACTGTAGAAGAGTAGCTCTAGCCTTATGTATATTTTAAACAAAAAATGCTGAAAATCAATTATCTTTTTCTCTCAAAAATTAGGTAAAAGTTGGGCACAATGGCAGACACCTGTAATCCAAGCAGCTAAGGTGTATAAAGCAGGAGGATCACAAGTTCAAAGCCAGCTGCAGCAATTTAGGGAGGTTCTAAGCAACTTAGAGAAACCATGTCTCAAAATATAACATAAAAAGGGTTGGGGATGTGGTTCAGTGGTTAAGCACCCCTGGGTTCAATCATCAATACCAAAAAAAGGAAAAGAAAAAGTTAGGTAAAGAATGACAAGCTAGTGGCAATAGAGCCCAACACGTAGCGTGCCTGCCTCTCAAACTCCAGACCCGGGTTCGAGTCCCCAGCACTGGTAGATTGTGGAAATTCCAAACAAAAATAGGAAACCAAAAAGAATGACAAGCTAGGGTTTTCAAGATGGTGGACTAGAGGGTGACTGCATTTCATGTCACTCCAGGACTCAGGATTCAAGAAGAGGATGTATTGAGAGACTCGGGACCAGCTCAGAGCCGCTGGGTGAGTCTCTCCCACTGGGCGAGGCTACCCAGACGGGGCAGTAGTCCCTGAACGCAGGGGACTTTGTGGAATAGAGTTGCCCAGTGAGACTACCCCACTGGAGCCATGAACCCGGACAACCAGGAGCATTGTAGAGGAGGGCCACTCAACGAGAGACTTTGGCACAGGGCGAGGCTCCTCAGCCCAGGAGGTAGGTCCGGACCCTAGGAACGTCGCAGAGGAGGGCTGCCCAACCCAGGCGGTAGTTCTGGACTGAAGGAAACTTCTCGGAGGAGAGCTGCCCAGGGAGACTTCCCTACTGGGTCAGTATTCCCTGCTGGGCAAGGCTTTCCCACCAGGGTGGTAGAACCAGAGACACAGGCCCAGACCAGCCATGCCCCAGCCTGCAGTCTAGTCCCCTTTTTGACTGACCATCAGTCGATAAGTGGAGGTGCCTCTGCCCACTAACAGGGAATATACTCCACCTGAAGGCCACCACCCCTAGAGGGGCAGCTTCCTTGTGGAACACTGCATTATCAAGTTCTTCCAAGACTTCAGGCTACTGAAGGCTATAAGTCAATAGAGGAAATTTGCAATATCTCAGAGTTTCACTACTAGAGGGGTAGATACCTGACCAATATGAGAAAACAAGGGAAGAAAATGTCCCAAATAAACCTAGAAGCTACATCAACAAAATCCAGTGACAGCATGGCAGAAGAAATGTCAGAAAGGGAGTTCAGAATGTACATAATTAAAATGATCAGAGAAGCAAATGATGAGATGAAAGAGCAAATGCAGGCTTTGAATGATTGCACCAATCAACAGGTAAAAGAGCAAATATGGGAAGCAAAAGATCATTTCAATAAAGAGTTAGAAATACTGAAAAAAAACAAACAAACAGAAATCCTTGAATAAACCAAATTAAAAACTCCATAGAAAGCATAACCAATAGGATAGAACACCTGGAAGACAGAACCTCAGACATTGAAGACAAAATATTTAATCTTGAAAACAAAGTTGAGCAAACAGAGAAGATGGTAAGAAATCGTGAAAAGAATCTACAAGAATCATAGGATATCATGAAAAGGCCAAATTTAAGAATTGTTGGGATTGAGGAAGGCTTAGAGAAACAAACAAAGGAATGAACAATCTATTCAATGAAATAATATCAGAAAATTTCCCAAATCTGAAGAATGAAATGGAAAATCAAGTACAAGAGGCTTATAGGACTCCAAATATACAAAATTACAACAGACCCACACCAAGGAACATTATGATGAAAATACCTAACATACAAAATAAAGACAAAATTTTAAAGACTGTGAGAGAAAAGAATCAAATTACATTCAGGGGGAAACCAGTAAGGATATCAGCAGATTTTTCAACCCAGACCCTAAAAGTTAGAAGGACCTGGAACAACATTTTTCAAGCTCTGAAAGAAAACAGATGCCAACCAAGAATCTTATATCCAGCAAAACTTACCTTCAAATTTGACGATGAAACAAAATCCTTCCATGATAAACAAAAGCTATAAAGAATTTACAAAAAGAAAACCGGCACTACAGAACATTCTCAGCAAAATATTCCATGAGGAAGAGATGAAAAACAACCATGTAAATCAGCAAAGGGAGGAACTACCCTAAAGGAATAACCAAATAAAGGAGAAACCAAGTCATGTCAAAAAACAAAAATGAGCCAAATGACCAGGAATACAAATCATATCTCAATATTAACCCTGAATGTTAATGGCCTGAACTCATCAATCAAAAGACATAGACTGGCAGATTGGATTAAAAAGATAGATCCAACAATATGCTGCCTGCAAGAGACTCATCTCATAGAAAGAGATATCCACAGACTAAAGGTGAAAAGATGGGAGAAAAACCTACCACGCACATGGACTCAGCAAAAAAACTGGAGTATCCATCCTCATTTCAGATATTGTGGACTTCAAGCCAAAGTTAGTCAGAAGGGATAAAGAAGGACATTTCATACTGCTTAAGGGAAGCATAAATCAGCAAGACATAACAATCATAAATATCTATGCCCCAAACAGTGGCTCATCCGTGTACGTCAAACAAATCCTTCTCAATTCCAGGAATCAAATAGACCACAACACAATAATACTAGGTGACTTTAAAACACCTCTCTCCCCACTGGACAGATCTTCCAAACAAAAATTGAACCAAGAAACCATAGATCTTAATAACGCAATCAATAATTTAGACTTAATGGACATTATAGAATATACCATCCAACAAAGAACGAATACACTTTCTTCTCAGCAGCACATGGATCCTTCTCTAAAATAGACCATATATTATGCCACAAAGCAACTGTTAGCAAATACAAGAAGATAGAGACACTACCTTGTATTCTATCAAATCATAATGGAGTGAAATTAGAAATAAATGACAGAATAAAAAACAGAAACTACTCCAACACCTGGAGATTAAATAATACACTATTGAATGATGAATGGATAACAGACGACATCAGGGGGGAAATTAAAAAATTCTTAAAAGTAAACGAGAACAAAGAATGACAAGCTATATGCAGTGGTGCACACCTGTAATCCCAGCAGCTCTGGAGGCTGAGGCAGGAGGATCACACATTCAAAGTTGCCTTACCATATAGCAAGGCCCTAAGCAACTTAGAGAGACCCTGTCTCAAAATAAAACAATAAAAAAGTGCTGGGGATGTGGCTCAATGGTTAAGTGCCCCCAGGTTCAATCCCCTGGTACCAAAAAAAAAAAAAAAAAAAAAAAAAAGAAAGAAAGAAAGGAGGGAGAGAGGAAGGGAGGGAGGAAAGAAGAAAGAGAATAACAAATAAGAAAGTAACAGGAAGAAAACAATTTAGATTAGAACAAAAATAATAAATAGAAATAAACAAAATATGAAATATTAACAAAATGCCAAGATTTGGGAATAAACCAATAAAGTTTTTATACCCTGGTGATTAAGCAAACACAGAAGGAGGCAAAAAGAGTTAATATAAGCCAGGGAAAAGTGGACATAACTACAGATCCTACCAATAAAGGTAAAGAATATTATAATTTCATAGCAAGAAAAAATTAGATGAAACGGGAAAATTACTAGAAAACAGAATATCAAATTTCTTAGAAGAAATAGAAAGTGTCAATAATTACATAACTATTAAGTAAATCGAATTCAGAGTTTTTTAAAAATCAAAGAAAACTTCAGACCCAGATGGCAATCATCAATGAGTTCTACCGAACATTCAAGGAGGAAATAGCATTAATTTAAGTCAAAATAATAATAGAAGAAAATTTCTTAGATATCTTCAATTTAATGGATAAGATCCAGCAGATGGAAGGGAGGAGAGATAAAGTAATCAGTTAACATCTGTGGATTGATACCAACAAAAGACATTACACATTTCTGAGTAAATATTGAAACCTTGGCTCGAAAGCTTATGTGGCTGAACCCCAGGTGCCATTACTTCCTGCTTACAACCCCAACTAATCCAGAAGCACCAAGTACTCCTCCTAATGGATTGTTCTCCAAACCCTAAATTCTCCCAACTTTGAGTTATTCCATCCTTCTTTTCTACGGCCAACAGAGGCTCAATGTAGATAACTTATGCTTTCTTTACCCTAATTTTCATTATATAAATGCTCTTAGCTCTAGGTCCAGCAGACGTCTTTTGAACTGGTACCTGACCTGCTACTAATAGTTCTGAAAACATATTATGCCAGGACCTGAACCTATTCTGGTTAACATCTGTAACAACTGAATAAAACTTTTCATTTCAGAGATCCCCCAGTCTCAAGAGTTTTGGTTTCACAATATCCTTATAATTAATCATGTAAAGAGAACAAAAGGAAAACTCATGTAATCATTTCACTAGATATAGACAAAGCATTTGATCAAGTCAAGAGCTATTCATAATAAAAATTCTTAGTTAGGAATTGGAGAGAATTCTATCTGATAGACTACCTTAAAACACAACCCCCACCCCAACAACACTACTCTATTACAACATCGTACTTGGTGAAAAGTTGAAAGTTTCGCTACTGAGATTAGGAAACAAATAACAATGTTTGCTATGACTATTTCTATTCAGTGTCATCCTGGGGGTCCCAGCAAATAAAATAAAAGTAAAATGGCAAAATATATAAAAGAAGAGATAAAATCTTCATATTAAAAACAAACAAACATGAGAAGCTGGGCATGGTGGTGTGTGCCTATAATAGCAGAAACTTGGGAGGCCAAAGTTGGAGAATCACAAGTTCAAGGCCAGCCTGAGCAACTTAGTGAGACCCTATCACAAAATAAAAAAATTTTAAAAAGGGTTGGGGGTGTAGCTCAGTGGTAGAGTAACTGGGATCAATCCCTATTGTCATCAAAAAAAAAAAAAAGGAAAGAAAGAAAGAAGAAAGAAGAAGTTCTGACATAACATTTTATAGTAAGGTGACTATAGGTAATTAGATAATGATAATGTACTGCATACTTCAAAATGATCACACAAACTTTTCTTTCTTTCTCTCTCTTTCTTTCTTTCTTTCTTTTCTTCCCTTTCTTCCCTTTTCTTTTTTAACCAGGGATTGAATCCAGGGGCACTTAACCACTGAGCCACATCCCCAGCCCTTTTTACTTTTTATTTTGAGACAGGGTCTCACTAACTTGCTTAGGGTCTTGCTAAGTTGCTGAGACTGGCTTTGAATTTGTAATCCTCCTGCCTTAAACTCCTGAGACATATTTTCATTTTCTTTCAATGTATTTATTTCTCTTGAGACTTCCTATTTGATCCATGAATTATTGAAAAACATGTTGTGTGGTTTCCAAATGTTTGAAGATTTCCCTGTTATATTTCAGTTACTGATTTCTAGTTTGATTCCATTGTGATCAGGGACTACATTCTGTATGACACGACTTTATTTATTTTAAATTTGAGATTCGTTTTATGATCCAGGAGGCAATCTATTTTGGTCCCATGGTCATTTAAAATTGTTTTGTCTGCTGTTATTGGATGAAGCACTGTATTCTACACATGTGGAATTGTGTTAGAATTATACAAAGAAACAGAACCAAGAGTATATAGGGAGGAATAGAAGAGGAGATTTATTATGGGAATTGGCTCATATGACTGTGGGGCCAAGAAGTCCCATGACTCCATCTGTGCACCAGAGAACCAGGAAAGCTGGGGGTGTAATTCAGTCTGAGGCCTGAGAAATAGAGGTGCCAATGGTGGAACTCTCTGTCCACGGCCAAAGTCCTTAGGACCCAGGGGCCACTGGTATAAGTCCTCGAGCCTGAAGGCCAGAGAACCAGAAACTCCAATATTTAAGGAACGGAGAAGATAGATGTCCCAGCTCAAGAAGTAAGAGCTTTCTCCACCGGTTCAGGCCTTCAATAGATCTGATGATACCTACTCACACTGGTAAGAACAGATCTTTACTCCTACTGATTCAGATTCCAATCTTTCCAGCAACTCCTTCATAGACACACTCAGAAGGGACAAAATATATACCCCAAAGGCACACCCCCAGTGATCTATCTTTTCCAGTCACACCCTATCTATCTACAGTCACCACTTAGTTCATCCATTCAAGTGGATTAATACACTGATTAGGTTAAGGCTCTCATAACCCAATCATTTCACCTCTGAACTTTCTTGCATTGTCTCACATATGAGTTTTGGGAGTTACCCCATATCTAAACCATAACAATATATAATAAATAAAGTAAGTCAGAATTAATCTCCAGGATATATAAAGAACTCAAAAAAAAAAAAAAAAAAAAAAAAAAGAAAACACAAATAACCCAATCAATAAATGGGCAAAGGAACTGATCAGGCACTTCACAGAAGAAGAAACCCAATTAATTGGTCAACAAATATTTGAAAAAAATGTTCAACATCTCTAGCAGTTAGAGAAATGCAAATTGAAACTACACTGAGATTTCTATTCTCGCTCTAGTCAGAAAGGCAATTATCAAGAATATAACAATAAGTGTTGATGAGGATGTGGGGGAAAAGGCACACTCATACATTGCTGATGGAACTGCAAATCGGTGCAACCACTCTGGAAAGCAGTATGGAGATTCCTCAGAAAACTTGGAATGGAACCACCATTTGACCCAGTTATCCCACTCAGTCTATCCCAAAGAACTTAAAATCAGCATACTATGGTAAAGCTGCCACATCAATGTTTATGCAGCTCAATTTACAATAGCCGAAATATGTAGGCTAGGTGCTGTTCAACAGATGAATAGATAAAGAAACTGTGGTATATATACACAATGGAATATTACTTAGCCATAAAGAGAAATGAAATTATGGAATTTGCCAGTAAATGGATGAAACTGGAGACTATCATGCTTAGTGAAATAACCCAATCCCAAAAAACCAGAGGTTGAACGCTCTCTCTGATATGTGGATGCTAACTCACAATAAGTGGGGGGTGGGTAGTGAAGAATAGAAGTACTTTGGATTAGACAAAGGGGAATGAAGGGAAGGAGGGAATGGGAATAGGAAAGACAGTAGAATGAATCAGACATTACTTTCCTATGTTCACATATGAACACACGACCAGTGTAATTCTATATCATGTACAACCAGAAGATTGGGAAGTTATACTCCATGTATGTATAATACACCAAAATACAGTATACTGTCATGTATAACTAAAAAGAACAAATAAAAATGTTAAACAAAGGAAGACTAAAGGGAACATTTGCAATACATATGATAAATCAAAAGTCGTTTTCCCTAATATACAAATTGAAAAGAAAATGACAAACATCTCAACAGAAAAGATCTGCACAAGGAATTCTGAGAAGAAGAAATGCAAATGGCCAATAAACAGAAGCACTTCAAATGTGCTGAGAGTACATTTTAAGTGTTCCCAACACAAAAAATGTAATGTGGGGTGATGGATATGGTAATTACCTTGATTTTGTGATTCCATAATGTATGCATATATCAAAATATTACATATATGCTGCATGCAATCTAATATATTGATACATGCATACATTGTGCAATCACTAAATGTATATATATATATTTTGTCAATTATACAAATACTTTATAAAGTAAGAAGATCAATATCACTAGAATGAACAAAAAGAAAAAGAGAACATTAGTAGCATAACTAGAATAAAAGAGGACATAAAAATGGGCAAAATATTTGAGAAAGTGCCAAATAGAATACCTAGAAACAAAATATATAACTTCAGTAAAAGCAAAAACAAAGAAACTATTTGACTGACCAAGTATTTGTCAAGAAAATAGCAATGGAACCCTGAAGACAGTGGAATATTTTCAAGGTGCTCACAGAGAAGAACTGCTAAATTGGCTCAGAATAGAGTGAAACTCTTTTTTTTTTTTTTTTTAAGAATAGAAACAAATGAAAGTTATTTCAGACAACAACAAATGAGAGAGCTAGCCACCCACAAATCCTCACCAAAGGAACTTCTGAAGAAAGTCCTTCAGGAAGAAGAAAAATAATTCCAGACAGAAGTTGAAAGTGTACTGAGTTGGTACAAACTCTTTGGGAAATAGCTTGCCATCGGCTCAAAAAGCTGAAGAGACACGTACCGTGTGACCCAGCTACTCCAATCCAGGTACATAACCTGCAGGAATCTGTCCCTGCGTGCATGCAAACACAAGCAAAGCTCTCCTAGCAGCTTCTTCTTAATAGTTGCAAACTGAAAACAACCCAGGTGGTTAAATGGATAGATTGTATAAAGTCATACAACAGATGATACACAATAATAATTAATGACATACAGCTTCATGGATCAGTGTGGGTGGAACTCATAATGTTGAGCAAGCCATGCACTAAACAGTACCTTCCAAATGGCTCCATTTATATAGAACACAAGCAGATGAAGACAAAAACATGTTTTTGAAAACTACATACTTCACTTCTAAAAATACAGAAAGGAAGACTAAGGGATTATTATCATAATAATATGTCTCAGGAGGATGGGAAGGGTCATGACTGGGGAGGAATAAGCAAGGGATTTCCAATGTTGGAGACCTTGCTTTATTTGACCTCAGTTAATAAGCGGTCACTCAATAGTTTGTTAGATTGAACATTAATGTTTAATGCATATTTTATTTTTATATTTTTTTCACAGATACTTTTTGTAAAAAGAAAAGTCATCTCTTTCTCTTTTCTTACCTTTTCACAAATGGAACTAGTCAGTCCTGAAGCCATCGGATAGGACAGATCAAGGTAGGCATCTGGCCCAAGGGAAAAGATGGTGGCCCCGTGGGGGTGCCAGACCTGAAACAGGTCAAGGAGGGCATCTCTGAAGAAGGGCTGCGGGTACAGAGTGCTGGAACCAGAGTTAGATGAGAATGCCCAGTGAAGGGGTGGGAAGCAGCCCGTTTGGAAAGAAAGGCACCCACCTCGGGTCGGGGGTAGCCTGGCTCCGGACGAGAGCCCGAGTGAGGTGGGGAAGGCGTTCACGTCGGGAACAGCCTAGGGAGGAACCAGAGCTCCGAGCAAGGTCGGGAAGTTGTTCCCATAGGCAGAGGCCTGGCTGTGCACCGCCCCCACTGAAGGAGGGTGTCCACGGGGTGCAAGTGGGAGGTCAAGACCCTGTACAAGGTAACAAAACCTGAGCAGCATGAGAAGGGTGTCCATACTTGGGGCAGACAACCTTGAAGGGTCATAGCCCAAGGAGACTGAAGAGGCCATCCAGAGGTGAGGGTGGCCTGCAGTGAGGAGTCATGGCCAAGCACAGTGAGGAGGGGTTCCCCAAGAACGGATCTGACGAAGACCAAGCAGACTGAAGAGGCATTAATTCATAGGAGTAACCCATTGTGGCTGGTGGAGCCCATGCAAGGTGAGGTGGGCTCCTACAGGGCTGGTGTCCCAATGTTCAGTCATCCGAAATAGGGTAGTTTTATATTTTTTCAGAAAAACCATATATATATTTATGGTATACACACACACACACACACACACACACACACACACACATACGTACAAATCATTTTTTTAGTTCAAAAGGGAGCAATAATGATAGGATATATCATTAATCATAAGTGCTCATTCTATCCTTTCTTTAAGGAGACTAGGTTCCTGCCCATTATCTTGTGATTTCCAGAATCTCTTATGGAAGGAATAGGCACCCCTGCCTCACTGACTTTGAACCTGGCTGTAGTCTGTGCTCTGGCCAATGATACAGATGTAACCCAGGCATGGTGAGTTTTGCACTGTGCGTTTCTGATAGCTCCATTTTTTGCCTTCCTGCTCCCAGGTGAAGGAGTCTGAGCCACACAGAAGCTGCTCCTTCAATCTGGGTCCACTGCTTGTAGCAAAGCTCCCTCCTGGAACAAAGAAGTAGACAACCGGAACCTAGATATCTTGAACAAGAAAAATCTTTTGTTGTGGCAAGTCACAGAGAGCTTAAAGCTACTTGGACCCCAAACGAAAGCAAAGCTAATAAAAATACAGGTGATGCTCATTATTCGTGGTAGTTTCATTCTCTAAAGTCACTATGAACACCAAATTAGCAAATACTGAGTCATGGCTACTGGAAGAAAATATGCAAGGGTTACTCTTCTTTAAGCCTCTAGTCACCTTTTCATGAACTGATTGATACACAACCTTGTTTTATGTGTGCTTATGTTCATTTGTTTGGTTGGTTTTTATGGTACCAGGGGTTGGATCCAGGGGCAGTCTACCACTGAGCTACCCCCTAGCCCTTTCTATTTTTTATTTTGAGATAGGGTCTTGTGAAATTACTGAAATTGTCCTGGAACCTGTGATCCTCCTGCCTCAGCCTCCCTGGTCCCTGGGATTACAGGTGTGTGCCACCATGCCTGGCGTAGGCTTTTATTTAGAGACGTGATTTTAGTGTTGTTTTATTAACACTGAATCATGACCAATGGTACTATAACCTCTGCCTGAATAGAGCTCATCTAACACAAGTGTTTTCTTGGTGAGGCACGTGACAGTCATCTTGCACTTAGAAACCTTTAGCATCACCCTTGGGGGCCATTTTAAACAGCGAAATCACCAATAAAAAAACCCAAAAATGTGAAAAGTGTGACCCTAACTAAACTGCAAAAGGGACCCTTGATTAGAGTTTGAGTTGAACCAAGGATGCGGAGCATCACCTTGTCAGACTTCAGGTGGGAATGTGCATGTCCGGTGACTCTGAGTGACAAATTTTAGCAAATAAGTGAATTTGCAAGTACAGAATTTGAGAATAAACGAGAACAGACCATAGAAAACTCAAGATTGTAGAAATGAATCCACGTGTGTCATAAATACCAATAATAAATGCCTATTAATAGGTAAAGATTCCAGACTGCATTTTTTAAAATGTTGATTGACATGATTTAAAAGATAAACACAAAACATAAGCACATGAGATGGTGGAAAGCAAAAAGATGGAAAAAAGGCAAATGCAAATGAAAGAAGAGTGTAGTTAGATGGATATCAGGTAATAGAAAACTATAAGATAAAGATTGATTTCAGAGAGAGACAGGGGATCACTGGTGAAGGATTTATTTATTTATTTATTTTGGGGGGGTGCTGGGGATCAAACCCAGGGCCTTGTGCTTGCAAGGCAAGCACTCTACTGACTGAGCTATCTCCCCAGCCCCCTGGTGAAGGATTTAAATCACCAGGAATGCATTTGTATGTCCCTAAATCAATAGCATCAGGATATATTGTAAGCACTGAAGTAATGATAGGCATAACTTGAAAAATCTATGGTCATGTTGAGAGCCCTCCACACAGTTTTCTCAATCATTGATAAGACAAAAGGACAAAAACATTTAGAAAGATTTAAAATATTTTAGCAACATGCTATGGAACTGTGCACAGAATGCTGCACACTCAACATTTAGAGACTACCTATCAGAACGGAGATAGCTGCACAGGAGTTATTTAGAAGGTGATATTTGTAGGGAAGGCTTATGCGCAAACTCTGGCTGGGTTTAGGGGAAGGTTTATTAGTGAGACCTATGGAACTAGTTGTCCTTCCCAAGGTCCTCTGCCCAGAATAAAAGCACATTCCTGGTTGACTGGCCATGCAGCAGATCACACTATGCCACTGCGATGAAGAGGGTTGTGAACAAGCTCTCAACCATGAAAAGAGGGCCTGGGGCTGGGTGTCCTCCAAGTGGGGAAATTTAACAGAGTATGAGTGGGGCCTCACCCATAATTTCTACCCATTATTCCTAAAGGTTGTAACCTGGAAATTCACACTGCTCTCTTAACTCCTGCCCACCTCTCATCTTCTCTCAATCGCAGAATGATTTTCAGTCTACTACAAAGAGCAGCCTCCGACATTTGGAAAATCTGGGCCAAAAGGTAGGTTCTGGATATTATGGATGTTTTAATAATGTTAAATCTTTCAATCCATGAACATAGGATATCTTTCCATTTACTTATGTCTTCTTAATGTCTTATATCAATGTTTTATCATTTTCAGTACACAGATATTTTACTGCTTTGGTTAAAGTTATTCATAAATGTATTTTAAAATATATTTTTGGTTGTAGATATACAAAATACCTTTATTGTATCCATTTATTTTTATGTAGTGCTGACGATTGTACCTAATGCCTCATATGTGTGAGGCAAGCACTCCACCACTGAGCAACAACCCAACCTCTCATAAATATAGTTTTGTGCTACTGTAAATGAGATTATTTTTAATTTCTTTTAAAAATAGCTTATTGTTAGTGTATAGAGCCACTACTGATCTTTGCATGTTGATTTTTGTATCCCATAATTTTATTGAATTCATCTATCAGTTCTAATAGCTTTTCTTGGTGGAGTCTTTAGGGTTTTCTATAGAAGGATCATGTTATCAGCAAACACACTATTTCAGTTCTTCCTTTGTTATTTGGATAACATTAGTTAATTAATTAATTTACTTATTTATACCTAATTTCCATGGTCAGCACTTCCTGACATATGTTTTTAAAGGGGTGAGTGTAGGCTCCCTTGTCTTGCTCCTAATCTTAGAGGAAAAGCTTCCAGCTGTTCACACATGAGTACAATGCTAGCTGTGATGATGTCCTATGTAGACTACTGTGCTAAGGTACATTCCTACTCTAACTAACATATTGAGATCATTGTCATAAAAGATACTGAATTTTATCATGCTTTTTCTGCATTGACTAAGATGATCACATGGTTTTCACCCTGCATTTTGTTAACATGGTATATTATATTTATTGTTTTTCATATGTTGAACCATCCTTGAATCCCAGGGCTAAATTCCATTTGATCATAGTGAATAATACCTTTTAAAGTTAATTTTTATTTTATAACCAACATGGTATCTGTACTTATTTATGGGTATGGTATAATAATTTGATATATGTATACAATGCATAATCATCAAATCAGGTGAGTAGCATTTTTAACTTGTCTAATATCATTTCTATGTGTTGAGAACCTTCAAGGTCTTCCTTTCTAGTTGCTTTGAAATGTATAATTAATTGTAGATATTAGTTGCCCTATTATGCTCTAGAACATTAAAACTACTTCTACTCTAGCTGTATTTTGATTCCATTATTTATCCTCTCTCCATCTTCTCTCCCTTTACTCTCTTTACCTCTAGTGACATCTAGTCTATTCTCTAATTCTATTTTATTTATTTTATTTATTTATTGTATTGGGAATTGAACCCAGTGATGTACCACTGAGTTACATCTTCAGCACTTTTTTTTTGTTTTGAGACAGGGTTTTGCTAAGTTGTGAAGGCTGGCCTCAAACTTGTGATCCTCCTGCCTCAGGCTCCTGAGTAGCTGAGATTGTAGGCATGCTCTACCTCACCCACTTGATCAACTTTTTTTGCTTCCACAAATGAATGAGAACATGTAGTCTTTGTCTTTGTGCAAGTGGGTCCTTTCACTTAACATAATGTTAACCAGTTCCATCCATGTTGTCACAAATCACAGGATTCATTTTTTGTGGCTGAATAACATTTCATTGTTCATATGGAACATATTTTTAATCCCTTCATGTATCAAAGAATATCTCGGTTGATTCTAAAACTTGGCTATTGAGAATAGTGTCACAATAACATGGGTGTGCAGGTATCTCTCTGATATAATGATTTCATTTCCCGTGGATGTATATCCCATAGTGACGTTGCTGGGTCATCTGGTGGTTCTATTTGTTTTCTGAAGAACCTCCATACTATTTTCCACAATGGCTGCACTAATTTACATTCCCACCAACAGTGCTTAAAGCTCTCCTTTTGGCATATCTTTAACAGAATTTGTTATTTCTTAATCTTTTTCATAATAGCAGTGGATAATACTTTCAAGGTGTCACTGGATTTGCTCTCCTAGTATTTTGAGGATTTTTCTGTCTGTGTTCATCAGGCACATTGGCCTATACTTTTTATTTTCTTCAAGTCCCTTCTCCTTGCTTTGGTATCAGGGTGATGCCAGCTTCATAAAATGAGCTTGAAAATACTCCTGCCAGTTCACCTTCTTTGAAAGAGTTTGAGAAGGATTGGCACTAGTTCCTCCTGTGCTCTGTTTAGTAGAATTCAGCATTTGAGCCCTTGGGTTCTGGGATTTCCTTTGACTTGATCTTACTGATTTAATCTCCTTATTCATTATAGGTCTTCTCAGATATTCCATTTCTTTGTGAGTCAGTTTTGATATGTTTCTAGAAATTTATCTATTTCTTCTAGGTTATCCAAATTGTTAGCAAATTATTGTTCACAGCTTTTATCAAAATTCCAAGAATGTTTTTCTCAGAAATAGACAAAACAATCCTAAATGGCTTAATTTTCCACAAAATACCCAGATAAAGCAATCCTGAGCAAAAAAGAGCTAAACAGGTGATATCACACCACCCGATTTCAAAATATACTTCAAAGATGTAGTCATTGAAACAGCATGAAATTGGCATAAAAGAAATTATTCTAATGGAACAAGAGAGAGAGCCAAGAAATGAACTCAAGAACTTACATTTTTTTTTTTCAGTACTAGGGATTGAACCCAGGGACACTCTTCTGTTGGGGGCTGTGCCATGTGGGCTGCGCCGGGATGGTGCTGGGATGGCGCCTGGCGGCCAGCCAGAGGTTACTTTGATCACATCTGCAGTGAGAAGGTTAATTAACATAAGCACACTCAGGTGATTTATCATTGGCCATATTCAATTAAGTCCATGCACACAACGCGTGCACAGGTGTTCCCGAGTGCTCCTGCTCTGCCTGCTCGTTTTAACCTTTGCCGTGATAGGGCAGCTGGCTCCTCGCCTGATCTCAACTAGTGTGGCCCCGCCCTCCGCCTCCTGGAGGGAATATAAGCGGGCAGTAGGCAGAAGGCAAAAAGCAGCAGTAAGCAGAAGCAGCAGTAAGCAGCAGCAGCTAGCAGAGAGAAGAAGCAGCAGTAAGCAGAAGCAGCAGTAAGAAGAAGCAGCTAGGAGAAGCAGCAGCTAGCAGAGAAAGGCAGCAGCTAGCAGAGAAGAGAAGCAGCTAGCAGTAAGAAGCAGTAGGCAGCGGCAGAAGGCAGATCGTAGAGCAGAAAACTGAGAACACACCTCTAGGTTGCACCCTTTAGTTCATAGGATGCGGGATGCACCTCTAAGAAGAAGCAACAGAACTATAAGAAGAAATAGATCTGTGATAAGCGTAGAAAGCCTCTCTTTCTCTAAAAACTTCCTCTAAGCAAAGTCTCTCTTCCTGATAAGCAAAGTTTCTCTTCCTCCAAGCAAAGTCTCTGTTCCTGATAAGCAAAGTTTCTCTTTCTCTAAAAGCAAAGTCTCTCTTTCTATAAGCAAAGCCTATCTTTCTCTCAAAGTTTTTCTTCTCTAAGCAAAGTTTCTCTTCCTCTGAGCAAAGTCTCTCTTCCTGATAAGCAAAGTTTCTCTTCCTCTAACCTCTAAGCAAAGCATCTCTTCTTCTCAAAGTCTCTTTTCCTCTATAAATTAGTGAATATAGGAAAAGTAGTTTATTCCCAGTCCGCCTCCGATAAATACCTGCAGGCAGCGACACTCTTCCACATCTCCAGTCCTTTTATTTTTATTCTGAGACAGGATCTTGCTAAGTTACCCAGGCTGGCCTTGAACTTAGAATCCTCCTTCCTCAGCCTCCAAAGTAGCTGGTATTGCCTGGTCTATGTTCAATTGATTTTTGATAACAGGTGCCAAGAATGCAAAATGGGACAATCTCTTTGATAAATGGTGTTGGAAAAACTGGATTTTCACATGCATAAAAATAAAATTGGACCCTTAGCTTACATGAGCTAAGGACCTATCCATAATAGCTGAAATTATAAAACTTATAGAAGAAAACATTGGGGAAAAACTCTATGACATTGGTCTAAGCTATGTTTTTTTTTTCTGGCTATGACTCAAAGCAGAGGCAACAAAAGCAAAAATAGGTAAATGGGGCTGCATCAAAGTAAAGAGCAAAGAAAACAATCAACAGAGTGAAGAGACAATCTACAGAGTAGAGAAAGTATTTGTAAACCATACTTTTGACAAGGATTAATATTCTAAATATATGAGAAACTCAAACAACTCAAGAGTAAGAAAACAACCCAATTAAAAAATGGACAAGACTTGCATAGATTTTTCTCAGAAGATACACAAGTGGTTGACAGACTTATGAGAAATCTCAATATAGGCAATTGCCAGGGGATGCAAATTAAAATCACCATGAGACATCATCTCACACCTGTTAGAATAGATGTTATTGAAAAGATGAAAGATGTGTTTGGGTGAGGATATGGAAAAAAGGGAGTACTTGCACAATGTTGGTGGGAAAACAAATTAGTACAGCCTTATGGAGAACAATATGGAGATTCCTCAAAAAACAAAAAGCAGAATTACCATTTGATCCAGCAATCCCACTTCTGGACATGTATGTGCATATATATATATACACACAAAATGAATAAAATCAGCATCTCAAAGAGGTGTCTACACTCACGTGTTTTTGCAGAATTAGTCACAATAGCCAAAGTACACAAACAACCTAAATGTCCATCGATGGATGCATGGATAAAAATGTGATATATACACGCTGTGTTGGTCAGCGTGTCCTCACTGTGACCCAAATACCTGACAAGAATGAATTAGAGGATGGAAAGTTTATTTTGGCTCACGATTTCTTGGGTTCAGTCACAGTGGGCTGACTCCATTGCTCTGGGCCCAAGGTGAAGCAGAAGGTCATGGCAGAAGGGTGTGGTGGAGAAGTGTTACCCCTCTCATAGTTACAGGAAGCAGAGGGAGCAAGGGGAAGGGACAGCAGGGCTGATGGACCCTTACAGATTATGCTTCCAATAGCCACCTCCTCCAGCCATGCCCTGCATGCTTACAGGTACCACCCAGTTACTCCATCCAAACTAGGATAGACTAATCAGGTGATGGTTTTCATGATCCAATCATTTTACCTCTAAATATTCCTGCATTAGCACAGGAACTTTTGGGGAGCACTTCATATCCAAACCATAACATACAAATAAAACATTATTCTGCCTTAAAAAGGAGAAAATTCTGTCACCTGTGACAATGTGGATTAACCTGAAGAAGACTATGCAAAGTGAAATAAGCAGACAGATATGGAAAACTGAGAGACATTGATCAAAGTGTTCAAAGTTTCAGTTAGGAAGAAGTTTTCAAGACCTATTGTACAGCATCTTGATCATAATTAATAATAATGTATCATATATTTCAAAATTTCTAAAAGAATAGATTTTTAATACTTTCAGTACAAAAAAGTATCCAAGGCAATGATATGCTAATTACCTTGAAATAATCATTTCACAATGTACACAATATGTTAAAACATCACATTGTTTCCCATAAATATATACAATTATTATTTATCAATTAAAAATTCAGCCCATTTGCCAACACATTTGGAAGCTAGAGTGGCCATCTTGGATAATCCTGGAAGCTGTATCTCCCATCTTTAGGTGGGGCAAATCCCATCCTGAGATGCCTGCTGGAGACTGGAAGCTCATTGTCAGGTACCTCTCATGCATCAGGCTACTGAAGACTGGGAGGTTTGAATGCTATATGACTGTTTTAGTGTAGATTTTCTTTTTTCCTCCTTATTGAAAAATTTTAAGTTTTATTTCCTTACTTTTCTCACTCTCTTTTCCTTTTGTTTACCTATTCCCTCAGAGTCTTTCTTCCTTTTCCCATGCTAACAACTGACTTCTTTTGATTACACTCTCACTCTTTCTATGATCTAGAACTTCTGTATATTCTTTTCTTATCCCATTAAGACCTACATCCTACACCCCTCCACATCCTCTTTGTCCTCCATTAGAAATTGTAGACCTCACTGCAAATCTATTTGTTATACTGAAGATAATAATTGAACTAATTCTGTTTATTATGACAATATTGTTAGTGTCTTCATAAGGGCTATTTGGTTTCGGGTTGCATACTCTGAACTGGGCACTGCTAATATTGATCTCCCCCTTATAGAAAAGGTTTTGGAAACCTATAGGGTCACGATAAGCCTATAGGGGGGAAACTGCAATACCCCAGATCTGCACTGCTAGAGGGGAAGATACATGAACAACATGAAAAAACAAGGGAAGAGAATGATCCAAACAAATTCAGATTCTATATTAATAGAATCCAGTGACAGTATGATAGAAGAAATGTCAGAAAAGGACTTCAGATTATACATGATTAAAATGATTCATGAAGCAAAGGATGAGATAAGAATGCAAATACAGGCAATGAATGATAATACTAATAAGCAGTTAAAAGAGCAACTGCTGGAAGAAAAAGATCATTTCAACAAAGAGACAGAGATTCTCAAAAAATAAAACAAAACAAAACAAAACAGAATTCCTTGAAATGAAGGAAACAATAAACCAAATAAAAAACTCAATGGAAAGCATCAAGAAACTAGATCACTTGGAAGACAGAACCTCAGACAATGAAGACAAAATATTTAATCTTGAAAATAAAGTTGCCCAAACAGAGAAGAGGGTAAGAAATCATGAACAGAATCTCCAAGAACTGTGGGACATCATGAAAAAATCAAATTTAAGAATTATCAGGATTGAGAAAGGCACAGAGATACAAACCAAAGGAATGAACAATCTATTCAATGAAATAATAGCAGAAAATTTCCCAAGCCTGAAGAATGAAATGGAAAATCAAATACAAGAGGCTTACAGAACACCAAATGCACAAAATCACAACAGATCCACACCAAGGCACATTATAATGAAAATGCCTAACATACAAAATAAAGATAGGATTTTGAAGGCTGTGAAAGAAAAGAATCAGATTATGCATAGGGGGATCCAATATGGATATCAGCAGATTTCTCAGCCCAGACTCTAAAAGCTAGAAGGGCCTGGAACAACATATTTCAAGCTCTGAAAGAACATGGTTGCCAACCAAGAATCCTATACCCAGCCTTCAGATTTGAAGATGAAATAAAATCCTTCCATGTTAAACAAAAGTTAAAAGAATTTACAAATAGAAAGCCTACACTACAGAATATTCTCAACAAAATATTTCATGAGTAGGAAATGAAAAACAACAATGTAGGTCAGCAAAGGAAGGAACTACCTTAAAGGAAAATCCATTCAAAGGAGAAACCAAGTAAATTAAAAACCAAAAATAAGCTCAAATGACTGAGAATACAAATCATATCTCAATAATAACCCTGAACATTAATGGCCTAGACTCATCAATCAAAAGACATAGACTGGCAGAGTGGACTAAAAAGAAAGACCCAACAATATGCTGCCTGCAAGAGACTCATCTCATAGAAAAAGACATCCACAGACTAAAGGTGAAAGGATGAGAAAAAACCTACCCTGCACATGGACTCAGTAAAAAAGCGGGGGTTTCCATCCTTATATCAGATAAAGTGGACTTCAAGCCAAAGGTAGTCAGAAGGGATAAAGAAGGACATTTCATATTGCTTAAGGGAACCATAAATCAGGAAGACATAACGATAGTAAATATTTATGCCCCAAACAACAGTGCATCCATGTACATCAAACAAATCCTTCTCAATTACCGGAATCACATAGACCACAACACAATAATTCTGGGTGACTTTAACGCACCGCCGTCATTGCTAGATAGATCTTCCAAACAAAAACCAACCAAAGAAACCATAGAACTCAATAACACAATCAATAATCTAGACTTAATAGACATATATAGAATATTTCATCCATCAAAAAGTGAATTCACTTTCTTCTCAGCAGCACATGGAACCTTCTCAAAAATAGACCATATATTATGCCACAAAGCAGCCCTTAGTAAATGCAAAAAAATAGAGATACCGCCTTGTGTTCTATCAGATCATAATGGAATGAAATTAGAAATCAATGACAAAATAAAAAACAGAAATTACTCCAATACCTGGAGACTAAATAGTATGATATTGAATGAAGCATGGATAACAGAAAACATTAGGGAGGAGATAAAAAAAATCCTTAGAGGTAAATAAGAATGACAATACAACATATCAAAATCTCTGGTACACTATGAAAGCGGTACTAAGAGGAAAATTCATTGCATGGAGTGCATTCAATAAAAGAATAGAAAATCAACAACTAAATGACCTAACATTATAGCTCAAAGCCCTAGAAACAACAGCAAAAGTAGTAGAAGACAGGAAATAATTAAAATCCAAGCTGAAATCAATGAAATTGAAACAAAAGAAACTATTCAAAAAATTGACAAAACAAAAAGTTGGTTCTTTGAAAAAGTAAACAAAATAGACAAACCCTTAGCCACACTAACAAAGAGAAGGAGAGAGAAAACTCAAATTACTAAAATTTGTGATGAAAAAGGAAATATCGTGACAGACACCACTGAAATACATAACCTAATGAGAAGCTAACTTGAAAATCTATATTCCAACAAAATAGAAAATACCAAAGACATCGACAAATTTCTAGAGACATATGATCCTCCCAAACTGAACCAGAGGACATACACAATTTAAACAGATCAATATCAAGCAATGAAATAGAAGAAGCCCATTAAAAATCTACCATCCAAGAAAAGCCCAGGACCAGATGGATTCTCAGCCGAGTTCTACAAGACCTTCAAAGAAGAACTCATTCCAATACTTCTCAAAGTATTCCAGGAAATAGAAAAGGAGGGTACCCTACCAAACTCATTCTATGAAGCTAATATCACCCTCATACCCAAACCAGGCAAAGACACATCAAGGAAAGAAAATTTTAGACCAATATCCTTGATGAATATAGATGCAAAGATCCTTAACAAAATACTGACAAACCATATCCAAAAACATATTAAGAAGATAGTGCAGGGTTGGGGAGATAGCTCAGCTGGTAGAGTGCTTGCTTTGCAAGCACAAGGCCCTGAGTTTGATCCCCAGTACCACAAAAAAAAAAAAAAAAAAAGAAGATAGTGCACCACGATCAAGTGGGCTTCATCCCAGGAATGCAAGGTTGGTTCAACATCCAGAAATCAATAAATGTAATCCATCATGTCAATAGACTTAAGGATAAGAATCATATGGTTTTCTCAATTGATGCAGAAAAAGAGTTCGACAAAATACAACACCCCTTCATGCGCAAAACACTAGAAAAAATAGGGATAGTAGGATCATACCTCAACATTGAAATGGGAACAAGACAGGGATGCCCTCTTCTATTCAACATCAGACTTGAAATACTTGCCAGAGCAATTAGACAGACTAAAGAAATTAAAGGGATATGAATAGGAAAAGAGGAACTCAAACTGTCACTATTTGCTGATAACATGATTCTCTATTTAGAGGATCCAAAAAACTCCTCCAGAAAACTTCTAGACCTCATCAATGAATTCAGCAAAATAGCAGGATATAAAATCAACACATATAAATCTAAAGCATTTTTATACATAAGTGATGAAACATCTGAAAGTGAAATGAGGAAAACAACTCCATTTGCAATAGCCTCAAAAAATAAAATAACTGGGAATCAATCTAACCAAAGAGGAGAAAGATCTCTACAACAAAAACTACAAAACATTGAAGAAAGAAATTGAGAAAGAACTTAGAAGATGGAAAGATCTCCCATGTTCTTGGATGGGCAGAATTAATATTATCAAGGGCCATACTTCCAAAGGCACTATACAGATTTAACACAATTCCAATTAAAATCCCTATGACATTTCTCATAGAAACAGAAAAAGCAATCATGAAATTAATCTGGAAGAACAAAAAACCCAGAATAGCCAAAGCAATCCTGGGCAGGAAGACTGATGCAGGAGGTATCACTATACCAGACCTTAAATTCTACTATAGAGCAATACTAACAAAAATGGCATGGTACTGGCACCAAAACAGACCAGTAGATCAATGGTACAGGATAGAAGACATGAAGACATGCCCACATAAGTACAGTAATCTCATACTAGACAAAGGTGCCAAAAACTTACAATGGAGAAAAGATAGCTTCTTCAACAAATGGTGCTGGCAAAACCGGAAATCCATATGCAGTAAAATGAGATTAAACCCCCATCTCTCACCCTGTGCAAAACTCAATTCAAAATGGATCAAGGATCTAGGAATTAGACCTGAGACCCTTCGCCAAATAGAAGAAAAAGTAGGCCTGAATCTCCATCACGTTGGTTTAGGACCAGACTTCCTTAACAAGACCCCCATAGTGCAAGAAATAAAAGCAAGAATCAATAAATGGGATAGATTCAAACTAAAAAGTTTTTTCTCCACACAGGAAACAATCAATAATGTGATAAGAGAGCTTACAGAGTGGGAGAAAATCTTTTCCACACACACTGCAGACAGAGCACTCATCTCCAAAGTTTATAAAGAATTTAAAAAACTTTACACCCAAAATACAAAGAACCCAATCAATAAATGGGTTAAGGAACTGAGCAGACAGTTCACAGAAGAAGAAATACAATTGATCCACAAATATATGAAAACATGCTCATCATCCCTAGTAATTAAGGAAATGCAAACAAAAACCACCCTAAGATTTCATCTAACTCCAATTAGAATGGCTATTATCAAGAACACAAGCAATAATAAGTGTTGGTGTGGATGTGGGGAAAGAGGCACATTCTTATATTGCTGGTGGAATTGCAAATTGGTGCAGCCACTCTGGAAAGCAGTATGGAGATGCCTCAGAAAACTTGGAATGGACCCACCATTTGACCCAGCTATCTCACTCCTTGGTTTATACCCAAAGGACTTAAAATCAGCATACTACAGTGATGCAGCCACATCAATGTTCATAGCAACTCAATTCACAATAGCTAGATTGTGGAACCAACCTAGATGCCCTTCAATTGACAAATGGATAAAGAAACTGTGGTATATATACACAATGGAATATTATTCAGCCATAAAGAAGAGTAAAATTATGGCATTTGCTGCTAAATTGATGAAGTTGGAAAATGTCATGCTATGTGAAATAGGCCAAGCCCAAAAAACCAAAGGCTGAATGTTTTCTCTGATAAGTGCATGACAATATAAAACGGCGGGGGGGGGGGGTGATGGGGGGAAAGAGAAGAATGAAGGAACTTTGGATGGTGTAGAGGAAAAAGGGGTGGGGGGTGGGATGGAAAATTGTAGAATGAAACAGACAGTATTACCCTATATATGTGTATGATTACATGAATGGTGTGAATCTACATTGTGTACAACCATAGAAATGAAAAGTTGTACCCCATTTGTGTACAATAAATCAAAATGTGTCTGTAAAATTAAAAAAATATTTAATAAAAAAATAAATAAAGATAAAAATTCAAAAAGACACTATGAAAGAAGTGACGAAAGGAAGGGCTATGTCTCAAATTTTAAAAATGAAATGAAATAAGAGGAAATGCAAAATGAATGAAAATGACCAATTGTTCAACCTAAGTTAGAAAAAGAAAGGCAAAGAAAATCTAATTGAAACAAAAAGAATGATTGACATTATGCCCAACATCAACAATGAAAAGACAATAAACTTTGCACATTATCAAGAATATTTTTTAGAGGGTAGGTTTAAGGATGGAGTCCTCAAGAAATTCCTGCCCAACCAACCTCAGGAACCAGAGTCCATTGGGATTGAATTGTCCCACTTAGATTCTTGGCATTACAGAAATTTAGTCTAAGTACCTTCACTTCCTAAAGTGTGTTGCACTAAGACATCTATTAGAACAACTAAAATGAAGACATTTGCAATATCAAGTACTAGCAGGAATGTGAAGCAAGCGTGCCCCTCATGCCCGCTAATTAAAGTTAAAATGGGACGCCCACTTTGGTAAACAATTTGGCAGTTTCTTATAAACATACACCGACCATATAACCCAGAACGCCACTCCCATGTCCCGAGGAGCACTGGTACTCCAGAGTGAAAAGGACTTGTCTAGTCAAACCCATGCATTTATTAAGAGAAATGAAAATGTAAAATCATACAAAAACCTCCGGGAAATATTTGTAGGGGACTTACTCAGAATGATGGAAAACTGGAAACAACCCAAATGTCCATCAACTAGTGAATGGATTGACAGCTTACTGTATATCCATGTAGTGGACAACTGTATGTCTACTGTGTAACTGTTTAAAATCTACCCACTGGGTCAAAATCCTAACTTAATGCCCATGATATCCATTTAAAAATAGATGTGAAAAGTAATTTTTAACAATTGGAAACACTAAAACATTTCCTTTTCCTGGAGCTCATTTATTCTCTCTCTCTCTCTTTTTTTTTTTTTTTTTTGGTACCGGGGACTGAACTCAGGGGCACTTGACCACTGAGCCACATCCCCAGCCCTAGTTTTTATTTTATTTAGAGACAGGGTCTCACTGAGTTGCTTAGTGCTCTGCTTTTGCTTTGAACTCACGATCCTCCTGCCTCAGCCTCCCAAGCTGCTGGGATTACAGGTGCACCTCTGCACCTGGCTATCCATTCCTCTTATCCCAGAAACTTTTAATCTAATGCAATATAATTTTATGCTCAAAAAGTCTTTTATTCATACCCTTTTATAGTGTTATGCAATGAAAGCCTGTGCATTGATTAAAAATTTAATTTTTTAATTTACTGTTACAGTAAAACTATAGGAGTAAAATTTCTTGTGAGTTGATTTTTCATTCCATTTGTATTTAAGTGATACAATAATGATAAACATATAAATACATTGTACTAGTGTACTGATAATCAAAATTCACTGATAAATTTCTACCGTTAATGCATCCCTTAGTGGAATGTAAGTGTGCAGGGACAAAAGGAGATTTGGTTTAGGTGTATCACTTGATTCTTTGAACTTCTAGTAAGTTGCCAAAATCACAATATTCCAAAATCAAAATTATTTTAATAATCTAGTTTAAATATTAATTAATAATTTAAACTCTCCTTCAATTTTCATAAAAGAATAAAATCAGAAACCTGATGCTTGCAGAAGGATTTATTTCCTTATAAGTAGCATATTAATCACAAATTACAAGTGATCTTCTTAATTTCTGGGAAGTTTACCAAAACCAGTTTCACCATCATTTACCCAGTAAGTAATAATGTCATTAATTTTATCCTTTACTCTTTTATTTAGGCATTTTAGTTTTCTGTTTGTTCCCATGGAAATCATCCTCAGGAAAATAGAATTTTGAATGATTCCTTTGTTTGGAATTGGGGAATTTTAATGCTTTGGAGACTTGCAAGAGATAGGGAAGAAGTATTTTTTTAAGAAGGACTTTATGGTTTTTTGGGTTCGGCTTATTTTGCTTAGCATGATAGTCTCCAGCTCCATCCATTTACCAGCAAATGCCATAATTTCATTCTTCTTTAAAGCTGAGTAATATTCCATTGTGTGGAATTCCATTTCTTTATCCATTCATCTGTTGCAGGGTACCTAGGTTGGTTCCATAGTTTAGCTATTGTGAGTTGAGCTGCTATAAACATTGATGCGGCTGTGTCACTGTAGTATACTAATTTTAAGTCCTTTGGGTATAAACCAAAGAGTGGGATAACTGGGTCAATGGTAGGTCCATTCCACATTTTCTTAGGAATCTGCATACTGCTTTCCAGAGTGACTGTACCAATTAGCAATCCTACCAGCAATGTATGAGTGTAACTTTTTCCCCCACATCCTTGTCAACACTTATTGTTGCCTGTATTTTTGATAATTGCCATTCTGTTTGGCGTGAGGTGAAAACTTAGAGTAGTTTTGATCAGCATTTCTCTAATTGCTAGAGATGTAGAACATTTTTCTACATTTGTTGATCAGTTGTATTTCTTCTTCTGTGAAATGTCTGTCAGTTCCTTATCTCATTTATTGATTGGGTCATTTGTTTTTTTGGTGTTAAGTTTTTTGAGTTCTTTATGTATCCTGGAGATTAATGCTTTATCTGAGGTGCGTGTGGTAGAGATTTTCTTTCCCAAAAACCAAAGGCCAAATGTTTTCCCTGATATGTAGATGCTAATTCACAATGGGGGAGGCACTAGAGAAGAACAGAGTTACTTTAGATTAGGTAGAGGGGAGTGAAGGGAGGGGAAGGGGTATGGGGAAGGAAGGATAGTAGAGTGAATCAGACGTTATTACCTCATGTACATGTATGACTGCATGACCAATGTGATCCTGCAACATGTACAATCAGAAAAATGAAAAATAATATGTCATTTATATATGATCCATCAAAATGTATAAATGCATTCTACTGTCATGTATAACTAATTAGAACAAATAAAAATTTATAAAAGAAGGACTTTATGAAAGTTAGAAAAGGAGAACTTGAGGCTGCAGGCAAATTAACTTCAGAAAGAAGTAAATGTGGAATTTAAAAATCAGCACTATTATAATATCCAGGGCAAACAGGACCAATCTAGTCAAATCACTCATCTTTCAAATGCGTAGCTCATGTAGAAATAGCGAGTTGACGGCGGAGCCTGGACTTCAGTCAAGTCTCCTTCTCCTCATGGTCTGCATCCCGTAGCACCTTTGTGCCTGGCCTTCCAAGCCTGCCTGGGCTCTGCAGGGCCCCCTGGGTAACTCCCCAGTCACGTTCACTTGTCCCTAAGACCCATGTCTGGCAGTATCTTTCCCAAACAAACACCCCTCCCATCAAAATGGAATCACTCTTTTAAATGTGCAGATTTAGCAAATAAAAATACAGAAAGACCAGTTAAATTTTAATGTCAGGTAAGCAACAATTTTTAGTATACCTATTTTCTTTATATAGCATGGGATATGTGTATACTAAAAATTATAACTGAACATCCTCAATTGTTTGGAAATCTTGTTCATCTGTGTTCCCCCTCCATGGCCACCCCAGGAATCCTGCTTCTATTAACAGGCTGTGGGCTCATCTGATCAGCTAATTCTCAAGACTCAGGGAATAGGTGTATCTAGGTTAAATTTCAAACCAAAATATGACTTGATCCTAAGAATTTAAGATACCCTAGGGCCTCATAACTGATCTCTCAGGGGAGCTGAAGTAATGACACAGTTTCTGACTAGGAACTCAAAAAGCTGAAAGAGTAATAGGTACTATGGGGTATTCACTGTTTTATTGTTATTTGTTTACTGGATAACTGATCAGATGCCAATTACCATGATTTGCTATAATAGTTCAATTAATTCTCATGTCTGAGAGGCAGTTCTTGTTATTATTATTTCCTTTATGAAAAGCTGAGGCTTAGTGAAGTTAAGTGACAGGCAAGGCCACACAGCGGGGACGTGGTAGATCCGGGATATGAACTCAGGTCTCACTCCAGGCACCAACTTTTCCACCATTCTTTATTGCTGTGTTAAATCTTCATACTTTCTCATCTTAATCCCTGAAGTAACAGACAAGTTTCCAGGTTAGTTGTATTATTTCCATTTTCCATATGAGGAAACTGAAGATCCAAGATATGCTGTAGCTGTAAGTGACCAAGCCAGGACCAAAGTCAAGATCACAGGTTTGTAGTTCCCATTAATGAAGAGTCTAGGTCCTGTTGAAAAAATTGGAGAAGATGAAGCATTAGAATTCTGGGGTGGGCTGCACACACAATTCAACTCAAAATGGATCAAGGACCTAGGAATTAGACCAGAGACCCGGCATCAAACAGAAGAAAAAGTAGGTCCAAATCTTCATCACATCAGCTTAGGACGAGACTTCTTTAACAAGACTCCCAAAGGGCAAGAAAAAAACCAAGAATCAATACGTGGAATGGATTCAAACTAAAGAGATTTTTCTCAGGAAAGGAAACAATCAGTAAAGTGAAGAGAGAACCTACAGAGTGGGAGAAAATCTTTACCACACATACCTCAGATAGAGCACTCATCTCCAAAATTTATAAAGAACTCAAAAAACTTAACACCAAAAATACAAATAACCCAATCAGTAAATGGGTTAAGGAACTGAGCAGACAGTTCACAGAAGAAGAAATACAATTGATCCACAAATATATGAAAAAATGTTCTACATCTCTAGTAATTACATCTCTAGTAATTAGTAATCTCTAGTAGTTCTGTAAATCAAAACTACCCTCAGATTTCATCTCACCCCAATTGGAATGTCTATTATCAAGAATACAAGCAACAACAGCTGTTGGTGAGGATGTGGGGAAAAAGGTACACTTATACATTGCTGGTGGGATTGCAAATTGGTGCAGCCACTCTGGAAAGCAGTATGGAGATTCCTAATAAAACTTGGAACGGACCCACCATTTGATTCAGCTTTTCCACTCCTTAGTTTATACCCAAAGGACTTAAAATCATCATACTACAGTGATTCAGCCACATCAATGTTCATAGCTGCTCAATTCACAATAGCTAGATTGTGGAACCAACCTAGATGCCCTTCAATAAATGAATGGATAAAGAAACTGTGGTATATATACACAATAGAATATTACTCAGCCATAAAGAAGAATAAAATTATGGTATTTGCAGGTAAATGGATCGAGTTAGAGAATATCAGGCTAAAGGAGATAAGGCAATCTCAAAAACCCAAAGGGCATATATTTTCTCTGATAAGTGGATGCTCATACATAACAGGGAGATGGAGGGATAGGAGAAGAATGGAGGAACGTTGAATTGTGTAGAGGGAGGTGAGGATAGGGAAGGGGGAGGGGGAAGGAAGGATAATAGAATGAGATGAATGTCATTACCCTATGTACATGTAAGATTACCTCAATGGTGTGATTCTACATCGTGTACCACCAGAGAAATGAAAGTTGTACCCCATTTGTACAATGAATCAAAATGTATTCTGCTGTCATGTATAACTAAATAGAACAAACAATAAAATTATATTTTTTTAAAAAGATCTGGGGTCAGGGGAGGAAAGAAAATGTCGATATTGTGACATGTCTTTACTTTAGTCAGCCATATACTATGGCTTCAGGAGTGCTGGAAGATCTCTTCACAGCTCCTCAGGATCTAAGCTTCCACCAACAGAGTGTAATTGCACACATGTGTAATTAGCATAAAGATCTCTCTCTCTCTCTCTCTCTCTCTCCTTTGATTTTGAAATGTGTTCCCTCCAAGAGTTAATATAGTATGGCATTATTAGTTCTTCACATCTTAAAATAAAGACACACATGGATCTTGAAAAGACATATGGAAAATGGGGTTTTGAGTGATGGGGTAGATTATCTGTTCATCATCAGGTTGTCTGGGAGTATCACAGGAGCCTAGCCCCAGAAGGAATAAGAGGAATCTCTTTAGCTCAAGGCCATCTGGGACCATCTTTTGCTTCTGGGACCCAAGACCCAGCAGGTTCTGCTCAGACCTTCCAGAAATTTCATACTGTCTATTTCTGTCATCAATGGAGCAAAGAAAAAGTGCTCACCAGTGTCTGGGCTTGCCCCAGGAATGACTGTGTGCAAATCAACACTGCGACCTTTCCAAACAAATCCCTGTAATCATTCATGTGTGGCCTTTTACCCAGGAGCAACACTGTGGGCAGGTGTCTGGGTAGGACATGGACAGCACCATGGCAGAGCAAGAGACACCTGGGGGGAGTTCTGGAATGAGTGTCTAGGCCTGCCCCAACCACGTCTGGCCTCCAACAAATTCCTTCCCCATTCTGGCCCCTTTTTCTTATCTGAGAACTAAGAGATTCTGGGAAATCTTCTGGAAGGCTCCTCTGCACACTCTAAGTCTCTCTCTGGATTGTGCCTAACTCTTACCCCACTTCTCCCACACAGCTGCCTTCCTCTCCACAGCTCCACCTTCTCTTGGATGAATGTAGCTCTCCTGCTGCTTCTCTCTCTCTTTTTGGAGCAGACTTCTGCATCGCAGTTCAACAAAATCAAAGGTGGGTTCAGCACAGCTGCCGCCATTTGGCTTTGGGAGACAGTCTTTCAGGCTGAGGGTTGGATGCAGAGTTAGTGTCAGCTGAGGTCATCACTACTGTGGATTCTGAACCACAGAAAGCCATGCCTGCTCATCACCCTAAGCTCTCCAAACCCTCCCCTGCTTGTTCTCCCCAAATTATTTCCCTAGCTTTTCCCAAAATATGTCTTCCAGTGTTTTTGTTTTTGTTTTTTTAATTTATGAGTGAACTTGACAGGAAAGGACCAGTGAGGACACTGTTGCAGTCTTCGGGAAGAGACAATGAAGCCAGGTACAATAAAGAGGAGAGAAGGTTGGTTTTAAGGAGACTGAGGAGCCAAAATTGGCTAAAATCCACGATGGACAGGATGCGGGGATGATGGAGGAGGAACAAGTGTCTAGATTCTGACAACAACTATTGATGCCGATATCAAGATGGGGAACAGAGTAGGGAGGTGCTACTCTTCCAGTGTCAGGAAAGACACCTAGTTCTGTTTTAAACATGTTAGAACAGTTACCCATGAGTCTGCCCCAATAATTTTTCCCAGGCAGTTGAAAAGAAGGAACTCTATCTTGGAATAGAGGATGGATCTGGAGTGAGAGATGGGCATCAGACAGGACTGTGGAAGTGGATGTGATCACCCAGGAAGTACATTCTAGTAATGTCATGGGAGCAGAACTCTGGGGAGCATCTCCAACAAATGCAGAAGAACCCCTGGGGTGTATCAGGAAGGAGGCTGTACACACAGGGTAAGTGGCTAAGATGAGCTGGCCAGGGAGGAAGGGGGTTCTATTCTAAGTAAGCACTCCAGCTAATATCAGGAGAGGATCTCAATGCCTGAAACCCAAACAAAAGTTTAAATGGCTGCTGGAAGCAGGAAAATCAACCCTAGTGAGATGTGTGGTCTCACTTCATAATCCCAAGCTTCCCTTTCTGTTTCTCTTTACCCCTTTGAGGTATTCATATTTAATTTACCAAACTTTTTCTGTGCCCAAAACTTCAGCAATGGCCCCCAAGTGGTAGCTTATTCCACAGTGCCCACCAGCCTGCCTCAGGATCACCCAGGGGTGGGGTTTAAAATTGGGATCAGTAGGTCTTACTTTCTAGAGATTCTGATTCAGTCCAGAGTCCTTATTTACTGAAAGATGCATAGATAATTTTGAGGTACACTCCAGATTGGGAACCATATACTCTTCTTAGCTTTGAACCATCCTTGGAGAATACATTTAGAGAGATGTGAAAGGTAAGAAGTATAGCTGTACTAAAATTTTCAGTGGCCAGTCCTTGGGGAAGATGTGGGACTTCTGAGGTGAGTCCCGAATTTTATTTAAGCCTATGAAATCAAGAGGGTGGTATTAATGACAAATATGGTCCTTTGAATTCTAAACTTCTGTAACTGCAAGATTCAGTGCTATCTAAAAAGACCATATCTCTCTGATTAGATTCCACTGGAGAAATGCTCAATATATAGCACTGGGGCACTGAAGTAGCTCTCTATTGCTGCAGAAGACACCTGGAGGTCAGAAGTCTGGCCTGGCACATCTGGGTTTTCTGCTCTGATTCTCATCAGACTGAGATCAAAGTGTCAGAAAGGGCTGCAGTTCTCATTTGGGACTCAGGGTCCTCTCCCCAGGTTCACCAATTGTCAGCACAACCCTTTTCTTACAATTTTAGGATGGAGGCTCCTATGTCCTTACTGGTTGTCAACTTCTAGAGGCCACTTCGCTTATTGGCATTGGACCTCTACCAAGTTCAGAGCTACCAATCATGATGGATCCTCCTCACAGTTTTAATCTCTATGACCTTTTCACTACCAACCAAAACATTCCTCTTTTAAAGGACCCAACTGACTGGGTCTGACCCACTTGGATAATCTCTTAGGGTTAACTAACGTTGAACTTCAACTATGTAAGAAATCCCATGAAAACCACGCTGGACACAAGAAATCACATAAGGGAATTTATTAAGCAAACAGTGTCTCCCTGCAGGGTAAGAAGAAAATGAGAGGAAAAGAGAAAGGAAAAGAAAAGGGCATGCACTAGAGAGAGTGGAAAGCCAAGAGGATAGAGAAAAGTGTGTAAGACAGACAGAAGAAGAATGGAAAAAGATGGCGGGGAAGCTACAGTAAAACAGTTGAATTCCGCCGGGCTAGCAGAGGACCAATATCAGAGAAGGATACTTGCAAACTGACTGATGAACCAATAGCTAGCCAGGATGTTCACAGATTGACAAGTGGTTGGGAGGCGGGGAAAATTACTGCACCTGATGGGCAGGGGAGCAGCTTTACATTACAAACTACACATGCAAAATCCCTCCACAGCAGTGCCTGGATTAGGGTTTGATTCAGTAACCAGAGGACAGGAATCTTAGGGAAGCAACTGTGGGAATCTGCCTCTTGCAAGCACTTAAATCAGGATGCACACTTATCCCTAAGAAGAGAGTAAGCAACCACACTTCTGCAGAACTCTTACTAGGCACTGTGATCAGTGTATTATGAACATCATCCTATTTAATTCCTATAAATGATCTGCACAGTAGGGATTGCCATTCCCATTTTGCAGATAGGACATTTATGAATCAGACAAAGGAAGACGCTTTCAGCTGCTTAGTGTTGGAACCAGGCTGCCCAGCGAGATCAGTCTGCCAGTGGTGCTCCTCCCCCTCCACCATTTCTTCCCCTCGTGGAGGTAACTCAGAATTCGCACCATCGAACGCAGATTGGTCTTGAGTTCACAAGAAGTCAAGGGACCAACATGAGGACTCCTGACACCTATTTCCATGATGTGTTCACTACTCTTTACTAATTTCCTCTATTGCCTAAGATGCTGGAGACAGAGGAATTAAGCCTTAAAGTAACAGGTTTTGGGACTGGGGATATAGCTCAGTTGGTAGAGTGCTTGCCTTGCAAGCATAAGGCCCTGGGTTCAATCCCCAGCATCTCAAAAAGAAATATATATATATATCAGGTTTCAAAAAGAGTAGGGAGCTCTTCAATTGAAGGCAAGGGCCCTTGTCCTTACCAATTTCCTGCTTTTGGAATCTGAGATGCTTTTCCTTCAGTTCTACCTGATTCAGCTCCATCTAAATGGGCCAAGAGGGTGAGAGATAGCCATGGAACCTTATATATAAGCGAAACGAGAACTGGGAATTGAAGGTAGAGGACTGAGAGATTTTCATTAATTGCCTTTGCCATGGTAGAAGAGATTCTCCAGGAATGTGAATTTGGACAATTTTTTCTTGCAGCAAAACCTGGAGTGTGCCCCAAAGACAGGCTCCTCTGTAACACCACCATTCCGGGCTC
Organism: Sciurus carolinensis; assembly: GCF_902686445.1. Classification (NCBI taxonomy): domain Eukaryota; kingdom Metazoa; phylum Chordata; class Mammalia; order Rodentia; family Sciuridae; genus Sciurus; species Sciurus carolinensis. Next base: position 13,948,895 of record NC_062214.1, read on the forward strand.
ATGCAGAATGGATTTCAACTGCGAAGACTACCTGAAGTGCTGCACTTTTGCCTGCGAGAAGAAGTGCATGGATCCTTATGAAGGTAGTGGCATCCAGGCTGAGGCAGAGGTGACTTCTGGGTCCCCCACGTCTTACTCCGTTCAGACTGGCTGAATAATTCCCTTGGATGGCAAGATAAAGAGGCCTGAGTTTGTACTTTTCTCACTCTCCAATTTAACTCTCGCCCTCAAGTTCAAATCATGTCTAGACATTAGACATGGTGGCCGTCAACTAGATAATATGGATGTTCATCTTCTCTGGTTCAACATTCATCTTTCATAATTAATACTTGGTGTGCTCACTAGGTGCTGAGAAACTCTTGTTGGCCTTGTAACAAAAATCAAACCTCAGTTAACTTAGATGCTGGTGCTCTTTTCAGGCTCTTGGTCTTTTCAAGGAGGTTTTCTGATAACTCTTAAGTATTCCTATGCCATCTTGTATGTATAAGAGTGTGTACTTTTTGCAGAGATTCATTCATTCATTCAAATGGTATTTATGGTCAGTACCCTTTGGCCAAGACTCCCAGGAACATACCTGGAGCTAAACAAGTTGGGTTTATTACTCATTACAGTGAGAGAGACCATGTGGCATTTCAGTAAGCAACTGTTAGAATGTATTACAGGATTTGGTCTTTGGGTGATTTGGGGGAGGGCTTTAGATTAAGTACTATTGGAAAGTGGGGGCAAAGCTATGGCTGAGTCCTCAGCGAATATTATCCACAGAGGGAGCAGACAGAGTGAGGAGAAGACTCTAACCGGCAGAGAAACCCAAGTCACTCATGTTAGGTGGAAGAGGGAGGTGTTTGGTATTTTGTCAGTTTCACAGCTATCTTGCTTTCTGTCTCACTTTATCATGGTCTTAGAGTGGCCTCATCTGGTCCCGTGAGATGTTTTATGTCAACAGGGGAACACAACAGCTTAGCAGCATAAGTTAGTTTTCCAACATCAGGGACTGTTTTTCCTTCCTATGTATCAGGCAGTTTGTTAGGCACTTTGGATATAGTTGCTGAACAGGTCTTGCCCTCTGGAAGCTCAAAGCAGTGGAGAAGAAAGATCAGTTCCAAAGTATCTTTATATGCCCTTCGGAATCGCCTTTGCAAGAAAGAAGTGATGTGCAGAGCCCCTACTCAGTGGAAAGTATTAGTAGTGGAGCTGGGACTAGAACCTATGTTTCCTTGACCGTGACTTTTTCTATGACTTGGTTGACAACACCATGAACTATGACCGTCTGGGGATCTTATCCCTTCCTTTTATCTCTCTTTTATGTTCTTCCCTCTTTTCTTCCTGACCTCAGAACCCTGCATGCTACCCTTTAAAAGAGGAAACTGCCTCACTGAAGTGCAGCGCTGGTATTATGACTTCAAACAACATAGCTGTAGAGCCTTTACGTACAGTGGCTGCCGTGGGAACTCCAACAACTTCCTCAGCCGGAGTGATTGCATGAAGGCCTGCAAGTTCATTGGTGAGACCCAGATCCCTGGCAGTGTGAGGGCTAGTTTCCACAGAAACAGATTGCCAGCATGGTTGTAGCTTAAATTACCTTGGCTTAAGCCATAGCTCTGTCACTTACTGGCTGGGAGGTCTTGGGCCAATTGTCTGCCTTTATGAACCTATTTTCTTGTCTATAAAATGGGGATAATAATAGTATTCATCTAATGGAGTGGAACCTAGAAATGACATAGTCCACATAAAGCTCACAAATTTTGGCTCATGGGACCTGAAAGTCAGGCCTTGGAGAAAGATATTTCTTCATCACATCAATCTATTTAAGCACCACCTGAGGTGAGGCATAGATAGGCCAGTCTGGAATCCCAAGAAGTAAGTATAGACACTGAAGGTGGAGAATAGGGCGAGGTGCAGGTGAGAGCTATGGGTTTACCCTTTGGTAGAATAATCATCACTAGTAATGTTGGGAGGCAGAGTCCTACCAAATTTATGCAGTGAATGACCTGGAATAAAACCCTGCTTTTCCCACTTACTGCAAGGTTTTTGGCCTGTTTGAGTTTCAGTTTTCTCCTCTATGAAATTGAAATAGTAGCAAACACCTCACCAAATTTCTGGCAGGATGACGTGTGATCAAAGACACCAAAACTTGACATGGTGGCTTGTCCAGTGGCATGGACTCACTAATTGGTACCCATTAAGAGAGATGGTGATCATTCATCAAGATGCAGCCTTATGTGGTTTACAAGGCAGGACTAGAATTCCAACCTCAGATTCTGTGAGACAGGCTGAGGAAAATACCATCACCACCAACCCAGATGAGGAACAGAACCAGAGAGGTCAAGTTAGTTGCCTAAGCACCCATGTTCCGTCAGGAGCAGAGTAATTTTAACTCCTCAGGCCCCGTGTGCCTGAATGACCAATGAAGTCTTGGAGTCTGTCTTGATGAATTTAGAACCAAATGCTTCCTTGTGTGGGAGGCTCCAAGGAGCCATGGTACTATGAACAGGAGCTTGGTCTTTTCTCCCCAGAGCAGCAGGAAGAGGCCATGGGAATGGGCTTGGGCTGGTTTATGGGAAATTTAGGTCTGCACTCAGAGGTGACTTGTACTTCTAAGAGTTGAACACATTATTGTCCATCTGACCTGAGATAGAAGGAAAAGAAAAAGAAAAATCCCCACCATAGAATTTGCAGCCAGCTGAGAACAACAGGACACCCATATAAAATCCTAAAGAATCGATTTAAATACCATCTATGTCCCGATGACCTACAAAGTAGTATCTACGGCCCGAATCTGAGAGCGGCTGCTACCCTGACAAGCTGCCGTCTTCTCAACCGGGTCATTACAATAGCCTACCAAAAGGCCTCTCGACCTCTGTGCTGACCTTTCTGTAACCTATTGTCCGCACGACAGCCCCAACGGTCCTTCCAAAACACAAGCCAGATCCCGTCACCGTCGAGGACACTACAGTCGTCCCCACTTCATTCAAAATAAAGCCAAATCCCTTAAACTGGCTAATCTTGATTTGTGTGAACTTGACATAATTACCCCTCTTTTATAGAGAAGGGTGCTGTCACTTATTTAGTGACAGGACTGAGACTTTATGTTGGGCTTCAGATGCCAAGCTCAGTCTTCTTTCTACCACATTCCAGGATGTGGTGAGGGGACGGACAGGGTAAAGTGACCCGAGTTGCAGAGATGCTAGTTTGGACAGGAAGGACAAGCAGTTTGAAGGGTGGCGGGATGGGAAGGGACCTGCCGGAGCTCACATCTACTCCTATTTCAGTCAAGGAAGGGCAGTGTCCGCTCTTCCCTTACACCTCTCGCATGGAGTGTCCAGAGCCGTGTAAGAGTGACATGGATTGCCTTGAGAAGGAAAAATGCTGTGACTCCAGGTGTGGCTTTGTTTGCGCCAGTGCCTGGAAAGGTAAGGCCCGGGGGACACCTCTGGACAGGTAAGGCCCGGGGGACACCTCTCAAAGTCTACTGAGCGCGGGTCAAGAACGCGATGGTAGCCCATGAAACAGGGTCTCTTGAACCTCAGATGCCCCTGGGATTGACCCTGGAGGTATTTGAAGAGCTTTCACCTTTCAGTGGCTCTCATGTTGACCTCCTGACCCCTGGACATTATTGTGCTCTTCTTCAAAGCCATGACCACACATGGTTGTCACTCTCTATTCTTCCCCAAGAAAACATTTGTTAGGAATCTCATTCTTCCATGACCTGCAAAGTGACACTGTCCCTGGATTCACATACATACAAATTCTTAACCACTAGGTATATTCCTGATAAGTCACATCCTGGAAGAGGGGCTGGGGGAAAACTGGTGGCAAATGCTTTGGGAGTAGAAGCCAACTCTCCAGCTTCAAAGGCTGGAGGTACCAATTTCCCCCTGTAGACCCAGGGATTGGTAGTGTCCGGAGGTACCCACCGTGGGGTAGCAAGAGTGAAAGGCTTTTCAACTGACTTCAACTTTTCGAGGTGCTGTCTGCATGACTTGGTCATCTCACTTCCCCTAGATGATCCTCAATTCCTATCATTTATAAGACAAGGATGTTCTGGATCCACCCAAACCCATTAATTCTGAAGGGGGTACAGGAATCTTCTCAGGTTGCACAAGCCTGAGATGATGCTCCTCAAGTTTTTAGCCAAGGGAGTGCCTCCTCTTCTCAGTTGTGGAAAGGGAAGGGGCTTGATCAGAACAAAATCCTTCATGGGTTTCCCAAGAGTCCCCAAATTTGTGTCTAATTATGATGGAGTATTTGAAGGTCAAGTGTCTTATTTTACCCCGTGAAGTCAAACCAGGTTTTTGCCCACCTAAGCCTCAGACGTGTGGCAGGATTAATAAACCCAGGTGCCTGCAGGACAGCGATTGTCCAGCGGGGGAGAAGTGCTGCTCTCGCTGTGGACTGATGTGCTTGGAACCCAAAAAATGAAAAGTAAGTGGGAAATATTCTCCTCCAAATATTAATTATGAATAAGCAGAATAAAGAGCTGTTTTACTCATCTTGGGCCACCTACCTTGTCATAAGTACAACAGTATTAATAGGGTTATTATATATCATATCATGTAGGAGTTTTATATGTAATCATTTTGTATAGAATCATGTCATTGGAAAATGATGATAAATTTGGCTCTTCTTTTCTCCATGATTTTGTTTTGTTGTCTTATATTGTGTCGAATCTCTGAAATAATGTTGAAAATAGAGGCAGCGAGGGCCTGAGGTGCAGCTGCGTGGCAGACCACGTGCTTAGCACATGCAAGATTCTGGGATCAATCCCCACTGTCAAAAAGACAAAAAAGGAAAATAAAGGCAATTGCGTCTATCTCCTTATTTTAAAGTCAATGGCTCCTGCTATATAAAAAATGTGATAAATAGGTCTATGGCACTTAATTCCCCTTTTAAGATTTTTTCTTCTCTATTTCAGTTGCTACTGGAAAGGACACGATCTGAATTTTATCAAATACCTTTTAAGCATTCAATCATATAACGATTTTTCTCTTATAATTTGTTGGCATAACACCTTATTAAGTTGTTGTATGTTGAACCATCTTGCACTAACTTTAATCATATTGCTAATATATTTGCAGTTGTTTACTGTGGCTCTTTTGGCAAAGAGCGCATTTAAAATTTTCACATCTCTAGTCAAAATAAAAATAAGTGCTTGTTTGTGTGTGTGTTTGTTACTGTTCAGGTCATGGTACTTTCAAAAAAACTTGCACAGGCAAAAATCAAAGTGGATCAAAGATCCAGGGCTTAGGCCAGAAACTTTGCAACTAGAAGAAAATATAGAATCAACACTCAAACATATAGGTATAGGAATTAGCTTCCTTAATAAGACTTAATAAGCTCAAGAAATAAAGCCAAGAATCATTAAGTGGGAGGGCATCAAATGAAAAATCTTCTGCGCAGCACAGAAAATAAGAGTAAGAAGAAAAAGCCTATAGAATGGGAGGAAATCTTTGCCAGCTAGTCTTTAGACAGAGGTTAATAGAATGTATCAAGAACATAACTCAACACACACAAAAAAAGAAACCAAATAATCCAATCAACAAATGGGCAAAGGTACTAAACAGACATTTCCCAAAAGACAAAATAGAAATTGCCAACAAATACATGAAAAAATGTTCAACATACTTAGTGATCAGAAAAATGCAAATCAAAACTACACGGAGATTTCTTCTCATCCTAATTAGAGAGGTAAGAAATACAAATAATAAAAAACACTGGTAAGGACGCAAGGGAACACTTATACATTTTTGGCAGGATTGCAAATTAGTACAATTAGTACAATCCCTGAGGATATATATCAGTATCGAGATTCCTCAAAAGACTCAGAGTGGAAACACCACGTGACCCAGATACCCCACTCCTTACTATTTATCCAAAAGAATTCAGATCAAGATACAATAGCCATACATGCACATCAAAGTTTACAGCAGAAAAATTCACAATAGCCAAGTTATGGAATCAGCCAGGTGTCCATCAGCAGATGAATGGATTAAGAAAATGTGGTATATATACAAAATTGGGTTTTACACGGCCACAAAGAAGAATGGAATGGTGTCATTTGCTGGTAAATGGATGGAACTGGAGGACATTATGATAAGTGAAAAGAGTCAGACTCAAAAAGTCAGGGTTGAATGTTTTCTCTTATATGCAGAAGCTAGAAAGAAAAAAAAGAAAGAGTAAAAATGGATTTCACAAAAGCAGAAGCAAGACCAGTAGAATAAAGGGGACCAGGGGAAGGGAGAGGAAGAAGAAAGGGGCTGAAGTAGGGAATTAAATGGACCAAATTATGCTATGTGTACGTACAAATATATCAATCACAATGAATCCCACTTTTCTGCATAATTATTATATACCAATGTTTTAAAATAGAAGGGAAATCAGTTGAGTTAGAGGAAGGGGATCAAGGGAGGTAGGGAAAGGGGAGGTACTGGGGAATTAAATTATGTCATGTACATGTATGACTGTCACCATGAATACAACTATTATTTATAATTATAATGCACGAATAAAAAATTGTAGAAACTTGACCTATGATGTTTATTACAGATTATATTTGCTGAAAAACAAAAAAAAAATGTAGAAATTTGGATAGAAAACTGTGGGAAACTTACATACTTTTTCTGTAATCTGAAACTTTTTGATAATATATAAATTCTCTGTTTGAAGTCTGTAGCCAATATTCCACTCCAAAGCATCTAGATCAGGTTTCTTCTATTTTAGTAATTCTTAAATATTTCACCTTACAATTTGTGCAGGTTCTCTACCTTCTCCTCTGTGAATTCGAGTCTTTTGTATCTTCCTAAAATTGATGCATTTCTCTGTATTTTAAAATGTATTATTTTAGAGTAATATAAATTAATCTCTAGATAATGATTTTCACATCATTAAATTTGGTTAATGTTCACTCTCCAATAATCATGTCACCACCTACCCATCTACCCACCCGTCATTCAATCCATTTATTCACTGTGCATCTAGGTACCCAATCCCCATTCACCATTCCTCTGTTGACGTACCTTTCAACCTAATTCTCTATTCACCCATATATCCATCCCTTTACCCTTCTTTCTCATCTTACTTTTACCAATGTAGTTGTCCATTTTATGTCCAGCCTTTAATCCATCTGCTTATTATTTACCTCACTCTTCCTCTTTTTAGAGTGAGCATGCACACACACACACACACACACACACACACACATATACACACACACACATTCCTTCATATACATCAACATACTTATCATCATTGGCAGGTGGGTGAGTAGATTAGTACCCACCTTCCAATCAAACAGCTTCCATCAATATACCATCTATCTTATATTCAATCCAACCCACTTCACCCAGTTATTCATCCATCCATCCACAATCCTTGCATTCACATACCCGACTATCCATGCTTCCCTCATCTCTTCCTACTCGTCCAACCACCTTCATGATATGCTGTCCACTGGGGGACACACATCAACATGCATATTCATCATTTCTATACTGATCTCCTCCATCCACCTGCCAATCCACACACCTATCCAAACACCCACCAATTCTCAACATATCCTCCTTATTCATGATAGGCTGTCCATTGGTGGACACATATCTGCCTCCACACCTGCCAATTCCTCACCTACCTCGCTCATACAGGAGAATGTACTAAGTGTTTATTCTGTAACTCTTCATGTTCTAAGGAAGAGGTTCTAGATACAGATCTGTTTCATGGACCTCAGAGCTTCTTTGGGGAAATAAGCATGCGACTCGGCAATTCAACTAGAGGCACTTGGAACAACACTGAAAGACACTGGCAGGAAATCAACCCAGTGCTAAAGCAGGAGAGGCCAGTAGGATTTGGCATGAAGTCAGAATTCATGCAGAAGTCAAACTGGGACAGAGATAGGGCCATGACCCTAAATGAGAATAGATGAAGGAAGAGAGGAAAAGACCCAGGTGGGTCCTTACCCAGCTCTCTTCAAGAAAGTAGATGTTAGAAGGGGCCCAAACCGTGATTCATTCCAGAACTCAAAGACACAAATTTCATGTTACCTGCTTAAAAAGTGAGTCCCATGGGTTGGCCCGGAAATTAGATGAGACAGAATGTGATAGAACCGCCAGAAAGAGTTAACTTATCTTCAAGAAAATTTAGAGAATAAAGTAGCCTTAACTGGGGCCCTGGGAGCCATTTGGAAATGTATTGATGCTGATTCTTCAGCCTCTGTCTGTACTCAAGATTTCACTCATTCCCTTTGGACATTCTTCCTTACCGCAAGTCCACAATAAAATATTATATCCACAGCATCATCAGAAATTCCCTAATGGCCTCTGGCAAGAACTTACATGCTCAGCTCCCTCTCAGCCTCATCTCTGACACTCATGTACTGGATGACATTCAGTCAGCACCCTCGCTTCTCGGGCCCTTATGATTCCTAACGATAACGCAAAGCAATGGAGCCTGGTGGTCCCTTGGAGTCCTGCCGCCCAGATATTCCATGTTTTCCCTCTCCCCTGGGCTGAATTTGGTAGAGGCAGAAAAAGAGGGACAGGACTGCCTAGCACTTCTTGATTGTTCACTAGAAATTCTATTCCCTAGTCTCTTTGTGGAATTTTCCTTGAGACTGCAAAGTTGGTGGGATGGGATTCCCAGGGGAGCTCTGCTGTGATCCTAAATTTTGTAACCATAACAGTTACTCATTGACGATAAGGCTGGCTTTTTCTGACTTTTCTCTGTTACATAAAAGAATTTTGAGAACAATGGTTGGCATGATAGGGCAGCACATTGTCAGGAAAGAAACCTATCTGTAGGGAACCCTACTGATAGCATGCACTCTCTGAAGGGTGTCTCTCCTCCTGCCCGCCCTGGTTGGGTGGCGATGAATTTGTGGCTTCAGGAAAGCAGCTTGAGTTCTCCGGCACCCTCTCTCCAATAGCTCAGCTAGAATCCAGCAACGCTGCTGTGTTCTTGAACTTCATTCAGTTATAGTCCCTCAGGAAGTTCTGTTCATTTTGTAGCTTCTCCTCAGATGACAAGGAGTTTGCATCAGATGGCAGAGGCTCCCAGCAAGCTCCTGTTCTCAAAGCAACACACTGTGACACACGCTATCTGAAGACTCTAATCAGCCTGATTCCTCCCCAGCACCCTGCTCTGTGGCAACATCTTTGCTCTTTGGCTTTAGTCAAATATGAATGACCCAAAGAGAAGGGAAGGGGGGGATGGTGGGAAGAAGCTGTGGGAGAGGGAGAACGGAACACAGAGACCGGGGGACACCCACAGATAAAGAGCAAGAGTTAGACGTAGGTACAGGGAGGCACGAAGAAACAGATACACAGAGATGAATGGGGACACTGTCAGAGGTGAGCAGAGGGGCACACTGGTTAGCGCAAGTGTGCAAGGGAAAGTGGATGAGAAGGAGGGCATGGCACACTCCCCGAGTTTCCTGAGGTAGCCGGGAAAGGGTGAGGGAGCTCTGCCCACTCCCCTGCTTGACCCGAGGGCTCAGCCCCGTGCAGCCCAGGGCTTAAGGATCATCCAATAAGAGACCCTTTCCCCAGAGCTGTGGGCTGCCGATGCCAGTTAGTCCCATTTATGACCTCGGGAACTTGGTGTTCCTGACAAGAAAGGGGTGGCTGGCTTTTCTCCAGTTCTCATATCCAAGGTAGTGGCCACCGAAGGAATAGGCTGGCCCAACGGTCAGACATTTGCACGTTCTGGAACCATCCTCTCTTCAGAATGGAGTCTTCTGGACTTTTGAGTATCCTGGTACTATTCATCCTCTTTGTGAATATCCAGGGACCTGGTCTAAGTGACTGGTTCTTTCCCAGTAAGTATCGGGCCTCTGTTCTTGTCCTGGACAGAGAGAAGTTTGCTGGGAGGAAGGAACCAGGAACAGTCCCTCAGATGTGGGATGCTTCCTCCATCTTAGCGCTGGTCCTGAGTTGGGAGAGGAGGGAGCTAATTAGAAGATCTCTTCTGTGAATGCAGGAACCCAGACCGGGCAGTTCTTGAGGCAGGGGTTGGTGGGGTGGATAATGGGATCTAGCAATTTTGGGAGGGGTTATAGAAACCTGGGCAAACTGAGGGTCCTTCCCTCGCTCACAAGAAAAATAGATTTTTTTCTCAGAATGCTATCTCAATCTTCTGTTTCTTTTCAATGTAGTCCTATGAAGTGTCTTTACATTCCTAGAGGGTTTGACTTTGGAATAAGAATAGCTGGGAGTCCCTTTAAATGTAAGACACTAATACTCCACGGATATATAAATAATAAGGACAATTGTTAGCATTTTCTGAACACTCAGAAAATGGGGATTTCTGAGTAGAGATTTTTAAAGAGAAAAGCATTCTGGAGTCATACTTAGAGGTTGAATCCTTACAGCCATATAACCTTGTGCAAATTATATAAATTTCATATGCTTCGGTTTCCTTATCTGTAAAATGGGGATAATAGTAGAACTGACCTCACAGAGCTGCTGCGGAAATTAAATGAGGTGATACGCTGTAAATACTTGGACGAGTGTGTGGCTTGTGGCAAATACTTACCACAACTGTGCCTCCATTACTACTATGATTGGAGCTTTACACTCTTGGTCTCATTTCTTCCTCAAACTCCCTAAGGCCAAAACCATCTTACAAATAAAATGCAGAGAATAGTTTCAGAGAGGGTCAGCGGCAGACCCGTGTTAGAATTCAAAACCCAAACTGACTCCAGAGTGCGACAAATCACGGTAAAATGTCGCCCCCTAGAGGAACTCGCAAACCCGGCCTCCTCAGCAAGTTAGAAACCAGATCAGCTGAAACCTGTGCCTCTGTTTGTGACAATTTTGCCCACAGGGGACATTTGCAATGTCTGAAGGCATTTTGATTGTTACAGTGGGGGAGGGGTGCACCTAATAAATTGAAGCCAAGGACACTGCTAAATGTCACATTTAGCAGGATGACCCCCCTCCCAACAAAGAATTCTCCAGCCCAAATGTCACCTGTGGTTGAGAAATTCTGCCTTCGAGGGACTGGCACAGGAAGCGGGATGAGGGGCCAGGGTGGGAAGGTAGAGATGAGGCGTGGTCTGGTAGGGGGCAGTGTGGGTTGGGCTGGGAGGTGCCCAGGGGGCACCCTGAGGAAGAGACTCCTGAAGGTACCGGAATGAGAGCAGATCTCCCTGGCCACCCAGAGTCAGATCTGGAAGAGGGTGGGCAGGGACCCTCCAAGTTCACCCTTGTAATTCGCTCCTCCCCCAGGAAAATGTCCCAGAGTCAGAGAGCAATGTGAATTCAGAGAGAGGGACCTGTGTACGAGGGACAGACAGTGCCCGTACAACAAGAAGTGCTGCGTCTTCAGCTGTGGGAAAAAATGCATAGACCTCCAACAAGGTAACCTTCAGAGCCCGGGGACAGCCCAGCCCCACGCACACCCTCGCCTTCTGCCACCAGGTTGACTTGTGGAGGGCTGGTCTCTGGGCGGGATTGCTGGACATGGGAGAACTGGGATTGAGGTTTGTTACTGCTCCTAACATGGTGTATGACATGAATTATGCCCTGATCCTATCAGGTAACGTCTGGGCCTCAGTTTCCCCAAACAAATGATGGGTGGAGCAATGGGATTGCATCGGCTGGTTTCTTGGTCACTTTTCACCCTTATGATTTTCTGAGTCCTCAGATGGTCCTTGTTGTCCTAATATATACCAATGCTGTTTGTTGCTGCAAGTAACAAATTAAGAATTTTCTTTCCTCTTTTTCCCTTCTCAGTATTGAGTATTGGACCCAGGGCACTCGACCACTAAAATACCTCTGAAATTCTAAAAAACATCTCCAGTCCCCCACCCCATTTTGAGACAGGGTCCTGCTAAGTTGCCCAGGTTGACCTCAAACTTGCAATCCTCCCACCTCAGCCTCCCAAGTTGCTGGGATTACAGGAGGGTGCCACAACGTATCTTTAAATTAAGCAACGTATCTTTTCTATGTTTTTGCTCCTGAACAACAGCCTCTTGACCTATATAAACTTTGCACCAGGAAACATCTGCTGACTTCTCCAGACCAGAAGGGTTTTCCTCTCCATCTCCCTGGGTTCCCCAAAAGACTATCAAGGATTCTTTAGTCATTCATTTAGTTAATATTTACTGAGTGCCCCTGAGATTCATTGTATTGATCCATTTTGCATCACTCTAAGGAAATGCCTGAGGCAGGCTAACTTTATAAATAAAAGAGGTCTGTTTAATTCACAGTTGGAGGCTGAGTCCAAACAGCATGGCACAGGCTCTGGCAAGAATCCCATGGCAGATGTGGAGCACCTGAGAGAGAGAGAGAGAAATCACATCGCCATTGCCAACAGAGGCCCAAATAGAGACTGCAGTCCCTTCAAGGCACACTGGCAATTGACCCAAGGACCTATCACTAGGTCTCACCTTTTAAAGGCATCACCACCCTCTCGACACCACCATCTTGGTGACCAAGATTCTAACACATGCACCCTTGGGGGCACACACTTAAACCATTTGCAAACCAGAGTACCCATAATAGGATCTAACCTGCTCATGGTGGGCTGGGAGGATAGGAAGAGCTTCTGTGGGAAAGCAAACCTGGGGTTAAGATCCGAATGAAGGGTAATATTTTAGACAAAAAAAGAGGAGGGAAGGGTTTTTCAGGCACAGGGAATAGCACAAACAAAGGCTCAGAAAAGCAGAAAGTGAATAAGAACATGGCACAGGGAAAGAAGATCCTAGGTGTGAAAAGATCAAGCAATTCAGGCCTGGTGGGCCAGATTATAGTTTCATCTTGATCCTAAGAACCAAGGAAATGCATTGGGGAAGGACAGTGACATGCCCTGGTTTATGTGACACCTGCAGGGTGTGCTAGGGAAAGCGGAGGAATGGAGTGTGCTAAAGGGACTCGGGAGGAAAGAAAATGGTAGCCTGAGCTAGAGAGGTAGCTGGGGATGGGGTGTGCTTGAAAGCTATCAGGAGGCACAGGCCTCGACCATGCACGGCGAGCTGTTCATATGCCTTCAGGAGAGGGCTGCCCAGTTAAGATCTGAGCCCCAGGTTCAACCGGATTTTGAGCAAATCACAACTTTCCCTCTCTCTGCCTCAATTTCTTCAGATAACAAAGATTACTTTGAGGATCAAATAAATGGATGCTCCTGAAGTGCTTAGCGCGATGGCTGGCACATAGTAGCCACCCAATACCTACTAACTTAAATCATTTATCTTTCTTGACTGGGAAGTGCTAAACAGCAGACTGATTAGGCCTTTCCTTTGTCCTTAAAGTGTTAGCACACAGTGCTAAAGTGCCCAAGGAATTATGTACTCAGTTCAGGTCAGGAGACATTTGATTTTTATCCCCGACATTCCATAAAGTCCTACACTGTGTCAAACCACCTGCGAGGAACTGGAATTCCAAGATGAAATCAGACTCAGTCCCTGTTCAAGAGAAACTCACACTCTCAGGAATGAGCCTGAAGATATGAACGAACAGTAAAGGTAGACACAGAAGCAATGCAGACTTGGTTCCGGCACCTGGGATGTAGAATGGAGTCAGGAGAGACCTCACAGAGAAGTCGTTGTCTGAGAAAGGTTTTAAAGGGGATAGAAGTGTCAGGAGAGAGCAACAGTGGGCCTTGGAAGTGCAAAGGCGTGGGATAGCAGAGTACGCTGAATGTTGCTAAGCATGTAGCTCAAGGGGATACTGAGGCAGGGGAAGAGCCAGAGCCAGGAGCTGGAGCCAGAGGATGAAGGGCCTTGCGGGGGATGGGAAGAATTTGTCATGAAGTCAAGGTAGGTCTTACCTTGGCTTGGCCTTCAGATCTATCGGCTCCTTCTCCCTGGCATGAAGGATTAGTTGGAGAGGTCAGGATTAAGATGATTCAGTAGCCCTGGTGTGAGATGCTGAGGCTTAAGTTAAAGGGACTGGAAGAGAAGTGAGCTATTAGAAGGTAGAAACCAACAAGACTCAATGGCTTAGCTGTGAAGATTTGCCTTCATCGAATTCATAGTTTGGTTGGGACCTGTGTTCTTTGCTAGGGTTGCCAAAACAGAGTAGCATGGGTTGATGGCTTAAGCAACAGTAAAGTGTTGTCTTACAGTTCTGTGGGCTTGAAGTCCAAGGCCAATGTGCCAGCAGAGTCCGTTCCTTCTCAGGATTGTGGGGAAGAATTCTGTTCCATGCCTTTCTATTAACTTCTGGTGATTTCCTGGCCATCTTTGGTGTCCCCTGGTTTGTAGACACATCACTCTGATCTCTGCCTTCATGTTCCTGTGACCTTCTTCCTGTGCACGTGCCTATGTCCAGATCTACCCCTTTTTATAAGGATGCCATTCATATTGGATTAGGGGACTACTCTACTCCAATATGACATCATCTTAACTGATTACATCTGCCACGATCCTATCTCCAGGGATTCAGACACCTGCTCTGGGATCTCCCTGCAAATGTATGTAGCATAGCCACAGAGCCGGGCTCGCACAGTGAGACAGGGAAAGGAAGCACGTTCCTGTTCATTCAGGGTGATTGCTAAGGAGAACAATAACAGCTGTTTTGTTCTGGGCTGAGCACTCTGAGTTCTCAACTCTGGGGTCTCTCTGCAGACATATGCAATCTTCCAAAAGAAGCTGGTCCCTGCATGGCTTTGTTTCGTCGCTGGTGGTACAGTAAGAAAAACAATACCTGCTACAGCTTCGTGTATGGCGGCTGCCAGGGAAACAATAACAACTTCCAAACCAAAAGCATCTGCCAAAATACCTGCCAACAAAGAATGTGAGTCTTGGGGTCCCAGTCTCCCCTTGTCACCAAAGCCATACTGGGAGGTCTGCATATCGATTGATCCAGTCCAGGGTAGCTAAGTCCTTGATAGACCAGTGCCAACAGAACCAGCTTCAGTCAGGAGGGAAGATGGCACCTGGCAGAGAGGAGTCGGGGCTTTCTGGGAACCGAGGATGGGAAGGGACACGGAGGTGAATCAAAGCCAGCAAACATCAGGGGATTTAGGCAATCTGAAGGGAGGATGCGGTGGTGCCATTTCAGAGACCAACTAGAAAAGTCACGGAGCAGCCTCCCTCGCACTGGACACGTTGCCTGACCAATGGTTCCTTGCCATCAGTTTTCTCATTGCAGCTCTTTGCCAGCAAAACTATCTCATTCGTTTTTCCTTGAAAGAGACTAACAGCTCCCCAATGCACACCCAGTTTTATAATCTCCTCCTGTAAAAAGATGTATAAACATAGCCTCAAGCTTCAAAGCCCAAGACGCTCTGCTACTTTTCATACCTACATTCTCAACAGGCTTCCTTTCCTGAATGGATAAGGGTACCTGGGAGCAACCACCGGGATTTGGCTCCAGCTCCAGGCTCTATGTACCTGACCGATGCTCCAGGTTGACTCGCTGTTCCACGCTCGGCGCTGCAAGGTCTTAGTGCTTCCCAACAGTGAACCCCAGGATCTGCCTCTTCTTCCTCTATCTCTGCCTCTTTTCATGCATAATACCTTCCACTTGGATTCCATCTCTCTGCCTAACCTCCATCATCTCTAACTCTCAGAAATTCCTATTTACCCCTGTGCAGCTCCCAATTTTTTTTCAATAAAGTGCTTGGTTTCATCCTGCGCTTCTGAGGCTGAGTAATTCACATCTGCTTGGCATGTTACACTTTGCAGAGAATAAGAGATTGTTGAAGCTTCCAGTAACACCATTTGAGCAAGTGAGGACGATCAGAACCTTGAGAGCTGAGAGCTCCAGGGATATTGTTATTCTCCTCCATTTCTTTAAAAAAAAAAAAAAAAAAAGATGAAACTCTTAAGACAAGGGTCCAGGAATCATGTGAACCACGTAGAACATGCCTCCAAATCTCCATCTGCCTCCAGTGACGTGGAAGCTGAGGTGTTGATCCACTGGTTCCCACTGGATACCTGGGGCAACGAATCCCTCACTATCAGATAGTTCCACATGCAAGCTAAGGAAGCTCCTAGAGAGAGAAAAACCTTAGCAGAGAAGTAGGAACTCTGCCCCTTTGAAACAGGCAACTCTGTGTACCCTGGTTGTTATTTGGGAATAAGCAGGAATGCCACACCAGTACACACTACACTGTGGATGAACCTCTAAAACATCACACTACGGGACAGAAACCAAGAACGACAGTTGAGTCCATTTATGTAAAGTATTCAGAACAGGTAAATCTATAGATATTGGAAGCAGTTGCCAGGGGTTAGAGTGGGCTGGGGGGAACTAAGGAGGGACTGTTCATGGATCCAGGGTTTTAATTTAAAGTGACAAAAATGTTTTATCACCTTGGAATTAATGGAGGGAGTGGTCACACAATTCTAGGAATTTATAATAAAAGCCACTGGATTCTTCACCTTGAAATGGTTGGTTTTATGTGATGTGAAACCTACCTTGATTTAAAAAATGGATTAAGAAAAAAATGTTCTCTGGGACCGACTGTCTCTTGCAGCTGCAGGTGACACTGAAGGTAAGCCGAGAGCATGCTGGGTTGTGGCAACAGCAGTCCCCACTGCAACACACCGCTCACTCTCTCTACTGATGCTTCAAGACTTAAATTGATGCAGCAATTCAGGAACCAGCAGTAGAACATTCTTCAGGCTCTGCTGCTGTGGTGGGCTCTGAAACTATAACTGACATTTATTATTGCTTTCTTGAATCTCTTACTCTAATTTGCATCTGATATTAGAAGGTCTTGGGAGCTCTAGAATTCTTTCCTGCTTGCCCTAGACAGACACTCTGTAGACTCAGTTCAACTTGGAATTAATCTTTCCTAGCCACCCTTACTCACGGCAATATCTTTACTCTTTGACAATGGCTAAAGAAAAGGGGTTATGTGGGCACAGCTGCAGACACCTGTAATCCCAGCAACGTGGGAGACTGCAGGTGTGTAAGCAGGAAGCGGGTGCTGAGGCAGGAGGAGCCTGTTCTAGGCCAATTCGGGCAATTCAGCAAGGTCCTGCCTCAAACTAAAAATTGAAAAGGGCTGGGGATGTAGCTCAGTGGTTAAGCACCCCTGGGTTTACTCCCCAGGACTACAGAGGAAAAAAAAATGGACCCAAGAAAAGAGAGAGGGAGAAAGAAGGGAAGGGAGATAGACACACAGTGGAAGGGAGTTGTTGAAAAGGAAGGGGGAGGGGACTGGAGCAAGGGAAGAACACAAAGAGGGACAGAGAAAGGAAAGAGAAACAGAAAAATAAAACACAAATCGATGCACCAAGAGAAGAATAAAATCAGAAAGAGGAGAACTAGGATACACTCGGCCTCCAAACCATCCCTGGAAAAAGGAAGGTTCTGGAGTTGTTCCTGCCTTCAGCTGGGGGTGTCTGGAATGCCCTGGGCAAGTGCGACCCCCCGCCCCCCCCCCCGCCCCCCGCCATCCAGTGGAACAGAGAGCCTTGGATTGCCAAGTGTTAGGAGCAGCCTATCAAAAGTCCCTTCCCCCAGGGTTGGTATTGTAGGTGCCAGCTGGCCCCACTGATGACCTGGGGGAGGGAGTATGGCTGGCTTGACTCCAGAGTTGCTTCTCGGACTGTGCCAGGCAGCCATCGCTCAGAGGCAGCTCAGGGAGCAGCAGGACCTAGTCTTGGTGCCATACGCCAGCACCTCCTAAAATGAGACTCTTGGGACTTCTACCATTCCTGGTACCATTCATCCTCCTGGGGGGTGTCCAGGAACCTGGGCTGGTGGAGGGGCTCTTTTTCAGTAAGTACTGGGGACACGGTCCCTCTAATGCAGAGAGAGAACTTGATGGGGACAAAGGACAAAGAAGAGTACCACAGAGGAGGAATGCTTTCCCCACTTCAGCCTGGACCCTGGGCAGGAGAGAGGGGAGGTATTTGGAGTCCTTTTTCCAATCCCCTTCCTTCTAGCAAGACACCTCTGTGAAGGCAGGAACCTGTCTGTGGCAGTTCCCCGCCCCCACACCCACTGCATCCCAAGCAGTTCTTCTTGGAGTTGCCTGGACCTCGGCATAAAGTGGACTTGAGGAACTAGATAGCCAGAGGGACTTTCCCCTGAGGACACAACACTCCCTAGCAGCATCCCCACTGACTTCCACATTTCCCCACTGAAGCTCCAAAAAAGTTGCCCCACACCTACGCCCCCACCTGCAAAGGATCCTTGCTTTTGTGGTAAAGTATTGTCTCCCAAAGTCCCTTGTAATATTGAAATATAAAGATTCCCGCATTAGTAGGTAAACATACCGAGCACTGAAAGAGCTGCGGTTGGCAGTGAATTCTCAGGGGCCACATGTGGCCCTGACTCCACTCTTAATAGTTGTGTGACCCCAGATGAGTTCACATAGCCTCCCTATACTTCAAATTCCTGCTTATGAGATGTGATATTAATGGGATTTACCCATGTATTTGGAATGAGGATTAAGGAGAAAAGTTCAGGTGCATAGTAAGTAAGTACTTCATCAATACATTATTATTTTGTCCCAGGCAGCTTGACGATGGTTTTTCAAACTTTGTTACATCTGTCTTTGGAATGACCTCTAGGCAAATGAGAAAAGGAAGGTTCAGAGAGGGTGCCTACCATACCAAGGGTTGTAAGAATTCTAAAGCCCAGCCCTCTGATGCGCAAGTGGAGATCTCAATTGGCAGGAGCTACAGCGCCCCCTAGGGCGCTCCCAGCACAACAAAGACAGTGCCCATAAGAGTCCTCTTCCCAGGAACCTTACAGGTGGTGGGGAGGAGGCTTGGGAGTGGGCTCAGGGATTAGGTGATGAGTCACAGGGTCGGGAATGTGGCTAGTGTTGTGAGAATCCTGAGTCACCTGAGGGTTACTATCCTCCTGGGACAGGAGAAGGGAATCAAGTTTCCTCAACTCTGCGGAGGTGCCCTGGGCCTGGGAAGGGGGAGAGATGCCCACTTCCAGAACTCAAGGGAGCATATCTTCTCCTCTCTAGAGTCGTGTCCCAAAATCAGAGTAAAATGTGAAATCGAAGAGAGGAACCAGTGTACGAGGCACAGGGAGTGCCCAGAGAATATGAAGTGTTGCATGTTCAGCTGTGGAAAGAAATGTTTAGACCTCAGAAAAGGTACCTATGGATCCCCTGAACAACCGCAGCCCTCCCTCTCCCCTCCCTGCCCCTTTCCGCACCTGAACAGTCCTGATGCATCTTCTCCTTGACACAAATTGCCGCAGTGCGGGACTGGGGAGACCTGGACTGTATTTCAGTTCTGCCCCTGTTTTGTATGTAATGTGAGCGATGTAGTTTTCCCTGTCTGGACTTCAGTTTCCCCCTCCATAAGTTACACATGGGTACTGGACCACATGGTCTTCAGGTTCCTCTTTGATGATCTTCTGAAATGCTAAGTAGTCACCAAAGTCCTGTCAGATGCCAACATCGCGTCAGGTTATATGATCACGGTAAGACGGGAGGATGACTGGTATTTCCTGGCATTTGTCCCCAGCCCTCTCTGTCTATACAAATCCAGGTGACTTTCCATGATCACCTTTGACCTCTATACTCTTTCCTCTCTGCCCTATATAATTGGACTCTGAAGAAGTCCATCAAAGACCACACATTCATTTATTCAATCAACAAATATTTATTGGGACCTCTGTCACCCACTTCTCTTGCTTGCTGTGGCCAGAAAGGGCTGGAAAGATTTTTCTAGGATAGGGATCCATGGTTTATGATCTGAAGGATGGGTAAATATGTAGGCAAGAAATGGAGGGAAGACTTTTCCAGGTACAGGTAACAGCATGAGCAGAGATCCTTTGTGAGGAAGCAGCATGCTCAGGCCTCAAAAAGTCAGAAAGCAGAGGAAGCCTGAGAGGACGAGACGAGAAATATGGGGCTGGGTTAGCCAGGAGCCCAGGGGTCGGTCTTGGTCCTAAGAGTGGTGGATCATCTACATTTGAATCCCTTATTATTTACCTAGCTTCACTTTTGTCATCTGCATGGTAGGAGCAGTAAGAGGGACAGCCACATAATATTAAATATTAACACATTTTAAATGCTAAGAACATGACTGACATTTTAATAAATGCTAAAATTGTTTTGATGTGGTCCAGACTGGAATTGCTAAGGACTGTATTTGTACCCCAGAGCACTATGGGCAAAACAATTGCTTATTAAATGCCTCTTTAAGTTCAGGATACATTCGTTTTAACAGTGAATACTCCTATCACATCCTCTCTGTGCCAGATCTGCTCAGAACTGCTGTAGGGAGATGGCCTAAGACACAGTACCCACTAGAAAACCTTAGAGAATATGGGTTCTGAGAGAGACTTTTTTTTTTTTTTTTTTTTTTGCAGGGGTGAGTGCTGGGGATCAAACCCAGGACCTCAGGCAGGCAAGGCAGGCACTCTACCCCTGAGCTATAGCCCAGTCTAGGAAATGGGTTCTGGAGTCCCTCTGGGTAGAACTTTGTCTTGATCCAGTGGATCAATTCTTCTGAAACCAATGTGGAGTAGAGCAGAGAAGTGCGGCAGATCAGTCAGTAACCTTTCCTGACAGTTCTAGAAAAAAAAAATAGTGCTTGAATTAAGAAAATGATAGAAAGGGAGCAAAAGGAGACGTACCTCACTCTCAAAATCATGGAGATCTTAGTTGCTCAGATTTTGAGGAGGTATAACAAAAGAGTCCATGTGGTATTGTCACATCTGCTTCTTACAACAGCCCTGTAAGATGAGCAGGGTAGTATTTTTTTTTTTTTTTTGGATATAGTATCTTTATTTTGTTTATTTATTTTTATGTGGTGCTGAGGATCAAACACAGTGCCTCACACATGCTAGGCAAATGCTCTACCACTGAATCACAACCCCAGACCAGGGTGGCATTTTATATTCCCATCTTTTTATTATTATTATTTTATTGGTTCTTTTTAGTTATACATGCCAGTAGAATCCATTTTGATATACTTATACAAGCATGGAATATATCTTGTTCTAATTCAGACCCCAGTCCCTCTCCTTGCCCTTCCATTTCCCTACCCTCTGTTCGCTTCCCTCTGTTGATCTGTCTGCCATTTACCCATAGTTATCTTTTTTAATTAATTTCTGTGGATGTACAGGAAGTCAAGGACCAGAGAGGTTAAAGTGAGTGCTCAAAGTTCACACTGAATTGGGAGCAGAATCCTGAGACAAATATGCTTCTCAGTAAGGACAAGGGGAGCAGTGGTCAGAGGTAGGTGGAGGTGGACATTGTCCAAGGAGACAGCATCCAAACAGCTCTGCTCTGTGATCTCCCTGCAGACGTATGCAGTATGCCAAAGGAAACTGGCCCCTGCATGGCCTTTCTCCCACGCTGGTGGTTCAATAAAGAAACTGAGATGTGCTCCAAATTCATCTATGGCGGTTGCCAAGGGAACAATAACAACTTTCAGACTGAAGCTATCTGCATGGTTGTCTGCCAAAAAAATATGTAAGTCCCAGAGGTCTCAGGCTTCATGCTCAACCGGGCCTCACTGAGAGAGCTGGGTGTTGGTCCATTCCAAGACCGCAGCAGGCCTGGGGCCGACAGTTCCCATCAGGAGATAAGGGTGCATCTTGTGGGAGGGTGAGTAGAAGGATGATTTGAGAAAAAGGATAGGAAGGAGCCAGTAGGCAAAGGGAAATTGTCACATATGAGGTGAGGAAGGGATACAGAGAGGATGGAAGTGGAGGAGCGTCCCAGACCAAGTCAGACGAGAGTCTAGCACTGGGTGTCATTCGGGACCCAATCACGACAGTCTTGACTTCTCATCAAAACTTGTCACAACTTCCCTTCCTTTGAAAGATGACTGAAGGCCAAAGCAACCTGATGTCCTTTCTTGGCCAGACCAAGACACTTTGGAGGCACTTAGGGTTGTCATTAATTATTTTATTACTCTGTGACATAAACAGACATAAATTGGGACTCTGCTGGGCAAATCAGGAACACATGATCACTCTGTGGGCCCCCAAACTTAACTCACTTTGGTTTTCACTTCCTGCCAAAAAATGTAAAAATGATCACATCTCCTTTTTTCCATTTCCAAGCATCTCACCCTTTTATCTGCTGTCTTGCAGACACAAATTCCTGATAGGATAAGGAGGAGCTGAAGCCATCTTGGGGCTTGCTTTGCAATCCAGGACTCTCTCCATATGTGCCTGACCAAAGCTCCATATTGGCTTCCACTGGTCACCTTCTGCCACTCCAATGTTGGCTGCTCCAAAAACTGAACCCCAGGATTTCCTTACTCCTTTTCTCTACTTGACTTCACCTCAAACATGGCGGCCTTCACCACATGGGCCTTCCTCAGTGTGAGACCCTATTTCTTCAACTTTCAGGATCCCCATTTATTGCCGTGAAGCCTCCAGTTTCCCCTAATAAAGTGCTCTGAGTCCCAGTAGCCTGATTCTGAATGATTCCCATTGCAATATGCAGGTATTCACGTATATTCCCATCTCCTTATATGCAGTTTTCAGAGAACAAGAGGTTATTGGGTTTCCCAGTATCAACAAGGAAGGAGAGAGGAGAATGAAAAGCTGAAAAACAAAACTGATGACACAGTCACCCTGGTCAAATTGTCATAAGATGCTTAAGAACAGCCTGAGAAGATCTGGGTTTTGTATGATCTACAACTGATACACAAAAATACCACAAATTGCACACAAAGTCCATAGAAATTAATTATTTATTAATGTTTTACATTTATGATATTAATTTTGCAAAACTCAATTTCTATAGAGAGCTTGGAAAAATAATTCAATCTTTCATTCAACACCACTGATCAAACATGGTTATATTTTTAGTCTGATGATAGTTGGGATGCATAAACCCTGTGTCTGGCAAAGCCACCTTTAATATTTGTAGTTTTATTTACAGGCTTGTGTCTGAAAGCACAGGAATCTTAATAAATTCTCTTTTGTATAATCCCATCAAAAAGAAAATATTCATGGTAGAATACTAAATTAGCAAGGATGCCTCTTACTAGTAAAGAACTTCTGACCGGGCTTCCGTTAAGAACTGATATTTTTTTCGTTTATCATTTTATGTAACTGATATTTGGAAGAACTTTCCAGATACTTTCAAAATTTGTTTCTCCTCACTACTCACAGACTTCCAGGGCTAGGTACATTCATACTCCAATGCATACTCAAAGCTCTGGGACATAGTGTCATGATGTCAAGGGACAATAGGAGTACTCTTTGAGGCCATTCCAACACCACCTGGCCCAGAAGAAGTGTGACAGGGAACTGGAGTGGGGAGTAAGGTGGCCTGGTTGGTGATAGCTAGAATATCTTATTTCTACAGATGTCATAAATCATGTGACCATGTCCATATATATCTAGAGCCACTCTCAGACTCTTAAAAGGGGCCTGATCAAGTGCAGAACCCTGAGGTTTGAGCTCCATCCATGTCATGGCAGTCTATCTCTGAAAGGACTCGTAGGCTTGTTTTCTGGGGCTTCAGTAAAGGGGGTGGTTTCACAGTGTGGTGTAGAAACTCCACAATGGTCACTGATCATGTCTGAAAATGCCAGTAGACATCACATTGGAGCCACTTGGGAGGGGGATGGGAAGCCTCCAGATCTGGTAAATTGCTGTCCCTAAGGAGGGCCCAGATAGGGTGGGGTGGAGGGATGCTCCTCTGAGGACACGTGTCCCATCTGTGTGATGAAGGTGATGGGTTGATGATGTTAAAGGGGACTTAGAAGTTTGAGAAACTGTGACAGCAGAGAAATTTTGCCAAATCTGATAAGCTCCTGCTGCTTGGTGTTCACCCATCCCTGGGCACCCTTCAGTCCCTGATTGGAGTTGACACACATGAATGACTAGAATAAACTGCTCTGTCCCAGGAGCCTACGCACCAAAAGGTCCTTCAAAATGGCCAGAGTGCCCTGTGGTTGATAGTATCTGCTCACCTGCTCTGCTCAGGGGTGAACTCTGAACCCCCGCCGTACAGGACACCTCAGTGGATCTAGAAGGTCCTGGGTTCTTGAATACTGACTGTTGGGTTGTTACTCTGCCCTTTAGACCCCATAAGACACCTCAAGTGGACTCTGGAGGTGTTTCCCAAAGTACTATGCAGACCCTGGACCCCTCATCTTCCTTTCCTACTTCTCTCTTCAAAACTGCCTCCAAAACCAGAAATGCCAAGGGGAAGCTTAGATGGTTTAGAAATTCAAGGTATGTCTGAGCTGAGAGGCCTGGAGAACTCCACCAGTTCCAGTACAACCTCTAATGGAGAATGGACTTGTCTGTGAACGCAGAACATTGGTAGCAAAACTGGAGCTAACATCCAGATCTGAAGAGTGGCTAGGTGTTGTCAGATCCGGCAACCAGGATGTGGAAATCAGGGCTATTTGTCATCTTGCTTTTTAATATTCAACATCTAAATCTCATTCCTGTGGTTGAAGGATTCCCTGCTGGGGGAGCATTTCACTGTAAGAGCTGAAAGGGCCAGGCTCTTGGTCAGGGTCTAGTAAGGAACACAGAACATACACCAAGCATTCCAAACAGAAAGGAGTCAATACTGAGAACCAGTTGCATGAGTACTGGGAGGGTGAAAGGGAAAGGAGGAGCAGCTGAGTCACCCATCACTCCTAGATTTGGGAGAATAAGAGATTATTACTGGGAGAATCTAGAACTTTATAGAGGAGACCAAGGTACAGCTGGTGCTGAGACCTCTGGGGAGGACAGAGGCAGGAGCTATTTGGCTGAACCCTCCTCCTCTAATGTGCTACACCTGGCATTCAGACCTCTGAGGACTCAAATGGTACTTGGTTCCCCTTGCGGGGAGGTACTAGTATCTTTGGCAGGGGTGGAGGGTTGCAGTGCAACTGGTTTGGAGAGTGCCCAAAGGATCCAGAGACTGTAGGTGTAACAATTTTCTGCTGCTGGACAGAAATTGGGAGGAGCCAGAAACCAGATGAAAGTCCCTTGTCCCCTTATTTCACCTGTCAATGTCTTCTTGGTGGTTTCCATTCAGAGTCCAACTTGAAGCAAACTAGGAAAAGATAAAGGAGAAACCCATTGTGCCGAGTCCCATTCCCGGCACTGTGAAAAAAGACTATAGAAGGATGGGCTTGGAGCTGAGATGCAGTAGATAAGTAACCAGCATGTTAGCTTTCCCAGCCTCCCTTGCAGCTAGGAATTGGGCACTCGACTTAGGCTGTCAATCAGACACCCTGAGACAGTAAATTGAAACCTAGTGAGGAAAAGCAGCAGAGACATTGGAGAATTCATTCTGATGGCAGCAGCAACAGCAGGCAGTCTCCTTCTGTTTCCAGGGAGCAGCAGTAGCAGAGATGGTGGTGATGGCATCAGTAGTATAAGATGGGTACCCACTGCCCCGTGTCCTGTTACTGTGGCCCTGGGCAAACAGCCTTCCTCATTTCCACCCATTCTCCATTCTCCTCATTTTCTAATCTTTTCCAGACTTGCTAGTGATTCTATAAGTTACCCCAGTTTTTAAAAAATAAATTTCCTTTGTTTAAAATAACCAGAGTTGCATTTGTGTGGAGAAACCCTGACTGCTATTGTGGGAATGGCACCTGTCACCTGAAGGGACTCAGGTTAAAATCCCAATGACTTGGAACTTGTCATTTCTTGCATCAGAAAGAAAAAAAAAAAAAAAAAAAAAAAAAAAAACAGATAGATTAATGTATGGATAGAGATGCATAGATGGATAAGCAAATAATAAAGCAATTGCAAAGGAGGACTCCCATGATGACCCACTGGGAGGTCCTGAGCAGAAGCGGACCTTCCTAATTGTCTCTAATCAAGGCAAGGGGGTCAGGCATTTGACCAGTTACTGGATGTCGGTGAAATGGCTCTCTTTGACCAAGGTCAGTTCCCACAGAGAAACTCACTTGTGAGCCTTCAGTGGCCAACAGTCCCAGCAACTGGGGGAATGAGCGCCTCAGTCCTGAAGGGGAATCTGAGTGATGCCCCCTGGGACCCACATGACATTACACACTTTTGTAGGTATTAGATCCGGGAGTTTCTGAACCCTATCCAACTTCTTATTCTCTGAAAGGGTTCCCCACTTTTGGAGAAAAATGAGAGCAAAATATGAAACAAAGTCCTGCTGTGAAATACATGGGCAAGATTTTTTGATTAAAATGGGGTTTATCACCCGGCTTATGCTCTCAGCTCCCACCCCATCTGAATTTGACATGTTTGGGCACGAGTGCTTGTGGGGAAAGAGAGATGGCCAATCTTCAGAGTAGGTGACAATTCAAATGCAGATAAGAATTCCTCATCCAAACAGGACATTTCTGAGAGAATAGGAAGGTGCTGTTAATAATGGCAGCAGACCATGGGTTTAGGATGTGTAGTCACCCTAGTTATTGTTAGCTAACTTGCTCATCCAATTGCAAACTGTGGGGAAATGAGAGGAGCAGTTCTGTTCTTAGGTGTGTGGCAGGCAGCCCGAGAAGTGCTGAGTATGGATACCCATCTTAAAGTCACAACAGAGAGCAGCCACATGCACACAAGTACACATGGGTATGCGCACACATACCTGTGTGTACACATCTCACCTCCAGAAAGTAATGGAATCGCTTGTATTTGAGGAAGAGGCTCATTAGAGGATAAATGTATCCTAGATACTTGTCCCAGGGAAGGACTTCCAGTAATGGTGACCTAAAAAGGCCGAGTATTTCCTCACTACAGAAATCAAGTGTAAAGCTGAATAAAATCATCCAAAACAAATCAAGACACTGGAAATTTACCAAAATAAAACAACAAATTATGAAGCATTTATTCTTGCAAGACAGAGTTTCAGTTCCAAGAAGCTTAATGAACCCCATGTAGATTAAACATAAAGAAAACCACGCCTAGACACATTAGAGTCAAACTTATGAAAAACAAATAAATATTTGAAAAAAACTACAGAAAAATGACTCATTATTCACAGATGATCCATAATAGAATTAACAGTTCAGTTTTCATCATAAACAAATGAAAATAAGAAAGCATTGAAAAACAATGTCAACATGCTGAAAGAAAAAAACTATCAAAGAATAATTCTATCCTTCAAAGCAATAATTATACATACAATAGCTAATGTCTATAACAAATGAAGATCTCTCAAAATTCAATAGTACACAAATAATTCAATTAGAAAATGGGTAAATGACCTGAACAGACATTTTGTCTAGAAGGAGATTTATATTAAAAACACATGAAAAGACATTTGACATTATTGAACATTTGTGAGATGTGAATTAAAATCACAATGAGATATCACTATACACAATACATCAAAATGTCTAAAATTTTTTTAAAAGGGGGACAATAACAACAAATGATGACAAGGATTCAGAGAAACCAGATCACTCCTGCATTGCTGTTAGGAATGTAAAATGGTACAACCCCAGAAAACATTTCTTATAAAGCCAAATATTCAATTATCATACAACCCAGCAATTTCACTCCTAGGCATTTATCAGAGAAATGAAAATGAGCGTTCACATGAAGACCTCATAACAGCATTATTCATAATAACCAAAAACTGAAAAGAGCCCAGATGTCCTTCAACAGATGAATGATTAAACAAAACTCAGGAGTATCCTGAACCACTACCCAAAAATACAGAGGAATGAGCTCCTGATGGATGTAGGAAGTTGGATGAATTCCCATAGAATTGTACTGGGGAAAAAGCCATTCTCAAAAGGTTAAGTACATGGGATTCAATTCATATAAAATTTTTGAATGATAAAATTTTGAAAACAGCATAGGTTGGTGGTTGCCAGGCACTATGATCTGGAGCAGGAGATGGGGGCGCGGAGGAGAGGATCGTGGAACAAAAGGGCAATTGGCAGTCCCTGCAGGACCTGTCCCGTGTCTGACATGTGGTGGTACATGCACAAGTTCACACAGGTGATAAGCTCTACTAGAACTAGGTACTTACATGCACACACACACACACACACACACACACACACACACACACACAAGAGACCAGGTAAAACTGGGGAAATCTGAATGAGAACAGTGGATGATTTCAATGTCAGTATCCCAACTCTGATATTGATTCACAAAAGAGTATCATTGGGGGAAACTGGATAAAAAATGCAAGGGATGTCTGCACTGTTTCTTACAACTGCATGCGAATCGACAATTATTTCAATAAAAATTCCAGCCAAAGAAAACAAACTTCTCCATATCGACAAAAATCCATTTCTCTCAGACCAGACCAGGCTGAAATTACCAGGTGGTAATTTGGATTCACAGGAAAGAATAAAGAAACCAGAAACGGTAAATATATGGGTAAATACAAAAGTGTACGTGTGTATGGTTTTCTCTTGATTTCTTTTAAAAGGATAATATTTTTGAAGCACTTGTATTGTTAGGTTTTTAACATACATAAATATAATGTATATGATGGTAAAGCCCAGAGTAGGGAAGAGGAGAGAGGTATACAGGGGCAAAGTTACTATATTTTACTGGAGTTAAGTCAAAGTACACACCCAATTCTACCCCTAGGCGTTGCTCTATATGTTGTTGGTTTCTTTCCTCGTCTTCTACCAGACTCCATTTCTAGAAGGAATAAAGACCAAAACTGGACATGAGCTAGTTAGCAGAGAATCCAGTGAATCCAGTCTGCCTGGGATATGAAGTGACAGAGGGCATTGGTCACACTGTGGGACAAAAAGCCTTGCAGGGAAGGGCCTGGAAGGACTGGGTATTATGATACCAAGACTTGAGTCTGAGAAACTTTGAGTTAAATCTCAGTCAGGTCACCAGTAAACTAAATAAATTTGTATCAGAACTTCCCCGGGTCTTGGTTTGCTCATCTGCAAAATAAGCAAAACAGTAAAACTGTGCTCTACAGTGTTCCTCAAGATCACTGAAGGTGACTTATGTAACCTGCAGAACATACTGCTCAGTATGTACAAGATGTTCCATAAACAATCAGATGAGTATTGCTATCAGTGCACATGACAGATGCCACTTTATGTGACAACTGAGATGCAAACCCCCAAGGTCACAGCTGCCAGGGAAAGGGTCAATCTGAGCCCCCACAGTAGAAATTGCCCATATTTTATGTTCAGGGTCCTGAGTTCTACAGACATTTTCTGCCCTACTCTACAGTACCTATTTGCATTCAAGCTATTAGTCATAGAATGCTAAAAATTATTCTCTGCTAAAAATTCCACTTGAATTTTTGAAAGCATAAATTGAATCTATTCTTAAAGTGGCCAGCCCTATTTTTCCTCTCTGGACATTTATTTTATCTTATTTTTATTTCATTTCATTTTGATGTTGAGGATTAAACCCAGGGGTGCTGTACCTCTGAGCTACATCCTCATCTCTTTGTACTTTATTTTGAGACAAGGTCTTAGTAAGTTGCCCAGGTTGACCTGGAATTTGAGAACCTGTCTTCTCAACGTTCCGAGTAGCTGGAATTACAAGTGTGCACCACCATGTCTGACTGGACGTATATTTTAAACGTATATAAGATAAAAAGAAAAACAGACACTATTGACATGTGTGAGGTTATGATAACTATATTAGTTCTATGTACAAAGCATGGCTCCTTCCTACAACTCGTTCTCCTGCTTGATAAGATGAGGACGACAATAATATCTGTCCAAGGACTTTTCCTGAGAATTTACTTAGGCAAAGCAGAAAACTGCCTGACATCTAGCAGGTGCACATATCATGACAGTTCCCTTTCTCCTCCTAGAAAAGGGAAAGGCTAAGTAGAGGTTAGGATCCAAATGGGGAAATTATTCTTTTTTAAAATACTTTTTTAGTTGTCAACAGACCTTGATTTTATGTATATGCAGTGCTGAGAATTGAACCCAGTGCCTCACACATGCTAGGCAAGCACTCTACCACTGAGCCACAACCCTGGCCCCGGAAATGATTCTTTAAAATCCCACCTTCATTTGCTTCTCCCAACCCTACACCACCATCCATGGGTTGCAATCAAAACTCAGTATCTTTACACACATACCATGCATGTGGTTGACATAGGGTGAAACTCCTTCTGTAAGCACAAGGTAACTAGCAAGATGTGCCTCTAGCTTCTGTATGTACTTTTTTTTTTTTTTTTTTTTTTTTGTGGTGCTGGGGATCGAACCCAGGGCCTTGTGCTTGCAAGGCAAGCACTCTACCGACAGAGCTATCTCCCCAGCCCTGTATGTACTTTTTAAAAATTATTACTCATTGTACACAAATGGGGTACAACTTTCATTTCTCTGGTTGTACATGAAGAGTCACACCATTCGTGTAATCATACATGCACATTTGATGTTTGTCTCATTCTATCTTTTCCCCACCCCACCCTCTCCCCACCCCTCATTTTCCTCTACACAATCCTTCCTTCCTCCATTCTTGCCTTAACCTCCCCCCACCCCCCATTATGTATCATCATCCACTTATCAAGAAAGCATTCGGCCTTTGATTTTTGGGGATCGGCTTATTTCACTTAGCATGATATTAAGTGTTACACTTGGCCTCCACCTTCTGGAATGACAAAGACACTGCCACCAGATCATCTTGGAAAGCCTACGTCACTGAGTCATGATGACAGTGTTCCCAGGGAAACCTGGGTACACAACGCCTGCTTTTCAAAGGTTGGTTTGTCCCAAACCCACTTGCCAGGCTCATTTGACTAAATAAGTACAGGCACCCCTCATCAAGCACTGCCGCCTGCTGTCCTGAGCCCTTATCACACTGTTAAGGACAAAAATAATTTTTTCTTTGATGCTGAGGACCAAATCCAGGGCCTCATGCATGTTAAGCAACCACTATACCATGGAGCTACATTCCAAACTCAGCAATGGAAATATTTCATATTTTAAAAATTTTTTAGATGTTCATAGACCTTTATTTTATTCATTTATTTACATGTGGTGCTGAGAATCAAGCCCAGTGCCTCACACATACTAGGTAAGCACTGAATTACAATCCCAGCCCCAATATTTTATATTTTAAAAAGGTATTTATACCCATAACTCTTCTGCGGGGTTTCCTAACAGTGGCACATTTAACATTTGAGCGATAACTCTTTGTTGGAGGTGGGTGCCCTGGGCATTGTGGGATGTTTAGGAGGATCCCTCCTTCTACCCACTAGTACAGATAGGCGCTCCTCATTTCCAGTTTGTGACCATCTAAAATGTCTCTAGACATTGCACATGCCCCTAGGCTGAATAGTGTGCTAAAGGCAGCTTTTCGCTTCCCTAGCTGCTCCAGAAGAGAGAGCTTGGTGGTGAGCTCCCACCAAGAAGCACCAGTAGGCACCCCTGCCTTTCCTCTGCCTGATTAGCGGTTGCCAGTCAACTCACTCCCGAGAGGCCACCTTCTGCCACTGTTTTGTTTTCTGATGAACAGACTAGACCATCCAAGAGGATAAGGATGGAAATACTAGGATGATTCTGGTGAGCCCACCAAAGTGCAAAAACATGTTCACATGTAGGCTACATATGACAAGAGACTTGACCAGCAAGCACATGGACTGTAGTTGGAAGATGCAGTGGCCAAGGAGTGAGCATTGTGGCTTCAGGGGATTTAATGTGCAAAGATGGGAACACATTGCTACAGGGATCGAGTCTGGAGCTGACCGAGGCAGCACTCTCAGCTCCAAAAAGGCTGAACATGCTCACAAACGGCATGAACCCGCGCATGAACCCATAAGGTACGAAGCATTTGACTATTCATTGGACTTTTGTGCCAATTCTAGGAATTATACTACTAGCATAATTAACTGAATTTAGAGATAAGAAAAACCGAGGCTCAAAGAAGATAAATGACTAGTCCAAGGTCAAGAATAACCAGACTTGAATCAACTGAGGTGTCCATCAGAGGCCGACTGGATAAAGAAAACATGGAAGCACAATGAGTACTATTTAGTTTTTGAAAAGAAAGACATCCTGCCATTTGTGACAACATAGATGAACCAAGGGAAATAAGAGGGGCACAGAATGACAAATACTACATGATCTCACTTATATGTGGAATCTAAAAGAGCTGAACTCATAAAAGCAGCAAGTACAATGGTGGTTACCAGGTTGGAGAAACATTGGTCACAGGATACAAATTGTCAGCCAGATGAGAGAAACAAACTGTGGAGATCTGTTATACAACATGGTGACTATAATTAGTGATGATGTATTCTATACTTAAACACTACCAAGAGAATAGATTTTAAGTGTTCTCACCACACATACCCACACACCCTGACACACGCACTGCACACAAAGTGCTATAGGTATGTGAGATAACGCATATGTTAAGTAGCTTAACAGTGTACACCTTTTTCAAAACATCATGTTGTACACCATAAATATACCAAACTTTTGTCAATTAAAAATAAATGAGGACTGGGGATTTAACTCAGTTACAGAGTGCTTGTGCTAGCTTGCCTGGGTTCAATCTCCAATACTTCAAAAATAAGTAAGTATGTAAATAAAAGAAATATGATAGGATGATTGATTTAAAAAAAAAAAGAGTAACTGAATTCAAGCACAGCTGTAGACTTCAGATCCAAGGCTCATTAAATCCCACGAACGCATGCCAACTTTGTCTTTTAAAAACAAAATTAGATCCAGGCAAGGAGACAGGAGGGAAATGTGCTGGACTTAGGACTGTATGTGTTTCTAGACAGAAAGAAACTCTGAACCACCCAAAGCCGGGCCCACATTGAGCTATTGACATTTCCTTTTAAATATACTAAGTCTGCTCTTTTTCCAAGGCGGTAGCCTTTTCTGACCTCATACAATGCATGCTGTCGCCGTAATTCCTTTGGAGCACCCAGCTAGCACAGAGGTTGCACCTGACACTATGCCCAGTGCATTGTGGGTACTTGATGAATGTTTGCTGATTGAAGGAGAGACACAAAAGCAGATTTGGGTCTCAGGCATGGTTCTGAAACTTGCTATCCATGGTCAGAGAAGTGCAACCGCTCCTCATCTACAAAATATTGGTCAATTTTCCTTTGCTATAGCAAAATACCCAAGTCTGTGTAACTTCTTCTCTCTTTTCTTGTACTGAGGATTAAACCCAGGGGTGCTCTACCACTGAGATACATTCCCAACCCTTTTTACTTTTGTTTTGAGACAGGGTCTTGCCAAGTTGCCCAGGCTGACCTCCAACTTGTGATCCTCCTGCCTCTGTCTGCCGAGTCTCTGGGATTACCGGTGTGCACCACTGTGCCCAGCTGTGAAGCTCCTTTTAAAAGAGGTTTATTTTAGTTCATAATTTTGGAGGCTGGAGTCCTGCAAGATGAGGTGGCCCTCTCAGCGTGTCCTCTGGTGAGGCCCTCCTGGCTGAATCCCAATATGGCAGTGGCATCATGGCAGAAGCACATGTGAGAGGGAAAGATGACCCGGTGAGAGGGAACTGGAGCAACTTAGGGGCCAGGCTTCCTGTCTCCACAACAACCTGCTCTCAAGGGAACTAACTGGGGTCTCATGAGAGAGTCATTAACCCCTTCCAAGAGCAGCACCCAGTGACCCCATCACTTTAACTCGGCTCTGTCTGTTAAGGCTCCACCCCCTCCCACATCACCATGCTGGGGACCATGTTGAACCCCCAGACAACACACTCAACCCATATCCAAACCATAGCATGGGGTTCCTAAGTCTTGAGGGGTTTCTGTGTGGATTCAAGAGATAGACAAAGTATAAATCATATTTTAATTTAAAAAAACACACATACACACACACAAATAAGAAATAAAGAGTGTTTTACATGATGCCAGGGAAAGTAAAAGCATTTGATGCATGTTTTCAAAATTTTAAAAGGGTTTTTCACCCTGTAGCAAATTGACCTTGGTGACCAGATCAGATAGGTCAGGAGGAGAAAAGAAGAACCGAGCTTTAGACACTCTGTTCCAAAGGCAGCTACCCACCCCCCCACACACACACTCCACCCCCGTGAGTAGCAGGAGTTAGGAGTGAATGAGCAGAATATGGGGTCATCCCCAGCCCCTGTATAGTCCCCTTTCTCCCTAAAAAGGCAGCCCTGGGCTGGGCCACTTTGAGCAAAACCATGGACTTCCAGACTTCTTTCTTATTTCTCCCACTTCTCACCTTCCAAGAGATTCAATCTCAATCTGAAACAGGTCAGTGTGGAACGTGGGATCTCAAAGAATAGACCAGGACTAGAGCAGAGGCAAAGTGCACTTCTCTTCTCACAGGATTAAGGCCAATTCACTTAAATATACATGGAGTGCATGTTACGTGTCAGCCACTGTCCTAGGTGCTGGGGTTAAGGCTGGAGTCGAAGGCCCTGCCTTTGCAGAATTCATAGTCTAGTGGGAGAGATACGTGTAGTATGGAATATAGATAATAGCATGCTAAATGATAAAGTGTTGGAGAAAAGAGAAAAAAGTACATCAGGGAAAGGGAGCGTCAAAGTCTGGGCTTGTGGTGGCCCAAATTTAAGAGATTTGGTCAAAATAGAAAGCTTACAGGAAGGGGCTCCGTCCTGCTTCTCCATGATCCTTCAGTCTTGCAGAAGCGGGATGAGACGTAGCTGAAGTTTTCTCTGCCTGGGCTGCGGCCTGAAACGCTGTCACAGAGAGGAAGGGTAGAATCCCTGCGAACCTGTGCAGCTGGTCTATGCTGGGTTTGATTTGGGTTCCCACCCCTTCCCTGCAGGATGTCAGGGCAGGCACTTGACCTCTCTGACCTTAGTTTCTTCATGTAACGTTGGAAGTCTTAATAGCTGCTGTCAAGAGTAAATACAAGGATAAAACCACTCAGATGGTGACAGAAGGAAACTCTGGCACTCCTCAGAGGAGCTCCTAGTTATTCTCTGTTAACAAATATTTACTGACAACTAAGAGCCAGGCCCGCATGAGGCAGTAGGACTGCAGAAACAGCCCAATGACATGCCTGTGCTCAGGGGTTTTCTTGGTTAGGAAAGCACCTAAGAACAGTCACC
The DNA here is from genome assembly GCF_902686445.1 of Sciurus carolinensis. Taxonomy (NCBI): domain Eukaryota; kingdom Metazoa; phylum Chordata; class Mammalia; order Rodentia; family Sciuridae; genus Sciurus; species Sciurus carolinensis. Next base: position 13,983,679 of record NC_062214.1, read on the forward strand.
AGTTAGCAGTGATTTTCATTGGTTATCTCTAATCCCTCAATAAGCCTAAAATGGGGATATTAGACACCCATTTTACAGTGAAGGAAAATGAACATCCAAGAGATCAGTCATTTGTCCACAGTCACTCATCTAGAAAGTTACCGAGTCAAGTCTAAACCCTCCTCTCAGGTTCAAAACCTGCCCTTTCCCCTGGGGCTATCTATTCTAGAACTGACTTTGAGACAAGAGACAGAAACCTGATGGATCTCACTCTAGAAAATATGATCTTGAAAGGTACTAGGAGATGCGAAGTTCGACTCCTTAACGTTACCCACGAATAAACAGACTCTTGAGTGGAAATCTCCAGTACGAGATCTGCCCCAACTGGCGATGTGATTTGGAAAAGTAACTTGGGCCCTTGGCTATCTCAGTTTTACAGGGTGTGAAAAGTGAAGTATGAGCTAGAATAAAACCAAATGGGTTGGCTGGGGTTGTAGCTCAGTTGGTAGAGGGCTTGCCTTCCACGCACAAGGCCCTGGGTACAATCCCCAGCACCGCAAAAAACAAGGCACTACTTCTGGCAACTTCTAAAAGCGGAATCTTCAACTTCTGTGGACTGGAAGGAGCGGGACCGAGCCCAGCTGCTGTGGGCTGTCACACCATCGTGCTCTGCGTCACCTTGGCGCCTGACAAATGGGTTCAGACAAGGGGAAGGGTTTGGCTGCCCTCAACTGCTTTCTCTCTGCAGATGGGGAGTGTACGCAAACTGCCTCTGGGCTCCCGTGGAGCCGCCTTGTACAGGTGGCATTACAATTCAGACACTAACCATTGTGAGTCATTTCTCTTCAGGGGCTGCAAGGGCAACAGATTTATAGAGAAAATACTGTGTGAGGAAGCCTGCAACACCTGACTTCCCAACAAGAACACGGCCCTCCATAGAGTCAGCAGGGTTGCCCAGGGTGTTTGGAGGCGTCTTATTTTCCCCTCATAATAGAAGATTCATTCTTCCACCCCCAAATTTATTCTCCATGTGTTCCTAATATCACTTCATCTCCAGGCCTGAGATAATAAAAATGTGGACATTATGTTTCAGTCTCAAGAGTTTCTTTGTAAAATACACACGTGGGAACTAAATTTAAGAGAACTATGAATTACTGCTTCGCCCATTGGAAGATAAAGGCTTTGAAGGGGGAGGGGAGTGAATTTGAAAACCTAGGACATGGTATTGAATGGGCTTAAGTGGCTAAGGAAAGGGCTTCTGGAGTCTTGTGACATAGGAGATGAAGGAACAACAGAAACTGGGAAAGAAAGGGAAGAGGAGGGAGGACCTGAAGATTTTTAAGGCCGTTTTTAATAAAAAATTAGTGCATTTTTAGGAAAACCTTTGTCTGCTAAGCCTATACCTCATCTTCCAGCCTCTCGGGAGAGCACCAAAGAGCCTGGTCTAGAGTGCCTTGGTTGGCCTTAAGCGAGGTCAGTGGTCACCACTTGGAGGAAGAGGAGAAAACCATGAGGTGCTCTTTTCATTTATTTCAAGAAGAATAAATGAGCCCCAAAGATGAGTAGGGACTTCTTTAAAATCGTACAGTGGGAACCAATCAGGGACATCCCTAATCCCAAAAGTGTCCCTTCTCATGCGCTACAAAGCTCTCCCCATCATTTTCTCAGACTTCCCCTGTCCTCAGGACTGGAGGGCAGAATGGAAGCAGGTGCATTCGTTTGGGACGCACCTTCCCCTGCCAGTCTTTCAGGGGCCTGTCTTCAAGCCCACATGAGTCGTTTCTCACTGTCCAAGGAGCAATAACTCTCATTCATCCAGCCAGGCACTGTGCTATGCTCTTTATGAACAATACACATAAATCTCAGGGTCACTCTGAAAATTAGATTGGCCCTCCGGCAGCACCATCTTCCTTCTGTGTGTCCATAGGTAAGTAACGTCTTGGAGTCCCAGTCAGTAACTTGAGACTTCTCTTAATTATTCTGAGGATTTTGAGTAGCCAGGAGACCTCATGATCCAACCTCCCAGCACTGTGTCTGGTACATTGTGTCTGGCACACGGGACACACTACTACTACCATCAGGTGCCCGGCAGTGAAAGGGAGTGACTTTGGAGGCATTCCATCGTTTCTCTGACCTCTCTTCTCATTCATCACCTTTGGAGAATAATGACCGACCTCACAGGATTGGAGCATGAATTCATCAGGAAAATTCGAACACAGAGACCAGGCTGAGTTCGTGCTAATCATTTCAGAGCTAAGCCCGCCCTGAACGTCACGCCTGGATGATCTGGCTGCCCCCCACTTGCCCACCCACCTCAACCCAAGTCACGGGAAACAGGGACAGAGTGATAAGAACAGAAGCAATGGCTCGACCAATGCTGAAAGTGGTCACTTTATTGGTGGGAGAAAGGAGAAGCCGTGGTCAGCCCAGGAAGGAATGCGGGACCACAAAGAAAGGAGGGTGGCTATGATGGAGCCAGGTGTGTGGCCTGGCAGAAGCTTCCCCTCCCCCTTCCTCAGGCTGGTGGTGGCTGGAGCTGAAGAAAGAAAATCACAACAATAGTGTCAACAATGACATCCATCATACTGGCCCAGAGTGCTCCTCCCAACCCACCCGTCCCACTCACACCCAGCAATGCTTCAACTTTTGGGGACTCTGCTTACATTTCTGTGAAGGTTCTAGATTCATCTCTTCTGCTTCAGATCATCCCCAGGACACACCTGAGTGTATCATGTTCCTGACTGACCACTGTGACCTTCCTGAGGGACTGTAGGCATTCACCTCCCTAGGATTCCCTGTCCCACTAGGAACTTTCATTGTGGTGTCATTCCATAGACTAAGCCGAGATGAGCTGATCAAAGAGATCTTATTTATTCACCTTCTAGAAGCAAAATAGTTGTGGTTCAGGGAGGTGAAAAGGTTATTTAAATGTCAGAGCTGAAATTTGAACCTGGGTCTTCCTGCCTGCAGAACCCACCCGTGGCATCAGAGGACAGCTCTGGGTCCTGGGGAGACCATGGCTCCCTCTGAACCACTAAGGAGCACACTTTGAAACAGCAGGACCTGGGGTAGGTCCTCCCTCTCGGGCTTCAGTTCTCTCATCTGTGCACTAGACGATTTCATCAGGTGACCTTCGGGTTCCTTGGCTGAAACTGTTCAACCAAAGGGCACTTCCAAGTTCCTCTTGTTCCTTCTGCCTGAACAGCCACCCGACCCCGCTGCACTGGCCCACCGACCTTTGACTCATCTTTTAATTGAGGCTCAGGTCACCCCTCTGCGAGGCCTCCCTGCCCCCCCACCCCCATCTGCTCCATCTGCCACCCGCCCCCACCCCGTCTGTGTGACGTCTCCTCCTCTGTTCCCCACAGCACCAGGAGCTGACTGCCGGCACTGGGCATGTCATCCAGCCAACAGCCTCAGCTCCTGGACTACAAGCTCCCAGGAGGGGCAGTAGTCACCTTTCTGTCCCAGCACCTGGCATGGCCAGTGACACAGTACAGGATCACCCAGTGGGCTGACCAAGCATTTGCTTTGTTTTTGCCTTTCCTTCCTTACACTTACTTTACAGATCAGTATTTATTATTATTATTATTATTATTTAGCAGGGTGTGGGGAGGCTCCACAATCTTTTCCTTTCAGGGCCTCAGTCATTAAGGGTGGCTGACTTTAGCCCTGGTCTACTTCAAACATGTGATGAATTGAACTGAAGCTAAGTGATCTCGACCACATTTGTCCCCCAAATCTTGATGAAAGCAAAGATCAACTCTTCTGCCTGCCCCTGGCCTAGTAAAGAGCCTCCTACCTCCTCCCCATCGCTTTCAGCCACTTCCCCCGCCCCCAGGGCACAGCTGCCCTCCAGCTCCTGACTTACTGAGGCGCCTCTTAAACAAAAGAAGGAGACCTCCTGTTCTCACAGTCCAGTCCATCAGCAAACACCGTGCCACCTACCTCTGCCACATTCCAAACCCAGCCACCTCTCTGCCCTGCCTCCATCCTGAGCTAGGGCATCTCTTCCTGAAGAGCCCCAGGGATGCTCCTCTGCCTTAGCACCCACAGCTCCCTGTGCCTGAAACTCCCTGGACCTCCCCACTTTCTTGGGGAAGCCTTCACTGTCCACGAACAAGTTGCAACACTGTCCAGTCCTCCCCTCCCCTGGGTACTTTCTCCTTGTAACATGCTGCAAAATCTGCTTGCTGACTTATTTTGTTGATCACCCACTAGACGCTAAACCCCACCAGGGAGACATTTTTGTCCGATTTGTTCACTCATGGAGCATCCCCAGCCCCCAGAGTGGTCCACGGCACATGACCGATGCTCAGTACGCATTCGTTGCGGGAATGAAAGTAAACAAGTGGACAGACGCATGCGCTCCGGAGCGTGTGCGCGGGCCTCCCTTTGCACCCGTTGAAGGCGCCGTCCTCCTGGATATCCATGCACCACCTTCCTCTCTCCCCACCTACCTCAGAAGTTGGGTGTGACACAGGACACCTTTCCACAGCCATTGCGGCAGCATTTCATCAGGCCGGGACACTGGCTGTCCTCCTGGCACTGGTCCTGACAGATGCCAAGCTGGGGTAAGTCCACATTGGGGCAGGAACCTGGCTTCTCTGGGTAGAAAAAGGAGTAAGAGGAGGCCGATCAAAGGGGTGCAGAGAGGTGGTGACCAAAGCAAGATCCCCCACAGCCCTTCACCCTGATTCATAAACAGTAGAGCTACCTTGGGGTTCTGATTTTGGAGACCTGAGCCAGGGAGGTCACCTGCAAATCCCTCCTTCTGCTCCCAGAGGGTTTCAGAATCATAAGACCCCCCAGGTGAGTCCCTGCTCTGCCATTCGTGGACTGGGGCCAGAAATCTCTCAGAGACTCAGGGTCTTTACATGTCACATGGTATCAGTGTCACCCTCATGGTGTGGTTGTAAAAGCAATAGAAGCAAACATACACTGTTCTCCCCCAAAGATCAAACTACTTTGCAATAAGAATGAGTAGTTACGCCATTGAACACTTCATTCACTGCTGCTGTCTGCCAGGCTTTACTCTAAGCACTTGACGCATATTAGCTCATCTGATTCTCAGAAAGTCCCTAAGAGAAGAGGAGGGACCTGTTAATAGTTCCTCGTGTAACAGAAGAGGAAACTGAGGAGAGGAAGAGTCTTTTGGCTCTTCCCGAAGTGCTCCAGGATGCTCCTGCTTTCGTGCCCACTCTGCTAACCTGCTTAACAGAGAAGGTTAAGCTGTCTGAGGTCACACAGGATTGAGGCAAGATCTGAGCTACAGGAAATCTAGCTCCAGAGGATGTGCGCGGGCCATCGCTCACTGTGCACTGTGCTGTGCACATGCGAGCACACACTCAATGTTCTCTTCATTACCTCCACTGACTCACTCTCAATTACAGTCACTCAGCACCATGGCTCTCCGTACTTAACACACAGATAAAACCACACGTCCTCAGAGTGGGAGAAAATCTTTTCCACACACACTCAGACAGAGCACTCAACTCCAAAGTTTATAAAGAACTCAAAAAACTTTACACCCAAAATACAAAGAACCCAATCAATAAATGGGCTAAGGAAATGGGCAGACACTTCACAGAAGAGTATATACAGGTGATCAACAAATATATGAAAAAGTACATTAGAGAATTGCAAATTAAATTAGAGAAATGCAAATTAGTAATTAGTAATTAGAGAAATGCAAATTAAAACCACCCTAAGATTTCATTTAACTCCAATTAGAATGGTTATTATCAAGAACACAAGCAATAGTAAGTGTTGGCATGGATGTGGGGAAAAGGCACACTCATACATTGCTGGTGGAGTTGCAAATTGGTGCAATCACTCTGGAAAACAGTGTGGAAATTCCTCAGAAAACTTGGAACGGACCCACCATTTGACCCAGCTATCCCGCTCCTTGGTTTATACCCAAAGGACTTAAAATCGGCATACTATAGTGATGCAGCCACATCAATGTTCACAGCAGCTCAATTCTCAATAGCTAGATTGTGGAACCACCTAGATGCCCTTCAATTGATGAATGGATAAAGAAACTGTGGTATATACATAATGGAATATTACTTGGCCATAAAGAAGAATAAAATTATGGCATTTTCTGGTAAATGGATGAAGTTGGAAAATATCATGCTAAGTGAAATAGGCCAAGCCAAAAAAACCAAAGGCCAAATGCTTTTTCTGATAAGTGCATGACAATATATAATGGGGTGGGGGAGAGAAGAATGAAGGAACATTGGATGGTGTAGAGGACAATGGGGTGGGGGACAGAAAGATAGTAGAATGAAACAGTATTACCCTGTATTCATGTATGATTACATGAATGGTGTGAATCTACATTGTGTACAACCATACATTGTGTACAACCATAGAAAATGAAATGTACCCCATTTGTATACAATGAATCAAAATGCACTTTGTAAAAATAAAAAAGATTTTAATTAAAAAAAAAAAAGGTCAGGTGCCCAACATCGCCATTTGCCTGCCTCTCACCTGTCCATTGCCTGCCTTTCACCTATCCATCACCCAAAACACAAGGTTCACCTCCCAATCATCCAACAACAGTCAGCAAACTGATCGCCGACCACCACTGGAGCACCAGCTGCCTGCTGTTGCCTGGAAGTTCATCGTCACAGTACCTGCAGGTTTGATTACACATGGCTGCCACCATTTTGAGACAACAGCCAGGCTCTGTAGGACCCCTGGCCAGACTGACTGAGCCCCGTCTCCAGGATCCCTCAGCCCGATCGATCACTCCCTGCCTCTGGGGCCCTCACATTGACTGACTGCTCCCTGCCGCCAGGACCCCCAGACCAACTGACTGCGCCCTATCACCGGGACCCCAGACCGACTGATTGCACCCGGCCTCCAGGATCCCGCAACCACACCAAACACACCCGACCTCCAGGACCCCTGCCGGACCAACTGCATCCCGCCTCCAGGACCTCCAGCTGACCACGTCCACACCCTGAGCTGCAGCTCCCCATTTGCCAACACATTTCGAAGCCAGAGCGGCCATCTTGGATAATCCTGGAAGCCTTAGCTCTGATCTTTGGGTGGGGCAAATCCCATCCTGAGACGCCTGCTGGAGGCTTGAAGCTCATTGTCAGGTACCTCTCATGCATCAGGCTGCTGAAGACTGGGAGGTTTCATTACTATATGACTGTTATACTGTAGATTTTCTTTTTTCTCCTTATTGAAAAAATTTAAGTTTTTATTTCTTTACTTTTCTTGCTCTCTTTTCCTTTTGTTTACCTGTTCCCTCAGAGTCTTTTTCTCCCATTTTTGCATGCTAACATCCAATTTCTTTTGATTACACTCTCACCTTTCTATTATCTAGAACTTCTGTACATTCTTTTCTTATCCCATTAACAGCCACATTCTACATCCCTGCATCCATACTCTGCATCCTCTTTGTCCTCCATTAGAAACTGCAGACCTTATTGCAAATCTGTTTGTTTTATCGAAGATAATACTTTAACTCATTCTGTTTATTATGACAATTTTGTTATTGTCCTCATAGGGGCTATTTGGTCTAGGATTGCATAGTGTCTGAATTGGGCACTACTAAGATTGATCTCCCCTTAAAGAAAGGGTTTTGGAAACTTATAGGGCCACTATAAGCCAATAGGGGGGAAACTGCAATACCCCAGATCTGCACTGCTAGAGGGGAAGATGCATGAACAACATGAAAAAACAAGGGAAGAAAATGATCAAAACAAATCTAGATTCTATAGTAATAGAATCCAATGACAGTATGTTAGAAGAAATGTCAGAAAAGGGCTTCAGATTACACATGATTAAGATGATTCGCGAAGCAAAGGATGAGATAAGAGAGAAAATGCAGGCAATGAATGATAATACCAATAAGCTGAAAGAGCACCTGCAGGAAGCAAAAGATCACTTCAACAAAAAGATAGAGATTCTCAAAAAAAAAAAAAAAAAAAAAAAAAAGGAAATCCTTGACATGAAGGAAACAATAAACCAAATAAAAAACTCAATAGAAAGCATCACCAAAAGACTAGACCACTTGGAAGACAGAACCTCAGACAATGAAAACAAAATATTTAATCCTGAAAATAAAGTTGCCCAAACAGAGAAGATGGTAAGAAATCATGAACAGAATCTCCAAGAACTGAGGGACATCATGAAAAGATCAAATTTAAGAATTATCAGGATTGAGAAAGGCACAGAGATACAAACCAAAGGGATGAACAACCTATTCAATGAAGTAATATCAGGAAATTTCCAAAACCTGAAGAATGAAATGGAAAATCAAATACAAGAGGCTTACAGAACACCAAGTGCACAAAATCACAACAGATCCACACCAAGGCACATTATAATGAAAATGCCTAACATTCAAAATAAAGATAGGATTTTGAAGGCCATGAGAGAAAAGCATCAGATTACATATAGGGGAGACCAATATGGATAGCAGTTGACTTCTCAACCCAGACTGTAAAAGCTAGAAGGGCCTGGAACAACGTATTTCAAGCTCTGAAAGAACATGGTTGCCAACCAAGAATCCTATACCCAGCAAAACTAACCTTCAGATTTAAAGATGAAATAAAATCCTTCCATGATAAACAAAAGTTAAAAGAATTTACAAATAGAAAGCCTGCGCTACAGAATGTTCTCACCAAAATATTCCATGAGGAGGAAATGAAAAACAACAATGGAGGTCAGCAAATGAAGGAACTTCCTTAGAGAAAAACCACTCAAAGGAGAAACCAAGCCAACTTAAAAACCAAAAATAAGCCAAATGACTGGGAATACAAATCATATCTCAATAATAACCCTGAATGTTAATGGCCTAAACTCATCAATCAAAAGATACAGACTGGCAGAATGGATTAAAAAGAAAGACCCAACAATATGCTGCCTGCAAGAGACTCTTCTCATAGAAAAAGACATCCACAGACTAAAGGTGAAAGGATGGGAAAAAACCTACCACGCACATGGACTCAGTAAAAAAGCGGGGGTTTCCATCCTTATATCAGATAAAGTGGACTTCAAGCCAAAGGTAGTCAGAAGGGATAAAGAAGGATATTTCATACTGCTTAAGGGAACCATAAATCAGGAAGACATAATGATAGTAAATATTTATGCCCCAAACAACGGTGCATCCATGTACAAACAAATCCTTCTCAATTATCGGATCACATAGACCACAACACAATAATTCTGGATGACTTTAATGCACCGCTGTCACCGCTAGATAGATCTTCCAAACAAAATCCAACCAAAGAAACCATAGAACTCAATAACACAATCAATAACCTAGACTTAATAGACATATACAGAATATTCCATTCATCAACAAGCGGATTCACTTTCTTCTCAGCAGCACATGGAACCTTCTCAAAAATAGACCATATGTTATGCCACAAAGCAGCCCTTAGGAAATGCAAAAAAATAGAGATACTGCCTTGTGTCCTATCAGATCATAAAGGACTGAGAATAGAAATCAATGACAAAATAAAAAACAGAAATTACTCCAACACCTGGAGACTAAATAATATGCTATTGAATGAAACATGGATAACAAAAAACATTAGGGAGGAGATAAAAAAATTCTTAGAGGTCAATGAGAATGACGATACAACATATCAAAATCTCTGGGACACTCTGAAAGCAGTACTAAGAGGAAAATTCATTGCATGGAGCACATTCCAGAAAAGAATGAAAAGTCAACAACTAAATGACCTAACATTACAGCTCAAAGCCCTAGAAAAAGAAGAACAGAATAACAGCAAAAGTAGTAGAAGACAGGAAATAATTAAAATAAGAGCTGAAATCAATGAAATTGAAACAAAAGAAACAATTCAAAAAATTGACAAAACAAAAAGTTGGTTCTTTGAGAAAGTAAACAAAATAGACAAACCCTTAGCCACACTAACAAAGAGGAGAGAGAAAACTCAAATTACTAAAATTCGTGATGAAAAAGGAAATATCACGACAGACACCACTAAGATACATAACATAATGAGAAGCTAATTTGAAAATCTGTATTCCAACAAATTAGAAAATACCAAAGACATCGACAAATTTCTAGAGACATATGATCCTCCCAAACTGAACCAGGAGGACATGCACAATTTAAACAGATCAATATCAAGCAATGAAATAGAAGAAGCTATTAAAAATCTACCATCCAAGAAAAGCCCAGGACCAGATGGATTCTCAGCCGAGTTCTACAAGACCTTCAAAGAAGAACTCATTCCAATACTTCTCAAAGTATTCCAGGAAATAGAAAAGGAGGGTACCCTACCAAACTCATCTTATGAAGCTAATATCACCCTCATACCCAAATCAGGCAAAGACACATCAAGGAAAGAAAATTTTAGACCAATATCCTTGATGAATAGAGATGCAAAGATCCTTAACAAAATATTGGCAAACCGTATCCAAAAACATATTAAGAAAATTGTGCACCACGATCAAGTGGGGTTCATCCCTGGAATGCAAGGATGGTTTAACATTCGTAAATCAATAAACGTAATCCATCATGTCAATAGACTTAAGGATAAGAATCATATAGTTATTTCAATTGACGCAGAAAAAGCGTTCAACAAAATACAACACCCCTTCATGCTCAAAACACTAGAAAAAATAGGGATAGTAGGAACATACCTGAACATTGTAAAGGCTATTTATGCTAAGCCCATGGCCAACATCATTCTTAATGGAGAAAAACTGAAACCATTCCCTTTAAAATCGGGAACAAGACAGGGATGTCCTCTTTCACCACTTCTATTCAACATTGTCCTCGAAACTCTAGCGAGAGCAATTAGGCAAACCAAAGAAATTAAAGGGATACGAATAGGAAAAGAGGAACTTAAGCTGTCACTATTTGCGATGACATGATTCGATAGAGGATCCAAAAACGTCCTCCAGAAAACTTCTAGACCTCATCAGTGAATTCAGCAAAATAGCAGGCTATAAAATCAACACGCATAAATCTAAAGCATTTTTATATGCAAGCGACAAAACAGTTGAAAGGGAAATGAGGAAAACAACTCCATTTGCAATAGCCTCAAAAAAAATAAAATACTTGGGAATCAATCTAACCAAAGAGGTAAAAGATCTCTACAATGAAAACTCCAAAACATTGAAGAAAGAAATTGAGGAAGACCTTAGAAGATGGAAAGATCTCCCGTGTTCTTGGATAGGGAAAATTAATATTGTCAAAATGGCCATACTACCAAAAGTGCTATACAGATTCAATGCAATTCCAATTAAAATCCCAATGACATACCTTACAGAAATAGAGCAAGCAATCGTGAAATTCATCTGGAAGAATAAGAAACCCAGAATAGCTAAAGCAACCCTTAGCAGGAAGAATGAAACAGGGGGTATCGCAATACCAAAACTTCAACTATACTACAAAGCAATAGTAACAAAAATGGCATGGTATTGGCACCAACATAGACAGGTAGATCAATCGTACAGAATAGAGGACACGGACACAAACCCAAATAAATACAATTTTCTCATACTAGACAAAGGTGCCAAAAATATGCAATGGATAGCCTCTTCAACAAATGGTGATGGGAAAACTGGAAATCCATATGCAACACAATGAAACTAAACCCCTATCACTCACCCTGCACAAAAATCAACTCACAATGGATCAAGGACCTTGAAATCAGACCAGAGACCCTGCATCTTACAGAAGCAAAAGTAGGTCCAAATCTTCAACTTGTTGGCTTAGGATCAGATTTCCTTAACAGGACTCCCATAGCACAAGAAATAAAAGCAAGAATCAATAACTGGGATAGATTCAAACTAAATAGCTTTCTCTCAGCAAAGGAAACTATCAGCAATGCGAAGAGAGAGCCTACAGAGTGGGAGAATATCTTTGCCACTCATACTTCAGATAGAGCACTAATTTCCAGAATATATAAAGAACTCAAAAAAACTCTACACCAAGAATACAGATAACCCAATCAACAAATGGGCTAAGGATATGAACAGACACTTCACAGAAGATCTACAAGCAATCAACAAACATATGAAAAAATGTTCACCATCTTTAGTAATAAGAGAAATGCAAATCAAAACTACACTAAGATTCCATCTCACCCCAATTAGAATGGCGATTATCAAGAATAAGCAACGATAGGTGTTGGAGAGGATGTGGGGAAAAAGGTACACTCATACATTGCTGGTGGGGCTGCAAATTAGTGCAGCCACTCTGGAAAGCAGTGTGGAGATTCCTTAGAAAACTTGGAAGGGACCCACCATTTGACCCAGCTATCCCACTCCTCAGCCTATACCCAAAGGACTTAAAATCAGCATACTACAGAGATGCAGCCACATCAATGTTCACAGCTGCTCAATTCACAATAGCCAGATGGTGGAACCAACCTAGATGTCCTTCAATTGATGAATGGATAAAGAAACTGTGATATATATATATATATATACATATATATATATATACATATATACAATGGAATATTACTCAGCTATGAAGAATAATAAAATTATGGCATTTGCAGGCAAATGGATGAAATTGGAGAATATCATGTTAAGTGAGATAAGCCAATCTCAAAAATCCAAAAGATGAATGATCTCACTGATAAGCGGATGATGACACGTAATGGGGGGTGGGAGGGGGGCAAGAATGGAGGAAGGAGGGACTGTATAGAGGGAAAAGAGGGGTGGGAGGGGTGGGGGGAAGGAAAAAATAACAGAATGAATCAAACCTCATTACCCTATGTGAATTATGATTATGCAAATGGTATGCTGTTACTCCATATACAAACAGAAACAACATGTATCCCATTTGTTTACAATAAAAATAAATTTAAAAAAATAAAATAAAAAATTTTAAAAAAATAAAAATAATATTAGGGCTGGGGATGTAGCTCAGTTGGTAGAGTACTTGCCTCACAAGCACAATGCCCTGGGTTCAATCCCCAGCACTGAAAAAAAAGAAAAACCACACACATCCTTACACACACACACACCAGAGTGAACACTGCAAAGGCGTGCTGTGTTCTCTCTATGGAGAACTGTTATCTCCTTCAATCTTCATGTGAACTATTTCCATTATAGGGATTCTTTCTCTTTCTTTCTCTCTCTCCCTCTCTCTCTCTCTCTCTCTCTCTCTCTCTCTCTCTCTCTCTCTCTCTCTCTCTCTGTACCAGGGCACTTTACCACTGTACCACACCCCAGTCCTTATTCAAAATATTTTCTTTTCAGTCAATCTTGCCAAGTTGCTTAGGGACTTGTTTGGTTGCTGAGGTTGGCCTCAAACACGCAATCCTCCTACCTCAGCCTCCCAAGTCACTGGGATTATAGGCATGGGCCATCACACCCAGCTGTAAGGGATATTTCTAATCCTATTTAAATCATGCATGAGAAAAATGAGGCACAGAGAGGTGCCACCCAGCAGCACCCTGCTGCTCAGGAGTAAACTAAGACCTGAGCCCAGTCTTCTACAATCTACACACACACACACAGACACACATACACACACCACTCTACTTACAGGGTCAGGGAGAGGGAAGCCAGGCCCAGGCAAATGTAAAAATGGGCAGAGAACTGGGTGATTAGCTGCAGAGGAATGCGCTTGACAGAGTCCTAACTTCCTAATACCAAGAAACCCATTCCCTTGAACAGGGCAGGGGCTCTCAATACCAGGCTGCCCCGGGACAAGAAGGGCATAAACAAGGAACCGCTCTGTTAAGAGTGAGCCCCAGTGTGTAAAATGTCCCCATATTAATTGGAAACTTCCACGTCCCACTTCATTTAGCTCTCATATCAATCCCACTTTGTGGACAAGAATGCAGAAGCTCAGCGAGATAAGCAACTTGTCCCAGAGCACATGCCTAGGAAAGGTCAGAGCTAGAGTTCTGACCTCCAGGCTCCTTCCCTGGTCCAGGCAGCCATCTGGCCTCTCCCTCTTTATCCACCTAACCACACACAGACACCTTCGCCCCTCCACCTGGCTCATGGTCAGCCTTCCTCTGGCTTCCTCTCCCAGTCTTCTGTCTCCTTTGGTCCTCCCTTCTCAGGTCCCATTAGAGGCCTCCATCCCCAGAAGCTGTCATTGATAAACGAGTCCTCCGCCTGCCCTCATTGTTCTAGAGTCTTCAGGAAAAAATCGCAGAGGCTGTATTCTGGATAAAGACCAGTAATTACAGTACCTTGTTCTCTACACCCGCCTCCCACACCTGCCCCTTCCCCAGATCATATCCCTGCTGTTCGTGTTCTTCTTCCCTTTGGGAAACGAGAAGCCTGGATTTCATGCCAAGGCCACATCCCACCCTGATCAGGGTTCACAGCCCAGTGCAGAGAATGAAGCCCCAGCAAGCACCCGGGACAAAGAACCTAGGCTCTCTCAGGGCACTTAGGATGGAAGAGACAGAGATTCAAAGATCAGGAAGGAGGATAAGGTGCCCGGCGAGGGGTCCTGACATTCTTCAAACCTCTCAGCCATAAGTGGCAAATGGAAGGAAGGAAGGAAGGAAGGAAGGAAGGAAGGAAGGAAGGAAGGAAGGAAGGAAGGAAGGAAGGAAGGAAGGAAGGAAGGAAGGGAGGAACGAAGGAAGAAGGGAAGGAAGGGAGGAAGGAAGGAAGGAGGGAAGGAAGGGAGGAAGGGAGGAAGGGAGGAAGGAGGGAAGGAAGGAGGGAGGGAAGGGAGGAAGGAAGGAAGGAAGGAAGGAGGGAAGGAAGGGAGGGAGGAAGGAAGGAAGGAAGGAAGAAAAAAGGAAATTGAACTGTCAGCCACGGGATGGCGGTGGGACCTTGGGCAAGGACATTTCTTCCTCTGCGGCTCACGTCCACAGATTAAAATGTGGGCGCTCATCTAAATCTGTGAAGTTGTCTGTTTTGTTTATTTTGCTTGCTTGTTTGCTTGCTTCCGCCCGCCGGGAGGGAGGAACCTGAGGCGTCCTGCCAGCCCGGGCTGAGCCAGAGAGCCCCGGACCGCCCGCGCAGCTCGGGTGCCCGCCGGCCGGGAAGGAAGCCGCAGCCGGGTCCCCGGGCTGCCGGGAACAATGTCCCGCTGTGCGTGCCCGGAAGCCCGTCACGCATCAGAGAGTCGAATCCCGCCGGGCGAGGGCCGCCTCCCGCTCCGCCCGCCCCTGGACGCCCGTCTCCCCCGGGCCACGCCGGGCGGGCGCGGGCGGATCCGGTTTCACCCGGGGTCCCCGGGCGTCGGGCGCCCTTCTTCCCGGAACGCGGCGCCCCGCCCGTCGCCGCCGGTGGCCGCGGGCTACCGTTGGGTACGGAGCAGACCGTGCCGCAGCCGGCCTGGCAGCACTTGCGGTGGTCGGCGCAGTCGCTGTCCACGCGGCACTCCTTGGTACAGTTGGCGTCCGCCTGGAGCTGCTGCGGACACACGCCGGCCCTCTGCACGCCTGCACCTGGGGGCGGGCGGGGGGGACTGTCAGGCCAGGACCCAAGCCCCAGCCCCGGGGGATGCCCACCTCCTACCCCAAGGACCCCAGATCTCCACTCCTAGGTTCTCACTTTCGGGCCTTCGGGGTCCCCTAAACTCCTAGAGGGCCCGCCTCCACTCCAGGGCTTCCCGCCCCCTGGCAGTACAGGGGTTCCCAGGCGTGGCTTCGAACCCTCAAGTCTCAGTGCCAGGGGACCTGCACCGCTGAGCGCCTGGGAGCCTCCGACGTCTAGACAGCTCCCCGCTCCAGGGCAGCCAGTCCCCGCCTCCGCGCAGGCCCCCGCCCTCCAAATGTTAGCCCCGGGGAGTCTCGCCAGCCCCCGTACATCGGCTCCCACACCCCGACTCCAAGGGTCACTAGCTTTAGGCCCCAGAGGTCCCCAGATTTTAGTTTTCATGGGTGTCCCCACTTCCGCCCCAAGAATCCCCATTTCCCCAGCCCCCAGAGAGGCTACGCCTCTGCCCGACTCTGCCTTACGCCGGTGGCTCGGCCCTTTGGGCACCTGGCCTTTCCCCGCCCCACTTACCTGTGGCCGGAGGGAGGCCGAGCAGCAGCAGTCCGAGGAGGAGGGCGGCGGCCAGCGCGCAGAGGCGAGGGACAGGCATGGTGCTGCTCCGGGGCGGGGTGCAGGTGCAGCTGCAGCCTGGTGGGGGGATTTAACGGCGCGCGCGGGGGGCGTGGGGTAGGGGCGGGGCCGAGAGGGGGTGCGGTGGGGGCGTAAGGGCCCAATGGGCACCTCGGGAGCGCTGCCACCTCATGCCATTTCACAATCCCCCGGGATCAGGTGTCACTCTTGGCCCCGGTGGGAACCAGGAACCTAAGCAGCTTCCAGGCCAGGAGCAGCTCGACCAGCTGCAGCCGGACCCTTGTCCACCCCTCCCTCGCTTCCTCCCTCCTGGGGCCTGAGGGCAGGGCAGGGCAGCGGGAGGCCAGCATGGTCCAAGCCTGGGCTCCACTTTGAGACCGAAGATCTCCCTGGAATGCCCAGGGCTTAGGGTTGGAGGGGGAAAGGGCAAGGCCACCGGGAGGTAATAGACCCTGGGGATTAAGTGACTGGACTTGGGGTCAGCTGGATCATAGGCAGATCCCTGTTTGGGGATTAGTCGTGGAAGGCTGGGTGGTGATACAGCGCACATAGCACAGGCTGTAGAAATAGCGCTTGTTGGAATAAATAAACCCATTTGACAGGGAACAGGCCCATGAAGGGGAACCTGTCAACAGTTCAGCCATGCCGGGTATATCTTTCTGCCTCTTCCTCACATCACTCTGTTGGGGTTGACTGGGCACCAGGTACCCGTGCTCCTTGCCTCAAGGAATCTACCAGCGGCCTTTGACAAGACAGCTATTCTTGCCAGCTGGATATGACAAACTGTATGTACGGAGGGTTAGGAACACCCCCACCAAGGTCCCATGCAAAGCTGTGCAGACAAGCCTTTATACCCAGATCTCTCCCTGCGGGCCTTGTTTGGAGACGCTTTTCCCCGCACCATCATAAATATTTGCTGGGCGTTATACACATAAAGATACGTGCCATAGAGAATGTCATCGACAGGAGTCATCCAGCTCTGTTTCTGGTGACAGGGTCTAGGTTTGACACACCTCCACCACTTTCCATCTGAGAGTCTTTAAATGACTTACTTCTCTCTATTCAGAACAGCCATTTTGCCATCTACAACATGAACTTGAATATAATGTTCCTGCCGTGGAACACATATGCACTCATGGAAGGTGAGTTCACATTGATTGACCTAGGAACCCCAGGCCTGGCACATAATAGGTACTACATAAACGGCCTCTAGTGCTCAGTAACTGGTAAGGGTCTCCTTATTGGGAGACTGTTTAGTACAACCCCCCCCACACCCATATCCATGGCTTCCATAATCTTGAATTCAGCCAACATTGGATGGAAAATATTTGGGAAAAAATTGCACCTGTACTGAACATGTACACACTCGTTTCTTTCTATTATTCCCTAAACAATACAGTATACAACTACTTACATAGCATTTACATTGCAGTGGGTATTCTAGGCAATCTCTACAGGATTTAGAGTATATGTGAGTGTTCCCAGGCTATATTCAAATATTACTCCATTTTATATGAGGCATTTGTGCATCTGTGGGTGGATGTACGCAGGGATCCTGGAACCCATCCCCTGCAGGTACTTAGGGACAACTGTGTATACCGAGCTTTAGAATCCAGGGTGGTAAATGTCAAAACCCTCGCCAAGGGAGTTAGAAAGAAGTGCCTTCACACATTTTTCTTGCTCCAGTGATCTGAGGTTCTGGAAGCCCTAGGAAGTCTTTGCTGCTGGTGGCTGGAGGGGTCTGGGACAAAGAAAATCAAGATGATAGGTGAGTAGTTTGGTGATGTGGGTACAACCAGCCATTGTTCCCTTGATGGGTGTCCATGAAAGAGTCTGAGAACGTCTCCCCCAGCTTCCCATGCCCAACCTCGGCACTGGAGACATGCCGTTGCAGGGAGGGGCCAGGACTATTTGCTCTGAGCTCAGAACAGTCAACAGCCATGAGGGCAAGAGCCCTGGGCAGACTCCTGAAACTCAGGGCACGCAGAGGACACTTTGGTGAGCCCCTGGGTTTAGCCTGTGGACACTGCTGCCCACTGCTTTCTTCCAGGACTTATCCAGCACCCCCTCCACAGGAAGCCGCCAGCCTCGCCCCTCCCACCTCTTCAGAGGCCCCCCTGCTGATTGGCTCGCTCCTAAAAGAATGCGGATTAGTGTGAGGCTCAGGAAGTGGGGTGGGGTGGTAGAAAGATGGAAAAGAGAGTTCCTTAGGCCGATGGCGTCAGATGTTTCAGATGAAAATCATATTGTTTTCTCTACTGCATAAGTTAAAAGAGCAGCGACTTTAAAACCAACGCATCCAGGTCTCAATAAGGGGTTAGCCACTTTCTGGCTGTGACTTAGAGTGGCACTTCACTTTTAGTACCTACATCTTCCTCCACGAAATGAGCATCATCATAACATCTTATGATTATTCTAAGGATTAAAGGGAAGAGCAGACACCAGAGGCTGCAAACCCAGCTATAGCACATGTATTATCAGCCCACACAGTACATTTTTAAAATTTAAATTAGTTGCCAAGATTTAAACGTGGGGAATTTCAATAAAAATAAACCTCTTTCATCTCTTGGAAGAAGTATAAGGCTGGCAGCACGGTCCTGCAGTCCTGCAGCCTTCACGTAGCAGCCGTCAGAGAGAGTGTGGCTCTCAGAACAGCCTATAGCAGAGTCACTTGGAGGACTGTTCGAACACAGGCTGCAGGATCCCACCCCACCCCCAGAGGTTTTGCGGGTTTTTTGCTTCTGTTTTATTTTCGGTACTAGGGATTGAACACGGGGTGCTTTATCACAGAGCTACAGTCCCCAGTTCTTTTAATTTTTTTAATTTTGAGACAGAGTCTTGCTACATTGCAGAGTCTCACTAAACTTCTGAAGCTGGCCTCAAACTTCCCATCCTCCTGCCTCAGCCTCCAGAGCCACTGGGATTATAGGTGTGCACCACTGTGCCTGGCACTCCCCTGAGTTTTGATTCAGTAGGTCCAGGGTGGAAATGTGCATTTGAGAGGTTGCCAGCCAATACTGCTGGCTAAGGGATCACACTTTGAACGTTGTGACCTAGAGCTAAATGGAGCTGCCCTCTTTATGAAAGGAGCATTCTTTCCATTTCCCCATCATCTCCACCATTCCCAATTGTTTCACGTGCCCTGCCCCTAGCCACTTCAGTTGATGTTACCTGCTTGTCCGTGGAGGGCATTTAAATGTGTGACTGGTGGGTGAGCATGTAGTAAGTGTTCAGTTAGCTTGCATGAATGTAACAGTCTTATGGAATAAGTATTTTACAGGTAAAGAAATGGAGATTCAGATAGACAAAGTGACTGACTGAAGAGACACAGCCAGTAAATCAGAAGAACGGTATCAATACTTTTTGCGTATGTGGTCCCAGTTATTTCAGTATTATACACACACACACACAAATATTTGCACACACAAAACTATTTGAGGTTAAAATAGATGATAGATTCAAAAATTTGGAAATGACTTCATGAGTGTAAAGCAATATTTATCAAGGAAGAAGAGAAAGGAAATAGGAAAGAAAAGAAGGAAAGGTTTATAAAGGGAGGTGATGTTAGTCACCTGTAGCCACGCCTACTCTAAAGTGATTGTAAACAAGTTAATGGTGAAGATTTGAGAAATTCCCAGGAACTAACAGGGTGTCTTTAACTGTACAATGCAGCCTTGTCCTCTTGAACTGTTGGACTCAATCAAATTTCATTTTATGGAAAGCAACCTCCCTCTGTCTCTGCCCACCTCCCCCTTCTCTGTCTGGGCATATTGGCTATTTTGTTTTGTCACCTACCATCTGTTTATCTTTTTTCTGATAAAGTGCCCTGATTTGGGTTTGGCAGAGTGACCAGGATGGGAAACCATCAATCCAGGCAGAAGGGCCGATCAGATGTTGTCCCTAGAATTTTCACCTTGAACAAGGAAGGACAAAAGACCTGAGCTCATTCCAAGGTCTCTACCTTGTTTACTATCCTTTCCAAACCAGGTTCTTTTGGGCTTCCCTTCAGTTCTGTGAGCTAAACGAATCAGTTAGTGCTATTGGATGCCCCGGCTAACTTAAAGGAGCTGTTTGTTAGAAGGGGAGTGGGTACTGGGTACATCTCCGTGCCACTTTCTTCAATGCCTTTGTTGATCAGTGCAAACTTAGCAACTGCAGAAGTAAAAAGGACTTTGTTTGGGGTCTTGGTAATTGGACCTCAGGAGACACAGGTTCAGGGCACTCTGAGTCCTTGTTCCAAAGAAGTCAGGGCTTAAGTGGGCAAACAGTGCAAGAGATGGAATCCCTCTGCAGGCAATTCTGTTGAAATTGAGAAAGATCAGGCACCGAATGACAGGGGTCAGATCAAGAAAAGAATGTTCGTGCTTAGTTAAAAATGTCCATAAAGCAAAAGTCCAAAAACCTGTCGATAGGCATCTTGAGTCTCTGGGCACGATGTAATCACCTGTTCAAGATGCATGCAGTCAAAGGGCAAGGGTAACCGAAGTTCACAGTCCTAGCAGCAGTTTGAAAGGTGCACAGGTCTGCTTCCTAATGGCCTCCTGAGTTCATTTCAAAAAGTTCCTTCAATGTTGCTTTCATCGTGAATTTTCCTTTAATTTTAGCGCCATCTCTGCTTACAGTAACCAGTTGGTTTCTGTTGTGAGCACCAAAGTGCTCTGACCTGGGTCACCATGAAGTTCCTCATTTCCAAATTCAATGGCTTTTCTCCAGCCTCTATTCTCACCTAACTCATAGTAAGGCCTTCATGGAATATGGAATAAATGCAATAATGTTCAAACCACATCCTTTATTAGAAAAAAAAGAAGGTGTTTTCACATGATTTCAGTGCAAAAATCCATGAAGAGCAAAGCTTCGTTACTTGAAGTGCCTTCAGTCTCCCCTTATGTCTCTCCAGGGTCTTTAAGGACACAGTTTTAAACCCTCATGTTTGGAGAACAGCTTTGGAGTCAGAGTCCTGAGTTGCCAACTCCTGCCATCAAATGCAAGGTGACCTTGGAGAAGAGTTTAACCCTCCGAGCTCCGGCTTACTGAAGATCTCTGTGCAATGCTTGGCAGGAAGTTCCGCCTCTAAGTGGTAACGGGTGTTGGTTACTATGTTATACCTCGCTTCCCCTCAGGGATCCTGTCCACTCCCGGCTCTGACCTCCACTCGGAACTGAGAACTCACTCTGCTGCTTTTGCTGGGTTTGGTGTCCAGCAAACCCCTCACCTTCTCTGGGTCTGTTTCCACACACGTAAAATGGGATGATGTCAGTCCCCGGTGGGCACCTTTGCAGAGCTATTCGTGATCACGATCCTGAAGCACCAGCAATGTGTCTGGCACATAGTAGGTGCTCAGTCTGCGTCCATTTCCATGCCCAACCCCTTCTCTGAGGCCGAGACGCTCAGGGTCTTTTCCATCCTCCTTCTCACTTTCTTCCTCAATTGTTGGCCTTGCTCGTTGCCCGCGACAGGGCATTTCTGCTCCAGCGTCCCCTCTGCTCCTGCTCAGCGCCTTCGTCGGGAAGAGCAGCTGTGGCTCCTGCCTCGTCTTTGAGGACAAGAGGTTCGCGATCAGTGCCCCGTTGACTCTTCCCCTTCCTCCCTGTCCTGTCGCTAAGCCCAGCTTCCCACTGCACGTCTTCCACGCCTGTCTTCTCCTCCATCCTCTTGCCTCTGCGCGGGGCAGGTTCCTTGTTCCCCGAGCCCAAGCCCGAGCCCGGGCGATGGCATCCTCCTTAACTCCCTGTGTCCTGGCTGAGGCGCCCAAGGCCACGTTCCCGTCACTGCCTTCACCTGCTTTTCCCAGCTCAGTAAACGACAGCTCCGATTCCCCGGGTGCTCAGGCCAAAAACCTCAGGGTCACCCTCAACGACTCTCTTTCTCTCGGAACCCAGAGCAGTGGATCTGCATCCTCGCTGGCTCTGCCTCCCGCTCTCCAAACACCTCCAGAATCCCCTTCTCAGAATCCACTTGCAGTTCCCTGTCTGGGCCGAGTGTTCTCACAGGGCACCTCTCCCTCCCCAACCTCCTTCTTTCCCATCCACTCTCCACGGGCGTCCAGAGCAGTGCGTTCTCATGCAACCCAGACCATGATGCTCCACACCCCAGTGGCTCTGTCTCATTCATGGGTCCAACTGACCAGCCTCGTCCGGCCATTTCTCCTCATAACACTGTCCAGCCAAACTGGCCCCTCGCCCTTCCTGAAATCCACCAGCACTCCTGCCTCAAGCTCTTTTGCACCTGCTGGTCGCCCCCCCCGGCCTGACACGCTTCTGCCCTCTTCCCCCAGAAAGCTGCCAAGGCTTACTCCTTGTTCAGACATCCTCAATAAAGCTTTTTCTGGCCATCCAATTCAAAATGACAACCTCCCTCACTTTGCATTCTGTGTTTCCTCTCCATGTTTAGTTTTTCTCCATCGCTCTTATTACCATCTTATTATTACCATCGCTCTTATTACACATTTTATTTATTTGCTGTTTATTTGACTGTGTCTCACTGTAGAGTAAAAGATCGATGAGGGCAGAGGACTGGTTTCATTTTGTTCCTGGCTAGATCCCAGGTCCTAGGAGGGGCCTGGAGTAGGACTTGGTATCTGGAAAGAATGAGTCAATATCACGTCCTCAGGGTTTATTCCCCACAGAGCCGTTGCAGGCTACTGTGGGGTTATGTCACTTCTCTGTTCAGATCCTCCAATGACTGCTCATCGCATGTAGAATAAAATCCCAAGTCCCACCCTTAGCCACAGACCCCACCTGGCTTCTATCTCCCCCTCTGTTTCCTGGCTCCTCCCCTCCCCTCACTCTCCAGCTCTGTGAGTCTCCACACTCTTCCTTGACCTTGCAAGCAGGTCCACCACAGAGCCCTTGTGCTTGCTGTTCTCTCTGCCTGGCAGTCTCCACCAGAGAACCACTAGCCTTAACCTCCTCCCTTAATTCTGGCCTCTACTGAAATAGCATTTCCTCAAGAGGACTTCACTGTCTACTCTGCTTATTTCCTCCACAGTGCCACCGCTAGCTGTCACATTACATATTTGTGGATTTACTGTTCTCTCCCTTCTAGAATCTTAACTCTATGTCAACAGGAATGTTCTTTAGTCTCTGCTATGTCCTTAGCCCCTGTGTCTAGCTAGCACTTCCTGGTAGCAAGCACTCACTAAATATTTGTTGGATGAATACATGGAATAAACTCATTCTAAAAATAACTCTCATTTTACCAAGTTCCTCCTCTGATTTGCCACTATATATTGATTATCTCTCTTAAACTTAAGAAGTCTCCCAGATGACAGTTTTTACCCGCTTTGTGAAGGCGAGGAAGCCAGGTTCAGGAAAACCAAGAGGTTACAGCCATGGCCCAGGACTCATGACCTGGTGGCTAAACTAGGATGCAAAACTAGTTCTGTATCTATGAGACTTTTAAAGACATTATGTTGATTCCACCCCAAGTTAAATAATCTCCTAGGGCCCTGCTCTCTCCATGTGAACTCCCTGACTGTAAACTTAACAGGCTCTCCGTGGCCTACAGGACAAAGACCAAGCTCCTTAGCCTGATTTTTTTTTTCTTTTTCTTTTTTGTTAGCCAGAATTGAACCCATGCTTAATCATGGACCCATATCCCCATTCCTTTATATATATTTTTTTAATTTTAAGACAAGTTCTCACTAAGTTGCTTAGGGTCTCACTAGGTTGCTGAGGCTGGCCTCAAACTTGTGATCCTCCTGCCTCAGCCTCCCAAGTTGCTGGGATTACAGGTGTGGGCCACCAAACCTGAATAGTTAGTCTGACTTTTTTACTGAGTCCAGTTTTTACTTCCAGCCACATGCCTTGCTCTGTGCTGCCTAGACTTCCCTGGGGGCTCATTGTCCCCTCAAATGTTCCTTGATCAAGCTGACCCCAGAGTTTTCTTTCCCAACAGCCCCCAGTCGCCAATACATAGAAGCTTACAGTCAGATTTCCCCAGAATGTGGAGGAAAAGTCAATGGCGGGGCAGAATCAATGCAATATGCAACAGTTAAGCTGAGGTTTTTATGATCTCATCCTGAAGGCTCGGACACAAGAAGGTAAGACAGTTTCAACCTGTGGACTGGGAATTTTCTTTTGCACAAGAGTTGACCCCTCCCATTGAATTTACTCATTAAACAAATATTTATTGTGCCCTCAACACATCTGATGCCGTAGAATGTTAAAACGACAATGTGGCAGGTCATATTTTCTAAAGACTGTGGTGACATAATCGCTCACCCCGTACCTCGTCTGCACATTACGTGGCCCTCCCTTCACGGGGGAGTTTATTTCTCCACTCACTTAAATCCAGCCGTGTCTTCTTCGTGCTTTGATCAACTGCACTAGCCTGGCAGCTTCCATTTCCGGCCTCTTGGGACACTAGCTTTGGAGGCATCCACCGCTTTGGGGGCATCCCTCTTGGAATCCAGCCACCACCCTGTGAGATGCCCAAGCTCTCCAGGTGCTCCTTGGTGACAGCCCCAACTGAGCTTCCCGCCAAGAGCCAATGCTTCTCTAGAGAGGGATTCGGCTTGGGGGTCAAGCCCAGTCAAGCCTTCAGGTGAGAGTAGCCCCAGCCACCTTCTGACATAAGCTGGAACTTCCCCCATGATCCAGGGGAACCACCGACCAGGAGAGGTGGTAAATCCTCACTTGTCTGCGCACTCTCCTCCTTCAGTACTGCTCTGGGTCTCTGAGCTCTGTGCTCTGGTTCCTGATTCCACAGGGTCCTCTCTCCAGTCATCATGATGACCTGCATGGACCTCATCAGCATCATGGGTTCTCTGACATTTATAAGGTCTCTGACATTATAAGGTGACATTTATAAGACGGCTGAAGGGTGGGTCTGGGGATGGAGGGCCAATGGCCAGCAGGACAGACGGCGACACCCTGGACTCACTCACTGCTGGAGCAGCCCCTGCTGACAGTCCCGAGAGCAAGGTACCAGAGCACAGTGACCACTGGTGCTGATACGTCACCAATCATCTCTGGCAGGAAACCAGCCTCACAAAAGAAGCCTGTAAGAAGTACGTGGAGAACTGCATGAAATCTACCAAAGCGGAACTGAGAGAGCAGAGGCCAGAAGAGCACCACCTGCTAGGGACAGGAGCTGCGCAGCAAATCAGGCACATCCTTGCTGATTTCAAAAAACGACCACATCAGCAGGCACAGTGGCTCAGGCCTGTAATCCCAGCGGCTCAGGAGGCTGAGGCAGGAGGATCTCTGAGTTCAAAGCCAGCCTCAGTAACAGTGAGGCGCTAAGCAACTCTGGGAGACCCTGTCTCTAAATAAAATACAAAACAGAGTTGGGGATGTTGCTCAGTGGCCGAGTGTCCCTCAGTTCAATCCCCAGTACTCCCACCCCCCAAAAAACCAATCAGATCAAAACATGAACCCAGACCGCATGCTTGCCCTCTGAGGACAGTGTGACCCCTAACTGACTTTCTTTAAGGAGGGTTTAGAAATGGAAAAACATTAACCAACTGGGCAATCACTGTGGACCCATCGCCTGTCACCACACTGTCTGCTGATTGTCCTCACACCACATGGGTCTTAGTGCGAAGGGCACCAATGTCCTCCTGAGCTCGTTGTTTCTTTTGACCATTTCCTTGAAGTGGAAGCTTGGGTTTTAAGGGACGGAACATGCCGTCTATGTTGTCCAAAACCTAAAATTCACTGAAACCTTTTTCAGAGAATGTCCCTCAGTTTAATACATATTTAACCTAAATCTAGCCTCTAGTGTTCTGGGGACCACACTAGGAAGCAGAAGGCTGGCTTGAGGTAAGCAATAATCAGAGCTTTAGTTCTGAGTTTTAGTAAGCAGAAAGACCAGGCTCCTAGCAATACCAGCACTTTAAGCGAGGCCTCATGCACTATATCACCCGCAGCAGAAGTCCTCAACGACCAAGAATAAAGCTAGAAATAATAATGACGAACTGTTGTTTTAAACCACTAAGGTTTGAGATGGTTCCTTACACAGCAACAGATTACCAGGACAGTGATAAATCAGGAACAAGATCTCTACTCTCAGGGACCAAACTCTACAGTGAAGAAAATAAGCAAATAAATTAGTAAATGGAAAATACCAGCTGGGTGCTGTGGCAGACTCCTGTCATCCCAGTGACTCAGAAGGCCGAAGCAGGACGTTCACAAGTTTGAGGCCGGCCTCAGCAATTTAGCAAGACCCTGCCTCAAAATTTTAAAAAAAAAAAAAAAAATTTTTTTTTTTTACAAACATGGGTACATGCTATAAAGAAAACTAAGTAAGGTCACATCATTGTAAGCTGGGGGTGAGGGAACCAGGCAAGGGCTCTAGGGAGGTGAGATGTCTGTGCCTACTATCATCTGGGGCGAGGGTTACAGGAAGAGGTTAGAAGGAATCCAAAGGCTTCAAAGCAGGAACAAGCCTGGTGAATTCCAAGAACAGTAAGAAACCAGTGTAGCTGGGACACAGTGAAAGGAAATGAAATCAAAGAGCTAAGCAGGGACAAGATCGTGTAGGGCCTGAAGGCAATAACAAGCAGTACGGATGTCTTCCGGGTACGACGGAAGTTGTGGGCTAGTTTCAGCTAGGAGGCTGGGTACAAAATCATCTTGATAACTTTTGAAAATCATCCGGCTGCTCCGAGGAACAGATTATAAGAGGGCAGTCGTGGAAATTTGAGTAGTAGGAGGGGAATTTTTGCAGTTGTCTTAGCAAAAGATGGATGGTAATGGCTCCTTTAATTAGGCAAAGGATAATGAATCACTTGGTGCTGGTCAGTCTGGGAGACAGGTTGATTTATTAGACTTGCCCCCCTAAAATAAAGTCACCGGGAGCTGAGAGGTTACTGATTCATCTGTTAGTAGGATGTCAGCCTCATGACCCTGACTCTGGTGGTTCCTGGGATTGAAAGGATGGGGTTCCATGTGATCATCAGGAAGACCATATCCACCCCAAAGGAAGCATGTTGGGGATCCATGAGATTTCTTTTATTTTTAGTTAATTTTTTTTTAATTTTACAGACTGCATTTTGATTCATTGCACCCAAATGGGGTAAGACTTTTCATTTCTATGATTGTATACATTGTAGATTCACACCATTCATGTAATCATACATATACATACTGTGTTTCATTCTACTATCTCTTCTTCCCCCACCCCTTCCCATCCTATTTTCCTCTACACCATCCAAAGTTCCTTCATTCTTCTCTTTCCCCCCCACTCCCCGCCACCCCCTCTCATTATGTATTGTCATCTACTTATCAAAGAAAACATCTGACCTTTGGGTTTTGGGGCTTGGCCTACTTCACTTAGCATGATATTTTCCAACCTCATGCATTTACCAGCAAATGCCATAATTTTATTCTTCTTTATGGCTGAGTAATATTCCATTGTGTATATATACCACAGTTTCTTTATCCATTCATCACTTGAAGGGCATCTCAGTTGGTTCCACAATCTAGCTATCGTGAACCATGAGATTTCTTATCCCGTAGCCAATAGAGATGTGGCAGTTTTGAAACACGACCACAATTGTTTTGATATTTCTCCAACTGAGAGATGAGCTCTCTGTCCTTCTCTTGGATCTAGGCAGGTTTGTGAGTGCTTCAGCTAACAGAGTATAAGTGATATTCCATGACTTCTGAGGCTAGCTCAGAAAAGCTCATGCAGTTTCTGCCCTTTCAAAAAAAAATGTAAATGTTTAGCCTGAAATGTTGGCACATGCCTGTAATCCCAGCAGCACAGGGGCTGAGGCAGGAGGATCGAGAGTTCAAAGCCAACCTCTGCAACTTAGCAAGGCCCTAAGCAACTTAGCAAAACATGGTCTCTAAAAAAAAAAAAAAAAAATTTAAAAAGGGCAGGAGATGTGACTCAGTGGAAATGTCCCTGGGTTCAATCCCTGCTGCAAAAAAAAAGTACATGTTTATATTGTTTTGATTTTCAGACTATGCAAGTACAGTCTTACAGTTGTTCAACAAATTAAATTTAAAAAGAAAGCATATAAAAATGCAATCAGTGACTTGGACATTCTTGCTGGGGCCACAGGTGTGGACGGCTCTAGAAGTCCTGGGATGACAGAGACGTCCCTTTTTGTTTACATTTCTGAATCAAGTCATGCCCCCATTAGTGTAGACAACGAAGTCAGTAAAGGTCCACTTCCAGAGTCCTCACCTGCTGGTGGATCTTACAAGCACACCAGGATCAGGTCCAAGCTAATTAGAAAGGATTCGGGCTTCAGTCCATGCGGTCGGTATTCTAATTTTTTCTTGAGACTGTAGGGCACAGAACCAAGAATAGCCTCCAGAGCTCACTGCCTACACTCAAAGTCTGCTTCTGCCACTCACTGGCTGTGTGACCTTCAACAATTTACTAAACTTCTCTGAGCTTTAGCTTCCTCATCTGAGTACTGGGGCAGGACCCAGAGGTCTATATCTGCAGCCAGCCTCTCTGCTAATTCTTAGGCACACTGAGACCAGAAAACCTCTGCATTTGGAGCAAATCCTCGAGAAAAGGAAAGAAAGATGCCTTCCATGCCCTTCCAATGAGCCTGAGAAAATCAAATTAGAAGAGGAAAAACTTGTTTTGATGCCCTTTCAGAGGTTTCCGTCCACGGTCAGCTGGCTCCATGGCTTTGGGCCTGAGCGGAAGCAGAACTTCATGGCAGAAGAGCATGATGGAGGGAAGTTGTTCAGATCACTGCAACCCGGAAGCAAAGAGAGGAAGGGGCTGAGGAGAAGATCAGCCCTTCCGGGGCAGCTCCCCCCCAACCTACCTGCTCCAACGAGGACCCCCTGCCGGTCGTCCACTCAGGTTTCCGTGGCTTAACCCACTGATGCAGTCAGCGCCCCTGATCCGATCTGCAAAGCCCCACCTGAACACGGCTGCACTGGGGAGCACGCTCGTACTGCACGAGCTTTGGGGAACATTCTAGGCCGAATCCTAGCCATCCCACCCGCTCCAGTGAGGCTCAGGCAGTCTCAGGCCCGGGCCTCCCTCCCTCGCTCCCCATCCGTTCACGATGCCCCCAAATAATTTTTCTTTGCTTTGTAAAGTCAGGTGTGGTGGTTCCTCTGCCTGATCTCCCTGAGAGAGGCTGTAAGAGACCATCCCAGACATCCACCCATAAGTGTCCCTCTTCCTCACTGATGGCTTGAATGTGTCCCCCAGAAGTTCTTGTGTTGGAAACTTAATTCCCCATGCTGGGGACAGAGGGGGCGGAGCCTTTAGGAGGCGGTTAGGTCTTTACAAAGGAACAATGCCCTCCTCTTGCAGGAGGCTCGCGCTCTTACAGGCCGGGATGAGCTACCAGGAGAGCCGCTTGTTATAAAGCAAAGCTGCCCCTATGCCTTACCCTTCCCAGGCACCTGCTTCCGGTCTGGTTTCCCATCATGAGGACAAGCAGCTTGTGGGCCTCACTTCATACAACTGCCTTGGTGTCTTCCAGCTTCCAGAACTGTGAATCGAAATAAACTTCTTTATAAAGTCTTAAATCTCAGATGTTCTGTTTTAGCAACAGAAAATGAACCAAGACCCTTCTAAAAATAAGGCTTCATTTTGCAACAAATACCCTGCTAAAAGAATAGGCCCTGTTGGCCTCCCTTGCAGGTAAGAGTGTTCATGAGACACAATTTTACCCCATGGTGCATAGGCAGAAGTTTCTGTTTCTATGTCCCAATAAAACTATAAAAACTCAAAGAAAGAAAGTTTGGGGTTTTCCCTTTTTTTAAATTGAGATTAGAGACATGATGCCTAGGGAAACAGCAGCCATCTTGTGAGCATGAGGTAACAAGCATGATTATAAAATTCTTTATGAACCAGAAATCTGGAAAGCCCCTGGTGGCACCAGGAGAAATATGCTACATATGGACTACCTACTCCAGACTGTTTTGTTCTTAAGACTATTAGACCTTTTTATTTGTGTTTTATTTTATAAATTTTTTAACTGGGAATTGAACCCAGGGGCACTTTACCAATGAATCACATCCCCAGTCCTACTTTTTTTTTTTTTTTTTTTTTTGAGACAGGTCTTCACTAAGTTGCCGAGGGCCTCTCTAAGTTGCTGAGGCTGACCTGAAACTTGCAATCCTCCTGCCTCAGCCTCCCAAGACATGCACCACCATGCCCAGCTTAGACCCTTTTTGAACTGAATCCACAGTCAGATTTTGTTTTTTTAAGTTATAGCAACATTTACCATGGTAGAAATTAAAGCCAATAACTTTTAAAAGTACTTCATTTTAAAACAATAAATCCATTATGTTTACTTCTTTAAAAGGTGAAAAATGACCCTATTTTTCAAAACAAAACAAAATCAGTGGAGAGAGTGTGGCACCACTCTTCCACGCGTGCAAACCTTTCGTGTCTGGCTCTGGGGAGGCAGCCGCGTCTGCTTCTGCATCTGCACCGCATCCCCAGATGTGTAGTTGGGCAAAGTGTGGTCCTTGGGCCACACTTCGGAGGGCATGGTGTAGCAGTTGACTCTGATCCTTACATTCTAGAAAATATAGAGAACCAAGCCAAACTGGAGGAGGAAGAGACATCCCGAACGTCCCAGATCAGGAGTCGGAGGTCGCAATCCCTGAAGCAGTTGCGGAACGCCCCTTTCCTCAGGGAAGGGAGCAGCCACTGTTGCCTGTACGGCCGGTGGGAGCTGACGGGATGCTGATGGGAGACTTATTTTTGAGGTAACTTGGGAAGAGGGGTGCATGCCAGACAGCCAAGGAGCGGGAGCAGGGACTTCTGTGACTCGGGCTCCTCCGTGTCTGCACCCCTCCTTCGTGGGCAAACCCTCTGGTACGTGAGTTCTGGTGTGGTCCTGCCTCTTCCAGAGCCACGGGGCCAGGCGACTTCTCTTCTCACATTCTGTTCCACAGAACAGCACACACCCCAGGCCCAGCCGCCATATCCTCCCTCACGGCAGGAGATTGCCGACTTACCCACAGCAGCCAATGACAGCCTCTTGGAGGAGTGGTCCCTAGGTAGGACCTTGACTGGGTTTCCAGTAGCACGACTTCCCAGGACCCCCTTGTGCTTGCTGGACTTGACCCCAGCCTTCCTGCCGGTCTGTGACTACCTGCATCCTCAGGGTCTCTTCTGAGTCAGAGCCCTGGAGAGGGCTGGAGGGTGGTCCCTACCCAGGCCTGGCTCCAGCCCGGCTGGTCTCCCGGCTGGTCTCCCGGCTGGTCTCCCGACTGCAGCCGTGACCTGCCACAGTATCCAGCATAAGCCTGTGGAGCAGCCTTGGGACCACAGCACTTTCAGAAAACTGTCCCCGAAGGAGCAGCCAGGTGGCACTAGTTTATTGAGAGGTCTGAACTCAGGGTTCTCCCCTCACACCTCAGATCCCCAACAGATTCCTTCATCTGGCAACAATGAAACTTACTTTAAAATCACAGAGAATTTGTAAACCAGAGGGCAAGAAAGTAACTCATGATCTACCACTTGTTCTGTGATTCCTTTAGAACGACCTGGTAACATTTTAAATTCTTGGACCAACAGCCCCCGGTGCAGATCCTGTTCTTGTTCCTTGGGCTGTCTGCCTCTCTCCAAAGAGGTCACAGGCTTGGTCATGTGCTTTGGCCACCAGAATGCACAAACATGACACATGTCCCATGCAGGAGCAGGACATAATACCCTGCACTGCAGAGAACTAGAATACACGTAAGCTATATTTGTGCTCGAAAGGTTGAGCTTGGCCTCCTTCTTTTTCTGCCGTAGGAAAGAGGAAAAAGGCTCAGGGGACTCGTACCTTCAGCCAGGCACCCAGAATACAGGCACGTAGTGAGCAGCGCAGTTGGATTTCCCATCATTCATAGCCAAACAGTAACGTATTCGTTTCCTACAGCTACTGTAACAGGAAATAAAATAAAATAAAAATACCACACACCGTGTGGCTTAAACAACAGAAATTTATTCTCTCTGTTCTGAAAGTCAGAAGTCCAGGATCAAGGTGCTGGTGTTCCTGGTGACGCCCTTCCTTCAGCAGCCGGAGATTCGTTGGCGATCCTTGATGTTCCCTGGTTTGTGGGAACATCGCCTGATCTCCACCTTCACATTCACATGGCATTCTTGGACACATATTGGTCCCCAAATTTCCTCTTTTTGTAAAGACATCATTCATACTGAGTTCGCGCCCACCCTATGACCAAATTTCAACTTGACTTTCTCTGTGAAGAGCCTATCACCAAATAAGGACCTATTCTCACATTTGGAGCTACGGGACTTCACCTATGAATTGGGGGAGACACGATCGAACCCCTCACAGGGACCCCTGCGCTGTGTCCTCAGCTGCAACGCTCCCCATGGCCTCTCCCTCTGCTGTTTTTTCCAGGGCCCGCCCAGCTCCCGGCTTCCTTTCCTGGTAAGAGCCTTGAGTCTCCCCGACGTGCTGAGGGAAGACAAGTACCCTGAGCCCAGTCCTGGGCCTCACTGGCACGTGAGCCTCACTTTGGCTCCTGCCTAGTGTCTCACCCAAGAGCATCCCTCACCAGATCACCAGCCATGACGTTTATGTGTCTGTTTTCTCCGCTGGCCTGAGGTCTCCCCAAGAACAGAGACCAGGAGTGAATCACAGGAACTGAGTGCAACTCCTGCCCAGATTCTCCACTCCCAGACACTCAAATCAGACGCCTCAATTACCGGCTTTTGCCTGACTTGAACCTTAGCTCAAGCCCGCAGGTAGGAGTACCTGCCGGGCCCCCCTCCAGGAGTTTGTGTCTTGTGGAAAGACAGTAAACACAATGGCGGTGAAGTTCTTGCACTTCACGCAGGGGAGGGACAGAAGGCGCAGAATCGGGGTGCTCAAGTAGGGAGACGGGGCCTTCCAGAGGGGCGCAGTCCTGAGGAGCAAGGAGTTTCCTGGTCAGCGGAGGAGTGGAGACCAGCATAAGCAAAGACTCCGGATTTCTGTGGCGATGGCTTCACGT
Organism: Sciurus carolinensis; assembly: GCF_902686445.1. Classification (NCBI taxonomy): domain Eukaryota; kingdom Metazoa; phylum Chordata; class Mammalia; order Rodentia; family Sciuridae; genus Sciurus; species Sciurus carolinensis. The sequence continues at coordinate 14,016,555 of NC_062214.1, forward strand.
GACTGGGGAAAATGCCCAGGGGGAGCCATGAAGCAAATGGGGAGGGGAGGGGGATGGCGGCTGACCCTGCAGGACCTAGCTTTGGGTGGATTCCTCTGGCCGTTGACGACAACTAGCGACAGAGTCGGCAGGGACAAGGAGGTGGGCGTAATGCAGGGAAGGGAGCTGCTGAGGCCTGGGATGGAGGAAGACGGCTGAGTTTGGGAGACGTTGAAGAGTAGATGAAGCTTCTCGCCCATTTGTTCTTTCCGTTGGTTCCCAAAACCACGCCTCCTGCTGAGCCTGAGGCCACCTCTCAGGTAATGAGTGACTTACTGCTGAAGAGACACCCTGGTCTGATAGAGGAGACTCCAGGGTCATGGTTTGGATCCCCACCGTCCTCTGTTGGAGGCTTGGTTCCCATTGCGCCAGTGTCCACAGGTGGGGCTTTGGGGGCGCGATTGGGTCCCCATGGCTCTGACTCATCAGTGGGCTGACCCATTGGATGGACTACTGATCTGAGTGGACTGCTGGGTGGTGACCACAGGTACCTGGTTGGAGGATGCAGATCATGGGGGCCATGCCCGCGGGAACCTGGTCTTGTCCCCCGCCTCCCTGTCCTTCCCGGTTTTATGTGCCTAGCAGCTTTTCTCCACTGCACCCTTCCACCACGAGGCCCTGCCTCGAAGTCAGTGAATCACTGACTCAAACCTCTGAAACTGTGACCCAAACAAATCTTCCTCCTCCAAGTTGTTTGTGTCCAGCATTTTGGTCACAGCAATGAAAGGCTGGCCCACCCTGGGTATTCAGAGGCCTGGAGTGTGATTAAAGTCAGGAGAAATGAATGCACTTTACTTAAGTGATTCGGGAAGGGTGGGCAGCAGGTTTGGGGTCCATCCCACAAATTGTACTGTATGGTCTTCCAGAGGGCCAGACACGAGGGACATAGCCATGATTAAGAAATAGGCCGGGCACAATAGTGCATACCTGGCATCCCAGCAGCTCGGGAGACTGAGGCAGGAGGATCACAAGTTCAAAGCCAGCCTTAGCAACAGTGAGGTGCTAAGCAACTCAGCGAGACCCTGTCTCTAAATAAAATACAAAATAGGGCTGGGGATGTGGCTCAGTGTCAAGGGCCTCTGAGTTCAATCCCAGATACCAAAACAAATAAAAAAGAAAGAAAGAAAGAACTCTGCCCTTGAGCTGATGGCTCAGTGACCAGAGGCACAAAGAAGTTCTGATGAAAAACAAAAAAAATTTTAAGTGCTGTGGGAACCCAGCGGGAGGTGGGTAGGATTACTCCTGCTGCCTAGATACACTGAAGTCACTGGGAACTTGTGGGGCAGGCATCCTCACCCCAGACTGGAAAAGTGGGGAAAGTTCAAGTATTTACCCCACAGAAGTCCCAGACCCGGAAGAGGACAGACCCACTCCAACATCACAGGAACCAGTCCCGAGCTCCATTTTTATTGGTTTCATCAAACAATAGACAGCAAAATAGCGTTTATAAGAGATGTTGCAAATAAAAAGTACTTGTGAAATCGGCGTGGGTGGGATGTATGCGTGCTTGCTGTGAGGACATTAAGGGACCCGTGAAGCCTTCGGGTGCCTCTCGGCCATTTCCCTGTCCCTCCTGCTTGGACAGAGCCAGCGACTGGAATTCTGTGCTTATTAGTTCCTTGCTTTGTTTAGTAGTTTAACCACATGTGTATTTGTTCCCGAACAATATTTAACATAGACTCTCCTTATTCTACCCTTTGTGAGATACCTCTAAAATCTTACATGTTCCGGGGCTTCATTCCTCTCTGTCACTTCTGCTGACTCTTGTCCACCAAGCCTTGCTTCCTTTTTATTTTCTAATTTTTGACCATGAACTCAGGTTCCTTAGAAGTTTATCTGTGGGGCCGGGCACGGTCGTGCCCTGCTATAATCCTGCTATAATCCCAGTGACATTGGAGGCAGAGGGAGGAGGATCACAAGTTGAAGGCAAGCCGCCCCAATTTAGCAAGACCTTGTTTCAAAATAAAAAATAAGGCCAGGGATGTAGCTCAGTGATAAAGCACCCCAGGTTCAACCCCTAGTACCAAAAATAAAAGAAGTTTATCTGTGGGAATTCTTTGAGTCCTAAAAGGTAGAGTCCTCCAAAGATGCTTTGTTTCTGCCAAGTTCCCAACGAACCCAGGACCTCTTTAAACCACTGAAGCTTCGGGTTTTTCTGGCGGAGCACATAGCGCGCACTGGGGAGCCGGCGCCGGGTTAGAGGCTGAGCCTTCTCTCCCCTGGGACTTATCTAATGTCAGGCCCCCTGTGTTTCTGCGGGGTGGACAGGGCAGATCTCACCACCCCCACGTTACAGAGGATAAAACAGGCTGAGCAGGCACCAGGTCTGGGGCTGCGCAGCGCAGACTCGCGGAAGTGCTGGCGGGGTTTGTCGCGGGTGCCTGTCGCAAACTCGTCAAGGAGCACCACTGCACAAGATTCAGCAGCATCGGGGATGCAGACAGGAACGTCCAGGTCACCCGCCAGCACCACCCTCCGCTGCCAATGAGAACCCAAGGGAGAGGTGACCTGGCGGAGGCCGCCTTTCCCCCAGTGTCATTCTAGTGCTCGAGGCCCACGCCGCCCACTCCTGTGACCCCATTTTCTTTCTGGGTGAAAATCTCGGATGGCCTTGAGGCCCTGGGTTCCCCGTCCCCCCAGCTGGGCGCCCAGGCAAGTCTCAGAGCAGGAGCCACTCCGGACCCGGTCCCTTCTGGGCGACTACGCGCTCTTCCCGGCGGTCCGTGATCTTGGAAAACAGATGGCGCTACTCCTGCTCAGGCCCTTCGTGGCGTCTCGCCGTGCCTGGGACCGCCACCTGCATGCCGCCCCTCCTACCTCCCTTCAGCACCCCCAGGAGCCGCCCCTTCCCTCACTCCTGCCTAAACCGGTCCCTCCTTGTCCATACCCGGCACGGTTTCTGCATAGCGGTTGTCACTCTGACTCATGTGTCATTGTCATTTACTTATGTTCTCCCTCCTGCTGGAATGTCAGCCCAGGAGGGCGCGCGCCGAAGGCTGTATTCACACTGTGACCAGAACCAGAACTGGGCCCGGCCGCCCGGTAAGCACTCGGTGACGGCTCAGCTCTGGGGTCCTCCCTGGGGCAGGCACTCTTCTGAAGTCCGATGTGTACTGTAGGGGCCCCTTCTGTCCTCAGTGCCCACCAAAGAGGAAGTACTGTCGTCCCCGCTTCTTTTTTTTTTTTTTTTTTTTTTTGGCACTAAGGATTGAACCCAGGGACACTTGACCACTAAGCCACGTCCCCAGTCCTTTTTATTTTTTATTTTGAGACAGGGTCTTGCTAAGTTGCTGAGGCTGGCCTCAAACTTGTGATCCTCCTGCCTCAGCCTCCTGAGTTGCTGGGATTATAGGCGTGCACCACTACCCCCAGCTTGGTCTGTGCTTTCATAAATACTCACTTTAATAAACATCCAGTGAAAATGGGAGTGGCTGAGTCAATGTTCCTAGATATTCCCCAATCACCACAAACTCAACATGTGCCAAATTAAACTCATCCTCCCTGCAAAGACTTGCTCCTTCTCCATTCTCCCACTTGCTCAGGCCAAAAAACTGACCACTCTTCTCGATCCTTCCTCTTCCTCAAAGCAAAGCACTTGGGTTCTGCCCCCTCACCTCTCCTCTCCACCAGGGTGCCTCCACCCCCCCCCCATCCCTCACCAGAAACATTCTCCCCGGATGTCCAGGTGCTTCCTCCAGCCTTCAGATAAAGCCCCAACCCTTAGCTTGTCCCTGAAGCCTCCACGTGTTGGTCCCACTCTGCATTCTGCCCCCCGCCCTCCTCATTGGTCTGTGCCTCTCTTGCTTGGCCCACATCTCTGGGTTTGCCTCTCTGCTCTGGGTAACTCTACTCCTGTCAGGTCTCAGCTGTGGGAAGCTTCCCTCCCTCGGGGCAGCTTCCCACTCACCGTCAATGCCAGCGCCTCAGAAGCCAGCGCCTGTCAGCTCTCCCATCACCCGCCTGTTCCCCTTACCAACAATCAGCACGCCCATTAGAACCATTTGTTCAATGCTGACCGGCTTTCTTGCAAATAAGCGCACATTATGAGAGCAGAGATTTTGTCTGTCCTAATTATGATGGGTGAATACATATTTTATATTAACCATTCATATTAATTTGTAATTTATAAACTCAATTTCTCTATCAAAAAGAGAATAGTCGGGGTATATCTCAGCAGTAGAGCACTTGCCTACTCAGAGCTCAATGCTCTGAGTTCAATACCCAATGTTGAAAAGAAAGAAAGGAGAAAAAAGTCTTTGGAAAGCATTTACCCAAAGAATTAAGTCTTCCAATGTAGGCGGCTGATGTGCTTGGGTGAAGTTGAAAGCTGCACTTCCTCCTGCTGCCACCAGGGGGAGGGCAGGGTCTTTCTTTAAAGTGATTTTTTAGGGCTGCAGAAGGGGTATCTTTGTCCCAACGAGATCACCTCCCCACAAATTTGATAGGCAGTGGAATGGGCGGGTTTTCCTGGAACTGGATGGTTTGGGGCTATCACTGAAGCACTAGGGCCTTAGTTCCCCCCAACGAAGTCTGGGACCCATCTAGACTGTGGCCCTCCTGGGGCCTGGTAGGCCCTTCTGGGGTGCGCTTCCAGGAGGTGACACTAAAGTGCTATTTGTTTGTTTCTCTTCTTTCTTTCTTTTTTCTTTTTTTAGTACCAGGGATTGAACTCAAGGGCACTTGACTACTCAGCCACATTCCCAGCCCTTTTTATTTTTTATTTTGAGACAGGGTCTCTCACGAGGTTGCTTACAGCCTCACTGGGGCATATGAGCTCTCGACTTGTGCAATCTTTCTCCTGCCAAAGGACAAAGGCCTGGGTTCTTCCACTTAACTGCTGTGAGTTTAGTTTTGTCCCCCCAAAAAGGACACAGTGGAGTTCTGACTCCCGGAATGTGGCCTTATTTGGAGATGGGCTTTTTTATACAGAGGTAGTCAAGCTAAGATGAAGTCACTAACTAGGGCAGGGCCTCACCCAACACGACTGTGTCCTTGTGGAAAGGTGAAATGGGAGACAGACAGGGTGTCTGTCACCAGAAAGATTCAAGATACGCTGCCACGAGTCAGAAGCTAGCAGACAGGCCTGGGACAATCTTTCCCTAGCACCCGCAGAAGGAGTCCGGCCCTTCTGTCATCCCAGTTACTAGGAGGCTGAAATAGGAGGATCACTTGAGACCAGATGGGCAACATAGCAAGACCCAGCCTAAAAATTAACAAATAAATTAAATAAACCAGGATCAGTGGCACACTCCTGTAATCCCAGACACTCAGGAGGCTGAGACAGGAGGATCACAACCTCAGCAAAATAGAGAGACCCTGTCTCAAAATAAAAAATAAAAAGGTACTAGAGAGGTAGCTCCATAATAAGAGTCCAACTGGGTTTAATCTCCAGTACCAAAAATTACAGGGCCCATGCCAAGCATGGTAACACACACCTGTAATCCCAGCTACTTGAGAGGCTGAGGCAGGAGGATCACGAGTTTCAGGCCCTAAACAACTTATGAGACCTTGTCTAAAAATAAAAAATAAAAAGGACCGGGAATGTGACTCAGTGGTCAAACACACCTGGGTTCAATCCCCAGTACAAAAAAAAAAAGGTTTTGATGTGGAAGCATCACCCAGGTTTTTGTGTGGCTTGGGGTAGCCATTAAGAAGCAGATGCCACTGTACAGGGTTTGCTTCCCACAATTGGCAGGGCTCAGCAGAACAATGGGAAACACCGCCGGTATTGCAGATTGCCGTCGATTAAAGTAGCAAACAACAGAATCAACTGCAGTTAGTTTAATCAGAAAATGAATGTATCTGTATATAAGGCCTGAGAGACTGGAGCTTAAAGTCACAGAGACAGGAAAAAAGTCCAACATCACAGGGGCTGGAAAAGCTCTTTCTGGAAAACGCCCGGCTACCACCGCTCGCCATGGCTGACGCTCAGAGCTGGATGCCAGAAGCGTCTCCTGAGGAAGGGGGAGGGGAGGTTAGGGCCGGGGCCTGCACTCAGACCCCTAGGCCTGCCGCGTCCTGGGCAGATGTGCTCGTCATCCATCCGCTCACTCCACAAATACTAAGGGACGGTCTCGCCTGTGCCTGCGACGGTGCTGGGGACAGAGTGATCAAGAACACGGAGGCACAGTTCTTATTCTTGGGTGCTTAGGACAAGACATATTGAAATAAGTGAGCCCCTGGGGAGAGGAAAGAGAGGTTCTGGGGAGAGGCGAGGAGAGGCTTGAGAAAAGCAGGGCAAGCCGCAGCCCGGCCCTGGGCGGCTGGACTCATGTGTCTCAAGGGAGCACAGATTCCAGCATCTCTGCAAGAGAAAGCGACTTGCTGATTGTCATCCCTGATGGCCTTAACCTGAACAGATCCTTGCACCCTGGCAGACCCCAGGCCACCCCAGAAATGAGCCACGGAGGGGCTACCACGGCAGGGGACCCACGAGAGGGCAGGGAGTTCACCACGCCTGGGTAGGGAGGGCAGCTGCCCCGTGTTCCCATCTGGAAAGGGGCGCAGGTGAGATGGTTCAGATCTCATCAAGGGCACTTCTAGCAGGGACCCTCTGCCAAGCTGACCAGGAGGACATGCCAGTCTCCGGTTTCACAACACATTACCACTTCCCCCTACCAGGGCAGGAGCCCCGGCGTCTGAGGGTCACTGAGCAGGTGTGGGGCATGTGGGTCCCCTCCAGCCGCCCCCAGCCTTACCACGGTTGTGATCCTCTCCCCCACAGATCCTCATGCACTCCTCCTTCTTCAGGAAGCGGTTCTCCTTCCCTCTGCAGCCGCCATACACAAAGGACTCGCAGCGTCCAGAGGTGGCATTGAAGAAGAACCTGGGCATCATGGCCCTGCAGCGGCCCGTGTAGGGAGGCTCCAGGCAGAAGGCAGGCCGGTCTGCAGCAACAGAGAGGGCCCTTGTCAGCTGGAAGGATGGCTACACAGCACCGTCTACGCAGCAAGCCACGGAAACTGGCATGTCCAGCAACAGAGAATTGGCGGGGGCAGGTAGAAGTATGATACCTGCTTCCTGGGACGTTATTATTCATCTTGTTGGGTATGACAATGATATGGCGATAATGTAAAATAAATTATACATCCTCTTGGAAGCATTTGGTGATTAATTGGAATGATGCCTGAGCTGGGTGCGGCCGCCATGCCTGCGAACCCGACAGCTCGGGAGGCTGAGGCAGGAAGATGGTGAGTTCAAAACCAGCCTCAGCAACTTAGTGAAGCCCTAAGCCTCTGAGTGAGACCCTGTCTCTAAATAAAAAATATTTTTTAAAAAGGGCTGGGGGCTGGAGCTGTGGCTCAGTGGTAGAGCACTTGCCTGGCATGTGTGAGGCCCTGGGTTCAATACTCAGCACCACATATAAATAAATAAAACAAAAGATCCACTGACAACTAAGAAAAATATCTTAAAAAAAAAAAAAAAAAAAAAAAGAAGAAGAAGAAGAAGAAGAAGAAAGGGCTAGTAGTAAGTACCCTTGGGATGAATCCTCAGTAACAACAACAAAAAACTTCTTTACATCTTAACTCTCTTCCACTATTTAAAATAAGCCTATATTCTCTCTATAACTCAAAAAGTAACTATTTCAAAATATATTACAATTTTTGAAAATTAATAAATAAATAATATGCTAAAAGACTATTTCTTGTTGTTGTGAAGTGGTGGCAGTGTATTTTGGACTAAGGAAAACACTATGTCTGGTGACATCCTGTGTATTTGAAGGGTTAAGTCCATGCTGAGTGTGGCATCAATCCTTTTGAGCATCAGACTTCACTTTTAAATGAAATCTGACCACAAGCAAGTTGTTCTGGGGCTGGGGATGTAGCTCAGTTGGTAGAGTGCTTGCCTCACAAGCACAAGGCCCTGGGTTCGATCCCCAGCACCGCAAAAAGGATACAAAAGAAAGTTGTTCCGGTAGGTCCCTGGATGTGGACTCCGGAGCCCCTTCCTCGGCATTCTCACTAGCCCTCACCCCTTCCCTTCCCTTGTACTCCCTAGGACTCAGAAGCAACTTGGGAACACCTAGACTACATGTTCTCTCAGGTCTTGGCGGTGCCGCTCAATGGCTGTGTGAACTCAGGTAAAAAGTTAACCACTCCGAGCCAGCTGGCTCAGATGCTAATTGAGTTCCAGGGGCTATTCATATTTCTGACCAACGATACAGATTTGGGGGTCTCACGACCCATCTCAGGTTTGACAATTCTCTAGAACAATTTGCAGAACTCAGGAATCTATCCTGTGGGGTTTATTGAGGTTTCATTATGGTAGCAAGGTGGAGTGACTCACTGACCTTAGTGATTGCACTCAATCTCACCAGCCCACTCCCCTCCCTGGAGGTCTGGGTAGGGCTGAAATTTCTAGCCCCTAATCACCAAGTTGATCTGAAACTCTGTGGGGGGCCTCCCTTCAGTCACAACGACAGCCTACAGGATAATAAATGCCAAGAGTTCCAGGAGCACATTCCAGGAGCTGGGAACTAAAACCAAATATTTACTCTTCTAGGCCACAGGGAGTTTCAGGGAAGGGGTTGATGACCTGGGATGGGTGAAGACCAGGAACAGACAGAGTCTCAGCGATAGGGTCCAGGATCTGATAAGCATTTGCTATGATAAACCTTTTTTTATATATACTGGGGATACTGGGGATTGAACCGAGGGGTGCTTTGCCGCTGAGTTACATCCACAGTCCTTTCTTTTTATTTTGAGTCAGGATCTCACTAAGTTTCTAAGGGGCTCACTAGATTGTTGAGACTGGACTTCAACTTGCAATCCTCCTGCCTCTGTCTCCTGAGTTGTTGGGATCGGAGGCATGTACCACCATGCCCAGCAGCTATGATAAACTTTTTAGTCATGTTGTGTCTCTGGAGTTAAAACTCATTAGTCCCAAGTTTTCAATTCCACAAATATTTCAACACTCGTGCATTAACATAGGATGGAGCTGAGCACAATGGCGCATACCTGGGATCCCAGCCACTAGGGAGGCTGAGGCAGGAGGATCGAAAGTTTCAGGCCAACCTCAGCAATTTAGTGAGGTCCTAAGCAATTTAGCAAGACCCTATCTCAGAATAAAAAATAAAAAAGGCTGGGGGTGTGGCTCAGAGGTAAAGCGCCCCTGGTTTCTATTCCAGATACCAAAAATAAAACAAAAACAAACAACAATAACAAAAATAAATACAATGAATTCCTTGAAATAAAACAACAATCTAGAAAACACTTCCATGATGTAGCTTATGTATCACATGTCTGCTACATACGTACTAGTTTGTTCCTTTGAACATCTACAAGTAACTCTTGCAGCAAAGTCCATGCATTTTCACATGAATTTTAAAGTACTTTCAAACAATCATTCACCTAATACTTTTCTTCAAGGAATTGGCCTCTCTGGGCACGGGGGTGCGCACCTGTAATTCCAATGGCTCAGGAGGCTGAGGCAGGAGGATTGCAAGTTCAAAGTCAACTCAGCAATTTAGCAAAGCCCTAAGCAACTCAGCAAGACCCTATTCCTAAGTAAAAATTTTTAAAAGGGCTGGGAATGTGGCTCAGTGGTTAAGCGCCCCTGGGATCAATTCTGGGTACAAAAAAAAAAGAGGCCTCTAAGAACATAATAATTATTTCAGAGTTACCATACGTGGTATATTTTTTGTGCAATTTGTTTTTATAGGTATTCCACATCTGGGAAAATGGATGTAAATCCTCCTAATTCCCCAAGAATAATCCGGAAAGGTCTGACTGTACCCCCTCACCCTTGCTCCTTCAGGCCCTCCCACTGACCACCTAGGAGAGGTGAGCCAGGACTTACCTTGGGAAATGATGCCCGCCACCAGGGTGGCCAGGAGGACCAGCAGAGCCGCAGAGAGGCAGAGCCGCTTCATCTTCCTGACTCAGAGAGGAAGCTACTGTGGGACCCTAGCGACTGGCTCTTCATATCCAAGCTGAGGGGTGGGAACTCAAGCGATGGGAGGAGAGCAGAAGGGGGAGGGGCTGGGGTCCCACCCATCCATTGCCCCATCTCCCACCTGCCCTGCATTCCTGCTTCTGCCCCCGGGGAGCCAAAAGGCTCAGCAATAGTGTTAAACACTACCAGGGTGGCTCGCCTGGCATCTCCCGCAAGCGCAGATCTAGGCCTAAGCTGCTCCCTCCCCACAGGTGCCTCAGAAGCCCCAGTTTCCTCTCTTATGAAATCAGCTGCTGGGCGGTACTTTCAGTAGGGAGACCCCAGGAAACCTCATCTAGGTGGGCAAAGGAGTGGACAGAGAGAAGGTGCCTTTAGCAGGCGGCACGCCTACAATCCCAGTGACTCTGAAGGCTGAGGGGGGAGGATTGCAAGTTTCAGCCAGCCTCAGCAATTTAAGGTCGCAAGCAATTTAGCGAGGCCCTAGGCAACTTAGAAAAAGTAAAAAGGGCTGGGGGTGTGGCTCAGTGGTAAAGCGTCCCTGGGTTCAATCCCCAGTACACACTGTCCCCCTCAAAAAGAGAGAAGGTGCCTTTCCCACATCTTAGAAAACTGCAGGGCCCTGGAGGAACCTGGGGAAAGTGAAAGAGAAGACAAGGTCAGGAAGAGATGAGTCACAAAGGAACCCCAAAATGTCTGTCTCCCATTGAAACGCCCCGCTGCCTGAACCTTTACACTGCTTCTTTGTGAAACCTCAGGGCAAGTCACTAGCTTTCTTTTGCAAAAATGAGCAAGCTTAGCCCCTACCTCCCTCAGGGAATTGAGCAATGGAGTCGATTTCAATGCATTCAGATTGCACACCTGTGCTGCGCCCAAGTTAAATGCTCACTACCATGTCGCCCCCACCCAGCTACCGACAAGATCCTTCACGTCTTCATCGATTGAATGACCCCAACCCACTAATAAATTGCAAATACTCTTGGGAGATAAGCGCCTTAATTCCTAAGTTATGCTAGAAATAAAGAATCACTCAAGGCCCTGCCCTGGGTTAAGACCACACATTTCATTCACAGTGAAGTGAAGCTGGGTTTGGGGGGTCTCAGTTTCCTAGTCTGTAAAATGAGGTTGTTTATAAAATCAACAGTCATTTCTTAGGAAAGTTGTGAGTGTATTTGAGACTAAGGAGCAGAGAGTGCTCTGGGTACCACAAGCTTAACAATTCACATTTCGCCATTACTGTTCCACCCAGCTCACAGCCGGGAAGGCGGGCCGACTCAGGCCTGATAGAGGGACCCCCTTTTCTCTCCAGGATAGATGTAGGCACAGGAGGAAGCCACAGGGTGTTTGGAACCCAGACCCCGCCTGCGTCTTCAGAGCCACGAATGATCCCAGAGCTGAGACGCAGCCTCCCTTTCTATCCATTACCTTCGAACTGCCAGTGAATCAGCCGCAGATGGAATGGGGAGGGGGATTCTCAGGAGAAGCAGCCGCAGACAGGAAACTGAGACCTCAGAGAACAGGTGCGACCAGCGCAAGCCCACACTGTTGGTCGGCGTGAGGCCACAAAACACCTGGTGCAGCAGGTGAGGGTTCAGAGCTTGAGAAGCTGCCCATTGCGCAGTCCGACCACCGCGGGGCGGCAAATACCCCACCTGGCATTGCACCGAGCCCCTAGGCTGAGGGACTCGGTGACGCTGACCCTGGAGATCTAGGGGACTCTACCTCCTGGGGCTGCCCAGGAGCCACAGACTGGAAGCATCCTCTCCCAGCCCGAAGTGCTGGTGACTGGGGCATATTAACCACTGTGCATGACCCTCAGTGTCGCGGTGTGTGGCGGGGTGAGCACATTTTCAAAAAGCAGTTAGCTCGTGCCTGCCAGAAAATCCACTTCCCAAGAGCAGGGATGGTGACACCTGGGATGGTTCTAAGAGCCCCCGGACCTAGACATCCTCCATGGCCTTCTTAAGCCCGTTTCCAAGTCATTGCATCGGAAATGATAATGCCACGGAAGCTATTGCGGGTTTAAGGTGGAAAATCATTATGACAGCATTTGGGAGGGGAAAAATGGAAAATTTTTGGAGATATGATAATGAACACAGCACACCAGATGTCTGGCAAAATCTCTTCGTCTACGTTTTTTAAAATTGGTTTGATGCTGGGCGTGGTGGTGCACGCAGTCATCCCAGCAACTGGGAAAGCTGAGACAGGAGGATGGAAAGTTCGAGATCAGCCTCAGCAAATTATCAAGGCCCTAAACAACTCAGACCCTGTCTCACAATAAAAAGTAAAAAGTGGTCCCCACTATGTACATATTTGAGTAAATGACCAGTGTAACTCCACATCATGTACAACCACAAGAATGTGAACTTATGCTCCATGTATGTGCGATGTGTCAAAATACATTAAAATTGGGGGAGGGGATGCAGCTCAATGGTTCAATTCCCTTTACCAAATAAATAAATTAATTTAATTTAATTGGCTTGATACTGGGCATGGTGGAGCACACCTGTAATTGCAGCAATTCGGGAGCCTAAACCAGGAGAATTGCAAATTCAAGGCCAGCCTCAGCAATTTATAGAGACCCCGTCTCAAAATAAATAAAATAAAAAGGGCTAGGATTGTAGCTCTGGGATAAATATCCCCTAGATTAGAATAGATAGAATCCAAAGTTCAAGAAAAAGAAAAAGAAAAAAAAGGTTTGCATTTTATTCCATTTCTTAGATGTTTAATATTTTGCTTGGTTTTAAGTTGCTCATTCTCCATGCTACAGCCAGGGCAATCTTCTAAAAACCTAAATTTGATCCCAGCAACTTGGGAGGCTGAGGCAAGAGGATTGCAAGTTCAAAGTCAGCCTCAGCAATTCAGAGATGCCCTAAGCAACTTCACAGGATCTTGCTTCAAAATAAAACTAAAAAGGGTTGGGGATGTGACTCAGTGGTTAAATGTCCCTGGGTTCAATCCCTGGTACCTCAGAGAACAGTTTCCATGCCGGAGTGGGGTATACATGCCTGTAATCCCAGCTACTTGGGAGACTGTGACAGGAGGATCGCAAGTTGAAGGCCAGCCTGGGAGATTTAACATGAAGCTGTCTCAAAAAAATAAAAATAAAAAGACCTGGGGATGTTGCTTGGTTATAGAGTACCACTGGGTTCAATCCCTAGTAACACACACACACACACACACACACACACACACACACACACAGAGTAAAAGAAAAAAGTTAAAGAAAAGAAAACAGTTCCCATAATACTATTTCATTTACTCAAAACTGTTCCTCTGGGAGTCAGGTGAGAGTCCAGAGAAGGGGATGCTCTTAGGGTGTGGTGATAGTCTGCAAAATTCACTGAGTTACACATTCATGCCACTCTCCCACATACATGTGATATTATACTTCAGTAAGTATAGAAGGAAGCAAAATTCATCATGTCTCCTGTGGATCTGATGACTTTTTGCGGGGTGGCAGTACCAGGGATTGAACTAAGGGGTGCTTAACCCCTGAGCCACATCCCCAACCCTTTCTAATATTTTATTTAGAGACAGGGTCTCACTGAGTTGCTTAGGGCCTTGCTAATTTGCTGAGGCTGGCCTTGAACTCTCAATCCTCCTGCCTCAGCCTCCCCAACCACTGGGATTACAGGCCTGCACCACCATGCTCAGCTCTTTTTTCTTGTTTTCCTTTGGTAATAGGGGTGGAACCAGGGCCACTCCACCATGGTTGTAACTCCAGTCCCCTTTTTGCTTTTTCATTTGAGACAGGATCTCTATAAATTATCCAGGCTCAAACTTGGGATCCTCCTGCCTCAGCCTCCCAGGTGGCTGGGATTACAGGCATGTGCCACCCCACCCGGCCTCATTCTACTTAAGTGTATGGAAGTTAGTAGCAAATAAGAGTCCTGTGTCAATCGCTAACAAGATGGAGACCAGGAAGCCAGGGCTGCACACATGCTGCCTGTGTGGGAATTATGCCAGGAATTCCTGCACACGGCAGGAGTCCAGGTAGGGCCCCTGCATACTCCAGATAAGCCTCTTGCACAAGGACACCGGCCTGACACCTGCTGTCCCTGGCAATTGAGTTCACACCCAAGCCTGCAGCAAAGCCCCTGCGGTCAACATAGCTTCATCTTTTCTAAACATTCATTTTCTTTTTACTTTTTACTCTGTGGTGCTGGGCGTGGAACTCAGGGCCTCACACCTGCGACCTCCGAGCTGCACGCTCAGCCCCAAGACAGCTTGGTCTCCCATAGACGTCTCCCTCCGCCACAGGGAGCGTGCATGTCCTGGTGGCCACCCCTGCCCTTCCTGAGAGACAGACTCTTGGCTTTGGAGAGCTCTCTCTCTCTGTCTCTCTCCCTGTCTCCCTCTCCCTCTCCCTCTCCCTTTCCCTCTCCCTCTCTCTCTCTCTCTCTCTCTCCCTCTCTCCCTCCCTCTCCCACTCTCCTCTCTCTCTCTCTCTCTCTCTCTCTCTCTCTCTCTCTCTCTCTCTATCTCATTTCAGATTGACCCAGGACACTGGCACCCCTTTCCCCTGCTAGGTACCCTGGGTGCACCTGGCTCCTCACCACAGGAGGCCACCCTGGTCCTCTGGCAGAGGACCCAGGGCTGCCCAGCTCTGGCCACAAGGCAGCTTCCTGCAGCCCTGGGACCTCTCCCCACCTCAGAGTCCCTTCCCTCCACCCTCCAGCCTCCTGCCTGCTGACTGTGCCCAGCTTGAGGTCACCTCCCCTCAGAGCCTGCACCTGAGCCCCAGTCTGAACTGTGACCCCATGGTTCCTCTCGGAGGCTCTTCTCTTGGTCTTTTAAGCCCCACAGTTTGTATTTCTATGTGGGTTGGGTGTCAATATTTAATGAATGACCTCCCAGCTAGACTCCCGGTCCCAGAGCTGGGGCTGCATCTGGCTCATTCACGATTCAACCCTGGTGCCGACCACGGCATCGACAGAAATGATGCTTACTGTGGTTTGCCTTAGGTAATTAAACATGTTTCACAAGGAAGGACTCCAACAAAGGGACAAAATAGAAAGATATGGTGGAGGAAGGGAAGATAAAATATTAGCAGTTACTGCATTAGTCTGGTAAAATCATGGGGTTTTTATCTTTTTTATTGTAGCATAGTTCATCCTTTAGACCAGGTGTGGTGG
Organism: Sciurus carolinensis; assembly: GCF_902686445.1. Classification (NCBI taxonomy): domain Eukaryota; kingdom Metazoa; phylum Chordata; class Mammalia; order Rodentia; family Sciuridae; genus Sciurus; species Sciurus carolinensis. The sequence goes on from NC_062214.1 coordinate 14,031,623, forward strand.
CGTCCACCTGTAATCCCAGCGACTCCAGAGGCTGTGGCCGGAGGACCCCAAGTTTGAAACCAGCCTCCACAGTTTAAAGAGATCTGCAGCAAAGTAGTGAGACCCTGTCTCAAAATAAAAAATAAAAAGGACTGGGGATGTGGCTCAGTGGTAAAGCACCCCTGGGTTCTGTCCCGTACCAAAAAAAAAAAAAAAAAAAAGCAGGAGTAACTGGGGGCCATGGCAGACACCAGTAATCCCAGAGACGTGGGACGCAGAGGCAGGGGATCACAGGTCTGGGCAACTTGGTGAGACCCTGACTTAAAGTACAAAATAAAAAAGAGGCTAGGAAGTAGCTCAGTAGTCCAGTGCCTCTGGGTTTCATCCCCTGTGCCAAAAAAAGGAGGAAGAAGAAGATTCAGACCCCACAGGAGGCACCATCAATTTCTCTTCATTCAGCACCCTAAGAGCACCCCCTTCTCTGGACACTCACTCCAGACACCCAGAGGAAAAGTTTTCTTCCAAATATCTGCCTCTTTTTGTGCTTTTGGAATAATTGAAATCATACAGTGGAGACTGCTTTCATTTCTTTACTGTTTAGTCTTGTGGGGGGGGGGCATTGGGGATTGAACTCAGGGGTACTCTACCACTGAGCCACATCCCCAACCCTTTTTATTTTTCATTTTGAGACAGGGTCTCACAATATTGCTGAGGCTGCCCTTGAACTAGTGATCCTTTTGCCCCAGCTTCATGAGACTTTGGGATTACAGGCATGTGTCACTGTGCCCAGCTAAGATTTTAAAAATGAAAGCTTGACTTCATATAGTACAATTTTGTTTTAAATGTTTTTCATTTTCTTCATTCTAAAAAGAACTCAAGAGATTAAATAATCTATAATAAAAAAGAAAGAAATCCATCATCTTACTACACTAATATCATAACTTTTAATATTTTGTCTTTCCTTCTTTAAACATAGCTTTACACATTTTTTGTCCCTTTGTTGGAGTCATTCCTTGTGAAACATGTTTAATTACCTAAGGCCAACCACAGTAAGCATCATTTTTGTCAATGCCGTGGTTGGCACCGGGGTAGAATCGTGAATGAGCCAGATGCAGCCCCAGCTCTGGGACCGGGAGTCTAGCTGGGAGGTCATTCATCAAATATTGACACCCGACCCACATAGAAACCGTGGTGCTTAAAACCCAAAAGGAAGAGCCTCTGAGAGGAACCATGGGGTTACAGTTCAGACTGGGGCTCAGGTGCAGGCTCTGAGGGGAGGTGACCTCAAACTGGGCACAGTCAGCAGGCAGGAGGCTGTGGGGTGGAGGGAAGAGGGACTCTGAGGTGGGGAGAGGTCCCAGGGCTGCAGGAAGCTGCCTTGTGGCCAGAGCTGGGCAGCCCTGGGTCCTCTGCCAGAGGACCAGGGTGGCCTCCTGTGGTGAGGAGCCAGGTGCACCCAGGGTACCTAGCAGGGGAAAGGGGTGCCAGTGTCCTGGGTCAATCTGAAATGAGATAGAGAGAGAGAGAGAGAGAGAGAGAGAGAGAGAGAGAGAGAGAGAGAGGAGAGGGGGAGAGGGAGGGAGAGAGGGAGAGAGAGAGAGAGAGAGAGAGGGAGAGGGAAAGGGAGAGGGAGAGGGAGAGGGAGAGGGAGAGAGACAGAGAGAGAGAGCTCTCCAAAGCCAAGAGTCTGTCTCTCAGGAAGGGCAGGGGTGGCCACCAGGACATGCACGCTCCCTGTGGCGGAGGGAGACGTCTATGGGAGACCAAGCTGTCTTGGGGCTGAGCGTGCAGCTCGGAGGTCGCAGGTGTGAGGCCCTGAGTTCCACGCCCAGCACCACAGAGTAAAAAGTAAAAAGAAAATGAATGTTTAGAAAAGATGAAGCTATGTTGACCGCAGGGGCTTTGCTGCAGGCTTGGGTGTGAACTCAATTGCCAGGGACAGCAGGTGTCAGGCCGGTGTCCTTGAGCAAGAGGCTTATCTGGAATATGCAGGGGCCCTACCTGGACTCCTGCAGTGTGCAGGAATTCCTGGCATAGTTCCACACAGGCAGCATGTGTGCAGCCCTGGCTTCCTGGTCTCCCTGCTCCATCTTGTTAGCGATTGACACAGGACTCTCATTGGATGGAGGCTGTTCTGAAGCCAGCCTTAGCAACTTAGAGAGACCCTCAACAATTTGGTAAATAAAAATTAAAAGGACTGGAGATGAGGTTCAGTTGTACAGCATCGCTGGTTTCAATCCCCAGTACCCAAAAAAAAATTGGAGAAGGAAGAGGAGGAGAAAAAGAAGAAAATGAAGGAGAAGGAGGAGGGAAGGGAAGGAGGAGGAAGAGATTTAAGTATTCGTCAAAATGCAATATTTGGTTCCTCATGGCTTCCTCTGAAGTCATCCAGTGGTACCCAGGTGGTGGCTGGGCTGGGCTGGAGTGCCCGGATGGCTTCATTCCCATGTCTCACGCCTTGGCAGGATGGCCAAAGGCTGGACTCAGCCAGAAATGTTGGCCAGAGTGTCTCATGCATGTGTCCTTTCCAGCATAGAGGTCTGACTTCTCGCATGGTGACCAGCATTCCCCGGGGCAAGCCTCCCATGGAAGTCTCAGGAAGCCCAGCACCTCCTCCGCTGCATTCTACCGGCTGTGATGCAGTCAGCAGGCCGGCCCAGATTCAGGGCAAGAGGAACGACCCCATTCTCAGTGTGACGAATGTCCAAGAGTCTGTAATTGTTTCTTTTAATTTGCAGACCTTTATTCCGTTGTGTGTGTGTGTGTGAGGGGGTGCTGGGAATGGAACCCAGCGCCTTGCACGTCTGAGCAAGAATCCTACCCCTGAGCCACATCCCCAGCCCGTGCGGACATATTCTTAAGTCGCAACACATTAAAGTTTTCTTACATAGTAAATAGTCGCTCCTTCCAAGAGTTCTCCCCGCCATTCCCACTGCCCCGATCGACTCAGGCGTCAGACTCAGGCTCCAAGTCCAGGGTTTTCTCATCCACGTTGAGTCCAGATGCAGACAGGCTCTTTGGGTTCTGCTCCATGAGTAGAGTCCCCGTCCATCTGAAGACCTTTGACCTAAAGACACATGCCGCCTTCCTCTGCCTCACATGCGTCCGGGTTTCAGTGTTGGGATCGGCACAGGAGTCCATTATGAGGCTCCTGTTCAAAAAGGAAACAAGAAGCTCAGAGCAATCACTGGGCCATGGCAAACTTTTTCCCCCTAGGGATTGAACCCACTGAGCTATATCCCCAATTTTTATTTTGAGACAGGATCTTGCTACATTGCTGAGGTTGGTCTTGAACTTGCAATCCTCCTGCCTCAGCCTCCTGAGTCACTGGGATTACAGGCACGTGCCACCGTGCCCAGTCCAGCCCACCTAGCTGTGGTGATTCTGAAGCCAAATTGTGCGCCTATTGCCAAGGGTTCCATCCTGCTGCTTGGGCTCTTGGCTCCACCTTCCGATTCCTTTTCTGTAAGAAATGTTTCCTGCTTGCAACTGGGTAGCCTTCTTGTTCTGCCTTTGCCCATTGTTGATTGGGGATGGGGAGGGGTATCCAAAGGCCTGTCTTCATTTTCTACAGACTGTTCCTCGTAGTTCAAGATGACAGTATTTCCGTGAGTACAATGCCTCTAAAAGTTTTATGAGTTTCCTATGAATCTTATTGGGATTTATCCCATTAAGCAAAAGCCAGAACCAACCAAAATCTCTTTGAGGCAGACCCTTTCAATTTTGGAGTCCCTGTGATATGCAGAGGAGCACTTTAGATTTTTAATAATCTAACAGAGAAGGGATAAAACATGCCCTTAAGATCTCTAGAAGAGGGGAGAAAGCAGAGCCCAGGCTGCGGTGGAGTAGACAGGCTCCTCCCTGCACTCCCTTCCTCCCTCCGTCACTCAGTGCCGGCCACCGACAAGCGTGGAGACTGGAGACGCGAGTTCCAGACTGCAATCTGGGGCTCAGGCTGAGAATAACAACAGACCTCCCCGCAGGAAGGGGATGGAGCGTAGGTTGACACCAATTAGAATAAAGCACTGAGCAGGGCAGAGCTGCCCGCACTGAGCAGGGCAAGGAGGAGTCAGTGGTCCTGCTTCCGGTTTCCACCGCTGGGGAAGCTGCTTCTCTTAAAATGGGTCTGAGTATTCACATGAAACAACAGACTCGTTATTTCAAAATAAAATAGATAAATCAACAGACAAAGCGCTGTCGTCTCTCCTGGGATGCCGAGACAGCGGGCAGGAGGCTCTGGGTGGGAACCGGCGACAGTGGAATGGAGCGCCGCCGAGCTGCTGTCTGTCAGGCTCCATCTCGTCCAGCCCACTCGCTGTACGTGTGGGGAACCCGAGGCTGGAGGGGCACTGACCGGTCCAAGGCCTCCTGGACTCAAGTCTGCCATGGACGAGGCTGAAGACAAGTATTCCAGAGGAGGCCAAAGTGCTGGCCTAGGGGACTCAGTCAGCAGCCCCGCGACCCTCCAAGGCAGGCCGTCCCTCCAGACCAGAAGTCCAGTTCCTCGGAGCTCATACTGGCCCAGGTGCTTCATCCAAGAAACGAAAATCGTCATTTCTTCATCCAAGAAAATACAATCGAGATACTTCCCCCAGCCCAGGGAGCAGAGCATCTTCTCGGCTGCAGATGGAGTCCCAGCCTCCCAGCCCTGGCCCAGAACTCCGGCCCTGTGACACCGTGAGCCGGCAGCCGGCTTGCTCCCTGCTTGCCCTCTGCCCTGCCCTGTGCCCAGTGGGCCTGGCGGGCTTGGAAAAGACTTTGGGGTTGCCTGGGGGGGCGGGGGTGAGGGGTGGAATTGGATCTGGATTTAAACCCCAGTCCCCAACCTACAGGTTTTATGATTTGGGGAAAATTACCTCTCTGAGCCTCGGTGTCCTCCTTCATGAAGTGAGGGCAGCAAGGCCTGCCCCAGAGGAGTGTTTAGATAATACAAAGTGTGCCAAACATCTCGGCCAGTGCTTGGTGAGGAAGAGGTACATCAGTTCCTTAAAAGGACACATAACTGAACTCTGTCCCTCCTTACCCTTGCAGCCAATCGCAAGCAGGCAGAAGCTACCCAGATCCCCCCCTGGCCCTGCTCTCTCCCGTGGCCCACGTGGAGACTTCTGCAAAGCCCAGGTCCACCAGGGCTTCTGCCAATGTCACCTCAGTGACCCTCAGGACAACCACCAAGTCCCAGAGCAGAGAGAGAGTGCCCCAGGGCCTGCGACCCCACGGTGAGTCCTCCTGTGGGACTAGGAAGATTAACAGTGGTGACAGGTGGACAGACGGTACAGAGAGAGTGTTAGTGAGGCTGGTGACAGGGACACAGGTCATGGTGTTGTTATGGGAGTGGTCACAGTGATGGGAATGAGGGACATGTGGCCTGGAACAGTGGTGACAAGGGAGCAAGGCTGGGGTGGTGGCAGTGTGGGGGTGAAGAATAAAGTAGGGGAGTCTGGCACAGTGGCACACGCCTGTAATCGCAGCCACTCAGGAGGCTGAGGCAGGAGGATCACAAGTTTGAGACCAGCCTCAGAAACCTGGTGAAACCCTGTTTCAAAATAAAGTAAAATAGACGGGGGATGTAGCTCAGTGGTACGAATGCCCCTGGGTTCAGTCCCCAGTACCGAAAAGAAAGAAAGTAGGAGGAGTAATTCCAGTCAGGCCTTTGAAATCTGTGGTGATGGGGCTGGGCCTGCAGCTCAGTGGTAGAGCACTTGTCTAGCATGTGCAAGGTCCTGGGCTCCATCCCCAGCACCACAAAAATAAATAACAAGTAAATAAAATACGTGATGGTGGTGGCCTGGGCTAAGGTGGCCGTGAGAGGGTCACCGAGGATGCTCGTGTTGCGGAGATGATGGAAGTCGGCAAGGCAGTGATCACCAGGAGGTGGCAGAGACAAGGAGGCCTGCAGGATGCAGCCGTTAGAAGGTGAGCAATTCAGCTGATGATTCTGGCTCCAGGCCACCAACAGGCCACCCACAAAGGGAGCCGACTTTCCCTCCATTAGACCAAGGTCAAGAGCACCTGAAGACAGTGCCTGCACAGTCCTGGCCCTGCCCCCGTTCCTACGCTGAGGTCCTGTTCTGAAGCCATCCTCTCACCTTCTTGGATGGGCCCATGAAGCCCTTAAAGCTGCAGTACCTGCAGCTTCCTGCAATGACCTAGGGTCTGTCCTACAAAACTGCTCACGGCTTCCATAGCTCTCAGGGGCCAGAAGTGGGCAATCAGACCTGCCCAGCCCTCACCCTGACCCTCTTGTGTCCTGTGCCCCCAGAATAGAGAGGAAGACAATGACACAGTTCCCCTACCACCAGGGGGTCGTTGTGGAAGCCAGGCTGAACTGCCACCTTGGAGTTTGCCTGTCTGTCCCCGGAGCCTGGCCTGTGCTCCCTGCCAGCTGGGGAGCCCTGGAGCCTCTTCCTGCCCAGCAGGAAACAGGTTCTAGAGGGGTGTGCAGAGAGGAGCGGTAGTTCAGGGAATCCTGTAAGCCAGGGTGGAACCCCTTCCCCACCCAGTGTGAACGCTGTGTCCTCAAGTTTCATCTGTGTGTCAGTTTCCTTCCTTTTTAAGGCTGAACAATGTGTCATTGTTACATGATTTTTTGACAGCTCTCTGTGGACTGTGCTCATCTGCCCCCAAACCCAGTCCACATGTCCCTGTGCTGCAAAGGAAAAGCAATACTAGAAGCCACAGCCAGGGACTCCAGACTGTCATATCCATGACACGGCTGTCCTTGGCAATGTCACTGGTGTCTCTCCCCCCCCCCCCCCCCCCCCCGTTTTTTGGTGCTGGGCCACATTCCCAGCCAGTCACTGGTGTCCTTTGAAGTGCCCTTCCCATCCCGCATCCTTCAGATGTCCTGGTATCTCCTCCTTTTGCCAGAGGCCAATCCAGATCTTGTAAGGCTGTTACAGGAGTTCTAGGCCCAGGGGCTGCCTCTGGGGCTCCAAGAAACCAGGTCTGGCCACCCACCCAAAACCAAACCGAAGAGGAAATGGTGAAAAGCAGGAAAGGAACTTTAGTCACTGCAGCCACACCCGGAAGACAAGGGATCCCATGTCCTTAGTCCTGCCTCCGAAGGGTTCGTAGAAAGGGGAATGAGGGCGAGGGTAGCGGGGGTTCACAAGGTGGCAGCTCTTACAGCTGCCCAAACAGATGATCTTGATCAGCTTGATTTGCTCCATCATTATCTCAGGATTGGTCAGGTGGGTTTCATCCCAGATAAGAAAGTTGTTCCTGCCTGGGGGAGTGATTTCCACTCAGCATAAGATGTTTATAGGATCAGACCTTGTTCCTGGAATCCAAGGTGACTCAGAGCAAAGAAGGTGAACACAAAATGGAGGCAGAGATGCCAAGTCTTTAATCCTGCTGTTAGCCACACAGGGACGTCTGCAGGCAAATGTGAAGAGTCTCGGTTCTTGTTACAAGCCCCACCCCAGTCTTTTGTCCATTCCTCAATCTCGAGGGAACCAGGGTGCAGCCAATCTGACTTCGCAAGTTTCTTGGCTCAGTGAAACACAGTGTGTGTGTGTGTGTGTGTGTGTGTGTGTGTGTGTGTGTGAATACTAGGGAATGAACCCAGGGATGTTTTACCACTGAGCTACTTCTCCGTTTTTTTTTTTTAAGTTGTAGATGGATACAGCACCTTTATTTATTTATTTTTATGTGGTGCTGAGAATTGAACCCAGTGCCTCACAGGTTCTAGGCAAGCAGTCTACCACTGAGCCACAACCCCAGGCCCTACTTTTCCTTTTAATTTTTTTTTTTTTTTTTTTTTTTTTTTTTTTTTGCGGTGCTGGGGATTGAACCCAGGGCCTTATGCTTGCGAGGCAAGCACTCTACCGACTGAGCTATCTCCCCAGCCCAATTTTTTATTTTGAGACAGAGTCTCACTAAGTTGCTCAGGTTGACCTTGAACTTGGGATGCCCCTGCCTCAGTCGCTGGGATCACAGGTGCACACCAATGCACCTGGCTATTGATAAACGGTCTTTAAATAACGACTGAAGCACATAAGTGAAAAGGATCAGATGCTTAAGCCAAGACGTAGAAGTGCCATTACAAAGGAAAAAGCAGAACACGTGACTCAAAAGTCTGACTATATCCGACTAAATAAATCGTGTAGGGGGTTTTCTCTCCATGTGTGTGTTATATTCATCTACATTTATTTATTTTTGTGGCATGGGGACTGTACCCAGGGCACTCTACGACCACATTCCCAGCCCATTATCATTATTCTTATTACCAGGGATTGAACCCAGGAGCACTTTACCACTGAGCTACATCCCTGTGGCTTGGCCACAGCTGCCCTCTGGTGGCGTTAGGACCCTCCCAGGTGCTCTGACTAGAGGCCCCAGGGAGCAGCAGGGCCCCTCTGGGAGGGTCCCGATGCCAGCCTTTGCCTCCTGCCATGGGCAGGGACAGCAAGGCACTGAGGTCGGGGTGGAAGGACAGAGTCCCTGCCCTGAGCAAAGGGTGCTGGGAAGAGAGAGGAAGGGCAGAGCCGCCTCATTCATCAGGCCCTATTTCCCAGCTTCCCTGCTTGGCCCATCTTTCCCCCGATTTACCCCAGGGGAATCTCCTTTCATGAATGTTCTTTCTTTCTTTTTTATAGTACTGGGAATGGAACCCAGGGGTTCTCTACTGCTGAGCTTCACCCCCAGCCTTTTTGTTTTTATTTTGAACATACTAAGTGCTCGACAATGACAGGCATCACCGTTGCTGAGCACTGTGGCCTGCCAGCTGTCCCCGACCCTGAGGACACACAGCCATGGAGCACAGACTTCCCGTCTGTTAGCAACGTGCTTTGTGCTCTTGAATCTTCAAGGGGGTCTCTGGGTGTGGGTCCTCCCTCTCTCCCTTTAATCCATGGGGCACCCACTGTGGTGTCCCAGTGGACGTGCAGCGAGTGCCTGCGAGTCTGTCCAGCACATGGAACAGCAGTTGGTTAAGGCACACTGTCCAGGCTGTGGACGGAGACCCTAGTACTGCCAGCAACTCCATTTCTACACCCGTTCTTTTCCCTGGAAGTCCTCGGGGGATAAAATTTCCTTTCTTCCTCCACTGCTACCCTACCAGGAGCTGCGCCAGCTCCACCTCACAGTGCCCCAAGGGGTTGACTGACTTGGCCCTCAGCACCTCCGGCCGGTTTCCCAGAGGCCACAGCCAACCTCTCGGAGGCGGCCATGGCCAGACTTACACTTGGGGAGACCTAAAGGAGCACAAAGAAGGTGCCCGCCCGCGCAAGCGAGCGTGGGGCTTGGAGGTGGTCTCAGTACTGGCCCAGCAGGAACTTCAAGGCTCAGAACCTCGACAGCGGGCAGCCAGCTTGCTCGCAGCGAAGATCCTGTGTGATACTCGACCAGACATTCACACCCCTTCGCCAGCAAACTGCATGCCAGGTGCCCTTCCGGACATTGTAGCCACAAAGACAAAAATCTTGGCCCTGTGGAGTGTGTACTTGAGTGAGGAGGAACCATGAATAATTAAGAACGACATACAGCATCTGTTGTGGGTCTGATGGTGGCAAGAGCTGCAGATAACACTGAGGTACTGATCGGAAGCAGCAGCGTCCAGAGAAGACCTTGAAGACTTGAGAGCAGAGGTGGGGAGAAGCGGGCAGATCCCGGCTGTGTTTTGAAGGTAGGGACTAGGCAGTGGTCGAGAGGGATCAAGGATGACTCAAAGGTCTTAACCCTGGGCAGAGGGCAACAGGAGTTGCCATTCAGGGAGGAGGTGGCGGGGGTGGTGGTAGAGAATATCAGAAGTGCAGTTTAGGAGATATTGAGATCCCTTAGAAATCCAAATGGGGATGACACGCAGGCAGTCAGGTACATGGATCCAACACTCAGGGAACAGGTCTGAACAAGAGATATGTGGGGGTGGGGCACAGTGGCCCTTGCCTGAAATCCCAGCAACCTGGGAGGCTGAGGCAGGAGGATCACAAGTTTGAGGCCGGCCTGAGCAGCAACTTAGTGAGACCCTGTCTCAAAACAAAAAATAAAAGAAGACTGGGGATGTGGTTCAGTGTTAGAGCACCCCTGCGTTCATTCCTCAGTTCAAAAAAAAAAGAGAGATGTGTGTGCTGCTGGCATGTAGATTACATCAGACATGGTAGCTGGGTACTGATTTGGGTGGGGGTGGGGGTGGGATAACAGAGAGCCATGGAGGACAAAAGCAGGCCCCAACTCTGCTCTTCTGTCTTGGCAGACACCCACACCATGCCGGCTGCCAGGACCACTGAGGTCTGGAGACCCACCCTGCAGTCTCACCTCATTTGCAGCCCGCTTATTTACTACCTTGGGTGTAAACTCAGGTGAAAGCATCTCCACCAAGGCATTATTGCCGGTGTTCTGGAAGAGCCCACCATTTCCTTCCTACACATGTGCACGAGCAGCATCGCCTCCCTTCTGAGAGGGCTTGTGGAAAACCCTCCAAGGCAACCCAAGAAGCCCATGGCTGTTGCTGTAGGGGCCCCGACACTACCCCAGCTGTGGCACTGCCTTGTGGGGCTTCTGGAGAGTTCCTTGCTTCCGTAAGCCAGAAAAGCACACGCCCACTCAGGCACTGGCCGTTGCTGATGGAGCTCCTACAGGTCCTGAGGTGGTCAGGCTCTGAGGAAGGACATCCCTGAACTTCCAGGAAGCAATCTGAGGGAAGTAGAGTGGCAGGAGCCAGGCGATTAGGAGTATGTGAAGGTCTAGAGAGGAGCCGAGGGTGCAGAGGGGCTCTGAGGGCAGCCTGGAGTTGAGGGAAGCAGTACACCACGTGGCTTTGTAAAAGCAAACCAGGCAGTCAAGGGCATGTGGCTGGGGGAACAGAGCATGCTAGGCCACACTGCCACCAAGGGAGGCCTCAGTGTGGTGGGGGGAGGGGAACCCCGAGCTGACACAGATGATGCCCACATGTCAGAGAAAAGGGAGGCAGAGCCAGGAGAGGCCTCTGCCCAAGGACCTGTTTTACAGGGATTCAGGCTGCTCAAGAGGGCAGGCCTGGCTTCCGACCCTGTGGGTGTTCTCAGGACCACCCACAGCACAAGCTCCTGAGGAGCCTGCTACATATTCAAAGCCTGGGCCACATTACTTTTGCAAGTGCCCCCAGTGATTCTGAGGAACACCAGTCGAGAGCCACTCCTGCCTCTACCCTCTGCCCTTGATGACAGGGACTGGTTCTCAAAACACTTCTCACCCCAAGACAGAATGATTCATTTTCATGGTCAGGGATTATGTTTGTAGAAACACTAACAACCAAACTTGGAGAGTTCTGGGAATTACCTTAAAGGGACAGGGGATGAAGGGGAAGCAGAAGAGAAGGCATTCTGGGGAGGGTGGGGTGGCAGTTCGGAGGTCCTGTTCAGTCACCCAGTATACAAGCCCTAGTCCCTAACTCATCCCAGGCCTTCCTTAAAATCAGAGGAGGCAAAGAACTAGAGAAGTAGCCATCTTTATTCCACAACCAGTAAATCCCACCCCCACAGTGATACGAACTCTTCAGCACACACTAATACCCAGGCCAGAGAACTGTGTGTGTGTGTGTGTGTGTGTGTGTGTGTGTGTGGCACTGGGGACTGAACCCACGAGTGTGCTACCACTGAGCCACATCCCCGGCCCTTTTTATTTTGTATTTTGAATCAGGGTCTTGCTAAATTGCACAGCTGGCCCCAAACTTGTAATCCTCCTGCCTCTGTCTCCCAAGTCACTGGGATCATAGGCGTGTGCCACCGCACCTGGCTCCCTGACCAAACTTTCGGCAATGATGGAAATGCTGCTCTGTACCGTCCAATGCAGTGGCACTAACCCTTTCGGCTACTGAGCACCTGATGTGCGGCTACCACAAACTGAGTAAACAAATTTTTAATTTAATTTAAATTTCAATGCCACATTTGGCTCATGGCTATTATACTGGACAGCACAGCTCTAGTCCCTGGCCCAGTCTGGAGCAGTTTGGTTCAAAAGCCAACTCTGAGGAGAGCAAGTGGTAGGAAGAGCCCTGGAGTCACTACCACCCCTCCCCAAAGAAAAACAGCAGCTGCAGTTGCCGAGGGCACATCTCACAGTGGGGGCACCCCGCGGGCCCGGCGGATGAGGTTGGCCAGGCGCTTAGCCAGGCCGCCGGTGCGGGGCTCCTCGATGTGGAAGGTTCGGGTGAGGAGGTTGTAGAAGGAGCCGTAGCACACAGCCACCACGGTGCACGTGAGGCAGATCACGTTGTAGGGCATGCTGAAGTCCGGCGTGGGCAGGTTCACCAGCAGCGGCTCAGTATAGAGTCGTATGAAGTAGCTGGAGCCGTCGGAGACAGGGAACCTGGGGCAGGGCCAGAGTAAGGTGGTGAGGCAGGACTGGGTGCTTCTCCCCAGTGACATTCTGCAGCCTCAATGACCAGTGCTCCAAAATCCTCCTAGCCTGGAAGTCCTTTTTTTTTTTTTTTTTTCTTGTACCAGGGATTGAACCCAGTGGTGCTTAACCACTGAGCACATCCCCGGCCCTTTTTTTATTTTTAATTTTTTATTTTGAGACAGGATCTTGCTAAATTGCTGAGCAACAGAAAAATTTTTCAACAGAAGGCACCTTACAGGACAGCCAACACCTAAGCCTGATCAAAGGAGAGCCAAAGGGTGGGTGCTGCACAGGAGGAAAGGGCCTGCTGGCCCATGGCCACCTCTCTGAGCCCAACCTCAGCCTAAATGGTGCTCCTCAGAGAAGTCCTAAATAACCAGTGGGCTGCTCTCCAGACGCCTTCCATCTGTTCCCTTTCAGAACAGTCTCCCCTCCGGACTGTGGCACAGGAAGGACAGGGACAAGGCCAGTTTGTTTGCTGTTGTATTCCTGATGCGCTCTGGAACAGCTGGCATCTGGTAAGTGCTCATTAGATATCCACCTCAGAGTCAGTGAGTGATGGAGGCTTAAGTACTGCCTCTCTCACCTACTTATTCTTCTAGAAGCACCTCAGAATCACTGTAAAAGGTCTACAAATACCACGGACTGCTGGAATTCCTCCTAGCACTGGGTTAAACCTACATATTACTTTTGAAGAGGTAACATCATCAGGAGACCAATCATCTGTGTAATGCCCAGCAAGCAGCTGAGGACAGAGCATCAGAAGGGCCTGGTCACTTACAGGGTGTTGAAGAGGGGGCTCCCTTCCCAGTCCACTGGCTTGGCTGCCACCACACTGGGCACAAGGGCGCTGAGGACAGATGGGCTGCAGAGAAGCAGACAGACAGCTCGTGTTCCCTACTGATTCCCCTACCAAGGGGTGTAAGTGGCATGGGGCGGGTCAGGAAGGTGGGGGACAGCCTGTCGGGGTGGATCTCACCTGACATAGAAGCCATGGTTGGGATCCGGGGTGTACTCCGTCCACTTGAGCAGCGCCCGCTCAAACTGGATGGACACTTTGGTGACCGAGTTTGCCGGGAGCTGGATCAGCATCTCCAGGAGGTGGGGCTGCCGCCGGTCCTGGGCAGGCTCATAGTGGATGTAACCTGGAGGTGGACAAAGGTTCACCCATGCCTTGCTCCTGGGGTCAGACTGACTACCCACACCTGTTCCCACCAAGCGCCTTAGGGTCACAATCTGGATGCCTAAGAGGTGGGCTTTGGACCACAGAAGCCAGGCAGGTACGGAAGGAAGCAGGGTCTCCAAAGGAAGAGCGTACTCCCAGGCGGCAGTCCTGGGATGTGGTCGGGAGTGCTGCAGACTGCGACTCACTCTTCACATCACCGCAGCTGGGGCACCAGGAAGCTAATGTCTGATGCAAGGGCATTCACAGAACCACCTGGGAATTCTTGCTACAAATATGGGACAAAAATCTAGTTTCTAAATCGAATCACCAATGCACAAGAAATGTAGGGGATGAAGGGATATGTTAAACACCAGCACAAGGACAAATCCAGAATGTAGAACATTCTGTGCCACAAATGACCTTGTTCCTCCAACAAACACACAGCACTAGGAAAAAAAAAAAAAAAACACATGCAAACGGCTATAGATTGAGAGACAAGTGTGTCACACCAAATGCAAGATGTGAATAATTAAGAAAATTGGGAAGGAGAGGAGTCCAGGGGAATTCTGTACTTTCTGCTCAATTTTTCTATAAACTGAAAATTATTCTAAAAAATAGTTTATTAGTTAAAAAAGAGTGAGACATAGGAGACACAGCAAGCAAATGCAATCCAAGAAACTTGTTTAGATCCCAATTCAAATGAACAATTACAGAAGGCTATTTTTAAGACCACAGGGGAAAACAGGAGTGATAATGATACAGTTAGGGTTTTTAAAAGTCCTTTTTCTATTAGAAATATATACTGAAATATTTAAAGATGAGTCAATACAACAGCTAAGATTTGTTTAACACACTCCAGCAAAAAAATGACCAAACCAACTAATTAAAAAAAAAAAAAAAAGAGAGAGAGAGAGAAAAATGAACAAAAATGACAGGCAGCTGGAGACCCCTGAAGCTGGGTGATGGGCAGAGGGGAGGTTATCGCACTAGTGGTATGTGTTCAAAGTTCTCCAAAGTAAAAGGCAAAGCCCCAAACAGAATATCTGGATAGGATGATTGAAATAGATATTTTGAAGATGGTACAAATAGTGGTGCTGAAAATAAGTGAAAAGAGGTTTGAAAATATAGGAAGCAACAGAGCTATTTAAAGATTTTTAGTTTTGCACTGGGATGAGATACAGCCTTTTCCTAAAATGCCCTTTTCTTCTTCAATCTCCCCCAACATGAAGGAAAAACAAGGGCATTAGCTGTGTCAGGCAGCTGACAGAAGCACCCAGCACATACCAACATCTCCTTAGAAAATAAAAAGTTTAAAACTGCACCTCTTTACCCCTCCCAAGAGACAAAGCCATCTCCCCCAGCACTGCCACCTTCTTAGTTTGCAAGACCTGTTTCTCTTGCCAAATCTTTCACTGTCTTAATGAGGCTGTGAATCATCATGGAACACAAGGATGTGCTCAAGGCTCCAGGAAAAGAAAGTCAGTGAAAACCATCAGGAAGCTGCTGCCCTCAGACTGTGCTATTAAGAATCCCCAGTGGGCTGGGGTTGTGGCTCAGTGGTAGAGCACTTGCCTAGCACAGGGGAGGCACTGGGTTCCATCCTCAGCACCACATAAAAATAAAGGTATTGTGTCCATCTACAACTAAAAATATTAAAAAAAAAAAAAAAAAAAATCACTGGCATTATGTGCTTTCATTACATTTGCTTTATAAATGACTTCTAAATCTGGCACAGTGAGGCCTTCTGCTCCATTTTTCAAATGATTCCTAACTCTTCATGCCTGTGGAGGCCTCCAGAGGTATTTCAGCAACTACCCTGAGAAATGAGTTAGGGGGTCCTCGAGAGAGAACAAGCTGGGGGGTCTGGTTTGGGACTCAGCTCCTCACTTGGTTTGTTCTCCTTGCCCTTGGAGGTGATGGTGAGGGTGTGCACATACAGCCGTAGGTACCAGGGCACGGTGTCCAGCAGCAGCACAGGGAAGGCCCGGTATGGGTGGGTATTATAGAGCAGCATGCTCAGCTCCCCCTTCTGTAGCCCATAGCCGCTCACGTACCGCTGGGCATGCAGGAAGGGCACCGGTGGGGCCTCTGCAGAGAGAAGACAACATGTGCTAGCTCCTAAGATGAGGGTTACTCCCTAGCCCCACTCCCAGGCCGCCCTCAGTGTTAAGTCAGGGAGCAGATGGGGAAAAGTTCTGCCATTAGAACTAGATAACCTGGGCTCTGGAATCATCCCTCTCTCCCCAGCCCCCAAGAGATGACAAAGAGATTACTGTCACCTACAAAGTGCTTATGCGCCCAACATCGTGCCCGCTTCCAACCCTAACCAGGTGTTCTCAGGACATCCTGCCCATTCCCTGGGTAATACTGTACATAGTCGGAAGGAACGAGACCGCCCTTGTCAAACATACATTGTTTCTTGAATGCAGCATCCTTTAAAATCACTGTGTCCAGGCACGTGGCACAAATTCAAAAATACTTGATGAAGCAGCTACGTGAACGAACTCCAAATTTCACATTAATTCCTACATCCAATCCACTCGGTACTACTGTCCCTGTTTTGCAGCTGAATACAGGGTTAGGAACCTGCCCAAAGTCACAGAACTTGAAAGAGGTGGAGTCAGAACAAGGAACACATGACCTCAAGATCTGGGTCTCAATGTGACTCTATGTTTTTTGTTTTTGTTTTGGGTACTGGGGATTGAACCCACAGGCACTTTACCACTGAGCTACAACCCCAGTCCTTTTTATTTTTGAGATAGGTTCTCACTAAGTTGCTGAAGCTGGTCTCAAACCTGCAATTCTCCTGTCTCAGCCTCCTGAATTGCTGGGATTATGAGAATGTGCCACTATGCCCAGCAAGCCTATGACTTTTAAAAATAATTAAAAACTCACTAATTGTACAAATTAATGGGTTCCACTGTGGCCTTTGCAATATATTCATGTCATGCTTTGATCATGTCCACCTTCTACCTTTTGTCCTCCCTTCTCTGCCCTCTTCCAGTCCCAAGATCTAGCAAAGACAGGATGGTGAGTGTTTCCCTAGGTGAAGGAATCCCTGTAGCCTTTTGGGACCCTGGGAGCCTGCTCACATGCCCACTCACCATTCTCTGGGGGTCTCTTCCACTTGAGCTGAAGGTTGAAGTTGCGGGAGTTATTGATCAGGGCTGTGTCAAGCAAGTCATAGACAGCATAGGTCTTCTGGGTGCCAAGGATGATGTCCTGGTATGTGGTGGTGGGGGGTGGGTTCACCTCCAATGTCTCGTTGTCCTGGGAACGCAAAGCCACAAAGGGCTGAGAAGCAAGCAGAGGGGCAGGCTGGCTTTGGGGAAGAGGGGTGTGTGTGTAGCCGGAGACCTTGGTACCTGGTTGTAGCTGGTGATGTCCACATAGACTCGGCTCTCTGAAGCCAGGGGGCAGGGCTCTGTGAGGGTGCGGGAGAACATCCGGAAGAGGGACCAGTCTAGGAGCAGAAAGCAGGGGTAAGCAGGGCCCAGGTAAGGCTGGTCGGCACAGATACGGCAGGGTTGAGATGGGTAGGTGGAGGCAAGTTGCCAGGGCAGCTTACCTTTTTTCCCCTGCCCTGTGATGAAGGCGTCAAATACAACCGAAAGGGTCTGCCTCAGCTCCCAGGAGATGCTGGTACAGCGCGCATTCTACCACAGGGGCCAGATGGCAGCAGTGAGGGCCCCGCTCTCATCCCACCACACAGCCTCAAGGACTCAGAATTGGACACAACCCTCATCTGTGCATGTGTCTTCACATCTATCGATCTGCTCCCATTCACTGAGCACTTGACCCTGAGCCAGACCCTGCGCTGACAGCTTTATGTGCACCATTTTGATGAACTGTCACAGCAACCCAAGAGCTCATTCTCCTACCATTCTCACATGAGGCTCAGGGAAACGGAATGATTCACTCAAGGTCATGCCAGCTGGCAAGGCACGGGGCTAGCAGTTGCACTGGCACAGTGACTATTCCTAACCGCCATGCTCCATGATGAAGATTTATTGAGTACAAGCCAGGCAACCACGCAGTTTCCTTGGTGCATGGCCAATGCCCCACATAATCATCATCACATCTGCCACTTACTACTCATTCAGCCAGAGCCAGACAATGGGCCACATCTGTACCTACACCTTCTCTGAGAGCCCCAGATGGCGGTCACCCTCTTTCCCATTGACTTACTCTGCAGACAGGGCGGATATGCACTGCCTGGGAGTGGTAGCTGGTGTGGAACAAGCGATCAGCCTTCAGCAGCACAGAGAGGCCTGCCTAGACAAGGCAGGAAGAGACAAAGGTCAGGGACCTGGAAGGAGCACCTGGCATGGGGCACAGGTTCTCATAAATGCCCCCTGGCTACCAGACTGCAAAGGGGCACTGCCAACTCTGTCCCCTCTCTGGGGCTCCCACCCACACTAAGATCTCTCCGGCCTTACCTTGGAACTACAGGGCAAGAGCTTCTTCCATGGGGTGAGGTTCTCGGTGCAGACCACCTCCCGCGGCAGCACAGCATATCGCAGAAAGTAGTGGTCAGTATCTGAGGGAGACAGAGGTCTATTTGTAGAGGAGGCCGGGGGCCTCCTTCAGAGATGGGATGACCACTCCTGCTGTCTACACCACTCTCCAGTACCACCACCCAAACAGTGCCACTTGGAGAAGAGACTCCCTTGTCCCCTAGTGGGGAAGAGATTGCAGAGACAGAGACAGCACAGTCTCCTGAGGCCTGCACATCTGTGAGATTTAGGATCTAACCCAGGCTGTGGAAGGAGGACACTGAGGGGAGAGGAGGTGAAGGTTTGGGCAGAGGTACTAGGAAGAAGGAAAGGACTACAGGGGCTCTCTCACCATTGGCCAGCCCCAGGGGTTTGAAGGAGGCTGTGGGAGTGACCGTGTTGGTGGAGTCGATGAAGTTGAGGGAGGCGCAGAAGATTCCTGAGAGGACGTTACTGAGCTCTTTCCAAGACTTATCCACACTGGATGAAGACACAAACCCAATCACTGTCCCAGGGTTGCCTCTGCTCCCTCACACAGAACCTGCAAGCTGCCAAATCCACGGTAGGAGGAGGCTAGAATCTCAACCATTAAATAGGCCAGTTATTAGAGCTGGAGCAACATCACCGTCCCTGCTCAGCCCACTTCTTGGTCTTGCCCTACTCAGGGGTCTTCCTCACTCTCCTCTGGAGAGCCGGCATCCCCGTGGGTCTCTGCTCGGGGTTGTTCTTCCTGCCTGGGACTGCCTTTCTCCCTCAACTAGGCAGTGTACAATTTGACAAGGACTAGTCGGGGTCATGCATGCACTTCCCACAACACCAAGGAGAGTGTTCCCTTACTTCAGAGTGCACACAGCTCACTGATCTTCCCTGAGTGTGCTCAGCCAGGCAAAGCAACAGAGTCTGGTCTGTGAATACTATGGGCATGAACATAAGTCCTGGTTCTCCCCTCAGGGTGAGAAGTCTTACATCCAAAAATCTCCATGAACGAGGGGAAAATAACCATTCCTATTAAATTGGGTATTTTTTCTCATAGAAATATCAAGAGATTTATTCTCTATATTAATAATAAAAAGCATTACATTTAAAAAGCACTAGAATTCTACACATCAGCTCAATATTATAGGCAATTACGGGCTGAGGAGAGACAGAAAAGACAGAAAATAAAGGCAAGGGAGTCAGAGTCCAGGCAAGAGCAAAAACCTTGGCAAACTGTGTGTGGGGAGAGGGAGGTGCTACCACTGCTTGCTCCTCATCTAAGATTGCTTTGGTGCTATACTGGAGTTTTTGATAATCCTTTGTTCAGTACTTTTCCACTGCTCAATCCTTAAGCCTCAAATAAAGATCACAAACTTGAAGACTGAAAGCTTTACCCAAACACACCATAAGTATGCTTTATTCAGTATGCCCAACACTGACCCACATAGCATTACCAAAAATTTAAAATTACTTTTTGATATTTAAATCTGTCAATTTTCACAGTAAATTCTGATATCTCTTGAAAAATGAGAGTCTGACCACATTAATCCTCTATTGCTACATGGCAACAACCCATAGGAGGTAAGAGATGGCTGTCCTTTTCAGATTGTCACACAAGCTCTCAGGTCTGCTACAGTCCCTACCATTCCCTATTACTGCCCTAAATTTGTTATCATATTTGATGTCTTACAGTGGAATTAAGAGAAAAATGATCTATAATTTTCATTCATATGCTTCTACCAATTTCTTTTCTTTTTTTGGTACCAGGGATTGAACCCAGGGGTGCTGAACCACTGTTTGTTTGGGTCGTTTTGCTTGTTTTTTTTTTTTTTGAGACAGGATATCTCTAAGTTGCTCAGGACCTCTCAAAGTTGCTGAGGCTGACTTTGAACTTTCGATCCTCCCACCTCAGCCTTCAGATGACAGGCATATGCCATTGTGGCTGGCTCTAACAATGTGTTTATACCTTTATTAATTTACTTATCTGTGTGGCCCATGCATAGTATGCAACTCCTGCAATAAAAAGGCTCTACTCTAAATAGAACAGCTATAGCAGCCACTGGATCCAAAAAAGCACCAAATGCCTCTGTAGGGATGAGCTACCTTGAGTCTGGAAGTGTTGGGGGTAAGGAAGTTTATTCAGTAAAGTAAAGCAGGCCACTCAAAGGTAACACCATTTGTTACTTCCAAAGCCAACTCCAACCCCATGAGTCGCTGTCTACTGGAACTGTTGCCCCCAAGGGCAGAGGCAGAATGAAAACATCTTTCTCTGCCACATTCCTTCCATACTGTGAAATAGGACCCAAGGTAGGCACTCACTCAGTGACAGTGTCTTGGAACCAGACCCAGAGCTCTGCACCTGATGGGGCCTGCAGGAAGGGTGGCCCCCAGTAGCGGGTTCTCCAAAAGCCTTGCGTGAATGACAGATGCAGCTCCCGCAGAGAATACTTGGAGATCAGCTGCCCCAGGGCTTTGGGGAAGAGCCGGTAATGAGACACTGGGGAAGAGAAAGCGGACGAGTGGTGTTTCCCCCGCCTCATCGAGACCCTTACCTGTGTGGCCCATGCATAGGGCCCACACCCAGGGTCCAGACCCCACCTAGGGATTAGCTCCCACTTGCCAATACAGCAGGTGCCACAGAAATATTTCTCCGGTCAGATCTCACCCTCTCACCTCCTTCCCGCTGCAGCTCCGAATCCCATCGTGTGCGGAACTGGAATGTAGCAGCTACATCCCCCGAAGGCAGCGGGGTGATGACGAGCTCCTCCCGCAGGCTGTCGCGTGGGGGCTCTGCATGGCCCCAATCTACAGGCCCCAGGAGCAGTAGCACCAGCAAACCGAGCAGCACGGCCGCCGCCATGCCTGCGGCCGCTTCCGCCTCCCAGCGGTGCCCGCCCCCGCGAAAGGCCGCTGTCCAATAGGAAGAGCGTATGAGAAGAGACTTCCGGTGCCGTCCTGGAAGCTGGGATACGGTTCCAGAGCTGCAGCCCGAACGGGAGTACGTGATTTCCTTCTGGGCTGATGGGTCTCGGGGACAGAGAGGACAGGAGAGGAAATGGGCAGGTGGCGGGGCTAGGGGCTGGCTTGGGGGCCCATCCACTTTGAGATGTTTCCACCCTCCACAAAGTGCTTAATAACACGGAGCGCGGCCACTGCCGTTCGATAGTTACGGAAACACTGAAAAAGGTCCAGTTATTTTTGCTAGGTCACGCAGCTGGGCTTGCGCTGCCCTCGGCTTCAGATGTGTAAATTTGCTTGATCTAAACCTACCCACCTCACAAGGACAGTTTTCCCCAAATAACTGACCCTTTTACTATGAAAAATTTCAAGCTACAGCAAAATTGACAGAATGAGCACCTGTTTTGCCCTCACCTAGACTACACTATTACCATACTTGTACTTCATCACATATCCTTCTGAATCCATTAATCCATCTGGTTTCAATGCGTTTTAAAGTAACCCGCAGACATTAGTACATTGCTGTCTAAATAGTTCATAATGCATATCATCAACAGTTCAGTATTCACATTTTTCTTTCTCCAGCTTTCTCCCACAACCCCAAAACACACAGAGCCTCCACCTTGCTGGGAAGCACTCTACCACTGAGCTATATCCCCCGTCAGCCATTACATTTTTCTTTTGATGTAACACTCACCTACAGGGCAGAGGCAGTGGGCAGAGGGTTGGAAAGTGTGTGTGTGTGTGGGTTTGGGGGAATCATGCCTGTAATCCCAGTGACACGGGAGGCTGAGGCAGGAGGATGGCAAATTGGGGGCCAGCCTCAGCAATTAAGCCAGGCCCTAGAGACCCTGTCTCAAAAATTAAAACTGGGGAAAAAAAATTAAAACTGGGGATATAGACACTTCCTCAACTTCAAAAAGGAGAGCCTACTTTCAGAGTCATTGTTAGGATTAGAAATTGTGTACATGCAGGATCTGGAATGTAATAAGCACCCCTGGGTTCAATCCCCAGAACCCAAACAAACAAACAAAAAAGCTCACATTCAGTGAGATGTACACGTCTGAAGTGCCATATGTTGAGTTTTGACAAATATATACACCTAACAAATATATACTCCTAATACCTATCCAAATACAGAATTTTCCCCCAAGCCCCAGAAAGTTGACTAATGCTTATTCCCACACCATCCCTACCCTATATCACCTTCCAGAGGTATACAATGTTCTGATTTTCCCCCCACAATAATCTCTTCTAGGACTAAATATAAATCAAATTATCATATATATTTTTGGGGTAAAACTTTTTTATGGTACTTTTTTGAGATTCATCCATGTTCTTGCATGTATCAGCAGATTTTACTTTTAATTGCTGTGCAGTATTACATTGAATAAATCATAGTTTATCTGTTCTGTTGATAGATATCTGGGTTCTTTGAGGTTTGGGAATATTATGAACCAAGCTATTGTGTATACAAGTTGCTTTGTAGACATATGTTTATCGTATCACTTGGGCAAATATTTAGGGGTGGAAATGTGGGTCAAAAAGGAGTATGAGCTGGGCACACCTGTAATCCCAGCAACTCAGGAAGCTGAGGCAGAAGGACCATGAATTCAAAGTCAGCCTCAGCAACTTAGCAAGACCCTAAGTGAGACCCTGTCTCTAAATGAAATACAATAAAAAGGGCTGGGGATGTAGCTCAGTTGTTAAGCATCCCTGGATTCAATCCCCAGTACCCCAGTACAAAAAAAAAAAAAAAAAAAAAAAAAAAAAGTATGTTTCATTTAATAGAACTGTTGGGTTTGGCATGGTGGCACATGCCTGAAATTCCAGCTACTTAGGATGCTGGGCAGGAAGACTGCAAGTTCAAGGCCAGCCTGGGCCCACTGTGTAAGACCTGTCTCAAAACAAAAAATGAAAAGGGTTGCTAGGTGCAGTAGCCCACACCTGTAATCTCAGTGGCTCAGGAGTCTGAGGGAGGAGGATCAGAAATTGCTAAGCCAGCCTTAGCAATTTAGGGAGGCCCTAAGCAACTCAGCAAGATCCTGTCTCTAAATAAAATATAAAAAAGAGCTGGGGATGTGGCTCAGTGGGAAGGAAAAAAAAAGGAAGGAAGGAAGGAAGTGGGGAGAAAATGAAAAAAAAAAAAAAAAGAGCTCTTTCTCCAAAATGTATCATCTTATTCTCCCACCAACAGTATGTGAGAGTTCTGGTTGTTCCACATCCTGATCAACATTTGGTGTTTTTAATTTCACCTGTTTGGATATACATGTAGTGTTGTCTAATTGTGGTTTTAATTTGCATTTTCCTGGTAACTAAGGATGTTGAGCATCTGTACACATGCTTATTACCATTCATTCAGCTTCTGTTGTGAAAGAGTCTGATAAAATCTTTTGTGCCCCAATCCACCCCCTTTTTTTTAAACTGGCCTTTCTGGTGTTTGTGTCTGTGGGTGGTACTGAAGATTGAATGCAGGGGCTCTCTGCCACTGACCCATATTTCCAACCTTTTTAAAAAATATTTTGGGACAGGGTCTCAATAAGTAGCAGAGTCTGGCCTCAAACTTGTGATCCAAGTGACCGGGATTAACAGGTGCCCCACCATACTTGTTTTGGTTTTCTTTTCTTTTCTTTTCTTTTTTTTTAATATTTTGTAGTTGTCAATGGACCTTTATTTTATTTATTTATGTGTGGTGCTGAGGATTGAACCCCGTGCCTCGCACATGCTAGGCAAGCGTTCTACCACTGAGTCACAACCCCAGCCCTGTTTTCTGTTTTATTTTTAAATTGTAGGAGTTAAGTTCCAATGTTAAATTCCAAACAGGAATTTGGAATGTGCCCTATGGGGAACATATTCATGAAGGATTTTGTAAATGGTCTCTAGGTGAACCACTGTATTTTCTAGCAAGAGCCAAATTTGGTATCTGACAAGCCTGCCATGATATAATCCCACCAATGAGGAAGGAAGTGTCAAAAAGATGTCTTTTATCTCATGCCCTCATTCTGCCTGCATCTAGTGTTCCTGGAATAGTAGGAAGGCTGTGAGCTTAGATGTCAGATAGATATGGATTCTAATCCCCACACCTTTAATCCATGAGTATAAGCAACCCCAGTGTCACTTCCTAATCTGCAAAATGGAGAAACATACTTTCAGACCCATTGTTAGGATTAGATGCCATACACATGCAGGATCTGGAATGTAATGTGATTAATGACAGTTTCTTAAGCGACCCTATCAGGTAGGTATTATCTCCATTTTACAGATGAGGAAACTCAAGTAGAGAAACGGGATAATTTCCTAAGACTGCAGGAATGGTGGAACCAGAGTCTACATTACCAACTTCAAAATAACTTTTTTTAAAAAGGCAGCTGCCGTCATTATGACTATTTTGTTTTTTTAAATATGGAACGCTGCGTGTCATCCTTGCGCAGGGGCCATGCTAATCTTCTCTGTATCGTTCCAATTTTAGTATATGTGCTGCTGAAGTGAGCACTACTATTTTGTATTTCTACTGCTTCCTTTTGAAATGACCTGTCCCCATCATTCACAACCCAGCCTCCTCCAGTGAAGATTTCTCCCTCTCTAGTGGGCTACAGTTCTTTGGGTTCTTCTGCTCGAACACTCGTCACCTTATAGTTCCATAGTCTGTGGCCATATCTGCTTCTAGAAGAACTCCTGGTCACCTTAGTATTTTGGTTGCCTTAATATTTAGGTGGCTAGCACCCAGCAGGTATGCTCAGTACTGCATGAACAAAGGAGCAAGAAAGCATCCCAGTAGTTCAACAGTTCTATCTTGTCCCCACATTGCCACCCTGTTTGAAGAATCAAGTCCTGCCGAGGATTGCTACAGTGAGGTTTCAAGGGAATTTTCTCAGCTGTAGTCCCTCGTATTTCCTCCAAAATATAGGGCTCTACGATGACATATCTTCTCCCCTCCTCTCCAGAGTCTGTCAGGATGTCCCCCCAGTAACAAGTCTAAACAACAGAAAGAAGCCACATTGACTTGGAGACTGAAAGCTAGGCTCCTTGACTTGGAGTTGGCTCCAAATAATTCATCTCCAAGGGCACTTTGTGGCCTCAAAAACAGTCAGCTGGAGATGATGCCTCTGAAGGCCAGCCAACTGGCTGTGGTTTGGCAGGAGAAGAGGTCATTGTCCCAACCAGGAAGTGGTCCTGTGGTCTCAGTTGATTCTAGACTTTTCCAGACAGAGCCTGGCCTCACAGTATCTGAAATGAAGGCTTCCCATAGACTTGCAAACAATTCTGCTCCCCAAGAGGGCTGCAGATCTCTCCCCCGAGTCAGGCTTCGTATCCAAACCCCCACAATCTTAGCATTGTGTGTGTGTCTGGGGTACTAAGAAATTTATCAGCATGTTGACAGCCACCAAACCAGTACAGCTTTCCCATCATTCACCCTGGAGGGGAGGAGGTTCATTCCAGATCTGAGAAGTCCTGCATAGCCACAGCCCAAGAGGAGGCTCAGCCAGCCAGACACGAGGCAGAGCCTTGTTAAAGAAAGGGTCAGGATATAAAAGGCACCAGAGGACAAAGACCATGTATTCCGAGTCCCAAAAAGTTATAAGCAACCCAAAAAAATCCCCAAGGTTAACATGAGACCGGGTCGTGGCCCAGTTTAGTGAATGATCTCAATATGGACCCAGAAACTTTTAGACAAAAAGGTATTCATTCCACAAGCTTCCTAGGGACAGGGAAAGGCTAATGGATGTGCCTACATCCCTGGAGCTCCCGTAAGTTTCTATCTTTAGGAAAAGCATTTAGGAATGGTCATTTACAATGATCTCCTGAAGGGGTAGAAGCAGGATGAGACATTAGGAAGATGGATTTCTGTTCACTCAGACTGGGAAGCACAAAGAACTTTAGGATTTTAGGCTGAAGATCACTGATCCATGGGTTGTGTTTGATATATGAAGGGAAGGAAGTGGAATGACTTTTTAAAATGTTGAGACATGAGCTGATGTTCCTTAAGGTCGGATCCTCCTTTCCACATTCCCTGAGCAAGTTCATTCTCACCCATGGCTTCACGTGCCACCAATGCACTGATAACTTATCTATTAATTTTTCCAGCCCAATCCTCTCACCCAATCCCACACTCAGGGGTCCAGGTTCCCACTCAACATGTCTAAATCCAAGTTTATAATCTTTCCAAACATGGTTCTCTCCTAAACTCCCATCTTGGTAAAGAGCACTCAAAACCATCCTGATGCAGGAGGCAGAAATAACAGTGGTACTTTTGACTCCCTCCTCTCACACTCATCCTTTAAATGTTTTGGAATTTGCCCCCAAATCGTCCTTCCTTCCACTTTTCCATCCTCGAGCCTGAACTCTCGGCTAGATGGCTGTGATCATCTTCTGGTTTCCAGGGTTCCCTCTAAACCCCTCTAATCGCTACTCCACGGGGACCTTCAGCCATCATCCTAGTTTATTTCTACTCTTTAATCAGATCTTACTCAAGCATCACTTCCTCAGGGCAAACACCCTGGTAACCCCTCTGAAAACGCCAACTCCTTCCTAGCACTAGTCATAGCTACAATTTTACATTTGGGCTCCCACTATACTGTAACTTTAGGACAGCAGGGACTATATCCACTCACCCATGCCCCGCTCTACCACCACCATATCTACAAGACCATGCTCAGTGTCTTGCACATACTAAATCCCAATAGTTAATATCTGTTCAATGAATGACGTTATTTGTTTACACCCTGATTCAACCCAAGTAAACTATCCTCACCACTGTCTTCTGGGCCACCGTCTCTTGCACCAGTTACTGTGTTATTTACCCGTCTTGAGCCAGTCCTCCAATACTCTTACAATACAGTCAGAATTAGCTTTTAAACATGCAAATCCTTCCAATCCTTCATTGCTCCCAATGAAGTTCAAACTCTAACATGTAAACTGCTAATTACCTACCCAATGACTACCGCCCTCTTGCTCCTTAGTAACAAGCCCGATTCTGTCAAGACAGCAGTGCCCTTTCAAAGGACTATCCCAACTCCCCAGCAGCCACGATACTTCTCAGAGATCTGACAGGCAGTACAAAAAGCAGATGCACTGGTATCTTAGGGTCTTGAAAGGGTTATTGTCTTTCCAAAACCCAGAATTTCCTTTCTTCTAGGTAATGCTGTGTCCTTGTCTATAAAATGTCCACAAATGAAACATTTCCTGTGTTGCCAAGTTCTGGTCAATGAGATGAAAATGGAGGCTATTGCTCAGAACGTCCAAAAATGCTTTATAAAGTGAGAAAGACATCAGGCTATGCCCTCTTTGCCTATATCCTATTTCTTCTGCTGTCAGTTTCAAAGTCATGATGGCTGGGGCTTTGGCAGCCATCCTAGACATGAGGTATCCGTAAGAATGAAAATCATGTGCCCTGAATGGCTGAGCAAAAAAATAAAAAGGAGCCCAGTTCTCAGTGACTATAGAGCTTCCATACAGCTATAGCCCTGCATATTTGAACTTCTTTTATATGAGGAAATATATTTATATCTTAAGTCATGATCTTTTACTAGCAGTCAAATTGAAACTTAGTACAGGCTTCAAAGCACCTAACCTTTGTCAATCTCCCCCCACACCCCCAAGTATTGGGGATTAAACCAGATAGGTTCTACTACTGAGCTATATCCCGAGCCCTTTGTATTTTTTGAGACAGGGTCTCATAGAGTTGCCCAGTCTGGCTTCAAACTTGAAATCCTCCTGCCTTAGCATCCCAGGCTGGGATTACAGGCACATACGACCACCTTGGTCAATCTTTCCTTTCCCTTCATGTCTTCAGATCCAATAATTTGGCCAAACTAAATGCTTCTCAGTTCCTCAAGGTTATATTCTCCCCATTTAAAGTCTTCACAAACTGCTCCTGCTGCCTGAATCCCATCTCCTTGCCTCTGCCTGGCCTGGCTAACTCCCATTATCCTTCAGATCTCTGCTAAAATCATCAACTCTTCAATTACCACCCAAGTTAGGTTAAGACACTCCTATTTACTATTACAAGTAGAACTTCATCTTGCTACTTATCAGACTGTGAATTTTCCCTTCTGTATTCATGAAGGCAGAGATACAGCTGGTCTTGCTCAAAACTGCACTCCACATGCCTAGTATTTCAGTATTTCTTTAAGAAATGGAGTCAATGAGTGACGGGGATATGGTGTTGGTGAGAAAGTAAAGACATATAGTAGGTTGGAAACCTCTGTGATGTGAAAAATGAAGTGGAATGGTTGGTATATTATTATTTGTTTATTATTTATACTGTGTCTTTTTCCAAAAAGGACGTAAGGAGGCAAAATAGCTGAAGTACCACCTCATTTGGAGTGCTAAGGAGTTCACGTCCACTCAGAGACACTGGTTTAGGAGGCTCTACTGGAAGACGACAGGATGATTAGGGAGGAAGCAGAGCTAAGAAAAGCAGTGGCCTCTTGTCCTACCTCATTTTCCAACTCCCCACTTACAAGTCCAACTCTGAAGTAAGCCAAAACCTGGTGGAAGGGTTGCAGCGGGAAAGGTTAGCAGAAAAGCAAGAGGGTTAATGCTCAGAGAGGTACGCTATCCCACCATCCTCCCCTCCCTTTGGTGCTGACTGTAAGCAAAGTGTCTGATCTCCTCCTGAAGGGCTCTGGCTGGGCCTAGGGTCCCACTTGGAGAATAGCCAGCATGGTCAGTCTGCAGGAGGGGCCCACTGCTAGCTGCAGGTTCCAGGCTCTGCTCCTCCATCGCCCCCATCCTCCTCCTCATCAGACTGTGCCAGGGGTGTATCTGCTCCACCATCACTTGGATTTGGACTATGCAGGTTGGTGGAAGAATCAGAGGACAAGGAGGAGGTCCGGGATGTAGTCCTGTCTGGCGCGGGCAATGGCAGGCTCAGCTCCTCTAGATGGTCCTCCACCCCTGCCCAGAGAGAACAGCTGGTTAGACCCATAAATGGTTTCAGAGGATTCTGAAGAGCTATCTGGCCAAAGAAACTGAACCCCAGGGAGGGCAGGTACTTGTCCAAAATCCTCTGCCAGTCCAGTGAAGAACCAGGGTTAGGAGCTCCATCTCCTGGCTCCCAGCTCCTTCCACATCATTATACCATGTGTGGGCTTGAGTCAGATCTACATACATCATCTACTCTCTGCTGAAGAGTTTTGGACAAGTCACTTTCCCTCCCAAGGATTCTGCTCTTCCTCTGTAAAAGAAGGGATACCTACATTCCCAAAGGGTTTTGAGAATAAAACGTAAGAATGCTTAAAAAATATCTGCTATAGGAGTAGGTCATCAGAGAACAGCAGGAGTTTAAAATAAGAGAATATCCTACAGTTAAGCACATGGGCTGTGGAGTCAGATGGTAATTTGCCTTCCCGGCCTTTCTGGCTACAATGTGACTGAACTTCTGAGCCTTATTCCCTTCTTATAAAATGGAGATTACTGCCAGGTGCAGTGGCTCATGCCTGAAAGCAGCTCAGGAGGCTGAGGTAGGAAGATGGTGAGTCCAAAGCCAGACTCAGCAATTTAGCGAGGACCTAAGCAACTTAGTGAGACCCTGTCACTAAATAAAATAGAAGAGGGCTGGGGATATGGCTCAGTGATTTAGCACCATTGGGTTCAATCCCCAGTACCTCCTCCCACAATGGAGACTATTTCCATTCTTCTGGGGATTAAATAAAAATAAAATGAAGATTATATATCTGCCCTGATAGGACATTTTAAGTATTGAAATAAAATACATATAAAGGACTTTAGCACAGTATTAGGAACCTAGTAAAGTGCTCAATAAATATTATGACTAAAATCATTTGTCTAATGTAAAAATTATATTTTAAATTATTTTTATTGCAGTAATTATATTAATTTCACAAATGCAAAATTACAAAGACTAAGGAGACTGGCCAATCCTAGAATCTGGGCCTAGGAATCTGTAGCCCAGTTCCCCTTCAGGGTCAACTTCCTTAAAATCAGAACTGAAGGCTGTTTCACTGGCAACACCCACTTCCAGCCCCTTCTTGAATTCTTCCCCAGTTCAGCCTTACAGCCTCAATATTCAGCTCCACTAAATTGGTGCCCAAATCCCCAAAGCAGAGAGGCATACCAGAAGTCTGGGGCATTGGTGGAGGATCTTCACAAGGCAAGAACACATCTGTTCCATCCTGATCCCCGAGATCAATAAGTTCTACTTGCTCCAGTGTGTCTACATTGACTTCCATGGATGAGATACTACCTATGGGGGCTGTGGATCAAAAAGGGGACACCAAGAGTTACCCTTTGGACACCAAGTTAGAAGTTCCTCCAGTTAAGAAAACAAGAGGGAGGTGGCCCCAGAGATTTAGGACCCATAGGACATCCTCCCCACCCTACCGCAATCCTGCACCCCAGGACATGGAACTTACGTCTTTGTGACTCAAGATGCAGGTGGGACAGAGGGAAGACAAATTCTGTCTCTGGTTGTAAAATGTCCTCAAAGAATTTCTGCCTCTCCCGAAGGCGGAGCTGTTGCCGCTCCAGGGCTGCCCGAGGATTTGGGTCCATGTCAGCCCCTGGAAGGTAGAGAAGCAAGACAAGTCCAGCTGTGAAGATGATGACAGTGGGACCTGAGCTTAGGGAGGCCCACAGAGGCCAGAATCCCAGCAGTGGGGTTTCTGGTTCCAGCTGGACACCTCTGGCCTCAGCTACCTCTTTCCCCTGCTCTGAAACAAAGCCCATCCCACAGGCTTCAAGTCCTATGCAGAGGCAGGGCTTGCCCCAGCTCTACAAAGGGGATGCCAGTTCCAGGCACCAGAGAAGATTCTCTGTATTCAGGGAAGGCAGCCAAAGGCCAACTCTCATATTATGCCCTTCTGAGAGGGTTGGGGAGGCTCATCCAGCCCAAATGATACTTTCTCCACTTACTAGACCCAAATTCCTTCAGAAAGTCAGGGAAGAGGATAGGATGGAGATGGTAGGGTAGAAGGTCCTCATCCTCCAGTGCTGTGAACTCTGGTTTCTCCCCATCCTTCAAAACCCACAGGCTACAGCAATCCCTCCCTCTCCACTTACTTTTTTTTACATACACACACACACACACACACACACACCATCCCCATCACCTCCAAACTCTTGCTCTGAAGTCACCTGTCTTTCAGACTTGGATGCCCTAAGGAAATCATCTTTCGCAGTCTCCCCATCTGAAAAGGTATAGTGGTCCTACCTTCCTGAAACACAACACACGGCTTGTGAAGGTGAGCTATTTAAGGAACCACCATCTTTTATCTGAACTCCAACAGCTCTTTATTTGTTCCCCTCTTCTGACACATCTCCCCGTCTTATCTCTCTACTGGTCAGTGAGTAGGAATTGGAAAGGCAGGTCTTGGGTCCAATTCAGGCCGGGCCTCTTGACTCCCAGTGCTGAGAGCTTTCCAGAACACCAAAAGTTCCAGACCAGTCCAGGCCCTGTGCATTCACCTCCCTTCGTTCAATCTCATTGCTGGCATTCTGCTCTGAACCCATCACCAGGGGCAGTGTAGTTTCTGGCCTGAGGACCACATCTTCATCCTCCACAGACCACCTCATCTGGGCTCAGCCTTTCCCAGGCCCGGGCCTGTTCCACAGGCGCTGGGGCAGCTCAAGATGGACAAGCGGGCCAGGCAGTGCTATGGGGAGCCAGTGTGGCAGCGAGCTGGCCACGGAGAAGGGAGGCGCTGACGCTGATTCCTGGGAAAGGCTCTTAGAGCTGCCGCCCAGGTCACAACGCTAAAAATATCCAGGGCCCCTGGGGCCGTCTGCGCTTGCTTGGGGAGAGGGGGAGGAGAAACCGAGGGGGAGCTGATGAGGACGAGGGGCTCCCGGACAGCCCCTCTCTTTCCCCTCCCCCTGACCCCATTGGTTTCACGAGATTGAAGGGGCTGCCCACCTGGGGCCACGGAGCCGCGACTGGAGCTAAGGAGTTGTTTACGCGACCACAGGTGCTGGGGAGAGAGTGAAGAGATTTGGGGGCAGGAGGCTGCCAGGGGACCAGGCAGGAGCCAGGAAATGGAGAACTCCCTCTCAGTCTCAGCCCCACCCGCACTAGAGTAAGCAAGAGGAAAAGAATTCCCAAAAAAGGGACACGCCGCGTCCGCGGGGGGGAAGGGAGGGGTCAGAGGAGGGCGCTACCCACCCCCGGCAGTTCCACTGGTGCTCGGGTCCCCTCCGTTGTCCCCGGAGTCACCTGTGCCCACCGCCGCCCGAGCCCCTACCTGCAGCGCCCGGCGCCCCCGCTGACTCAGTCTGTCCGCTCCAGCTAGGCGGCGGCGGGGGCGTGGGAGCGAGCCGCGCCGGCCGGGGTGGGGCTGCGCCTCCGGGTCTCCCCCGGGACCGACGGCCCTGGGAGCCGGGAACGAGGAAGAGGCGGGAGGCGGAAGTGGGGGAGGGGCGGCGGGCACACTCGCCCTGCGCTCGCCCGGCGGCCGGAGGCAGCCCCTTGGAGCGCGACTACTCGTACTTGCAGGGCCGGCAAAAAGTTACCGGCACGCATCCTTCCTCCCTCCTATCAGCCTCGCTCCTCCGCGCACCACCTCGCCACCGACGCCGCGCGCGGGTCCGCGCCAGCAGCGCTGCACTTGCGGCGCCCCCGCCCAGCGCAGCCCCGCTGCGGGCACCCGCGCCGGCTCCCTGCCCACGCATCTGGTGCTCTCCGACTCCTGGGCAGCGCCCACGCAACCACTACGCGCACGCACCAGCTCCCGGACTCTCGGCACCCTCAGCTGCACTTGCCACGCTTCTGCGCGCACTTCTCGAGAAGGCGCACGCTGGGGAACGGAGGGTGGGGACCTGCGGAGGGGGAGGGGCACTGACCCTGAGCAGCCCAGCGAGGCAGGTGCGTGGCCCGGAGGAGACCCTGACCCGGGAATTCACCCTGCTGCCCCTGAGTCCAGGCTCACGGAGAAGACAGAGCCGCCGCCCAACCAGTGCACTGGGTGGGGTGGATCCGGGATCGGGCGGATCAGGCCTGGAGGGGTGAGCCGCTGCGCCGCACCCCTAGACGCGGGCAAGGCGCCAGCACCTCCTCGGTGCTAAGACGGGTGCTGGACCTCCGGTATGGCATGAATGGAGGTGCCAGAAGGAAACTGCGGGCGGAGGAAAAATGCTTTCCCCCTTCGCAGCATATCCCGGCCCTGACCAGTGCTAGCAGTATTCAATGGAGCAGCTCCTGGACCAAGACTGTGTTCCCATGCCCTTCCTTCTGTGTTGGCACCCATTCCCTTGTCGCCCGAGCTCCGGAGCAGTGATGGGGACCGGCCAGCGGCGGGTGTGTATGAGGGGGTGTCCATCCAAGATGACTGTGCGTTGGGGGTCACTCGATAATTCATTCAACAAACAAGCACAAACTGGCCAAGAACTAGTAGTCATCCTTGGCACCTCCCTCGCGCTCACCGCCCACATTAAAATGCACCTCCATTTCCTGTCGAATCTCTTTCCTAAGTAACTTTCCAATCCACCATTCCTCTGCTTTCCACCACCAACTCTTGCTTGGCCCTCCGCTACAGGAGTTTTTATCTATTTTTTCTGTACTCGCTTTGGGTCTGTCTGTGCCCCACTCCCCACACAACAGTCAGCTGTCACTTCAGAGCACAAAGATGTTGTGCCACCGTCTGCTGAAATCCCGCCATTGTTAGACTAAAATCCAGGCGCCGAGTCTTGAAAGAAATGAGTTCAAACAACAGAAAGGGAGAAGGGCATTTGTAAAGAGATGACCGGAAGTGTGGAAAAGAATGTCACATTCAGGTTTCCCTGTCAGGGGAACAGCGTGCTACAAATACTAAGGTACTGACCCTTCCATTATGTTTTGGGACCTCCAAACAACCCTGTGAGATAAATACAGCAAGCAGCTTTCCCACTAGTCTGCCAGAGTGGAAATTAGTTTGTGGGAGGCGACAAATGAAGTGGTTAAGAGCACCAGACCCTTTTGGGTTGTAAAACTGCTTCCTTCTCTGGCCACCTGGGTGTAAGCATTTAACTTCTCTGATCCTTGATTTTCTTGCCTATGAACTAGGAATAATTAAACCCTACCTTTTATGAGAGAATTCTTACAGAACGCATAGTGCAGGACTTGGACACTTCAGAGATGCTCAATAAACTTAGCTGTTTTGATTGTAGTAGTTTCTGGGAAAGGAGAGGAACTGTTCTCTGTCACCAGTTTCTGAAATTGTAGAAAGGGAGTCCTAATTAGCACTGCTACAGAGCTTATTATGTGCCAGTCACTATTATAAGTGCTTACGTATATTAACTGGTAGTCTTCATAACAACCCTATGAGATAAGTGCTATTATTATTTCCACTTTACCAGTATAGAAACTGAGATACAGGGAGGTAAAGGAACATGTCCAGCATCCTACGGCTAGTCAGCGATGGAGCTGGAACTTCAACCCCGTAGGCTGCCTCCAGAGACTGCCTATAACCACTGTCCCAGCCTATTTCCTTTTTACCCTGCTGTAATTTTCATCTTCCAAGAAACATTTTAATAACTTTGACTCCTATTTCTCATTAATGGATAGATAATGAGATACTTGGTCCATTTTCAAGCACAAAAGAATGGGGCCAAGTCAGGAGTACAGTAGATGGAGCTCAGCTCCCAAAGTCACCTTTCCCATGTTCTCCCCCTGGGAACAGAACTCCATGGATTATTTTGAACTCAAAATGATGAAAGATCAGAAACCTCTGTTCCTTCTCTTTGTCAGTTGTTTCGCACAAGAATAGTCAGAGGCAGGGGGCATCCAAGCTGAAAATAATTCCGGCTGCTAAGCTGGAAGTGTGTCTCTCAACAGAAAGACCCAGGCAGCAGGCCAGAAGCTGGTGGCCAAAGGAGTTGAAAAAGAGCAGAAGAGTAGATGTCTTGATACTTCTGGCTTCCATCCAGCATGCAGAAAGCTGGGAGAGCATCGTTAACACACTAATAACAATTGTTAAGAAGCGTTGAGTAATCTACAAAATCATAGCTTCTGTCAAAACCATCAGAGAGTTGAGACTGCAGAGCAAATGATTAACCTGAATTTCAAAGGAGGACAACAATCTCCAAGAAGAGATAGGATGTAGGCACTGGCTCACTTGTAAAGCAGGAGGAGTTGAAGTCTCTATGCAGGAGGGTAAGAAGGGTTTGCTAACATTTTCACTGAATTGCTAAATGCCCATTGTGGCTAACACGAAAGCAAAGAATCCATGGGAGCTGCAGACAATGAAATAATGAGAGAAACAACAAAACCCAAACCTAATTCAGCTCCTGACAAGACTGACTCAGTTCCTCACACTAATGGCCCAATGGAAGAGACAGAACAATTTCCAGGCATAAATGATGCTATACTCAACTGTATTCAGTCTTTACTGTTCTACATACTATATGTCCAGAAATCAGTCAAAAACTCACTACACACACACACATACACACACACACTTTTAAAAACAAAACACGCTGGGGTTGGGACTGGGGCTTTGGCTTAGTGGCGAGTGCTTGCCTAGCATGTGTTAGTGGGTTCAATCCTCATAAGAACAAACAAGTAAAATAAAGGCATGCTGTCCGTCTGCAACTACAAAAAATAAAAAAATAAACAAAACCAAAAAACCCAGATTAGCAGAACCAAAAGCTAAACCCAGATATTGTAGTTACCTGAAAAAGAATGTAAGACAATATCTACCTAACATGGAAACATGGAAAATGCAGACAACATAAAAGAACAGAAGAGGAATTTTAGCAGAGATATGGAAACTATAAAAAGGAATTATGTGGCTGGGCTTGGTGGCACATGCCTGTAATCCTAATGGCTTGGGAGGCCGAGGCAGGAGGATCACAGGTTCCAGGTCAGTCCCAGCAGTTTAGTGAGACACTAAGCAACTTATAGAGAGACCCTGACTCAAATAAAAAGCGTTGGGGATGTAGCTCAGTTGGTAAAATGTCCCTGGATTCAATCCCCACTACCAAAAAAAAAAAAAAAAGGAGTATATGGCAATGCTAAAAATAAACCCACGGGGGCACCACCACCATCACCACCCTGCCCCCCAAGAGGTTTGAAGAACACTTTTGACAAACTCATCAGTAAACTCAATACAGCTGAGGAAAGAACTGGTGAACTTGAAGAGAGGTCAAAACAGAATTCCTGAAGCTGAAACAGAAAGAGAAAAGTGAAACAATCAGAACTAACTACAAGAGCTTAAATGTGAGTAATTCTGATTCCAGAAGAAGAGGGAGAGGGAAAAAAAATCTACATATAGGTGTAATAGCCAATAATTTTCCAAAAATAATGAAAGATATCAAACCATAGAGCTAAGAAACTTGAAGAATCCAGAAAAGAGTAAATACCAATGAGACAGGGACAAAGGGCAAATGTACTCCTGAGCTTTGGCTCATAGCCAAGTGGGGACAAGCAGGAAAGTGAGGTCAATACTATAGGAAACTGTTGAAGCACAAAGTTTAGCAACCCTGTTACCTGCAGTAAAATGGAAAACACAAAAGGTGCCAACGAATTGGGTGATCTAGCTAAGGGTATTTCCTAGCAAAACACTGAAGTACCACCTGGTTTCTTGCTGCTTATAGTAAAGTGCAGATGGAGAGAGAGAAACTAAAGCAACAGTTCTCAAAAGACAGAACTATCCCAGGGGATAGTTGGCAATGTCTGGAGACAGTTTTAGTTGTCAAAGCTGGGAGGTTGCTACTGACATCTAATTAGTAGAGGCCAGGGAAGCTACTGAACATCCTACTATGCATATAGGAGCCCCTCTCAAACAAACCACCTGTCCCTGCTATACACACACATCAAAGATGTGTAGTGCTGAGGTTGAGAAACTGAATTAAAAGGAAGGACTGTTAAACATGGGAGAGCCTGTAAGCCCATGGCCCACAAATGACAGGCAGGAGACAGCAAGCAAACCTGGATCAGCAAGCTTTCCTTTATTCTGCAGCAGTCAATATATCGGCATGGGAGCGGTTAAAATTTTAACTCAGGAAGGCAGTTGTACAACATTTGAAACTCACTGTCACTGGGAAAAGCTCACAACTCGGTGTTCCCTGCTTATCTTCCTTCCTCTGGGACCCGTTGTTACCTAGAGCTTCACTATTTGCTTTTCTCCTTCCAGGACTCAGCAGCACGGAAGGGTAAAAGTCCAGGGCCCAGCGTTTCAGTATTTGCCTCCTTCCTTTAAGATCTGTTGGTGTTGGGAAGGGATATGTTTGCTTTTGGTGGAGATGCTAGTGATGAACAGGGGAAGGGATGAAAGTGTGCTTACTTCCCTCGGGGCCTATTGTCACTAGAAAGGATGTACTGGGAGAGATTTAATGTTCGGCTAATTTCTCCTTCCTCCTCCTGAGTCACATTGTCACTCCATTTTTCCCAGGGAGCTGTCTTGTAGGAATATTATTTTCCATAACCCTTCAGAGCCAAGGCTTCGTGGTTTAGAAAATGCCTCTCTACTAGCAAATGATGGCAAATAGCTTCCTAGCAAAGTTCAAATCCAGGGCACTGCCAGGAAACCCTGTTGGGAATATAACAAATCTTTTGTTAACATCTCAGAAAGATTCAAGGCAATGCCTCAGAGTAAGATTCAGGCAGATAAAGAGCTCCAACAAATTTGAAGACACCCCACAGACCCTCTGAATTGAACAACAGGGATCCTAGAAAGTCCAAGGGCATTTGTTGTCACTTGGCTATCTCAACAGAGGCCTAAGGTGGAGAAAGGCTTGTCTCAAATTTGTGAGCATGTCTCTGGTGTAAGACAGTTAACTTTGATGATACCCAAAGGGATCCACAAGTTTTCAAAAGGTATATTATCCAGAAACTTCTCTACCTTGGATTTATAAGGATAAAGGGAGTAAAAGTAAAGAGAACTTCTGGTTCTGGACTGGAAAATTTATTAAAAAAAAAAAAGACTGACAAGGAATGTGGAGAGAAGACCCAAACTATGAATATCAGGATGAAACGGTATATCCTACAGACTCCCACAGATGTTAAAAGATAATAAGGGACGACTAGACAATTAGGAACAGCTCTATACGTGTCAATTTGACAATTTTGTTGAAAAGGACAAATTCCTCGGAAAGCACAAACTCCCAAAACTCACCCAGTACGAAATAGGTAATTTAAATAGCCCTGTAACTATGAAAAAAATGGAATTTATAGTTTTTTAAAAAACCAACTCTTTTTAAATAACAAAGTAGTTCTTTTTTTGGGGTGTGTACTGGGCATTGATCCCAGGGGCACTTTACCACTGATCTACATTCCTGGCCCTTATTTATTTTTTTTTATTTTGAGACAGGGTCTTGCTAAGTTGCTTAAGGTCTCTCTTAAATTGTTGAGGCTGGTCTTGAACGTGTGATCCTCATGCCTCAGCCTCCTAAGTCACTGGGATTACAGGCATGCACCACCACATGCAGCAACACACAACTCTTGAAAGAGAAATCTTCAGGCCTAGACGGATAATTCTACCAATGACAAGTCTATGCAATGTCTTTCAGAAAACAGAAGAGGAGGGAACACTTCCTAACTTATTTTGTGAGGCCAGTGTTACCTTGATACCAAAACCAGATGAAGGCAGTTCTAAAACAAAATATAATGGAACACAATAGACACATGTCATCTAAGTTATCAAATTTGAGGAAATATAGTTGTTCATAATATTCCTTTATTATCGTATTGATTATCCATGGGATCAGTAATGATGACTCTTCTTTCATTTCTAAAATTGGTAGTTTATGACTTCTTTCTTTTTTTCTTGGTTACCCTGGCTAGAGGTCTGTTAGTTTTTTTTTTTATCTTTCAAAGAATCAACTTTTGGTTTCACTGATTTTCTCTATAGTCACCCTGTTTTTAATTTCGTTGACTTCTGGTTTTGTTTGTTTGTTTGTGGCAGATTCTCACTCTGTTCCCCAGGTCGCCTGTGCATTAGCTCAGGTTATTCTCCTTTCTCAGCCTCCCAAGTATCTGGGACTGTAGGTGTGCACCACCACCCCCAGTTTGCTCTACTTTTTAATCCTTTATGTTCTTTTGGCTTAAACTGTTCTTATTTTTTTAAATCTCTTAAGGCTGAAAGCTTAGATCAACTTTAGATCTTTTTTCTTTTCTAATAACATGCATTTATTTTTTAAAATTAAAAAAAAATTTTGTAGTTGTAGATGGACAGAAAGCCTTTATTTGTTCATTTCTATGTGGTGCTAAGGATTGAACCCAGTGCCTCACACGTACCAGGCAAGAGCTCTGCCACTAAGCTACAGCCCCAGCCCTAACATATGCATTTAACACTAAATTCCTCTGAGCATTCCACATATTGCATAAACTATATTTCCATTTGCATTTAGTTTAAGATATTTAAAAATTTCTCTTGCAATTTCTTCTCTGATCCATGTATAATTACTGGTGTGGTGTCTCATCTACAAATATCTTGGAATTTTCCAGATTTCTGTTACTGGTTTTTAGTTTGATTCCATTGTGACTTGAGAACATACATTGTATGATTTCTATTCTTTCACATTTGATCAGGTGTATTTTATTGTCCAGAGTATGTTCCCTCTTGAATAGTCCATGTGAGCTTGATAAGAATGTATGCTAGGGCTGGGGATATAGCTCAGTTGGTAGAGTGCTTGTCTTGCAAGCACAAGGCCCTGGGTTCAAATCCCCAGCACCGCAAAAAAAAAAAAAAAAAAAAAAAAAAAAGAATGTATGCTATTGTTGGCTGAATTACTCTACAAATACCAGTTAGATCAAGTTGACTGATGGTGGCACATTCAGGTCATCTATATTCTTACTGATTTTCTGCCTGCTTGATTTATCAGTTATCAGAAGAGGGTTGTTGAAGTCTCCAACTATAGTAGGATTTCCTCTCTCCTGGAACTCTACCAACTTTTGCCTCAAATGTTTTGGCACTCTATTGTTAAGGACATACACATGGAAGATTGTTATGTCTTCTCAGACAATGGACCCCTTTATTATCACTTAATGACTTTATCCCTACACTGATGCTCCTTTTATAAAGTCTGCTTCATCTGAGATTAATATAGCCTACTCCAGGTTTTTTATGATTAGTGTTTAAAGTGGGCTTTTTAGGTAACACACAGTTAATTGGATCTAGTTCTTTTTTTTTTTTATATTCTCTAATAGTCTTGGTCTTTTAAATGGTATATCTAGGCTATTCACATTGAGTGACTATTAGTAACAACTTTATACAGTATCTTTCAGAAAACAGAAGAGGAGGGAACACTTCCCAACTTATTTTATGAGGCAGTGTTACCTTGATAGCAAAACCAGTTGAAGGCAGTATCAAAATAAAATATAACAAAACACAATAGACACATGTCATCTAAGTTAGGGAATTCCAGGGCATAGAATTGTTCATATAACTGGTTTAAAATTTCCCAGATTTGTAACTTTTCTATTTTTTGACTTGGTCTTTGTTTCTTTTTTTCTTCCTTCCCCTTTTTCTGCCCTCTCTGGTTTCAGTTAAGATCCATTCCCTTAGTACTGGGGATTGAACCCAGGGACACTGTACCAGTGAGTTAATCCCCAGCCATTTTATTTTATTTTGAGTCAGGGTCTCACTAAATTGCTGAGGCTGGCCTGGAACTTGTGATCTGAAGCATGTGCCACCCACTGTACCTGGCTAAAATTGAGCATTTTTACATAATTCTATTTTCTCTTCTCTCTTACCCTACAACTATACTTGTTTTTAAAAAATTTAAGTGGTTGTCCTAGAGTTGGCAATATACATTTATAACTAATTGAAATCCACTCTTATATAAAACTATACCATTTCAAAGGTACCATATAACAGGGACCCAAATACCTCATAAAAATAGCCACAAAAATCTTCATCAAAATACAGTAATCTCTTATCTGTGGGGGATGAAATGGATGCCTGAAACTGAGGATAGTACCAACCTTATATAGACTATATTTTTCCTATACATACATGCCTGTGATAAAGTTTAATTTATAAATTAGGTACAATAAGAGATTAACAATAACTATTAAAATACAATATGCTGCAATAAATGTTATGTATCTGTTCTCTCTCTCTTCTCAAAATGTCTTATTGTACTTTCACCTTTCACTTAAAGAAAGCACTTCACAGTCCCTCCTTGACAGATCTGAACATAACTCTTGTGCCCTGGGACCTTTATTAGGTGAAATAAGAGTTACCTGAACACCAGCAATGCCACAACAGTCGTCGCATTGATGCGGCGACGGCTACTCAGTGACCAAGGAACACATGACATACAGTGTGAATAGGCTGAACAAAGGGATGCCTCATTCTCTGAAGATGGAACAGGACAGCATACGATTTTCACACTATCAGAACATCAACAATTTAACTTATTTTTATTTTGAAATTTTCCATTTAATATTCTTGTAACACAATGGACAACAGATAACTGGGACCACAGAAAGTGAAACCAGGGATGGAGAGGGAATCACTCTGTTAGCAAATTGAGTCCAGCAACATAGAAAACAACAAAGTGGAATCATTCAGGAATGGAAGCCTGGTTCAGTGTTCAAAATCAATCACTATGATCAACTGAGGGGGAGAATCACCTGATAATCTCAACTAATGCAGAACAATCATTGGACAAAACTTGATACATTTCATGATTAAAAAAGAAACTCAACGAACTAAGAATAGAAGAACTTTGAATTTGAAAAAAAAAACACCTACAAAAAACCCCATAGCCAGCACTACACTTAATGGCGAAAGATTGTTTACCCTTAAGAGCAAGGACAAAGCCAGGTATGGTGGTACGCACCTGAAACCCCAGCAATTTAGGAGACTGAGGCAGGATGATCCCAAGTTCAAGGCCAGTCTCAACATACGCAAGACCCTCAACAACTTAGCAAGACCCCATCTCAAAATAAAAATTAAAGGGATTGAGGCTATAGCTCATGGTAAAGTGCCGCAGGTTCAATATCCAGTACCAAATATATGTGCATGTGTGTGTGCGTGTGTGTATGCATATGTGTACCCATATATATATTTCAAGAATGAGACAAAAATATCTGCTCCCCACTAATCTCCAAAGTTTATAAAGAACTTAAAAAAAACTTTACACCCAAAATACAAAGAACCCAATCAATAAATTGGGGCTAAGGAACTGGGCAGACACTTCACAGAAGAAGATATACAGGTGATCAACAAATATATGAAAAAGTGCTCTTTTTTTTTAAATATTTTTGATTTTTAGTTGTAGGCGGACACAACACCTTTATTTTATTTTTTTTATGTGGTGCTGAGGATCGAACCCAGGGCCTCATGCATGCTAGGGAGGTGCTCTACCACTGAGTCACAACCCTAGCACGAAAAAGTGCTCATTATCCCTAGTAATTAGAGAAATGCAAATTAAAACCACCTTAAGATTTCATCTAACTCCAATTAGAATGGCTATTATCAAGAACACAAGCAATAATAAGTGTTGGTATGGATGTGGGGGAAAAGGTACACTCACACATTGCTGGTGGAGTTGCAAATTGGTGCAGCCACTCTGGAAAGCAGTGTGGAGATTCTGCAGAAAACTTGGAAGGGACCCACAATTTGACCCAGCTATCCCACTCCTCAGTTTATACCCAAAGGACTTAAAATCAGCATACGACAGTGATGCAGCCACATCAGTGGCTCAATTCATAGCAGCTCAATTCACAATAGCTAGATTGTGGAACCAACTGAGATGCCCTTCAAGTGATGAATGGATAAAGAAACTGTGGTATATATACACAATGGAATATTACTCGGCCACAAAGAAGAATAAAATTATGGCATTTGCTGATAAATGGATAAAGTTGGAAAATATCATTCTAAGTGAAATAGGCCAAGACCAAAATACCAAAGGTCAAATGTTCCAATAAGTGGATGACGATATATAACAAGTGGGGGTGGTGGGAGGAAGAGAAGAATGAAGGAACTTTATATGGTGTAGAGAAAAATGGGGTGGGAGAGGGTGGGGGACAGAAAGATAGTAGAATGAAACAGAGAATTACCCTATGTATATGTATGATTACATGAATGGTGTGAATCTACATTGTGTACAACCATAGAAATGAAAAGTTTTACCCCATTTGTGTACAAAGAATCAAAATGCAGTCTGTAAAAATAAAAAAAAAATTTTTTAATAAAAAAAATCTGCTCCCACCACTTTTTATTCAACAGAATATTGTAAGTCCTAACAGCACCATGTGACAAGAAAAGGAAATGAAAGGTATACAAATTTGAAGAAAACATCTGTAAACCACATAGCCTACAAAGGACTCATCTGGAATATAAAAAGAACTTAGTTAAAAAAAAAAAACAACAGGGACTGGGGTTGTGGCTCAGTGGTACAGTGCTTGCTTGTCTTAGCATGTGTGAGGCACTGGGTTCTATTCTCAGCACCGCATATAAATAAATGAATAAAATAAAGGTCTATCAACATCTAAAAAATATTTTTTTTTAAAAAGCAAGTAAACAAAAATCTAATTGGAAAATGAGCAAAGGAGATGAACAGATATTTTACCAAAGGGAAAGTAGAGAAGGCAAATGAACACATTCAAATATGTTCCATATCAACATTTCTAAATGCAAATCAAGGTCATGATGAGGGCTGGGATTGTAGCTCAGTGGTGGAGTGCTTACCTTATATGTATGAGGTCTTGGGCTCGATCCTCAGCACTACATAAAAATAAATAAAATAAAGGTATTGTGTCCATCTAC
Source organism: Sciurus carolinensis (assembly GCF_902686445.1). Taxonomy (NCBI): domain Eukaryota; kingdom Metazoa; phylum Chordata; class Mammalia; order Rodentia; family Sciuridae; genus Sciurus; species Sciurus carolinensis. The sequence goes on from NC_062214.1 coordinate 14,075,170, forward strand.
AAGTAAAAAAATAAAGCTTTAAAAAAAGCCATTATGAGATATCACACCTATTAGATAGCTAAATTTTTTTAAAAATTCATCTCACTAGAGTCAGAATGGCAATTATCAAGAATACAAGCAATAATAAGTGCTGTTGAGGATGTGGGGAAAAAGGCACACTCATACACTGCTAATGGGACTGCAGATTGGTGTAATCACTATGGAAATTCCTAAGAAATTTATGGAGATTCCTAAGTATGGAGTATGGAGATTCCTAAGAAAACTTGGAATGGACCCACCATTCCACCCAGTTATCTCACTCCTTGGCTTGTACTCAAAGGACTTAAAATCAGCATACTACAGTGATGCAGCCATATCAATGTTTACAGCAGCTCAATTCACATTAGCAAAACTATGGAACCAACCTAGATGCCCTTCAACAGATGAATGGATAAAGAAAATGTGGTACATATACACAATGGAGTATTACTCAGCCTTAAAGAAGAATGAAATAAGAAATTTGCAGATAAATGAATGGAAGTGGAGACTATTATGCTAAGTGAAATAAACCAATCCCAAAAAACCAAAGACCAAATGTTTTCTCTGATAAGCGGATGCTGATCCATAGTAGGGGGTGGGTAGGGAAGAATGAAGGAACTTTGGATTAGCAGAGGGGAGTGAGGGGAGAGGTGGGGTGGTGGGGATGGGAAGGACGGTAGAATGAGACAGACATTATTACCCTATATACACATGATTACACTACTGGTGTGACCCAGCACCATGTACAGCCAGAGGAATGAGAATTTATGCTCCATTTGTGTACAATGTGTCAAAATCCATTCTACACTCATATATAACTAATTAGAACAAATTTAAAAAATAAAATAATATAGTGACTATTCCAAAAGCAAGTCAGGATGCAGAGAAGCTATATCATTCATACATTGCTGGTGAGAATGTAAAATGATATTCTAGTCACTGCAAAATAGTTTGGCAGTTTCTTGAAAAACTGAACATATACTTCCCATATGATTCAACAGTCACACTACTTGGCATTTATATTAGAGAAATGAAAACTGTCCACACAAAACCTTGTGTATTAATGTCTGTAGCAGCTTTATTTGTAATAGCCCTAAGTTGGAAATGACTTAAATGGCTGTGGCTATAAGCAGCATGAGGGACCATTGGGATAACAGGAGAGTTCTGCACCTTGGTTATGGTGGCTACATGAATTGACACATGGCTTGGATACAGCACAAAAGGTATGAGAGATGTTACCCTTGAGGGAAAATGAGCGAAGGGTACTTAGGACACCTCGGTATATTTTTTGGAAACTTTCTGTGATTTTATAATGATTTTTTGAATTTATAAAAGGGAATAAACTATCAATACATGCAGCAACCTGGATCTCAACAGCATTATGCTGAAATTTTTAAAAAGTCAACCTCAAGAGATCTATACTACATGGTTCCATTCACAAAATAATCTTTTTCTTTTTTTCTTTTTTTTTTTTTGGTACTGGGGATTAAACCCAGGGTTGATGAACTACTGGGCAACATCCCAAGTCCTTTTTATATTTTATTTAGAGTCAGGGTCTCACTAAGTTGGTTAGGGCCTTGCTAAATTGCTGAAGCTGGCTTTGAACTCTCGATCCTCCTCAGCCCAGTCACTGGGATTGCAGGCATGCTTTAGCATGCCCAGCTCACAAAATAATCTTGAAATAAATTACAGAGATGGAGAACAATTAGTAGTTTCCAGGGATGAGGAATGTGCTGAGAGGAGGGGAGGGGCAGATAGCACAGAAAGATCTTTCTGGTGGTGGGACACACAAATAAAAGAGAGCAAAAGAATAGACACTTCACCAAAGAAGACAGCTTTCAAATGAGCAGATGAGCATATTTATGCTCAGCATTATTGTCATTAGGGAAAATGCAAATCACCAATACTATGAGATACAACTACATATCTAGTAGTAAAATCCCATCACCTAACAATATCAAGTGTCTTGTGTCCAATACATTTGATATGGAGCAATTACACCTCTCATACATTGCTAGTGGGAATACAAGCTAGTATAGTCCCTTTAGAAATGGTTTGACAATTTCTTATAAAGTTAAATATACAATTACCATATGATCCAGTAATCCCATTTCTAGGTAGGTATCCAAGTGAAATAAAAACCTACAGTCCCATAGAAACCAGTGTACAAATGTGTTTACTAACTTTATTCATAATCACTGAATATGAGAAACTAGCCCAGATGTCCTTTAATGATTAAACATATTTATAGAGTAAAATACTACTCAACAATGAAAGCAGACAATTACTATTATCCAACATGTGTGAACTTCAAATGAAAGTAATCCCAGCAGCTCAGGAGGCTAAGGCAGGAGGATCACAGGTTCAAAGCCAGTCTCAGCAATTTAGTGAGGCTGTAAGCAACCTAGTGAAATGCTATCTCAAAATAAAAAGGCTGGGGTGTAGCTCAGTGGTTAAGCACTCTTGGGTAATCCCTGGCACTAAAAAAAAAAGAAAAAGAAAAAAACAGAAAGTAATCCCGATTCAAAAGCCTATGTACTGCATGACTCTATATAATTTTCTGAAAAAGACAAATGTTTCAGGGACTGAAAAACACATCCTTTATCTCCAGGCTGGGAGTGGGAGAGGAGGTTAATACACAGAGATGACTTGAAGGAACTTAGTGATGTTATAAAAAGTCCCTATATTGATTGTTGTATATAATAATACACATTTGTTTAAAATTATAGAATTGCACACTGAAATGGGTGAATTTTGCTGTATGTAAAATATACCTCAAAAAAACCTAAGGAGCAAAAGCAAAAACTATGAGAAGAAACAAAACGAAAGAGTGGAAACTCATACTCTATAGGATGACAAACAACTATTAAAAAAGCTCAGACTGTATCAAGTGTGGCTGAGGGTGTGGGGAAACTGGAGCCCCTGCCACTGCTATGGGGGATGTAACTGGACTGCACTGGGCGAGTGTGGCGGTTCCTCCTGAGAGTCAAAGCAGACTCCCCGGGCTGCAGGCTAGTTCTGCCGTGCGGGAGGCTCCGGGTTTGAGCCTCAGCACCACACACACACTCACACACAGAATTACCATATAATCCGACAACTCCATTTCCAGGCATATACTCAAAAGAATTAAAAGCAGAGTCTGGAAGAGATATTTGCACATTCATGTTCAGAGCAGCATTAGTCACAATAGCCAAAAAGTAGAGAGTCCAAATGTCCTTTGACTGACAGGTGGATAAACAAAATGTGATATATACACACAATGGAAATATTATTCAGCCTTAAAAAGAAGGAAATTCTGACAAGAACTACAACATGAAAGAACCCTGAAGAGACTAAGTGAAATTAGCCAGGCATAAAAAGACAAATACTGACCTACCATGCTGGCACATGCCTACTGTCCCAGCGACATCAGAGCCTAAAGCAGGAGGATCACAGTTTGAGGCTGGCCTCAAAAATTTAGCAAGGCCCTAAGCAACTCAGTGAGATCCTGTCTCAAAATAAAAAATAATGGGTGGGATGTGGTTCGGTGGTAAAGTACACCTCTGGGTTCAATCCCCAGTACCAAGAAAAAAAAAAAAAAAAAAAGGTTCCATTGAAGACCTGGGTGTGCAGTGGCACAGAGCTGCAATTCCAGGAGCTCAGGAGGCTGAGGCAAGAGAACTGCAAGCTCTGGGCCAACCTGGGCAACTCAGCAAGACCCTGCCTCAAAATAAAAAATAAAAAGGGGTAGGATGTAGCTCAGTGGTAACAGTGCCTCTGAGTTCAATCCCCCGGTACCCAAAACAAATCATATAACACAAAATCCACAATTGTAACCATTTTTGGTATGTGGTATTTTACTACTGAGCTACATCCTCAGTCCCTTCTATTTTTTTTTTTTTTGAGACAGGGTCTTGCTAAATTGCTGAGGCTGGCCTCAAACTTGCGATCCTCCAGGCTCAGTCTTGAGCCACTGGGATTACAGGCATGTACCACAATGCCCAGCATGCTATATGTATTTTACCACATTTTCTTAAAAGAGTGGAATTTTCTCATGTAAGAGCCTTAGATTTAATCCCCAAGGTTTGCCCACCGTGTGTTACAGAGTATGAATGCTGTTTTTTCCCTGTGTAAATGGAAGAATCAAACAGGATGGAATATGAAAAATTGCTTTTGGGAGCCATTGTGTGGGCACAACTTCAGAAAGGAGGGAAACGAGTGAGGAGTGAAAGGTATGTACCAGTTTGGAATATAGCCAGTTTGGAAAATAATTTGGTGGTTTCCTAGAAAACTAAATATATGATCTAGCAATTGCACTCCGTGGTATTTAGCCAAAGGAATCAAAAACATATGTCCACACAAAAACCTGCACACGTTTATAGCAGCTTTATTCATAATTGCCAGAACGTAGAATCCCTCAGGATGTCCTTCAGTAGGTGAAAGATAAACCGACATTTCCAACAATAGAATATTATGCAGCATTAGAAAGAAATAGCCATCGAACCATGAAAAGACAAGGAGAAAAAGGCCAATCCAAAAGGCTACCTACCGTATGATTCTAATGATGGGACATTCTGGAAAAGGTGAAACTATGAAGGACTGTCCCACAGTCTTGGCTTGGTCTGTCACCCCTTGAAGGTGGAGCCAAGCACTCCCTGTGCCTGCACCCTCTCCCCCGGCAGTGGTATGGAGTGGTTCCCACACTTGGGTGCTGAACTGGCCTACTGAGGTCTGGTGCGGAAAGGCTGTTCTCACAAGCTCTCCAGACCACTCTGATGCAGCCAGCGAGGCACCAGAGCTTCAGAGCTGCCACTGTCCTTCAAAGCCAGCCCTGACCTGTCCCCAGCCCACCCCAACCTCCTCTTTGCTTTCATCTTCTGCTACTACCATCTCCTCTTCCCTCTCTTCCTTCAGGTCTCTGCTCAGATCTCATCTTGTGGGTGGATCCTTCCCAGATGGCACTTTTTAATACAGTGAACCCCTATCTTTACCCTCCTTGTCCCCTTCACCCTGTTTACTTTGCTCCAAGCACTTATTTCCATCTGACATAACAGTGGTGGACTGACTCATAAGGGCTCACAAAAGTCAATTGTTACATTTTGAGCAACTCTGCAGGCTGGTTGTTAAGCAGGGCCATCATTAAAAATTAAAGTATGTAAACTTATGACTACATAAATCATATTAAAAACATGAAAAATGCTCAAACTCATCACTTTCTAACCTTTGAACCATCTTTTATGGATCTTTTTGACTTTTGGGGGGATAGGTACTGAGAATTGAACACAAGAGTGCTCTAACATTGAGCCACATCCCCAGCCCTTTTTATTTTTTATTTTGAGATAGGATCTCACTAAGTTGCTTAGGGCCTCCCTAAATTGCTGAGCCTGACCTTGAACTTGCAATCCTCCTACCTCAGCCTCCCAAGACCTGGGATTATAGGCATGTTCACCTTCTTGAACTTCTTTACATATAGTAGAAATATAAAATATACAACAGGATGCTACTGTGCATTTTGACCCTGTTCTGAGTTTAGTGACATCAATTGATTATTTTATTTAAAAAAATTTTAGCAAACTTTGTTTTTTGTTTGTTTTGTTTTTGTTGTCATTGTGACACTGGGGATAGAACCCAGGGCCTTGCATACACTAGGCAAGCACTCTACCACTGAGGTACACCCTAGTCCCTCAATTGGTAACTTTAAATCAAATGTGGTAGGAATAGGTAAGCATGACAAATTGGCTTTTAATTTATTGTTTTGTTGACTCTCTGGACCTGGGGTTGGCATGGATCAAATCCAGCCCACTGATTATTCTTGCAAATAAAGTTTTATTACAATACTGTTACGCTCATTCATTTACTTATTACATATGGCTGCTTTCACTCTGTAACAAGAGAACTGAGCAGTTGAGTTTGGGGTCACAACTCTATGGCCCCCAAATCCTAACATATTTACAGAAGAAAATTATTGACCTTAAGAAAGTAATGGATGGGCTGGGGATGTAGCTCAGTTGGTAGAGTGCTTACCTGGCATGCACAAGGCCCCGGGTTCAATCCCCAGCACCACACACACACACACACACACACACACACACACACACACAAAAGTAATGGAGAGGCTAGGCATGGTAGCACAGGACTATAATACCAGGAACTTGGGAGGCTAAGATAGGAGGATCACAAGGCATCCAAGCAATTTAGGGAGGCCCTAAGCAACTTAGTAAGACCCTGTATCAAAATAAAAACTAAAAAGCGTTGGGGATGTGACTCAGTAGTGCCTCTGGGTTCAATCTTTGGTACCAAAAAATAGAAAATAAAAAGCAATGAAAAATTTAAAAAAGTAATGGAGAAGTTAGTCATGGTGATGCAGGCCTGTAATTTCAGGAACTTGGGAGGCTAAGACAGGAGGATCACAGTTTCAAGGTCAGCCTCAGCAATTTAGGAAGATCCTAAGCAACTTAGCTAGATCCTGTCTCAAAAACAAAAAAAACCTAAAGGGGCCGGGATGTAGATCAGTGGTAAAATATTCCTGGGTTCAAAACCCAGTACCAATAAAGGAAGAGAAAGTAATAGAGAAAATGTCAATAATATAGATTAAACAAAAGGCTATTACATTGTACATAGTTAAAAAAAAAAAAAAGTCTGAGAAAATACTTCAATACTCAAAAATTATGATCCAAGTCAGGTGTGTTGACACATTCCTGTAATCCCAGTGACTCAGGAGGCTGAAGTAGGAGGATCACAAGTTCAAAGCCAGTCTCAGCAATTTAGCTAGGCCCTAAGCAACTTAGGGAGACCTGTCTCAAAATAAAAAAATAAAAAGAGTTGGGGATGTGGCTCAGTGGTTTAGTGTCCCTGGGGTCAATCCCTGGCCCAAAAAAAAAAAAAAAAGATCTAAAATGTATAATAAACACACAACTTACATATTCTTTGTTTTAAAGGGTGAATAATGAAGCATTCACCCTCATACACATTGGTTTGTTTCCCTCCACGAGAATGTGAGCTCGAGAGTAAGAATTTTCTTTTATTCCAGCACTTAGAAAAGCACGTGGCCTGTAGCAAGTACAGTCAGCTCATGGGACCCAACAGAACAGAGGAGCGTGGTTTGGGAACCTGGTTTCCAGAGCTGCCAGACTTTGGTCAGGTTTCCGGCCCCACCGTCATCCAGCTATAAATTTTTGAACCTTTTTGAACCTTGACTTCCACATTTAAAAAGAGGGAATAATCCTCTTACCTCACAGGGAGGTTGTATCAGGTATGCTGCCGCCTGTCCCCTACTGTGTTTTTCCACAGATGGGAGTTTCCTTCTCACCTCCCACCCTCTACTCCTGCCCCCCACACACTCCCTGGAGACCCAGCCCTGTTGCTGTCACACATTTCAGTGATGTCACAGCTCCCCTGCCTGGGGGCTCCAGCACCGCTCTCTGATGTCCAGGCTGAGTGCTGTCTGAACTGCGAGGGGCAGGGCACAGGCAGTGCCTGGTACCAGTCTTGCTCCTTCAGTCTTTGAGGCCTCACAGCGCCAGCATGAGTCCATCAGCAAAGAGGCCCAAGGACAAAGTGGTTTCCGAGGTCAGACTTTGGACTGGACCCTGGGGTTAGCTCCTAGAAGGGGCCTTAACAGAGTCCAGTCATACCAAGAACAGGGGACTTCCAGCCTGGGGGGAAAGGGAAGGCGAAGGACAAAGGGAGATCAGGAGAGTTAAAATGGCCTCCCCAGTTCTATGCCCAAACCAGGGTGACGAAACTGCCAACTTGGGCCATCAAACCACACTTGGTCAAGTGGAGAGGCCGAACGGAGGTGTTCTGGAGATCCCTCCTGCACTAGCTAACTCACACTCTCTCTCCCCACCCCACCCCACCCCAGATGCAAGATGAGAAACTACAGGACAAGATAAGTCAGCCTGTCTGCAAAGCAATTGAGCGGAACCGACTTAAAATGGTAAGATGACTCACTTTGACCCCAGTTGAGGGGATCCTGAGTCCCAGTGCATAGCTGCTCCTGGTTGCCAGGCCAAGTGACCCAGAGGAATCAGCAGACCCAGTTCTGAGCTGAGAGACCCACAGGCAGGGGATTGGAAGGCTATCCCAGGACAGCTGGAGCTTCTATTTCTCTGGTTTCTTGCCCCTGACAGGTATTAAGAAATTTGTCGCTCTTGAAGCTACTCAAGAGCTCCAACCGCAGGATCCAAGAACTACATAGCCTAGCAAGACGGTGTTGGAATTCAGTGCTCAGAGTTCCGAAGATGCTCCGTATTTCCTCCGGGTGAGTCCACATTATCCTCACCATGGACCCAATAGCTGTCATTATGCTAAAGAATATAGAGAATAGGTCTAATTTTCTCAAAGGCTCCCTAAGACAGGTATTTATTGTACCTGTTTTACTACTGATGGGGACTGAGACTCAAGAGATGAAGTGACTTAGCTCACTTAACTGAACTGAGAAGTGGAAGAGCTAGGATTTGAAGTCATTCCTGTCTGATATCAGAGCTGTGGCCATAACAGTGTTCATGGTCATCCAATTATGAACCTAAGCAACACCTGCAGCACTGAGTGGGCGGAGTCACTCCCCCTCCCCCTCCCATCAACCCAACCCAGAGATTCACCTGCAGACTGGCCCCTGAAGTCTGAGGATTAGTATATCTTGGTGAGGCTCAGTTTCCTAAGTTACAACCAAATATTAAGAAAGCTAACATTAGGTACCTGCTAAGAACCTAACACCAGCTACTGTGCTAAGCACTTTACAAGTATCTGCCCATTTAGTTTATCCTTCCCAAGAATCCTAATAGGTACACAGAATTAGCTCAGCTTTACAAATACAAAAACTAGGACTTTGAGATGTTAAATATCTCACCCTAGTTCCAGTTGGTAGAGAAAGCTGATTCTGAATCCCCATTTGTCTGATTCCAAAGCCTCTGCTCTACAAGCCACTCTGCTGCTTCACTGCCTCCTACTTAGCAGAAATCTCATGAGGATTCTGGCCTCTGGACAGTGGGCCTCCAATTAGCAGCATCTATTACCATCACCAGTACTGCTGCTAGCTCAAGCCCACCTCTTTCCACATGGCTAGGATGGGCTAGGATGGGGCTTGGCAGGAGCCAAATCTATTAGACACCCTAGGGGAAGTCTCCTTCCAGCATGTAATACCTATTAACCCCCCTGGGCTCCTCTGATTTGGCCTCCTAGATACAAGCAACCAGAAGTAACAGAACCAGCAGAGTCAGGTAGCACCACAGTTTCCCAACTTGATTATGATTATGATTATGATTTGGTACTAGGGATTGAACACAGGGGTGCTTTACCACTGAGTCATAACCCCAGTCTTTTTATTTTTTTATTTGAGACAGGGTCTTGCTAAGTTGCTGAGACTGGCCTTAAACTTTCAATCCTCCTGCCTCAGCATCCTCAGTTGCTAGAATTACAGGCATATACCACCACACCCACTTCCCAAGATTTTTTTAAAGCAGTGGAACCTCTCCTCAAATATCGATCCCCAAGCCTGACTATACTTTTGTTGGGGGGCTATCTTGCCCTCATCCTGTCCACACCCTAGGGCAGGTGAGGACCTTGGAAATCTTCTTCCTCAAGGAATCTTAATGCATCTTGAGACATGATCTGAAAACAAACAAAAACAAACAAACAAACAACGAACAAACACTGAACTGTTCACCCTCTCAACTGAAGTCCAGAGAGACAAAACTCTAACCTAGTGGTAGATGCAAACAATATATATAACCTCTCCCATCCCTCTGCCAATATATAACTACAGCCCTGTCAATAGGCACAGGACTCTGGGCAATGGACAAGTTTCTTTTCAGGCCCTCTCTAGCATTTTTAAAAAATATATTTTTAGTTGTAGATGGACATAATACCTTTATTTTGTTTATTTAGTTTATGTGATGCTGGGGAGCAAACCCAGTGCCTCACATATGTTAGGCAAGCGCTGTACCACTGAACCACAACCCCAGCCTCCTCTCTAGCTTTCCTAGCAGGATCCCCTGAGCTGGCTGCACAGCAACTTTCTCAGGACAGGGCTAGAAAATCAGAGCCTTGGTTCTGCTCTGCTGAAAGCCTTTTCTCCCCCTGCCAGAGACAATGCCTGCAATGAAGTGAAAAAAAATAACGAAAAACCCCAGGAAGCTAGATTCCTTGAGAAGAAACTGGAGACTAAGAAAGAAGAATCTATAGAAGAATCTAAGGAGACAAGGGCCAATGAGTGGAAGCCGGAGATAGCATCAGAGATAAAGAAAAAGGAAAAGGAGTCAACTGAAGCAGTGCCACTAGATCAGGTGGAGCCTGAGGTCCCAAGGACATCGGGGGGTCATGGCCTGAACACTCGAGCCCGGGTGAGGCAACTATCTGTGGGCCGCCGAGTCATCTTCCTGAAGACCAACTACCACAGAAGTTCCATGGGGGATATGAAGCAGTTGGATGTAGACGGCCAGAATATCTGGTTCGAGGGGCTGCCCAGACGAATCCACCTCCCAGGGCCCCGCGTCATGTGCAGACCCTCTAGCCTGCGCTGGGTCAAGCGCTGCTGTACCCGCTTTTGCTCGGCGTCACTTGAGCTGCCTATGTACCATTCCTACAAGGTGGGTGTGACACCAGTGCCAGGCCAGGGAGATGCGCGCCCTGAGCCAGGCACAGAGCCCACAGTCAGTAGGCTCAGAATCCTAAGGCTTTTCAATTTTTATTTTTATTTTTTTATGCTATTGGGATTAAATCTGGGGCGCTCTTCCACTGAGCTACATCCCCAGCCCTTTATTTTTTACTGGAGATTGAGTTAAGTTGCCCAGGCTGAACTGAAACTTGTAATCTCCTACCTCAGTCTCTTGAAATTGCTGGGATTACAGGCATGCGGCACTAGGTCCAGCCTGAATCTTATTTTTCTGCGACGGGGTCTCACTGTTGCTCAGGCTGGTCTCGAAAGCATAGGCTCAAGCACTCCTCCTGCCTCAGCCTCCCAAGTGCAAGGCCTACAGGCATGTGCCGCCATGCCCAGTTGGGATCCCAAGTCTTGAGGGCAGTGACTAACAGTGCTGGGAGGCGCTGTCTTCACTGCCAGAGACGGGAAGCCACTGACCAAGGCCAAACATCGGCATAGTGGCAGGGCTTAGGTTTCTCAGGGGCTCTGGGGAAGGAAAGGCACTGAGAGTGTGGGTTCCAATGTGGGTCATCTCACTGCCAGGAGGCCTCGGGATGGGCTAGAACTGCTTGGCTCTCAATCTCATAGAGGTTTAAATGAACCGGTTTAGGGACATGGCCAGATTGGGCCTTGTGGCATCCTGTCCCCTCTTCCACCAAGTCAACCCTCCACTGTTTGATTTGTTCATGCTTCAAATGAGAGTTACTCTAAGTTTTGAAGCAAAATAATACTAAAAAAAAGAAAAGAAAGAAAGAAAGAAAAGTACAAGGAAAGAAAAAGAAAACGGAAGAACACAATACTTTGATCCTTCCATGGAATCAGTGCAGTCCCAGAGAAAAAAGGGGGCCATTGGCTCTGGAGGTCCAGCTTAAAGGGAGGCTTCCCCTTCAGCAAAAGACGAGCATCTCCAACTTGTCCCTGTGCCCTTTTACAGGACAGCAGCGCCCTCTGGCGGCAATCTTAGCGCCTAACACTGAGGTCTCTGTGCACGCAGGTGGAGTGACTCGATGAGGAGAGGGTGGAGATCGCGCAATCGGCTGGATGGGAGGGTTGGGCGGGCAAATTTGCGAGTCTACAAATAAAATCTTCCACATGGCACTTAAAAAATGCTGCCGCTGGCTCTGCCAGTTCATGTGAGGTTGGGAAGGATGGAGAAAAAAAGGCCCTTGGTGGAGAAGGCCAAGGGAGTGTGTGTGTGTCACGAATTCCTGCTCCCCAGCTCCTTAGGCCAGTCTAGAGCTGGGACAAATAAGCCTGCTAGAGGCACTAGCACCCACCCCCAGACCCCACCCCCGAGCGGGTCTCCTGAGTGCTGCACTATTCTCTATGAAGTCAGAGCAGGGCATTTGCTGTGGGCTTCCTGGGTCCAAGGTGCCTCACAATGGCTCTCCAAGCAGGAGGAAACCCTGGCGCCCAGACAGAAAAAGGGACTTGCCCTGACTCACTCAGCAAGGAATGGCAGGAGCTGCTTCCCATTCCATTGTCCCAAGAGAGGGAAAGGTGCAGAGAGCAGGTCTGGAAGTCACTAGGCAGTGGAGAAGTTCCAGCATCCAGCCGTGACAAGCCCTGATTATCAGTGCATTCGAGTCCATAAATGGGTTTCGGCTTGACCTCTATATATGGCCCCCCTGGGTCACATCACAGAAAACACCTGGTCAGGCAGGGAGCTGGCACATCTCTGCAGCTCCAGTGACATGGCAAGTCCATCCTTGAATCCAAGCCCTGGTCGACTCCATCTGGTGGAAGTCACCCTCTGTCCATAGGAGCCAAAGGGTCTGGAACGCAGTTGGGGAAAGGAAAGCCCAAGTAGCTCCGGTTTTCTCCAAAAACTATACTCCTCCATATTCCCGGAGGCATGCTGCGCAGAGGGCGCATGTTCCAGAGAATTCCGCAGCCATCAAGAGGCGCAGCCTTCTCCGCCCTGTCAGAGGGAGACTGCGGTGGTGAAGAATTTCAATGATTAAGAGGGTGACCTATGGGACGGCTCGCCCACGCCGCTCCTCTCCTCTGGACAAGTGCTCAGCCAGGCGACTGGGTCTCAGTGGATCTGGCATCTGGGACCCGGTCCAGCCAGAGTGGAGCCCCTCTGCGGGCTTCCTACCCCCTGGTGTGATCTAAACATACCCCCCCCACTTCCCCTGCAACCTCCATTCCAGTAACTTCCACTTCCCAGCTCAGCCTGTACTCCCGCCCACTTCATCATAGTCTGCATTTCCTTCCATGGCCCATCATCAATCCCATCGACCTTGGAAAATAACCTTACTCAATCGTCCTTCCAAAGCACCTGATCCATCAACTAATGAACTTCTGTCCTGAGTTGCCATCAGTGGGCAGTCAGGGCAGCCTGCTTCCAAACCCTTTCTGTCCCTCTCCTTTCCTCACACTGCCGGGGACCCCCAAGTGAAAGCCCAAATGGGGAAATGGGGTGGGCCTAGGGGGACTGGCAACTTCCACTTTGCTCCACAGAAAGCAGTTGAAAGTCACCCAGTACAGGGGAGGCCTGTGTGCTGAGGGTGCATGGCCAGGAGAGCAGGAACTACAGGTCCCAGGGAAGAGTGACTCCCAGCAGTATACCCGCCAGCCTTATCCCCCCCTGCCCTGGCATTTATGCCTCTGATGACGTGCCTTTCACAATCCCACAATTGCGATCTCCCCACTACCACCACCCTCTTATTTAACCACTGTAGTCTGAGGCTCTTCTGGGTTCTCTGAGATCCTGATTTGGGAACCACCTCACAAGTGGTTCCCTAACAGTTAACCAGTGCAGGAGGGGAAACTAAATGGTTGAATCTAAACTTAAGTTGATGTTTAATAAGCCAGAAACTATTTCATCTGTTCTCAAAATAGGGATAAAGTGGATCAGGCTTATGTAGGTGAAGCCAGTTTGTGGGGTATTGAACAAATGTTTGGCCTTTCCCCAAACCACCTTCCTGGCCCTTTGCCAAAATAAACCTTGAGGCTAGTACTGACTCTATTTCTTGCTTACGAGCATCTACCTGTCAGCTTTTGAGAACTAGCTGCTTGTTAACAAACCAAACTTATGTTCCCATTCACAAAATTTTGCTAAGGTGGCATCTGGACTCCCTACATTGTCCCAGTTGTTTGGACTAGGTATATTCAAACAACTGAAATGTATGGAGGGCGAGGCTTTGGGGCAGATGTGGCTACCTTTTTATCAGTCGTGCGATGTTGGGGAAAGCGACTTCCCAACCCTCAACTGTTGTCTGCAAAATGGGGGGAATGGCGGTGCCTGTTTCATTGGATTAGATGAAAATGGACATTGACCACTTCCAGGGCAGGGCACAAAGAGTCCAACACTTGGTGGTGGCATCTATATCACAGGCAAGTCAGTCCCCTATCTAACATTGGATAACACAGGCTCAGAAGAAAGTCGTCTCCTCTTCAGTAAAACGGAGAGGTGAGCAGTAGCCTAATAAATATAAATCCATGGATTCAACCTTGGACCAAAATTACTTGCGAAAAAAAATACTGGGTCCATACTGAACATGTACAGATCCTTTTCTTGTCATTCCCTATAGTATAACAACTATTTACATGACATTTACATTTCATTAGGGATTGTAAGTACTCTGGAGATTAAAGTATACAATAGGAAGTGTGTAGATTATGTGCAAATAACATGCCATTTTCCCCTTTATTTTTGTTTTACTATGCCCCTTTATTATATTTTACTTTATAAAAGGGATGAGCCTTCAGAATTTGATATCCTTGGGGGTCCTAAAACCAATCTCACATGGATACCTTGGGATAACTATACTCACCCTCATTTTACAAAGGAGGAAACTGAACTAGGGTGAGACTAAGTACCTTACCCAAGATCTCACAGCTATTAATGAGGATTCCAGAACTTAACCCTGCACTCCACTGCAGCTCTTTAAAGTCATCCAGCATTGGACCCTGAGAATACTGATTTGCCCAGGTAGGGGCAGAACATGGCTTAGCTTCTTCTATCCCCTCCTCCCACAATGCTGTTTTCTACACCCTTTAGTAGTTTTCTACAGAAAACCTCAAGCAAGACACTGGCTTCTAATCCCCCAGGACTCCTCCAATACTGAGTCCACCCTTCTGCCCTGGGTTCCCAGAAGCCCTGCCCCTGAGGATCTGTGATCCCTGGAAGTACAGAAAGATATTCCACACCTGAGTGCTAACTGCCTCAGTCCCTAAAAAACTACCCTGATCTGTAGTCAGAGAAAGAAGTCCAAGAAACTCAGCTTCTAGGACAGGCTGTTTGGGCTATGCACCACCAGAACTTAGAGAGACCTCAAGCTTCCCACCAATCCCCACTCCCAGGTATCTTTTGCTACCATCCTGGCTCCCATTTGGCTCAGATTTGGACAGGGTTGCCTAGAGCAAGGGGTTAGAGGTGCCCTCTGAGCCAGACATCCCTTTCTGCATTCCCATCCTCCTTGAGAGTTATAAACTATTCTCAGCAATTATTCAACAGTCCACTTTTCTCTCTGAATGACTAGAAAGTCAAGATTATCAACTTGAAATGGGATGAAGTAGTTTTGTGATCTGGGTACTATCCTTTATACTTTGAAAATAAAGATATTTCTGCATTCCTACAACTACTTGGGAAATTTCTGGCCATATGTAGTATACTGTCTATCAGTTTTTCTTTGAAAGTTAGTAATATTTATAAAGCACTATTCATCCTTAGTATTTAAAACAATGCAGTGGAATGGGGAGGTACGCCTATAAGGTGATAGACTGTTTAACCAATCAAAATGTATGCTTATTAATGTCACTATCAGAGCCCAAATCCTGGTACTGCCAGCTCCTTACAAGAACCTTGTGTAAGTTCCCACACTCCTCATATGTAAGATATAGATGATGGTATTTCCTTCTTCAAAGGGTTGTTGGGAAGATTAAGAAATGAAGCATAAAGCCCCCAGCTCTTATTGTTACTTTGGAAACTATAAAACTATTTTAAGGTGACTTTTTCTTTTTTGGGGGGCGAGGGGGAAAGCTGTACTAGGGAGGGAACCCAGGGACTTACACCTGCTAGATACTCTGCCACTGTGTTCACACCCAGCCATTTTTTCTTTTTGTTCTTAAGAAGTCATTAAGTGGGCTGGGGAGATAGCTTAGCTGGTAGAGTGCTTGCCTCACAAGCACAAGGCCCTGAGTTCGATCCCCAGTACCTGAAAAAAAAAAAAAAAAAAAAAAAAGAAGTCATTAAGTTGCCCAGGCTAGACTTAAAAAACTTGCAGTCCTCTTGCCTCAGTCTCCAGAGTAGCTGGGATTACAGGCACATGTACTGTGCCTAGCTTAAAATCACGTATTTTTGATCCATAACTGTCACTCAACTTGCGGGGGTGCTGGTTCTTCTGATTTGGGGCCCTTTCCAAAAGTCAAAATAACACGAGACAAAGACTTGTCATCACAGAAAATATTCAGAAAAGAGTGGCACCAGTCCTCAAAGGAAATCCTAAAGAGGTATTCCAACCATAAGAGCAGTAACAGCCTCCACAACTCATCAAGGGTTGTGATCTGGGTGCCACATGGGGTGTATCTGAAGCCCTTCGAAATGAAGTTAGTCACATGCCTGTAGAATTTGTGGTGTCTAGGGGGAAATCCACCAACCTGCCAGGCTTACCTCCTGGACCCCGCAGCCAGGAGTACCATGCCCCAGTAACAAGCTGCTTCCTTCTAGTTTAGCCACAGCACTCTGAGTTCTTGATCTGCCTCACTCTAGCACGTTCTCAGCTTCCCCCCAAGCATGTATGCTCTTAGACCTTCACCCTGTAAGCCTCAGTTCCCTACACCAGGCTCAGAGCCAGGACACTAGAAAGGCTCCCAGAGAGACAGCAAAACTCATCTATGTAACTCTAATCCTAAAAGCTAAAAACGACAGCTTTCTTGGGCAAGATCCAGAGAAACTAAAGAATACTGATAGTTTCAACGCAGAAGTGGGTCTAGACTAGTGTGCTCCATTGCACATGTTCAAAATCAGCAGCAAGTAGCGGTGGCAGGGTGGGGGCATGTCCTAAGAGTCACAGCAGTTAATCAGAGGCATAGAAGTAGCTATGGGGGGTGGGCAGGAATTTCCTGCATATGAAGTATCTTAACCAAATGGAGGAATAACTCGAAGGTCCAGGAAAGGAGAAGTAACTTAACAATTCTTTGTAGCTCCTTTGCCTAGCTGCTCATCTATCTCAGTTCCACCCACGAATTACAAAGGAAGTACAGACAGAACCATGGAAAATACTGTATTTCTGTACACAGGAAGGAGAGCTACAAGCCCCTCACAGAGGAAACTCTACCCCAAAGAAATATCTTAGCAGCAAATTTTTATCTGACTCAAGGCTATCAGCATATCCTGGGCTAGAAAGTTGGGCTTCCTATCTCTGGGCACCCATTATGCCCTTCCCACCAGAGAATTCCAAATAATATAGGAAAAAGGAACTCCTGCCAGCACTGAGATCCAGTGGGAACTGGGGAACCTGGTCATTCCTAGAGAGCAGGCAGTGACTCTATTATGAAGGTCAGACTGGAAGTGATGGGATTCTTCTCTGGATCCTGTGCCCTGCTTTGAGGACTGGCAGCAGGGGGAGTCCCAGGAGTGGGAACTAGAAGGAAGTTAATCATGGGTGCTTGGGTGCACATGTGTATGTGTGTAACAGGGCACAGGCCATGCAGTCGCCTTGTGCTTGAAGTCTGCATCTCTCGCCCTCTCCCTGACAGCAGCATAGTACTTTGCACCTACATCTCTTTCTGTGGCTATGGATCCAGAAATCTGTTTCTCCAAACAGAATCACCGTGGCTCGGCAACATGGCAAAGGAAATAGCTGTCCAGGGGTAAGACAGATGACTAAAAGAGTGGTTTGTTCCAATCAGATATCCTTGATTTTTTTTTTTTTTTCTTTTTTAAAACAACAGGCTGGTGACAGGTGTGATGGCTCAAGAGTGACATGGTTCCAAATCTTGTATGACCCTCAAAGAGGTCCCCTTCCTGACCTCCCAGATACCAAGGCTTCAGCAGACAGAGGGCATTCTTGCAGCTGTGATCCTGACTGCTACCTGCCTCCTTGATGGGGTCTCACTATCTCTCCACCAACAGAGACTTCACATTTCCAGGGTACCTCTCAGACCTGGGCTGGACCTCATCCAGAAGGTCTGAACAGCCCACGTTGGGGAACCCAAGTGCCAGTAGAGTGTCCAAAGGGCCCAATTCTAGACATTGGATTTAGGGGCTGAGTTGAGGGGGATCTCCTTGAGCTCCGTCCGCATGCACAGGTACTCCCCGATGACAGCCATGAGTGCAATGCACACGGCTTGGACCAGCCACCAGGTCAGCGCCGAGGGAAAACGGGAGCTGTAGAACCAGCAGCCCAGGAGGTGAAAGAAATGGACAGTGACAGTGAAATCCAGACACTGCTTCCCTCGCCGGATGAAGTACAGCAAGCCCAGGGCACTGTTGGGAGAGGACAGCAGTGAGTTGTCACTGAGTTGTCCTGGTTTTAGATTAGGTTATTTGGGGGGTAGGGGCAATTAGGATGGCAGCATGGTGGTCAGAAGCGAGCAAGGTTAATTGTGAAACAAGTGTTACAATATTAGATGCCTAAAGGAACCTGGTAGGTAACATCAAGAGTGAATCACACTGAATAGAAGAAAATAAAACTAGGAGAATGATGATAAACGGCAACTGTCAGAGGGATCCTAGGGATTGGTGGTGCACCCTAAAACTATACACATTCTTTCTAACGCAAAGACAAAAGCTATTTGCATCTAGGCAAATGTTATCATACTAAAAGGGTAGCCTGGAATCCATTCTTCCATTATTCAAGAGAAGCCATAAATCTGCACTTTTATAAAATATGCTAACTTTCAACTAAGTGAAAAAATGTTTTAATGCCAGGCCCAGTGGCATATCCCTGAGGCTTGAAAGGCTGAGGCAGGAGGATCATGAGTTCAAAGCCAGCCTCAGTAAAAGCGAGGTGCTAAGCAACTCAGTGAGATCCTGTCTCTAAATAAAATATGAAATAGGGCTGGGGATGTGGTTCAGTGGTCGAGTGTACCTGAGTTCAATCCCCAGTACTCAAAAAAAAAAAAAAAAAAAAAAAAAAAAAAAAGGTTTTAAACTCCATGTATGGGCTGACCTCTATATAAGCCAAACAGAACATATGTGGGAGACAAATTTAGTTCAAAATTAGCTCACCAGTTTTCAACCTCCAGTGTAAGATCAATAATAATAACTATGTACAAGGCATCATTCTAAATACTTCCTGTGAATTAGCTCACTTGATCCTTACAACTATGAGGTAGGCAATGTCATTAGCCTCACTTCACTGATGAGGAAATGGGGCTTAGATAGATTTAACTTGTCCAAAGTCATTAGACTAGTGATAAAGCTGAGATTCAAAGTCAAGTGAGTCTACCTCTGAGCCTGAGATGTTGATCACTATGCTAAACCACCTCTCAAGAGACAGTCAATGGTCATGAGTGATCTTACACATCACCAAGTCCAACTCCTTGTATGCAGATAAAGAGCCTGAGGCTCAGAAAGGAGGGAAGTAACTAGGTCAATGGCACAGGGACCAAAGATAGATAGTTTTCCTGACTTCCAGTCTTATCCTTCCCTCACTTCATGCCATATCAGGAAAGTGATCTGAGATGGAAGCTATCATGCAGGCAGCACACATAGTTACAGAAGAGCTTTGCAGCTAAGTCAAAACAGCAACAGAAGGAGTTCCACAATAGAGTCAATTCCAGAATTGATCTCTGCCACCCACTTCAGTCCACCACTCCCCAGGAACAAGTGCCAGCATGTATTATGTACAAATTTAGGAAGTTAGTCCCAGTGCTAAGACCCCAAAAGCTGGATAATAAAACTGGTGATACTCACCAGGTGAGAGCGTTGAGGATGAAGGACATCATGGAGAGCCGGCCTGGAGGGGTAGAAAAGCCCAGGATCTGAGGGGGAATCACAAATGGAAATATGCTGGAGAAGTGACTTGGCAGAGCCCCAGGCTCTAGGATCCCAGTAGACTTCCTAAGGCACAAGTATTCTTTCCAAATCACACAAGACCATACCTACTTTGATGGGACTGTATGATAGACTATTTCTAATGATATATTTTCATATACATTCATTATGGTATCCCATTTGATCCTCACAGTAGGCAAGAAAGGAATTACTATTCTCAGTTTACAGAGGAGGATATAAAAGCTCAAAGGAGTTAAATTGCCCAAAGTGATACAATATTTTGAGAAGGAGGTTCAGCAAACTCTTGGCCCATAGGCAAGGCACCTGGTTTTGTAAATAAAGTTTTATTGAAACATAGTCCTCAGCTATTCACTTACTTATTGTCTCTGGCTGCTTTTGCACTATGGTGGCAGAGCTGAGTAGTTGTGACCTAAAACCTTTACTATCCTCCTTTCAAGAAAGGTTTGCTGACTCCTGGTCTAGAACTCAGGTTGTACACATCAGTTGACTCTTCAACACAGCCTAGGATTTCCATGTGCCCTTCCTAAAAGAATGAAGGCTCCTACAAAGCTATTACCCTGCACCTGGTAGGTATGAACCTCTGCTACCCTTGACACAACATTAAGTGAAGACCAAGTATCTCTACCACACTTTCAGCTTACAAAGAAAGGCCTATGACATCCATAATCTCATATTATCCTTATGAAAACCTTGAAAAGCCTTTGTTATTTTTATTACTATCTCTATCAGGATAACAACTTGCCCAAGGGCTATGCAAAGAATAAGCATCAGGAGCAAGAACTCCAGCCAGGTCTCCTGGCTGAGCATAGGTAATGATCTGTGCTCAATACCAATATACCAATAGCTGCCTCTCAAATGTAACTTCCTTTACACTTTATAAAGCACTTCTTATTCCTAGGCCCCTCTGGGCTTCATAACATTTTACTAAGGATGATATGGTAGGATTATTCTGCCCACTTTCCAGAAAATGAAAAGGCTCTAAAAAGTGAAGCAAGTTGCCCAAGTTCCCAGAGCTAGTATGTCTGGGCTTAGACTGGACTCTTAAGTACAGGCTCTCTGTACTGCAATTCATGTCCTTTCCAATACCAGTTTCATGATTTTGCAGACATGAAAGTAAGTTCAGAGAAGGAACATTTGCCCCAAATCACAGGGCAAGTAAAGTGAAGCCTAAATGGAAGCCTGTGACCCAAAGTCTAGGCAGTATTCACTGTACCCCCACGAATGCATTTTTATCCATTCTTCTCCCCAGAAAGGAGACCCAGAGTTGCCTGGGACGCAGGCCTATGTATGATAGCATCCAGGCCTTTCCTTTGCGCTCATCTGCCTCTGTTATCAGTCATTCCATTTCACCGATGGGGCAGTTGAGGCTTAGAAGGGTAAAATCCCTCCCGCAGGGCCACAAAGAGAGAAAGTGGCCCAGCTGGGTCTAGAGTCCAGTAGTGTCAGACCACAAAGCCACTCGGTGTGGCCGAGACCCCACCCCCACCGGCCCGGGAACCCTACCTCGGCGTCGAACATCTGGTCCAGCGAAGGGCTGCTTCGCACTAGCGCGTCCACAAGCGCCAGCCACAGGCCCAGCGAGCCGTAATAGACAGTCTGCATGAGGACGATCTGCGACAGGATCAGCAACGGGTCCCACACGTAGCTGCGGAACTGGCCCGCCATGCCGGCCCGCCGGGCCCGGCCGCCGCCCGCGCCTCTGTCAGCACCGCCGCTCCATGGGTCCCGGGCCGCCCAGCCACCTGCGGGGACACACGCCCGGCCTCAGCCGGCGGGCCGTCGCCCTGGCAACGCCGCCGGGCCTGGAGGAGGGACTGGGCCCGAGGGGCGAGCCCATTCCGGGAGTTGGGGGGAGGGCGGGGCGGACAGACCCATTCCCAGAGTGAGGGGAAGTCCTGCCCATTCCGGCTGCTCGGCCCCCGCGGCACACGAACTCTTTGGGGGTTCACTCACCGGTGATGGAGTCAAGGATGAAGGTCCCGAGCGCGACGTGGCTTCATCTGCAGGCTCCCGAAGCAGGACTGACAGACAGAACCATGGAGAAGCGGCCCTACGGCCTAGAGAGGCAAAGATCCAGCGACCCGAGGGACTGTAGACGCTGCGTAGGAAGGAAGCGTTTCCGGGGACGACGGCAGAGGGGCGGGACTGAGGTTGCGCAGGCGCGCTGTGTGCAAACTTTCGCTAAACCACTTAGAGGGTATGGGCCGCCGGGAAAGGATCGGAGCACATGCGCAGAATGAAGGGTGAAGGCGAACGGAAGTGAGGCAGAAAAGCCGTAGTGCTTGCGTGCCCTCTAGAGGGGAATATAGAAAAAACCTCAAAGACCGAGTGGTCCTGGGCGGAGATTGAGGCCGAAGGATGACAGGTTTGAGGCCAACTTCTGCAACTTATCAAGGCCCTCAACAACCTAACAAGACCTTGTCTCAAAATAAAAAATAAATAAATAAAAAGGGAAGGGAATGTAGCTCAGTGGTAGAGCATCCCTGGGTTCAGGCCCCAGTACCAAACACACACACACACACACACACACACACACACACACACACACACGGGATACGGGGTGGGGCGGGAGGAGCGGGGAGTGGGCAGAGAGAGGAAGGGAGAAGCACAAGGGCAATGTTAGGATTAAAATTAAAGTGTTTCCAAACACCTGAATTCCCCGTGCCGGGAAGAAGGTTAGAACACATGAGATAGTACCTGCTGTCAGACACACTGTGACTGGTTTAGATGACAAAGTATTATAATGTGTTATCCAATGGAGAAACTAAAGGTACTAAAGTCATACCTGGAATCAAATCCGACCTTGCCTGCTGCCTTGATTATTTTATCTCTGCTTTCTCTGAGTCTGCCGAATAGTGGACAGTCAGTAAATATTTGCTAAATGAGTCAAGTACAGAGAAAGGGCAATAGCAAATTGGTGACTCACTTTATTTCCGCTCCAGCTGACCAAAACTCTTCAACTTCATTGATCCTAGGTTCCTCTTCTCTGGAGTTGGAAAGAAGGGAAGTAACTGGTTGTAGGAAAAGAACCAGGGTTTCAAAGTCAGCTCTATCACTTCTTAGCTGTGTGACCAACAAGTCATTTCCTTCTTTAAACCTCAGCTTCTCTGTTTATGCAATAAGGAGTTAGACAAGATTAATGTTTTCTAATATTTTATCTGCCCTCCACTAATTATTTTCCCATTTAAAAAATGTATCAGAGACCCATGAAACTTCCAATCAGAATTTCTGAACTGCGTGTGATAGCCATGTTATCACCTTGAGTTGATGTAATTCCAGACAAAAGTAAAGAAACTTGAGACTTTATCAAGAGTATGTGCCAGGTGCTGTGGTATACACCTGTAATTCTGGCTACTCAGGGGGTGAGGCAGGAGAATTGGGAGTTTGAGACAAGCCTAGGCAACTTCCTGTCTAGAAAATAAAAAGGGTTGTAAATGTGGCTTGTGGAGCAACTGCCTAGCATGCAGGAGGCTCTGGGTTCAATCCCCAATAGTGGAAACAACAAGGAAGACAAAAGAAGTATATGATTTTCCTTATCATTTGGAAACACTGTGAACAATTCACTTGGGTTTCAGATTAGTAGTTATTAAGGCCCAAAGGTTTCTGAAGTGTTTTCCAGGTGAATCATTCTCTTAGGCACCTCAATTCATTTTACAAAAGATACATTCAAATTCCTTTAGTCCACTGATCACTCACATGACTAGTGTTTGTGAGAAAACATCTGTTTATTAAGTGCCTACATGATCTTGTTTAATCCTCATAATCCAAGAAGGTATAATATTATCCCTCTTTTTATAGGTAAGGAAACCGATGCTCAGAGAAGGGACCTGGCTACTACCTAAGTCAGGGAGGTTGTAGGAACCTGAGCAGGATTCACACTCAGGATATCTGGCTCCAAACACCAAAATCCACTCCAGAAGAAAAGAAATGGAAGGAAGGATCCGATCGTGACAGAGTAGTAGGAAGTAGGAAAGGAACAGTCAGTTCTCTACTCAGGTCACCCTGGGGTGAGAGATAAGAAGTGAGGTTCAGGAAGTACACTGGAGAGCTTAGACTTAATTTCCCAGGGCAGTTCCATCTTCTTCCAGGTGCTGGAATGTGTGGCCTGTCTTGGAGTCCATCCCCCTCATGTCACAACTGGGCCCACTCCACCCCTTTCTCCTCCCCCACAGGTACGGCTCTCCCTACCTAATTCTCCTGGAAGGAAAACACACAGCCTAGACCTTGAAGTTAGGGCTGTTTGGAAAGCTTGTGTCTGATGTCATCCTGTATCTTTGAACCTGCCTGTGGGAAAACCCCAGGACACGACTAGGCAGGAGCTTGTTTCCTTTTCCCTTTGGAAGGTTAGCCCTTGGAATCCCACCTTTCTGTGCCCCAGAAATGGGTACCATCCTGTGTCTTAATTTGAATCCAAAAAGGAAACCAAGAGCTGGGGAAAACCAGGGCAGTTCCTTTCGCAAGACTTCTTGGCCTATCTGCAAAATTTGACCACAGTCAGCCTGGTTCAAACCACAAAATCAGAGTTAAAGTCCCACTGACTTGCTCTGTGACCTTGGAGTCACACTTGCTGGGTCCTAGTATCCTAAACTATAAAATGAAAGAGGGACATTGGATTCCAACCTCCTAATGCAGCCTGTGGCCATTTGACTCACCCCTGGAACATATTGGAACATTGCACATTCAGATTTCCAAGCAAACCTGAGTCTGAATCTCCAAAAACAGAATGCAGAAATCTGTATGTGTGTGTGTGTGTGTGTGTGTGTGTGTATGAGTGTGTGCAGTGCTAGGGATCAAACCCAGGACCTTGCACATGCAAGACCAGCATTCTACTACTGAGCTACCCTCAAAGTTAAAAATCTATATACTAAAGAGCTCCTAAAGTGAATCCAAAGTGTAGCCACATTTGGTAACTACAGAACAAGATGATCTATTGTTGACCCTAAACCAATTTCTCCATTTAACAGAAAACTTCTCTGTGACGTTGGCATGTACATGGCTCTCACTGAGCTTCGGGTTTTTTTTTTTTTGTTTTTTTTTTTCTTTTTTCTGTAATATAAGGGGGTTGGACTAGGATAGCTGGTCTCAAGGGCCCTTCCCATCCTGCCAAGTCTGTTGTTCCAAACTTATTAATGAAATTTTAAACTTTAGGACAAGGCAGAGTGACAGTCACAAGCTGGGACAGATTGTCCTCCAGGTGGAGGGGAGGGGAGTAACTTTGGTCACTTGGTCACTTACGTCACTCCCACATTGGGGCCTCACTGTGAGCATGTAAGGACAATTCCTACTAGGGTCATTTTCTGGTCCACCCCCATAAATCTCTTGAGAAATATTCTCACATTGGACCATGGGCTTCTGATCTCTGCTTAGATTCAAATACTGACCCTGTTGCTTCTTACTGGGTGACCTTGGGGAAGTTATTTCATCTCTTTCAGTCTCAATGGTTTTGGTTTTTTGGTTTTCTCTTTTATAAAGTGGGGATCAAAATAGCACCCTCATGGGCTGCCCTGAGGATCAAATATGTGCTTAGTTCACTTCCTGACAAGCAGTCGGTACTAAATAAACATTAGTAATATTTATGTTATTATTTCTTCCCTTAGAATGTGGGAGTGGAAATACCTAAGTTCTCAGATACATGGCAAGGATCCTACCAGTTATTAGACAGACATAATCCCACCCTACTCTTCCAAGATTCCCAGCTCCCTTCCTCTATCCCTCTCTCTGCCCTTAAGTGCTATGGTCCACTCACATGTTTCCTTTCAGGACGATTTTATGAAAATACTTAAGCAGAGACATGTCTCAGGAGCAGGTTATACAACTCTGCACACACACTTTTTGGAAACTCCGTGTGGAAGGCCAGCCTTTGGCTGCGATCCTCCACGTCAGTGACCATCCTGGACACCAGCCAGTGAGTTCCTTTCTTAGAATGGAAACTAGAGAAAGAGCTCATTGGTCGCCTGTTTTCTTCTCCAGACTGAGAACACTTTGTTATTCAGTCTGTTTTAAGGACAGAGTGTGTGTGTGTGTGTGTGTGTGTGTGTGTGTGTGTGTGTTTGAGGAGGAACATGTGCTGAGCACTTACTGTAGATACTTATGTTATCTCATTTAATCCTTATTTAATTTCCAAAACAAGCCTGGCAGTTGTAGATACTATTAATAGTTGCCCTTCACAGCTGAGGCACCAGAGGCTCAGAGAAGGGGCCCTGTTTACCTAAGGCCACACTGCCAACCCAGGCCGGTCTGACTCCACGCTCTTCCTCTTCCCGATAAAGTGCACTGAACACTGCCGTTTACACAGAGCTTTCACCTACGTGACCTCATCTTGTTCCCACAGCCCCAGGGACATAGGCATAAACATTTTTCCCATTTTACAGATAAGGTAACTGAGGCTCAGAAGAGGAAGTGACTCACAATCAGTATCCAGCTGAGGCATGGTGGGTGGGTCTTGTCAGCAGGAATCATTAAAATTAGAAAACGCAAGGGCTGGGGCTGGGGCTCAAATGAAGGAACACCTGGAATACCGACTTTCCACTCCAGCCTCCCTGTTCTTTACACCCGGGATGGTCAAGGGACTGTTTCCTTTGTTCCAGGCCTGATCATCACCTCTCCAGAGGGTGGACAATGCCAGACATGCCAGTTGGTGGCTGGACCTCCGAGTCCTTAAATAAAGGACTCTCTGAACCATGTGTAGGTTCCCCTGGCCTAAGATGCTCAGAAGAGGAAGGAGAGGGGTAAAACAGTCTTAAATGGTGGCCTCACCCTTGAAGTTTCCTTAGCTTGATTCTTGACCCCACCATGTGCTAAATTCACTGTCCCTACCTAGGAAATTATTCTTTACTCTGACCTTAAAGGACTCGGGACTTTGGCATATGAAGAAAAGTTGTTTTCTTCACCTTCATTTTTATGATTCATTCAGTTAGTCATCTGATATTCATTGAGCATTTACTACTCACCAGGAGATGATCTAGGAGGTATGAATATAAATGAACGAAGCGAGTAAAGGTGAAAACTTTGGCCTCCTGGAATATAATGTGGCCTCCTGGAAGACACACATGATAAACAAGTCATAAACAATGTAACGTTTTTACATCAGGTAATAAACTGTGCTACAAAGAAAACTGAGGTGTGGGGTGGTGGTACCTGCCTATAATCCCAGTAGCTCGGCTGGGAGGCTGGGAGGCTGAGGGAGGATTGCAAGTTCAAAGCCAGCCTCAGCAAAAGCGGGGTGCCAAGCAACTCAGTGAGACTCTGTCTCTAAACAAAATACAAAATAGAGCTGGGGATGTGGCTCAGTGGTCGAGTACCCCTGAGTTCAATCCCTGGTACCCTCCCCCCCAAAAATAAAAAAGGAAAAAGAAAACTGAGGTCAAGGAGGTGGAGGAGAAGGGAGGATGGAGAGGATAGGCATTCTTTCAGAAATGGCATTCACCTTGCCAGGAGAGGTGGCTCACACCTGTAATCCCAGCAGCTCAGGAGGCTGAGGCAGGAGGATGGCGAGTTCAAAGCCAGCCTCAGCAGTGAGGCACTAAGCAACTCAGAGAGACCCTGTCTCTAAATAAAATATTTAAAAAGGTCTGGGGATGTGGCTTGGTGGTTAAATGCCCCTGGGTTTGATCCTTGGTACAAAGAAAAAGAAATGGCTATCTTTCTGAAAAAACCTTAGGTAGAGGCCTGATTGAAGTGAAGGATGGAGCCATAGGATACTTGGGGAGAACATTCCATATACAAAGAACTCAAGTGGAAAACCCCAAGGCAGGAATGAGATTGACGTATTCATGGAATAGCAAGGAGGTCAGTGTGGCAGGAACTGAGTGGGCAGAGGGGAGGGTGGAGGGCCATCAACCCACACCCACCAATGTCCACCTTAGTTCGTCATCAGCTTACAACACCCCTAGGAGAGGAGTAGAGGGGAGGCATGGGGGGACTTCATGAGAAAGAAAAGTGGGGCAGCAAGTCTGTTCACTTGTCATTCATCTGGTCTGGCAAATAGTTACTGAGTGTTTACTATGGCACTGTGCTGGGCTCAGTGTATACAGCGACAGCAAAGCAGAAGCAGTCCTTCCCTGCAGAGGTCTAGTAGAGAGTATATCCGATCAGCCAGACATCGAGGGATTATGTTTATGTGAACCACAGTGAATACTGTGAAGGATGCTATAGAAAAGAATTTGGACAGGAATATAATTTGACCTCAGGGAAAGATATCACTGAGAAAGTAGCATGTCAACGGAGTCCTGAAAGATGAGTAGATTGAACCAGCGCAAGGATGTGATGTTCTAGAAGGGAGACAGCCTGCTTGAACAGCCTAGGGTCTTCACATGATGGTTCTCCTTTATTGGAGGAGGAAGCAAAGAGGAGACAATGGGAGGTGACTCACCTTGGATGCACCTAAATCAAACAGTAGGACCAGGTTTCCGTCTGTGTCCCTTCCTTCCTTCTTTCTTTTCTTTTCTCTTTTCTTTTCTTTTTGACTGGGGATTGAACCCAGGGCCGCTTTACCACTGAGTTACATCCCCAGCCCTTTATTTTGAGACAGGGTTTTACTAAGTTGTGGAGGCTGGTCTCAAACTTGCCACCCTCCTGCTTCAGCCTCCTGGGTTGCTAGGATTACCGGCATGGTTACACACCTAGCTCAGTCTGTGGTCTTTACCTTGCTGCCCTGCTACCTTTTTGCAGTAACAATAATTCTCGCTGTTTGCAAAGAGTAGGTTCCAACTTCTGTGGTGCCTGGACCAGAAGGGCACCCCCTCCACCTTGATCAGATGCTGGAGTAGGGAAGAGCACCTCAAGGGAGCCAGGAAAATTGAAAGGAAAAGAAAGTTCAGCTGAATGACTTCTGAGTGTATTCTGGTTTCCCTGCAATGCAGCCCTATGAGCTATGACTCCTGAATCACGTGGCACTGTGCCTACCACATACTAAATAGATGATGGTCCCATCAAGTAGTCTCTATGGGAAGAGCCCAGGGCTAGAAACCAAGGGGTCTGAGTTTCCATGAAGCTTTGTCAGCCTGGACAATTCCCTGCACCTTTCCAAACTTTAGTCTCCTCAACTGTGAATCAGCTGTTTGCAATAGGCATCTGTCCTGCCTCCCCGATACCCCACATTGTCAGGACTGTTTGGGGTACATAAATGCAAAAGGAATCAGGGCTGTAAGTGCAGTGGGACAACACGGGAAGGCATAAAAATCAAACAGACCTGAGTTTGAATCCTGTACTAGTCAGCTTTTACTGCACAAAAACATCCCCGGAATCCGGGGGGGCAAACAAGATAGCTTGTATTTCTCATGAGTTAGCAGGATAGCTAGGGCAGCTTTATTACAACTTTATTATCATTTCTTAGACTGTTTTCTCATCTGTAAATGAGAGATGTTACTGCTGATTTTACACAGTCAAGGGGAGAATGATGTTTGATATTCCCTTCTAACTGATCATACTCTCTGCTCAGGATATGGGAGAAACTAGAAGATGTTCACCATCTAGGCCAATTAGTGACCCCAGAAGTAGCCTGGCCTACAGGTGCTCACTCAAGGAACAGGAGGGCCTTTGGCCAAGTCAATTAGACTGTCTGCCCCCGATTTGGACTGGATGTGAGACCCAGGAAGTCAGTAAGAGAGAAGCACACATTAGGGACGGGGGGAGAGGGTGTGAAGAATGACACTCAAATTAAGAGCATGCAGGCTCAAAGATGTGGAGCCACGGCTGCCAGCCTGTGGAACCATCTCCACACTTGATGTTTTCATTTCCGTTTTACTCTTCAGCCCTCCTGATCCTCCTAATATTTCCAAGTCCCTTTTGCTGAGGAGTTCCAAGTGAGGCGTGTTTCCTTGTGATTGAGGAGCTGGACTAAGAGAAGATGCACATAAAACTTCCAGTCCAGAGCTTGGCCTAGCCTAGGTCCTTAGCCTACTACGGAACTGGTAGCTGTGGTCCTCTGTGCATAAGCAAGGACAGTGTCTCCTCTACCAGGATTTATCAAAAGACCTCTCACATCAAGATGCTCATCAAATGTTTGTTGGATAGATGACCAAACGAATGAACTGCTCTGTCTGAGCCTCTCAGGAGAAACAGCCAAATGGAATCCCCAGTTCCCACAGAGCCCAGCTCCGCTGATCCTTAGCCATGCCAGGCCTTGGGATAGGCTCTAGGGACACAAGCTCAACAAGACAACGTTCCCGCCCTCGTGAGACTTCCTTCTGCTGGGGGACGGAAACGGTACACATGTGAAAGAACAAATAGGAGATGGCAGGTAAGGAAAATGTTGTGAGAAAAAATTTAGAAAAGCAAATAGAGTAATTGAAGGGCCTATTTTTAGAATTCCTCAAAATACCAGGGGTGGGTGCTGACTCACTGCAGGGCCTTGCTTTGCCTGTCTCACAATGGGGCACTGTTGTGTGGAGTGGTCTGGGAGGACCCTGTGACCCGGTGTTCCCAGTCTCTGTGGTTATGCAAGGCAGTGGCTGGACATTCCATGGGCGCTGGAAAGTCCAGGCTGTCGTTATCTTGAGCCAGGGAGAGATTTGCATAGAGTGAGGAAGACCAGAAAGGGTTGGCACCTTTCTGGGAGAGAGAACTCCACCACCCAATCCCTTAGCTGTTCTGAAAATGGTGTTTGTGATTACCTACTTACTACTGCGTCTGAGGAGCTCTTGGTGAGCGGAATAACTCTAAACTCGCTCTCTTTTTTACTGGGGATTGAACACAGGGTTACTTGAACATCCTCAGCCCTTTTAATTTTTTTATTTTGACACACGGTCTCACCAAATTGTTTAGGACTACACTAAGTTACTAAGGTTGACCTTGAACTTGTGATCCTCCTGCCTCAGCCTCCTGAGTCACTGGAATTACATGCATGCGCCAACCTCCCTGGCTCAAGACTCTTATAAGGGAGACATCTTTGCTCATTCACCATTTTTTTTAATCTATAAAAATAGATAACATTTTCAGAGCACTGTGGCACACGCTTGTAATCCCAGCAACTTGGGAGACTGAGGCAGGAAGATTACAAGTTCGAGGCCAGCATCAGCAATTTAATGAGGCCCTGAGCAATTTAGTGAGACACTGACTCAAAAAATAAAAAGGGATGGAGATGTGGCTCAGTCGTATAGCATTTCTGGGTTCAATGCCCAGTATGAATAATAATAACAACAACAGCAACATTTATAAGCTGGATATTATAGTAATCACCATACTGTCAACATTCTTATGATGTTAAGAACTATAATGATCCCTAAGTTACAAGTGAGGAAAATGAGGCACAGAGAAGTAAGGTGTCTTACTCAAGGTCACACAGCCAGGATCACAATTCAGATCTGACTCTGAAGCCTGTGCTCTTAACCTAACTAACACGAGCAATAAAGGAACGCCTGCCCAAGGGAGGGGACAGATGGAACACTAGGACTCGGAGGAAGAGAGGAAAGCCAGAAGAAGGTGATAGATTCCAGGTTCCAGGAGAAGGGGCAGTTGAAGACAGGCTCGATCACAGCACCAGGGACCTGGTGTTTGTGGAGTCGCAGGTGTGCGCTCAGCCTCGGTTACCTCTGGCCCTGGGGTCAGGGAACAGGGGAAGGACACCTTCATCCCTGTGGTGGCCTGGGTCTCACTCCTTTTTAGACTGGATGCCAGGGAGCTGCCTGTTGTTGCCCTGAATCACTTCCATTCTCTTGAAAAGAAGCTAGGGGGAGGATAGAAAGTGTCTGGCTCCTGATTTCCCTTGGACCCACTCCATGTCAGGAACAGAAAATAAGGAAAAGGGAGGGGAACCAACCTAGGTGACCATGTACTACATGCCTGCTACTCACCTTCCTTCCTTCCCTAACTACCTGGAGAATGATCCCCATTTTACAGAGGAGCAAAGCAACTCTTCCTCCAATCTGCAATTCCCAGAAACAGGATTTTTTTTTTTTTTTTTTTTTTGTACCAGGAATTGAATGGAGGGGCGCTCAGCCACTGAGCTACATTCCCAGCCCTTTTTCATATTTTATGTTGAGATAGGGTCTCACTAAGTTACTTAGAGTTTCCCTAAATTGCTGAGGCTGACTTTGAACTCACAATCCTCCTGCCTCAGCCTCCCGAGCTGCTGGGATTACAGGTATACCACCATGCCTGGCTCAGAACCAGAATCTTAATCAAGACCTTTGAACCCTAGAAATTATGTGGGTTCTGTTATTGGCTGTTTTTTTTTGTTGTTGTTGTTCATTTGTTTGTTTTACTTCAGCTTCATGCAGCAAATTGGGGACTTCAATTCGGTACAACAAATCTGACTACTGCCTTTTGTTTTCTGGGGGGCCAAAGAAGAACTCAATAGAGCTTCTCAAATAACCTCAGGTTTTCGTCAAATCTTTTAAAATTCTTTAAGGGTCAGGAATTCTTTGAGAATCTAAAGAAAGAATGTGAAGTTTATTGCTCCAGAATAATTTATGTATAGACATGTACTCTATAGGAGGACTGATTATTCATGCCCCCCGTAACCCCCACCCAAGAAGCCCAGGTTAAAAACTCAAATCCACAGATAGAGTCTCAGAACTGGGGGAAGAGGAAATTAATTCCTTAATTTCAGGGACAATATTATCCAAACCTTCCGCTAACTATAAACTAGCCATTTTCAGTTTTTCTGCCTGTGTGCTCTCAAATTTTTATTTAAACACTAAATTATTATTTAAATACTATATACTCCCTGGCACATTTTTTAGTTGATAGCTAATATTTTTCCATCAAAAGTTTTAAATAGTTGCAAAGGTTGTAATTTCTGGCATATTATAAATTCATACACTCAGAAATTAAAAGCTCACATTATTCTCTTAAATGAATTAAATACTCTACCAATTGACACTTGCAACCATCCATTTAAAAAATATATGACAACTTGAAAGGCTGAAGCAGGAGGATCGCAAGTTCAATGCTAGACTCAGCAAATTAGTGAAGCCCTAAGCAACTTAGCAAGATGCTGTCTCAAAATGAGTAAACAAATAAAAAGAGTTGGGGATGTGGCTTAAGCACCCCTGGGTTCAATCCCTGGTACCAATAACAATAATAATGATAATAATAACAATAATCCATGAATAGACTCTTCTTTTTTTTTTTTTTTGTACGGAGAATTGAGCCCAGGGGTACTTAACCACTGAGCCACATCCCCAGCCCTTTTTATATTTTGTTTAGAGACAGGGTCTCACCGAGTTGCTTAGGGCCTTGCTAAGCTGCTGAGGCTGGCTTTGAACTTACAATCCTCCTGCCTCAGCCTCTGGAGCCGCTAGGATTACAGAAGTGCGCTACCTTGCCTGGCCCAGACCCTTCTCTAAGTGTCAGAAATGTTTCAGGATTCCTTTTCCTACTTGAACTCAAATTTCTGCTCCATGTTCTACCACAAAATTTTTATCATGTTTTTTAAATGCTTAAAAGATTTATCGATGGTTATATTATATGTATCTGCTTGAAAATGTAAGTGTAAAAAAATGAATTACTGTTTTACTTTTATCTTAAGACTGGGTACTAAACTTTTTCTACTATTACAATTATTCTTAGAATGCACTTGATCAAAATAATACAAATATATGACAATTTTCAAAAGTCCTACAGCAATTTAAATAGCGTTATTGAGGTAGACCTGTCATGAAATAAAATGCACACATTTAAAATAAACAATTTGAGTCCAGTGTGGTGAGGTACTCCTATGATCCTGGTGACTTGAGAGGTGAGGCAGGACAATCACAAAAGTTCAAGGCCAGCCTCAACCGCTTAGCAAGATTCTCAGTATCTTAGTAAGACCCTCTCTCAAAACAAAAAATGAAAAGGGCCGTGGATGTAGCTCAGTGATAGAGCACCCCTGGGTCCAATTCCCAGTATGGAAACAAAACAAAAATCCTGGGTGACTATTGGTCACTCTGGAATAGGTTTCAGCTATAATTTTATTCCTATTTTCCACTTTTTATAGATGTCAAGCAGTGGTGTTAGAAGCAGATTGCACTGGTTCATCAGGGTCAATTTTTATGAATATTGCAAACTGGTTGTTAAGCATAACTACTACTAAAAGCTAAATAATATCAACTTACAATTAAATAAACTGTATTGATCTAGAGAAGGGCTGGGAGTATAGCTCAGTGGTAGGACACTGGCTTAGCATGTGCAGTCTGGGCTCATACCCCAGCATTGCAGAAATAAATAAATACAAAGAAAATAAGTACTAAGAACTTATTTCTTCCTAATTCTCTCACTATACTTCATTATCTGTGTTCTTGAGATTATGTATACTATTTTATCCATGGATAGAAATACTGTTCATCTCTTCCCAACTCCATATTCAGTGACAGCTCATTGATAGCTTGAAATCAACCAGTGTAAGAGAAGTTGGCAAATGGCGCAAATTAGCACTCCCACCTTCACAGGCCTATTGCCAAACATTTACCAGCATCCTGCTGGCTGTAAATGCTGAGAAATTTTCCCTTAAAAAAGTTGGTGGGAACGGAAGGAATTTTGTTATAGCAGTGTGATGACAGATAACTAAAATCACATAGTAATCTATCATCAAAAATTACTACCAAGTAAATTAGGCCCCTCAGTTCTGTGGAAAGCAAAGTTTGTCAACCATTTAGCATGCAAAATGATTTTTTATTGTGGCATGAGATTCGTTCATTTTCTCAGTTTTTTTTTTCCCCCATATCCTAGGGAAGCAAATTAAGAATAGTTGAAAATAGAGGCTGAGGCAAAAGGATCAAAAGTTTGAGACCAGTTTGGGCCAGACCCTGTCTCACAATAAAAATTAAAAGGGACAAGGATGTTGCTCAGTGGCAGAGCATCCTTGGGTTCAATACCTATTACCAAAAAGGAGCAAGGAAAAAAAGCTGAAATTAATTGCTTATCTTTAACCCAGCGGGGAAAACATGGTATTTGAAACTTGTTTTACTCTCAAGAATCTTTGCCATAGAGACTTTCCTTTTTTTATAATAATTAAGGAATAGAAGGGAAGTCATTTCCAGCTCTCCACCCCACAAAATACATGAACTCATGCCAACAGATGCCATCAACAGATGATAGAGATAGACAGATAGATAAGAGATAGGACTAGTAAGGAACCTTTGTTACTTTGATTTATCATCATAGGATGGTCCTTTCTAACCCCATAATAAATAATCCCAACAGTAATGATGCATGGTGTTGAGAATTTTGTCACTTCCACCCACCCCAGAACACAATACTTTGTTAGTTCGGAGGATGAGTGATAAGGGGGACAAACAACTGCCTCTTATAAAGTATGAAAGCTGACTTGAGGATGGAGGTAAACTTGCAAAGAAGTTTTCAGAAAGATCAAACTTTCTTTTTTCTTTTTCTAGGTACTGGGGAATTGAACCCAGGGCTTCACACTAGTTAGGAAGGCACTCTGCCACTGAGCTATACCCCTAACCCAACTCCGTGTTAAATTTTGAGACAGGATCTCACTACATTGTCCAGGCTGGTCTCGAACTTGGGAATCCTATCTCAGCCTCCCCAGTCGCTGCGACTACAAGTAATCGCTACCACACCACCACGCCTGACCTAACTTTTTAGGAAGTCCCTAATCTTAAAAATGAATCCCTTATAAACAGAGGTCAATCACTTTGAGGCCGAGCTCTGCTGCGGGTTGCCTGTTTTGTTCAGCTCACTAAGAATGATTTTCACATTCTTAAATGGTCGGCGGCGGGGGAAGGGTGTCCAAAGAATATCACTATTTCGTAACCCGTGCAAAATCGTTCAAAATTCTAATTTCAGTGTTTTATTAGGACATAGGCAGGCTCAGTCCTTTGACACTGTATGGCTGCTTTTAAACCGCGACACTAGTTTGGAGAATTTGGATAGAGATGACAAGGCCCACAACAGCCTGACTTATGTAGCCTTTCACAAAAGTTTGCTGATCCTTGTCTCAACACTGCCCGCATTCACGTCCCATTTGAGTCTTCAGTACCCTCGGACAGGAGCGCACCGGGTTTGAAGGCAGACCTCAATGAAAGACTTTGGGCAAGTTCTGCCGTTCCTGGGCCTCAGTTTCCCCAACCATAAAATGGGGTCAGACGCAGTGATCCCCGGGGTCCTGCCTAGCGGTGGAAGAATTGAACCGGGCGGCTCGGGAGGTCCGGGAGGACAGGGCTGGAGGTGGACAGGGAGCTGGCCGGCGCGCGCGGGGCGGGTCCCCTGGGGTTTCCAGCTCGGCGGGCGGCGCACGCCCCGCAGGCCCCGCTGCGGCGGGGGAATTCCGGGCGGGCAGCGGGAGCGGGGACGGGCAGCGGGGGCGGGCCGGGGCGGGGCCGCCGCCTATAAGATGGGCCCGCGCCTGCCGGGGCCACTCGCCGCAGCCTCTAGGCTCCGCCGAACCATGTCGCCCGAGCGCCTGCTCGCTCTGGGGCTGCTCTTCTGCGTGGGCGTCTCCGCAGCCACCGCAGAGTCGGTATGTGCTTGGAGGTCCCCGGGGGCGGGCCGGTGGCTCCTTTGTTACTGAGAGCCTGGGGTCCGGGTGCCGGCGCTCGGGGGCTGCGCCGCTCCCGACCGGATTCCAAGGCCGGAGAAACTTGTGGGAAACTTCGCTCCGGGTGGCCCCTCCGCGCGCGGCGCACCCGCAGCCTGTCGCTCTTCCCGCCTCGCCTGGCTTCGGCGCTACCGCGGGCTCCGGCTCAGACGTGACTAAGCCGGTGTCACACCCTCCCACACCCTCGCCCCTTCGCTGTGATCCTGGCGCAGGCTTTGAGCGCCGAATCCCTCTCCTGGGCTCCCAGAGGGGACAGCTTGGAGAATCGGAGATGGCCTGAGGACGAGGGGCAGCGTGTGCTGGGAAACAGGAGGGGCTTAAGGTTGTGGTGCGGTTCTTTCGGATCACCCGGGAGTGGACCGCTGAGCCCAGACGTCAGTTCTGGCCCCCGCCCTGCCATTGACTTAGCAGGCCTGTCCTTCTAGTCTCACTTTCCCCACCTGCACAAACGGCATGGGGACGTGGGGCGAGAGGTGACTGCCGCTTCTTTAGGGTTCCTAGAAAGTTGGGACCTGTGATCTTTCAAGGGCAGACAGGAGGGGCGGTTTAGGCTCGGCACGTAGTTAGGAGCTGAGCCTCGGTTTTCTCCAAGTGTTCATTTCTGTTGAACTGCATGGGGGAAACGGAGGCACCCACCTCCAGTGCGGTTTGAGGGGACTGGAGTGGGGAAGACCTCCTGGAGCCTAGAGAAACCTTCCTCTTTCCCCTTCTGCTGGTCCCCAGCATAGCTTACACAGCCCTGGGCCACCAGAAGCTGCATGGCAGCAGCCAGCTGGGGAGGAGGGAGGCAGTCTCCTCTGGGAAGCTGGAGGCATAGGAATTTCAGGAGGGATGATCTGCTTCCAGGAGCTTGAACTCTGTGCCCTTTAGCCCTAGTGTTAGGGGGGAATAAGTTCCTGGGGTTTAATCATTAATGTTAACTCCTTTGAAAGCCCTGGGTCTCCTTTTCCTCTCTACTCTGGGAAAAGTTGACTCTATCTAGCAGCCTCTAGTTGAGGAATGATTGAGGCCCTGAGCAATACCCCTCTTCTCTGTCCCCCGGTACAATTCCAGGTCCGCACTGGTGGTTGCCAACATTTAGAGTTTTTGGTGTGTCTGGTCCTGTTCTAATAGCTTTCTAATGGCTCCATCAACTAACTTGATTTCAACAACAACCCTACTGTTTACTGTTCTTAAACTGGTCCTGAGGCTAGAGAGGTTAAGTAACTTGCCCAAGGCCACACAGCTAATAAGAGGTTGAGTCAGATTCAAATTAGGCAGCCAGGCTTCCAAGTTCCTGCTTTTATCTTATTCTGAGTGACTCTTGCTGGTCCCATCCTTGGATTACTCAAGACTGATCTAGACTCTGTTGAAATTTGGGGACTAGAAAGCCTCAAGGAATTCCACAGTGCAAGGACACAGAAGCCCAGAGTGGGGTGCTTAGTTTCCCAAAGCAAGGGCAGTTTTGCAGGGAGATTAGTGGAGCCAACACTGGAACCAGCCTTCTGCCCCAGTGCAGCGGTAACTAACTAGTGGGGCCCAAGGGGGTTGGGATCAAGCAGTTAGGAAGGCATCTGAAGGAACCCTGTCTGGACCTTGTGGGAAAAAGGAAAGGACCCAGAGGTGGCTGAGGTCACCACCTGAGCAGTCACATGTCAGTCTCAGCTCTGGGTCTGCTGAGCCTGCAGGTGCTCAGCGGGAGGAGCAGACAACTGTGTCCTGGGGGCAGTCAGAAGGATGTGGTTTGGGGGAGGGGTTGTGTCTGTCCTGTGTGGGGTGACCCAGGGTGACAGAGCCATCAGCTTGGGCAGCTGCTTCCTGAGAGAGGTATCGGTCTCTCAACTTGAACTTTGCTCTCCCCTTCCTGGCTAATGTCAGACCTCTTGCCTCTAATTGGGGCACTGGTCTTCCCCTTTTGACTCCCCTTCTCCCAGGTTGTGGCCAAGTGATAGTTGGTTTAGACATAGACCAAGTGACAGTTGGCTTAGACATAGAGATGATCCAGTCTGCCTTTCTTGCAGGTGGAGAAAAATGAGGCCCAGGGAGAAGGATTTGCTAATGGCAGTTATGATTTGTTGAGTACTTTCCATATGTCACATCTGGTGCATTTTATCTTCACAAAAAGCCCAGGATAGCCTGGCGCAGTGGCACACACCTGGAATCACAGTGGCTTGGGAGGCTGAGGCAGGAGGATTGAAAGTTCAAAGCCAGCCTCGGCAAAAATGACGTGCTAAGCAACTCAGTGAGACCCTGTCTCTAAATAAAATACAAAATAGGGCTGGGGATGTGGCTCAGTGGTCCAGCGCCCCTGAGTTCAATCCCTGGTACCCCCCCAGATAAAAAAAAAAAAAAAAAAAAAAAGCCTAGCGTGTGGCAATTATATTATATTATACCCACCTTTCCAGATGAGGGAACTGAGAGGGAGGTAAAATGTTACCACCTTGGGTAACTGAGAGCATTCAGACCATCAGAATTCCTGTTTGACTAGTAGTCCTTTTCCAATTTTAGGTTTGCTCCAAAGCGGGGCCTTCCCCTAGGATTGCATTCCCGCACCTTGGTGCCACAGGTTTTGGGAAGGAACCCCGGGGCAAGCACCCAGCTGCCCTCTCCTCTGTCTGGCGGGGTTTGCCATCCTAAACCAGTTCTTCCTGTCCAGCTGGGAGCGTTCCCCTGATCTACCTTCCTGCCACTCCTTGGCCAATTAAAGGTAGCCTTGTTTTGGGAGTGGAGAGGGGTGGGAGGGGGACAAAGGTGTTGCTGCCCAGGGGCACAGTCCATGACTTGGCACCAGGCCCAGGCAGTTCTGGGGAAGTGTTCCCCATCCACCAGGTGTACTTCAACTTAAAGACATTTCTGGTCTGCTTAAGAATTCTTTCCTTGATTGCACAGAAGTGAGGGTGGAGCGGAAGCCCAGTGGGTTCTAGGACCCTTGAGTATCCAATGAGAACTCTTGGGACTTCATGGGAGCCCACAGAGTTACCAAACACCTGGGGAAATATTCTGGCCATGGAGGGCTTCATGAGATTGGAGGGAGGTCTCTTGCCCTCTTTGCACTGATAACCCCAATCTGTAAAATGAGGATTTTAAACTGGATAACTTCAAGAGCCCTTTCCAGCATTGATATTTCATTAGCAATTAAGTACCAACTATTCAAAAGGGGTTGTGGGACCCACATGACATCCAAAGCATTCCCTCTAGAGACTTAATATGCTGTACCAAATTCTGGAATGGGGGAAGCCCTACCACCTACCCACCCACCCACACACACACAACCCCAGGGCAGGAACTTTGCTCCATTTGTTTTAGTGAAATACCTGTCCCAGAGTTAGTTCTCAGGAAATGTTTGTATGAATGAATAAATTCATGCATGGAACTTCATTGTAAAAGGTGCATTGAGGTTATATATCACCAGTATGAATATCTCCCAGTAATACTGTGAAGTAGGTATTTTTGTCTCCATTTTTTTTATAGGGAACTAATGCTCAGAGGAATGTAGTGACTTGCCAAGGTCAAAACCAGGTCTGACTGATAATGCAAGGTGTCTGGTTTGATCATCCTCAGAACATTCCAGATCAGGAGATTTTGCTGGGTTTGATGGTAGATACATTGGGTCCTATTTCTGCATTGCTGGGTATCCTTAAGCAAATACACCCTGTGTCTGAGTCTCAGTGTCCCCAACCCTAAAATGAGGAGGTTGGGCCCTTTGCCCTTCTAAGGGTCCTTCCTGCCCCCACCCAAGCCCATTGATGAGGAGAGGGGAGCTTTCTTGGCCCCCTTAGTTAAGAGTCCAAACAAGAGCCTGACTCAAGAGAAGTGGGGATGGACATTCAGCTCCTGCCATCCTCAGCTCCTGGAAACGGAGAGCTTTTCCAAGGACTTGGAGTGCTGAGCCAGCTTGAATGAGGAGCTAGAGAAGCCAGCCTGGGCTCCAGCCCCAGCTCCCTGTTGAGAGGAATTGGCTTCTAGTTGTCCTGAGGCCTCCTAGACTGGTAGGTGGGTGTGATTTCCAATGAACACTTAAAATTGGGGGATGGGGCTCTGTGAGTCACTGCAGGCTACTGTCACCTGTCTGAGTCCCCATTTCCTTTCAAATTCTTGGCTAAGAGGATGGCTCTGTGATGGGAGTGTTGGAATCGATATGAAGACTTTTACCTTATCCTTTGGAGTCAGCATTTTAGTGTCCAGAGCCTTAAGGGGACATACAGAAAGTACTTGTACTAGGCCTGCATGTGGACTTTGACACTGGACAGAGTTCATCTGGTCCTCAAAATGGGTCTTTAGACCTCTGCAAAGTTCGGGGCACATTTCCCCCCTTTCAGCAAAACTGAGTGGTGTGAGCTCAGAACGAAGCTGACCCAGGGTAGATGTGACTTGACCTAGGATTCTGTGACATTTCTGAGGCCTCCTCCTTGCTGCTGGGGCCGTTTGGGAGACATTGGTTTGGTGTGAGGCAGACCTAACTCCAGATGTGTTAAGTTCACCTCTTACTGGTGACTTCGGACAGGCCGTTCAGCCTCTCTGAGCCCAGCTTCCCAGTCTGTTAAGAAGGGCCATGCTGCAGAGCTGGAGGGTAGCTCAGTGGAGCTTGCCTAGCACGCTCCAGGTGGGTTCCAACCTCAGCAAAGCAAGAAAAAAAGGGGCTGCAGATGTAGCTCAGTGGTAGAGTGCCCCAGGCTCATTCCCAGTACCCCGCGTCCCCCCAAAAATCACAGTGCTTTTTGGAGAGGCTTTAGATGACAAGGCTGGAAATAAGGGCACACAGAATAGTAGAGTGCTTAGCGGAGAGGAGGCTGAGGCATTCCTTGGTGACTGTCCCTTCCCTGTCAGGGCCCCTAGAAAGCTTTCTCCCCTCCCCCACACCTAACCCCACAGCTGGTGGGTGGAAAGGGAGGAGTCCTGGGTGGGGCTGATGGAGTCAAAATCTCCTATTTGTTTATCTTAGAAGTGGGCTGTTTGCTAATTATCCGGATGGTTTATATTTAAACAAGAACCAGTTCCCAGCAGCCCCACCTGTCCTGCAGGAGTCCTATGGTGAGCAACTTGGAAGCCTGCAGGGAGAGGGGCAGGGTGTTTGCGAAGGGTACTGGACCACTCAGGACACTGCCCAGGACTCAGGTCACTCTCCTGTGTGGGAGGGGCGGAGTTCTAGTCTTTTTTTTTTGCGGGGGAGGGGGTACTGGGAATTGAACCCAGGGGGGCTTTACCACTAAGCCACCTTCCCTTTATTTTTTGAGACAGGGTCTCCCTAAGATGCTTAGGACCTCACTAAGTTGCTAAGGCTGGTCTCAAACTTTTGATCCTCCTGTCTCAGCCTCTCATATCGCACTATGGTGCCCAGCGAGTTCTAATGTTAGGGTGACTGAGTGACTGCAGGTAGCACTGTGGGTTTTGGAGGGACAAGGCGATGATGGACAGAAACAGTGTTCTGAAAAGGCAGTTAGCCCGACTTTCCTAGGAGAGGGGAGGACATATGTTAACTTTGGTTCTGATTTAACTCCAGGAGGATAAGAAGCCTGGCTTCTTGAGCTTGTTTGTCATTAACTCACTGGCGACCTTTGGACATATTCCTGGCCCTGGAGGCCTCTCTGGCTTTGTCTGCTAGAAGCTGGGTGACTGGAAAAGTGGGTATGTTTTATAGCCAGAAAACCTGTCTCCGTCCCACCTCTGCCACTCACCCAGGGACACAGAGTTGGTTAATAAATCACTTTGTTGATATGAGAGCCCTAGTGTCCTCTATAAAACACCTGTGTCACTCAAGGGTCATAATCGGTGTTTGGCAAACTTGTAAAGTGCTGGCTTCAGTTGATTTTATTATTAGTGGCTAGACAAGGGTTCCTAAGCCGGCCAGAGGTTGGCCTTGAGTAGGTGGTGTCTATGCACACAGTAAAACTGTAAATGGCTTGTTCCAGTTCTCAGGGTTCACCTTTTATCATTTTCAGAGGGCTCGGGACTCCCCAAAAGATTAATCTTACCAGTTTGTTCCAGCTTCAACTTCCTATAGTCTCCCCGCCCCCCACTTTCTGCCCACCTCTGGCACCCCGCTTCTCACCCCTGTCCTGGGCCAGACTGTCTCACTCAGTGCCTCCCTTTTCATGCTGCCCCTGCCCCTCCCTGGTCTTTCATGCCAGGGAACTCAGCTGCCCCAGTTTTCTCTGGCAGAGGAGAGCTGTCAGGTGACACCTGGGGTAATGGAAAGGCGGGTAGGAGGGGCTGGCGTGTGTGGAAACAGTGACTGGGTGAAGCTGGGTGGTGGCAGCCAGGCCTGCAGGGACTGGCTGCAAATGGCTGGGCTGGGCACCCAAGTGGGGGCGCTCCTTGCCTCGGGGAAGCCCAGCTGCTGGGAGATGATTATGGAACAGACTGAGCTGCTCTGGAGCAGGCTTCCCTGGGTGGTGGGGGAGGTGGGAAAGGGGCAGGAAGCCAGCACCCTGGTCCATCTAATCTGCTGCGACAAGGCTGCAGAGGAGGCTCTCAACTTGCTCTCAGAACACAAGAGGCTTGTGTGCGCCCGGAGAGCCTCCCCGGCTGCAGATCCAGCAGGGATTTCGGATCGGCTGCCTAGATTACAAGCCCAGCTTCAATGCACCTCTGTCTCCGAGGCCCTCGGGGAGCCAGCCCCTCCCAGCTGTCTCCACTGGTAATCGGAGCAATGCCCAGTTTGGTTACCAGGCCTCAGGACAGAGGGAGGCTTGTTTTTGTGAGACCCGTCTTTTATAGGTGGGGAAACCGAGGCCCAGAGAGGGAATCACCCGAGACCACCTAGGGAGTCAGTGACCAGGGTGCTGGACTGGCTCCTGGGAGGAGGTTGTCCAGAGGCTCCAGTGTCACCTCCCCCACTCCCAGCTGGCATCCCAGGATCCTGGAGTCCTTGCTTGGGAATGGGCTGCCCTGAGCTTGGTGAAAAGCTGGCTGCTGGCAGTGCCAGGCCTGGCTCTCTTCAGAGTGATTGTGTTCAGAGTAACCTGGCCTTGAGTGGGCAGAGCTGACATTTGAACCCTTGCTCCACCCCCACTCCAGACCTGCCTTAACCCTTCAGGTACCAGAGCACCAGACTGCAGATTGTGTGTGATTGCCTCTCTCCATTTGCTTAGGGCAGATGCCCACAGCTGAGTGACTTGGTTTGGTCTCTCCCCATCTCTTTCACTCTGCATAGTCTGAAGGAATCTGGTCTCAGAAGCAAAATAATAACCCACTGTGGTTATGTCCCTTGGTAGTTTGCAAAAGTCCCACTCCATCCACTGGCCAGCTTCTTTACAGCACAGGAACTGCTTCCACAGGTCTTCTCAGGTCCCTGACCCTTTGAGTATTAATAATCCCCCTTAGCCAAAAGGAAGACAGGTGGGGGTTAATAATAGTCACCACTCATTGAGCACCTGCTGTGTACCAGGCCTGAGCTGGGTTGCTTGTACACAGTAATACATTTCCCTTAATCCTTATCACTCCGCAAGGTGCTAACGAGACTGGTTACAAATGAGGAAATTGAGGATTTAAAAGCCCAAATAAACTCTCAGGCAGGACTGTGATTTGCTACAGATCTTGCACATTCTGGGAAATGTCTGATCTTTTGGAATGGAATCAGGGAGGAGGTGTCTGCTGTGCACCCTGGGGTCTCCTGCCAGAATCACTCTGGTGGGTCCAGCAGTTGGCGTCCAAGGGCACTCACCCACCTCACCCACCCTACCCACCCTGCGTTCGCGGTGCCCAGTTACTGCTCTTCTGGTCTTGCCTCCTGAAGGAAGGATCAAGTGTGGCCCTGACCCTGCCTTCCCTGTGGAGGAGGCAGGTGGGGGAGGATCTCATTAGATCACAGTTAACCAAGCCCAGACCTTGAACTCCCTGGTGCGCCAGCCAAGTTTCTGTTCCTTTGTTCAAGCAATATCACTTTCACCTTTGTTTACTCCTGGCCAGAGGAAGGGGCTGGAGCCCTGATGGGGCAGTGTGCCGGGCGATCAGGTTAGGGTGGAGAGGTGAAGAGTGTGTGGCAGTGACGAGCCTGGCCGTGGTCAGGACATGGTCTTGAGGTCCGATTCCCAGCTGTGTTGCTTTTTAGCTGTGGGTAAACAGCCCCGCCAAGCCCCAGGTAGAGCCCCTCATAAGCCTGTTGGACCAATTCAGTGAGCTCAGGTATAGGGAGAGCCAAGCAGGGTGTCTGGCACATAGTGGTCACTCCATTGCTTTTCCTAGGGTGACAGAAGCTGTCGAACTTTGGAATAAGTTTGGTGACCTTTTCCAAGTAGGGTTGGTGACCTTTTCCTAGTTTCATGCTATAGCCTGACAACCATATGGGGAGCATAACAAGTGAGGATGGATTTGCTGAGAACCCTCAGGGGCAGCTAGGACTCTTGAAAGGGAGCGAAGACAGTTCCAGCCTGGGAGCTAGGAGATCTAGCTTCCAGGTCTAGCTCTGCTGCCAGCTGCTTATGTGACCTTGGAGAAGTCCCTTGTCCTAATCTGAGAGGTTATAAAATGAGACCGTTGGACTCTGTGGCCTCAGATACTTTCTGTTGGCAGGCACTAGTTGCTATAAAATGAAAGCATAACTACCTTCCCTATCTTCTTTTTCCTGGAAGGCCTGGGAAAAAACACAGGTACCCCCAGGTACCAATTCAGGTGAACAGCAGCTACAGGGTCAGCAGGGTCTCAGCCCAGCCTTCACACGCTGGTGATTTCTATTGTGCATCTGTGAAAAA
Organism: Sciurus carolinensis; assembly: GCF_902686445.1. Taxonomy (NCBI): domain Eukaryota; kingdom Metazoa; phylum Chordata; class Mammalia; order Rodentia; family Sciuridae; genus Sciurus; species Sciurus carolinensis. The sequence goes on from NC_062214.1 coordinate 14,119,932, forward strand.
GACAAAGATGCAGAGAGGCCTGGGCCCACAGAGGGTGCCTGTGCGTGTGCACACACACGGGAACACTCGTGCCTGGGAAGGGGTGGGGCGAGCCGAGGAGAACAGACCATCCTTAGCCAGGAGCAGGGCGGGGTCCCTCTCTGGTCAGGGCTGGGCCTGGCTGCTGGGTAGCCTGGCTCTTCAAAACCACCCCAGACTGCATAGGCCCTGTCTGAAGTGGGGGGCTGTTGGTGCCTTCCCTGCTGCCACAGAAGAGAGGGACAACTGCCCGCAATCCCATGGAGCTTGTCCTAAGTGACCCCTGCTCACTTGGGAGTTTCCCTCTTGTCAGAGGTCATGGGCAGAGGAGGGGCCAGAGAGGGGCCTCCAGAGCTCAAGGAGGACTGAATTCCTCATGCCCTCGGTCATACCACCTCATGTGCTCTTACTTGATAGAAGAGGGAAGCCTCCTACCTCCTCCAATGCAACTGATGAAGAATCTGTCCCGTCAGAGCCCTGGAACAGGGTCTGGGCCTGGCCATGCCACTGGTCCCTGGTGACCTTGAACTAACTCCATCTTCTGGGAACCTGGTATTGAAATGAAGGGTTAGGGAATGACCAGATGCCCACAAGGAGGGTGAAACTGGGAATAAAGCTTGGATTCATCCTCAGTGTGCGCTGTCATGGCTGCTGGATAGTCACACCTGTCTCTCCTCATCCTCAATGTAGGATGGAGGAGTTCCTAACAGCCAATCAGCCTGCTGATCCCATGACTGGCTTGGAAACACTTTATAGCACTTTCACATACTAAAGGAAAGGCCAAATGCGTAAACAACATTCCACAGTGACCAGGAACCAGGGAGTAGCAAGGTTTCTAGACTGTTGAGACTGCTGGAAACCCCAGCCCCGTGGTCGGGACCTCATCTCTGTCCTGCAGACTTTGAACTCCGACACCCCACAGCCAGGCTGGTTTTCAGGCCAGGTCAACAAGGGGCCAAAGCATCTTTGTCTCAGCTGGATGTGACGCACCCGCTTACCGGGGCTCACGTGTGAACACATGTGTTCCTGTGTATGTGGTTCAAAGCCCAGGAGACTCATGCCCGGGTTCTGGTTCAGCATGGCCACTTTCTGCCTGTGTGGCCTTAGACAAGTGACTATCTTTCAGAGCCCTCATTTCCACCTCTGCAAAAATGGGGCCAACATCCTGTCCGGTACTTCATTATAAAACCTGGCTCTTAGTAAACCCGGAGGCCCTGCTGTTCAGATTCTGAGCCCCAGGACATTTGCAACAGCTGGAGATGGGGGTAGGAGCACAGGAACCCCACCCTAGGTCTAGGCGCTTACGCAACCGTGAAGGAGCCTTCCCCTGTGCTGCCAAACCCAAACCACAGGCACAGGCTGTATAGTGCGGGGGCTGGAATTCCAGCGCCAGCGGCTCAACAGCTCCTGATTCCGGAGTCATGAAGTCATCCCTAACCAGGGCTTAACCCCTTCTCTCTCCCACCCCCACATGTGCCAATCTCCCCGGAGCCTCCCCCAGCCGGGAGAGAAGGAAGCCTATCCCTGCCTTGCTCCCAGCCTGACCCGGCTCCCTTCCGGGAATCCAGCATCCTGCCCCCTCGGGGGGTGGAGGAGAGCACAGATTTCACCCGCCTCTCCCCGGAAGCCAGCTGGGAGGGTGGAAGAGGAGGCTGGTCTCCCAAGGGGCTTTTCTAGACTTCTGCTGCTGCTCGGTAGCTTGTTTTATGAACCAAACTGGAGGCTGTTTCTTCTCAGAGTCTCCACTGTGCCCCTGGCCGTCTCAGCTGGGCCCAGCACAGCCTGGGCAGTCAGCAACAGCGACCTGCCATCTTTCCACTCTGATCTGTGTTGCTAACACTGTGCCACCTTAGCCAAGTCACTGCCCTATCCTGGTTTCAGATTCTCTCAAATTCTGTGAAAAGGGAACAGGACTTCCTGGGTGTCTAGCTTGTATTCCGTGGTTCTGAGCAGACCCCCTGCCCTGCCTCCTGCAGTTAAGGGGTCTTTGCCTCCCTGGACCTTGGACACTTTCCTTTTGAAAGCTGCTTGGTAGGGGCGGCCCTCAGACTCTGCTGTGTCGGGGGTGGGAGGGGGACTCCATGGGGTGAGTGACACTTAAGGATGCTGGAGTGGTGGTCTGTGGGGTGGGGACTGTGCCTCTCTGTGCGCTGCACAGTGCTGGCAGCAGAACCGCTTGTGGGAGATGTTTGGAAGTCAAGGCTGATTTCGGGAGTGAGCGCCTGAGTCACCAGGGCTGAGCAACGCTCCAGTGAGTGAGGTGTGAGTGAGCCTGTCCCAGCCCAGCTTGACTCAGCTGGGAAAGGTGTCCCCGACTGGGCAAGACCAGAGCCAGGAGTCCACTCGCTGCCATGTGTCAGTCAGCTGCTACTGCTTCACAGGACCCTGCAGCATGGTGTCCCCAGGGCTGCTGGTGCACGCAGGACCCGCGGGCTCCAAAATCAGGCAGCCCCGTCATTTCTCCTCTGTCTGCAAGTTTTGTCACCAAAAGAAAATAATTTATGAAGTCTTTAATGCCCAGTCTCCTTGGTTGTAAAATAAGTTAACAACATGCCACCAGAATTATTAAAAACGGGCTGGCACATTTCAAGTGCTCAGTAAAGGATACCTAATAATACTAATAATTTCATTATTACCACTTGTATTTTTTTTAATTAACGGTGAATGGGAAACAGACTTGCCCAAGGTCACACAGTAAGTTGGGGGCGGGACAGGATCCAGGACCTGGGTCTCCAGACCCTGGCTCCATCCCCTGCTGGCACTTTTTTTTCTCTCCTAGTACTGTGTATTGAAACCAGGGACATTTTGCCACTGGATACACTCCCAGCCCTTTATTTTTTAAATTTTGAGACAGGGTCTCGCTAAGTGGCTGAGGCTGGCTTCAAACGTGTGATCCTCCTCCCAGGTGGCTGGAATTACAGGCGTGTGCTCCTGGGCCTGTCCCCTTCACTAGTTCTTGGGGCTCAGCTGTCGTAGAGCACCGGGGGCCACTGGCTGAGGCTTCTCCTTTCTTCATCCTAGATCCGAGAAACCGAGGTCATCGACCCCCAGGACCTCCTGGAAGGCCAGTACTTCTCCGGAGACCTACCTGATGATGAGGACGTCGGGGGCCCCGGGCAGGAATCTGATGACTTTGAGCTGTCGGGCTCTGGAGATCTGGGTAAGGAGGACATGCTGGGCAAGCCTGGGTCACAGGGCCGGAGGAGGTGGTAGCCCAGCCAGTGAGGAGTACGAACTTGGAGCCTGGGATCTTCGTGGGGATTTCCTACACTACCCCTCTTCTCCTCAAAAGGAGAAACAAAAGTAACTGTATTGGCCTTTTCTATGGCCGAGACCTCTGGGGCGAGCTGTGTGCTGCTCTGAATTCACTGTAGCTTTGGGTTTTCAGGCACCAGCCTGAACCTTTTCCCATAGGCTCCTCCCTTTGGCATGGGGTGGGGCAGTGCGGTGGTGGGAGTCGGGGACCCCACGTAGTTTTCTTCTTTGGAAAGGAAAGTACAGCTGAGAAATGGAGGTGGGGGTGGGAGGGGCATGTGAGGGCAGAGGCTTCCTGGGACCAAACCAGGGGCAATGTCCTTTGTGGTTTTTCACGCCCTGGCGCTGACCTCTAGGGCCGACAGCTGCTGAGAATCATCCCTCCTGTGTTCACAGTCATGTCAGTATTCCAAGTTTGAGTTTTTGAAGTCACATAGTCCTGACTTCAAACCTTAACTCTATGTCACCTCTGAGCCTCGGATTCCTATTCTGTAATATGGGAATAATAATGACTATACATCAGTGTTGTGGGAGTGAATTCAGTTAGAACTCTTGGCATGGACCAAGCACCCAGGTAACTCTGTGTGTTTGTGTGTGTGTTTAAAAATAAATTTTACTGTGTGTATTTAAGATATACAACATGATGTCATAAGATACATATACATAGTAGAAGGTTTCTGTAGCGAAATACCCATCTTCTCAGTACATGTTTTAATGATGCAATATATGGTATTTAATATTACAGTTAGAGTCTTCTTTCTTAAACCTTAATTCCCTGGGGATCTTGTTCAAATGCAGATTGATTCAGTCAGCCCTGAAATTCTGCATTTCTCTCAGCTCCTAGGTGTGGTTGTTGGTACCCGGATTCATGCTTTACAGAACAAGGGTGTTTGGAGCTAATGAAGCTCCTGCCTGGCTACCAGCACACACAGTTGGTATGGAAGAGCCAGGGAGGCAGGTCTCAGGGGTCCCATTTTTCAGACTAGGAGGCTGAGGTTGAGGTGACCAAGTTCACTTGCTGGACACGGAGATTTGAGGGGCTGCGGTTGTAAGTTAGGACTCCCACCAGCCATGGCTGCAGGGGCCACTTACTTGGGGGACTGGACCCTGTGCTCACAGAGCTATTCTGACCTTACAGATGACTTGGAGGGCCCGGAAAGCTTCCCTGAAGTGATCCATCCCTTGGTAAGTGCTGCATGCCTTTCCTCCCGCTGCACCCGTCAGACACCCGCACCCATTGAGAAGGGCAGAAAGCAGCCGCCCCCAGGGGTCTGACCGCATTCTGCAAGCAGCCTTTTCATCTGGGGTCCTGGGCTTACTTTGGGACAGGCATAACTGTGGGTAACTGGGTTGCAGGTAGGCCATGCCCCCTGCAGGGGTAGTCACTGTGACACCAGCTCCTTTTCTGTGCATTTATGGCTGTTTCCAAACTGATACCAAATAGCATATACAGTTCTGTCTACTGCATTTGTCACTATGGTGGTCCTGAACATGTAATGAAATGTCCTTGTCACTTGTACAGGCTGCATCATAGTTCACTTGGTTCTCCTTATTGATGGAGAAACTTCATATAATTTTCTGATATCCTAAAATTAAAACCCTGTGGCAAGCTCTTTAGGATAGAGTCCAGAGGCAAAATTGCAGCCTTAAAGGGCAGGCAGTTCCTAGGGTTTGCCACACTGCCTCCTGCACGGCTGCTCTAGAACACCTTCCTATCAGCGGGGTGTGGGAACATCCCTCTCCCTTTGGACAGGTTCATTTCCCATTAGGGACTGATGTACTAGAAAGGTCCAAGGTAAGCGTTTTGGCAGCATAATTTTGAGAGGTAGTTGTGGGTTCCTATTCCAGGACCATACGGGTCAGCCCCAATTCTCCACCTGGCTGAACGTCCCCCCCTGCTTAAGTCCCTCCCCATGCTCACTCCAGTTTTGTTTTTCTTTCCCCCCTTCAGGTGCCTCTAGATAACCACATCCCTGAGCGGGCAGGGCCTGGGAGCCAGGTCCGCTCCGAATCTAAGGAACTCGAGGAGAATGAAGTCATCCCTAAGAGGATCTCGCCCTTTGAGGGAGACGAGGATGTATCCAACAAGGTGTCCATGTCCAGCACTGCCCAGAGCAGCAACATCTTTGAGAGAACGGAGGTCCTGGCAGGTGAGGCCCCAAGCTCTTCCTGACATGCCTTGAGGGGAAGAGGGACGGCAGGCAGGGATGCCCCTAGGCCCCTTAGCTGGCCTTGGGGGTGGAGAGCTTTAACCTCTGCAGCCTGGTGGAGGGGGATGGGAAGAATTTCGTATCAAAGTCTTCTAAAGAATAGGCCTTGTGACTTCCTGCCTCACGCCCCTCTGGGGTATTTTTCCAAGCACTTTCACAGCCTGGGTTTGGCATCTGGGAGTTAATCATTAATTTCCCTTGAAAACCTGGTGGTTCCTTTAAGTCTGGGTTGGCCTCCCTTTCCCCTGCTCTCTGGCTTAGCAGCCTGTGACCTTGCTGAGAAGGTTTTTGAGCAGGATGAAGTCCCCCACTTTTTTCTCATCTCTAAAATGGGTATGACGAGAACTCCATGAGTTAGTGAAAAATAAAAAATGAAATTGCTTAGCAAACTGTAAAGGGCCCTTCTGATGTTAGTGTCACATCACTGAATCTTCATTGTCCCTTCAGAAAGTGAGGCACAGGGTATCTTCATGTGACAGAATAGGACACTGAAGCCAAGAGAGGTTAAACATTTGGTTTCTGATGACAACTCTTGACTATAACTGTGCTGGTGTGGGTAAGCTCTGTCCCAGGGTGAGGGGCCACTGAGTCTTACATGGTTCAGACTGTTTTGTGGAAACATCTTAGAGGTTAAGCCTCCCCATCTTTCTCCAACCACAGAGTTTCACTCTCGGGTGGCATATTTTAGGTCTACCAGCTACAGATTTTAAATTTTCAGATTTTATTTTTATATGTTTTGGCAGTACTGGAGGTTGAATTCAGGGATGCTCCACCACGGAGCCATATTCCCAGCCCCTTTTATGTTTTGATTTTGAGACAGGGTCTCTCTAAGGTGGCAAGCCTAGCCTTGCATTTGAGATCCTCCTGCCACAGCCTCCTGAGTAGCCAGGATTATAAGTGTGTATCACCAGCCCAGCACATATATGGATTTTAGATCTGTTGATTAGGTATTGCTTAGAGCAACTAAAGGTGCTTCTGTTTCTAAAGGAAAACATAAAAGTCAGTGATCTAGTCCAAACCACTGTTTCTTATTCATGGGGAGACAGGCCCAGGCTTTGGGGCACATGGCAAGAGAAGAACTGAAGCCAGGCTATCTGTTTACTCTTCCATTTGAGCATTAACCAGTATGAGATCCTTATGAGAAAGGGAACATTTTTAGCTGACTGAGGTGGGATCCTCCATTCTAGTAGCTTTAAAACAGTTCCCAGGGGCTTTAAGTTTGCTATATGCTATAAGATTCCTGTGCCCCTCCGGGGGTCCCTCCAACAATCTGAAACCAAGTCTAAATGACTTGTAGGAAGTCCCAAAGCCAGAAAGCAGTGGACCTGTTGTTTGTACCTAGGAGCACAGTCAACTTCTGAGCCTGTGCTTGGACTTTGACCCTGTGTGGAGTCTCGATGGTGTTGTCCAAGGGGAGGTGATGGAAATGGGAATGGGGTCCCTGCCTAATATTCCATGTGCTTTCAGGCACCTCTCGAAGTCCTTCGGTGCTGCTTTTTGGGTCTTGGGTCTTGTGCTCCTCCATTCCATTCTGTGCACAGATCTGTAGGGTGTGCAGTGATGGAAAATTAATCTTCTTAGCTTGAGTAAGACTGAATTAGTGGACTCAATCTGCCACAGAAAGGCTTCTGCGAGCCATTCCTACCCCTAACAGGAATGAGTCATTCAGGCCACCTGGCATGGTGGACAGAACAGATGCTCACCTCTGCCTGACACCATTCAGGCGCTCCTCGCTGAGCCGAACTATGAGTGCCATTTATTCAGCAGGCCCAATGCAGGGTGTCGGGGACACAGAGATAAATCCCAGAGGTTTACAGTTCATGAGCCTTGAGCATATGCTCTGCACTGGGCACTGTTCTAAGCCACTAGATAATTTATTTAATCTTTAGGACAAATGTATGCAACTCACAAATCCATTCTGCAATGAACAAGACTAAGGGACTTGCCTGGAATCACACAGCTAGTAGGTGGGAGTGGTAACCAGCCTGAGCCACTGGGCTCTGCATGGAAACATGCAGCATAGTACGCGGTTTATCTGTGACATCGGTGTGGACGTTAGTGTGTTCTGCGTGGATGCAGAATGTCTATGCCATGTATACTGTGTAGGCTCAGGTAGGTAGATGGGTGTGCACACACAGGAAAAGCTAGAAAGTTCCCTGTGCTAAGGGCAGATGTGTCTAAGTGGTTTTCCGCAGCTCGCCATTATTCTTATCCTGGCTCAGCACGCAGCTGTTGCTAGGCGTCTGCCTGTGCTTTAGAATCAGGTTTACATAGTGACTTTGCCATTTTAACCCTAAGGTGTTCAGTGACTTATAATGCCTCGTGGCCCAACTGGTCATAATTGGGGTCAGGCGGGGTGGAATTTAATTAGGCGTTCAGCTTGCCTGGCACAGGGAGTGGTGACATCTGGCTGCAGGAAATGCCTGTGGGTGCAGAGGGTGTGTAGCCCGAGGTTCCAAGAGCAGCTCTCACCCGGCTCCCCGCTCTCTCCTGCTCTCTCCAGCGCTGATTGTGGGTGGCATCGTGGGCATCCTGTTCGCGGTTTTCCTGATCCTGCTGCTGGTCTACCGCATGAAGAAGAAGGACGAAGGCAGCTACGACCTGGGCAAGAAGCCCATCTACAAAAAAGCCCCCACCAATGAGTTCTACGCATGAGCCTCCCACAGGCACTGGCTTGGACTTGAGCAGGAAGGGGAGCCAAAGGATTGTGAACGGTGGGCACTAGAGTAGGAGGAGGAACCTCAACACCTACCTGTCCGTATCTCCAGCGCCGATCCCCTATCCGGGGTCAAAAGCGACATCGTCTTCTACTGTGCTGCCTAGCTCTTCTGGGGTTTTGGCCTCAGTTGCCCCTGAAGAAAAATGGGGGTTAAGTGTGGCCTTTCTGAAGGCAAGCCTGGGGGTGGGTCATTTTTAAAAATTTCCAGATTAGAATCTAGGACCAGTTTAGAGCCTCTACTGAACATGCCTCATGGGGGGGCCCCCTGGAGCCAGGGGTGAAGGGGTATTTATTGTGGGAGTCCCGCCTGGAGGTCTGCCTGGCTGCTTCCTCCCCTTTCACAGCCCATCCCTCTGTGGGACTGGGGAGAAGGAACTAGAACCCCCGGCACCCCCAAGAACGTCCATCCGTGGGTCCTTGCCATGGAGCGGGAGGGTTTGTGGTACACCGAGGGCCATCCTGGGCTCTTTTGAGCGACTTGTGGAAATCGACCTTTTTTATTTGGCCAGGGAGGGTGGGGGACGTGCTGCAAGCACACCCTGAAATGAATCTATAGAATATTTGTAAATCATCTTTAGGGTGTTTTTGTTATTATTGTTTTTTTAACAGTTCATTCCTTTGTGCAGAGTGTGTCTGCCTGGGCAAGCGTGGAGATGTGAGGATGTTCTGCACTCACATTTCACAGCACCTGCGAAGTTTGTATTTAATGAGTTTTATGTTTGTTTGTTTCTTGAAAATGAGAGAAGAGCCGGAGATGTGATTTTTATTAATTTTTTTTTTTTTTTTTTTTTTACTATTTATAGCTTCATACAGGGCCTCTCTTTCCCTTTTTATTCTTTAGCCCCCCCCCCCCCATTTAAAAAAGTTCCTGCTCCCCTGCTCATGACCTTGGCCCTTTCTGAAGCTGCTTCATCTAAGAAGTAACTTTTGCTGAAACATAGTTTTATAGCAGATCCCAAAATATAATATAGGGATGGTGTGGTATTTGTGTCTCTGTTCCTGTAATATATTATTATTTGCCCTTGGTTCTAGAAAAATAGATAAATATATTTTTTCAGGATATAGTGTGATATTTCCAGTTTCCTGTTGGCCGGGTGGCTGCGCGAGTGGATTTTTGCCTTTCTCTTGCCCTGTTCCTGGTGCCTTCTGACCGGGCTGGGATGGCGGAGGGCAGATGATTCCAGTCTTTCTGCCTTCTGCTTGGGGCCCAGCTCAGGTTGTAGGGTTTGCTTTCTCTAGGCTCTAGGGCTGTGCTACACAATAGAGTAACCACATGTGGCTGTTTAAATTAGGTCAGTTCAGATCATGTAAAGTTTGAACTTCATCCTCATCTGTCAGTTGCACTAATCACATCTTGAGCATCCAGTCACCCCCCGGGGCTCGTGGCTATGGTACTGACCCTGCAGAGAGAGCCCTTCCATGCTGCTCTAGAGAACTGTACTGGCTTGGTGAGCTAGTGCTCAGCTCGGCTGGGATGACTCTCATCTCCCTGGGATGGGGAAGGGGATAGGGAGGAAGGCCAATGAGGCCCCAGCTGGGTCTATTATCTGGGGCTCTCCCTCTTAGGAGAGGCCTGGTGGCTTAGCCCAGGTAGGTCGTTTCTTCTGACCCCACTGACTGGGGTGGGGAGAATCACCTTCCCTCATTGTGCCCTGTGGCTGTTAGCTCCCATCTCTACCCCAACCCAGAGTCCCAGCCGGCTGGGTCCTCTTCTAGCCTCTTCTAGCCTCAGGGTCCTTTTCCTCTTGCTGTGTTGGAGTGAGCACATCTGCAGCCTGCCCCGACTCTCCTCCCACCCCCACTGTCGTCTGTTACTGATTTTTTGATAAAAAGATAATAAAACCTGGTACTTTCTAGATTGCCTGCCTCCGTCATTTTGATGTCATTCTTTCTGGGCTCTCTACCCCTTGAACTCAGCGGAGCATGAGAGTTGCAGACAGGGAGAGGTTAAGGAGGCCAGAAAGGGCCTGGGGAGGGAAGGCTGCCGGGCATGGAGTTCAACCTCCCTCGCCTGCCTGCCTCCCTCGGTGTTTCGTGGCTGCACTGTGGTCCAAACAAAGACAGACCAGCCTCTTCCTCATAAAAGTTCAGATTCCTCCTTTCTTTGGGAAAAAAATGTATAAGTTGGCAATGATCCGCCTGCATGGCAACCAGCAGGTGCTTCTGGGAAAGGACTTCCTTCTTTCTAGACGTGGGCTCTGCCATGTCCCCGTCTCTGTCTGCTTCACTCATGTCATTTGCTCGGGCTCTACTGACACTGTAGTTGGCAGGCTCTGGAAACCATTGACGACCCCTGGTGATGCTCGCGACAACCCTGTGAGTGGGTCAGAACATTTTTACCGAAGGGATATTCTGCACTTAGCTTGTCAGTGCAGAGCTGAACCTTAATTCCAAGTCCTTGGACACTGGGGATTCTTCCCTCTTGACACCATGTTGCCCAGTGCTTGGCTGGGGTTGGGGAGGACACCAAGAGAAATTGACAGCAGTTATGGCTAATTCAACAGCACACATACCATGTGCCAGGAGCCCATTCTCATTGCTTTACAGCTGAACTTATTAATCATCATAACAGTAGATGTCATTGGTAGACCCATTGTACAGATGAACTCACCTACGGGGTTAATGACTTTTTCAAAGCTACACAGCTTACCAGGGATGGAGGTGGGATGTGAACCAGACAGCCAGGCTCTGGAGTCTGCTTATAACCACACTGCCTATTAGAGGGTTGTATTGTCCAGGGCCCCTTCAATTCAGCAAGACCCTGTTGCAAGATATAAAAAGAGCTGGGAATACAGCTCAGGGGTAGGACATCCGGGGCCGATCCTCAGTATATATATTAAAAAAAAATCAGTTCCTCAATTTCACTAGCCTCATCTTTTTGTGCAGTGATGAGGATCAAACCCAGAGAGGGCCTCACACATGCTAGGCAAGTGCTGTACCACTGAGCTACATCCCCAGCCCTGTTTAATTTTCCTCTGAGATAGGGTCTAAGATGCTTCCCACCACAGCACTCCTACTTGCTGGGATCACAAGTATATGCCACCACGCTCACCTAGCCTCATCTTCAGTGCTCAATGCTACGTGTAGCTGGTGACTACTGTACTGTACAGAAGGGTCTCACTGTCCCAGGAATTCCTGTGTTGGATGGTGTGAGTTAAAACCTCTGCATTCTGATTTCAACCTCTGCCAGCTGTTACCCTGTGTTCTCACAGCCTATGGGGAAGAAGGTCAGAGCCCGGCACACAGTAACCACTATTGGTGGTACTCTCATAATTGGTGCCATCTTGTGGGTAAGATATTGGCTTCAGAAGGCTCCTGTGGGATCTCTTGCTATGTAAAGCTATCCCCAAACTAAGGGGCTTGTGATAACACCAGCATTATCTCACATAGTTTCAGTGAGTCAGAAATTCAGGAGCGGCTTAGCTGTTTGGTTCTGGCTTGGGTTTTCATAAGGTGGTCCAGATGTGGTCCAGATGTTGACCAGGGTTGCAGTCTTCTGAAAGCCTGACTGGAGCCGGAAGATCCAAGATGGTGCACTCACGTGCCTGGCAACTTGGTACTGGCTGCTGGCAGGAGGCCTCAGTTCCTCACCCTGCAAACTTACATAAGGTGGAGTGAAGTGTCATGACATGTCACCTGGCCTCTCCCGGAGTCTGTGATCCAGGTAGATATTACAATGCCTTTTATGACCTGGCTTTGGAAGTTACACTCTCTTCCTTTCATAAAATCTTACTGGTAGCACAAGTCAACCCTATTTGTTGTAAGAGTAGACTACAAAAGGGCTGGAAGCCATGTTTACGGTTGGTGACCATGGCTCCACTACTTGTCGATGCTGGGCAGGGCTTAGTTTATCTGGAGTGTTAACTCCGATAGGGCACTATATTATTTCTGAGAATGAAGCAAGGAATGCAAAGTGGATTCTGGACAAGATTGGGTCATTTTGTTCATGATCTGCCAATCTTCGGAGGCTGCAGAACTGACCCCTGCATGGAACATTGCCTGCATGGGGCATGGAAAGCTCTCTATGCCAAATAGATCTCCACCTGCCAATAATTTGCTACATGATTTTGGGGAGTAGGCAGAATCCCAAGGTGATCCCCAGCATTCGATCCCCACCTGGTGTATACAACTCATATAATTCCTTCCTCCTAAGTATGGCGGGACCTGTAAATATAGGATGTCCCTAGGTTTATGATTAGGTTACATTAGACAGCAAAGGAGAAGAGGTTTTGTAGATGTATTTAGTGTCCCAAATTAGTTGATTTTTAAGTTAGTTAAAAGGGAGATTATTCTGGGTGGTCCTTGAAGAAGCATGTGGCTGTGAATTCTTCAGCTATAAGGAAACAAGTTTCGCTAACAAGTCTGTGAGGCTGGAAGAGAACTCTATACCTCCCTGACTGACACCTTGATTACAACCTTGGAAGATCCTGAGCAGACCAACCAAGCTGTGCTTGGGCGCCATGGAAACTCTGGGACAATAAATATGTGTGATTGTAATCTGCTACTTCTGTGGCAATTCGTTATGCAACCTGGAAAGCAAATACCAGAAGGTCACTCACCTCCTGGACCATCAGTTTCCCCATCTGTTACATGAAGGAGGTGTGTAGTGTGCGAATCATTTCTAAAAAGTGATTTTGGAGTAACAACAGTGACAGCAAGTAGGTTATATAAAGTGGCTGCTGTGGGTCAGGCCCTGTTGAAGTGCTTTTGATATATTATTTTATTCTTCATGACATCTTATGATTAAGATCCACATTAACAGCCAGGCACCATGGCCCACGCCTGTAATCCCAGCCACTTGAGGCAGGAGGATCACAAGTGGGAAACCAGCCTCTGCAGCTTAGCACGGCCCTGAGCAACCTAGTGAGACTGTCTCAAAATAAAAAATAAAAAGGGCTGGGATGTAACTCAGAGGTAAAACACCCCTGGGTTAAATCCCCAGTACCTAAAACAGAAAAAAAAAAAAAAAAAAAAAAAAAAGAAAAGAAAAGCCACATTTACAGATAAGGAAACTGAGATACAGAGTGGTTGAATGACTTGAACTTGCCAAGCTCACCCAACGAGTACACACAGCTTTGATTCTAAGATGATTGCTGGCTGCTGTCTACATTAGATCTACCTTCCTTCATTTAAGATGACACCTCTGAAAATTAATATTGGTTAGGAGTGTGAGAAATATATATATATGTACGTATATAGATTTATATTTACATATAAATATATTAATCTATACATAGTTTTGTCCCATATATATGTCCTATATATATATGGGACATATATATATATCATATATATGTCATATATGATATATGTCATATATCATATATGTCCCATATATAAATCATATATATATCTTCATATATATATAAAAATCATATATATATAAATCATATATATATATATATATATCTTCATATATATATGATTTTTTTTTCCCCAGGACAAAACCAGCCAAATCCAGGATACCCCTATGCAGAGCAAGGTGATAATGGTAATGCCCCTTATCAGGCATCTGCCAGGGGCAGGGCAGACAGATGATCTTTTGGACTAGACAAGGGCTTAGGGATGAGCTTGGTGGGATGGGCCCCACCCCCGTACTCTTTAACCAGGGTAAGTCCGTTAAGAACTTGATCCAAGGCTCCGCCTGCCCTAGAACTTTGCCCCACCCCGCCCCCGTGGCAAGCAGCCAGCTGTGGCAGGTGTTTACCACTTCAACCACTGAAAGAATTATTGTACCACCACTACCCTGTCTTTGTCTCTTGGGGTCTGGAAGAGAGCCAGACTCGGCTAGGGGGCCTTTTCGTGTGTGTGTCTGAGTGTGCTCAGGCCTGGCACTTGGCAAAACCTTGCAGGTGTCACATTGATTTCACTTCCCTTAAAGCCGCTCACTTCCTCTCTCCCTTGTCATCTTCATGGTCCGTGCCCTCAGCAGTCCACATCCTCCCCAGGGAGGAAGATGTCTGAGAATTTTACCCAATTAACAAAAGACAGCTAGTGCTTAAAACGACAGACTATGTTTTTGGGTTTTTTTGGTATTGGGATTGAACCTAGGGATGCTTAACCACTAAGCCACATCTCTAGCCCTTTTTAATATTTTATTTAGAGACAGGCTCTTGCCAAGTTGCTGAGGCTGGCTTTGAACTGGAGATCCTCCTGCCTCAGCCTCCTGAACCTGTGGAATCACAGGTGTGTCACCACGCCTAGCTGAGACTAGTTTGTTAATGGTGGGATTTCAGCAGCTTGAGAGATGACAAACTGGTAGGTTTGGGGACAGTCATTTTGGCCTTATCCTCACTACGTGACCCATCCTTCCTCAGTCAGGGGTGCAGGATTCAAACCAACAGCAGGCTCTGTCATTGACCTGCTGTGATCTGGTTTCCCTTGGAGGCTCAGTTTCCCCATCTATAAAATGAGGAGGAAATGTGGGCCAGAGCAATGATTCTCAGTTCTGGCTCCTCACTCAAATCACACAGGAAAGTCTGCCAACAATACAGATGTCTGGCCCCCACACCCAAGGTTGAGCCACAGGGTGTGACTTAGGTAGCTAATTTTTATAGCTTTGTAGCTGATTCTAATGTGAAGTGGACTAAATTAATCCATAAACTTTTTTTCCTCTTTGGTACGGGGGATCGAACCCAGGGGTGTTTAACCACTGAGCCACTCCCCAACCCTTTTTAATATTTTATTTAGAGACAGGATCTTGCCAAGTTGCTTAGGGCCTTGCTAAGTTGCTGGGACTGGCTTCGAATTCCCAACCCTCCTGCCTCAACCTCTGAATCCATGAGGATTACAGGTGCCGTCTGATAAACGGGTTTTAGAGTACTTGGAAATTCCTTAGAAGTATGCAGAATTGAGTATATAGCCTCACAAAGAATCCCAAGAACAAATTCAAGGTTATCATTTGACTCCAACTTTTCACTACTGGAAATGAAAACTCAACGCTAAAGAGGAGAACAGTGCCACCTTGTGGTTTTACTTTGCACTTGCAACAACCAAATTATCTGCCATGCAACACAATATATTTATTTATTGAATATCATCAACCCAGTGTAAAAGGCTTTGCAATGTGCCTTCTACGACATGCCTTCTATGGCTTTCAACATGGAGCTCACAATCTGGAGGGAACAACGGGTAGGTACATAAAGCCCTTTGACCTGAAGTTAAGAGACAACAGGAAAGAATACAAGCCTAGGGCCAGGGCTGGCTTTTGTTGGTCTGGGTCTGGGCTTGGAAGAGCTCTGTGCTTGATTTCACCATCTCCTGTCTCTGTCTTAAAATTATTTGAACTAGGAGCCAAATATTTTCATCTTCCACTAGGCCCTGCAAATTATGGAGTTGGTACTTCTTCAAGTAGTTGAGGAATTTTTGACATCTGACCTGAGTCTGGAAGGCAGGGCAGTAGTGGAGAGAGAGCAAAGGAGAAAGATTATTTTAGTGTGGAAGGAGAGGCAGAGTCCTCATGCCATGGTGACAGTAGTGCTGTGGGAGGGATAGCAGATCTGGTGCTGCAGAGGGGGTGGAGAGGGAAGAAAATGTGCTGCGAGATGACTGAGGCCCAGGTTCAAGGAAGTGCCCCAGGACAGGCCCAGCAACTGGAACTCAAATACAGACCAGGGATGGAGCTTTGGGGTCACAGGCTTATAGGTGGGACCAAGGCTTGTAGGATCCCCTGAGAAAAGTGCAGAAGAGGACATTGCTGCTTGGCCGGCCCTGGGCTTTCAGGGCAACTTAGGTTCTTGACTTCCGAGGCTCCTTCTTTGAGGAGTGGCAGCGGAAGCCCTTGAGGGCAGGGATGAATGGGCCCTTGAGCCAGCTCCCCACATGGCATGCTGTGAAAGTCCTCTTAGCTTCCTCCCTGCTCCAACACCACCATGAGACAACACAAACCCTTCCAAGGCAGGCCCTGTGTTCCTCAGCTAGGATTCAACTTCAGGGCCCACATGGGATCGGAGCAAGATTCCTCCTCACCCCTCACAGTGGATTTGCTGACGGCAGATGACAGAACTTACTCAAGACTCTGGTGAGTCTAAAAAGCCAACCCGATAGGGATTTGCTCATAAAGGGATTTTCCCATAAAGTCTCTCGGGACTTTCCACATGCTGGGGGAGGAGTTCTACGGGAAATGAGCTCTTCCTCAAAAGGTCAAGGAAGGGCCTATGGGGCTGAGTGCCGAACCCACAGTTCAGATCAGGTGTCCCTACTGGACATCACCAGGGGCTGGTACAGGTAGCTGGCACCATCATGTCCCTGGTTCCCATAGCCCGAGCCAGGGTCCTGCCTGGTGTTTGTTTGTTTGTTTATTTTTTCTTCCCTGGGCAGAGCGTGGGCAGCCTGATCAGTGCTGGATTGTGATTTGGTCCTTGGTCCCCATACAAAGAAGTCCCCTCTTTTAGCTGCATTATGGCCCAGTCATCCCAAGAGTTCTGTCTGGATTATCCTGGGAAAGATTTGTTCTGAGGTGCTCCCGTGTTGCCTCTGGGCTTGGGCTGCATTCTTGCCTGAGATGTGACTATAGCTAGTAAGGTAATTAATTACTGGAGGGACAGGGGCTCAGGGATGCCAGCTACCTCTAGAAAAGATAAAAATGGCAGGCTCTTGACACAGAATCTGCCCTGCATAGGGGTTGATTCTAGGACAGCAGAGGAAGCCCTGATCCTCAGGCCTGCATTCAATTAGGCCCAGAAAAGAAATAACTAGGGAGATGGTTATGATGGCAAAGCCTGCCTGCTCTCCCGGGCACCAGCTCAGCCACCAAAGCCGTGGGCCAGAGAGCAAACACAGGCAAGGGCACAGTGTGCGGCTCCAGCCCTGGAGGAGTGCCCGGAGGGGCAGATCCTAGTGACCCACAACAGGACCAGGGCTCCAAGTGGGATCCGGTGTTCCAGGTGAGACTTAGGATTTGCTGTGACTTGGTGCTGTAGGTCAAAGCCTACAGCTTTGTGCCCGGGAGAGCAGGCAGGCTTTGACCTACATCTGACACTCCAAGCAGAACCAGTGCTCAAGGGCATGCTGGCCATGATTCAGGAGGCATGCCTCATGCCAGGGTTTGTGAAACTATGTGTTTTCTGCTCAAGTGGGGACACAGATGCCTGGAGGGCAAATGACCCAGGCTTGGCTCCTCTCCCTCCACCCAGCTTGTGAAACTGGGAAAGAAAGGAGAGACAACGACAGAGGGGATAGGGACACAAAGTTCCTGAGGCAGAGAGAGATAAATGGACAGATAACAGATAAATGATGGACTGATCGATTTAGAGACAGCGAGAAGAAACAAAGACTGGAAGAAACACACACTGAATACAGACAGCATCGCTTGGGTCGTGTCTTCCTATATGTCTAAGAACAGGTAAATGACGCGTAAAGACTGAGCTTTTCTGGCGAGCCTTCTTGCCCTTTCACGGCAAAGGGGCAAGGAAGCAGAGCATGGAGAGCTGGAGCAACCCCGGGGCGCAGGCCGCGCCTAAGTCTGGATGAAGAGGTGGAAGTTGGTGCGCGTGAACTCGTGGTGGATGCTCTCGAGGAGCGCGTCGGCGTCTGTAGCAGGCTCGGCGGCGCCGGCGGGACCCGGCCTGGCGCTGTACTCCGGGGTGTAGGTGAAGGAGAAGGCGCTGGGGTAGAACAGCCCATCGGTGCGCACCAGGCTCACAGGCACCGTGATAGGAGTGCGCAGCCAGCGCCAGTCGCTGCCGAAGGCCGCCACATCGGGCACCACGCACACGAGGGACCTCGGGCTCCTGGGGGTGGGCCATGGGGGTTAAGGCTACAGTGACTTTGGTGGCATGAACACTCCCATCCCCGCTCCCCAGAGCCCCGGGAGGCTGCTTCCTCCGCCCCGTACCTGTACATGGTTTCTGCCTCCACGTCCCCGAACCACACCTTAAGCCCCGCGTGGAAGTTCTCTCCATGCAGCTCCAGCGTGGCCACGTCACCACCGCCGCTCAGCTGGGGTAGAATGGGACCAGGTGGGCTGAGGAAGGGACCAGAAGTCTGCTGCCCTCCCTCACCAGCACTCCCACCTGCTGGAGCAGACACCTCCAGGCCCGCCGCCGGCGCCCCCCAGCGCCCCCCAGCGTCCCCCAGCGCCCGGCTCACCTCCAGGGTGCTGATGAGCGGCACCGGAGTGACGGGCTCGCGCGTACGCGCCAGGCTGGTGCTGAAGGAGAACTCCACCGACTCGGTGCCGATGATCGTCCAGCAAGAGCTGTCGTTGAGCAGCGCCCTGTTCGCCTCCTTGGGGCAAGGAGAGGCCTGCGAGGAGAAGCGGCAGAAGCTTCTGTCGATGGTGGCCACCGGAGGAGCCAACAGAGTGCCCGGCCTCCCCCCGACGGTCCCAGCCGGTCCCGTCCTAGACGTTGCGGTCTACATGCCCCGGGGGTCTGGACGAAGCCCCTAAGTTCTCTCACTTAGAGTTAAATAAATTCGGTGCACCAAGTGGTCTCTAATGGCCTTATTTTCTTCGGATTCTATAATTTTAGTTTCATTAATTAGCTTATTTATTTTGGCACTAGGGATTGAACCCAGGGACACTACCACCAAGCTGCATCCCCAGCCCTTTTTGTTTTTCTTTGACAGGGTCTGGCTACATTGTCCGGCCTGACCTCAAACTTGAGATTCTTCTGCCTCAGGCTCTCCAGTGTTTGGGATTACGGGTGTGTGCCACCAAGCCCAGCCTACAATTTTATTTTTTAACATTGTGCAATTCGGTATGCTAATATACTACTATTTACATATTCATGGGGAAGGAATATTATTCAATAATAACAATAGTCATTCTCTACAAATTAAGATTTCATCTCCCAACATTCTATGATAATATTCTTTTGGGAATAATATTGCTGAACAGTCATTATTATATTCCACACTTTGCAATTCTGTCTTAACATTCTATGATTCTAATAGTTTTGCTCAACAATGATCAATACTGTTACCAATTATGATTTTTATTTATGTTCTATAATTGTATATCCTATCATTCTATGATTTTAATGTTCTTAGGGAAGGAGTGTTGCTTAATAAATAGTAATTATTATTTTTTTAAATATCCTACAATTCTGACCTTCCATGGCAGGCAGTGTTGCTCAGTAAGCAGCGACCATGGTGATAGCTCACATCACTCTCCCGTTCTCCCTTTTGAGGATGCTTGTGCGGTATTCCCACTCACCTGGAATTGCACCACCTTCTCTGTGGCAAGGCATAAGTAGGTGCCACCCCCTCCTGGAGGACCACCTGGAAACTGAAAGGCACACTTGTGCAGTTGAGAGATAGGCTCGTCCACGTCAAGGAGCGCACACTGTTTGGCTACCTTGCGGATGATCTGCAATACAAGCGTGGTTGGCAGAGTGGTGGCGAGGTGTCCAGGGGTTCAGAGGCTGTCATCCCTGCCAGTCTCTGCTACTCTGATAACCTTTCGGTCACTGGCAGATACCCACAAACCAGTGTTTCCAGAGCGAGAATAGGTGTCTCATGTGTGGGGCCTCACCTCCCAACCCTACCCACATGCTTCCTCTCCATGAATCTGGGGAGCCCCTTCAGGCACGCCCTCCCTCCTCCTACCATAGGTGGCAGCGTGAAGCCAGTGACCGTGCAGACAAGCTGAACCAGGGAGCCGTAGCGGACGTAGCCCTCTCGAGGAGGAAAGTCCCCCTGGGAAGAGTGCTCATCAGCTGGGGGTGAAAGAAAGAAAGGAAGGAAGAAGGACTTCAGGGGCCCCAAGCTTCTGCCCCAAATCCTGGCCCCATCTCACATCATACTTGGGCCTTGTGGGAGGGGTCGGCCCTCAGGGAAGCAGTTAAGCTGAAGGTTCTAATCCTGGGAAGGTCACTTGGGCCATCATTATAAATGTCTGCTCCTGGGGCAGACACTTACGTGGTATGAGGGAGAAGGGCATGGACATTGGAATCAGAATGGCTTGGATTGGTCACTGACTCACTGGGACCCTGGGCAAGTCTTTTTATTTCTGAAGTTCAGATACGCAGAGCCAAGTTTATTTTCCTTGAGGAGTTGGGGTGACGATTGAACAAGCTAATGCACAGGGAGAGCCTGTGCCTGCTGACATAATTACCCAGGTGGAGCGTGAAGGCAGCCCACTGTCTCGCGCTGGCCACAAAGGCCCCATCTTCCACGGAGAGGTAGCGTGTGGACACCGTCTGGGAGCGCAGGCGGTTGAAGAGGGAGACCTTTGAGCCTGAGGATATGCACACTGTGAAGGGAGGTGGAATCAGTGCCCTGGCCTGGTGTGGTCCCTTGGACTTGCCAGTCAGTCTCCGATCCTCTGTCCCCTGTGCCACCCTATGCCCACTGACCTGGACACACTGCATTCATATTTCACAGCTTCTCATCTAGCGCTTGCTGCTGTCCTGCCTCTGTCCTTTGCCCACTCCCTTACGCTCCCTAGGCATCCTCTGTTCAAAAAACCAGAATCTCATCAAGTCACTCAGGGCCTACTTTGTGGTAGGCACTGTGCTGGGTACTGGGTACCAAAGTGTCAACTAGGCCCGGCTCTGCTTTGGAAGAGTTCACTGACTCAAGGTCATAACTGTACAATAGTGATATGATGTGGTGAGGGCTGAGATATGGATCTTTTTGGAGGAGGTTATGCTTTTAGCCAGGGAGCTTGCAGTCGGTGGGCATTACACAGAGGCCACTCAAGCAAAGATGGTGTGGCATGAAAACAGCTGCGTGATGCTTCCAAGGCTTGACATTTCTCTCTTCCAGTCTATCGCACATACTCAGAGTCATGGCTTGAGCTTCTTGTTGGACTCTGACCATCTGGGGAGAAGGCACGGGTGGATCCTTGGCCAGTATCTTCTTACAGTGCTGGACAGACTGCAGGTGCTCCATTTACACTTTGTCTAAGCCCCCCTCCTTAGAATAACAGCCAGTGTTTATTGTTGTTTTTTTTTTTTTTTTAGATTGTTGAATCTTTTCTTTTTTTAAGCCAGTGTTGATTGTGTGCCAAGTACTCTTCTAAATGTTTTCACATGTTTTAGCTCATTTGATCCTCTTAACAACTTTCCAAGGTAGACAATACTACCCACTATAGGTAGCAACCCACTCAAGATCATGCAGCTCACAAACTGCAGAACAGCTTGTTGTAAGCTCAGGCTGCTGAGTTCTGGAATCTGCACTCTTAATCATCACATTGTGCTGCTACTCTATCTGGCTCTCCCCTGATGCCCAGGGCCAGCCAGAACACTCTGCCTGGATCTGAACATTGCACAGATTTTGTTGCTGCTGATGTTTTCTGGTGCTGGAGATTGAGTCCAGGACTTCATGCGTGCTAAGCAAGCACTGTACCCCTGAACTACATCCCCCTGTTTGTTTTGAGACAGGGTTTCAAACTTGCTGAGGCTGGCCTCAAACTTGCAATCCTCCTGAGTAGCTGGGGTTATGGGTATGTGCTACAGCACTCAGCTCCAAATATTCCTTAAGTTAATGGATGAATATTCCAAACATCATTTTCTTCATTTACGATATAGGAACAATGATAGCAACTACCTCACCGGGACACATGAGCATCAGACAGAATGATGTCAGTAGATGCTTGCTCAGAAAGCCCCCTCCCACCCCCCATCCCCACCCCAGCAATGTTCAGACATGCCCCTCCCAGCCTTTCTTAGAACTTCTAACCCTGGGATTTGCCACTTGACATCAGGACAGTATATATCTCAAATTGCCTCTCGAATCCATTGTGTCTGTCTCCTCTGCAAGGCTATGCTTTTCTCTAGAAAGAGACCCCTGCTCTTATTATATAGGGATCTAGCACACGGCAGAGTCAGGCAGAGTCAGGCAAACAGCAGGCACTCCATATTTTTTTCTTACTTTCTTTTCCCTCCCTCTCTCCCTTTCTCTCTCTCTCTCTCTCTCTCTCTCTCTCTCTCTCTCTCTCTCTCTCTCTCTCTCTTGGGTTTCACTATGTTCCCTAGCCCAGTCTCTAATTCCTGGACTCAAACGATCCTCCTGCCTCAGCTTCCCAAGTAACTGGGATTATAGGCACACGCCACCGCACCGCGCTCCACAAATACTTTCACCTGAATTTCCTGTCACCTTATTGCCACCCCCTCGCCTCCAGTCCTGGGGATTTAACTCTGGGGCCTCGCGCACATAAGCAAGATGCTGTACTACTGAGCCCCAAACCTCTGTACCCCAAACCTCTCTATCGTCATTTTTAATCTGTCCCCAGTTTGCCAACTGCCAGTCGTTTTTTGTCTGTTCTGAGCCCCGCCCCCATCCCCCCTTCCACCCTCAAGCTTAGGCGTCGCCTTTCCTCAGTCTTTGCTCCTTGTAACCCCAGGTTACACTCGCTCATTCAGATCCCGCTCCCCTCTTGACTAGACCCCACCCCTGTCACTCGGATCCCACCCCGACATCTCGACTCCACGCCCCCCACCACGTCCCTCTCCAAATTCTGCGGCTCTTGACTTGATTGCACCTCCCGCCCTGCCTTGCAGTGAGGCCCCGCCTCGGCTCACGGTCGGTGTTTTTCAGCGACTGCTTCTTTTGCGATGGCTTGGAGATGACCTTGATGAGGCGACTGTGGAAGGTGCCCAGCTCACGGCCCCCTCGAAGCACCAGCCGCAGCACCAGCCGGAAGTGCTTCCTCTTGTCGGCGTCTGAGATATACAGGGTCTTGGCACAACCAAATTCCTGTAGGCATGAGGACAAGGGACCGTCACATCCCGCCCTCCACCACCGAATGAAACAACCTCCCGCAGTTTTCTGACGCCCAGCCCTTCGGAGGTGACAAGCAGCTCCAGGAGCCAGGCCTCAAGCGAAACTCCGACCTCCCGATCGCCTGATCTCCCGATCTCCTTACCTATCTCTTGGCTTAGGGAGGGGACATAAGGGGACCTCCTCTCCAAGAAAGAGGCAGGGATGAGAGCAGGAATCGGGCTCCCTCCCATGCACTCTCACCCTGGAGTCCGGCTGCTCCTCGAAATTCAACTTCTGCGTCTCGGCAGCGCTGCCGGACGCGCCGTCCAGTCCCATGTAACCGCAGACGGTGGGCCCGGTTTCCCCGGCCTGGTGGGCTGAAAAGGGGCGTGAACCGGCTCTGAAAGGACTCGGGATCTTGACTCAGGCGCCAGGCAAGCTTAGCTTTCGCCGCCAGAGGGCGCAGCGAGGCTGCGTCAGAGAACCGTCCCGCTCCCAGGCCCAGAGCGCAGTCCTCCCTGCTGAGACGAATAACGCGCAGCCCTTGAGTGCGCCCTTACCTTGACCCTGCACTGGCTTCACCCTCCAGCCGGGACCCGCGAGGTAGACACAGGGCGGGGGGCAGAAGAACCTGCGGAGACATGAGAGTGCTGGATTCATATACCCATCTCCGCTTGCCTGTCTCGTGAGCATCTCAAGATGCAAACCCTACAGTCCTCCCTTTCGCCTCCATGACCGTGAACCCCCTTAAGCTCCGAACTTTGTTTTATCTACACCCCTTAGCCAATCCATCACCACGCCCTCCCTTCTACCTTCAAAACATATCCGGAATCCACAGACTTCTTACCACCTCCCCACCGCTACTGTGCCTACATCTGCCTTCCAGCGGGTCTCTCTATTGTCCTCCTCCACCCTTCGAACTATTTTTCACACAGCAGGCAGAGTGATTTTTTTTTTTTTAAAGAAAACATGAGTCAAATCACGTTACTCCTCTTCTTGAAATCCTCCAGTGGTTTAAACTGCCAAGTCCTCACGTGATCTGGTCCCTTGCTTACCTCTCCAACTTACTTCCTACAACTCCGCCCTCTTCCTTCAGTTCCAGCCATTCTGACTTCTTTTGTACCTCGAACCTAGTTGGTACAGTCACAGGGTCTTTGCACTTTCTGGTCCTTGTAAGTGGATTTCCTCGGGGCTGGCTCCATCTTAACATTCGAGTCTCCTCCTTCATCTTTCAAGCTAAAGTGACCTCGCTTCAGTTTCTATCACATTACTCTTTTATTTTCCTTTTAGCTTTCCTCGTGATCTGAAAATATCTTATTTTCTGACTTGTGGGGAGTTTATAGTTTGTCTCTTCCACATTAGAGAGAAAATACCCAAGGAGGCAGGGGCTGTCAGTCTTGTTCCACTGTGTGCCCAGTGCCCAGCAGTGCCCACAGAGCCTGGCACATGATAGGATACTCAATAAGTGGATGAATGAATGAAGAGTGGGTGAGTGTGCAGATGGGAGGGTCACAGGGAGGTTCTGCAATAGGCCAAAGTGGGGGCCAGGGTTGGCTGAGAGACAGGTCCCCTGACCCGCTAATAGCTGAGGTCTCAGCCCTGCCCTGGCAGGAGGGCAGAGGGGTACCTAGGGCTGAAAGCTGAGAGGGGCTGCGGAGGCTCGTACCGCTTCTCATTTCCGTATGATTTCTGGGCCACCTTGGCATGCAGGATCCGCACTGTCTGTTCGCATCGTTGCTGCAGACACCTGCACACGCCTTCTCTCAGGACGGTGGTGCACTCTGGGGAGGACCTAGGAGCAGGACAGGCCCACAGCAGGGAGAGTCAAGGGTTGGGTGGCACATAGCCCACTGCTCAGGTTGAGTGAAATGAAGGGAGGCAGGAAGGGAGGTGGGGCTGCTCTACATTCTGCTTCCCAGAGGTCAAGGGGGGAGGCGTGTTAGGCCAAGGAGAGGACTTGGGTGCAAGTTGTGGGTTAAATATCTGGACTTTGAGATCCTCCGTGAAGCATGCTTGGGGCCTACCAGGACCACCCAGGTGCCACTCTATGAGTCTGGCTTCCTGCCTGCCCCGTTGCAGTCTGGGGCCTCAGGGAGACACAGCTGTGACACAAAGGCCCTACTTATGCTGGCCTTGAGATGGGGTATGTGGAATTGGTCGTTAAGCCTCCCCATCCCCAGAGAATGCCAAAGGGGAATGCTGGAACTGGGCCCAGAGGGCTGCTCTCTCACCTCGTGCCAGCGGACTTCACCAACATGAAAAGCACCCCCCCAACTGTGTCCCCAGGACCGGGATCGGGGCAGCTGCGTCCTTCTGGGCCCAAAGCAACATTCCTCTCTTTCTCCCGTGAGAAGGGGCCTGTTGCCCTGTGGGCTTTCCTTGATTACAGGGAATCAAAGTCGATTACATTGGGCTGCAGGGTGAGCCAGGTCACAGCCAAGGATTTCTGGTGACTTCTGGGCATGGGGATTTGAATGGGTGAGGGTGGGTGCGCCCAAAGCCCGCCCCACTGCGGGCGCCGTAAAGGAGTCTGGTGGGAGAGATTTGGAAAACTAGCAAGCTGGGACCCAAAGAGAGCCACTATCCCTGAGGCTGTGCGTTTGAGCCTTTTACCCTCTTGGTGGGACCCGAGTCAAGGCCTTTCCTCACTCCTGGAAGGGACACGGAGGGCAAGAGCCGGGCGGGCCCTCGGACGTCGGGCCAGGCAGTCGGCGGCCAAAGCCAGGACCGCTCCGCCTCTTGGGGCTCTCCTCGGGGAAGTGCCTCGGAGGCTTCCAACGCATTCCGGCTGCGAGTGTCGCCGCCCGTCTCCAGCTGTAGCCGAATTCTGACCCGCAGCTCGCGCCTGCAGCTCCAACCCGACAGGGACAAGGGACGCCACACTTGCCCCGCCCCAGTCGTAAGGGAAAGGGGGGGATCGCTCCCTGCCAGTGGGAGGGTCGCAGCCCGCGCTCCCCCTCCCCACACGCCAGCCTTAGGTTAAATGCGGCCGCCGCCTCTGCTCGCTCCAGCTGCCTGGCAGTCCCCACCTCGGGCACGCTGCCCACGTCGTTACCTGGTCCAACTGCCCGGGAGGCTCCGCCCGTCGGCTCCGAACTGCAGTCGCGCCTCTGAGCTGTCCGGCAGGCTCAGGTGAGTCAGAAGGCCCGGGGACATTGAGGGGTCTGCAGGGGAGCGAATATCAAGCCCGACCTGGAGACCTCATTTAACCCAGGAGGCAACGCCACAGTGTCTCCATCTGACCTGCAGTGACCGTTCCCTCTTCGGGAAGGTCCTTTCCAAATTGAATGTCCACGGGCAAAGCCAACAAAAAGGGGGCATTCTTCCCCTAATCTCCTCCCTCCAGGCCCAGGCACCGAGGGGTTCGATCTTGGGCAGCTCTTGAAGAAGCAGGCACAGACCTCCTGTCCCTTGCAAGTCCACCTTCCCCAATCTAAGCGCATCAGCGAAACTTTCCCTTTAACGCCAGGATTAACTCTTCAGAGGAGTCCTGGGCTCTAGTGTCAGTCGGGTGACCACCTTGCTGTGACATTGGGTGAAGACCCCCATTGTCCTCTCTGGACCTAGTTCTTTCTGTAGACTAGGGGTGACGGGTTAGATGAGTGATGGGATTCTCCACAGTCCCTATTTTGAATTTCTAGGATCCCTGGGGTTGAGGCAGAGAAAGAGTCAAGTGAATGTTAGCTCAGGTCAAGAGTAGGATAAGGGGGACCCTATTTAGGATTTGGGGCTCCAAAGGCAGGTAGGAAGGGTTGCAGAGTGGCAAAGGCCCCTCCTGCTTTTACCCACATGCAACCCAGGGGTTCTCTCCTCTGCTGTGGTCCAAGCAAGAGAAGGAATCCCCATCCTCCCATCTCCACCAGCAGCTGCAGATCCAAGGGGCACATTTAGCTTAGTCACCCTGTCACAGTGGGCTCTGCCAGAGAGATTGTTGTTCCTCCACCAGGCCTGGAAGGCCAAGGGGAAGAAGAATCCCAGTCGGGAAAGCCTTCTGGAGTGATCGGCAGCCTTGCTCAGAATAGGCCCATTCATGGAATTGGGGGGTGGGGAGATGGGTTAGGGGTGGCTGGCCCTCTCTGCCAAGAAACAGCAACAGAAAAATGACTGAAGCAGCCTCAACGTGGGGCATGGGGGTGGGGTAGGGAATGGAAGAAAAAGAGGTGTAGTGACTTCTAGGCGACAGGGAGCTAGGCAGCTTAGGAGAGAGCAGGGAAGCCAAGAGCCCTGGATTCTAGTCCTGCCCTTGCAGCTCAGCGGGAGGTCTTCTTGGGACTCAATTTTCCCATCAGTACAATGGTGGTGGCGAGGGTCCTTCCGGTGATGTCGTCGGGGCCATTGGAGGGTGAGGTCTCACCTGCTGCCCCCACAGGGTCCATGGCCACTCTGCGAGGCCTGGGCTGATCTCTGGTTGCCTTGTGGGCACGTCCAGTGCCGCCGTCGCTGGAACTCTGCACAACTCTGCTCTTCGACCTTCCTGCGGGATATATTTCATTCAGGTCTTATCTTCAAGGCCCCGGGGCTCCTAGCCCGCTGTTTGCTCTGGGCAAGAACACCTGCTGGGCAGATGTGGGCTTCCCACGGCCACTAGGCCGTGGCAGCCAGACCCGACGCCCCCTGGCGGCCTTTACTGAGAGCAGGCAGGGAACTGAGGCACGGAGTTGTGCGTGGTGGGTTTTGACTTGCTCACAGTCCACCACACCCCCACTCGAGCCTGAAAAAGGGGAGGACCTTCTCCGCCACCTGCGGTTGGGCGGTGTACGCAAAAGGACTTGGGGTTGTAAAGACAGCCATATAGAAGCTCCTGTGTGCGGAGGGGAGGGCCGAGGTACTGAAGGGTTTTGTCTGCAGAACTTGGCCTCTCGGGGAAAAGAGGGACGGAACACCGTGGTTGGCCCACAGAACCAGACAGAATAGGATACTATCCCGGCGTAACCACTTCCTTGCGGCATGACCTTGGGTACCAACGCTTGACTTCTCAAAGGCTCAGCTTTCTTCTCTGAGCAGTGGGGACAACAGCAGTCTTGGTGTTAAGAGTTGGAGAGAGGAGTAAATGCTGCAATGAGTGAAAGGCATTTAACGCTGTAGCTGGTATTTAGGAAAGGCCTTTTTTTTTTTTCTTTTAAAAATTTGCATATTTAAGCTACTATTTATTTATTATTCTGTTGTTCTACAAAGTATAAGTTTCTGCAGTTCTACAAAGACTCTCTTGTGTTTCCCAGCAACCCCAGTGTGATGACAATTTTTTGAATTGTGAAACGTCTGGAACATACACAACAATAGAGATTAGTAAAATAACCCATGACCCTCTTCTCTCCCCTTCAAGTACCCATTCCCTGGAATAAGAGCTCTGTCAATACTATTGCTTTTCTAATTTCCTTTCTCCCTCCAGGTTGACATCTTCATTCTCTGTCCTCTGTCCTCCAAGCAACATGAGAGGCCTTCTTTGCTGGCCACTGGCCATGTCGCTGCTCCTTCTCCAGCCCTGGGAAACGCAGCTGCAGTCCGCAGGTGAGCGGTGCCCCGCCCTCACCAGTGGGAGGAGGGAAGTACAAGTAGCTTCATTTGCAGCCAACTGGGTCTGCTGGGGAGAGAAAAGCCCCGGCTTGGGAGCGTAGCGCACTGGGTTTGAGCATAGGGTGCTTCTCCTCTCTGGGTCTCACCTATAGGACATGGCTTAGTTTTGGGTACATGCAGAACTGTCCATTCAGTGTTTAATTTTGAAAAACATTGAAACGTGGGGAAATCAGGAGATTTCACACAACAATTCTAATTTGGGATTTCTTTTTTAAAAAATCCAAGGACCTATTTGGTTCTCAATGGCCCACATTTGGTTGGAGTTGGTCCGTTTAGGACGATGCAAGCTGCACGTTCACAGTCCTATCCCAGCCAGTTCATTTATGTTGCCCGCCTGGCCATATGGCCATTCCACATCTCCTCCTAGCCTTTTCCTTAATGGATAACATCTTCCCAGAATAGCCCTCAGAACCGTACATGGGACTTTGTTAGATCTCCTAGCCCGGTCTCTCAGCAAATGCTGGATACGTGAGGGTATGTCACCTGCGTTTGCGTGGTTAATGCTAGGTTAACCTTATGCAGTTGCGCCGGAATAGCAGCACTTCTGGGTTTCCCTGGGGTGGAAGTGTCTCTCTGGCGGTAAGGCTTTGTTGACCTAAGAGAGTCCTTCCTGATCTCCACTGCAGGTCCCAGGTGCCATACTGGGCCCCTGGATTTGGTGTTTGTGATTGACAGCTCCCGCAGCGTGCGCCCCTTCGAGTTCGAGACAATGCGGCAGTTCTTGGTGGGCCTCCTCCGCAGCCTAGACGTGGGATTCAACGCCACGCGCGTCGGCGTGATCCAGTATTCGAGTCAAGTGCAGAGCGTCTTCCCGCTGGGCGCCTTCTCGCGCCGCGAGGATATGGAGCGCGCTATCCGCGCCCTGGTGCCGCTGGCACAGGGCACCATGACTGGGTTGGCAATCCAGTACGCCATGAATGTAGCCTTCAGCGAGGCAGAAGGGGCGCGCCCGCCAAAGGAGCGCGTGCCGCGGGTCGCTGTCATCGTGACCGACGGGCGCCCCCAGGACCGCGTGGCCGAGGTGGCGGCTCAGGCGCGCGCTCGCGGCATTGAAATTTACGCGGTGGGGGTACAGCGCGCTGACGTGGGCTCCCTGCGCGCTATGGCGTCACCCCCTCTGGACGAGCACGTCTTTCTGGTTGAGTCCTTTGACCTTATCCAGGAGTTTGGTCTGCAGTTCCAGAGGCGGCTGTGCGGTGAGTCGCAGGGGCGCTGGAGTGAGGCTCGAATTCTCTTTGGATTCTTGTTCCCATGACACTGAATCCCTTCCCATCTGGGACGAGGGGGTGTGTTTCACCATAATCTTAAGGTCAAACTCCAACACCAAATGCCTTGAACTCGAGAATTGCTGTCCCTCAAAGCTGAGAGCAATGCCAGGCAGCAGGCCTGCCCCACCCACGTGGTTTTGGCTCCTCCTCCTCTCATCTTAACTAGTTCCACAAAGGCTGCAAGATCTACTCGAGTCACATTTTGAGTTGTTCTGCCCACTTTAAACACTTCTCCACTCTGCGTGGTCCTTACCCCTGTGTGGTCCGTCCTTGTCCCACTGACATCTCTTCTGTGCCCATTCAGAGGAGCTGCTCAAGCCCTCTTCTTTCCCTAAGCTCTCCCACCTGGACAGAACCCCTCTAACGAATCATACCCCACCTAAGGCCATACTTGAAGATGGTGCCTGCCTCTGACCCCACCCCATCCCACTCTCATTCTGCTCATTCATCCCATCTGGCTCCTGCTGATTCTAGTGCGTGTGTCCTCAGGGAAGGACCTGTGTGCTGAGTGGGGACACAGCTGCCAGCACCAGTGTGTCAGTGCTCCAGGAACGTTCTACTGTGCCTGCAACTCCGGCTACAAGCTAGCAGCAGATAGCAAGAGCTGTCTGGGTGAGAGCTACCCCTGCCCTGCAATCTCACTACTCCTGAACCTTCTTTGGCTCTGTAGTGCCAGAATCAAACCAATGAGTTTGGAAGGGTCTTTAGAAGTAAACCCTGGCCTCCTTCAGCTTAGAGGCCCATGGAAGAGGAAGTCCAAAGACCTGGTAGGACCAGGGTTAAGAATCTTGACCCCGAGTGTTTTCTGTAGCCTGTTCTCCCCCTTTCAGCCCCGTCTCCTACCTGGCTCCACTCCACCTCTCAAACTTGTTTCTGTCTCCGTTCAGGAACAGTCTTCCGGTTTCTGTTACTTAGACACTGTTGGGTTTTCGGTTAGATGGAGTCCCCCCACTGCTGCTCATTCCTGCCTCTGCACTTCAGCTCCTTCTGTGGGGCTCACTCGGGCTGCCTTTACTGCTCCTTCTGCTTCTACAAACCTTCCTCCCTCCCACTCTCTTCTCTCCTTCTCTCTCTCTCTCTCTCTCTCTCTCTCTTCCCTCCCTCCCTTCCTTCATTGGTCCCAGGAATTGAATCCAGAGGTGTTTAACCACTGAGCCACATCCCTAGACCTTTTAATTTTGTATTTAGAGGCAGGGTCTTGCTAAGTTGCTTAGGGCCTTGCTAAGTTGCTGAGGCGGGCTTTGAACTAGCGATCCTCCTGCCTCAGCCTCCTGAGTCTACAAATCTTTCAAGACCTTGTTGTTCACTTTTGTCTTCTGAAAAGCTCTGGCACATGATTTCCTTGCTTACACCATTGGGCTTTTCTTTGTGGTGTATATATGTGTCTACTCTTGTGATTGTAACTGTTGCAGTTTCCTGACTGCCAAGTTAATAACAGGAGGATTCCATACATTAGCTCTCAACCTCACAACAACTTGGAAAAAGAGATCATGTGATCTTAATAACGCAGATGCCACCTGGGTTTCTAGAAACTCTTTGAAGTTTGGTTTTCACTCCCCATTTGAGGACTGTGACCCTTCAAATTCCTCCCCAAGATCTCTTCTGCTACATTCATTAGATAATATGGGTCCTTTCTCAGTTTTCAATCCCAGCCATACTGTTCTTGTTTCATGCATGTGAATCAGCCTCTTCTTTGGTTTACACACTTGTGGGCATGCAAGTGTGTACCTGTGGGTATATCCATTTTACTAAAGAATGACTGCCAGAGATATGAGTTACACTTATAAAGTCAAACATGAAAAAGAAAAAAAAATTATAATTGAATGTTAGACATGCTTATTCCTCAGTCAGCTCACTACAGGGGCCTGTCACCCGCACCTTCAACCCACAGAGTTACAGATCTCCACACCATCTGTTGTTCTTTTTCTTCAAGGCAATTTCCCCCTTCCCACTGCGTATCTGCTATCTTCACACATCCAAACCATTAGATGCTGAACAGGGCAAGAGCCCTCCTTTACCAGAAGGAAGTTGTACATAACAATGCGGTCTTCACTTATTTTTCCATTTTGCAGATGGGGAAATGGAGGCTCAGATAGGTCAAGTGGCCATACCTTGTCCTCCCCTGTAACTCAGTAGCATCTGGAGGACAGGGATCCTGCCATCTATGACTGCGGCTCAGTTCTCCTGGCTCAGTAATGGGCACACTGGGATATGTCCAGGGTTTGAGTTGGGAGGGTCACCTGGCCCTGAGGAAAGAGACTCATGCATATAGAAATTGTAGATGCCATGGTGGCACGGAGACTAACTAATCTACATCTCTGGGGCTGGGGTCTAGGCATGGGTGTTCTTTTATTTTATTTTATTTTATTTTTTGGCAGTGCTGGGGATTTGAACCCAGGGCCTTGTGCTTGAGAGGCAAGCACTCAACCAACTGAGCTATCTCCCCAGCCCAGGCATGGGTGTTCTTAACAAGCTTCCTGGGTGTTCCTGCTCTAGGGCTGAGAAGTGCAGCCCTGGGCAAAAGCTGACCTCATCTCGTCCTCAGCCATCGACCTGTGTGCTGAAGGGACCCATGGCTGTGACCACCACTGTGTCAGTTCCCTGGGCTCCTATTTCTGTCGTTGCCGGACTGGCTTTGTTCTCCAGCGGGACCAGAGGAGCTGCAGGGGTGAGTAAGTCCCCCAGCCCCCACTACTGGCACCCTGGCCTGAGGCCTCTGGTGGCTCCAGTCAGGAAGGACATCTTGCTGTTTCTTCGTCCCTGTCAGCCATTGACCACTGCAGCCTCGGGAACCACAGCTGCCAGCATGAGTGCGTTAACTCTCCTGGTGGGCCACAGTGTCGCTGCAGAGAGGGCCACGACCTGCTGCCTGATGGGAGGAGCTGTCAGGGTGAGGCATGTCCTGCGTTTGTGGGGAGGAGTGGGAGACCTTAACTGGCGCCACGCACCCTGACTCATCCTGCTGTGTCCCTCCTCTAAGTCAGGGACCTGTGCAATGGTGTCGACCATGGCTGTGAGTTCCAGTGTGTGAGCGAGGGCCTCTCCTACCGCTGCCTGTGTCCGGAGGGCCGGCAACTTCAGGCCGACGGCAAGAGCTGCCTCCGTGAGTTCCGGGTGTGAGACTGCGCTGCCTCCTTCTGCCCCACTGCCCGGGCTCTGCGGCTCAGGGATGTGGGGTGGGTTTGCTTGTTGGGGGCCCGGGTTTCCGTGCCCTGCCTCCATTGCTCTCCCCTCAGTCTTCTATCCTGCTGTCAATGGTAACTTAAGAATCCATATAGGATCAATTCTTCCTTTGCTCAAAATCCTTCTGTGGCTCACCAGTGCCTACAGAATACAGATCAAATACCTTACCACTGAGTTTTTCAAATGGCGGGCACAACCACATTAGTGGATGATGAACTCAAATTAGTGGTTTACAACCAGTATTTAAAAAGAAGAATGGATGGGAAAATAGAGTTTCCTGCCTGTAGAAAGAGTAAGTATTGTTTCATGAAACTAAAGTTTGGTTATATGTCAGTATATGAAGTGCGTCATGATGTATTATTATTATTATCTTTTTTTTTTTTTTTACTGTGGGTTGTGGTCAAAATTTTGAAACTACCACTTAGCTCATCACAGTCTAGCTTCAGCAAACACCATTAGCCTGTCTCCTGCCACATGTAGACATTTTAGTCATGCTGGCCTGCTCCTTCCTGAATATGTCAAGAACTTTTCAGCAATTATGCCTCTGCATATGCTGCTCCCCACTTTCTAGATTGTTCCCCTCTGCCTGATGAACTCCCTCCCACTTGTCCTTCAAGACTGTCTTACTGCATATGAGCTGCTATAACAAAGTACCATAGACTGAGTGGCTGCCTTCATCTGCTTTGTGTTGCTAAAACAAAATACCTATGGCTGGATGATTTATAAAGAAAAGAGATTTATTTAGTTCACAGTCCTAGAGATTCAAGTGCTGGCATCTGCTTGGTTTCCGATGAGAGCCTTCTAGAAGATGGCATCATGTGGCAAGGGCACCTGGGAGAGTTGGGCATGTGGAAGAGAACAAAGACATGGGGTGGACTTATTTTATAATTACTTACTGTCACGATAATCCAGTCCCTTGAAGCCTAACTCATTCTGTTGAGAGGGGCATTAGTCCTCGCTAAGGCGGTGCCCCCTTAACTGCATTGCCTCCCACTAGGCCCCACTTCTTAAGGGTGTCACCACCTCTTAAGAGTGTTACACCAGGGGACCAAGCTTCCAGCCGTGAACTTTCTGGGACAAACCATATCCATCTCACAGCAGTGGCTTAAACAACATTTATTTCTCATAGTTCTGGAGGCTGAGAAGTTCAAGACCAAGGCGCTGGCAGACGCAATGTCTGGTGAGGATCTGCTTTCTGGGTCATAGACAGCAGTCTTCTCACTAGGCCCTCACATGGTGGAGGGAAGGAGTGAGCTCTCCTGAGATTTTTCAGGACAGATTCCATTTCTGAGGGCTCTATTCTCATGGCCTCATCTAATCCTAAGTGCCTCCTGAAGACCCCACCTCTTCAGACCATCACACTGGGGAATAGGGGTCAACATATGAACTTTGGGAGACACAGAGGTTCAGTCCAGAAGAAAGACCAAATCCAAAGCCCTCATCTCCACACAGCCTTCCTCCATAACCACAGGAAGGAGGAATCGCCCCGGCGTGGGCTTCCTGCCTTCCCCTCTCATCTAGTACTTTCCTTAACCATGTCTGACTTGCTCCGCTCAAGCCTGATTTCCTCATGGATCGGGATTACATTTTTCTTTGTCGTTAAATCTCCTTCAGGGTCCAGTGAAGCCCCTGGCTCAGAATAGAGGAGGCAACACTGTAGAGTGGTTAGGAGCAGGGGTTTTGGGGTCAGACAGACCTGGTTTCTAGTCCCAGCTCAGTGGACAGCTAGCTATGGAATCTAAGGAAATCACTTTATCCTCCAGAACTTTAGGTTATAGAAAATGGGAATAAAACTCAAGGTTATTAGGAAGTTTGAGACTATATATACAATTACCTAGCCAAATGCCTGGTGCATAGTTAGCTGTCCATAAATAATGTTTTTGCTATTAATACTGATCAGGTGCTTCAAATTGTGCCTGATACATAGCAGATGCTCAGTTAAGAGTAGCAATTGTGTTAATTATTATTGTTGTTGGTCATTTTTAAAAAGAGTCTTGCCAGGCATGGTGGCACATGACTATAATCCCAGCTTCTGTGGAGGTTGAGGCAGGAGGATCACAAGTTCAAGGTCAGCCTGACTACTTATAAAGACTCCATCAAAAACAAAACAAAACAAAACAAAATGAAACAAAACAAAAGCTTTTACTCTCAGTTACTCAGGAGGTTGAGGCAGAAGAATCCCAAGTCTGAGACCAGCTTAGGCAGTGGCAGCTTAACTAGACCCTGTCTCAAAATGAAAAAGCTCAGTGCCAGAGAGCTGCCTCGCTTGCACAAGGCCCTGGGTACAATTCCTAGTACCCCCCCCCCCAAAAAAAAAAGATGATGATGATTTGTCCTACTGCCAGGTACAGCTGGGACTCAGTAAATGGTTTGTTTCCTAAATGTGAATGAATGACAGGTTGTTGTCGTGCTTGCTATGATGATGATGATGATGGCTGTTGGTAGTCAAGGACTGCCCTCTCCATCCAAGCCTTCTGGCTGTGCAGGGTGCCGGGAAGGCCACGTGGATCTTGTTCTGCTCGTGGATGGCTCCAAGAGTGTGCGCCCACAGAACTTTGAGCTGGTGAAGCGCTTCGTGAACCAGATTGTGGATTTCCTGGACGTTTCTCCCGAGGGCACCCGCATCGGGCTGGTACAGTTCTCCAGCCGCGTGCGCACCGAGTTCCCGCTGGGTCGCTACGGCACGGCTGCCGAGGTGAAGCAGGCGGTCTTGGCTGTTGAGTACATGGAGCGCGGTACCATGACGGGCCTGGCGCTGCGCCACATGGTGGAGCACAGCTTCTCGGAGGCACAGGGTGCGCGGCCTCGCGCCCTCAATGTGCCTCGAGTTGGCCTGGTCTTCACGGACGGCCGTTCCCAGGATGACATCTCAGTGTGGGCAGCGCGCGCCAAGGAGGAAGGTGGGCTTGGCACAGGAGAGACTGGGCTGGGGTTCGGGTGGGCGCGAGGTGGCGGCTTCCCCAAGGCCTGGCGCGCCCTGAGTCCGCCGGTCCTGCAGGCATCGTCATGTACGCGGTGGGCGTGGGCAAGGCGGTGGAGGAGGAGCTGCGGGAGATCGCTTCCGAGCCGGCCGAGCTGCACGTGTCCTACTCGCCGGACTTCAGCACCATGACGCACCTGCTGGAGAACCTCAAAGGCAGCATCTGCCCCGGTAAGCGCATCTCTCCGGGCTCCTCCTCCCGGCACCAAGGGGTGGACTCGCCAGACAACAGCCTTGTTTCAAGTGTAGGTCTCTGACCAGCCGACCAGCCGCAGGGCAGTCACCTGGAAGGGTGTCAGAAATGCAGCGATTCCCGAAGTCTCCAGACCTAATGAATCAGAATTGGCACTTTAACAAGACCAAGCGGGAGAAGCACTACACTAGGTTCCCTTTCCCCCAAATTAGCAGTGTTCAGAATAATTTGGGAAAACTTCCAAAGGCACGCCAAATTTAACATTTGTAAGTGGAGCTACAGCATGTATCCCTTGAACTTGTTGGAATTCAATTTTATGGGCTTGGCAAAGTGGCAGGACTGAATGTTTTAAGTACACAAAAACATGTGCTTGTTGGACGACATAGCCCATAAATGTAATCCATCTGCTTCATCTGGTCCTCGGCAGAGGGAAAAGGGACCAATTCTACCTGTGGAGGAGCAAGGGCTTATTGAACCCTGAACTCGTGCCTTATAAATGACATAGAGAATTTCTTGTAGGTAGTTGTCAACATAGGAATTTTAGACTCTAACCCTGGCACAAGATGTGATTCTTCTTTTAGATTATCAGGTTCTGAGGGTGTGTGTGTACATTTCTCTCTCTTCTCTCTGGGCGAATTCTAATAATCATCCAGAGTATTGCAGAGCTACTGAATTAGCTGCTCTTTTAGGGTCCAGTTCTGACTTTTACACCTCCTACAGTGTGACTTTGGACAAGTGCCTTAAACTCACCTACCTTAAGTTTGTCTCCAGCTCTAGAGTTCTAAGGGAAGTCTGGGCTCTATGGTTGAGGTTCTTTCTTTGGATGTATTATCCTCCCCTTTTTCTGATCCTTGTTTTCCACATGTGCAAAGTTGTATGGAATGGTTATTGATTCCATCAACAACAGGACATACAGCAATTTTCTAAGGATAAATACAGAACTGAGATTAAAAGATAACTTTTAAATCATCAAAGCAACTCTTTATGAAGTCTAAGTGCCAAGCATTTTGCTTACTACTTTGTATTCTGTAAAATTTAAAATGGCACACAATTATAGAATTTCAGTGCATCTTACTATGGTAAGATTTACCATTTTATATACCATAAAAAGGTGTAAATTTTAATTGTAAGGCTCTGCCCCTGAAAGGTTGAATTGTGTAGGGAAATAGATTTGATCAGTGGTTATTAAGCATTAATGTACATCACAGTTACCTGGAGTGTTTTGTTAAACAAACAAACAAACAAACAAACAAAGCTCCAACTCCAGATTTTATGGTGCAGTAAATCTGGGTTGGGGTCTGATAATTTGCATTTGTGACAGATTCCTAGGTGTTGATGCTTCTGGTTCAAGTTGAGAACCACTGGTGTAGTTGAAATACACTCTGCAGCGTTGACTTGTGTCTTGAGTTGTGCTTTCCAGTAAAGTAGCCAGTAGTTACATGCATCTTCTTAATTAAAATAAAACAAAATTTTTAGTTCTTCAGTGGCAGGAGACACGTTTCAGATGTTAAATAGGCACATGTGGCTTGTGGCTACTGCATCAAACAGGGCAGATGTAGAATACTTCCATCAGTGCATAAAGTTTCATTTGGAGAGTGCTTGCTGCTCTGGCCTCTTGCCACTCAAAGTGTGATCTGTGTACCAGCAACATTGGCATCACTTGGGGGCTTATTGGAAATGTAGCTTCTCACCTCCTTCCCCATTCTGAATCAGAATCTGTGTTTTGACAAGCTCCCCTGATGATTCCAACGAGTAGTACAGTGTGAGAAACTCTCTTGCAAGTTGTGTGCACACACACTCACACCACTCTAAAATCATAATCCTCACAACGACCGATGAACGGTTTTCTCGTTATACTCATCTAACAGATGAGCTAACTGAGCTTGGAGAGGTTGAATGAGTCTTCCAATACCTGAGAGCGACTTGGCTGGTACTCAGCCCAGGTCTGTCCAAATTCAAAGGCCATACTCAATCAAATACTCAGTGGAGGTAATCAGAGCGCCAAGGCCAGGGCCGGCTTGGCCTCCTGCAGTTTCTCCTTCCGGTGACTCTGTGCCCTACTTGCAGAGGAGGGCATCAGCGCTGGGACCGAACTTCGGAGCCCGTGCGAATGCGAAAGCCTCGTGGAGTTCCAGGGCCGCACGCTGGGGGCGCTGGAGAGCCTGACGCAGAACCATATCCTTTGGGGCTAGAGGCCTGGGCTGGAGGGAAGGTGAAGGGACCCTGGAATCCCAAAGGCTTCCTTAACCGCTCACTGGCCCAGCTGACAGCGCGCCTGGAGGATCTGGAGAATGAACTGACCCACAAGAAGTGAGAGCCGCTGGTGGCCTGGACGGGCTGGGGCTCGGCCTCGCGGACTGTGCACTTTGCGCCAGGCAGGGTCCGAACCCGTTGGGCTGGGACTGTCAGTAGGAGGCGCTGGCGGGCTCCCAGCGCTGTGCCGGAGCTGGCCTCGCCTGGATCAGAAGCCAGACTTTGGGGGACCAGGGGATGGCGGGAGGTGAGGGGGAGATGGGCGTGCTAAATCCGCACGCCCTCGCCGCGTGCTGCGCTCCGTTCTTTGTTGGATTTCTTTTTTGTTTTCTTTTTCTTAAAAAAACAAAGCTGGTTTCCACGAGGTCGGTTTGTGGGCCTTGCTGTGCCGCCAGGGGAAGGGGGAGGCCAGACGGAGCGAGGCGCCCGGTGGCGTCTCCTTGGAGAAAGGCGCATTGTGCGGGGGTCGGGCTGGGCGGTGGGGGACCCGGCTCCACTTCCCGCTACTTGTTTATTCAGCCCAGAACAGATGGTCCCTTATGCAGGATGCGGGAAGGGAAGGGGCTCAACGGGAACCCTTGGGGTCTGAGCAAGTCTGCACTCCTTCCCCCAATGCACTTAACACATCACTCTGGCCTGTGCCTATCTCCAGGTGCTTCCACATCTGGCTCAAAATCCAGGACTGGCAGGGGGGATTTGGGGAGGAGGCGGGTGTCAGTTATTGAACCTAAATGGGCAGAGTGGGGACTGAGAGTTGAGTTTTGCCTGGATTTTCTCTCTCCCCTGCACTAGGTGAGAAGAGAAGGGGGTATCAGCTAGGATCCCTGGCCCAACCTGGGGCCCCCCTTTGCCATTCCCCTGAAAGCAACAAACGAAGCCAACCCCTCCATCAATAAAGGACAGAGACTAATACCATTTTGAGCAGTACTTTAAACTTCGAGGTTTAAAGTGCTTCCAGTTCTAGAGTGATTTTACCCTGGCACTTTTTTTTCTCCTTGGTAAAGTGGAGATTGAAATTGTTACCCCAAAGCTGGAGAGATCCAGGAGATTCTAAGGCATTGACTCTGTTTTTGGAACATATCAGGTCTTCCATTAAAGCTAGCTATTAATTATTCCTATAGTAATAGCTAATATATTTAGTCTTGGGCACATTTTAATTGATTTCCAGGTATTTTTATTTTATCCTCACAATGACCTTGTGAGATAAGAATTATTGCCTTGGTCATTCCTATTTTCCAGATGAAAGAGTTGAGGCTTAAGGAGGCTGTTTCCCAAAACCACACAACTAGTAAGCTGAATCAGGATATGCTTATTTCCTATGGCTGCTGTAACAAACTACCACAGAGGGACCTAAAGCAACACGAATTCATTGCCTTATAGTTCTAGAGGTCAAAGTCTAAGATGGATTGGCAGGGCAACACTGCTTCTGGAGGGGTCTGTTTCCTTGCCTTTTCCAGCTTCTAGAGGCAGCCTGAATTCCTTGGCTCATGGCCCCACATCCTTTTGACCTCTGTTTCCATCTTCACCTTCCCTTCTCTGACTCTGACCACCTGTTTTATAAGGACCACTCTAAGTTGTGATGACCTGGTTAATTACAGGTAATCTCCCCTTTCAAGCTCTTTAGCATAATCACTTCTGCAAAGTCTCTTGTCATGTGAGATCACACATTTAATCACAGGTTCCTGAGAGTAGGACATGAACATCTTTGGGGGGCATTATTCTGCCTCCCACACAAGGCTGAAGCCAGGCGGACTGGCTCCGGAGCTGGTGCTTTGAAGCGCTTCTGTGCCTGGTCCAGCGTAATCTGGGGGAAGAGGGAGACAGGATGGAGAAAAGCCCTTGAGCTGGAGGACCTCAGGGCTGAAGGGGATGAAGTCCAGTTATAGCAGAAAGAGGGGGCTTCAGATGAGAGGATTGAGCAGTGGGCAGGTAAGAGGGAGAAATCTTGGAGGAGGTGACCTTTGAGCCACACCTTAAATGATGACTGGAATTCCACAGGTAGCCGTGGAAGATTTTCCAGGTGAGTGAAGCGTGAATGTGTGTGGTCAGAGTGACTGGAATATGGGGGAGGAGGGTGACCAAGATCTTACCTGGCCATGAGGACTGGATGAGCTGGTGCCCTGTGGAAAGCACCTGATGAGACCTCACCTTGTCCAACTCCTTCTTTTCCTTTTCTTTATGTTCCTTCTTTCTCTTATTCTTTCTTTTATTTGTCTTCTCTTTTTTCTTTTGTGGTGCTGGGGATACAAGCCAGGGCTTCATACATACTAGACATGCACTCCACCACCCAGCTACGTCCCCAACCCTCTGTATTTTATTTTGAGACAGGGTCTTGCTAAGTTGCTCAAGCTGGCCTTGAACTTGTGATCCTCCTTCCTTGGCCTTCAGAGTAGCTGGGATTACAAGTGTGCAACACCACACCTGGCTCCAACCCTTCAGTGTACAGCTGGGAAAACAGTTCTAGAGAACAGAGTTGCCTTCCCAGGATCACACAGTGAGGAAACACCAACTCAAGCCTGGCAGGGGGTTGAGCTGAACAGGGTACTGAACTTATTGGGGGCGCTGAGGAAGCAAAGGTGGGGCGCCTTCCTTCCCTCCTCCCTGCTGCCCCCAATTCTGCTGACTCAGGTTTTTCTCACCTGCTCTTTCTCCTGCAATCTCCGTAGTGGCCGCTGGATGGTGCCAGGAGCTCTGATTTGGAGCTAGATCCCAGGCTTCTAACAGGTACTTGGCCTGAAGAACCTGTCCTTCAGCATAAGACCATCCTCTACCTCAACACCAAAGGTTTAGAATAACAAGGAGCTCAGTGGGGCGGGGCAGAAGTTGCAGGGGATTCTGGGATGGAGGGTAAGCATGGGAAGATTGTGTACTACCTTCATCCTCAGACCCTTCCCCCAAATCCACGCTTGTCCTTCCAGTTATTGGTCTTTGTCATCTGACTTCAGAATGGGAGACAACATCACGTAGACCTTGGATACCTTGTGGGACCAGTGATTTGTGGGTCCTTTCCTTGGGGTACTTGTGCTTTAAAAGTAGCCAGGAAAGAAGAGAGCAAGGCAGATCAAAGGGAGTACTGGTCATGGTGGATTCCAGGCAGCTGGGGCCATATTCAGGGAGAGCTACGAACTCCTTACATGACACCATGTAATTCCCAAGGCAACACTACGAGGTTAGTGGCATCACTTTCATTTGATGGAGAAGACAGCTGAGATCACTTAGCGAGCTCCTGGATGTCCTGGCCTCTTCTCGGCCCATCAGCGCTGTCAGAACTGGGGAGAATGTTTGAGGGAAAAGTGGAGGAAAAGAGTGGCCAACAGACCCAGCTTCCGGGAGGAGAGAGAGGAGCTGGGGAAGGCTGGCATGAGCGTTGGGGGCTCTTCACTCTCCACTCGGCAGCATTCCGGCGGGGAGGGCAGTCGGTGTGTGAACCGAAGAACAATGACGACAATGTTGCTCACAGCCACAGTGACTAGCATTTGGGGCAGAGCATCAGGTGATTTCCCATCATTTATAGCTCAGCAGAGCCACACGACCACTCTGGGAGGAAGACCACGCCACGTGGCCATGGCTCTTTCACAGAAGGGAAAACTCAGGGCCGCAGAGGGAGTGTAACTTACCCAAGTTTTCATGTCAAGTTACTCCGGGTGCTGGGTGGGACCCAGACCTCCTGGCTCCCAACCCAGGGACTTGCTGCCTCATATGGGCCACAGAATGGGGCCTTTGTCAGGACCGAAGCTCGTCAGGCCCCTACTCCAGCCTCAGGTTGGGTGTCAGGCAGAGGGTTTGGACTGGGTTTGGGACGTCAGAGTCCAGAGGGGTCTGGTCAGAGTGGGGGGCAACCCACCAATCAGCCATGTGTCCTCCAGGCTTCCTTGACCCACCAAGCTGATTACCTGTGGCTGCTGCTCCCCCAGGGTCCAGTTCCAAGGCTCCTTCCCTCCCTTGTGTGTGTGTGTGTGTGTGTGTGTGTGTGTGCGCGCGCACGTGTGTGCGTATGCATGCATGTCTGTCCATGTCTCCAGGCAAAGGCCCTCTCCCTTGCTGGCTCCTTTCCACACCCTTCCCCCTAGTCAGCCTCAAGCCAAGCAGCCCCTCTGCTCAAACTAAACAAACCTCCCTGGCGAGCATGGACCATGTGCCGCTCCGCACGGGAGCGCCCACCTCTTTCCAGGCAAGCCACACCTCAACCCTTCCAGGGCAGTTCATGTCCCCCATTACCTTCCCCTCCCCGTATTTGAAGTGAATTGTTGGTTCAGGGTTGAAGCTGCTTTCTGCATGCATCAAGGAAGGAGTGTCTTGGCTTTCAGAGAGGGAAGTGGAACTATGTCACCTTCGTTTGGCCATCTTTAACCAGAAGTTCTCATATTATCATTTTTAAATAAAAAGTCACTAGCTGGAATGTGCTCATGTTGCTACTCACGGGTCTGCAGCGGGGCCCTGGGCATCCGGGTCAAGTGCAGCAAAACTCCTAATGCATGCCATCCTCCTGCCATGCTTAATTTAAAATATTTGTATAATATAGAAACCACAAGGTTGGTCAGAGAGAGAAAGGTAAAAATAGACATCAAGCAAACAGCACCTTTTAAAATGTGTGAGTGAATAAAAAAAAAAAAAAAAAAAAAAAAAAGGTCCATGAGTTATTGGAAAGAATTCTGATGACATTGTGCAATAGAAACTAGATCAAGACCCGAGTCATATTCCCCAACAGAAACCAAAAGGTGTCACATCTATTCCAAAGCACCATGGTGCCTGTCGGAGGGGAACCAAGGAGTTGTGACCCCCGTGTTCCCTGATCTGGTATACCCCCATAAGGTCTTCAGCTGTGCAACCCAGAACGGAGTGTTTTGAAATACTAAAAACAAAATCAGTAATTAGCACGAAGTATCATCTGCATTTCCCCAACCCCCAAATAGCTAATATTTATTATGCATAACTCCAGTCATCTTACTAAGACATTTTATAAGAGATATAAACATCTTTTAAAACAATGGATGCACATTTTCATATTGTTTTCTAGGAATGTATATATGTGTATGTTTTACAAATATGTACTTCAAGTAATTTCAAGGATGCAATGACTTACCTAGTAAGAGTCAAGGTTTTAGGGCCAGGTCCAGCTAAGTTTGATTCCCTTCTCTATCCCTTTCTAGCTGTATGATGTTGGAAAAATCCCTTGCAATTTCCCTGAGCCTCTATTTCTTTAACTGTAAAATAATGATGGAACACCTCTGTTTATAAATCTCAACCCCAAAAGGATTAAATTACAGCATGTAATTTACCGTCCTATTCAGAGGTCCCGTAGCAACAGCAGGGATAAAACAACAAACACTTGTGTGTTTGCCGTATACATGGCCATTGTTCATTGCCTTAGTTAATTCTCAGAATTGGCTCTTGAAGTTGGCGTTGTTATGTGTCCCATCAAACATCCACAAAAGGGTGACGTTAACACTGAATCCACCTCTTCAGTAAATGGAAGCAGAATAGGAAAGAGGCCAGGGACTTATAAGTTCTTAAAGAGGGATTTCCTGGGATCTGGCACTGGGGAAGGAGTCAAGGAGATTTGTCCAGATGAATATGTAATCTTGGACGAGGGACCAGCTGGGAACTCTTCCTTTATCAGAAATGAAATTTATTGGAAGAGGCACGTATTTGGGGGATAGATGGTCAGAGTAAAGGCATGATGGGGGCATGACAGGAGGAGAGGAGGGAACCCAGGCTGGGGCAGACTGAGTATGGGAAATAGAACTTAGGTGCAATAGAGCTCAATCTTCAGTGGGTTCGAGGAGAATGCTTAGCAGCCACATGCCTGGAAAAACAAATCCAAACTGGGACGAACTCCAGGGCGAATTTGTATCAGATCCTAATATTAAGAAGGGGAGGGAAAGGTACTCACACACGGGGTGCCATCCCACCGTGAGGGTTAATATTTCCGTTTGGAAAATTACTGGTATTTCATACATGCTTTCATATTTTGAAGGCAGGACAAATTGAATTTGCTAATGATTTAGATGTGGAGTGTCATGGATATAAGGAGTCAAAGATGATGTCAAGATGTTTGGTTTGAATGACAGGTATGATAATGTCATCTACTGAGATGAGAGAAGTAAGCAATTTTGGCAGGTGAGATCAGGGATTCAGTTTTAGACCTGTCAAGTTTGAGATGTGTTTGAGCCTTCTGAGTTGAGACTCCCTTGGATTTATGAGT
Organism: Sciurus carolinensis; assembly: GCF_902686445.1. Taxonomy (NCBI): domain Eukaryota; kingdom Metazoa; phylum Chordata; class Mammalia; order Rodentia; family Sciuridae; genus Sciurus; species Sciurus carolinensis. Next base: position 14,164,439 of record NC_062214.1, read on the forward strand.
TTGAAGTTTAGGAGAGAGTCTGGCCTGGAGATAGCAACTGGAGAGTCATTAGCATTTAGCTGGTAAGACTGGATGAGTTCAGAAAGGAAAGAAATAAGTGTAGACAAAGAAGACCAAGAACTTAGGCCATCCCCCGACCCCGCCCAGCATTCAGAGGAGGAATTAGCAAATGAGATTGAAGAGCCACCGCCAGGAAGGAGTAAAACCAAGATGTTATGGAGCTCTGGAAGTCAAGTGAAGGAAAGGGAGGAAGAGTGAGGTGATTAATGGCAGCAAGTGCCGCTGATGGGTCACTAAGATGAGAGATGAGAACTGACCACTGGATTTAACAACCTGGAGGTCAATGGTGACTCTGACAAGGACACAGTTGAGGAGTTTTGCTACAACTCAGTTTTCTTTCCTTTTGACTAAGAAATCCAATTATGTAGGTAAATTAAAAAAAAATATTTTGTTAAAGAATAGTTTTAGATTAGCAGAAAACTTTGAAGACTGTGCAGTGTTCCTGTATATCCCTCACTCTACTGTTGACATCTTACCTTAGTATGACATATTGTCACCACAGATGAACCAATCTGGATACATTATTGTGAGTCCACATTTTATTCAGATTTCTTTAGTGTTTTGGGGACTGATCCCAGGGGCACTCTACCACTGAGCTACAACCCCAGTCCATTTAATTTAATTTAATTTAATTATTTATTTTTTGGTGGCGCTGAGGATCGAACCCAGGGCCTCATGCTTGTAAGGCAAGCACTCTACCAACTGAGCTATCTCCCCAGCCCCTCCATTTTATTTTGAGACAGGGTCTCGCTAAGTTGTCTCGAAATCCTGCCTCAGCCTCCCTAGTGGCCGGGATCACAGGTGTGTGGCACTGCACCTGGCTTGATTTCCTTAGTTTTTGCCTAACATTCCAGGAGCCCATCCAGGATCCCAGGTATCATTTTTCTGTCTCTTAGGTTCCCTCAGTCCAAAAGTTTCCCCCACCTTGGTGGTTTTGGGGAGTATTAATCAGTTCTCTGGGACATTCCTCAACTGGGGTCCCCTTGGTATTTTCTCATGGTTAGACCGGGATCATGGGATGTGGAGAAAGACCACAGGGGTAAAAGTGCCATTAAGAAAGGTAACTTTAAACCTTTGTGATACGTCTAGTGAGGAGGAGGGGCAGCTACTGGTAAAGTTGAAGTCCCAGCAGAGGGCTGTCTCATCCCCCATCCCCATTTTAAAAGGCACAAACACAGAATTACTAACCTTATGGGAGGGGGTCTTGGGTGGGTGGAGGTGAACAGTGCTCAGAGCTCTCTGCAGCAAGAAAGAGAGGGTGGAAAAGCAGAGGTTAGGCTTCTGGAATGTTTGTTCTCAGAGCTGAGAACGTCGAGTCTGCATAGCAGTCGCCCCTGGGTCTCGGGTCGAGCCTCCAACTTTTCTGGTTCCCAAGCTTGATCCTATGCAGAGAAGATGAAATAAAGCCTACACAGGAGCTCTGACTTACAACACAGTGAGAACAGGAGGATTCTCACGATCCTCTGCAGAAATAGGTAGCATTGTCTCCAATTGCAGATAAATGAAAGGGAGGTGGAAAGAGTGGGAGGGCACTCGCTCAGGGACATGACTAGCAGGTGACAAAGTAGGGCTTAGAATCAAGGTCAGTCTAAATCAAGCCCTAGAGGTTTCCCTGCTACTGGAGAGATCTAAGTCTGGGTCATAATTGAATCATTTATTTTAGGGAGTTTCTTCCTGTCCAGTATTCTCAGCACTCAGGTCTGATGTCTAGAGCTTGTCCTCTGCCCTTCCTGCTGTTAGAGCACATGGAAAACCCAGTTAGTCACTGGGAGTGTTGCTCAGTCTCTTTCATTAGTGCTGGTGGGAGTGAAAATTAGTCCATTTTTCCTGGAAAGCCGGTTTGCAATAAGAACTAAGAGATTTGTATCTCTTGGTATTTACTGACATGATTTCACTCCTGAACATCGTCCCCAGGAAATGTGAGCTGATGGAAATACATAAAACGTGGGAAAATGTTTGTATGTGATGGGATGACATTCCCATCAGGGTGATTTATTATGGAGACGACATGGGCCTTCAAACGTGGAGGCTGGCTGAGTGAACCACGGCCCTCATTTTCTCCGGATGGAATATCACGTGGCTGGAAAAGTGTTGTTTATGAAGAGTTCCTAATTTGGAAAGTCCTTATAACAATTTTTTTTCCTAGGATATCTGGGTGTAAGAAATGTTTTATTTGCTTTTTTTCCCTAAGTTTAATTAAATCTGGTGCTTTACCCCACCCCACCTGCTGATGTGTCATGTCAACAATTCACTGAGCCTCTCTCCTATTTCCATGGGGTTCTAAAGCTCCTTTGGACCCCTCAAGTCAGGAAAATTGCCTATTGCTCAGCCCTCGATGGCCTCTATTGTTCCCATTGCTCTTTCTGACACAATGCAATTAGCTAGTGTGGCTCTCCACTACTGGCTTCCGGAAGTCTCCAGGCATGTCCACCCTGTGGTCCTCTCCTTTGACTGTAGATGTAGCCACAGAAACCTTCTCTTCTTCAAAGTCTGAGGCATCTCTTGGACTGTGGCTTGGGAACATATCTCCACACCTCAGTTTTCTTGTCTGTGTAATGAGACGTAAAAGCACCTATCTGTAAGGTGATTGCAATGAAATGAGTCAGCATGGGAATAGCCCCATCTCCACCCTCCAAGCCTGGTCTGGCACAGAGCCTGTCCTGTTTTTGAAACTGGGATAGAAAGCCATTTAACTGGTCTCGGGAGCTAATATTTTTCAGACTGAAGTAGATCCTTGAAAATGATTTCTAGTTTCAAACTTCTGAGCTTCCAAAGAAACTGTCAAGAAAATGAAAGTTAGTCACTGAGACTCAGGGGAAATATTCACAGTCCATGTGGATTGTGGAGGAACTCTTCATTGGTTTACAGATGCTGTCTTTGACCTTGACTAGAGTCCCTCTGCTCCCTGCATGGGCGGCTCAGAGACTCCAGTCCTCAGCATCTTGTCACTGATTCGCTGTGTAATCTTGACCAGGCCTTGCTTCTTTCTGAGCAATACTCTTGAGGCATTCAGACATGCCCTGGCACCTCTGGCATCTTTTCTGGGTTCACTGGTGATGGGAGGGTGTCCAAGCTGTTCCATTTCCCCATCATCCACTACAGAGGTAGGTCTTTGTTACATTCACCCCAGATTCCAGGTCTCATCTTCCTGGAGACCAAGAGCCCCTCTCTGTAGGAATTTCTTGGTGGAGGAGAAGCACCTCCTCACTAGCTTACACAGAGCCACATCCTGGGAAGTCTAACCAGTGGTGGAAAAATCAAAAGTGCAAATTAGGAAGACTTGGGTGGTGAAAGCCGGGGGGGGCGGACAGCAGGGCCACCCCATTGTCTTCTGTGTGGGAGGAGACTTTGTAGCCACAAAGTCACCCCTTGGTTATCAGGGAGCATTGACTAGCCTGATCTTCCTTCGCGTCCCCTCCTTTCCTAATCTTTCTCATCCAGCTTGCGGAGGTCCCTTCACTGTGGCCCTGTCATTAGGAGAACTTCTGGCTGCTCACCCAGTCTCCTGACTCAGCCTAGGGGTTCCTCCCATTCATTAGTCCAGCTTGTGTGTTAAAATGTTTAAAGGACCCTCTCTAATTAAGAACAAGGACAACCATAAATCCCTAGACAGTCTAGTGGCCCCAGGGACGGGCAGAAATGGAGAATGGGATGGTTCTTTTCTGGGGGCTCCAATTCTCTCATGCATTCACCCATCCCACAAGTGACTTTCTGTGTCCAGCGTTTATTGAGCTCGACCATGTGTCAGTTCTATGCCTTGCACCTAAGATAAAGTTATGAAGCAAACTTGAGAGGTTCCTGTACTCATCGGGCTAGCTAGCACCCACAGTCACAGAGTGCTTACTGTGTGCACGGAGGGTTGCTGGGAACTGACCCAGTCCCTACTGAGAGCTCTCATTTCAGTGTAGGGGGATATGGGTTTGCAGGTGATCATAACCCAGAACCAAAAAGAAGGAATCGGTTGGGGAACAGCAGAGGAGCATCCAACACAGAACAAGAGATGAGAGGTTAAAAGACTAGACTCCCAACAATGAACCTTAACCTTTTAGGGGCCCAAACTATTTGGAGACCCATGAACTCACTCCTCTGAAAAAATGCACATGGCATTTCCTGGGATTTGATGGTCCAGCAGGATCCATGGGCCTCAGGTGAAGAGCTTGACTCAACCCTAGAGTCAGGTGGAACCAGAGGACAGCTATAAGGCCCCATTTGAGAAAGAATCCCTGCCCCAAAGAAACCTGCCTAGAGTTGGCTAGCACAGATCCATCAACTGCAGGCTCATTTTTATTGATAGATCCACAGATAGACCCTAGGACTTGGGGCGGGTGGCCAGAAATCATGGTATTTCCTGGAATCCCAGGAATGTCTGTTCTAGAAGGAGACCTTCACCACTACCTAACCCAGCACAGCACACTCTTTGTGCAGATAGAGAAACGAGGCTCAAGAGGGGGAAATAACTGGTCAATTTTGTACAGAGAATCAGGGGCAGGGTTCTAAGCACTGAGGTCTCTGAGCAGCCAGTTCAGAGCAGATAGGGCACAGAGTAGAGGGACTCCAGTCAAGAGAGAACTGCAGAGTTAGATAGAGGAGGACAGGAACAGATTGGGCTGGTGGTCATCTACCCTGAGCAAGATCTTTCCAAAGATGAGGATCTGAGTTGACAGAAGAACCTGACATAGCTCCTGAGTTCCAGGCAGGCAGGAAAGGAATTGAAATAATGATAAGTACTATTTTAGACTTACTGAATGCCAGACACTGAGCTGGGTGCTTTATGACTGTCCTGACATTTATTCCTCACAGTAGTTCCCCAAAAGGGATGCATGATTACATCTACTTTACATGGATTACCCAGAATAAAACAGGGAGGTCTCCTGATCTTGTTTGAGATCACTCAGGAACCAAACTGCAGATTTGGGCTTTGGTTCAGGTCATGCTCAGTCCAGTCTCCCTCTTAGCTGCGATGGTGTGTACATGGTTTTTATTCACAGTGACATCCCTGTTGTCAAGCACCATGCTGGGGACACAGTGGACGTTTTTGAAAGATTGAGTGATTTAAACAAGATTTAGGAGGAGGCTGGGTGGAGAAGCCTCCGTTGGATTACAGGAGCCAGATCATGTTAAGAGGGCCGTGGAAGCACCCAACAGACCCCAGGAAGTGCCCAGGGCAACAACCTGGCAGGCGACTTGGGCAGTTCCTCCTCTCAGGGCCTGGGTTTTCCTCTTCTGAGAAACGATCATTTTGATCTAGATGATCTTCAAGGCCCTCTAGTGTACTAAAGTTTTAAAACCAATCACAACCTGCTCAGGGTGGCTCTGAGCTACTAATATAAAACCTGGTTCTACCCTGGAGGGTATTTGGGGACTGGAGGGAGGAGACCACTAAACTATGGGTGGACCAGGGAGGGTAAACACAGAAATAGGAGACAAAAAAAAAAATCTTCCATTCTAGGTAAGTCTGCAAACTAAAATGGAAATGTATATGCATAAAAATAATTCAGTACAGAACAAGGAAAGCAGGCTATTTCAGTCATTTGACAAAATCAAGGGAGTCTCTCTTTTCTCAAGCAGGAGCTAATTTTGGTTAATTTAATACAAGTCAGGAGGCTAAAGTTTTAGGGAATCAAGATACCTAGAGTTCAATCATAAGGTTTTCTGTTCCCTGAAGTCTTTTCCCCAAACATTATTCAGTCAGTGCCAAATTGTTTCCAGTCTTCTGTTTGATTCCTCTATTTTCCAAAACTCCAAACAGATATCCACTTTTATGGGAGAGGGTAGCAGCGGTGGGAGGGAGCACAGAGGGCTTTTCTTATGACTTCATTTTTCAGAAGGGAACTCTCCTGTACCCTTTCCTGATCTCCATTTATGCATGAGTGATTTGCAGTGCTGAAACCCATTTTAATGCTACTTCTTCCCCTGAGGCAAATCCATTGGTGCATCCTTCTCTGTTCTAGGGTGTTTAACAAAACAGTTGGGGAGCTTGATATCTGCCCAGAGAGAAACTTCTCATGGGTACTTTGTAATCAATTCATGTTCTATTTGTTGCTACGCTTTTGTGTTTCTGGGAAATGCACTCTGATCCTGGTATAAGTTGTTAATTATTATACTCCATTAATTTTATGTTGAATCCAATAGAGAGAAAATAATTTTATTGTGAGTGGTTAGGAGGTTGCAGACTTAGAAAAGTCATTTTAAGAATTCCTTGAAGCTGGGAATGGTGGCACATGCCTGTCATCCCAGCTATTCAGGAGGATGAGATGGGAGAATTGCAAGTTCAAGGCAAGTGTGGGCAACTTAGTGAGACCCTGTTCAAAAATTTTAAAAAAGGGGGGAGGGGAGCTTGAGGATATAGCCCAGGGGTACAGCACTTGCAAAAAGAACCTCTTAAAATAATAGCCAACAAACTTAATTAGGAGATGAGTTTAATCAAAACAAAATGTAAATAGTCCGATTCCCAAAAATCACTTTATAAAAATAATTGTCAGACCTTTAAGGGGATAGAAGGAATAACAACAATAAAAAGAGAACAAGAAGTTATAAAATAAAACCAGATGGATATGAATCAATAATGAATGGATATGGAAAAATTAAAAAGATGTAAATGCATCCAGTTGCAGTTCTAAAAAGGGGGAAGAAAGAATGAGGGGGGTATTTAAGGAGGTAATGGGGGGCAATTTTCCAGAATTATGTGAGGGATCAGACCAAAAGCATAATTGAGTATGGAGCAGAATGAATACATCAGCATCTTTACCACAAGGTATCTGCCATTGGTTACAAGCCCTGGCATTGCTCGGAAGCAAACTGACCAGCTGACTAAAGTTCCGGCTGAATTGCCAGGACCTTCAGCATTGGTCAAGAGGGCGCCTGCTTTTTCCTGAAGGCAATCTGCAGGCAATATTGTACCCACAGGAAGTGGTGGGGCAGAAGCCCGGTGAGGTGGCCATGCTTTCTCCTGCTGTCATGAAGGCCTAGAAGTATCAAAGGCCAGTTCATGATGCTCAAATCCCCAAACAACTGTGGGAAGAAAGGCCAGCGCTGAGGCAACTTGGAGCACAACAAGTGTCCCCCATGGTGAGTGACCCAGGAGAGGCTGACCCCGCGTAACTCACTTAAGACCACCACCTCTGGTGCTTGGCCATTGATCAGAAGTCACCTGCCCGTTAACCCTGGAGGTGGGGGATCTGCCTGGCATATCTATCTTCAACAGTTTCTTCCACAACCTCAGCAATTTTGCCCGAGGAGCAAAGATTAAGATTCAATATTATGCGATTCAATATTATCCGGGTCAGGGGACCCGGATGAGCTCACCTCAAGTTCCCTTGGCTAAGTCCCCTAAGGTGCCTCCTTATCAAGGCACCAGGCCCAGTTTCTGTTTAACTCTGAGTAGTGAGCTTCAGTACCCTGCCAGCCCATCACATCCCCCTGGGAACCCGAGAGCACCGCCCCCTCTTGACTCTACAAGCCCCACCTCCCACAGTCCCTGGTAGCTCACTCTGTCCTGGAGAACAACCCCGGCGGGGACTCTGTGTGGCATGGGTTGTCCTTCTCCCCCGGGCTGTGAGCATGTACTACTGTTGGCCTCCAGTTGGTCTCACCCATGGCGCCGTGAGTGTCACATGCCATCCTGATACTCTAGGGTGGCAATCCCTCCTTCAGGGTGGGGTGAAGAGCAGGCAACCACAGCAGGAGCTCGTAGGGTCTCACCATGAATTTCTTCTACCCATCTCCTCCCTGATTGGAGTCTGAGAGTGAGGACTTCTGGAGGTGGGGAGCAGGGTTTCATCCTAAAGGGTCGTGGGTTTGGGTTTCAGTTTTGCCATCCACTGACTGATTGTCCTCAGGCAAGCCACTGTTTCCCTCTCACCTTCTGTACTGTTAAGGGTCAGTTGCAAAACCAGGAACCTCTCTAGGTAGTTTAAACAAAAGGTGATTTATTATCAGGATTAGGTATCCTACAAAATCACTCACAGGCCTGGAGGAGGAGGGAAAATGACTGTTGGAAAAATTTCCTCCCCCTGAGTCACGCTGGGTGGCCCCAACTCAGGACGTCAGGGCAGGTACAGCGATAGTAACATCCCTCATCCTGCTTCCCCCCAACTTTGTTTTGGCCCAGCACGTGAAAAAGCATCTGAGTGGCAAGACCTAAGTCTCCCCTGGGACCCTGGCTTCAGGGGATCTGGAAAATGTAGATTTTATTTATTTATTTATTTATTTTTTATATTTTTTCATGCAGGTACATAGGGTAATAATGTCTGTCTCATTCTACCATTCTTCCCATCCCCACCATCCCACCCCTCTCTTCACTCCCCTCTGCATAATCCAAAATTCCTTCATTCTTCCCTACCCAACCCCAACTATGGATCAGCATCCACTTATCAGAGAAAACATTTAGCCTTTAGATTTTGGGGATTGGCTTATTTCAGTTAGCATGTTATTCTCTAATTCCATCCATTTATCTGCAAACGCCATAATTTCATTCTTCTTTATAGCTGAGTAATATTCCATTGTGTATATGTACCATATTTTCTTCATCCATTCATCTGTTGAAGGGCATCTAGGTTGATCCATAGTTTAGCTATTGTGAACTAAGTTGCTATAAACATTGATGTGACTGCGTCACTGTAGTATACTGATTTTAAGTCCTTTGGGTGTAAACCGAGGAGTGGGATAGCTGGGTCAAGCCGTGGTTCCATTCCAAGTTTTCTTAGGAATCTCCATACTGCTTTCCAGAGTGGCTGCACAAATTTGCAATCTCACCAGCAACGTATGGGTGTACATTCTCCCCCACATCATCAACTTATTGTTGCTTGCATTCTTGATCATTGCCATTCTGACTGGAGTGAGATGAAATCTTAGAGCAGTTTTGATTTGCATTTCTCTAATTGCAGGAGACGATGAACAGAAAATATAGATTTTAATGCCCTCTAGAGAGGTGCCCCCAAAGGTGATCAAAATGGACGTTGAGCAAATTTATCTGTGGATTCTGCCACAACCTCTGCTTTTCTTTTCCAACAATGGTTTCATAACAGCAATAACGGCAGTGCCTTGTGCCTCATTCTGCCCTATTTCACTCCTTTGCAAATTACCCCTTGTAAAGTTATTTGGGTTTTTTTTTCCCCTTTTGCCCAGCATTGTAAAATCTAAGAAAACCACCTTTGAATGACTAACACACTAACCGCTGCAGTCAACTGTTACGGGAAAAGGATCTAGATAAACATCGTCCTGAGACCCTTTAATCAGTAATCTCTCTTTCGTTTTTCAGAGTCCAGGACATGTCATGGGTTTTAGATTAAAATCAAAGTGTTCATGGGTTTTAGATTAAAATCAAAGTGTGGGTCAAGAATTTGCTAATCTTATTCTTTATTTAAAAGCGGAATAATGTTAACTTGCAAGGAAATAATGTGTTTTTCTGAAGAATTACAGAGTCTGGGGCTTAGGAGATGAACGTCTCCTGTTATTGCAAGGATGTGCTGGCAGAAGAGGAAAGAAAACACGGGACTGTGGGACAGACTCCACTCAGCAGATAGCTGCCCTGTCCGTTGTCCCCTGCAACTCCTTTTCTCTCCAGAGAAAACTTTCCATGGACCTGAGCTCCCTAAAGTGGTCTTTGGGGGATAATAGCTCCCCCAATCTTCCAGGGTGCTGGCCCTTGAACAAACTGATTTCCTTCCCACCAATTCTCATCTCCCAAGTTTTGACCTTAAGCAGTGAGCTAAACAACTTGGGTCCAGGTGACAGTTTGTTGGAATCCCCCAGGTTTGCTGGGATCTCTGACTGGGACTGGGAAGAGGTGTGGCATTACCTTGGGGAGTTCAGCCCAGATTTACATCATGGTCAGAATCTCTTTAGAGGCTATTTAGATAAGTGACTTTCAGTCCTACCAATGCCTTTTTTTAAAGTAACAATTGTCTGTCACATCCCTTCACTAATGCAATGAAATATACGCCTCATATAACTTTGCTGCACGAGCTCTGGGACACGGGGATGGTGGTGTCACAGAGAGTAGGGAGGTGAAGCTCCCAACCTTCCAAATTGATTGCCATTTGATTTTGTCTGGAGAACTGAGGTCTCGGTAAAGGAGTGTGGCGTATCCAACTCTCAATGGTTAGAATTATACATTCTATTCTCTCTCGTACAGAAAAACAATAGAAAACAAATGCAGCAGTGAATCTCAGTGATGGAATATGGCAGTTCTTTGTACTATCTTCCCAATTTTTTTCCGTGCATTTGAAGTTATTCCTAAGTGACAAGTGTAATAAATGTTAGGATACTGAATTCTGCAGAATGGCAAAACAGACAAACAAAAATTCCTCATGAATAAATAGGGTCTATCCCAAGAACACAGGGTGAGCTCAAGAACAGAAAAATCTATCAATGTGATTAAGCAAATTAAAAGTTTAAAGAAGGGGCTGGGGTATAGCTCACCTGGCAGAGTGCTTACCTCGCAAGCACGAGGCCCTGGGTCAAATCCCCAGCACCACATTTAAAAAAAAGAGAAAAAAAAGTTTAAAGAGGACCCATATGGATGTAAGTAGATTCTTCACAGTCAGTTCTATATTGCTTTATGTTTGTGATGGTTAACCTGGATTGTCCACCTGACTGTACTGAGAGATGTCTAAGATGAAGAGATTTTGGGTGTGCTGATGAGGACGTTTCCATAAATGATTGGCATATAGGACAGCAAACTGAGCGGGGAGACCCACCCTGACTATGGCAGCACCAGCCAATAGGCTGGGGTCTGGATGATAGAGTAAAAGCACTTGGGACTCCAGCTCCCTCACTCTTCCAAAACAGACTCTGACCCGAGATTCTCCAGGGAGTTGCCAGGCCCCTGGGTCTGCGCCATTGGTCTCTCTTCTTTTGAAGCTCCGGCTCTTGAACTGAGCAGCTGCTGGTTCCTCCAGTTCTCCAGGCTGCAGACAGCCAGTGTGGGACTATCCAGTTTCTGATCCAGTGAGCCAATCTAAGAGGTCTCCTGCAGGTCCTGCCCTCTGCAGAACCCTGAGGAATACAATACTCATTCCTGATAAAAGCACACCCTATAGTAGGAACAAAGTGAACATTATTTACTTAATAAATGGTATTTACCAATTGCCTATAGCAAATAGTATTCTGAGTGGTGAAACTTTAGAAGAGCATCTTAAAGACAGGTGCAAGGACAGCAAGTTCCCCATTGTCACTCTCATTTAATACCATATAAGTGATCTCAGTCCAATGCAATGAAATTTGGCAGAAAAATAAATATGTATAAGAATTGGAAAGGAAGAGACAGAGCACCAATGTTTACAGATGATGATTCTCTTCAGATGAAATGCAAGAGAATCAATTATTAAACCGTTAAAATTAGTGGGAAAACACATTGGGCTTCCAATCACAAAAGTCAATATACAAAAGATTAATCACATGCTTCTATACCAGAAACAAAGAAGCTAAAAGGGAAAACGATCCTATCTGAAAAGTCATGACTTTTGTAACTCCCTAGGAAAAAAAACCAAGGAAAAGTGCAAGAATTATATGATGAAAATAAAATTTTATTAGATGATTAGGAGGTGACTTAAACAGAATGATACTCATCTTTTTATACTTGGGAAAGTTTACTATAGTAAAATTTTGGTTCTCCCCGGTCATCCAGAACATTGATGCTATTGTAACAAAAAGTCACAACAGATTGTTTTTGGCAGTACTGGTGATTGAATCCCGGCATGCTTTACCATTGAACTACATCCCCAGACCTTTTATTTTTCATTTAGAGAAAGAATCTTGTAAATTGCTGAGGTTGACCTCAAACTTGTTATCCTTTTGCCTCAGCCTCCCCAGTTGCTGGGATTACCGGTGTATCTACCATTCAGGCTTCCAACAGATTCTTTTTTTAGGACCTTGACTAATTGATCCAAATATTTATAGTAGAGTGGAAAGCATTAGAATAGCCTGAACAGTTCTGAATAAGTAAAAGACTTACACTGCAAAGCAGCAAGATATGTGAAATGTATATGTAAATTTAAATTAAGAGGATACTGTTGGTTCAAGAGTGAATAAATTGAGTAAGAAAACATAGTAGAGTGTAGAAATACATCCATCCATATACAAAAACTTGGTACAAATTAAATGTGGATTTATAAAGCAATAGGGGATCAACGAGATAGAGAACCATTGGAATTCCATATCGAAACAAAAAAATGAAAAAGAAGCAAGGTCTCTACTTTAAATCTTTCATGAAAAATAAATTCCGTATGGATTATTTACTTAAATGTGGAAAATAGCATTTTTAAAAGATTTTTTTTAAATAGAGGGAATTGTCTTCTACTTAAGACAATTAAGCAATGTGGTCTGCTTAAAAATTGACATAAAACGTACAATCCATAAAAGAAAAAGAGATAAAATTGACTCTATTAAAATAAAAAAATTCTTTATGGAAAATGACACCCAAAACAGTTTATGCTAATGGAATCTTCTATGTGGAGTTCATTCACCTTTGTACATTGGTCGTGCCAATTGCATGAATTATGCAGGTGACACAGTGCTTTCTCCTGACCCCAATTTTGGACATGAGATGCCCTCTCGGCTGCTCTCCTGGGCGTGAAGCATTAGTCCTAGTGGACTCCTGGCCACCTCGTCCGTAGGAGTCCTTCCTCCTGTCACGTTCCTAGGATGACAGCTTTGAGCCTTGTTTTTCTATTTGTAAAACTGGGAGACCGTAGCACCTACTTAATACATTGCTACAAGGTTCCAACGTGATCAATCATGCAGAGCACTTAACACAGTGCCTGGCATGTAACAAACACTCAAGAATTATGAGCCATAACTATCAAAGGCTCAGGAATTATGAGCCATAACTATCAGAATTAGCTAAAGGAATTATTAAAAGTCACAATTTGAGAGCAGACAGCCTGATTCCAAAGTCTGTGATCTTTTAATGAATGTCACTGAAATCAAGCAAAAGGAGTTAGAGCCACTAATTTGGGAGATTTGTCCAGATTAGAGAGCTCAGGGTCTGCATGCCTCCTGTCCTAGTGTGAGAGCCCATTGCCGTTCTCCTCTGGCCACTCCCATGGGCTCTAGTTCTGCGGACAACTGCCTGACCGCCAACACTCAATCTTCTAACACTTTAACATGGTGAAATAAAACCGACTTTCAGGAAATCCATAAAATAAGAATAAGATCTAACGAATAATCACAAAGCAAACACATGTGCAGCCACCAAGGAGGCCACTTTTGCTTTTGTCTCTGTCCTCGAACCCCTAAACCACTTCCTTATTGTCGGTTACAGCCTCCTTTCTGTTGGTCACAGAGTACACGGATGTCTTCTGTAGGCAGATCTCCAGCCCCCAAGGGAGGAATAGAATAAACACCCTGACCTTAAGTCTGACACCATCTCAAAATCATATTTCAAATGGAGAGGTCTTGGACACTTTCCTTGGCTTCTACTTCAGGATCAGAAATTCATGTCCTTGTCCCCATAATCCGCTCTCTCCAGCCCCGAGTTCTCTAGTCCTCCGTTGTTCTGATTTCTTCTCTAAGTGCAGTCATTTTTCTTGTCTCCCCAGAATTGTAGAGAAGACTTTAACCTAGAAAAATAGCAGAACTCCAAACCAAGGGGAGATTAAGGACATAAGTCTCTCTCTGGATGTGCATTGTAGCTCTTAGACCAACAGGGCTGAATGGACATGTTGATCCTCCTGTGTCTTCCTCTGTGTGTGTGTGTGTGTGTGTGTGTGTGTGTGTGTGCGTGTTTAAACACTTAAACACTCTCTCACTACTTCTACACCTGCATTTAGCCACTCTCTTAGGGTTTCTGGTCTTGGGGTCCTTCCCCCCAGGAAAAGGGAAACTATGAAGGACTGAAAATGAATAGATGACCACATATGGCCTGTTCCTGGGTTCCTTCACCAAGTCATCCATTTGTTCAGTGGTTAATTCACGCACTTGCTCAATTTTTTTTTTTTTAATTATTTTGAGTTGCCAATGGATCTTTTATTTATTTACATGTGGTGGTATATCGAACCCAGGGCCTCACACATGCCGGGCAAGTGCTCTACCGCCGAGCCACAACTCCAGCCCGACTCAATTGTTTTTAATGTATCAGGCTGTGGGCTAAGCACGTAGGACACAGCAAAGAATCTAAGAGTCATTGTAAATCATGCAATTTACTACCTACATATATTGAGACCTACTGGTTACCAGTACTGATAAGAAACAAAATTGATACAAATTTTTTTTTTTTTTTTTTTTTTTGTGATGCTGGGGATTGAACCCAGGGCCTTGTGCTTGATACAGATTTTCTCCCTCAAGGAGATCATGGTCTAATGTGGAGACGGGCAAAGAGGTAGGTAAAGTGTAGCACAGAAGAGGGGCATCTCACACAGAAAGGGAGTTGGAGATGCCCCTTCTCCCTCTTTTGCCAGTGGGTGGCAAAGCAGATGATATTTGTGAGTGCCAAGGAGAGATTCAGTCAGACAATCAGATGAGGGACAGAATATTGGAGCCAAGAGAAAGCAGAGCTGAGGTAAAATGGCCGCCACTCTTCCTCCTGTTCACCTCCCGGGCCTGGACCTCAGGAAGTCAACCTGTGAGTGTAGTCAGGATGGGCCTTGGAGAGCGGGAGAGACCAGCAGCGGTGGAAGGGTGTCCAGCCTACACTGGGGGGTCCTGAGTCTCAGAAACATCAGTTCTGTATGAGACCTTCACCTTCTTCTAGTTCAACCTCTGATTGTACTGATGGGGAAATTGAGGCCCAGGGAACTGCAGTGTCCTGACCAATGTCACAAAATAATCCAGTGACAAAATCTTTAGAATCTGGAAGTAAGATTACCTTAATGGTCAACTGGATTTAGTAAGATCTTTTGAACTGGCTAACGACAGGTATCTTTCTGTGAGCACCAGGGTGTGTGTATAAATGAGTGCCTGGTTCAGAGTAGGCATTTAATAACATTGTTTGAGTGATCGAATGGATAAATGTGTTAAGACTAATGGATTTAGGAGGAGATGACAGATGTTGGATGGAGGAGATGGAATAAGAATCTGGGATCCAGATCAAGTTAGGAGGGGTGCAGCCAAACACAGCAGGCTCCTGGGATTACTTGGGAGTGCCCAGATTCAGAAAACTCTAATCTCACATGTGGTAATTAATTTACTGTGTGACTTTAGATGGGTCCCTCCCTTTTGGGACTATTTTTCTGCTCATTGAAAGAGAGAGATTAACCTAAATCTCTTCTGAAGTATATTTCAGTACAGTCTATGATTTTAAGATGAAGATCAACTATAATTAGGCCAGAGATGGTAGATATCAGGTCCTATTCTATCTTCTATGCACACTGGTCACTAATCAAATACAGTACTTTCTCATGAGTTCTTCTCAGACAAGGTGCAGGGGCCATTGCCAGTTGCTCAGTGATGGAGAACTCGGGAGTCTCTAAGATTGTGTACCTCAACAGATTTGTCTTCTGGAGGTAGATACTCAGACATCTCCAAACTCTGAGGTACATAAGTACCCGGGAGAAGGACAGTTAACGAGTAGCTCATGGGTCAGCAGGAATGGAGTCAGAGAGCCTCTGGCCCCTCATTCCCAGGTGATTATATGAGAACCAGGATTGGAGAGAACCTTAAAAACAAATTCATATGGGGACACCACTGATTGATTTGATTCTTATTCACAGGCGGAAGAATAACACTGAACAAGACAGTTATCATCAGGTGCTTATTGTTGATTACAGTTAGGTCTTTTCAATTTTTTTTTTCTTTTTCTTTTTTTGCAGTGCTGGAGATTGAACCCAGGGCCTTGTGCTTGCGAGGCAAGCACTCTACCAACTGAGCTATTTCCCCCAGCTCTCAATTTTTTTTTTTTTTTTTAAAGTGGTGAGGCTGAAATTTTAGAGCATGAAGATACCTAACAATTGACCAAAGGGTTGTTCTGCTTAACTTATTAGAAGAGTTAGCAGAAAAACATAAATTATTTAGATTTACCAGATGGATACATAAAAAAGAACTAAATAGAAATTCTGGAAAAACATGATTCAGAAATTTTTAAAATTAGATAAAATAAAGTCTGGAATATAGGCAGTTGAAAGAAAAATTAGTGAATTGGAAACTAGTACTGAGGAATTCACCCAGAACATAGCACAGAGAGACAAAGAAAAGAAAAATATGAAAGAAGACAAAGCAAAGAGATTTGATTAGAAGAGCTAATAAATAGCCAATAAAAGTTTCAGAAAGAGAATGGAGAAAATGGTGGAAAAATAGTAATTAAAGAGGTAAATGGAGGACATTTTCCAGAATTAAATTCAGACATGCACTTTCAGATAAAAGCACACATTCACAGTTGAATAGAATACATAGACAAATGTGACATGGCAACATTTTTTTCTTTTTTTTAAATTTATTTTTATTGTAAACAAATGGGATACATGTTGTTTCTGTTTGTACATGAAGTAAAGGCATACCATTTGGGTAATCATACATTTACATAGGGTAATGGCGTTTGATTCATTCTGTTCTTTTTTCCTTCCCCCCCACCTCTCCCACCCCTCTTTTCCCTCTATACAGTCCCTCCTTCCTCCATTCTTGCCCGCCTCCCACCCCCCATTATGAGTCATCATCCGCTTATCAGCAAGATCATTCGTCCTTTGGTTTTTTGAGATTGGCTTATCTCACTTAGCATGATATTCTCCAATTTCATCCATTTGCCTGCAAATGCCATAATTTTATCATTCTTTATGGCTGAGTAATATTCCATTGTATATATATACCACAGTTTATTTATCCATTCATCAATTGAAGGACATCTAGGTTGGTTCCACAATCTGGCTATTGTGAATTGAGCAGCTATGAACATTGATGTGGCTGCATCTCTGTAGTATGCTGATTTTAAGTCCTTTGAACATTTCTGAATATGTCTGCTAGCTTGCATTTTTACTTGAATTAAATGAACCATGAACCAACTGAGCAAGAAACTCAAGCCTCACCAATAATGGCCACTAATTGCTTATGCCAATCCCCAGTTCCTACCACACCCATATGAAGTGAGTTCCTGAAAAGTTACACCCCTTCCTTTCTCAACAAAAAAGCATCCTCTGCAATATTTCTCTGAGATGGAGACAAAGAAGGTAGTTGGCAAGGGAGAGGCTCCCAGAGAGCAGAACTGGATCTTCTGGATTCCAGGAACAAGGAAGTTACTCCACCACCAGGCAGGATATATATGTATATATATTTTATCTTTGGCAGGATATAATACATTCCACGGGCCAGTGACCACACATTTCCCTTTTGCAAACAGTAGTTTTTATTACAGTTATTCTGTTCACATTTTTTGGGTACATTTCAAGTGGTTAAACTTATTAAATTTAACTTAAACTGTAAAGATTAAAAGAAAATTATCTGAGTTTAACTGAGAAAACTGCTTTCATCCAGATTCCAAAAATGGAGATGAATGCAGGACCAGAGGAGACAATCTATTGTCTTTCTTAGGGAAGGAAATTTGGTACATTTTATGGAGGCGATGGTTTAGAGTGTGTTTGGAGGAAAATTGATGTAAATTAACTATGCATTTATGAAGATTAGTTATGTAGATTACAGTAGCCACAAAAGGATAGACTTAAAAGGACATTGTGGTTTTTACCATTGAGCATCTTTCACCCTCCTGCTAGCTACATATTATGCATTGTATCCTAATTTACCTCCAGAGAATCACTTTCTTTCCCACTCTGAAAACTGCATTGTGTTTGGGGGCTTCACTCAGCAAAGGGTTCTGTGACCTTGGCTTAAGCCAGTGGGTGCACTGCATTTCCCAGATCCCAATCATTGGCTTGAGGGTTTAATTCTACTCAATTCCAGTCAGTTGAGTTACCCAGAAGAAGTCCTTAGTGGACTTGAATTTGAGAAGATGGGAGGAGTTGCTGCAGCCATATTCCAAACACTAGGAGAGAGCCTAACAATGAAGCCAACATGAAGGACAGTGGAGTGGAGAGAATCTTCTGAGAGCCATTATTTGAGACCTTGTCAAATTGCATCTGAATATAACATCTAGACTCAGGCGGGAGAGGACTGGGATGGAAGCACCATCCAGATGATCTTGGGGGCAAAAGTCAAAGAACAGTCTGAAGAGGCGCGTCAAGAGTGCCGAATGGACCAAAAACAGTGTTCATGAAAGGTCACGCTCCACTGCTACCCAGTGAAGCCAATAACTTGGAGACAGAGCGGTGGGAGAAGTAAGTTTGATTGGCAGCAAGCCTCCAGGTGAAAGATGGGGTTTTCACCCAAATTCCATCTTGCCAGGGGTCACAGGTACAAAAACTTACAAGGGGTTTCTGGGGAGTCTAATTTTAGCCATAGTGAACACCAGAACTAAGAATCATTAGTTCTTGCAGTAATCAATTCTCTTGACGTGGCTTGGATGTCCATAGGTCACCAGGCATTCCTGGCTCCTCTGAACCTAAAGAAAGATTGCTGATTAGGTGGTTGGATGACTGGTGTTTTCTTTGATGTTTTTCTTATTCTTCTTTTCAGGTGAGGCTGACTTTACTGATTTATTATTTGGGGCATAGAGGACTAAGACAAAAAAATAAACAATGAAAACCAGACTTTCTAGTGCCAGCATTCATTGGCTTCAGGACCAGAATGAAGCAGCATGTAGTTGAACTCCAAAGACTTAGGTTTAAATCTCAGGGTGCCTCTGACTTGCTGTGTCATCTTGGGCAAGTGGGCTTACTTCTCTGGAGTTCTGTTTCTTCCTCTTTAAAATGGGTCCTGAATACAGTGTATTTCTACAATTATTCTCCAGGAAGGTTGGTTCTCTAAGTTAAAATCCCAGCTAGAGTCCTGAACTTAGACCTCTAAGGATCATCTGTTCCAATGCTTTGATATTATGAACGGGAGAATCGAATCGCAGCGAAAAGACAGGGCTTACAGAAAATTGAGTGAGCTGGGATTCTGGCTGGGGCCCAGGGGATGCTGTCAGGTAAGAGTCCTCCGTAGACTTCCAGGTGTTGATTGGGCCGCAGACATGCCCTGGTAGTGGTGCTCTCCACTGACCCCAGGCCTGGACACACTACTGTCCAGCTGCAGGGATCAGTCAGACACAATTACGCCATGTCCACCTATCATCCTGTCACCTCTTGGCACACTTCAAAGACGGCTTCTCCAGGATTCCTTTATTTCTCATTTGTCAAATGAGACGATGGTGGTATCTGTCCCATATTGTATCGCTTGAGAATTTAATGTGGCAAAGAACTTAACTGTGACTACTTGAATAAACGCTTTCCCAGTGAATGTTAACGATGGTGATTGTAGTTGTTCAAAGTAATATGGCTCTTAATGGGTGAAGCCAGGATCCATACCAGGGCTGGCTGATTTCAGGCTGTGATGTCTGTGGGACATTCACACTATACTCCAGGCAAAAGGAGGTGGATTTGAGTGATTGGAGGACATGTTTTCCCAGGCTGCTTCTAGCTCTGTTCTAGAGTTTAATCATTTAGTTTTTCTTTTCTGTTTTCTTCCACTGGCAGCCATGCTAGCAGTTGCTTAATGTTCAACCCTTGCTTTTATTTTTGTTTTGCCAGATCCCCAAATCTTCCCTCAAGACATACCAAAGCCTCTGTTTCATTAACCTTGGGGTAAGTAGATGCTGTCCCCTTGCGAGACAGACTCTCACTCTTTGAAGAAATGAATTGCAGAACCTACCACCTCTTGTGTGGGTGTATGAGTAGGAAGACACCTGAGATCTGCCATTGTGGGTTATTTCCTCCTTCTGCTTTTTTGCTGGGTGGATATTTCCACCCTCATCCATCTTCTGCTTTACTGGAATTCCCCTCCCATTCATATTTGAGTCTAAAAGAACAATTTGCCTTTCCCAGTTTTATTAGGAATATTATGAGTGGCTGGAGGAAGTTCAAATCTTATAAAATTCAAACTTCTTGAGTGTGGGAACCATAAGAAGGAAGTAATTGGGCCATTGTTTCCTTCTAAGAGGTGGGAGATCTGGTGCCATGTCTGCCACCCACAAATCTCCGGTGACCCAAATGACCTGCCCTGCCCTTGTCATCTCTTTCTGTCTGGCTCAGCCATGTTCCCCAGCGCTCTCCCCACCACTCCTGGCTGCTTCTCAGGCCTCCTTGCTTCTTCTTCTCCACTCTCCTTTGGTCATTACTGAATATTTTATGTGTTTTGTTCAAGGAAATAGTTCAAGTTAAGTTATAAAGGCAACTGTAAAATTCAGAAAATTGACTAAGTCTCGGGATGGGTTCATGACCTGGGAAGATGCAGGAAACAAGTATTTCTTAGAGTCACAGTTACCTTCCTGGGACAGATGGAGGCACTGAGGCCCAGGGAAAGGCAGGCGCTGCATCACTCACACAGAGAAGAACCACAAGAACCTGGTCTCCTGGCAGATTCTGAAAGAAGTGCTGTTTGTTTGTTTGTGTTAGTTTGTTTTGTTCTTTTAGACTGAGAATAGTGGGTGCTGGGGTGAAGATAGCATCTGCTCTCAGGACCTCAGACCTCAGCAATTTGAGCTCCTGTCCTGGACCTCACACTTCTGGGGGCTCTTGTGCTTTGGAGCACCTTCCTCAGAATTGTTTTCCCCAGTGCCTGAGGCCAGCCAGGACCCCCAGTGCCATTAGGGCAGAGTCCCTCCTGCTGGGCTTAGGCCTGCATGGTCCTCCTGTCCTGAGGCCTGGTCCTCCTTTCTCCCCATTGTGGGGTTTTCCCTCCACGACTCCACCCACTGCTGGCATCTGTACAGTCACCCCTTCTGCGGGTTCCTGGTGGGCAGTGTAGCTGCTCCTATCTCCTCCCCAGGGCTTTCTAGACTGCGGCTCTTCAATCAATAGGTCTTTACAATTGACATCTTTTGTTTCTTTTTTCTTTTTAATTCTTCACTCTCTGATTGACATGTGCTCTCCAGGGTCAGTCTTGAGCCATGGTGGTCCTGACTGGCCTCCGGCACTGGGGGAAACAATTTTGAGGAAGGTGCAGAGTAAGCATGTGGGGCCCCTTGTTCAAATCAAAAAGCATCAACAACAATGGTGTTGTTAGAGGTCTTAAAATTATGTTTTTAAAAAAGGTTCCCCTTCTTCTGCAGTCTCTTTGGACTTATTATGGTATTTAAAATTCTGTTTAATCTTGCTCGCCCAAAGGCATGTGGCCTTTCCTGGGGAGAGTGTGGACCCTCAGAGATGCTCAAGGTCGCCCCTGCTACTTGCTACACAAAGAGCCATGGCTAGTCCACACTGGTGGACAGGGATGAGGAACCAAGCGAACAGACTTGAGCTATTAATTGGCAGCCAGGATTCAAAGGCTGAAGGACAGTGAATCCTCCCAAGTACTGAGTTACTGGCCTTAAATAAATGGTACTGGGCACTGTGGTGGCAAGGGGATCATGGTAGTCATGGTTCTCCAAAAAGCAGAACCAGGGTATGAAGGGACTCAGATTTTGTCAAGCTTCTAGTGGGACAGCCCAAGATGGGTCCAGAGCCGAGGCCAAAGTCTGTGGCTAGAGCCTGACAGCGCCCTGTGTGCCTCATGTGTACAGGAACCTAACTGTGATAAAACAGTCTACCGCGGTGACAGGGCCAGACGTGGTGCCAGGTCTCCTCACGACAACCTTAGGACAAAGAAGAAGCAACACTCCCACTTCGCAGCAGGGGTATCTGAACCTCAGAGAGGTTCAGTGATTTTCTTCCAACTCAGGTAAGTCTGACTTTGAGGTTCAGGATTTTAGCAGCCCTGTGGTATTGACTCTGTCATGTCCGTTGTAGCTGCAGGGCCGGGTACAACCAGGCATGTTGTAAATTGTTAAATAACTTCTGTGTAATGAACAAGTTCGTAGGGTTTAGTAGAAGGCAGTTGAGAGTGTGTCGTGTAGATTTAGTGAATCAATCTCAGGTTAAGAGGCAGTTAGGAGGGGGAGTGTCCACCACCAAACAGGCTTTGAGGATTAGCATGTGAGTCACCTGTTGTAGAAAAGCTAAATTTTATGTTGTGAAATTACCTCATGATGCAACATCGGGCTTTGTACCTTTTCCCAGAGGGTTCTGTCCCTTTTACTGCAAGCTGAGGATTCACAGGAAAAAAATTTCTGTAGAGGACGAGACAGCAAATATTTTAGCCTATGAGTAAATAATTTAGGTCTCTGTCGCAATGATTTCAACTCTGACATCATAGTGAAAAAATAGTCAGGGCTATTTCATAAATGAATGGACATGTGTCTGTGTTCCAATAAAATATTTAGGAAAAACAAGAAGCCCACTGGATTTGGTTCAGGAACTGTAGTTTGCTGATCCTTGGTCTAGATAACCTACAAAGTCCACTTTAATCTTAATGTTCTATGATTTAAAGATTTAGGGTCAGGGCTGGGGTTGTGGCTCAGTGGTAGAGTGCTTGCCTGGCATGTGTGAGGCACTGGGTTTGGTTCTCAGCACCACATTTAAATAAATAAAATAAAGGTCCCTTGACAACTAAAAATAAAAATTAAAAAAAGGATTTAGGGTCAATTATGTCAATAACAGAAATTATCAGGCTTGGTTAGCCTCCTTTGGTACCCACAGACAGCACTGCTAATTGCTCACAGGGCTCTTTGATGAGAAAAAGTTGGTCTTCGTCCTCTACCAATCACAGATAGAAACCTCTAACTACAGCATTCTCTTTTTTTTTTCTCCTTAAGAAACAAATACTTGGAAAAATCCAGATACTTTCTGGGCACTGAGAAAAATAGAAAGAAACAGAGTGGGAAGTGCAGAAACTGAGTGAGAGGACTCCAGTTGTTCCTTGGGTGGTGGAAGTGAGTGGACTTTGCAGTCAGAGCAGTTCGGGCTGAATTCTAAGAAATAAATCATCCTCTTGAGAATTAGAAGTAATCTGTGCCGACAGGATAGCACAAAATGGGTTAAGTATGTGACTGCCTTTATTTATTTATTTACTTATTTATTCATTCATTCATTTCTGCTGTCACCTGAGGTCTATAGGACTTTGGGGGTAAGAAGCATCCCTCTAACATCTCAAATTAACCCCCCAGCTAAATATTGATTACAGGGACTGGCAAGCTGCTTTGCCCTATTATCTTAGATTCGTTTCAATTATTTTCAGTGATGAAGGACACAATTAACTTTTTCCTTTCAGAGTTCATCCACATTTTTCTTCTTTTAGCTCTCTGAAGAGGGCTGACTTGTTAGAATCATCTCATTTCACAGGTGGAAAAATTGAGCTCCAAAGACATTTTCCGAGGGTCCGGATTTCTTTGTGCTTCTCTCATGTATTTAGTGAGCGGCTTCCCTGTTTCAGGTCATGGAACGGACACTAGGCATGTAACGGTACAGATAGTTTTGGAAATAAATTATCTGTTGGTTGAGAGATGTGTCATCTGCATTTTTGAGAAAGAAATTACATTAGGCAATCAGTAGGGTACTTTCACAATCTGAGAGAGTCCAGGAATGTCAGAATTAGGGATGTATTGCACAAATCTCAGCGGAGCGTCCACGTCTCCAGTTTCAGCTCCGGATCTAGGGAGCGTCTTTGCAGCCGACCTCCTCTGCCCTCTTCCATGTGTGAGGCTAATGGACGGGGTCCCCACAGTGTCAGGCTCAGACAGACGTCTCCAAAGGCCTTCTTTTCAGTCTGGTAACATCTTTCAGGCCAAACCTCTTCTCTGATAGTTAATCTCTTGGTCTCAGAGTCCTGCCTGAAACAGGAACGGGCTGCCATCTCCTGGTATCATGATTTCTGGTCTCTGGCCACGCTTCCTGCCTATGCAACAGCAGCTGGGAGGAGCCAAAACCTTCCTGTTGGGGCCACACCCACTGGTAAAGGTATAAACAGTGAGGTTTGGCATTAGCCACCAAAGCCACCTGCCTGCACCATGAAGTCCAGCAGCCTCTTGCCCGTGGTGGTGCTTCTTGCCCTGGGAACTCTGGGACCATGGGCTGTAGAAGGTTCTGGAAATGGTGAGTTGGCGTTACCCTGTCTGGATCTTGTCTGGATACTCAGAAGTGGGGGTTCCTGCTTGTGTGGGAATGTCCCCATCTCCAGCCTCTGAGTTCTCAGCTTAGTCTCGGGAGACCTCTCTAAAGGTTAGCTACGCATCTGGCAGGGCTCCAAGGGTTCAATTAGAAAAGCTTTGTTCACTAAGACATCCTTTCAGCCCAGGTCTTGCTTCCTCTGTTTTCTCTTTCTCACTCTCTCCCTGCTTCTCCATCACCTTCTCCTTCATTGGAACTGTCCAGTCATGAGAATCCAACTCTCCAGTTCTCCTTGTCTCTCTCCGTTCCTGTCCTGTAGTCTCTGTTTCTGTCTCTGGCCTTCATTCTCCTGATCTCTCCAACCGTTTCCATCTATCATTGTCTCTCTTGATCTCTGACATTCTTCATGGGAGCCCTCTGCCTTTTCCTTGGGTCCATGACTTCCTCTGCTTGTGTATGTGGTTTGTTCAAGCCTGTTGCTGTTTCTGGAAGGCATTTCACTTGGGTCTTTGTGGACAGCCACTGAGGTAAGTGTCTCTTCCCGGAAAGTGATGCTTTGTCTGAGACTCTCGATGGCTGCTCAGCACCCAGCCCTCTCCTGACTTTTGACCTTCCCCTTCAGAAGCTCTGAAGGCTGGAGCCTGTCCTGTCAGACCACGTGTCCAGTGCTTCCGCTTTGAGAAACCGGAGTGCCAGAGTGACTGGCAGTGCGGAGGGAAGAAGAGATGTTGCCTGGATTATTGTGGCTTCAAATGCCTGGATCCGGTTGCCATCCCCAAACCAGGTAAGCTGGTAGAGGCGGGAGCTTGAAGACCCAGTGTCTGGGGACACAGATGGGAGGAAGGGATCCTGCCAAACCTCCTATTTTATCAGTCAGTCACGCTACTCCAGACAGGAAGTTAGCCACCTAGCAAAAGCACCTGGCCTCTCAGGAGGTCTGTCTTCCAGGCAATCATGTGGGCACTCAGCTAATCCCCTGGAAGCTGCCCAGACAGCTAGTCACTGAGACACCACCTGGGGGCCAGGATCTAGGCAGTAGGGGAACCAGATGCTGTTCCAGGGGATGCTTTAGGGAGGAGGAGGTGCGATGGGGCTCGGAGAGGAGATGATCCTCCCTGCTCAGGCTGGAGTAGACGATGGGTCAGGAAGCAAGGGCTTGGTGTCCAAGGTACAGACTGACCTGTGGCTCTGCCCCCACAGTGAATAATAAGCCTGGGAAGTGCCCAGTGGTGGATGGTCAGTGTCTGATGCTCAATCCCCCCAATCGCTGTGAGTCGGACAGCGAGTGTGACCTGGACTTCAAGTGCTGCATGGGCATGTGTGGGAAGCTCTGCGTTGCCCCCGTGAAAGGTAAGGAGGGAGCTGGCTCGGATCCTCTCTCTCCCTCCAGCCTTCCCAGCTTCAACCCTCTGGGGGTCCAGCCATGTGGGCAGGGAGACCCACACCCCAAGCAGAGCCTCTGCCCAACTCCCTCATCCCTCAAGGGCACTGTTCCCTGGGTCTCGGGGCGAGGATTTCCATAGGATCGCCTGTGACTTTGATTCTATTCCAACCTCTGGGTGAGGTCCCTGGGCAAATAATACTCTGAGTCTCAGTCTCCTTATCTGAAAAAATGAGGATAATGGCGATGACAGTGTTTTGAAAGCCCCCTGGGCACTAAGTATTTATTATTCAGGTTATTTACATTGTGGTGTCCAGGGTCTGAGCCCAAAGGATCTGCAGGGTTTGAGGATAATCTAGTTCATACTCTGAGTTTTACAGTGAAATGAAACTTGAATTCCATCTCCTGAGGCCAAAACTCTTTCGACTCTACCACTACTTTGCTGTTTTCTTTATCGCAGGGGCCTTGTTACAGGAAGTACTGTGGAAATGATTTGGCTTGTTCCTAAGGTCTTATCTGATTTTCTCTCACAGCTTGATTCCTGCCCTTTGGAGGTGACTCTGGATTCCTAGTCTGTGTGGCCTGGGGATTCCTTCTGCTTCCAGGTTGGATCCTGTGGTGAGGATTTGGTTCCCTCACCAATACCTCCTTTTGGCAAGTGCTTGGCACTTTCAAGAAATATGTTAATGAGTGAATAAATAAATACACTTCTTTCTCTACGTACCACCTGCTTCTGTGATTTACTGAGGTGTGGGTGGGAGTGAGGGACCCCTCTGGTTGCCTCCTAGGGATGTGGAGAGGAAGGCAGAGGCTCGCAGTGCTGGGAGCCCTCAGTTTCTATCGTGAATCTCCCAGTGCTGGCTCTCTGGTGTCTGCACGAATGACTTTAGCTCCTAAATGTCATTTTTTAAAACAAAGTGCCAACAAAAATCACTTTATCACAATGTCGAGAGCACCGAAAGATGCAACCCGTGAACCCTCCGTCCATCATGGCCTCTCATTGCCAGCTAGAGTGATTTTGAGTCTCTCACTTCTTTTTCCCAAGACACCATTTCTTCCGTCTTAACATAAGAATATTGTCACGGTGAGTCGTGTTGATGAGTGACTGGTGGCCTGTACCAGCTGAGGACACCAGTGTGGACTCCACAGAGAAGGAGCGAGCGGACAGGGCTTCTAGAGCCAGGGAGGAGACTGAGGTCTGCTCCACATTCCTCTGTGCTCTTTGGACAGCGGTGGACTTGAGTCTCAAAGCCAGTTGGTGGCCTTGAGAAATCGGTGCTCCTGTTCCCAGGTTTGGAATTTTCTTTATTCTTGTGAGCAGTGAAGGACATGAGAATTTAATCTGGGATTGGAAAACATGTTAGTCTTGTGTCCCCTGCTGTTAGGTAGGGGGGTGGGGGGAAAAGAGGAAAAAATGTTAGTTTTAAAATAACAATGAATTTCACCTTCACATACATCTACAAAGGACTAATTAAAAAAAAAAAAAAACTATGAAAACAGAAGGAAGTTAGGGAAGAACAGAGTTACTGTAATAGAGGGGACTGAAGGGTGGGAAGGGGCCTGGGGGTAGGAAGGAGAGAAGAGTAAAACAGACACTATTACCCTGTATACATATGACTATATGATGGGTAGGATGCTACCTCAGGTATAACCAGAAGAATGAGAAATCATACTCCATTATCTATGATGTATCAAAGAGCATTCTACTGTCATGCATAACTAATTAAAGCAAATAATAAAATAAAATAAAACAGAAGGAAGACCAGAAGCGGGAGGGAGGCGGAGAAGGAGAGGGAAGCACTGGGGACTGAAGTGGAGCAAATTCTATCCCATGCTTGATTGATTATATCAGAATGAACACCAATATTATGTGTAACTATAATGCAGTAATTTAAAAAAATAATGCTATTCACATAGAGGAAGGGGATCGAGGAGGAAGAAGAGGGCAGAGGCAGGGAGAGCAGAAACCCAGCAGCTGGAGCCAGCAGCTCAGGCTGCAGAGTTGGGGGGGGGGGGTGCAGGGGAGGGGAGGCCCCAAGGAGCCCGAGGGATCAAACGGCTGTGTGCATGTGTGGATATGGCACAATGAATCCCACCACTAAGTATAATTAGAATGCACCAATAAAAATGAGGTTCTTCAAAATAAAATTCCTAAATAGAAATAAATAAACTACCTGAGGTCAAGCAGCAAGGTTTATACTCAAAGCAGAAAGTGGACCCCAGTGCTTTGAACCAGGACTCCAAGAGCAGCACCTGCTGACTCAGAGAAGTGGAAAAGAAAGAGAAAACCCTTTTATATGTTCTTTGGGGAGGAAGTCACCCTCCAAGTTGGTCCCTGGGGATCCTCACACTTGCTTCACACTCTCATGAAGTCCCCGCCCACATTTTTCTGTGGTTAGTCTGTGTGACCAATGAAACGATGCAGAAGTGGCAGTTAGCATCCTGATGAGATTAGGTGATAAGACTGCATCTTCCCTTTGGGGAGCAGGCTCTTTCTCCTCCACCACTTACTCTGGGGAAATGTAGTTGTCACGTCATGAAGACACTCAGGCCATCTGTGGAGTGGCCCACAGGGTGAGGATTTGATGTTTTGGTCAGCAGCCTATGAAGGCCCAGGACCACCAGCAGACACATGAATGAGCTTGGGAGTAGATTCTCCAGACCCATTCTGGACTTGGGATGACCACCAACCCAGCAGACAGCTGAACTTGACCTCAGCTAGGACCACTAAGTTAAGTGGCTCCTGGATTCCAGTCCCTCAAACTGTGACAGAGGTTTAGGGTTTTAAGATGCTAAGTTTTGGGGCAATTTGTTATGCAGCAACAGAAGTACACCCAAAATTGTATTCTACAACTAAATATAGCAGGAGAAAAAAGATAATTATGCACCAATGTCTTATTCAATGATCCCAAATAAAATATTCAAAATTAGAATTTATTAGTTTTAAATGTTTCATAAAGTTCAAAGTTCCTAAAATTAAAAATAGAAATGAATACACAAACACAATGAAACTGTGTAGCAAAACCTACAATAAGCTGAATTTTCAGAGGAATTGTGATTGAGGTCAGAAACAGTAAAGATCACTACTTTCTTCCAACAATGAGACAGCTAAAACTTTGCAATAAGAGAAAGCAATAGGTATATAAAGTGGGGAAGGAAGGTACAAAATAGGCCTTATTTGCACACATTGTCATTTTCATGTGGTATTTTTTAACACTCAATAATTTTGATAAATAGGATTTATCAAAGATGTTGGATATAAGTTCTGTACAATATTTTACAGCATTTATACACATCAATCGTGAGAAATCATAGAAATAGATGTAAACAACCAAATGCTACAAAATACCTAGGAATAAGTCTAAAAATTATGCCAGAACTTCATGAATTAATGATTTAAATTCATTAAAAATACACTAAAGGTCTACAATAAGAACTAAATAAGTGGAGAAATAACATTTAAACTTGAGAAGGTGTGATATGGCAAAGATGGCAGTCCTTTTAAATCACTTACAAATTCAGTGTGATTGCAGTGAAAACCCCAGTATGGTTTTTGATAAGAACTTGACAAAGTGATCCTATGGTTAAAGTACTAGTTTGAAAGTTTCAGAGGAGCCAGTGAAATTTGGGGGTGGAGTTAATAGGAATTGAACCCAGGAGCACTTTACCACTGAGCTGCAGTCCCAATGGATTTTTTTGTTGTTGTTTTGAGAGAGCATCTCACTTAGTTCCTGAGGCTGTCCTCAAACTTTTATCCTCCTGCCTGGGCCTCCCACATTGCTGAGATTACAGGTGTGTGTCACTGTGCCAGGTGCCAATAAAATTTTTCAAAAGTGTAAGAATGGCAGGGCAAAGTGGTGCATGATATTGATGCTGAGGCAGGAGGATAGAGAGTTTAAAGCCAGCCTCAGCAGTTTAGCAGGTACCCTGTATCAAAATAAAAAATAAAAAGGGCTGGGGATGTGGCTCAGTGGTTAAGCACTCCTGGGTTCAATCCCCAGTATCCTCACCCCACAAAAGGTGTAAGAATAGAGACTAGTCAAACCAGATATCAAAACACGCTAATAATATAATAATTAATGTAGTATGATGTTGGTACAGATATAAGCAGTCTAGTCAAATAAAACAGACTATCTAAAAGGAAATATGCACTTATGGAAATTCATTACATAAAAGGGAGAATTTTTATAACTGGGCAGAGCAAAGCTCAAACTAGTAAAGAAAGTAATTTGCTTTTTTGTTAAGTTCAAACTAACAACTTTTATTGAGTTTAACAGTCATCTTTAAAGATCATTTGATGTGTTTTCTCTCAGTCACTAAGTTTTATTTTAAATTGACAAGTTGTGATTGCACATACTCATGGAATATAATGTGATGTTCTGACATATGTACACCATGTGGAACGATTAAATCAAGCTAATGTCGCCATTACCTCACACACATATTTTTTGTGGTGTAAACATTTTCTCTCTCAGCAGTTCTGAGCTATGTAATGTTATTATTAACTGTAGTCTGTATATAGTCTGTGCCTGCCATTCAATGGATCTCAAAACCTTATCCATTCTAACTGGAACTTTGCACCCTCTGACCAGTATATCCCCAATGGCCGTCCTAGCCTCTGGTGTCCATCACTCTGCTCTGTTTCATGGAGTTGAATTACTTCCAATTCCACATACAAGCGAGATCACATGGCATCTGTCATTTTGCGACCAGCCTATTTCACTTAGCAATAATATCCTCTAGGATCACTTATATTGTTGCAAATAACAGAATTCCCTTCTTTTTAAAGGTCAAATAGTATTCCATTGTATTTATATACCACATTTTCTTTATCCTTACTTAGCTTGGTGGACACTTGGTTTGATTTCCTATGTTGGCTGCAATAACTATGGGGGTGCAGATGTCTCTTTGACACATTGACTTCATGTCCGTTGGATATATACCCAGAAGTGGAATTGCTGGGTAGCTCTGCTTTTAAGTATGTGAGAAACATCTACACAGTTTTCCCATGATAGCTATACTAATTTATATTTTCACCAACAATGTATCCAAGGATTCCCTTTTCTCTGTGTTCTCACCAACACTTAATTTTCCATCCTTTTAATAAAAACCATTCTAATATAAGCAACAATAAATGTTGGCCAGGATGTGGGGAAAAAGGTACACCTATACATTGTTGGTGGGAATGCAAATTGGTGCAACCACTATGGAAAGCAGTAGGGAGATTCCTCAGAAATAGAATGGACCACCATTTGACCCAGTTATCCCGCTCCTTAGTTTATACCCAAAGGACTTAAAACCAACATACTACAGTGACACAGTCACTTCAATGTTTATAGCAGCTCAATTCACAATAGCTAAACTATGGAATCAACCTAGATGCCCTTCAACAGATGAATGGATAAAAAATGTGATATATATATATATATATATATATATATATATATATATATATATGTATATATATATGTTGGAACAATACTCACCTTTAAAGAAGAATGAAATTCTGGCATTTGCTGGTAAATGGATGTAACTGGAGACTATTATGCTAAGTGAAATAAGCCAAACTCAAAAAACCAAAGGCCAAATGTTTTCTCTGACATGCAGAAACTAATTCACAATAAGGGATGTGGGGGATAGGGAAGAACAGAGTTACTTTATATTAGGTAGAGGGGAATGAATGGAGGGGAAGGAGTATGGTGGAAGGAATTATAGTGGAGTGAAACAGACATTATTACCTATATGCATGTATGACTGCATGTCTGATGTGAGCCTGTAATATGTATAATCAGAAAAATGAGAGATTATACTCTATTTATGTATGATTTATCAAAATGTATAAACACATTCTACTCTCATGTACAACTAATTAGAACAAGTAAAATAAAAAATTACAATGCAAAAAAACAGCCTTTCTAATGGGTATGAGGTAATATGGGTTGTTTTCTTTGCATTTTCCTGTTAATTAGTGCTATTGAGCATTTTTTCACATGCCAGTAGACCATTCAAATGTCTTTTTTTTTTTGAGGAATGTCTGCTCAGGTCTTTTGTCCATTGAAAAAATCAGGTTGCTTTCTTGCTATTGAGTTGTTTGAGTTACTTCGTGTTGCAAGCAAACCTCTTATTGGATGTGTGTTTTAAAAATGTTTTCCCCAGTCTACAGACTGTGCCTTCCGGCCATTGTCATCTTTGCCATGCAGAAGCTCTTTGGTTTGATGTTTCCCACTTGCCTATTTTCACTTTTGGTGTCTGTGTTTTGGGAACCAAATTCAAAAAAGTATATCCAGAAAAAATGTTGTGGAACTTTCCCCCTGTTTTCTTCTAAGAGTCCTGTGTTTGTCTTTAATCCATTTTGAGTTGACCTTGGTATGTGGTGTGAGGTAGGGAACCAATTTTATCCTTTTCCACGTGGATATCATTTTCCCCACACTGTTTACTGAAGAGACTGTCCCCTCCCCACTGCATGTTGTTGGCACCTTTTTGGAAAACCAATTGACCATGAACATGTGGGTTCACTTGTGGACTGTCCCTTTGGTTCCTTTAGTCACTGTTTCTATGCCAGCGCCATGCTATTTTAATTGTGACAGTTTTGTAATATATTTTGAAATCAGGCAGTATGATGCCTTAAGTTTTGTTCTTTGTGCTGAAGACATTATATGGGTTCCATAATTTTTTTTCTATTTCTGTGAAAAATGACATTGGAATTTTGATAGGGATAGCATTGAATCTGTAGATTGCTTTGGTTGTATGGTCATTTTAATAATTTTAATTATTCTAATTCAGGAGGATGGAATCTTTTATCTTTCCAGTATTTGTGTCCTTCCATTTCTTTCATGAAAACTTTACAGGGTTTCTGTTTGTTTTTGTGTGTGTGCCTTTCACTTCTTTGGTTAAATTTATTCCTATTTTTTAATCTATTATAAATGGGATTGTTACTTGATTTCTTTTTCAAATATTATTTAGAAATAACATTGATTTTTGTATGCTGATTTCACATTCTGCAACTTTAATAAACTTATTAGTTCTAATAGTTTTTTGTGGGAAGTTTACAGGGTCTTGTCTGAATAAATGTAGAGACATAACTTGTGCATGTTCCGGAAGACTGAGTATCATGAAGATGTTGATTCAACTCAAATTGTTTATAAATTTAATATCATTGTAATAAAAATTCCTGCAATTTTTCAGGAAATTGACAAAAATCCCCCCAAATTCTTTATGTTAGAATAAAGGTACAAGCATATAAAACAAATTCTGCAAGACCAGTAAAATCCCTACCAGTTACCTAATTAGATTATTAGGAACTGATACTGTTTTAGTTATTGACATAGAAATAGAAAAATAGGTTAATGGAACTGAACAGATAGCCCAGGAGCAGAGTCATGCATTGAAGGAGTTGAAAACAAAGACAAAGGGGTTCATACCAGTTCTTACCAGTAAGTGGATGGGGCTGGAACACCCGTCATTGCACCTTGGGAACATACCTTCAGGAGGACTGGTCACCTTCTTTTTTCCAGTACACAGCCACTCTAATAAATGACTCCTGGTTACAGTGGGAAAATCTTTCGGGCAGATCCACAGTACGCTTGTGCTATGCCTCAGGGTCCTCCTTCAAAGGACCTGGTTACCTCTTAACCAAGAGCCTCCAGCCTGTGAACTAGGAAAGAGGTCATGTCTCCCCACCAGATCACTTGACCCACTTTTACCCACCAAACTTAATCATTTTTTCCCCTTCTATGGGTCAGCGGTTCTCAAAATTTAGCATGCACCAGAATTAGCTGGAGGATTTATTAAAAGAATGACTGCTGGCCCCATTCCCACAGGTGCTTATTCAGTAGTTTTGGGGTGTTATTCACGATTTTCATTTTTAACTCCCTGGGCAATGGTGATGCTGCTGGTCTCTGGTCCACAACTTGAAAATTTATTTCAGCCCAATAGCATCTCTGCAGTCTCCCTAAATAGTTCATTCCTAGAAATAGAAATCCTGTGACTGGCCATGGCCATGGGTTCCACTGAGTCAAATCCCTGTGTCTACAGCTCCATCCTGTGACTTATGACACCAAACCACATTATGCTCACATTTTTCTCTGATAGTTAATCCTCACTACCTGGCCAGTTTACAATAATAGCAAAAGTATAAAAAATCTACTACCATCTTATTTAACAAAAGACAAGAAAAGTTACTATGAGTCATTGAAAAAACACTAAATAAATGGAGCGATATCCCACTTACATGAACAGTTGGTCAGATGGCTACAAAGACATAAATTCTTCTAAACTTCAGTTACAATTTCAAATTATAATATAAATCCAGTCTGTGTGGGGCTTGGGGGTGTTCACTGTGGGACTTTGACAGCTGACTGAAATTTTGAGAAATTTTTGTATGAAAAGGAAATAGGCCCAAGGTGCCTAACACATCCCCAAAAAATTAGGGAAGGGAGAATGCCCTGTCCCAGACATGAAGACTTATTGTAAAATAGAACATGGGGTATAAATGAAAAGATTGACAAGACTGAATCAATGTGATTTGAAAAAGAACCAAAAAATGAGATCCATGCATATGTAGAACTTTGGGGTGCAAGTGAGTTGGCAGATCAGTGGGGAAGGGAATGCTAATCAATCAAGAAAAAGTGATCAATATAGAAGAAAATTAAATGGCATCCTTTCCTCATACTGTAAATAAAAGTTAACTCCAAGAAGGGTAAACATTTAAGTTTCAAAAGAAAAGATTTAAACTTTCTCTAGAACATGTAAGTTCCTCAAACCCTATATATTCCCCAAGTCATACATTTCCCCATCATAAAACATTTCAAGTACATAGAAAAGTATGTATATAGGTTTATCTTTGTGCATATTCTATATTATGTGTTCATTGAATCATTTATAAGTAACTTACAGAGAATATGTCTCTTTCTTATGAGTATAGATATTCTTACATATCTCAAAAATATTAATATATCTGATAATACAATATTATTTCAATGATATCACTCTCCAACTTTTAGGTCGGAATAAGAACATCCCTTACATAACTGTAATAACTTTCTCATGCCTGAGACAATTAACGAGTCTATGATAGTGTCAATATTCATTCTATTTTCAAATTTCCCCCAATCCTTTTGTGTAGGTCTTGTTCCAATCAAGATACTTGATTTCAAATCTCTGTCTTTAGAACATCAGCTTTGCAAGTTTATGACAACAGTCTTCTAGAAGGTCACACATCCTAAATTTGTCTGATTGTTTCCACAATCTTCTGTATGTCTTGTAACCATGATGTTATATGAAATTCAAGTTAACATTTTGGCAAGAAAGCACCATAGGAGATGTAGTACAGTTCACATTGCAATGTATCAGGGAGAAGATCAGCTATTACATTCTTAACAATGCTAATTTAAGATGGGAATCCTGATTTTTCCATTGTAAAAATACATTTCTGCTGGGTGTGGTGGCCCATGTCTGTAATTTCAGATACTCAAGAAAATGAGGCTGGAGGATTGCAAGTTCAGGGTCAGCCTGGGCAATTTAGTGGTACTCTGTCTCGAAATTAAAAAAAAAAAAAAAAAAAAGTAAAGGATTGGGGATGTGGCTCAGTGGTAGAACACCACTGGGTTCAATCCTCAGTACAGGAAAAAAAAG
Organism: Sciurus carolinensis; assembly: GCF_902686445.1. Lineage (NCBI taxonomy): Eukaryota > Metazoa > Chordata > Mammalia > Rodentia > Sciuridae > Sciurus > Sciurus carolinensis. The sequence goes on from NC_062214.1 coordinate 14,199,452, forward strand.
TCTTCTTTTGTAATCAATAAGAAATTGATGGGGTGATATTTCGTCAACTCAGAATATCCTGAACTCACAACTCATATCCTAGTGGTATGAGTATCTACTGAGACCCTTGTTCACATAAAATACCACACCAGAAGTTGCAAAATGGGGTTTTCTTTTTCCAATCTTGCTATTTATTCCACATTTACTAGTTAGCATTTTTTGTAAGGAAGAGTTTTCCTTTCCTTTCTTTTAATCTGTTTTTAAATTACTATAAGATTATATATTTTTATTTATTCAATATATTATGATCAATTAAAATCTTCATTCTTTGTTCCATTTGTTCTAGGCGTGACCAGGGATCTGCTTCCAGCTGCTCCTTGTCACTTTGCATGCTCCATTAGTCATGGAGCATTTCCTGGTTTTCCAGGATGGTAGGTGTTATTGATGCTCATAGTTGACAACCCCTGTTCTTCCTAAGACCAGCCATTTCTCTAAGGGATCGGGGATAGAGATTTAGAAACCATGATCGGCATAGTGAGTGTGTTCAATGCTACTGTGATGTACTCTCTTTCATTTTACGAACCCAGAAAACATTTGAAAAATGTTGATTTTCATCAACATTTGAAAAATGAATTATTTCATATTGGCATTTCCAGTTCACATTTAACATGACAGTTTTAAAACTTTAATTTTTATATCTGATTCTCTTTTCTCTTACTTCTTTCTCCTAAGATATCCATAAAGTAACTTTACAGTACCAACATTACTGCTGACAATCACCCAGTAAAGTTCTAGATTTCTATTTGTATTTAGGATACATCCAACCAAAGATGTACATTAAGTCATATAAACAAAAGTGACATAAAATAATATTTTTCTTTAGCAATATAATTTTCAGTTTTATATTAATCATCTGTTTCTAAGTTGTTTTTAGTTGTTAGGAGTTATTTTCCTTTTATTTGATTTTTCAAACATTCAAAACATTTTTGTGGTATATAAGTCAAAGCCAAACAAACAGATAGTTTTGGAAGTCTCGTCTGTCCCTCTACTCTTCTCTGCTTTATGCAATCATTGCAAGTAACAATTTTGTTGATTTCTGCTTTATTCTTCCTATATTTTTATTTGAAAAAAATTATCATTTGCATTTATTATTATAGGATGGCTTATTATACACATTGTTCTTTAAAATGTAAGTGGAAATTCCTCCATTTCAGCTAATAAAGACATTCCTTGTTCTAATTTTTAAACAATGGGGTCATAATCTTCTATTATGTGGATGTGTCATAGTTAATTCATCTCATTTTCTGGTTCTATGTAGACAGACAAACTGAAGTCACATATGTTAGCATAATTGTTGACATATACCTTCAGGGTAGATTCCTAGAAGTGATTGCTGGAAGGATAAATGCATTGCTAAATTTTCGTCCTCAGGATTACACCATTCTGGATTCTTACCAGTTACTATGAGAAATACTGTTTCGTACCTTTGCCAGCAGAGCTTACTGTCAAACTCTGTTTGGGCAGTCTGGTAGGTAGAAAGCATTATTGCAGTATAGTTTCAATGTGAATTTCTGTTACTATGGAAGTGAATCTTTTCCTTACTTTAAGGACCACTTGAAAGAATTCCTATGAATTTTCTGTCCTTGCATTTTATTCCCTTTCCTCTTGGGTTTTGATATTTTTCTCTTTATTTTATAAAGCTCTTTGTATATGAGGGAAATTAACTTTTTCTTTGATAATAGCTGTATGTTTCCTAGTTTTTCTTGTTTGAATTTGATTATAGTTTCTTCTTTTTTTTTGCCATGCATTAAAAATCCTTATGGCTTCCCTAATTGACTTATTACAAAGCATGTGACTTGCAATGTTGCATTTATCATGCATTGTTCTCTAGTTCCAGGATTTATGTTTGATTATTTTAAAATTACTTCAGTCTCTCTGTTAAATTTTTCGGATAAATTACAGAAGCGTTTCTTTACATTTTCTCGAAGTTCATTGGGTTTCTTTAAAACAATTGTTTTGGATTTTCTGTCCAAGAGATCACTCAGCCGTCACTCTATGGTTGACTTTGGTGCCTCATTTTGTCCATTTGATGAGGTCATGGTTTCCTGTAAGCTCCTGATGCTTGCTGGCATATGGCAATATCTGTGCATCAAAGGCTCAGGTATTTATTTCAGTCTTTGCCATCTCACTTTGTGTTTGTCCTTCCAGAAATACTAAGCATTGTGTTGTCCAAGTCTGTGGTCACTATGCCATTTCACCACTAGATGGCACACTCACTCCAAGTTTGCTGCAAGTCATGGTTGGTACGTTGACATTATTTTGACATTAGGGGCCACCCTAGACTCAAATTTCTTGCAAATTTGTAGTTGGGGTGTTGTTCTGGATGGGTTTGGGAAGTGCCCCAAGAGAGTAGTCTGTCCCTACAGTGTCTGCAAACTCCACCTGTGACATCAAGTTCACAGTCACGCCTGTGGTCAAGTGCCATGGGATTCTGCCTGGGGCTGGGCCTCACACCATGGTGGGTTTTGGGCTCCAAAGCAATGTCTTCCACCCACCTCCTTCTTCTTCCTCCAAACAATTACTCTTGGATCCTCAGGTAGTTCTATTTCTAGTTGTCTGAAGCATCTCCATACTATTTTCTATAACAACTGCATTAATTTACATTCCCGACAACTGTACGTGTTCCCCTTTATCTGCATCTTTTTTTTTTTTTTTTTTAACTAGGTATTCAACTCAGGGATACTCAACTACTGAGCCACATCCCCAGTCCTATTTTGTATTTTATTTATTTTGTGTTTTATTTAGAGACAGGGTCTCACTGAGTTGCTTAGTGCCTTGCTTTTTGCTGAGACTGGCTTTGAACTTGCGATCCTCCTGTCTCAGTCTCCCGAGCCACTGAGCTTACAGACATGCGCGACCATGCCCTGCCTTTTTCTGTATCTTTGCCATTGTTTTTTAAATTGACTTTTTGAAGGTAGTTCCAAAGGGGATTTTTTTTTTTTTTTTTCTGAGATAGGGTTTCATTAAGTTGCCCAGGCTGACCTTGACCTCAGGATCAGCTTCCAAGTAGCTGGGATTACAGGTACACATCACTTTGGCTGGCTGTCTTTTTGATATAGCCATTTATACTGGGGTAAGACATTGCATTGTCAGACACTTTTTGGGTACTCGTTGGCCTTTGTATATCTTTTTGAGAAATGCCCATTCATGCCATTTGCCCATTTTTCCATTGGATTATTTAAGTTTGTTTTTTTTTTTTTTTCTTTTGGGATGAATACTTTGCAAATATCTCTCCCTTTCTGGTGTTGCTTCTTTAGTTCCTTTTACTGGGAGATCCCTTTACTATAAAGAAGTTTCTTAGTCTGACATAATCTCATTTGTCCATTTTGGTTTTGTTGCCTGTTTTGGGGTCTTATTTAAAAGAAAATCGTTACACTGATGACTTGAAGTGTTTCCCCCATGTTGTTTCCCCCTCCTCCTCCTCCTCCTCCTCCTCCTCCTCCTCCTCCTCCTCCTCCTCCTCTTCCTTCTCCTTCTTCCTCTTCCTCTTCTGTTTTTTTAAGCTGGGCTTCAATCCAGAGCCTCTCACATGCTGGACAAGTGTGCTATAGCTGAGTTATTCCCTCCCAGTTTCTTCTAGTGGTTTCTGTTTGTGTTCTTTTGTATTTCATCAAGTTTCTTTAAAATCATTATTTTGAATTGTTTTTCAGGCAATACTTCCTTTCCCTTGAGATTTCTGGCTAGTGTATATATACATACATACATACATATATAATGTATATATACGTGGTACCACTGTGGTACCACGTATATATACCAGCTAAACTTCTCCAGATTGACTGCCTTGTTGCTTTTCAGAGTTCACGGAGGATAGATGAAGCCATCTGTTTGCTTTCCTAGACACCCTGAACATTTCAGGGCAGATTGACGGGCTGCTGCTTCTCAGGGCTGTAAGAAGAGATGGGGCTCTCTGGGTGCTTCCTGGGGTCAGCGATGACTAAGGATAGCTACTTATCTGCTTCCTTGGCATCTCAGCAGGCAGGGTTGTTCAAGAAGGGTTCCCAGACGCAAGCAGTGATGGACAAGCCCACCCATTCTCTTCCTGGAGGTGGGGGCCTCAGTAGGTCACGTTGTTCAGGGAAGGCTGGTAGGCTATTTCTAGGGTGGTGGGTGGGCGGTCCTGCCCACTTCCTTCCCAGGTAGCAGGGAGCTGGGCAGGGCTGTCCGTCTGTTTCCTGGGGCCTCTGTGGGTAGAGCAGCTCAGGATGGACTGTTTGGTTGCTTCCCTGGGCCCAGGGTGGGATAATTCATACACCCAGCTGTTTCCTGGGGGCCGGGGTGGGCTGAGCTGCTCAGGGCAGGCTTTTCAGCTGCTTCTGAAGGCCGTGGACCATCTTACTCGTTCTCATGGCTGGACCTGCAAGGCTCCTGGGTACACTTACATGACTGCTTATCAGAATTTGGGGCTGGGCGTTCTCAAGACAGCCTTGAGCAGTAGAAGCCTGGGTGGGGAGTGGTGCATGTGGGCAGCTCTTTCTCCAGGGGTGGCAATGTGGTACCCCAACAGCTTTTTAAACTGAGTTGAGAGCCCGTGAAGACTGAAGGCTTCTCTGGCAGCCAATACTTCAGAATTTCCATGGTGAGAGAGAGACTGTCCATTTTGAAGATACCCCTCCAAAACCACTGTATAGCTGGTCCTCTGGCCTGTCTCTCCACATATGATATTTTTTTACAGTAAGATTTTTTTTTTTACTTATTTTTTTTTATTTTGATTCATTGTGCACAATGAATCAAACTATTGTTTCTGTACAACTATCGTTTCTGTGGTTGTACACGAAGTAGAGTCACACCATTTGCATAATCATACATGTACATGTTTGTCTCATTCTATTATCTTTCCTTCCCCCTGCCCCCTCCCCATCCCTCATTTTCCATCCTTCCTCCATTCTTGCCTCCCTCCCACCCCCCAAGTAAGTTTTTTCATGCTGTCACTAAAATACCCAAAAAGAACAATTTAGAGGAGGGAAAGTGTATTTGGGGCTCACGGGTTCAGAGGTCTCAGTCCAAAGATGACTGACTCCATTGCTCTGGGTCCAAGGTGAGACAGCACATCATGAGGGGAAGGGCCCAGTGAAGGAAAGCTGTCAGCTCATGGCAGGTTCAGGAAGCAGAGAGAGGGAAGGGGCCACAAGGAAGATGCAAATTCCCGGGCATAGGCCCAGTGACCCACCTCCTCTAACCACATCTCACTTGCCTAGAGTTACCACTCAGTTATTCCATTCAAATTAGGATGGACCAATTATGCTGCAGCTCTCCCAATCTGATCATCTCACCTCTGAATATTTCTACATTGACAAGAGATTTGAGGGGATACCCCATGATATCTCAGTTCCAAACCATGACAACATTGATTGACCCATATCCCTTTGCTGAAGTGGCAGACTTAATAAAACACCCTGGGACATTTGCACCATAAAAGAAGCCCTCAGAGGAGCAGAATACTTAAACCAAGCCCAAGAGTGTGCTACTGAGCACAGGTAGAACTGAAGGCAAAGTAGACAGGACCTCCCCAGGGCCTGTTGTAATCCATCTCTGTCATTTCTGGGAAATCATCCATCCCTGAGGTCCCACTAGGTAAAGGGTCGTGAGATGCTCTAGCTTTGGCGTTGGGTGGCAAATAGTATGACTGGCAGAGTTCGGGCACCCTGTTTTTAATGATGAGTTTCCAGTAAGAAATCTGGACATGTGGCTTTGACTAGACCCTGTGGTTCCTCGCCACCTCTTGTACCTCTGATTTCATCTCTCCACGGCACACAGGATCTTTCTTCCTCAACATCCACCTCTTTCCTGTATTCTGAGGGAAAGAGCAGCAAAGCTCTTTGTGGTCTCAGAGGAGGACAGATACACCCTGACAGGATGCAAGAACTCTCACCATATGTGGAAAGAGAATGTTAGCTACTTTAGTACTTTACACAAACATAAGGAAAAATTAAACTAATTAATCTGAAGTACAAAAAATAACAAGATCCCATCACAAACTTATGAATATGCTTATGTATATATATATGCTTCTATAGTTGGTTCATGTTCAAGAAATTTTAACTGGTAGGTATTGCAAAAGAAAGTCAACTAACAATAGGAATTCCAGGACATGGTGATGACCCCGGCAGCTTGTCCAGTCTCTCTTGGGGATTCACCTCACCAGGGAGTGATGCTCATCTTCCCACAGCCTATAACACAGAATTGCAATTGGTGTGGATGGTGGGTATCAGTCCCATAATAGTCCCAGGGAGTCTTCATGTGCTACTCCTAAACCCTGGGGTAGGTGTCTCCCTTACTTTGGGGTTGGTCCTGGTCTCCATTTGGTCTGTGAATGTGTACTCAGTAGGTTCACATCAGTGCTGGACTGGGCTTTTCTTTGCACCTTGGCACCATCCTTGATCTTGATTAGGATTTTAGTTGACTGTAATTGTCACGTACCTGCCATTTAACTTGGATATGATGCCTGACTTGGTAGCCCTCTTGTCATCTGCCCTATCATTCATGATAGACATTCCATGTCTTGTCCTTGGACATTGGCCGAGCAGTCTAATCCCCTTTTGACCAACTTCTTCATCTTGGCCAGGAATCTGGTTTTGCCCATGTCATACACTCTCTGGTTGGTTAAGAAAACTGTCTTGGGATTTTTCTTAGGCTCTGTCCTCTTCTGTAGGGAAAAGTGTGTCTTGTTTTCTACTTGTTAAAATTTCTTGAACATGCACCAATTATATATGCATATGCATAAGTTTATGGTGTGATCCTATTGTTTCGTATATTCAGGTTAACTAACCCAATTTCTTCCTTATGTTTGTATAAAGTACTAAGGTAGTTAACATTCTCTTTCCGCACATAGTGAGAGTTCTTACATCCTGTCAGGGTGCATCTGTCCTCCTCTGAGACTACAAAGAGCTTAGCTGCTCTTTCCCTCTAATACAGGAAAGAGGTAGATGAGGAGGAAGAAAGATCCTGTGTGCCGTGGAGAGATGAAATCAGAGGTACAAGAGGTGGCAAGGAACCACAGGTTCCAACTGGATGTTTGCAACACCAGGAGAGGAAACTGAGGCCCAGGGAGGGCAGATGATGCTTCCTGCCCCTTTGCAAAAAGTCACTTTTCATCTGAAGAGAGGCCAAGCACAGAATCGCTAGGCCCAGCTGACAGTTAGTGACCTAACCCCCACTCCATGTGCAGCAGGAGCTAAAGGGACAGAGGCTCACCCCACTCTTCACTACCTGCCCATCAGTGACATCCCCTCTCTCCCTAGGTGTCATCAACCTCACTGAAGTGTGTGAGGACTCCAAGATGCAGACTCATGTGGTCTCAGATCCTTGGTCCCCGCATGACCCCACCTGCTCATGCTTCCTTGTCCTTAGAGTTTCTAGACCTGGAACTTCCTCTAACCATTGCTTGCCAATAAAAAGGTCACTTTCTGCATCATTTTCTTTTTGACTCTGAGATCTCATTGTTCCTACAAGCTTGGGGGTTGTGGGTATTCCTGCAATGGACAGGCCCAAAATCAAAAGACATTTTTTGGAGCTTTAGAGTGCTGGCATAAACCCCTTCAGGGAGGGTTTCTTGTCCCTGATGATACTTGAGTCTTCTCCACCCAGAGGCACAGCCATAGTGGGAATATCATTGTGTTGACTAGAAAAGGATCCAGGGTAAGAGCAGAAAGGGAACTCTGGAGATAATGGAGCCCAAACATTCTCATTATCAATTACCAGGTGAGTTGCAAAGCCAATTACAAAATGGATCATGTTGATTTTCAAGTAGACAATAAGGTCAACACTATTCAAGACAAAAAGGTAAAAATCAAGCTGGGTCCCAAGATCTAAGTCAAACAGCAAGTAGGTGATAATTATCATGACTAGAAACAAATATATAATCAATGTTACTGGCATGCATGGCATGAAATGAGAACATCAGACCAACATCCAGGTGGAAAATAAGAGCCACTCAATCACAGGCAGTACACAAACAGCCCTTGCACCTTAATTATACAGCAGGTAGAGGTAGAGGACAATGTCCATAATTGGATAGAACACGCTGATTCAGGTCGAGGGTATGGCCACGGTGTAGGTGGATCATCAGGCCAATATCTAAGTAGAGAACAAAGGCCACTTTAACATGGACAAGGTACAATGCAAGGTAGACCAGTGTGTGACAAGAATCAAAGCCACATACCAAATCCTGTCTATATCAACTGCAGCTCCAAAATGCAGGTAGACTGCCCGGGGAATGTCCAATCAAGAACAAGGGCCTCTCTGTGGCCTTCAGGGCGGGCCATGAGATGGATCCGCGGCAGCTGCTTATCCAAGCTGAACAGTCAGAGAACAAGAAAGATCAAAGGCAGACACAGAATTCTAAGCAGGACCAAGGGCGTGATCAAAGCACAAAAGGAATGTCAGACTGATGTCCACGTAGAGAAGAAAAACCAGTCGGTCATGGACAAAAGGACAGAGAGCAGGATGGATCCCAAGGCAGCTTTCCTACTCCAACAAAATAGCGCATCTATGACAAGGAGCAAAGGTAGGAGTGATAGATGAGGGGAATTCTAAAGGACAGAATACCATCAGAGAGCTGTGTATCATTCTGTGTGAAGATGAATTTCAGGGAATGAAGTTTTACAAAATCAATAGAGTTATTCAAAATGTTCCCTTATACCGGATAGTCTTGATTTTTATTTTTGGAGGGTGCCGGCTGTTGAACCCAAGGTCTTGTGCATTCTAAGCAGGAGCCCTATGACTGGACTACACGGCAGCCTGAGTACTCTTGATTGATTTCACACAACAGTGAGACTTGAACTCAGAGCATTACACAAGCCAGGCAAATACTGAGCAACATTCCCAGCTGCTTTGTAAAATTTCAAATTTGAGATAGGGTCTTGCTAAGCTGCCCAGGCTGATCTTGGCCTTGGGACCCTCCTGCCTTCTTCTCAAGTAGCTGGAATTGCAGAAGTGTGCCACCATGCCCAGCTGGACTTCTGTTTTAAGATGCAAATGAGGAGGCAAGATGCACTAAGTCCTGGATACCTTAAGTGAATAATGTGTTCTCCAGAGATTGGACGGTACATCGGTACATCAGGCCTGGCAGACTCAGGTAGTAAGATAACGGGGGAGGGGTTGGGTGGGGGATGTGTTGGGCGAACTTGTCTCCTATGCTGACCCGCCTACCCCACTTAACCTCGTCCAAGGAAGCTCAGGGAAGGACCAAGCTGCAGGAGGAGGAGCAGCTTGGACCAGCAGAGCACACAGGAGTCAGGTGACCTGAGTGCCAGCCCCAGCACTCTTTCTGCTCCTTGGGTGAACCCCAGGCAAATCTCTGTTCCTCTGAGCCTCAGATGCCTATTTAAATGGAAGGCACTGGGTGTGATCATGCTGGTGGTCTGGTCCAGTCCTGCCTTTCTGGAATTCCAAGCAACTCTTTTTGTGTTGGCTTCTTCCTGTGAGTGGAAAATGGGGAGGCCTGGTGGGGGGTGAGAAAACAGGAAGTACTGTAACCCTTTGTCCCTTCCAGGAGCACAGTTCAAGGCCCCCTACTGCGGTAGGGCTTGGGTATCAGGACATCTTGCAGTACAGGGAGAGCAGCGCCCAAACTTCTGGCCTGACAAATATAAAATACACCATTGGAAGTCACAATGGTCCATGTTTTTTATTGTTCACTGCTCCAGGTCCTGTGCCTACCAGATTATATACAGTCATTTATTTTTCACAAAAACTCTCTCTGATCAGCATTATGCATATTTCTTTAATTTTGTAAAAAGTTTACAGATAAGAGAGGTAAAGTAAGCACCATAGGCCACACAGTTTACAAGTGAGGATAAACCATATTTTGTTATATACTTGCCATAATGAAAGAAAATGTTTCCTATTTATAATATCAAAAAAATTAAGCCATTCCTACAGATAAACTTAACAAGAGGCAGGCAGAACTTTTAAAAAAAGGAAGCTCTCAAACTTTTTAGAAGTACGTTAAATAGTAATAATAATAATAATAATAATAATAATAATAATAAATAAGACATACTGTGCTCCTAAATAGGAAAACTCCAGAGTGAAGATGTCAACATTTACCCTTTTGATTTATTTTTGAAGTGTACAACACTCAAAATCCATTTTTGCTTTTGTTCATTTATCTACCCGGGACAGTGATAGACCTTGGAGGAACTTAAAAGCAATACTTGAGTTTCTGCAGAAGAACAGATTCTTGCGAATAGCCTTGAAATTTTGAAAATGATTAAGTGGAGGATGTTTGAACCTCTGATCCCTAAAAATGTCCTGCAAGTGACAACAAGGAATATGTTGGTTTTGTAAGCAGCATGAAGGGGCAGAAAGAGTAAGCAACAGGAAGAAAAGAAACCCAGGAACAGGCCTCTTTATATCCAATTCAGTGTAAGATATAAGGTCAAGTTCCAAAACAACGAGTAGGGGTTATTCCAGAAATAAGACTCTCAAAAAGAGAAAGAAGAAAGGAAGAAAGGAAGAAAGGAAGAAAGGAAGAAAGGAAGAAAGGAAGAAAGGAAGAAAGGAAGAAAGGAAAGAAAGAAAGAAAGAAAGAAAGAAAGAAAGGGAAAGAAAGGAAGGAAGGAAGAAAAGAAAGGAGGAAGGAAGGTAGGAAGGAAGGAAGGAAGGAAGGAAGGAAGGAAGGAAGGAAGGAAGGAAGGAAAGAAGGAAGATCGTAGGCTTATTATTTGCAAAACAAAGGAATTAACTCTGTCTAAAGGAGGATGCAGATTAAACTGCCATGAGGGTCAAAAAGCACAGAACAACTCCAGAGAGATGGTTTCTTTTCTCTCAGGAAGCAGCCTGGTGTGAGCAATCTGGCTGGTAAGGCAGCTCAGCAACTGTAGAACTAGTGTGTCCCTGGCTCCTCCTTCTTGCCCCTCCATTTCCCAGGATGTTCTTGCAATTCAAAGGGTGTTGTCTTCATTGTCATGGCTGTGAATGGACAGCTTCCATACCTATTTCCCAGCTGGTAGACAGGAACAAGGTACAAACAGCTTTGGCTTTAAGAAATGACCTGGAAATTGCAGTCTTTGCTTCCATCCCTTTGATTCGATTCATGATTCAATTATGAACACATAAAACTTGGAAAAGGGAGAAAGAAAATTGTCATTAATCTCTGCCTCAACTTCAGTTATTTGATCTCCTCTTTTTACTATTTCTTCTCTTCTCCAGGTTTGGATTCATTTTGTTCTTATTTTCCTCAAACAGTGAGATTATTAGTTGTCTATTTCTTCTTAATGTAGATCATTATAGCTATAAATTTCCCTCTGAGCACTGTTTCACCGCATCCCATAAGATTGTGGTAGGAGGCATTTCCATTTCGTTAGTTACTAAGTGTTTTCCGATTTCACTTATATTTTCTTTCTGGATTCATCGGTTGTTTAAAAGCATGTGCCACCTACATGTGAATTTTCTACTTTTGCTTTTGTTATTGATATCTAGTTGTATTCTCTTGGGGTTGAAGAAGATATTTTGTTATGATTTCAATCTTTGTAAACATACTGGCCTTGTTTGGTGGCCTGACAAGTGGCCCATCCATGAGTATGCTGCATGTGTACTTGAGAAAAATGTGTACCCTACTGTTTTGGGGTAGAGTACTCTACACATGTCTTTTAGGCCTAATCAGTTTGTAGCACCGTTCAGGTCCTTTCTTTCTATGTTGATGCTATGTCTAGTTGCTCCACACATTATTAGAAGGGGGATTTGAAACCTTCACCCTTTCTTGTAGGACTATTTCTTCCTTCAGTTTAAATGTTTGTTTAAATCCTTAGAGACTCCATTGGTAGGTACATGCTAGGTATATGTTCCTAATATTATATCCTCTTGATAAACTGATCCTTTTATCAATAATAGAATGTTCTGATTGTATCTGTTTTAGTCAGTCTTTGAGTTGCTGTAACCAAAAGACCTGATAAGAACAATTAGAGGAGGGAAAGTTTGTTTTAGCTCAACTTTTCAGAAGTTCAGTCCATTATCAGCTGACTCCATAGCTCAAGGTGAGGCAGAACATTATGGCGGAAGGGCACGGTGGAGGAAAGCAACTCAGGACATGCCAGCCAGGAGAGAGCACTCTGTTCACCAGGGACAAAAGATAAACAAAATATAAACCCCAAAGGTACATCCCCAGTGACCCATCTCCTCTAGCCATAACCTATCTGCCTGTAGTTGCCCCTGCCCTGTAGTTAATCCTTATTAGTGGATCAATCCACTGATTAGGTTAGAATTCTCATAATGTAATCATTTCACTTCTAGGCATTCTCACATTGTGTCATACATGAGCTTTTAGGGGAAACCATATATCCACACCAAAACAGTGTCTCATGGTAATTTTTAAATTAGTCTATTTGTCTGATATTAATATAGTCACTTCTCTTGCTATTACCATCTGCATAGAATAGTTTTTTCCAATTTTTCACTTTCAACTTGTTTGTATCAATGAGTCTCTATGCTCTCAGATAGCATGCAAATATATTGATTGCTGCTCTTATCGTTATTATTTCCAATACTCCCCTTTTAGAATTACCTTTGCTGTATCTCCTAAGTTTAGGTGTATTGTACCTCCATCTTTATTTCAAAACTTTAAAAAATTCCCTTTTAATTTCTAATTGAGTCATTGGTTATTAAAGAACATATTGTTCAATTTCCATGTATTTAAAAATTTCTGAAGTTCTTTCTGTTTTTTTTTTTTAATTTTTAGTTTTATTCCACTGTGGTCAGAAAAGATGCTTGCTATTACTTCAATCTTCTTAACTATGTGAAGACTTGTTTTGTGGCCTAAAATATGATCTATCCCAGAGAATGTTCTATATGCAATTGAGAAGAATACATATCCTGCAAATGTTGGACAGAATGTAAATATTTCTTAAGAGCATTTTGTCTAGCATGTAGCTTAAACCTAATGCTTCTTGATTTTTCTATCTAATGCTCAGTCCATTGCAGAAAGTTAGTAGGTGTTGAGGTCTCTCATTATTTCATACTGCTATCCATCATTTCCTTTAGATTTATAAATAAATGTAGAGGCTCCAGTGTTGTCTGCATGTCTATTTACAATTGTTATGTCCTCTTGCTGAATTGATTCCTTTATCATTATTTAAAGATTTTGTCTCTTTTTGTTGTTTTCTAAAGTCTGTTTTAACCTAAATTTATTCCTTTTTTCATTACTTAATGATCTTTGTCTCTTTTTATAGTTTTCTAAAGTCTGTTTTTACCTGAAGTAAGTATAGCTACTCCTGCTGTCTTTTGGTTTCCATTTGCATGGAATATCTTTTTCCATCTTTTATTCTATGAAAGTCCTGATAGGTGAAATGAGACTTAAAAACAGAGTATAGTTGGTTCTTGATTTTTTATTCATTCATCCATGTGATGGGTTTTAATCGGAGAATTTAATCAATTTACAGTCAAGGTAATTATTGATAGATAAGAACTTACAACTGCCATTTTAGAATTACCTTTAGTTTTTTTGTTTGTTGTTGTTGTTTTCACAGATCTTTTTTTCCTCTTTTAAAGTCTTTCTGTATAGGTAAGTAATTTTTCTCTAATACCATGTTTTGATTCCTTATCCTATTTAAAGTGTATCTGTCATAGATTTTTGCTTTCTGGTTGTCATAACACAACAAAATCTAATAACTATAAAAAGTTACTTTAAGCTGACAACAATCTTAACTTTTCAAAATGAAAACTCTATAATTTAATTATATTGCCCCTCTAGATTTTGGCTTCTTGATGTCACAATTTACATCTTTATATAGTACATATGCCTTTAACAAATTGTTAAAGTTATTATCTTTAACAGTTTTGTCTATTAACCTTCATATTAAAAATACAAGTGATTTGAACACCACCATTACCTTGTTAGTGTATTCTGAATTTGACCCTGTATTTACTTTTATCAGTGAGTTTTATATGCTCACATGTTTTCAAGTTACTCATTAGCTTCATTTTCTTTCAACTTGAGTAACTCTCTTTAGCATTTGTTGTAAAACAGGTCTGGTGGTGATAACACCTTCAGGTTTTGTTTATGTTGAAAGTCTTTATCTGTCCTTTATTTTTCAAGGAAAGTTTTCTGGGTAAGTATTATTGGTTTGGAGGGTTTTTTCCTCGAACACCTTGAACATGCCATCAAACCCTCTCCTGGCCTATAAAACTTGTGCTGGGAAGTCTGCTATTAGGTATATCACACTCCCTAATATGATATATGCTTCTTTTCTCTTGCTGCTTCAGGATCCTCTCCTTGTCTTTGACATTTGAAATTTGGATTATAATATGTCTTGGAATAATCCTATTTGGATTGAACCTGATCAAAGATCTTTGTCTTTCCTGTACTTGGGTGTTTAGATCTTTCTCTAGGTTTGAAAAGTTTTCTTGTGTTATTTCTTTAAAAAAAAAAAAAATAGCTTTCTACCTCTTTTCTCTATCTCCTCTCGGGTGCCAATGACCCATGCCTTGGAACCTTTTTCATGTCATCCCAGAAATCTCATAAGCTTTTTTCTTTCCTTTTTATTCTTTTTCTACTCTGTTTTCAAATAAACTGTCTCCAAGTTTATAGATTCTTGTTTTGCTTGATCAATTCACTGTTGATGCTCTATGCTGCATTTAAAATATTTCATTCATGTATTTTTCAGCTTCAGGATTTGTTTGCTTTTTTTTTTTTTTTATTAGTCCAACCTCTATGTGAAATTCTCTAATAAATTTCTGAATTGTTTCTCTGTGTCTTCTTCAAGTTCATTTAACTTCCTTAAAACAGATAGTTTGAATTCTTAGGGAGTTTATACATCTCCATCTATTTAAGTTTAGGTCATGGTACCTTATTCTGCCCAGTTAGTGATGTCATGTTTACCTGGTTATTCTTTTTTTAAGTGCCATTGTATTTTTTATACCTTTATATTGAAAGGCCCCAGCTCCATGCCTCAAACCCTGAGTCGAGGCTGAGCCCCGCTCCCGTCCTTGGCGGATAAGGTTTCCAGGCTACCGCACATTCCTCAGACAAATATCCCTCTTAAGCACAGGGGCCCAGCAGTCCTGTTTGTCCTTGAGACAGTTAGCAGCACAGTTACATTGATAAGCAGGAACCATGAAGAAAAATAACCTTACCCTTAGATGGCCAATAAGAAACCTGTTACTTACCCCGCGTGAAACCTGCCCCTTCACCCTATAAAAACCCTGTACCCCAAAGCCCGGTGTGCCCACTTCACCGAAGCTCCGGCTGAGGTTTTGCTGCGCACCCGCATGCGCCTGTGTACCTAATAAATAGCCTCTTGCTTTTGCAGCCAGTGTTCGCGTGATTTTCCTTGGACAGGGGGACGGAGGGTCTTTCAATATTATTTACTTATATTTATGTGGTACTGAGGATTGAACCCAGTGCCTCACACATGCTAGGAAAGCAGTCTACCTCTGAGCTACAACTGCAGTCCCTTTACCTGATTATCCTTGATTTTTATCCTGTATCCATGTCTTGAATTAAGCAAGTGGGTACTTATTCCAGTGTTTGCAGTCTGGTCTTGCCTGAGAATGTCCTTCAACAGTATGCTTGTCCAGAAATTCTGTGCAGGACATCTGCTATGGTCCCTAAGCTCACCACCATTGCAACCATTTTGGTGCTGGGGGCCCCCCGAGCCAATGACTGGCATGGGTAGCACATCCCAGGCTGGGCTTACCTGGCCCTCGAGGCTGGCTTAGCACTAGAATGAAATCCTGTGGCTTTCAGGACTGACATAGCACTGGGGACAACAAAAGCCCTAAACTTCTGAGGCCTGCCTGCTGCTGAGGTTTGTGAAAACCCAAGCCTGCTGCACCCAGCCAGCAGTGATGTAAGCTGAAGCTCAAGTCCGCCTGGCAGGGCCTACGTGTTCCCACTGGGGTCAAAAGGTGTGGGCCACAGGTTTTGTCCTGAAGTCAGGGGCCAGGAGGACCTGCAGGTGCTGTGTTTTACTGTGGGCACCCGTGCTGAGGTCCAAGGCAGAGTCCTGTGTTATTTTCCTCCTCTTCCCTGAAGCAGCTGTAGCTCTCTCTGTACCACCCAGCTGGGGTGGGGATACAGGTAATACGAAGCTGTCCTGTGTATCCTTTTCAGTGCTCAAACCAGTGGCTGTGATCTCTTGCCTTGTTTCCTGAACTCCAGTGAAAGTATTTTCACATGTGGATAATTGTTCAGATTGATGTTTTTGTGGGGAAACCATCACCAGAGTTCTACTCCACCCTCTTTCTCTGCCCCGATCTCTTTTTTAGTCTCTTCTTCATAGATTCCTTTAGTTCTTTGAATATATTCACAAGAGCTGATTTAAAGTCTTTCTCTAGTAGTCCATTGTCTGGGATGCCGTAAGGACCATTTCTGTGGATCACTTCCTTTCCCCACTGTGTATGGGCACTTTTCTTGTTTCTTGACATATAGTTTTTTTCAATGAAATTGAAATTTTTACATAATACAATGTGCCAACTTTAGAAATAAGTTTCTCTCCCTGGAGTTTGTGTTGCTTTGTTACTGATCATTTGTTTAGTTACTCTCCTGTACTAATTTTGTAAATTAGTCAAGTCTGAATTATTTCTCATGTGCAGCCACTGAAGTCTCTTCCATTAGCTTACTAGTCAGTAATGATTGGACAGAGATGAGCTTAAGTGCCGTGAGCCAATATACCCCTGGATGTCTCAAGAGCTGTATGTATGTGTGTGGGGGGAGTATTTTCAATGTTTCAGCAGGTAGTTAATAGCTCCTCATTGACCTTTACTTCCTGTTTGCACAAATCCTGAAATTCAGGCAAAGGTGGGTCTTCATTCCTTCCTTAGCCTGTACACAGTAATGGACAAATGCACAATTTACACCTGCATGTGGCCTTCTCTTTCCCCCCAATATGAGATTTTCAAAAACCTTTGGGTGGAGCTGGGGTTGTAGCTCAGTGGTAGAGCGCTTGCCTAGCATGTGTGAGGCACTGGGTTTGATTCTCAGCACCACATAAATATAAATAAATAAAAAAGGTTAAAAAAAAAAGGATACTTAAAAAAAATAACCATTAAAAGAAAAAAAACAAAAAAACTTTGGGCATCTCATTCTTCACTCTTTTCTCTTGTTAGTTCCAATTAGTCTCACGTCTGAAGTAGCTGCAGTGTCAAAATATTGCCAGGTCTGGGCGTGGCGGTGACACATGCCTATAATCTGAGATTCTCAGAAGCTGAGGCAGGAGGGTCACAAGTTTGAGGTCAGCCTCAGCAACTGAGTGAGACCCTGTCTATAAATAAATATAAATAAATAAATAAATAAATAAGTAAATAAATAAATAAATAAATAAATAAAAGAAAGGGCCGTGGATGTAGCTCAGTGGTATGCACCCCTTGGTTCAATCCCCAGAATGAAAAAAAAAAAAAAAAAAGCCCCAAGAATAGTGTCGTTCATACAGAGCAAGATTGAAGTTACATGAAATAAACACACACCCTGAAAAAGGAGGTTTTTAGGGAGTCACCCTATAGTTGAAATAATGACAACTTGGGGGTGGGGCCTAGAATTTTCGAGGGCAAGAGGAAATCCCTCTCTGAAGTGGTTGCTGAGTTTCTGGATTTCGCAGCTACTGCAGAGCAAGCCTGCTGGTCTTCATGGCTACCATGCAGCCCAACAGGAAATAGGACCAGTACATTGTAACAAAGCTTTCTGTTCTTGGTGAGATTCACCAGTCACATCCACAGCCCGGTTGTGCCAGGGCAGCAGGGTAGACTGCAAGAGAGACAAAGAAAGTACCCAGAGATGGCCTGGGAGACATATGGTGTACAGGGGAAAGCTTGCGAGAGATCAGTGACTGCTGCAGGAATTCAGTGGCAGTCGGCTGAACGAATAGCACCTGTGTCCCTCAAGGTGCTTTGTCCAGCAGTGCCCTCTCCCCGTCACGGGATCTTGCCCAGGGGCAGCCAGTTAGATGAGCTACACGTATCCCTTCCAGCGTCCTCCATTCCACACCAGTCCCCACGCAGAGAGGGAGTTTATGTTAGGCTGCAAAGTGGTGATGTCATCAGCGTGAGCTTGCTTAGCGAACTCGCATGATCAGCATCCCAAGGAGCAGCTGTCCTGGCGGACGTGCAAGAAGCTGGCTTTCAACAGATAACCCCGGCTTGCTCTAGTTCCCGGCGTGCACAGAGAGAGCCGGTGTCCTTCAAGATAATATGTATCTGGACTTTCTGGCCCGGACTGGCTCTCATTGTTCCCTTAACTTGGCTAGGTTTTTGGGAACAAAATGTGAGCGTTCCGAGCATGGTGTTTTCCCGACCCCCTCTTCTTTAGGGGTGATGTGTTACCCCTTTTTTCCTTCAGTGATCACTCATGGATTGTGACAAGGCTTTGATTTTAGTTCAGGGTTCTGAAATGGTTGTTTTGGACAAGGTTTTTTTTTTTTTTTAACTATTTAAAAAATTTGTTCTTTTTAGATATACATGACAGTAGAGTGTATTTTGACATAATATACCTACATGGGGTATAACTCCCCGTTCCTGTGGTTTTACATGATGCCAAGTTACACTGGTGGTGTATTCATTTGTGAATGTAGGAAAGTTATGACCAATTCATTTTACTCTTGTTCCTATTCTCATTCTCCCTCCCTTCCCTTTCTTTCCCCTTTGTCTAATCCAATGAACTTCTATTCTCCCCCTGCCTCCATTGTGTGTTGGCATTCATGCATCAGAGAGAACATTTGGCCTTTGGTTTTCTGGGACTGGCTTATTTCACTTAGCATAATAGTCTCAAGTTCCATCCACTTACCTGCAAATGCCTTAATTTCATTCTTTGTTAGGACTGAGAAATATTCCATTGTGTATATATACCACATTTTCTTTATCCATCCATCTGTTGAAGGGCATCTAGGTTGGTTCCATAGTTTCACTGCTGTGAACTGAGCTGCTATAAACATTGATGTGGCTCCATCACTGTAGTATGCTGATTTTAAGTCCTTTGTTTATGTACCAAGGAGTGGGATAACTGCATCAAATGGTGGGTCTATTCCAAGTTTTCTGAGGAATCTCCAGACTGATTTCCATAGTGGGCGCACCAATTTGCAGTCCTACCAGCAATGTATCAGTGTATATTTTCCACCACATCCTCACCAACATTTATTGTTACTTGTAGTCTTCATAGTTGACATTCTGACTGGAGTGAGATGGAATCTCTGTAGTTTTAATTTGCATTTCTCTAATTGCTAGAGATGTTGAACATTTTTTCATATATTTGTTGACCATTCATATTTCTTTGTGAAATGCCTGTTCAGTTCCTTTGCCCATTTATGGATTGGGTTTTTTTTGTTGTTGTTGTTGTTGTTGTTTTTTGGTGTTAAGTTTTTTGAGTCCTTTCTGTATTCTGGAGATTAATGCTCTATCTGTGGCGCAGGTGGCAAAGATTTTATCCCATTCTGCAGGCTCTCTCTTCATGTTCTTGGTTGTTTCCTTTGCTGTGAAGAAGCTTTTTAGTTTGATACCATTCCATTTATTGATTCTTGATTTTACTTCTTGTGCTTTAGGAGTCTTGTTGAGGAAGTCAATTCCTGAGATGACATGAAGGATTGGGCCTACATTTTCTTCTAGTAATCACAGGGTCTCAGGTCCTTGATCCACTTTGAGTTGAGTTTTGTGCAGGGTGAGAGATAGGAGTCTAATTTCATTTTGCTGCATATGGATTTCCAGTTTTCTCAGCACCATTTGTTGAAGAGGCTATCTTTTCTCCAATGTATATTTATGGCACCTTTTTCTAGTATGAGATAACTGTGTATATGTAGGTTTGTCTCTGTGTCTTCTATTCTGTTCTGTTGGTCTTCATGTCTGTTTTGGTGCCAACACCACGTTGTTTTGTTACTATAGCTCTGTAGTATAATTTAAGGTCTGGTATTGTGATGCTTTCTGCTTAGCCTTTCTCACTAAGGATTAGTCTATTCTGGGCCTCTTATTTTTCCAAATGAATTTCATGACTGCTTTTTCTATTTCTATGAAGAACATCATTGGAAATAAGAAATGCTAATATTCTCATGACCCTCCAATTGCTTTCCACTTATAGGGTTTTTGTTAGAGGCTCATTATCACATTAAATAATTGAATTTTTTAAACTGTGTTATCATTTTCTACTTTATCAATCATAAACAGATAAATGATTTTTTTCACATATTCTATACCTGATATGGAGATAATCAGGTTTCCCTCCATGTTCTAGTAAGAATTATTCATCAATGTAATTTGGAATGTTAAACCAACTGTAACTTGTTGAAATAAACCCCTGCTTGTTCATGATGTATCACTATTTTTATATATGACAAAATCCACTGGGTAAATTTTCATTTGGGATTTTGAATTTTATGCTTATAATTGGGATACAGTTTCATGTAATATCTTTGTCATAATTTGGTATCATAAAATTGCAGTGAATGTCAAATTGTCTTGAAAACAAAGATCTAGGTCAGTGTGTGGAGCTGTAAGCACGTATCTTGAACATAACAGTGGAAACACTTGAAGCTATTTTCATTTTTTTCTAAATGTGGACAGGCCAGCCCAGAACTAGAGGAGAGCAGCACAGAGGCACAGCAGAAAGAGGCAAAAAAAGAGCAAGCCATAAGCTTTCACTAGAAAGAAAGAGAAGAGTTATAGATGTAGTAACTGCTCCAGGGAACTTCTGCCTCTTATATTAGGTTCCAAGTCTCTGGGTGCATTAATAACTCTGTGTGTGTGTGTGTGTGTGTGTTTGTGTCTTCTTAGCAACCAAGCAAGTAGGAACAACTCACATTTTTACTGGAAGTACAGAGAGAGCCTGAAGACTAATTTGTCCTGGACTTCAAAATCACCTCAAGTTAGATTTTGACTTTATCAGCAAATGAACTATTTACACATTCATGGAGAGGCAAAGGAAGGAATTAAGGAATAAAACGTTAATTATACACCCATGATGCACAAAGAATTGGCGTTTTTCATAAATCTAGACAACACGCCGCCCACAGTCCATTATCTTGCTTTGTCCTTGTGATGGTGTGGGTGGTGGTTAAAAGTTGACGCGATAAGCACCTCGAACGCACCCATATCTGAACAGTGTTGGAGGGGGCGGGATTTCAGTCCTTCTGGCTCTGCAGGGAGAAGAGTGGGGTTGGCCACGCCCCATGCAAGGCTGGGGAAAGACAACCCCCTCTTCCTGTCTCAAAATCTGCTGCACAAAGCAAGAATCAGGAAGGGCCAGGCCAGTCCTCAACTGCCTGAAAAGAGGACAGTCCATGCGGGCTCCTAGAAGTTACACCCCAAGGTTTTTTTATTGTCTCTTCCCTGGGGGAGAAGGAAAACCGCCGGCCTTTGCAGGCCACGCATCTCTGACCTCTTGCCCCGCGGCCACAGCGCCCCCTGCCGGTGGCCCGCCGCCAGCGCGGATACCACCCTCCAACCTCCACCACCCGCCGCGTTTCTCTTGCGTGATGAAGCTGAGCAGCCTCTCTCTCCTCGCTGTGACCATCCTCCTTTGCCTCCGCGTGACTCAGGCTAACCTGAAGAAGGAAGGTAAAGCGTGGCGGTCCTGGTCCTGGGGGTGTCCGGGGTAGGGGAACGTCTCCTATGGAGTCCAGGGAACGAGCTGGGGCTGATGCCTGGAAGCGACAGTTCAGTGCCCCAGGGTCACCCAGTGGCATTTTTCAACAGTTCAACAGAAACCCGGATATTGCCCGGAGTTCTTTCTTTCCTGCGCCTTCGTTCTGCTGCCTCGGTGCCGGCGTGATGGAAGTTGCAAGGGCTCCAAGAAGTGTTGCTTCTACCAGTGCCAGCGGCAGTGCGTGGAGCCGTGGACGACGCTGGACTGAGGTGAGGCCGGCTCGCTGCCGCACCGCTGCCTGCGGTGGAGCGCTACCTGTGCCGCTGGTGTCATTGCGATCAGAGCTTTTAAAGTGAGGTTGACCCAGAGCCCGGGAGGTCCAACAGACGCCCTCTCTCAGCAAACGCTCCATTCAGTTCACCGAATGGGTGTCACACGTCTCCCGTGTTTAACGAGGACACTCGGGCAAGACAAGCTCCAAGCGCCCTCTAAGCGCCTCAGCCATTATTGGATTTTTATGCTGATTATTTTCTATTGCCTCCCCCTTTAGAGTTTGTCATAACGCAGCGTTTTCCTCTTCACATTTAGATTGTGCGATAAGGGATGAGGAGATCAGAACTCCTTAGTCGGGCATGTCCAGAACCCCTCTCACTTTGGCCCAGTTCCTTCGCTGCACATTTCCGTGCTCTTGAGAGGGGGGCACTTAGCAGGCAGGATTCAGGCCGCGGTGGACCTAGGATCTCAGACCCCATCCCTGGACAGTTTGCATCTTCCCATGTTTCTGATTCTTCTCTCCCTAGGTGGAACCCCTGTATAACCACTCCTGAGACTACAGCCTCAGACTTGGATGAGAGGCTCCAATTCTTCTGTGCTTCTCCCAGGCCCTTCCTGTTGTCTAAAGCTAAATGCTTATTTGATATGAAAACAAAACAAAGAAATAAAAGTCCGTGTATTAGTCCATTTTCTGTTACATGCATGAGGCCCTGGGCTCAATCCCTAGCAAAAAAACAAGAAAGACAGAGAGAAAGAGAGAGAGAGAGAGAGAGAGAGAGAGAGAGAGAGAGAGACTTATTTAGCTCATAGTTCTGGAGATTGAGGAGCATGCCCCTAGCATCTGCTGGCTCTTGGCAAATGGCATCACATGGTGAGGACATGGGAACATGGGTGAGAGAGGGGCACGGTGCATGCAGAGGAGAGATGCAGGACATGACTGGGTCCCTTATAGCAGCCCACTCAGGGGAGATAGTCTTGTCCCACCAGACCTGCACTCATTACTACTAAAGGTGTTGCTCCGTGGCCTAGTTGCCTTCCACTAGGCCCTGCCTTTCAAAGGTCCACTTGACCTCTCACTATTGCCACGCTAGAGACCGAGCTTCCAACACATGAACTCTTGGGATCCACACTCAAACCATATCCAAAGCATAGCACAGTGTGCATTTAAAACTACATAAAACCTATGGGGCCTCTGGATCTCCCTCCTCCTCTTCTTTACCACCCACTCCAACCTTGCTGGGAATCCCTTAAGATTTGTAAAGAGCCTGGAGTCCTATTTCACATTAGATTTTATTAATTCTTGCACTTCTGTTTTTCTGATAGACTTCTCTTTATCACCCAACAGATTTCCCTAGGTCAATCCAGGAACACCTTGGAATCAAATTTTCTGGGTTTGGATCTCATGAAGGGCAAGCACATTATCCTGGGGTGGAAGAACAGGTTGTTTTTGCTACCATTTTTCTGGTAGTGTTGCCGGTGATCTTTCCACTTGTTGATCTAGGACTAGATTTGGAACTTTAGGTTGGAAATGGAGCAGGACATATTATAGTTCTAGGGTATTTTAGGTCCTAACATTTAAGCATAATAAATTAGTAAAAGAATTCTGTGGTTCAGTCAAACTGCCCTGACTTCTAGCCTGGGCTTGAGCCCCTAAGCTTCTTAGGAATAAAGTGCTTTTTGCCTCAGATTTCCTCATTTTCTAACTCTCTGCCTCTGACTTCTTAAAGGATCATAATGGTAGCAAAGGTCTGGGAAAGCGGTCTTCCAAAATTTTAGTGTCTGCGATAAATAGAAACAAATTTTGAAAAACTTCTTATTCCCTAGCATGTTTTCGATTGCCATCTATCATTTTTATAACAACTGCATATCATAATATCAAGGAAAATATATTTTAGGTACATGATGAATATTGTCATTTACATAAAATGAGTAAACCCCCACCCCTCAGTACTGGGGATTTAACTCAGGGGCACTCTATCACTGAGCTACACTTTCAGCCCTTATGTTTTATTTTGCAATAGGGTCTTGCTAAGTTGCCTAGGCTAACCTTGACCTTGGGATCCTCCTGCCTCGGCTGCCCCAGCTGCTGGAATTGCAGGTGTGCATCACGGTACCTGGTTCTTCTTTTCTATTTTTCAGTGTTTCATGAAATCTAATTACCACCTTCATTTGATGGCAGTGTTTATCATTTTTTTAAGTTCTTTCTTTAACTCACCTTCTTCCACTTCTCCTTCCTTTCTCATCATTTCCTAAACTATTCAAACCAGGTGAAGGGGTTAGTTTGGGACCCCTAAAAAGAGATGCTCAGACACAATTCTAGAATCAAGAGTGTGTTAGGGAAGTGATCTGGGAGGGAAAATGAAAGGAAGCCAAAGACAGCAAAGAGAACCGTTGGACCACCATGTGGGACTGTGGGGAGGAGGAAATGAAGAAGGGTTATGAAGAAGGGGTGTCAGAAGGCCACCCCACACCACGATGTGAGCCAGACTGAGCAAGAGTGCTTTAACCAAAGTCACCTATCAGAGGAGTCCCGCGTCCTGGGAGGCTGGTCTATCTTAGTTTCTGGCCAGCACTCAGTCACTGGTTGGAAGCGCCCTGCATGGCCTCGGTGAATACATGGGGACAGATGCAGAGGACATAGCTGCGCTGTCTATCACTCACCTCAGGGCAGCGGGAGGTATGGCTGGTACATTTCTGTGCCCACCTCGGTCCTCCGCCTCCGACCGCAGTTACTTCTCCAGCTATGGTGATGAAAGCTGGCTAACCTCAACCCTTTGAGTTCTTTTTGGAGGTCTGGGCTCTGGAATTCAGCAGATATATCTCCAAACAGCTGTCTCAGCAGAAACTCTGCCAACAGGGACTTCAGTTACAGAGGTGGGATGCAATGCAGGAAGACAGTCACACTTTGGTGATTCTGCAGGCAGGAAAGGTGCTGGCAGTTACTCAGCTGATAACATGTTTGATCCTTGAGAAAGAGGGAACAATGACTCTGAGCATGGTCAGAGGACAACAGACCTGCCTCTGCCACCCAAGCCCACAGGGTGCTGGGCCCAGGGGGCGTGGCCACTGACTTTTTGATTTCAGGGGGTGGGTCAACCTCCTCAGTTCCAGAGGACCGAACAGACTGAGATGGACCCAGAAGGTGTGGCCACCATCTCTGTTGGCTCAGAGAACACAGCATAGAAATGCGGGGAATTATTTCGAAGCCTGAAAACCCAGTGGAATTTGCCTGGCTGAGTTCTGGGCGTGTGTGAGACAGATGAGTCCTTCTCTTCCTTCCAACTTACCACTTTTGCAGT
Organism: Sciurus carolinensis; assembly: GCF_902686445.1. Lineage (NCBI taxonomy): Eukaryota > Metazoa > Chordata > Mammalia > Rodentia > Sciuridae > Sciurus > Sciurus carolinensis. Next base: position 14,224,562 of record NC_062214.1, read on the forward strand.
GTGAGTATCTATACTAGTCATTGTATGCTGGAAGTAGAAACTTGCCTGCTTTCCCAGGTTCACAGATGGAGAATAATTTTGTTCAGGATTGACCATATCCAGAGTATCATACCTGACTTAGATGACATTCAATGACATTTTCCACTTAGTGTTGATTACAAGAGGGGTTAAGATTTGGGGGGCTGTTGGGGTGAAATAACATATTTTACATGCCAGAAGGAAACAGATTTATGGAAGCGAGAGGGTGAAATTATGGGTTAAGTTGGGTCAACCCACAAAAAATTGATAATTATTGAAGTAATTAGTGAATAAAGAGCTAGGTTTAGTCTTATAAATAAAGAGCAAGGTGTACTTATTTCAAAACATAATGTTGTACACAACAAATGTATATAATTTTTATTTGTCAATTGCAAGTAATAAATAAATAAACAAACAATAAAATCATACAAAAGATTTTTCCAACCACAGTGCAATGAAACTAGAAATCAGTAACAGAAGGAAATTGGAAACTTCACAAATATGTGGATATTTAAAAAGTTACTTTTAAACAATCAAAGGGTCAAAGACAAGATAAATTATAAAATTCCATGAGATGAATTAAAATAAAAACACAACACACTAAAACCATTTGGGTTTATAGCTAAAATTTATGGCTAAAAATGCTCCCGAAAGAAAGTTCTGAATCAGTGACCTAAATTTACACCTTAAGCAACAGCAATCATAACACAACCAAAGGCACAGAAGGAAGGTGATATATAGCTATGAAAAGATAGAAATAAGGAATAGAAATTAATAGAATCAATGAATCCAAGAGATAGTACTTGGAAAAACTAATGAAATTGATAAGTCATTCACCAGACAGATCAAGGAGAGAGAGAGAAAAAGAAAGAGAGAGAGAGAAAATTCAAATCACTATAATCAGAAATGAAGGTGGGGACATTATGTTCATCCTACAGTAACAAAAAAGATTATAAGTGATTACTTGGACCATGACACACAAACTCATTAAATACCCAGAGAAAAGGAAAATTTCCTAAAAATGTACATACTAACAAACTGACTCTAGAAGATGTATAAAATCTGAACTTATAAAAAGTAAGAGACTGGATCTGTAATTTAAAACCTCCTTCAAAAGGAAGACCCGGTGAAGCTGGGCTGGGCATGGAGTCTTAGCTATTCTGGAGACTGAGTGAGGCAGGAGGATGGCTTGAGCCAGGAGTTTGAGGCCAACCAAGGCAGCATAGCAAGACCCTGTCTTTAAAAAAGAGAAAAGAAAGCAAGAGAGAGAGAGAAAAGAAAAAGAAAAGAAAGGAGAAGGCTTATCAAGATAGCAAATTTGGTAAATTCTACCAAACATCATGAATCTTTCTCCAATTCTTCCAAAAAACAGAAACAGAAGGAACGTGTGCTAACTTATTTTACAAGTTCACTATTACTCTGATCCAGAGCTAGACAAAAATTTTACATGAAAATAAAACAAGATCACTTATGTTTTAAAAAGTCTCCAACATCCTGACCAAGCGAGATTTATCACAAAATTGAAAGTTTGTGTTCAACATATGAAAACCAACCAATTTTAAACACCACATTAATAGAATAAGGAAAAAACCCACACAATAATCTCAGTGCAAAAAAAAAAAAAAAAAAAAAAAAAAAAAACCCACCACAAAACACAACAAAAAAAAACAAGCATTGCCAAAATCCATAGCTTCTCGTGATAAAAATACTTCACCAACTAGGAGTGCACAGAAATTCCCTCAATATGGTATTGGGCATTTAGTTATTTTTAAATAAAAACTAATACTATACCCAATACTGAAAGACCGAAGATTTCCCTTAAGATCAGGAACAAAACAAAGGTGCCATTATTGCCACCATTACATTACACTTGAACTTCTAGCCAGAGAAACTAGGCAAGAAAAAGAAATAATAGGTATTCAAATTGGAAAGGCATGAGTAAACTATCTCCATTAGCAGGCAACATATTGTGCATACAGAGTTCGAGTGTGGGGGTGGTGGGGAGCTGTGTATGTTTATTTCTTAGTCTTGGTAGGCTCCTTAGAGGTGTACCATATCATGTTTTCTGTCATTGTGCTTTCTTCATTTTAAAGACCATCATTGTTCTTTGGTATGCATTGTTGCATCTGTTTTGTATTAAAATATGGCCTTTTCCCTTTCTGATTAAAAAGACTACCTTTGTGTTTTGTAAAAAAGAAAAGAAAATATGCACCATCTCATTAATAACTTAAGAAATACATATGGTTACATTGTCATATTATCTGGGTGAACAGTACCTATGTGTGTTCATAACTGTATGAATAGTCTTTTTGAGAAACTTCTGTTCCAATATTTGTATAATATTCCTATTATTGTGTTTAGTTAATGCTGTTTCACAACCTAATTGCTGTCCCTGGAACAAGGATCCCTCAGTAGTCTAATTGATGAATATTTTATTCATCCCACACATTTATTCTTCCTGAATAGATTTAGAATGGATTTGAGAAGCTCCTAAATAAAATCTTGGAGGGATTTTGATTGAGGTATCATTAAAATTCTAGATTCATTTGCAGAGATGAGCCCTTTAACATTTTTGAGTCTTCCCTCAAAGACAGCAGATCACCTTTCCAGTTGCCTACTTTTTATACATTTATTTCAGATTGTTCTCCTTACATGATTCTAAATATTATCCCATCTTTTAAATTTCCATGTTGATTCTATAACCATTGAGCCACCTTCCTGAATTCTTGCATCAATTCTATTATATCTAGTTGATTCATCTGACCCTTCTTAAAAGTTTTCAAGTATTCTGGAATTCTGGACACAAACAATAAATGACTTTGATAAAGGCAAGAGTAGATAAAAGTATTAAAGAAGGTTCTGGGAGACACTGAAGAATCATGACTAAAGATTTTCCAGCCTTGTTACAAAAACTGGTCTCAATGACTTGAATTTGCTAGAGGGATCCAGATTGTTTTTCTTTTTAGTTTAGGGACCTCAGTTGTGGTTTGAAAATGACAAGATTCACCCCTTGCTCTTATTTTCCATAATAAAATTCAAGGTTGTCAGGTTATTAACCACAAGTTCTTCAACTAAGCCTAAGAAGGATGTACCCAGGACGAGGATGAATTTTTTGTCACGTTAGACAAAGAGACAGGTCTAAAAGCTTTTTCAATGAGTTAAGGAATCTATATCCCATTATCTGTGTGTAACTATAGATTTCCAATTTCTGTTAATTATTTTTCTTATTGTATGATTGTTTTCTCCTACAAAAGTTTTCCCCCAAAAGGAAACCTGGTCCAGATGCTCTTTTCTCCCGGAGTCCAGCCCCCGCACAGAGCTGGCTCTTCTCCTCTGCAGGTGCTCCTTCCCACCTTCAGGAGTGAGCCCTCCCGGGAAGCCAGACTTCACAAAAGAGACCCCAGAGAGCTGCCTTGTCCTTCCCTGACACGAGGACACAGCCCAAAGTCACAGAGACCAGAAACAAGCCCTCACCAGACACTGAATCTACTGGCACCTTGATCTTGGACTTCCCAGACTCCAGAACTGTGAGAAATAAACATTTGTTGTTTATAAGCCACCTAGTCTGTGGTAATTTGTTACAGTAGCCAGAACAGACTAAGGCAACTTAATAGTAAAAAATTCCTATTTAGCATTATCAAAAATATATAACATGCCTACAATGAACATATCTAGACACATACAGAAATTTTCTGAAAAAAAAAAACAAACCTGTAAAACTCTACTGACATTCAGCCTATTTAGGTGGATAGATAGGCTGAAGTCTTTCATGATAAAGTGTTTTTTAAAAGCTATGCTCTTCCCAAGTGGGAAACCTCCATGAGATAAAGATGTCTGTCCTGTGTTTTTCTCATTTGCAGAAGGTAGAGAGAAATAAGCGAATGCAGAGGATGGGAAAGGGGAAGTACTGGGGACTGAAATGGAGCAAATTATGTTATATGCTCCACTATTATGTATGGCAATAATGCACTAATAAAAATGTAAAAAAATGTCTATTTGGTTAACATAATTTGTATGTGAAATATAATGTATTATAATTATAATCATAACCTGTTGGGTTTTGCAATCCTGAATTAAATAATTGATTTAGGCAATTATCCACAGCTTCCAAATATTTACAAGGTGCCACATCATCATGCCATGGTGTATTTGCTCTTCCTAAGTGGGAAGTCCCAGGTTTACAATGGGGGGAGTAGGGGACAGCCACTACAATATCTTCATCTGTCTTTAAAGCACTACAAACAGGTCCACTAGACTGCTCCTCCTGAGGTGTAGGAAGTCTGCCGCACCCAATGCCCGGGGAGGATTCTTGCCCGGTCAGTGACCTTGTGACCTCATCAAGCTTCTAGAGCTTCACGTTGGTCTACAGAAATACCAAGGACAGGGAAGTTGGAAGATTTCATGAGGAAGCAACGTGGAACATTCTAAAGAGCCATTCATCTGTGTCATCAAACAACCTCATGGCACACAGGAAGAGGAGCGAGGGAGGGAGAGCAGAAGCCTGTTGGAGGAATTCTTCCCCCAAAGAAGAGGCTTTGGGGACATCAGGGCCCGTGCAGTGTGTGTACAGAGCAAGGGGTGGATTCTGATGCGCACAGCTGCGCTGAGTGACTTCAGGATAGTAAGAAATACAGCAGAGCATTAGAAGTTAAGAACTGCTATTGGTTTTGTTAGGCATAAGGTGTAAGAATGGCATTGTGATTATGCCAGAAAATGTCCTTATTTCTTAGCCAGTTTTTATGGCTAAAATATAAGACATGTTGGATTTACTTTAAAATATATCAGCCAAAAAAGGAGGTGTTACAAAATGTTCATTATTGAATTTGGGTGATGATTATATAGTGTAGAGTTAGTGTCCCTTTGTGCATTTTTGAAATATTTTGTGATAAAAAATTTTTATGATATAAAAAATGATGGATTTATTTTTGGAACTTCACAAAATGATCATCAGGTGCATAAGGAAGAAAGAAGTACTCATGACATGGAAACCTGACAAGGCAGGCTGGTGAACAGTGCTGGACACTGCTCGTCACTAAAACCCTGGGAGGTGACAGCAGTAACCGGGGACAAGAATACACAGTCAAAGGGAAAGAACCAAATCCCAGCAATGGCCCTAGACATGTAAGAGTTTTGGATAAAGTTCTGATTTCTAATCAATGGCAAACATTTGAATTATTTACTAAGGGCTAATGGTACAATTGTTTAATAACTTAGGAAAAAAGCATTTTCTATTTCACATGCTATGCCATAATAAATCTCAGATGAATTCAGAATTAATAGGTTTTTCAAACATCACAAAAGAAAACATAGTAAATACACTTATCTGATATCAGAGTTTAAAAGGCTTTTTAGCATAAAAATAGAGGGATGAAAAGACTGATGTGACTACCCCTAAATTTAAAACTTTGGTACAAAAAAAAAGGAAAGAAGTATTTACTATAGAGGATTAAAATAACCATTTTCAAGTCAAGCTCATTCAATCCTCAGAACTATTCCTATAAAAAATATTGTCCCGTCTATCTCTATTTTATAGAATAATAAGCTGAGGTTTTAAAAAAGTCACACGATTAAGAGATTGGTGGCACTAAGATTTAAAATGAGGTCTGTCTGTCCCCAGCATACTTCCAACATACTAACCAACCACTACCAGACTGCCACTCATGTATGACAAGTCAACAGTATCCTTAAACATTATCTTTATAGACTTGAAAATGTCTATAGAATAATCTTTTGGCTGGGGCAGTACCAGGGATTGAACTCAGGGGCACTTGACCACTGAGCCACATCCCCAGTCCTGTCTTTTATTTTCTTTAGAGGCAGGGTCTCACTGAATTTCTTGGTGCCTGGCTGTTGCAGAGGCTGGCTTTGAACTCACGATCCTCCTGCCTCAGCCTCCTGAGCTGCTGGGATTATAGGCATGCGCCACCACTCCTGGCTATAAAATCATCTTAATCAGAAAAGCATTTCTTTAATGAACATATTGTTTATAATCAGAAAAATAGTGTGTCCATAAATGTTTTTCTCCAAAATGGGCTGTCAAAAGTAACCTCATTCCAAAAGTAAACTCAGGTCATCGAAGACAGAGCCCCTCTTCTTCTGAGAGCTAGGAAGACAGCAGGACTTCAAATTAAGTCAAGGAAGAACTTCCTGCCTGACTATTCTAGACTGGAATGGATGAGTGAGATAAGCCCTGGAATGTCACCTTCTTTTCTCAGTGTCAGTTGAAGTATTTCCCTGCTTTCAACACCCAGGTGTTGGGGAGGCAAGAGCGGAAGTCCCAGTTTAGTCCCAGGAATTAGGTGTGTGCCTTTGGGCCAGCCCTCCCCCATCTCTGGCTCACGGTTTCCTCATCTTTCAAATGGGAGGGCCGGGATGGACCTGAGCTCCCACAGTGCTGACAGATTGCTGTAGTCAATGGAGTTTCTGTTTGGAGTCCCATGGGATGCCAACCTCAGCCTCCTCTCTTCCAACAAATGGAGGAGCCATTATCACTGGATCTAGATTTCACCCTGATGAAACCTAGGCTGGGGACTCTGAGTGAAATGACACCTGCTCTGGTCAGTGAATTTAGCCAAAATGAAAGCTATGCTCCCTCCATCCCCACCCCAAGCCAGCCCAGGCAGAGGGCAATTCTATCAGTTGTCACTGGAAGTGATCTCACAAAGGTGGGGTGACCTCTCTCCCATCCACAGTGACCCAAAAGGGGAGGCTGAGGCCGGCCTCACTCACCTGCCAGCCTGGGCCAGCTTCTCTGGCAGGAAGTTCCCATCCCAACTCTAAAACTGTCTTCCTTCCTAGGAAGCCAGTGGCAAAGCCCTCCTTGCCACTCAAAGTTGACTTCTGACCCTGCCTAAGACATTGCTGAAACTTTGAGATCATAGAGAGTCAGGAAAGTGGGTACCTGACTTATGCTTCACCCTGAATTTGACTCTTGGTCAAATTCAGAAACTATAAAAGTGAAAAGAACTTTAGTCGGGGTCTTAGGAATTGTACTTCAGCTGCTCTCTGAGTTCAGAGAGCTGTTAGTCAGTGACCTGAGTTCAGAGAGCTGTTAGTCAGTGACCTGAGTTCAGAGAGCTGTTAGCATTCTGAAGAAGGCAGGGAGTCGAGGCTTAAATGGGCAGGCAGTGCTGACGTATTACAAAATGGTAGAAACCCCTTTGTAAAACTTCTATTAAATGTTGAGAAACAACAGGGACTACCTGACCAAAGGAGGTAGATAAAAGAATGTGTATACTTGGTAAAAATGACCATCAAACAAGAGTCTGAATCTTTTGCTGTGCACCCTGAGTCTCTGGGCACAATGTTATCATCTGGGTCTTTCCAGATATATGTTCCAGATATCTGAAGTCAAAGGGTAGAGGTGACCAGCACTCACAGTTCCGGGTGGCAGCTGGAGACTGGCACAAGTTCAGCTGCCTTCATGGCCTCCCAACTCCATTCTTGAAAGTTCTCTCAACACTGCTTCCATTGCAATTTTCCTTTTATTTTCACAACACAGATGTGATAAACTATAGCTCAAAGAGGGATCCCAAGACTTGCCCAGGTCACAGCCCAAGTCAGTGATACAGGCAGAACTGGATTCAATCCCCCAACCCGTAGGCTCTGCACCACCCTGTCTTCAGTTCTTGCACAAGCACCCCTGGCCCTGTGGCCCTGGGGAAGAGGGTGGGGTCGAGATGAGGGAGACACATGCTACATCATCCACCCCCCTCCTTATCCTGCCCTGACTCAGCTGCTTTGGCCTCCCTGGGGTTGCAGGTGCTAATTTGGGAGCCTCTGGGCCCTGACCTTACTGGATGCCAGAAGCAGAAACATGAGGCTCTGGAGCTTCCTCTTGGTGGCTCTCCTGGCTTTGGGGACTCAGCTGCCTGCTGCCTCTGGCCGCGAGAAGGGGGGTGAGTGTGGCTAGATCCCTCTTCTCCAGGGATGGGTGGCTTCTTCCTCTCTGGGAGAGTAAGGCTTGGTTTGAAGGACAACAGGGGATGCAGAGAGAGAGTGTGTGTGTGTGTGTGTGTGTGTGTGTGTGTGCCATACACACCTCTTAGTGATTCTGGGAGACTGCATTTTTATTTGTGCGTCTTTGGCCTGTGTCTGTGTATTTCTGTTGGTTTCTCAGTGCTTGTTGGTGCCATTTACACATCTGAGGGTGTGTCACGGGCACGCACATGTCCGCACATGCCTGCTATAGAATAGTTGCACCATGTGTGTCTGAGTTTAAGTACCTGTATGGGGAGGGAACCCTTCTGAGCCTGCCACTCTGCGAGTCTTCTCCCCCGGCAACTCCCAGGGTCATTCGTGGAAGGGTCTGGAGAGTTGACTAGGGAGTGTGGCTCCTGGGACCTGGGATCTGATGGGAGGACTCTCTGTCCCTGCCTTTCTTCTCCCTCCCCGTACTTCCCATCCCCACTGGCACCCCTGATGAGGGTAGGGCAGGGCTGGCCGTTGACAGATGAGGGAGTGAGGGCGCTGGAGCGGCCAGGCAGGTGCCCTCTCTGGGTGAGGCACTGCCTCTGTTCCCTTCTAGTGGGAATGTAGGTGACCTACATTCACCTGGGCAGCCCTGGCCCTGCCTTGGGGGAAGGGGCAGTAATGAGGACAGGTCTCCTCCTCCACAGGGCTCTGGGAGCAATGGCCTGCATCCATTCTGCTCTCGTTAGCCTAAATTGTGCCTTCCGCAGGTCTCTGCCTGAGGAGTGAGCTGATCTGGGAGGAGGGTGCTCAGAGGAAGGACGGATGCTGATGGGCTCCGAGACCAGATCCTGTCAGCTGTGATTCACAGGCTGTCAGCACACACCTCCACTGCAGTGTGAGAGGTGGCACTAGTTTTATTCTCATTTTGTAGCTGAGGAAACTAAAGCATAGTGGAAAACCACTTGCTCAAGGTCAAAGACTGACTCTTTGTATCAAAGGTGACATCTGAGTGAGGCTGGGTAAGTCAGAAAGACTCACACTGCTGACTGCTTGTGAAATGGGCCCGTGCCTCTCTCTCAGGAGCACAGGGCCTTGAAGAGGGTCGGGTATACAGTGGAGGGGCTGAGGGTGCTCATGTCCTGATACCTCACCAAGCTGCTAAGAGTGGGAGCTGGCACCAGCAGAGCCTGGGCCTGCTCGGCCTCTCTGCATGGCCATGTGTGACATGCATGTCTCCCCAATTCACCGCATCTCGTCTTTCCCTGGTTCCTCTCCAGGGGACCTCTGCTCTACTCAGGGGACTTCAGACAGTGGAGGAAGGTGGCAGGGGTGAGGGAAGGGAGCCTCAGCTTGTCATCTATGGAAGCCTGGCTGCCTCTGTTTATAAGAGCCCCAGGCCCTCACTCAACTGTCTGGAGGTCTCTGATCCAAGAGCTTGGCACAGTCCCCAATAAACAGTGGAAGCCTAATTAAATGTTTTCAGTGGTTACATGGCGCTGGGAATATCTGAGTCTATGAGTTCCGAATGAGTGATTGTGAATAGATGTGGGTGTACATGTTGCTCTGTCCCATGCATGTATGTGCTGTATATTTACATACATGACTGTGCATGCATGCATCCTTACATATGCTTATGTGTGCAGACATATGTGTGTGATGTATGTTTGTGTATTTGACTCTGTGTATGTCCCAGTGCCTGCATTTATGTGTGTGTGTGTGTGCGTGTGTGCATGTGTGTTAAGTTGAACCACGTAAATTGCTATTTTTTGTAGATCAAAAAAAGTTAGCTATCAGCAATCCCAGATGGTGAATTGTGTGTACAGATCTAAGTGTGTTTGCACACTGGGCTGTGTGTCTGCACGAGTGTGAGAACCCATCTGCTGAACTGTACGTGGGTTGGTCGCTTGCGTGTGCACCTGGATGACCATCTGTGTGCATGACGGTCTTGCTCAGAGTGCCCGTCTGTGAACAGGAAGGTTAGGAAGGCAGGGCCTCTGTGACGCCCAGAACCGCCACCTGTCTGGGTGCCCGCCAGGATTTAATGCCCAGCGCCACATCCTGGCTGTCACAGTCCTTCCCACTTGAAATGCCAGCTCTCAGCCCCTCTCCCTACCAGTCTGTTCCTCAGGACCCCACCTGGCCTCCCTCAGAAGCTCTGCGGCCTCTATCCGCTGACCTACCTGCCCCCGCCACCCCAGGCCTGGGACACTCCTGTTTTCCTACTGAGTTCCCTTTGGCCTGAGCATCTCTGGCCTGGGCTTGTGAGTTAAGGCTAAACCCTGGCACCTCAGATAGCCTCCCAGGGCCCCTGGGGTTCCCCTCTACCCTCCCACCTCCCCACTCCCTCACCAAGAGGAGCTCATGGGAGTAGGGACTCCTTCCCAGGCTCGGCCACCCTCTCTCCAGCAGGGGGCAACAGTTCGATTTAAACTAACTCCATCTGAGGACCCAAGCTGATTTCCAGCACTCACTGTGTGAGGGGCTACCTACTATGTGCAGCTCGCACCCAGGCAGGGTCGGAGGGGGAAAGGTGGCACAGGTGACACAGCCCTGGCTCAAAAGCATCCAGAGCAGGTCCCGGAGGTCAGAGAGAACTGGGCTGCGGGAGGCCTGGCCCAGGACTGTGTGGGTCTGGGTCAGTCACTGCCCCTTTCCGACCTTTATTTCTTCCACCAAATGGAGGAAGGAACTGATCCCAAACCTTCTGTGTGAAATGTGGAAATAACCAGAAATACCCAAGAAGAGGGGTTAGGTAGGTAAACTCCAGGACCCAGCATCCTACGGCCGCAGGGAGGAACACCTCAAAGACAGTTACTACCTCTGAAACCGAGGCCACACCACCTGCCACAGTGACAAGCACAGTGCAGATGTGGCCAGGGGTGGGTGACAGACAGTGCAGCAGGCTGGCAACAGCCAACGTGCATGACACTGGGTTCCCTTCACATCCTTTCTTTAAAACAGTCACTGCGTCCCTAGTTTTGGGCAACCAAATGCTGTGCTAGAGCTCACAGGGAGCACAGCAGAGCAGGCAGGTGACAAGTCCCACTGCCTCCGGCTGATGAGAAGCACAGAGTGGCCAGGGTAGGGCGGGGTTGGAGAAGCAAGGTCTTCTGAGGATGAAATGCTTCCGAGATCAATGATTGACCAGGCGCGCTGAGTGGAGGAAACAGCACCAGGCAAAGGGTGCAGTCACAGCAAGAGCCCTGCAAAGAGAAGAGCCTGAAGCCTGCTGAGGGGCAGAGCAAGCATGGTAGAGGGCTGGGCACAGGGGGCACACCTGTGATCCCAGCCACCTGGGAGGCGGAGGCAGGAGGATTACAAGTATGAGGCCAGCCTCCGCAACACAGCGAGACTGTCTCAAAACAAAAAGAGTTGGAGGTGTAACTCAGAGGTAACACAACTCTGGGTTCAATCCTCAGTACCTGCCCTGCCCCCCTCCCCCCCAAAAAATAGCGGATGAGACCAGAGAGAAGAAAGGCCAGCCCAGTCATAACCTTAGTGGCCACAGTGGCGATTTTTAACTTTCTCTTTTTCCCTATCCTCTATGCTGCCTGAATCTCAAACCAGTCCTGGGAGAAAAAAAAATAATAATAATTAAAAAAACAAACATATAAATAAATAAACTTCCGGAAGGACAGGCAAGGGTAGAGAATTCAGATGCGATTTCCAGGTCAGCACTTGTTACGTAACCTGAGCCGCCTGCAGCTGCAAGATGTGGGTGTTCTCCTACAGAGAAGTGGGGGGGCTGCCCGCCAGACGATGAGCCCTGCCTCCTGTCGGTGCCTGACCAGTGCATGAACGACCGCCAGTGTCCCTCAAGCCTGAAGTGCTGCTACCGAGCTTGCTTCCGCCAGTGTGTCCCCAGGGTCTCAGGTCAGTGTCCCCTCCACCTTGCTGAGTAGCAGCCCCCAGCCCCAGGGCCGGAGGGCACAGGGCTCACCCGGACCCCTGTGCTGCAGTGAAGCTGGGGAGCTGCCCCCAGGACCGCCTGCGCTGCCTCAGCCCCACGAAGCACGTGTGCAGCCAAGACTCGGACTGCTCAGGCAAGAAGCGGTGCTGCCGCAGCGCCTGTGGCCGGGACTGCAGGGACCCCGCCAGAGGTACAGCCCCTGGGGACCTGGGGCAGGGCCCTCCCTCCGCCAGCCCCAGCTCTGACGCTTCCCTCCAGTTCAGCAAGTTTAACAGGAGCCCTCCGCAGAAGCCAGGGCCTCTCTGGCCGGAACCGGAAGTGGACGGGGCAGGAGGGCCCTGCTGGTATGGCGGAGGAACTGGGGAGCCTCCGTTCTCTTCCTAAAGGGGCTGCCTCGCACGGACCACGACCCTAAACTGCTCTGGACTCCAGTTTGCCCTTCGGAGGGAGGCCGAGGGTCCTGCCTTAGCAGCAACCAGAGCAGGGATGGTGGGGTTTGGCCCCTAGGGTTCTGTTCTGGAAAGCCGGGATTAACCCTTCTTCCTCTCTCCTCAGGCTAACTCTGGTTGAAGACCCCCAGTTCTGCCACTCAGGTGGGGTTCCCAGGGACGCTGGCACCCACAGCAGTTCCAGTCTTCTGATTAACACTGACCTGCAACCGAGGAACTCTGGTTTGTCCTCCTGGATGTCAAGGTCCACCGCCTGAAGCTACAGATGGGCCTCTTCACTTCCTCAGCACCCAGGGCCACCACCACCCGAGCGTCCCCACTCCTGAGTGTCCATTCTCATGTCTCCATGCATTCTGTTTCCTCCACCAAATCACCCAATCAGGCAGGCCTCTGTGGGGCCCTGCGCTACAGATGTAGGTCCTAGCAGAATTTTCCTAATGTTGGTTCATTCATATACCCTTTCCCAATTTTTGCCATACCTGCAAACTAGCAAGGTGATGTGTCACATGCTGCCTGTACTAGGTACCTAATGCTTTCTTTAAAGGACTCACTTTTGTACATAACTAAATTTATTTCAAGAGAAAACTCGATATCACAGTTCTAAATGAGATACGCAAGCTCGCTGGCCACAGATAGAATGTAATCGTGAAAACAAATACAACGAAAATAGTTCAGTTCCATTAAATTAAATCATGTCCAATAAATAAGATGATTAAACCCTAGCTAGACACGGCCACCCGCCAAGACGGAACCTGAAGCCTGCTCCCTGTCTCTGTTTTAATAAATGGAGATTAGCAAGGGTTAAAGAGATGTCAAAGACACAGAGCTCTAAACTGAGATGGCTCCCTGGTGTGACCAGAATCGAAAAGAGCACAACTCTCACTCCAGAAGTCAATGTTGTGCAATGTTGTGTCCAAGTGCTCATTAAGATCCTTTAGGATTGCCCCGCGTGTAGGGGAGGGTTGCTGGAGTAGCTGGGAGGCTATCTTTATGGGGGGGCCTGTCTCCACCACCGGGCTGGGTTCCCCTAGGGCTGGTCTGTAGTCAGGGCCTGCTGAGGGTTTCTTGTGACTTCAGTGAGGGGATGACAAGAAATGTCCCTGAACCCAGACTTCTGACTCTCCCCTCCCCAGGACTTGCCTGGAAGGGACAGAGGCAGGACACTCCGACTTTCTCTGTGGGGCCTCCTGAGTCCCGCTAGACTCAGGGGTTGGGGGGTCAACTGAGGAGGTGAACCTGGGAATCCTGGGCCTTCTTTTCCTGTTCTCTTGCCGGAGGTGGACCCCAGGTGAGCGTCCCACCCCTCGGGGCTTCTGTTTGCGCTGCGAGAGGACTGCGCTCCCTCATTGCCGCCATCCTTCTCCAGGGCCTGCACTGGGGACTCTAGGATGCAGAGTGAGGCCTGGGGAGGAGGAGGGAGAGCTCTGGAGTCGTCCATTCTGTGCGACCGCAGATATTTCTCCACCTCTTCTGAGCCTCATGTCCCCCATCAGTGACCTGGGGAGTTAACGCGGATAACAGCTTGCCCACAATCGCCCCTTCCCTCCCCATGGCTCCCTGTCCCAGCGATTTGGAGATTGAATAGGAACGTGTTTGCCTAAAGGGATGGGGTGGAAATGGCAGCCCCCCAGTTTCAGGATGAGGCACTGACCCTCTTAGAGTGTCCACTCTCTGCCATGAGAAGAGCTTACCCAGAAACCATGGGTCTCAACACCAGAGCCGCACGGGCAGGCCTGAAGCTGAGCTGAAGGTGAAATGGACTCTCTGGACAGTAGGGAACCAGGCCTGTTGGCACACGGCTTATCACCCTACTTTCTTTCCTGAAGGTCATGGAGAAGCACATTCAGGGGCCCCAGCAGGAACCTTCCAGGTGAACTAGTTAAGAGTTGGCTGCTAAGGCCCCAGGACTGTCCTGTGGCCCTGAGTTCTGACTGGGGAGTGGCAGGAAGTGACAAGTCCCAGGTTGCAGCTTCTCTGGGTAGATGGGGGGCATCCTCACAGTTCACCTACTTGGCTTCCTGGCTAACACTGCCTGTTCCATCAGGCCCATGTCTTGGTCTATGCAATGGCAATTTTGTCCTCGGCTACCAAAGCTCCACTCCTTTGGCTCCAAATCCACCATCTCCACTGTCCTTTTGGGGAATCTCCTGGGAAGCTGCACATCCTGGTTCCAACCTTTCTTTCCTCCCTCCCTCATTCAATTACTGTTTGTTGAGCACCTAATACAGGCTCCAGCTTCCAGGTGAGAGGAAGCCTGGGCTAGGGCGCTGCTTGACTTCACCAGACCAAGACACTGAGGAGGCTACAGAACCCGGGAGGGGCCTAACTCAGTCCGGAAACCACAGGAAGCTTCCTAAGGGAGAGAGGATGGTCTACCAAAAAAATCAGACTCTTCTCTAGTGAAGCCACTATGAATCCATCTCTGTTCCTAAATCAAATACCCTGGGTCAAGAAAGGGCAAGAAGAGGCTCTGGGGAGGGAACGGCATGTGCTAACCCTCCGCACAAGGCTCAAAGGACGTGTGGTTCCCAGTCGCAGAGGAGGAAGAAGAGCATCTAAGACACTCTCCACCCAGGAATTTGGGAGCAAGAATAGGATTCAACCCCCTGCGTTTATTATCTATCACAGTGTAACAAGCGTCCACTGGAGCGGCTAACGCACCGCACACTTTATTATCTCAGATTCTCTGGGTCAGGAACTTCAGGGTCTCTACTCTTGAGCTGCAGGCATGGTGTTGGCTCGGTGTTGGGTGGGACTCTCATCCCAGCCCTGACTAGAGAATCTTCCTTCAGGTTTACATGGTTGTTGGCAGAATTCCAGCTCCACGAGGGCTAATGGGCTGAACATCACGGTGCCTAGCTGGCTGTTGGCCTGAAGTCACCCTCATGTCCTCCACCCCCAGCTTGGCAACTTGCTTCCCGAAGCCAGCGGAAGTCACAACCTGAAGTAACCTTATTGTGGAAGTGACTGGCCACCACTTTTGCTTATTCTGTTCACTAGAAGCAAACTGATGGGTCCCACCCACAGCCAAGTCAGGGCTTCCTGCAGGGCTTGCCGGGCGGATATCGCCGGGAGACGTGGAGGAAGGGGCCCGCCAGACCCAGGTCCACTGTACCTCAAAACTCTCTGTATTTGCTGTCACGTCAAGCTTAATCTGTAGGCAAAACTTCGTGGGTTCAGACAGCCATGCCTGGCAAGCGACTGAAGGAGTTTGGGGGACTGTTCAACCATGGCGTGAAAAGGGCACAGATACCCCGTCAGCACAGTGACCCACGATGACCCTTTCCCCTCCCATCAGCCACACATTCGTCTAAAACTCTGTTCACCTCCCACGTGGTAAATGGACGACGTGGTCTGAAGATGAAATCAGATCCTCCTTCTACTCTCTGCCCTTGGACATGGGTCTGTCTTTTCCCCTTTTGGAAACCACTTCCCAGAAGCAAAGAGGACGGCTGAGTGTTGAGGGCAGTGAAGCCTTCGGAGTCCTAGGCCAGGGAATGGGAGGCCTGCTTCCTGCAGACCCGCCTCAGAGTCTAACCTCTCACTTGGAGGGATAGAAAAGAGGCACAGTCCAGAGCTGTGCTAGTCAGTGGAGGAGCCACTGGTCACATTGTGTCTCCTGAGCATATGAAATGTGACTAATCCCAGTCCAGATTTACTATAGGTGGGTGTGATTGGCTGAATGCCAAGATAACCCCAATGACACTTGCCTCTCTATAACCTCCTCCTCTTTGAGTATAGACAAAACCTGTGACTATGCATTCTCTAGCACAAGGGAGATTGCCCTGGGTGGGCCTGGCCTGATCTGGTGAAGACATCAGAAGCAGAGATTTTCTCTGTCTGGTTACAGAATAGAAGTCAGCAAGCACCATGCTGTGGAGAAGCTATGGGGCTATATGTCAAGAAGTACAGGCAACCTCTAGGATCTGAGATGATAGCCAGCAGACCATTAGGAGAAAAAAGGGGATCTTAGATCGGTAACCACAATGAAATCAATTCTGCCAACAATATGTGAGCTTGGAAGAGAACCTTGAATACACATGAAAACTTCAACCCTGGCTGACGCCTTAGCTTCAGCCTGGTGAGACCCTGAGTTGAGAATTCAGCCAAGCTGTGCCCAGACTCCTGACCTAATAAGATGATGATAAATTTGTATTTGTATAAATTTGTTTGAAGCTACGAAAGTTGTGCTAATTTCTTACAAAGCAATAAAAAATAGTTCACTGAATTTCAAAGACTTAGTACAAAAATGAAAATGTAAAATAGCTCACTAATAATTATGATTTCATATTAAATTGGGTTAAACCAAATACACTGAAATATTTTTGCCTGTTTCTTTTTACTTCTTAAAGATATTGCTATTATAAAGATTTAATTGTGTAGGTGGCTGACATGATATCTATTGGACAGGGCTGGCGTAGGGGACACAGAGGTTGGTCTCACCTTGGGCAAGCCTTCGTGCTTCTCAAACCTTATAATTCTGCAAGTGCTCAATCAATGGGGGTGATTATCCTTGTTATTAATAACCATATTTGAGGTCTTCTGTGAACCCGGTTCCTAGTCTTCAGCACCCTCTCCCCAACCAGGCACCCAGCAACCACTCAGTAGATGCTTGAGGATCACACGACATTTGGGAAGCTCTTTGCCACCTTCCCCTTGACCCTCACCAGTCACCCGGAAGGTGGGATCATTCCCAGGGCAGGTGGGGAGGCTGAGCCTCAGTGGCAGAAGGATGTTCTGGGACGCCCTGCGTGGAGCCAGGACTGCAGACCCCTTAGGCAGAGTTGGGATCTAGGGGAAATGAAGCCACTTCCCCCAACTCCTTAAGTCAGATCCCTGCAGTCTGAGCAAGGGTCCAGCCTCACCTGTAAAATGCTGAATGTAAGAGCCCTTGTCCCTGCCAAGCTGGGCCAGGTACGGCTGCGCTTATCACCTGAAATATTTCTGGTGCCTATTAAGCACTAAATTAATCCAACCATTGTTACTGCCTGTCCGGGGCCAGCGGCTGATCCCCCTTTCTAGGTGGATCTCCGACCCTAAATGACCGTCGTTCGCGGACTCCTGATTTGGGGGATGACGGGCTGTTGGGCCCGGTCTCCAGACACCCCCAACCCCCACCGAGTCAGGAATAGAAACCACCGCCTCCGGCCCGCGGTCTCCCTCCTCCCCGGCAGCGATCGATGCGGCCTCAGCCGCGGGGGACGGAGGAACACAGGGAAGGAGGGGGCCGCGGGGCCTCCGGCTGCAGCGCGGCGCGCAGGGCCGCTGGGGCGAGACAGCCCAGGCGCGGCCAGCGACTCCCCAGCCTTGCGCCTTTGGGGACAGACGCTTCAGGCTCCCGCGAGTGGCCGCGGCAGGTAAGGGGCCTTCTTTGGGAAGGGGCGTGGTCCGAGGAAGGGCTTGGGCTGGGAGAGTGGGCGCTGGGAACTGCCTAGGGTTCCCGGTGCCCACGCCTCTCTAGGACACGGCCCAAGGAAGGACTCGGGGAGGACCTGCTTGCTCATCTGTAAAATGGGGTTTGAGAACTCCCTGACGGGGTTGGTGTAGGGTTTGCACGGGAGCCCTGGGTATGGAGCTCAGCAAAGTGAACAGCAGGTAGTGGTGCTCCAAATAAGTGTCCAGAAAGTCTTGAATCAGAAAGATACTCAGATCTTGTCAGGAAATATTTGTTGAATTAAGTATCCCATTTTATAGAGTAAGAAAGTGAATTCCAGACAGATGACCGGATTTGCTCCAGATCGGGGTGGGGAAAGTGGATTAGAACTTTTGCCAAACCCAGGTGGAGGAGGTGAGAGTGGAGCCACAGTACACAGATTTCTTGTGCACCTATTACATGCCGGGGACGCACTGTGGACCACCATCTTGCACCATTTTATCCTCATAGCTTCCCATGGAAAGTATGATATTATCCAGTTTGTAGATGGGGAAACTGAAGCTCAGAGCAGGAAATGTATCTGCTCAAGGTCAAGAGCTAGTAAGTGGCAGACTCAGAATCTGGACGCAGGTTTGACCAGAAGGAAGGACAAGGGATTAATGTTATTGAGCACCCACTGTGTTCCAGGGGCTTTGCACACATAGGCATGGACACAGTTCACCCAAAGTGCCATCACCCCCGTTCTAGAGATAAGAGAGTTAAAGCCCAGAGGCTGGCCTGAGATTGCAAGCTAAGGGTGGAACCCCGACCCACTTAACACCAAACCTGGGGTAGTGAAGGACAGCCAGGAAGTGGGTACATACTCAGTCCCCAGGAAGTGGGCATTTTCAAACCCACAGTGCCGTTGGGATTACCCAGTGTCAGGAGGTGAGTCCCAGCCATCAATTCCAGCAGAGCCAGGAGTCAGTGGGCAATGAAAGGACCTGCCACTTTCTTTATATCAACTAAAGCCAACACTATAATCTACCTCAACCCTCCGGCCATCCAGGGGGTAAGCCCTGTGGTCTGGATTGTGCACTGCCCATGAAACTGGGACCCAGAGAAGACTATCTTATTCAAGGCCCCAAGTGCATGAAAGGTGGTTTGCCTGACTCCAGAAGAGAGACACAGGCCGATAATTTAATAAACCCCTTCCGTGAGCCAGGCCCAAAAAAGACATTAAGTCAAGGTAATCATTTTAACCACACTTCCAGATAGATATTTTTATCTCCACTTAACAAAGGCTCAGAGAGGTGATGTGACTTGCCTAAGGTCACACGAGCGTGCCAAGGTTCAATGTCAACTTTGCCTTACATAGTCTGATCTGCAGAGCTCATATTTAACCATGTATTGGAATCACTTCCCAGGTTTTTAAAAACTCAGACTACTAGTCCCCACTCGAGTTTCTGATTCAGCAAATCTAGGGTGGGCTGAGAATCTGCATCCCAGGTGATGCTGATGCTGCTCATTCAGGTAACACCTTGAGAACCCCTGGTCTAAAGTGATTTTCCTACCAACCCTAGGTGCAAGCATCACTACGCCTACTTGCGGAGAAGGAAAGCGAGGTTCAGCGTGCTGGTGGGTCCAGGATCTCACTGCAGACCTCTGATTTGTCCGGGACAAGGAGACATCCACGTGAGCGCCTGCCATCCCGCCACATCGGCGCTTTCATAATCCTTCAAGGTAGAGCTCCCATTTATTTTCCACAGGAGAAAATGAAATGGGAATGGGGAGGGTCAGTGATTTGGCCAAAGTCCTGCAGCCTGGCGGGTGTGGGCTATTCAAACCCAGGCCTGACTTGAGTCCAGAGGACACCTGACATCTACTGAGCTCCGACTGCACACCAGGCTCTTCTTCACGCAGGGCCTCCAACACCCCTGACTGGTGGAGGGAGCAGGGGATTTTAACCCAGTCTTCCTGGAAAGGAGCCCTGGGATCTCCCTCAGTGCGCCCTCCGGTGTCTGCAGGGCGACCCGCGGTAGCCATGGTGAGCGAATCCTCGGGGCCAGGCGCTGGGGTCCCCTGGCGGAGAAGCGACGAGGCTCTGCGCGTGAACGTGGGCGGCGTGCGGCGGCTGCTGAGCGCGCGCGCCCTGGCGCGCTTCCCGGGCACGCGGCTGGGCCGCCTGCAGGCCGCGGCGTCGGAGGAGCAGGCGCGGCGCTTGTGCGACGACTACGACGCGGCGGCGCGCGAGTTCTACTTCGACCGGCACCCGGGCTTCTTCCTGGGCCTGCTGCACTTCTACCGCACCGGCCGCCTGCACGTGCTCGACGAGCTGTGCGTCTTCGCCTTCGGCCAGGAGGCCGACTACTGGGGCCTGGGCGAGAGCGCGCTGGCCACGTGCTGCCGCGCGCGCTACCTGGAGCGGCGCGTGGCGCGGCCGCGCGCCTGGGATGAGGACAGCGACACGCCGAGCAGCGTGGACCCGTGCCCCGACGAGATCTCGGACGTGCAGCGCGAGCTGGCGCGCTATGGCGCGGCGCGCTGCGGTCGCCTGCGCCGCCGCCTCTGGCTCACCATGGAGAACCCGGGCTACTCGCTGCCCAGCAAGCTTTTCAGCTGCGTCTCCATCGGCGTGGTGCTGGCCTCCATCGCCGCCATGTGCATCCACAGCCTGCCAGAGTACCAGGCCCGCGAGGCGGCGGCCGCCGTGGCTGCGGTGGCTGCGGGCCGCAGCGCGGAAGACGTGCGCGACGACCCGGTGTTGCGACGCCTGGAGTACTTCTGCATCGCCTGGTTCAGCTTCGAGGTGTCGTCACGCCTCCTGCTGGCGCCCAGCACGCGCAACTTCTTCTGCCACCCGCTCAACCTCATAGACATCGTGTCGGTGCTGCCCTTCTATCTCACGCTGCTGGCCGGCGCCGCTCTCGGTGACCGCGGCGGCGCGGGCGGCGAGGAGCTCGGCGACCTGGGCAAGGTGGTGCAGGTTTTCCGCCTCATGCGCATCTTCCGGGTACTGAAATTGGCGCGCCACTCCACCGGGCTGCGTTCCCTGGGCGCCACGCTCAAGGTAGGGCGTCCGAGGCCGGGTGGGGGAGGGGGCAGGTTCACAGGTGAGTTTGTAAATGAGCCACGTCCAGGTGCATATTGAACCGATATGCCATCCTTTGGGTCAGGCACAGGGCTAGATGCCTGGTGCACGGCTCACATCCAGTATGACCTTCCCAACGACCCTGAAAGACAGGACTTACTGTTATCTTCATACTCTAGGAGAAAACTGACAGGTTTCACAAACTAGTCACTTTTGATATATCTGCTAATTATCAAATAATACATAGCACAGAAATATGCAAAGCAGGATGCTCTCTGGGTTCTCTGTTAGAGCCTTTCGCCTGGCATTTTCGGAGGGCCCAGAGAGTCACAGGTCACCCTTAATTGGAAAGTCTAGGAATAGCCTAGGGGCTAAAACGAGCACAGAATTGGCATTCAGTGCCAATTTCACATCCATTACTGTCCTTAGTATAGCATCCTCAGGAAGTTACTGTCATTTATTGTCTTTCCTTAGATGAAGATGCAAGATTGAAGGGCTGGGTTTTTAAAGCTTGCACTTTATTGAGCCCCACCTTCTTGCCAGGCCGTGCACTGGGGATGACATTAGCCTTTTTTGGAGAGGGAGGCAATGTGAACAGCTTGTACAAGACTTGGTGAGAGAATAGGATGCGTGCTGGGAGAAGGGGCACAGGGAAGGGGATCCAAGAAATGAGGTTGATGAAGTGCCTGGATCAGAGTTTTCAAGGTCATGAACTCTTGGCCCACAGGTTTTTACTTTATGTCAAGGGGAGCTTGTAAAGGGCTTAAGCAGGGACAAGTGTTGTCAGTACTTTGCAGATGTGGAAACTGAGGCTCCAAAAGGTGACAGGATTGGTCAGGAATTCTTTAGTAAGTTAAGTGGCAGAGCCCAGAGAATAACCCAATGGTTCCCCACTTCCACATGCTTAACCCTAAAGCACCATGCAGCCCTGCAAAGATTCCCTGCACCTTTGGCTTAGGGAGGCTTCTTGCATGCCCTCATGGCAGAGCAGCAAGGATAGTGGGTGCTGGCAGGTGAGCTGGGCAGAATCCTAAGGCACTGGTCAGGTACAGGCAATTCTGTTAGCCAGACCTCCTGAGTTCAGCATCTCTGTTGGGAAGATTCTGCCCCAGGATCCTGCCTTGCCTCTGCCATGCAGAGAATCAGGTCTTGAGGCTACTTGTTGTGTCTGCAAGGAGATTGAAGAGTCATAATCCAGCTGTTAGGGTCAAGACACAGGTGTAGGGTGTTCCAGATGGAGCCCTGCTGCTTCCAAGTAAGGCCCAGACCAGCAACAGCTTTCTCAACACTGGAAGCTTGCTGGAAAGGCAGACTCTGGCCCTATCCCGACCTGCTACACTGGGTTCTGCCTCTTAAATGGCATCCCTGCACGATCCTCTTCGCATTACTGTTGAAAGACCTGCTGTAGCCTGGGGGCTGGCACTGCTGACGTTTTTAGGTTAATTCTTTGTGTTATGAGGGTCTGTTTTGTGCACTTAGGGTGTTAAGCCCTGGCCTGTACTCTCTCCAGGCCACTGGCACATCTGTCCCAGTTGTGACAACCAAAAGATGTCTCCAGACATTGCCCGATGTGCCTTGGGGGACAAAATTGCCCTGTTTAAGACCCACTGCCCTAGGGCACCCATGGACGCTCTAGGGGACTGGGGACCCATCCTCTCAGCTTCCTTGAGGGGCAGAAAGCCTTTTTGTATTGGTCAAAAATGTGATAGGTCAGTCAGAAGTCCATGAAACCAGCTCTTTGCCTTGTGAAATGTGAACTGCGTCCCTTGGCCTTGCAACCAGGTGGAAATCACAAGCAGTTCTTTCACTGGTTGCTGCCACCCAGACCCCTGAGTTAGAAACAGCTTGGCCTAGTGGGCACTGTGGACGCCAGACGCTGGGCCTGGGTCCAGTCCTGGGGCGTCTCGTGGCCTACTGTATTGGAAGATCTTAGTTTGTTCTGTCTTGCCCTGTGACGTTGGGCCTGCCCCTTACACTGTCTGGGTCTCAGTGTCCCCATCTGCCCAGTGCCAGGTCTGTGAGCCCACCTGGCTCTGACGCGGGTTCCTGCCTTTTCTTGCAGCACAGCTACCGCGAGGTGGGCATCTTACTGCTGTACCTGGCCGTCGGGGTGTCAGTGTTCTCCGGTGTGGCCTACACAGCCGAGGAGGAGAACGTGGGCTTTGACACCATCCCCGCCTGCTGGTGGTGGGGCACAGTGAGCATGACCACCGTGGGCTACGGGGACGTGGTGCCGGTGACGGTGGCTGGCAAGCTGGCCGCCTCAGGCTGCATCCTGGGTGGCATCCTGGTGGTGGCGCTCCCTATCACCATCATCTTCAACAAGTTCTCCCACTTCTACCGGCGGCAGAAGGCTCTGGAGGCGGCTGTCCGCAACAGCGGCCACCGAGAGTTTGAGGACTTGCTGAGCAGCGTCGACGGGGTGTCGGAGGCATCTCTGGAGACGTCCCGAGAGACCTCTCAGGAGGGACGGTCCACAGACCTGGAGATGCAGGCCCCCCGTGAGCCTCTGAACTCTCAGAGTTATTAAAACCAGGGCTCTGCACCCCTCCCCCAGCCCCCAGGTCAGCGGAAACAGCAGCTTGTTCCCTGTGCAGGTTCTTCGTGAGCCTCTTGGGACCAGCCGCCTGAGAGACGGAACCCAGGCTGCATCCCTCCCTCCAAAGGTCCAGGCCAGCACAGTGCTACCTAGATGCTGTGAGCCCACAGAGCCACTTGGACACCTTTCTTAACCAGCCTCCCCAGCCACGAAGCAGGCATGAGCCACAGGATGAAGTGGAAGGATGCTGACGTTCGGAGCACCTCCTGTGTCGGCCGTATTTGTCCCCATGGTGTGAGATGAGCACTGCCCCCACTTCACAGATTAGGAGACTGAGGCCTTGAGGAGCAAAGACTCATCCAGGTGTGGCGGAGTCAGTCCGTGTTTGTGGTCTGCCCGGACAACCTTTCATCCACTCTCTTCTGCTCTCAGTTTGATGTGACGTTAGGGGGTCTGTGGTTCCCAGAATTCATCCACAGGAGAGAGTCCTCTGTTAGTGAGGGACAGGAACAGATGGGATTTGGACGTCGGAGCCCTGGACCTCAGCTGTGGTTCTTTCCTGGGAGCTGTGAGGATTAGCTCTTAAATATGAGTCCTGGGGAGGGGACAGGAACGGCCTCCTAAGCCCAGGTGGGACTGCTGGCAGTACTCTCCCACGCTTCTTCCCAGGGCTGACCGAGAGCAGATCTGAAGGGGCTCTGCATCCCAGAGGGAGAGGGAAGCTGAACGGAGCAGAGGAGGCATGGACTTAAAGCCAGCTCAGCTCTGAAGTGTTGGTGGCAGGGCTACCATGCATGTCCCATTCCGACTGTGGCAGTTCCCTACCCACCACACAGACCTCCAGCCCTACCTCGAGAAGTCATTGGGTAAAGACTTGAGACCCCTGTCCCTTTTGGCCAGCTCTGGCCCTGTCTTCCTTGGTAGGGGTGGATCTTTCATACCCCCAGCCGAATCCTCCCGGCACCTGTGGAGTTGTCCTCCTGGCCCTTCATGTCCTCTGGCTAGAGCGCCATCACTGTGCCCTCATGACCACACTGAGCCACGAGATGGGAGGATTGTTGGGCTGAACCCCAGGCTTGGGGCAGAGCAGGTGTTTGGTACATGCTGACCAGATTGACCAGTTCCTATAGCCTCTGGATGCCAAGCATTGAGCCTGGAGAAAAAATAGCCAGAGAGGGAGGAATCTTGGACGCCCTTGAAAGAGTGTGTGAATAAGACCAAAACGGAGGCTGTTCAACTCTGCTTCCCCTGGCCCTGCTTGATTTTTGAAGTTTTAATTTTTATTTATTTTTCTGTGGTACAAGGGACTGAATCTAGGATGTCACACATGCTAGGCAAGTGCTCTAGCACTGAGCAATGTCCCTAGTCCCTTTTATATTTTAAGACAGAGTCTCTATAAATGGCTGAGGCTGGCCTCTAACTTGTGATCTTCCTGCCTCAGCCTCTTGAGTAGCTGGGACTACAGATGTGCGCACCATGCCTGGTTTTCTTAGAATGACTTCCTTGTAGGTTCATCACTCACTCATTCAACAGATCTTTATAGGAAGAGTCATGAGCTGGGGCTTTACATGTGGCCTATGGACATAGTTTGTTCAGCAATAATTTATTATAAAAATTAAAATGCCTTTGGGTGATGCATGCACTCTCTAGTTCCCCATAGCATCTCCCCCACCACTGTGCCCCCACATATAGACACACATTACCACTAGCGATGTCACATCCAGAGTAACATTTACTTTACCCACCTGACCCCTGATTTATTGACTGCAGTTCAAGAGATATAATGATGGGCAAAACAGATGTCCCTGTACTCAGGAAGCTACTCATGCTAGTGGGAAGACAGACTAATGCAGCAATCACAAGTGCACATGGTAGTGAGCTCTGCTAACTGCAGATGGGTGGGGCCATTACCTGAGATCAGCCAAAGCCTCCCCAGCAGGTGGTGATCCAGCTGTGATCCAACCCTCTTGAGGGTAAATAGCTAAATGGCAAAGGGGACTCTGGGGAGGAGTGTTCCCAGCCTTGGCAGGGTGGTGCATGAGGGCTTGTGTCTTACACGGGGCCTAGTACATAGCAGGCCCCCAGCAGACTCGATCCTCGGTCTCTAGATTGGAGCAGGGCAGAAGCTAGGCCAGGGGGCCTCTCAGGAACTCCCCACGCAGGAGACCCTGTACACTTGCCTCAGTGTCTGGGCCCAGCCATGCCCCACTGGAAAGGACCTCAGCTGCATGTCCCACTCCTGTGGTCTTGCCTAGCACCCCAAGAAGCCAGATGGCTTCCAGATTTTCTCACCCCCCACACAAGTCCCTAAAGATGGTGTGGCAATAATCAGGGGATCATCATCCTGTCCAAGTCCACCACGAGGTCGTGTGTTCCTGAGAGAAACGCGGCGGCAGCAGCACCAACAGCAAGCCACTCCACTGTGTCAGTGAAAACCATTATGCAAATAAAGAGCTGTGCCCAGGGACCTGTTCTGCTCGCTTACAGCTGGTTCTCCACGTGTCCTCTGAGTGACTGGGGAGGGTGGGCAATAGGTGGAGTAGCTTGGAATCCACATTCCCTGGTTCCTTCCTTGGATTTGGCAGAGGCTTTGGCTGTGGTTCATTCAGCCAGAACAGGTTGCAAGTGTCAGGGATTCAGTTGGAATGAACTTAGTCAAAGGGCAGTTCATTAGAGGAAATTACTAAAGTGGCACATAACTTAGAGCTCTTTGGTTTCAAGCAACTGAAACAGACTAAGAAAAAAACTGAATTTATTGGGCAGTGTTTCCAGTGGCTGCCATAACAAATTACCACAAACTCAATTGCTTAAAACAGCAGAAATTTTTTCTCCTAAGTTCTGGAAGCCAGGAATCCAAGATCAGGCTGTCAGTGGGGTCACACTCCCTCCGGGGCTCCCTGGGAGAATCTTCTCCTTGCCTCTTCTGGCTTTTGGTGGCTGCTCTGGTCTCTCCCTCTGGCATCACGTCACCTCATTCTCTAAGTGAGTTTAATCTCCCAGTGCCTCATTTTCTAAGGACACGTGTAAGAGCCCACAGGGATAATCCAAAGTGACTTCATCTCAATACTCTTCCTTTATTTAATCACACTTGTCAAAAAGACCCTTCGCCAATAAACATTTACAGGTTCCAGAGATCTGGATGTGGACACGTTTGGAGCCACCTTTCAGCCCACTACAGAGGGGTGTCTGAAGAGCTGACTGACAAGGACTCGCAGAGCCGAGCAATGAGGGGAGCTCCGGGGAACTAAGTAGCAGGCCTGGGGACCTGCAAAGATGTACAGTGTCACCCAGACGTCCACCTCCAGTCCCCTTCCTTTCGTGAGTCATGCTGCTCACAATCCAGTCCCAGGAGAGGGGGAGGTCCAGCCTGGGTGCCAAGCCTTTCCTTGGTGGGAAGGGAGGGCAGAGTACTGGGTTTATATGGAGCCAAAGCAGTCACCCCCCAAAAAAGGCCATGAGCCATCACCTAGATAAAGGAGAGGGCTGCTGATAGGCCAGAGTGGCAGGCACCCCCTGCATCCCAACGCTGGGCTGCCCAGCACCCCCTCACACCTTCCTCCCAAGTGTCCTGTTTTACACTTGCTCTGACAAGAGGAGATTCTCTCACGTGTAACCAGAAACACACTGATCCTCTCCCTAAAGTGGACACTCCCAGTCACGTCCTGTTAATGACTCCAGCTCTGAGTCCATCCTTCTTGAGTCTTTTGTGACACAGGAATACGTGGAAAGTGTAAGTCTCAGCCTGGATGTGACTGGAGGGAAGGAGAAGACGCCGTTGCTATGTCCTCATTCCTGTGATGGTCTCCAGCCTGCAGCTGGTGTGGTGCAGCATCCCTTCTGTGCCAGCAGAGCCCTTCCTCAAGGGCACGTCGGGTGTCCTTCATGCAGAGGGCTTCAGGTCTATAAGCCCCTCAAGGTCAAGTGTTAGGTGATGATCTAGAACTCATGGAGGCTCAAGTCTTGCCAGAGCTGGAGTGTGTGGGGTTTGTTTTGCTTTGTTGTTTGGTTTCTGCCATTTTGTTGGTTATATGAATCAAGTAAGGCTTTAACTGGTTGCCTTTAACTTTTTGGAGGGGGTACTGGGGATTGAACTCAGAAGCACTTGGCCACTGAGCCACATCCCCAGCCCTATTTTGTATTTTATTTAGAGACAGGGTCTCACTGAGTTGCTTAGCACCTAACAGTTGCTGAGGCTCGCTTTGAACTCATGATCCTCCTGCCTCAGCCTCCTGAGCTGGGATTACAGGTGTGCACCAACACGCCCGGCTGGTTTAACTTTTTAGGGCCAAGGGGCACCATGAGTTCTGGTTCAGAGACTGTGGAATATCATGACAATCATTCCCACTTAGTTTTGGAGGATTCAGTGCCAACACCTGGCCCCCTGCACCTCTGTGTTCCGCCCCTCTAAGCTCAGGGAACCCATTTCAGATGGCAGCCCTCCACCCAGCACTCTTGATCTAGACTTTCTTCGAAGCAAGGGGAAAGCATGTTGGGTTCACCGGAGGCCATGGTTAGAGGTCATTTGTGGGAAGGAGGCACAAGACAGACCCAATCCAGCACCCTGGCTTCAGAGACCTCTCGTTCTCTTCCTCTACACCATGCCAAGGAACTTGGGCCCTGTAGTTCCATTTCACGTGGACTGGCATTTGACCCACGTTTGCTTTAGCCAACTCCATGAATTGCTGGAGCCCAACCCACTCCTGGAGCTAGCACAGAGGAGGCAGATCTCTGGTAAGTGCACCCATACCAAGATCAGCCTGGTCCAAAATTATATCTCCCTGCTGCTTGATTAAGCACCACAAAAATCCATTTCCACAGTGATCCCCCAAATTTCCAATGGTATCGATTAACATGTTTCTGCAATTCTGTGTGACCCCCAGATTCTTTTCTGCTTCCAGTTTACTCTTCAGTCTCCAGGCCAAACTGGTCCCCACTTCCAGCTAAGCAGCCTGGAAGGGCGGGGCAAGCAGGAAGTTTGCAGCTTCTCCTATAAGGACATTGTGAGCTGTCGAAACCAGCGTTTTAGAGAGCCGCGGATTTCTGCATCCTCTCCCATGGCAACTTCTCTTGTCACAGTTCCATTCTCTATCAATGCCTAACTTCCCAGAAGCGTACCACGGCTATAAACTCAGCAACCTGTGTGATCAGCTGCCAACTTTGGTATTTGGAGAGCTGAGTCCTATCATTTAAGTCATAGGAGATTCGTTCACCATGGTCACAGAAATGCTTGACATTTCATTTCATGCAAAAAATAATATTTGAGCTCGCTTAGTTGATTCTCCATTTACATTATTCTATGAAGTTAGAAACATTGTGTCACACAAGCCCGGCACCCTTCACTTCCTTCAAATTGAACTGTGATGTGTGCTACCTCTCCTTGGAAACCACGACCCCACTGTCAGATGCTAAAAGTCATACAAGAAATCACTCTTTATCACTACACCCCACAGGTGCTGGTTTCCCAGGCTAGCACAGAGTGACAGCCTCCATGTTTTGCCTCATCACGGCCCCAAAATTTTGAAAACCCCACACTTCCTGGATGATGTGTTGCTCTAGCTTGTTTCTGGTATCAGGAATGTTTGGTCACAAACAACAAAGTGACCGCACTGGATAGGATCAAAGTCAAATTAAGCCAGCCAGGCTTTGAGAAGATGGAACGAGGGCAACAGGGATGGAGGCAGAAGCCATGAATCATCCCTCAGGGCTCTGTAATTATAACGCCTGAGTGACAAATACCTTCATTTTATAGATCACTCTGCTCAATCTAAAAATTCCTTAAGACTGAGTCTAAATGGATTGGTTTGGATCACATGTCCCTCAGATGGCCTGGGGGAGGGATGGGAGAACCTACCGTAGATAGTCCCCCCAGACACTACTGGATAGTAGTTCCCAAAGGGAAAGTGGGATGTTTTCATTAAAGTGAGGAGAAGAGATCCTAACAAGGCAAACCCAACAATATCTTTCCACTCAGTTCAGCAACAACAGAAACTAAGAATGACAGACAGGAAGATCTCTGTGTCAGGGGAGACGCAGAGAGAACAGGGCTACCAATATCCCCATCCCACATCTTGTAGTGCTTCTGCCAGAGAACTCCTTCCTAGTTCTGGTTTGAAAAATCAATGCTTGGGCTGAGCATGGTGGCATATGCCTGTAATCCTAGTGGCTCAGGAGGCTGAGACAGGAGGATTGCAAATTTGAGGCTAACCTTGGCAACTCGGTGAGGCCCTGTCTCAAAATAAAACATAAAAAGGGCTGGGGATGTGGCTCAGTGGTTAAGCATCCCTGGGTTCAATCTCTAGTACCACAAAAACAAACAAACAGGACCAGAGGAGTTCCATATCACACAAGAAGTCAATTCCAAACCTGAGTTAATTTGGATGAAAAGAGCTTTCAGCCCAGAGGGCCAAGCAGGTTAGCCATACTCGAAAATAGACATGAAAGAATTCTTTTAAATCACAAGGAGCTTTCTGAGGCTCCCAAGGGTAAAGATGCCATAGTAAATAATAACTACCCTCCACCTCCACATGCCTGTGGCACTCTGCAGTTTATTAAGTGGTTTCACTATT
This sequence comes from Sciurus carolinensis, assembly GCF_902686445.1. NCBI lineage: Eukaryota > Metazoa > Chordata > Mammalia > Rodentia > Sciuridae > Sciurus > Sciurus carolinensis. Next base: position 14,254,402 of record NC_062214.1, read on the forward strand.
TCATACTCCTTTTTTTTCAGTCTGTGTGTGGCACTGAGGATTGAACCCAGGAGCACTCACCACTGAGCTACATTCCCTGCCCTTTTTAAAATTTGAGACAAAGTCTAAGTTGCCCAAGGTGGCCTCAAACTTTCAACCCTCCTGCCTGAGCCTCCAGAGTAGCTGGGAGTCCTAGCATATACACCGTGTCTGGTTTCATACACTTCTTACAATAACCCTGCAAGACAACTGCAATGATAATAAAATAGTATCATCATTACTGGACAGACAAGAAAACTAAGGCCCGCAATAAAAAAAGTAATGGATTGGGAATTCAGACTCCAGCTTCCTAACAACACTGGATCACACTCATGTGGCACACATGCCTGACATGCCTTTGTTTGGCAAACTTAACTCCTTGGGCATTGTTGAAGGCAGTGGCCTTGAGGTGTGGATCCTGATATGAGTTTCCCCTCTCCTCCAGCTCTGAGGTGCTGGCTGCAACGGCCCTACTGATGACCAGGCCTCAGATTGCAGGCAGCCTGTCTTGAGGGTGACAAAGCTCCCTAGGATGTTTAATATGTTGAGAAGCTAACCTTTGAGAAGAAAGGGAGTGTCTTTCAGAATCCTCTGCTAGAAAGGGAGAGAAGGCCAGGACAGATGCAGACTGATGTTTAACCTTGTCTGGGAAATTCATTCACTCCAGGGGAGGAACTGCACACACCTCAGTCTGGAAGTCAGACCTGGGTCCAAACATTGGTCCTGCCACTTACCAGTTATGCAACCTTGGATTGGACCTGTCGACCTCTAAGCAGCACCATCTCAGGGCCAACCTCCCACAGGCTTCCAAAGCACTCCCTCATCTTTTTCTGCCTACGTAGGTTGGGAAGGAATCTTTCATTTACAAGCGATAGAAACCCAACAAAGTGGTTGGGCTTCTTGGCCTTTCTGAGCCTCAGTTTCTTACACTGAGAGTTAATGTCAAGTTTAAGGGAAATAATGTAAAAATGTCTGGCACAATAAATGCTAAATATAAACACACACACACACACACACACACACACACACACACACACCCAGGGATGGAACCCAGGGGCACTTAACCACTGGGTTGCATCCCCAGCCCTTTTTATATTTTATTTTGAGACAGGGTCTCATGGCCTTGATAAATTGCTGAGGCTGGCTTTGAACTCAAGATCCTCCTCAGCCTCCTGAGCCACTACAGTTACAGGTGTGCACCATCATGCCTAGCTTAAATGCTAAATATTAAAACAAAAAATACACAGGATGGAAAGAGCTGAGTGGCCTTCACCAGAGGACTTGTTTTCCACAGGAGAGGAAAGGAACTCTGAGCAGGGCGCCCTGGGGAAGAAAATAGTCTGCTTATCTACAGATTGCAAGTCAGACTCTCTTGTCCTTAAGGTCCCAGTGAACGCTGGGGTCCAGAAGCCTGAGTGTGAGTGTGGAATTCACACTGCCAAAGCTCGGAACTTGGACATAACACATGCCAAAGCTGACCCAGATAAATGCTATTGGGCCAAGAGCAGCCACCATAGGCCTAGGTAGTTTCTTATCCATGACCTTGGAGACTTGCAAAGAGAATCCAGTACAGTAAAGATTTGTTTATTCAAGAATAAAGTACATACTGGAAAAAAGAACACAGATATGAGAGCACCTCGATATACCTTCTCACTGTGAGCACTCCCATGCAGCAGGCACCCAGATAATCAGAAGCTGACCCGCACCCTAGGAGCCCTCGCACACTCATCCAGTCACTACCCCAGTCACCAAAGTCAAGCTCTTTCCTGACTTCTAGCATCACAGGTTTCCTTGATTTTGAATTTTATATAAATAGAACTATATAGTCTGTATTCCTTTGTGTCTGACTTTATTGTGGTAAAATATACATAAAATTTATTTTACACACTAATCATGTAGTTCAGTGGCATTAAGGGTATTCACAATGTGTAACTCACATCCATCTCCAGAACTTTTTAAAAGACTTCCCAGACCGAAACTCCACCCATTTAACACTGGACCCCTCTCTGCCCCCCGCAACCACCATCCGACTTCCGAACTCGTGAATTTGACTACTCATGTCAGCTTGTGTAAGTGGAATCACGTATGTGCCCTCTTGTTAGCTTACTGCACTTTGCATGTCTTCAAGGTGTAGCTTGTTGTAGCATGTGTCGGAATGTCCTTCCCTTTTCAGAACTGAGTAATATTCCATTATATGGATATACTATGTTTTGTTTTCATCTGTCACGGACATGTCTGGCTTCATTCTAATGTTTGAGAGATTCAGTCATTGTCGTTTATAGTGAGAGACTGAATGTACATGTGGATAACGGCCAGGCCATAGAAAAAGACCTCTGACCCACAATCTGCAGCAGCCTGCCCAGGAAATGCACCCAGTATCTCTGATGAATAGCCCAGGAGGCCAGCCTGCTATTTAACGGTCAGACCTGCAGGAAGTCAGATTGCTGTCTCTAGTGACAAATCAGGAAACAGTAACTTCTCTAACCATCAATCTCAAACATCCAGTATTTGGTTAATAACTAACAGATTTCCTAATTTTGGTCCCCACTTCCAATTTAAAACCAACCAGAGAAAACCATACGTGCCCCTCACCTATCACAGAGCATCCTGCTTCTAGGTAGCCTGCCTGCAGCTTTCCCATGCCAACAGCATGTGATCAGGGCACACCTGGCACCTTCCCTTTTTCCCACTGTAGTTTCCCCACTTCTCTGCCTGCATTTGAGTCTCTGCCAAATACAAGAACAGTGGCTGACCCCCTTGATATAGTAGGCTCAGAAAAATTAGTCTTTGCTTTTCTCATTTGGTTGTCTTTGCTTATTGCCATAGTAGCTACATTAGTTAACTCATTCTCAGTGTTACACAGTACTGTGTATGTATTTATGTAATTTATCCACTCTGTTGTTCCTGGGCATCTGGATGGTTTCCAGTGTGGCAAAATGATGAATAATGCTCTGTGAACATGCTTGTGTATGTCTTTCTGTAAAAGTAAATGTACATTTCTGTTGGGGAATGACCTCAGGGAGGAACTGCCGGGTCACATGTGTGCTTACCAGTAATGTAGAGTTCAGTTGCTCCACATCTCACCAACACAGCCAATGCTTTTTTTAAATTTTCCCCTTTGGTACCTGAGATTGAACTCAGGGGCACTTGACCACTGAACCATATCCCCAGCCTTATTTTGTCGTTTCTTTGAGAGATAGGGTCTTACCGAGTTGCTCAGCACCATGCCATTGCTGAGGCTGGCTTTTGAACTCAAAATCCTCTTGCTTTAGCCTCTGAAGCCACTGGGATTACTAGTGTGTGCCACCATGCCCGGCGAACACAGCATTTCTATCACTTTTATTTTGGCTATTAGGGCAGGTATGTAGTGATAGCACCCCGCTGGGTGCAGTAGCACATGCCTATAATCCCAGTGACTAAAAGGAGGCTGAGGAAGGTGAGTTGCAAGTTTAAGGCTAGCCTCAACAACTTAGTGAGACTGTGTCTTAAGAAATTTAAAAAAAAAAAAAAAAGGATTAGCGGGGGGTCCTGGGGATACAGCTCAGTTGGTAGAGTGCTTGCCTTGCAATGCACAAGGCCCTAGGTTCAATTCCAAGCACACACACACACACACACACACACACACACACACACAAAAAAAAAAAAAAAAAAAGAATCAGGGATGTGGTAAAGTGCCCGAGTTCAATCCCCAGAACTAAAAAATCACATTCCCGATCCTTAAGGTTAAAGCACTATCTCATACAGTTTTTGTTTGTTTTGCACTACTGGGGATTTAACCCCAGGACCCTGCACATGCTAAGCAAGTCGCCTACTTCCTAAACTACCCCCAGCCCAAGGCACAGTTTTAAGAGTATGATCTGATCAAGCCAGTTCCTTGCTCACAACCCTCTGAAGTCTCTCCTCCTCATGGGAAGCAACACCCACACCCCTTCCCATGACCACCTTTCACCTACCTCATACACTGTTTCAGGTAGCGTCTGGGACCATCCTTCCATTCTCCCAGCAAGTCAACTTTTGTCCTTGCCTCAGGGCCTTTGCTTTCACTGTTCCCTTGGCCCAGAATGCACATCTTCCAGTTCTTCCACCTGCTGGTCCCTTCTTGCCTTTTAGGTTTCCCTTGAAGTGCCGTCTCTCACAAGACTGCCTAGATCCCTCTGTGTAAAGCTCTCTCCCTACACATGCACACAAGCACACACATTACTCTCAATCTTGTCACCCTCTTTTTTATAATTATAGCATATTATCATTTCATGAAGTCATCACTATTTGTTTACATTATGTAGAATCTCTGTGAATATAACATTTACAAACCTAAACCAATCTTGGTGTGTTGTCTTGCACTGGTGACTCAAAAATCACAAGCATTGTTGCTTTTGATGATATGACTTTCTGAAATGGATAACAACTCTTGGCAAAGCTCCAAACAAAAGGAATTACAAGTGTCTTCATTTCTACGTGGTTCTTGGAAAATTAGCAGTAAGATCACATAAAATGTACTCTTTTTGTTTAGTTGTAAATGAGTCTCAGATGTTTTTCATCAAAATAACATTTGGATGCTGTGCAGGACTGTTTCCCAGGATGCACTGTACGACACTGCAAACCTGCCTCTGCCCATTAAATGCTGGTAGGGCCCCTCATTGTTCCCCAGTGGACATACTGCAAGAACAAGGTGAAGTAATCTAAAAAGACTCGGCATTGTGTCTGTCACACAGTAAGTGCTTCATAAGTGTTAATTTACTTAATCCCTCCTCTCCTTCTGGTCTTAGATTCTCAATCTGACCAACAGAGAATATCGGTCGTCAAGCATGGTGACAGTAAGGAAAGTACACTTAATATTTCGGGGAGTGAAGTGAGCCGCAGTAGTTCTCGTGTGGTTTTGTGCTTGACTGACTCCCCGGCTGCTCTGCAAGAACTTTGTTTTGTACATCTTTATATCCTTGACAACTAGCTCTGTCCCTAGCACACAGGAGGTGCCCAAAGGAAGTTACCTACCTCTCCCCCAATGCTGGATCCCAGCATCTGCACCCAACAAAGTCAGTGTCCCAAGGGTTCACAACGCCATTATGCAGGCATGTATGGAAGATGTCATTTTTAAAAAGATGACAGTCTGTGGTCCCAAGGACAGTTTATTTAAAACAAGATGTAGGAAGAAGAAAGGCGGGAAAACAATTCTAACATAAAAGCACACGGTAAGCATCTCAAATTAAAAATACAAAAATAAAACAAAAACAAAGGGGGGGGGCGGCAGTGGAGGAAACTATCTCATACATATACAAACTGCTGACCTCAACATGATTATTTACATCCAAACCTTACAAAATAGCATTTCAAGTCAGCAATTAAGCCAGTGTTATAAGTTTATATTACAAAAAATTAAAGCTACAAACTTCACATTTTAAAATTGTATATCAGCAACAGCATTTAAGCCTCTTTGTCCCCTAAGTTGGTCCAAGTGCAAGCTGGTGGAAGAGATTTTTTCCCCCCAAACACAAATAAAAATGTGAATTCCAAAGACAATGAATACCTGATGAAGACATAGACACAGTGCTTAAGAAAGATGGGGCGGGGTCCGATGAGGTGAGGAGTCTGAAGTGGGCAGGAACAATTTCCTCATAAATAAGGAGCTGCAATCTTCAGAGGCAACATGGTATGTTAGAAGGGCACAAGAGCAAGAGGCAGAGGATCTGGGCTTGAATCCTGGCTCTGCTATATTCCAGTGACATGAACGTGAGCAACAGACTTTCCCTCTCAGCCTGTTTCCTCATCTGTAGAACAAGGGACATGATACCTATCTCTCTCAAAGTTTTTAAGTTTTGGAAGATGGCTAGTCAGATTATCTATTTCTTCTTGAGTGAACTTAAGCATTTTGCATTTTTCCAGGAATCTGTCCATTTCATTTTAATTGTTGAATTTATTAGTGTAAAGTTGTTAAAAATATTCTGTAATTATCAGCCTTTTAAAAAATTTGTAGGCTATAAAGAAATGGCGCCATCTCATCCCTGACAGTCCCAGGGCTGCTGAGTTCTAAATGGCATAATACATTTCTGGCACCTGTAGGTGCTAAATAAATGTTTCTCGGATTGGAGTCTATAGTTTTGAGGAGTCAAGATTACAGCTCTTAAATTGCTTCAGCCATCAGTCCATATGTCTATTCACCCACCAACCCTCTTCTCACCCCCAGTGAGCCAAATTCTCATCCATTCAAATGATGATTGGGGACAGGGATAAACAAGAAATAAAGATAGAAATGTGTTTCAAGTGGGCTGGGGAGATAGCTCAGTTGGTAGAATGCTTGCCTCACAAGCACAAGGCCCTGAGTTCAATCCCCAGTACCGCAAAAAAAAATGTGTTTCAAATTTACTAATGGGAAACAATTTAGATATTTCTAAAGAATATGAGATATTTTAAAGATGCAATTAGGTGTAGGGCCATGGTTTTTCTGAGAGTCTCAGAGTCCCGTGAAGCTTGATTTGTAAATACTCAAGTCCACTGGAAGCGAGCTGAAGTATTCTCAACTTAGCATTCAAGGAAAAAATGACTAGGACTTGCTCCTGCTGTTTCTGTCACTAGAAAACAAACACCCCAGGAAATTACTCTGATCCAAAACATACTGACTCTGACCAATGGTGACTTTGTAGGACATGTGGGTGTCCATGTGTTACTTGAAACAAACCGTAGATCAAGGTTTATGGCCCAAGAATATTTATGAGAAAAAAAAACACTGAGCTTTCCTTTTCTGGGACTTTGTTTAGTAAAGGAAAAAACAGGCTTTCTCCTCCTGTCTAATCAACCTCAAAGTTCTTTGTTTAAAGTGGAAAAAGATTGAGGCAGAACTGTTAATTAATACAATATTTTGGTTTTTAAAACTTACTTGGCTGTCAGACTTGACTATGAGTTCAGCTGGTTTCCAACTTAAAAATGCCACTTAGAGTCTGTGCAAAACATGGTCACTTCTTTGTAATCAGACTCATGACTTTCCCTTTCCCTGTAAATATTAGTACCACAGAGTGATGCTATGAATCCTGATTCTACCACTTACTAGCTGTACTGCTAAGGGAAGGAATCTTTCTCTGCAAACCCATTTCTTCTTCTATGAAATGGAGATAAAATACTTCATCTATGGGATTACTGTGAAATTTGGAACTTAATTAATCTAGCTCAGTACCTGGCATACAACAGGTGGTCAACAAATGTAATTCCAGCAAGATCTTCAAATTGCCCTCTATTTTTCTACATCTGCCACATAGCTGCGGCACTGGCCAAGCCTTGAAGACCAACTGCCTCTTGCATTTTTTAAAACTTGCTTAAGTGCAAAGAACAGAAGCCAGTCACAGAGGAGGAACATTCTCTGCCTTTCCATTGATTCTCAGGTCCAAGGAGCAAAAGCAATTATGGAATCAAATTACAGTATCCTTAGGTGCAACTCAGTCATGGCTTCCCTGAGGGAAGAAGAAATATCAGAAGACAAAAAGATATTTGTCTTTCTCAACTGTCTTATGCTTGCTGTGTGAGTAAATGTGGCTTTGAGCCAAAGCTGCAGGACAGCTCCATGCTGTCTTTTGAAAAGCCCTCCGACCTGCTTCTGGCCCTAAGTCTGCCTCCATGGTGCTGGTCTGCTACTGGCAGATGGTGCAGAGCTCATGCACTTGCTGAGACTAAACGACGTGGCCCCTCTGAGGACTCTCTTCACATCCAGGTTACCTACCGAAGAGGCAAGGCAAGAAGAGCTAGTTTCTGTTGACATGATTTCCTTAATCAAGACTGACACAAGTCTCTTTCCTCAGGGAAGGGGCTGCTCAGTTCAGTGGCCCAGGAGAGGAGCCCTGAGTTTCAATTCCTTCTCTCACTCTAACGTGGGCTGTGATGTTGGCCATGTCACTTTCCTCTCAAAGCCTCAGTTTTCCCATCTATACAACAGTGTCAGACTAGATGATCTCTATGGTTCCATATGGCATTTTATGTGTGTGGATTAAGCCTCCTGAAGAACAAATTTTAATCTGGTATTCATTTGTCTTTTTCAGAACCCTTAACAGTAAAAGAAAAAAAAAGTCACACATTTGTGGATCATAAAAGTAATGCCCTCTATTCCTGTCTATAAGGAAGGCAGAGCAAAACATCACAGAAGTGATTTTTCACACGAACAATGAGAACTTCAAAAACCCTTTCCCTTTGTGGACTGAATACATCCCCACATTCACTAAGAATTCCGGTAGTCTTGTCCCTTCATTGGATCACGTCTCCTCTTAAGGCACTGGCAGTATCTGTGATGTGACTTTAGGCAGTTGGGAAAGTGGAGATGGATGAAAGGCGTTGAAACAGCAAAGGCCGATTTGCAAAGAAGATGCCAGGCTTCTCCTGGGACTCAAAGAACAAACACAAATCTTCAAGGCTTCCCTGGACATCACCAATAGCTCCAGAAGCCAGTGATGACTGCTCAAGGCTGCAACCATGGTGCAAGCACCATCCCAAGCCTAATTTTTAAATGCAGTCCTGCAAAGGGTCAGGCTGGCTGCTGGGAGTCAGTGATCCCCCACAGCCTCCTGGAGTCCTCTGTCCTCATGTTCCACAGTACCATAATCTTACAGAAAAGATGCAAAACTGTTCAAAACTGTACCTGTACAGAGATGCCACCACACTGAGTGGGGAATCTTTATAATTTATATATATGTGCATATTTATATGTTTTAAAAAAGTCTTCTAGAAAGAACAATCAAAAGCTATTCGGAAAAGAAAAACAAAAAGACAACATAAAACTTTCCCAGCTATAACTTAACTGGAGTCTCTGGTTTCTAGGGTTTAAAACTCTGAGTTAAAAGCGCCAATACAAATCCTTTTAAATAGTATACCTGACCAATGTAAATGCACTCATCAAGGTGGCAGGATGACCGTCGAGCAGCCCTTCCCACGGCGCACGTTCCTGAGTTCACAGAGGTGCTGTGGAGAAATGACAGAGCAGAAGTGCTGGCTAACGAACGTGAGATGAGCAATCCAGAATTCGCCTGGGTACCGCCGCACTCAGAAGTTTTGCTGCCGCCTCTTCTTAGCCTCAATGGCATCCAGGATTGGCTGCCGCTTGGACTGATACTTTTGCCGGATCTCTTCAATCTCCTGCTCCATCATGGGATCAAGGGCCAAGAGCCTCTTCTGAAGGTCCTCCACTGTCCAAGTCTTAAGCTAGAAGAGAAGTGAAGAATATTGTCATGACAAAGCCTAGGCCCATGGCAGGATGGCAGAGAAGGTTGGCATTCCCAGAAGAAAGGGAGATAGGAGGAGAATACTATACTGTAGTATAAGGTACTGGTGGCTGGACAGTGACAATTGATTCCAATGAATGGCACGCCACAAAGCCGTTCTGGGACAATTTATCCCTGGAAAAGCATTTAGTACTAATCTTTTATACTTAATGTGTCCTGACCAGGAACTCAGTGAATGGTACTTTCATCTTCTCTATCCTTTAAATTAGTAAAATGTACATTTGCCTTGTTAGGGCATTAAAATTATAGAAACTTGCTGTTACTGTTGTGTGAAATAATGGCTGCATCCCAGTTGCTGCTTCCGCGAGAGGAGCACCTGGACGGTGCCTGTCTCTCTTGGTCCACGCCCGAGGATGGTGCTGACCTAGGTGGGATGCTCTTCCCACACCTCTGCCTTCCCACAGTGTCTTGGCACCGCATGCTAATCACCACTCACATTTATTGGGGGCTAAGTAGATGCCAGGGACGCTTCTAAGTGCTACATATAGATCATCTACACAGGACTCTTGAGCATACAGAAGACTGTCTTTGGGTGAGGGGTTAGAAAAAACCCGAAACTTTTGAGATCAAGTTTCCATCTAAAGGAATAAAAAGACTTGATATATAAATTAATAATGGCCAGCACTTTTATATTGCTTTCTATGTGCCAGACACCAAGCACTTCACATGCACTGATTCATTTAACCCTTGTAACAAATGATATGCGAACATTATTATCCCATGTTACAGATGAATAAGCCAAGGAAAAGGGTGGCTAAGGGTCCTGCCCAACATCTCCCAGCTAGTAAGTGGCAAGGTCAAGATTCAAACCCAAGCAGTGTGGCTCCAGAGTTCATGCTCCTAACCAGTGCCTGCAGGTCTTACAACTCAACCTGTGTTTAGAACATGGCTCTTCCTCTTGCAAATGCCACAAGACTTTATCTTTAGGCCTTCCTCAGCTACAGAAGGGGGACATGATGCCTTGTCATGTGTAGAGTGAGGAATTAAGTGAGATGTGCTGCCATGTGTGCGGAGTGCTGACTGACTCCCAGCAAGGCTGCAGGGGTGCGGATGAATGCCCACATTATCCACAGTGGGTGGTGATACTTCATTCTGTTGCTCATGACTTGGTTTAATAGGTACAGTGTTTCCAGAACTCAAAGGCTCACCCAAGTCTCACAAGAGATCTGTTGTGCTCACATTTATAAAAATCATCATCTCCCTCGCCCCTTCCTGAGGCCTCAACAGGAAAGTATTACAGAAGGTGGGTGAAGGAGGCCCTTTCTGCCCAGCCTTCCTTATGGGGTGGGGTGTGAATGAGTGTTACAGTGGCCTCCCTAGAAATGGTATAGTGTGACCTGTCACCACAGGAATTTTCCTTGGCCAACTTCGGGGAGGTTGTCTGAGAAGTGAGAAAAGCTAACAGTTAAGGACGAAAGATTCTTTATAATGTGAGAATGGAAAGATTTTAGAATATGTGGAAATGCTGGAAAGTTGAGCTGAAAAAGAAAAAAAATACAGTTTTCTTTCCAGTCTGTGGTTTTATACCACCTTGGAGGTTGATGTTCTTGGTCCACGATACCCCAAAGAGTGATGCTTGCCTTACCTTTTAGATCTTCGCCACCTTCTGCAAAGAGAGAAGATGCCAAACCTGATACTCAATGTTACTAGTAGCTAAGAACTTAATCTTTAGAATCACAGATCCTCAATCTGTACTGGCTGTGTAACCCCGAAGAAGTAAGTTTGCCTCTTGAGCCTCAGTCTTCTCTGGAAAACAGACAATCCTAATTCTGCATCCTTGGACTGTAGTGAGACTTAGATGAGATAAAGGGCATAGCATTCTTAGCTCAGAACTTCCTACAGTGTGTTTGGCAAATAGCAAGAATTCCATAAATTGTGGTTATCACTGTTGTTATTACTGTAATTAATTTATTATTGGAAAGTTTTTAATTAATCTTTCATGACAAACTGTTCCTAAAACCTCTGATTCAAGCATAATCAACCAAGTGAAAAAGAAAACATTCTACTTTATTTTGTGCTAACAATGCCTAAGGGGGACTGAGGTTGTGGCTCAGTGGTAGAGTACTTGCCTCACATGTGTGAGGCACTGGGTTCAAGTCTCAGCACCACATATAAATAAATGAACGAAATAAAGGCCTACCAACAACTGAAAATAAGTAAATTAATTAATTAAAAAAAACAATGCCTAAGGGCTAGTACCTTCCCACAACATCCATTAATTCCCGTATGGTTTAACAAAATATTTTTCATCCATCCATATATCAAATGTTCACTTAATTCTTAGAATGGGCCAGGCACTGTTCCAGGCACATAGGACACTGCAGTGAAACAAAACGGAAGAAAATGCAAAGATCGCTGCCTGTGTGAAGCGTATGCTCCAGTGAGGGGAGACAAAATAAATAAACATAGTAAATCAGCAAATTATTCTCACCCTAGAATGTGATTTTGCTTTGGAAAAAGACAAAACAAACAGTGAAGGAAGCGGGGCTGGGAACTGAGACCGACTGCCTTTCATCCATCACAGGATGAAAGGTAAAGAGTGAAACTGCACTGGCATTCCAACTTGCCCTGCAAGCCCCCCGTGCCCACAGGCCTGCTTCCCCTCTATAAGAGTCTGTGTTTCTCACATATTATTTATGGATCGTCTGTCCAGAATCGTTAGTTAGAAACACAAAGTCCTGGGCACCAAACAAGCCTGGGACACCAACTTAATTGGATTCCCTGGGAGGTGAGGTATAAGACTACATTTTAAAGATGTTACTCAGGTGTTTCTAATAAATCCTCAAATTTGATAAGCATGATTCTACCTCCTCTTTCTTATTATTCTTTTAGCAAAATCCTCATAAACTAATTGCTGATTGTCTCTGGTCAAAGGCTTCTAGGTTTCTAATTTCTAGGTAGTTTTGATGTCCTTGATGCTAATCAGGGGGCAACACCTTTGCTCCATGTCACCTACTCTTCAGCTCTAATTTACAGCTGCCCTAAGGCCCTTGGGGCTTAAGTTACACCTGACCTTTTTGAACATTGAGCCAGGCACTGCTGATGACTTGGTCACACCATTTAGATATGGATTTTTCTGAAAAACAAGCTCAGACAATGATTTTATGGCACCAAATGTAGCATTTCACCTTCCCAGTCCTTGGTGACATAAATAAATTTCATGTAGCTACCTTGCAAGCTGTAGTTCTAGTTTTTCTATAGCCAGCATCCTAAAAGAACAAATTCTCTTCCTACCAGTCATGTAGGAAGCTTGAGCTATTTTCACTAGGTGAGGGAATTCACAATTTAGCATCCCTTAGGATTTAAACATCCTCTCTATGCAATAGCCCCCACATTCATGATTCTAGCCCAGAGTTCTCCTCCAACCCCAGACACGTGTTCAGATCAGAATGCTCAGAGTACCTCAGTTCCTAGTATCTCATGGAAATATACAACGTACATGCAAGACAAAACTCTTTAGTCCCAACTCTCCCTCATCTCCAGATTTTTTTTTTGGTGGTGGCGGGGATGGAAGACAGGGTCTCATGCATGCTAGGCAAGGGCTCTTCAGCTGACCTACACTCCCAGGCCACCCCCAAACTTCTCTCTACTTCCTAGTCTTCCCCACGTCAGGTACTGCCATCTTCTCAGGTGCTCAAAACCATTTCTGATCCTTCCCTTTCCCTTACCACCCTCCTGCCCACAACCAAGCTTCAGCAGCCCTTTCCATCTCATCTCTGAAATACTAATACAACTCAAACCCAACCATGTTTTCTGTCCCCATCTCTAGCCCTTCAGTCCAAGCCACCTTCACCTCCCAGCAACAAACACCTACCTTTACCAAAGCCAAGGGCTACAAAGGTCTGGCACCTCTGGTCCCCACTGTTCCTCTGACATCCTTATCTGCCCCTCTCCCCTTTGCTTAGGTCCTCTAGCCACACCTTTTACAGCCTCAATGGCCTAGAGCTGACCCTTTTGCTTGGCTGGCTCCTGCTCCACTCTTTATCCTTTAGGTTTTGGCTCAGACAGTAGCTCCTCAGGGGTCACGAGTAAGCCTCTTCTCATTGTCTTATCTGGAAAGGTTGCCTCCTCTGTTTATTTCCTTCAAAACAATCATACATCTTGTAATCATTTTTATTTATTTTACTTGTTTCTCTTACTAAAATGTAAGTTCTATGAGGGGAAAAGAATGACCTTATCTCTTATTAACTATGTTTATTATTAGACATAATACTGGTTTCAAGGAGTGGATGAATAAAATTCCTTTCATTTCTAGTCAAACAATTATGAGACCCACTGACAGCCGTGGAGCAGGCTTACACTGAGCACCGCCACGCCCAGTGCGGCAGTGGGCAAGGTGCTGAGAGGACTCAGTGTACCACAGGCGGGACATTTCTGTTCTTCAGGAGCCTTAAAAGTGATCCCTTCAGCACTCTTTTGGAATCAAAGAAAACTTCTGCTCACTTAACTAACCCTTCTGGTGTTAGTTAACCCTTTTGTACTGGTGATGGTGACCAGGTCTCCAGTCCTGGGGCAGTCATTTCTAAAGGGTGTGCCAGTTTAATTTCTTACTCAGGAAAGAACTTCAAAAGAGATACACCCTGGAAAGAATGAGACAATAAAAAGAATGAGAGACATGGTTCTTCTAGACGAGACACAATGAAAGGTCACCCCAGCGCCACAGGGTCACTGCTGAAGGTGCTATGCTGAAGAGAACAGACCACGCGCAGGCTTTTCTGGCACCTTCCTCGGAGAGGTCACGTTCCAGAGGGAGAAGCTAAAATGAGCCTTTTCATCCTAGGTATTTACAATTTCCAGACCACCTATAGACTAACCAACAGGAGTCCTAGCGGCGTGGGAAAGGGTGGGCTCCGAGTGTGACAGGCAGCGCTGGTGTTCTAGGCAAGTGCTCCCTGCTGCCTAATAAACACAGAGCTCTTCACCTGTCGCTGCCTTTACAGTCAATGTCTCATGTCTGCGAAAGCCACGTCTGTGGCCTGAGCAGGTGCAGACAGCAAATGTGCATGCAGAAGAGGTGTATCCGAAAAGATGTGGTCTCTGGAAACGTGCTGTATCTTAAAGCAGACAGTTACTTTAGTCTAGAATTCAGTCTCACCCTCACTTTAGCAGGATACAACGCTGACTTACCACTTACACATACACATGGAAGAAATGTTAATGACTTCAGCAGTGGCCACGAGTTAGGCACTGAATTAAGTGGCTTGTCTGCATTATTTCATTTCATGTTTCTGTAAGGGGGGTACTAGGATCACCTTTTACAAATGAGGTCAGTGAGGATAAGAGTGGGCAAATAACTGGCCCAAAGTGATTCAACAAGTAACTGGAACAGACCTGAAGGGTTCTGGAAATGAGGTTAGTGAAAAAATGTAGAAGGCTGGCAGAATTGTGAACTTACATTAAACATGTTACGTGGCCCTCACATTAAAAAAATGTTGCCACTAGTAATGATGGGTGACTTTAGGCAAGTCATTTGACCTCTCTGGAATTTAGTTTCCTCATCTGTAAAACGGTATGCTGCCTACTTTGCTGCCTTTCTTCTTATAAAAATACCAAAGTTCCTTTGATATGAACAGCATGCCTCTGATGTGCAGTCACTCAATTCAAGGTGGCTGAACATTCAAATCAAAACCAACCATTTTACTGGCAACTACACTAGTCCAGGAACACTGCTAGGCAACATAAAAAGCAAGATCCTTACCAGAGAAGCGCTATGCTAGAGAGGCAAGAGCATTGGATTTGAGTGTTGCCTTTTTAGATGGATGCCACTGGGAAAGTCATCTAGTATGTGCCTCAGTTTCCTCATTTTTTATAGAGGACAACAGTATTTGTCCCACAAGGGAAGCTATGCAGATTAGAGGAACTGGTAAATTACATACCACAGAGCTGGATGCACACCAGAAAGGAAGTGGATAGATGGGAGCTACCACCTTAAATCTTCTTTTAGAAAATGGAGGATGTAATATAAACAGTGACTGTCATTGCTCTAAGATGAGCTCAGTAAAAATATGGTGTAGGACACAGACCACACACAGAGAGGTGTCTCCAGTGAACTCTGTGTAAGAAACCCCAAATCAGATCAATCTGGCTTATTTCCTCTGGGCCAGACCACAGCAAAATCTTCAGATCCCAGAATCAGGAGTACTAAAGAAGCTGATGGAAACTGATTTTTTTCACGAATAGCCTTAAGCAACCCTGAAATTCCGAATCACACCATGTCAATGTCGTTGCATGACTTGCCCAGAGACCAACTCAGGAGCACTGGCTGATGTTTCATCATAAGAGATAATTCCTAGGAATCACACTGACAATTAACCTATCTTCAATCAGCAGACCAAGCTAAACTAAACACGTGAGAATGTATAGCACAGCTTCATCCTCCCTTGGCAACAAGCCCCACAGTGAACAAACAGGTCTGGTCCACAACCAGGGTACAGGGTTTAGACCTATTTCACAGTTCTGTTACTCTACTGAGATAAACTCACCACAGAAGTCCACTGTGCAAAGGGTGTTTGAGATGTCCCTAAAACTGTCCAGGAGAAACTTGCTGAAGTTTTTAAGGACAAACTTAAATTTCATACATACCATTTTTGGCTCTGGTGTTACAAGCAAGATTTCTCAAACACATTATCCTTTCTGGATGGGTAAGTCAGACCAATCCCCTGTCACAGGTGATGCTTTATTATGGCTAAGAATGAGGAAACAATACACCCTTGGAATTTAGTATCACAATAGGGAAGCCTCATAGAATCTAAAAAGTCAAATGAAGGCACCAGAATGTCATTCCATACCCTCCACACCAGCCACTGGAAAGCTGGGTCAAAGTGCAATAGAGAAGCATATGAACATCAGCCAAAGGCATCTAGGCATTGATTTAGTTCCACCAAACATATATGCCCTGTCTTGATGAACTTGGCTCTACAGGAGCAAGAGAGGTAACTCTAGCAAGATGACATTCTCCGGTGATGCAGTAATTTCTCATGGGAAGAGAAGACAGTCAAGCAGAGAATCAAGGATGCTGAGAATTAAATCAAAATTTGTGTGCACCACACATACCACACCATCAATTTCAATTTCAAAAGAATTTTTTCCTTATTAAATGAATTTGTGAGAATTTTTTTTAATTTGTGAGAATTTTAATGATAGATTTCCTTTGATTCAAATTATAGTCATGCCAAATTATGCTTTCATCAGTCCCCCATGAGTCTTTTTAATGCTTCTCCAATAGGAAAAGTACCAAAACTATTATCAGTTAATGACTATTTCAATCCCATTTTGAGTTTACAATCACTTTGAATCAACACTTGGAATTCCTGTTATCATAATTCTAAACCAAAGAAAACATGACTGCATGAATACAAAATATTTACCTAGAAGACTGGAATGACATACAGATCATAAGCCTAAGTAAAACAAGGAAATATGACTATGTAATGGCAAGAACTCTGACATGGGTCTCTTAAAAGACTGGGCTCAAACAATGGGAAGACCATGTTCACAGAGCCTCAAACACCTACCCGAGGTGCAGTATTATACCATGTTAGGGGAAAGGGGGAAGCGGGTACAGTTGTTTAAATGGCAGAAATAAAAACATAAGAAGTTTTTTTCTTTAAATAATGGGGTTTTGCTATAGTATAAAGCATATTACTTGCATACTGTTATCTGTGGTTATCTAAAAATCATTCTTAAATTTACATGACAAAATTAATTTTTGAAGTAGTACTTCCACATGCTAGAATTTACTCCAACTCTGTTCTGGGATGAACTTATTTTGAAAATCACAATGCACCTCTTTTGTCTTATTTTTGTTCTGTGAGTTTTATAAAAGCCTTTGACCAAAAGTAGTATGTTTTGACCAAACCCAGATATTTTCCTATGACCTTGACTCCAGAGTAAGAACCTATCAGGGACTTTCATACCTGCAAAGACAAAAGAAAAATGGATCCCTGTCATGGTTTAATGTCCCTCCAAGATTCAGGTGAACGTAACTGGTGTTGTGATGGGATTCTGAGGGGAGTCCCGAGAGCCCTGCCCTCAAGAACCGATTCATGCTGTCACCATGGGACTGAGCTCTTGATGAAAAGGATGCATTCAGTCTGATTTTCTTTTTGTCTTGTGTGAGTGCTAACCTGCCCTTCTATCAGGTTATGACAGAGTGTGAAGGCTCTTGGTAGAGCTGGTGGCATGCTCTTAGATTTTCCAGCCTTCACAACCATGAGCCAAATAAATCTATGACTTTACAAATTATCCAGTTACTCTGTTACTGAAGCAGAAGATGGACTATGACTATTCCCCAAGGCCTTGCATTGCTAAGCATCTATAAAATGCAAGAGATGCAGCCAGAGTCCGCTCCCCTGTGCTAGGCCTGGAGTGGGTAAGGGGACAGAGAAATGTGAGTGAACGGGGTGGGGATGGAACAAAAAGCATAAGGTAGACTCCCTTCATGCTAGAAGTGGAGAGAAGGAGGGCAGTAAAATCATGAAGACAAGCTAGAGCCTAAAGTGTCATTTACTGGGGCGATGACGGTAAACAGCCAGTAATTAAATGCACTGCTCCAGATGCTGCACTCGGCACAATCCATACATGATCTCACGTAACCCTCAAAACATCCTCATTCCCCTGTTACAGAGACGGGAAACAGGGCTAGAGAAATGCGGGAATCTGCCCATGGTCTGTTTGTAAGTAAATGAGGCAGGGTATGAGTCCCAGTGGCTCTTTCTGCAAAGTCCAACCAAATCCATGACAAAGCAACACATGCTACAGGAACTGAGAGAAGGGAGAGTCCTTATGGTCACAGTCTCTGAGAGAAGGACCTTATACTTTTTTTAACTTTATTTTTTATATTTATTGTAGTTCCTTTAATTCAGGAAATGGTCTGAATTTTAGTGTTTTTAAAAAATAAATGCAAATTTTGTTATTTTAGTAACTATCACACTTGAGACACAGACAACTAATAAAACCAGGTTAAGGAAATGAAAAAAACCAGTGAACCCATTTAAATGCCAGTATTACGAATACATCTATTCAAAACTCTCTCAGGTCCATGTTTTCTTCACGCTGCCATGCTTCTCCTGGGTAACTGTGTTCTGTTAGGGGAATGCCCACCCGACCCTCCAGCCCAGCTCAGACTTCAACTCCTCTCTCAACCCTCACGCCTTTGCCTTTGCAAAAAGTGGGTGCTATGAGAATACAGAGTACATCTAATATATTCTCAGAGAAACAGACCAGCAAAAGTGTTTCCAACAAATATTTAAAAAGAAATGTATCCTAATCTAAGTCTTTACTGAAAAACGAGTCTTTTTACTGTGTTCCCCCAAGCACTAGGAAGACACTGGGCTTTTCAGAAGCTTTGAAAGTATGTAACTGATACACAAGCCTAAGTTCATTAAATAAGCAAATGTCAATTACTCAAAACTGACCAATGCATTCCAAAATGAGAATGAACAACTCATCCAGTAACCTGAAAGTAATTAAGTTACAAGAAAAAAATGAACATAAAATTCACTCTAGTCCTATTTGCTTATGACTGCTCTTAAAGAAAAATTCTATTTTAAGAGTAGTTCTAAACTGGTGTATAAATTTCACACTTAAGGAAGCCAAACTGTGAGAGGAAAACCTTCAGGAAGTTAGTTAACACACATTAAACCTCTTAGAATAACTGCCTAAAGAGGGTAGAAAACAAGAAGAGAGCAGAACGTGATGCTCCTGGTATTTGGAAACACTAAACAGAGAAATCAAAAGTCTCATCATTTGTAGGGATATTAATCTTTCAAAAGATATGAAAACCTAAAACACCAAGCGCACCAAGCTGCTGTTTTAATGTAACTTAATAATTTAGGAAAAGAGCTGGCTAATCACGTAAGAATCCCTGCAAGCTTCGTGCCTCTGTACACTCTCTTGGGCTGGAAATTTCCAAGAGACCAGAAAGGTCAGGCTGCTTCTCTTACTTCCTGCCAAGTAACAGAAGCCCAAAGAGCCCCAAGCAAAATCTGAAAGCTAAAATACAAATTGATTTCACTTTATTTAATAGCTATAGTCTTAGAAGGTATCTTCAAAATAAATACCAGCCAACTTTAAATAAACTACAAGAACAAAAGGTTTATAGAAGACTAGTCAAGAATGTAAATAAAAACTTAAGTTATTTTATAGTGCTGAAGTTTTACAATTTTGGCTATCTTAAACTGGGTAAACTTGCATGTAAGTAACACTTTCTGTAAAGTATATAAAACTCTATAAGCTCTACAGTAGGTTCGGAACTCCCATGTAACCAAGAGTCAGAGATTCATAACCTAAATATGTCCCCTCCTTAAAAAAAAAAAAAAAAAAATCCTTTGGGGTGGGGATGGGGGTAGTGCAGAATTCTGCAATAAAAGCGAACAAGTTTTCTGCAAGGCAGGTCAGTGATCATAAAGTCTTGGGGCCAAACTCCTGTAGTGTCGAAAACATAAATTAGGACTAGATAGACGGTGTTTGTGTGTATATATACGATTTTCAGTCCTACCAGAAAAACCCAACTTTTACATATGAATTTTTACATTTTTTCTTTGATTTTTCTTGTTTTAGAGTGTTTGAAAAAGACTTTTTAAAAATTCTTATTCTACAAAAGCATTAATCTGCTATCCCTTAGATATTTTGGCATAGTTCTTTATTCTTTTCCAAATGTTTAATTGATATAATCAAATGTGACTTAATTTATGCCATGGTAATACTTTTCAAATGTGCATAAATACACAAACCAAAAAAAAATTCTTTATAAAGAATGTGTCCTAGTTTTTCAGTACAGAAAGTATGCTCATCATATTTCTAGCAGTAAATTCATCTAGGCTCAAGGTCAAAAACATTTAGCTTCTCTGGTGCAAACCCATTCTTTAAAATGTGCATCCCAAATGTTTTCTAAAATGGGCAAGCATTTTAAAGAAAGAAACTGCCTCTCATCTGCGGTCTGGCTTACAAATTGGAATCTACAATAAATAGGAGAGCGGGGAAAAGTGACAATACCCTGCTTTATATATATCACAGATAGGTCCTGCGGGAAGGTAAAATTCATGATTAATATAATATTCATGTGTCTATAAACCTATTCTTTGTTACCTGAAGTTGTAAGTTCTAATTTTTGTAAATTCTTTTCCTTTCTATCTGCATATATATAAAGTTATTACTATTTATGACAATAGCATTTCTTTGTTAAAAGAACAGGAAGAGTGTACCAGTTACTAGTTTACTGCCTCTGAGTGTCCAGTATCCCCTTCTGTATGTGCTCTGGGGCATCCTTTTCTTATAGGAAATACTTCTTTATATGAACATCCCCTGTTTAACCAACTCTGGTTTCTACCTCCTGAACAAATCCAGACTCCCACAGGGAGGAAGGGTATAAGTGAACACACATGAGCACATGCTTCCTCAGCAATGAAAAGACTTCTAAAATGCCAAACCCCAAATAAAAATTAAGTTTGAAAAATGCCAAGATTAATTTTAAATCACAATAGTCTAATATGTATATTTACAGTTCTGGCACAGAATTAAAGTACTATCATTTTCTCCCACTGAAAATAAGTGGTGAAAAGACAAATTCTGGTAGAGTCATAGAATTAAAGTTACTCATCAATAAAAATGAACAAACTCCAAGTGTGTGCAAAAACACAAATGAATCTCAAAACAATGAAATAAAAGAACACAAAAGGTTATAGACAATATGATTTCATTCATATGACATCTTAGGACAAAACTAGTGATAAAAACAGGCACAAAGGAACTTTTCGGGATGACAAAAATGTTCTAATATTTGATTATGGTGGTATTTACAAAACAGTATATCTCTGTCAAAACTTACCAAACTGTATACTTAAATGGAACAAATTTCATGATATAAATTAAACTTCAATGAATCTGACTTTAACAACAAAAAAATCCCTCCATTATAAAAAACTGTGGATGATAGTTAAAGTATTATTAAAAGGAATTTTATAGCCTTAAATGCACATATGAGAAGCTGAAAATGAATAAGCTCAATTGTTCAGTGAAGAAAATAATCAGAATAAACTCATAAAAAGTAGAAAGAAATGCTACAAGATAAAAACATAATGAATTCAAAAGCTAATGCTCAATACTAAGGACTGACAAAACCAAAAGCTGATTTTAGCTTAAAAAAATTGTAAAACCTTTGGTAAGTCTGACTTAAACAAAAAAGAATAATAAATACTAGAAATGAAAAGCAAAATAGATATGGCAATTTTATTTTATTTTTGCAGTGCTAGGGATTGAACCCAGGGCCTTGTATACACTATGTAAGGATTCTATCACTGAGCCATATAACATCTCTTACACCAGATACTGTACATTTTAAAGTCTAAAACTATATGCCAATACATATTAAAAACTTAAAAAAAAATACTTATTAAATACTTATTAAAAATAAGTATTTAATACTTATTAAATACAATACTTATTAAAAAACTTAGATGAAATCAAAATTCCTATGGGGGATTGAAACCTAGATTAATCTAGAATGAAACTAAACAAGACCAAGAACTAAGAAATCTGGACTATAAGAACAAAATGAACTAAATTACTAAAAACATGTATTCAAATGACAGAGCCATAGGGGAACGAAACAATCTCAAAACAGAGAGACAAACGTGATAGTATTGAGCAAGGTGTTTTCCCTAGAAGGAAATAGTTAACTCCCAACTTCCAGTTCTGACAACATGGCCAAATACTGAGATTAACTCCCGAAATTTCCTCCTGTGAGAGAGTGGGCTGCTGGGGTCCAGACACTGTGTGCACCCCCAGCCCTAGCCCTTCTCATGATGTTAACTAACACTGTTATTCTCAGTGATCAGGTAAAATGACCACCAGGGTAGTCCTACAGAGAGGAAAAAGAATTATAAAGACAGGACTAAAGAGAAGCACAAGCCCTGCCAGAATTGCCCTGTAAGAGGGAAGGACTCAAGAGCTTTGCTGTATGGTGATTAGGAATGATAACAAGAACAATAATAAAAGAATTATATTTAATATTTATTAAATATTCATTATAGCTGGTCATATATGAAGTGTTTCACATGTATTAATTTCATTTTCTCTTTACCAGATCTTACAGCTAAAATTATTAATCTGATTCTACAGATGAGGAATTTCAGGTTTGAAGAATTACATAATCCAATTCATCTGAGGTTACACAGCACATGGTAGAGACAAAAATGGAATCTGTTTCTGAGTCTGGAGTCTGCATTTTTAACGAGACATCACCCAACATCTACTACGTGGTGCTTTCACACTCATGATCTTAGCTAAATAGAAGATGAAGTGCAAAGACACCAACAAAACCCATATGCTGAGCAGCACAAGGATGGCAAATTTTACTCAAGCTTCGTTACCATAATGCTAAGTGTAGGGGCAAGAGATTGTGACTTTCTCCATCTGTACAAATGGAAAATTGAGCTAATTTCAGCTAACCTGTAAAGTTTGTGAGAAATAATCAAAATTTCATAGGCAAAAGTGCTTGCAAATTTTGGCTACAGTTTTGAAATGCTGTTATCTTCAGACAGAAATTTTGAGCAGTGATATGGACTAATTCCTAGCTTATGGAATTCTGCCTCTTCTCAGAAAGGATCAGAGGTTGTCAAGAAAACACTGCATGATGCCTATTGGAAATGTGGCAGGAGTTGGAACACATGTCCCTTAAAGCCCCTTTTAATCCTTAAAGCCTCTCATTCTCTGACTGATACAGTGTTGGACCAGTATTGCTAACTGAGGGGGACAATGGCTTCTAGGGATTCAAGACATACGCCCATTTGTTACCTGTGCTTCCCATGAAGCCACATGGAAGTGACTGTGGAACAGGCTTTCCTCAGACCCAAGGTGCCAAGATAATTGTTTGTGGTTCTTAGGATCCATTTCTGAGCCAGTCTGGACTCAGCCTCTGGCTAACTATGTATTAAAAAATAAAAATTATCCTGTATTTCAACATCAGAGAATATGGCATTAAGAACAAACTTTAAAGGAGATGGTTGCCAAGTATCTGCAGATCAGGCAGTCTCAGAATCAAACCAAGGAAGTGAAAAACATTGTCAACTCATACAGATCCATATTGTTTCAAGCAACCTCCTGAGGTCACCAGCTACAAGCATTTAAAGTCTTGCTCTCATTGCTATTTAAAAAACTGTGTTAAAAATTCAAGCTCAAACAAGCTAGTATGATTCACCAGCAGAACCAGGCTACTGTGTTCTGAGACAAAGAGGACATTCATTTGCCATGTGGTTTCTCAGAAAGCATATCTACACAGCAGGTTTCCCTGGCAATTTTGGATACATATGTCTTTTCCAGACTGCTGGTTTTGGCTGGTTTTCTGAAAGTAAAAAGTATAAGACCTCATTATATTCCAAAGTACAAATGAATTCAGTCTCAACATACTTTAAACCTGGCTTTACAGGAAAAATAAGAAGCTGAAACAAAAATATTGTGCCCTGTCAAGAACAATCTAGGTTAGTCTTTTTACCAGAAACTAAGGATCTATTAACATGCAACTGGTGTTTATTCTGGCTAGCTCCTGGGCATTCACATGGCACAGTCGAGTTGGAGACCTAAATACTAATCATAATCTCCATTCATCCTTCTTCTAGCACAGAATTAGAAGAAGAAATTGATCCAAAAAGATTAAAAAAGCAAACAAGCATGGAGACTGTCCAGAAAGGTGGTGGTTAAGTTTGAGAGAGTGCAGGGATGGCTAAAATTCTGGTTTCGTTCACACTCATTTCAACAGGCAAACAACAACAACAAAAGCAAACATGAAGCCTCAGCCTTTAAACTTCTCTCCAAGAAGAAAGCCTGGCTTAGTGAGAGTGATCTGAAAGCAACCCAGCTCCAACCAGAAAAGCTCCAAAAACTAAATGCCAAATAAAGAGAATGATTAACTCAATCAAAATAATGTGATGGATTATTATGTGACCATAAAAATGATGACTTTATAAATGTATTTTAATGACATAACAAAATGTGATAAGTGAAAAAAAAAGCTATATTACACATGCAGAATGATCTCAGTTGTGTAAAATAATATATAAATAAAAAAAACCTGGAAGGAAACATGTTAAAATGTAAATTATGATTACTGCTGGGGGTAGTAGAATTATAGGAAACATTTTCTTCTTTAAGCTTTTCTTCAATATCTAAACTCTATAATGGGGCTATAATCTTTTTATAATTAGGAGGAAAAAAAAATTTAACATCCTAGAAGAACAAACCAACACTTAAAAAAGAAAAATAAACAACAAAAAAAGAGCACTTATCAAGTCTTACAAAAGCCAGAGACTCTTAAGTGCTTTAAAGACATTGTCTCATGTCATACTCACTACAGCCCTGTTATGTGATTTCATCCATGTTCGACAGATAAGGAAAATAAGGGTTAGAAGGTGACATGGCAGCTGCAGAGGATGGGCTATGACCCATACAGAATGACTCCGACTGCTTTAACCACTGCCTTCCATCAGTGTAGACTCTGTCTCCCTGCCTATAAACCTGAATGAAAAACAAGACTCAATGATAAATCTACTTTAAAATAATACGCTCTAATAATTTAGGAGCATGTGATTACAAAAGAGGTATGAAGCAAGATACTAGATATTCAGGGAAACTGTCAAATTAGAGGAACTAAAAACACCTCTAACTAAAGCTATAAGCAGAATCCACACAGCAAGGCATCCCCATGGCTGAAAATACATCAGCACAACAAATTCAACCCACAGCTAAATGCCACAACACAGGAGAAGGCTAGAAATAGTTGTTAAAGAAAGACCTCAGATACCCACTTAGAAAATTACCAGGAAAAAAAGAAAAACATTTTCAAGATACAATTACTAGGACTTGGACAGAAAAGATCTGAATCTGCCCTCCAAAAAGTCCCCAAGCAATAGGAGGCATGGACCACTGGTGACTAACTCGTGGATAGGAAAAAATTTGAGAGAAAAATAAAAAGCATTGTCCTGGATGCCAAATTATATAATCTACCACCAGCTGAGGAGGCCCTCTTTACTTCAGCACTAAAGGCCTTTGGGTTAGAAATAATCAATTTTGCTTGGCAAAAAGACATCAAGACTCAGAGAAGTACTGTGGATCAAATTCTGTAGAATCAGCCTATTTGAGATGCATTAAAGTCAGTGCCAAAACCAATATGGTATTCTGTTCACAGCTCCCTTCTAGAGGTTTGGAAAGCAGAAAAATATTGAAACTCAGAGTCCAAAGTAGAAACTTTCTATCTGTAAAAGCAAACTGAGAAAATACATTTATCATCTATTAAAAGGTTCATAATATTACTGGATCACCACTTCTAAAAACCAGGAAGAACACCAATGAAAGATAAATAACAAACTGGCAATTCACACACCAAAAACAATAGGAAAATTTGACAATATTCATAACAATTATACTTGCAGGAATTAATTCTAAGGACATACAATGTAAAGATGTTCATTAAACCAATGTTTATTAATATTCAAAAGCTGGAGGTCACCTAAAATGTCCATGAATCGGGGATTAGTTAAATCAGAGGTCACAAACAAATATTTTCAGGGCTGGCACAGGCAATAAAAATAATCTCAATGAATCAATTATAAAAATATATATATATATATATATATATATATACAGGAGCTGATGAGATTTGTGGTGAACTAGAGAGCTTGTGCCTATTTTAGTAATTCAAATTACAAAAATTATATGTGTCGTGGGCCAAACTGGCTTTTTCTTCCCAACTTCCTGTTCTTACTGCAACCAGCCTCAGGATCCTGTGACTTTGGATGCTGAGGGCTCACCTTTTTCTGATGTTTGAGGTGTTACAAGAGTTCACTGATGTGGTACCACAGACTCTCAGGAGTGGACCAAACCTTAAAGGTTATCTAGTCTAACACGAAGCTTCCCTGGAGGCTGCGGTCATTCAGCCTGGATTAGGCCCTGGTAAAGAAAGCAAAGAGGGGAGAAGAAGGAAACGGACAGTGACAAAGTAGAAGGCGAGAAGTCAGAGAATGAGGACTAGGCCATCCTAGCTTTTTCCATAAGGAAGACAACGACAACAATAAAAACCCAGATGGAAGGAGAGGAGGTGAGAATGAAAAAAGTGAAATCCTGTGCGTCACGTAGCTCTTGCATAAATGAACATAAAACTCAAATCTTGATCAAATTTCAGGCACCATTCTCATATAAGTGCTGAATTCAGAGTACCATCGTTAAACATTCCTTCAGCAATAAACTTCTGGTCACCTGTTACTCTCATCAACCAGGCTGGTCCAGGGAAGAGTGGCCACAGATAATGTGACAGATTGTATATGGTATTTTTATTGCAAGATCTTAATTCATCTCAGGAACTGCTTTAAAATTAATCCTAGGATGGTTGTAGTTTATAATTACAGCCTCAGCAGCACTTCCAAAAGTGGAAAACCTCTACTTGAGTCTGGAATGGAACGTTACTCCCCAACGTGTGAAAATAACCTTCTGCTTGGTCCTGCCATATCTGGGAATATGCACTTGGGAGGAGAAAGCAAATTTCCTGACTTTACTTCATTTTAAACACCAATCCCTTAAGATATTTTAAACTCCAATTAGCTACATCCACTTCTGAAGGTTACAAAATCTTGGAATAGTTTTTATCATGATTTTCCCAAAGAGCAAATGGAAGTGAGCAGTGGGTCTAAAAAGTGGATTTGCGTGTTTGCCCTTCCTCCAGCAACTGGTCACCTTCAGATCCAAGATTGTGCACGAGAGGAATTCAGTTCCACAAACAGGAACAGTCATGACAACTGATGGCTCCCAGATAGCCCATAGTGTCTGTCTTTGTCTCTGACACACACTTACTTAACTGTACCATCAGGATTAAACTATTTAGAAAAACAAATATCAGTGTGCACTGTCCAGGTCTTATAGCTTTCAGGAGGAAGGACAGAGGGAAATAATCTGGTCAGAGAAAAGACAAGGGTCTGTCAATGACTCGATCAATATTCTTGATGCTGGAACCCTAGGAACAAAACAGTCATAAGAGATCCAGTTTATCTTAGCTACTAAATAAGTGCTTCAAAGCAAACATGAGCTAAGAAGTGGGAGCTGCCATGACAGGGCCTCAACAAAATGTGAAGTACGTGCTGGGGCTTCTTCCTACCTCCCTTTTTTCGGATGGCCTACCTCATTATCTTTAACTCTTTTCCTTTTCTGGTAGTTAATTCATCTCTCCCACCTTATGTGTTAACATGTACACAAAATTTATTGAATGGCCACTCTGTTAGGCACTCTGCTGAGTACTTTAAAAGTATTTTAAGCCAGATGCAATCATGTGTGCCCACAGTCACTGCACTTGGGAGGCTGAAGCAGGAGGACCACTTGAGTTTGAGATTAGCCTGAGAAACAGCAAGATGCTCTCTCATAAATAGATAGGGAGATAGACAGAAATTTTACAATTTAGCTCAGTAACCTTGAGGTAAATGTGGTTAATATACTCATTGTAAGTTAAGCAACTTGCCTGGAATTTTAGATCGCATAATAGTGAAGCCACAACTGACTGGGTCTATCTGGCTCTTGGTCACTTACCCTGCCTCCTATGTTTGTTTTAATCTTCTGAGTGTCCAAAGCACTTCCTAGCATAAAAGGAGAGGGGGAAAGCCTTAATAACATTAAGCAAACTTTACCTGCTTTCCACAGTGTCTCTTTCAGGCCCATGCAGCCTCTGTGACAGATAGGCTGCAGCTCCATTTTAAAGTTTAACAAACGAAGAACAAGAGAGTTTGAGGGCTCTTGAAGACTTTAATCTCACCTTTAGCAGATGAAGACAGACAGTCCTAGAAAGGTCAGCTGGCCTGATTAAAGTCACAAGGCTGCCAGAGGTAAGACCTGATTCCTGATATCCCTGCTCTCTTTTAACTATATGTGAGCCATCACTTGGAAAGGAACCCACATATTAGTAACACAGCAGGAATGCAGGCACTTTGCTAAAAGTTTAATATGCTTTATCCAACTTAAATCTAGGGGATTCCCAATACTGCAGTACCAATCAATGCTTTCTACTAAAGAAGGGAGCGAAAACTTAAATTCCACACCTGCCAAATTTATAGTCCAAATATTATTCCTCTACACATAGATGAACAGATTTTACATAATGAAAATCGAAAAGGATTTGGAAGTGCACACTGGGCTCAAATGGCAATCAGATAACACATTCTGAGCACCTGTATGCTGTAGCTCTGTGCCAAGTGCTGAACAGATTAGAGTAAGAAAATAAGCAGCATCTGAATTAGATGCATGCTCACTACCAGCACATATGGCATAATACTTCTTAGGCAAACAAATAAATATATTATTCTAAGATAATTAATGATCTTCACATAAAAAATTGGAATTTAAAGCCTAACTCCATCACTTACTAATCATGCATTGTGGAGAGACATCATCTAGTATTCCAAGCCTCACTGCCAAATAAACGCACTAAGAGCTATCATGCATCTTGGATGAGAAGCAAATGGGACAAAATACTTACAGGGACCTACACATAATAAGCACTCAACTAGGAGATGCTATTTTCATCTCAAGTTCTACAACCTTGTCTAAAGATAGCAAGTATCTCTGCCAATAAAACGTAAACCAAGACAAGAAACTAAACAACCTATATAAGGATTATGAAAAATAATCAATATCTAGTACTGCTGTTGAAAAAATAAATTAGCAGAAAAGTTCATGCTCATTAGACAATAAACTGGGAATAAGAAGAAAAATGCAGGAACAAATGCCTGGATGAGACTGACAGGCACGCTGTGACAGATATCACCAGAAAATGAACTGAATGTTTGCGAAGCCATTAAGGCTCCTCTACAATAGACATCTTTGTTTTCACAGAGATTATGTCTGGTCAAAACCAAAAGTGCTCTTAAAATAATGCTTTTTTGGTTAGCATGACATTTTCTGACAACAGCATAATTATTGCAAAATCCATAGATACAAAGTAAACAATAAAGAAAAACAAAAGAAGGTAAAAATTAAATTGTCCCAACATGGGAATTTGTTACCTAAACAACAAAATGCAAAGTTTGTCAATCTGCATTTTATTCTGAACAAACATGAAAAATACATTTCGAGTCAATGATAAATACTCCTCTCAATATCACAAAATTCTCAGTAGGGCAAAATAAATCTGAGATCATTCTCTCTGGTTACTTCAGATCTCACGACATATTATGTTACAAATGATTATTTTTCCTGGCTTTTATCACTAAGCAAGTACCTATTCTGTGCTCAGTGTTGTTTGTTGTTGCTTTCATGTGAGGAAAAAAAAGAGTTAACAGAGAAGGGACTTGGAAATCTGGGTTCTAGAATTGATTCTGGTACTAAGAAAGTAAGTTATCTTTTAAAAATGTCTTTGGACTTGTTTCTCAAGCTATAGAAAAGGATAGGAAACTGTCTCATTTCCTCACAGGAACACTGTAAACATCACCAAATAACAAGATATGAATGTACCTTTAACTGTATTAAACGCTCCATCTTAAGTGATGATAAACTATTACTATCATCAGCAAATGGAGGCATTCCAGAGGATGGATTTCCCTGCTCCCTTGGCCTTCCCCTGTCTCTGAAATATTTGTCATCAAAGAGCTAATGATACCTTTTTATCTCTACAAAGGTCAAATACAATGTGAAATAATAAAATAAGTAATAATACTTAACACATGATGAACCAAAAATAAACAGGTTTATACGTCTCTGCTAACAGAAATCTGCCAGAATTGGTTTAAATAACCCGACCTAAATTCAATTTAATTCTTTCTCCAACCCTGTGGGAGAAGTAGGACAAGTGGTATTATGCTTGATTTTTACAGACCACAAACCTGAAACTCAAAGAAGAGAGTCACTCACCTAAATGAATAGTCCCTAGCTGGGACCATTCACCCCTCTTCTGATGTAATGTGATGTTCATTCTGTATCTGTGTCGTGAGGTGCCTCTATTTTCAAGGAAACTCATATCGCACAATGTCAAACTTGTAGGCCGGTGAATTAACTCCATCACCCATTTTACACAGCCACAACCTCTCTCTGGCAAAAAGATACCCCACATAGACTGCACATGACAGAAGCAAAAGGGCAGCATCTACTGGCAAAAGTGTGTTGCTGCAGTTGGAAGTACTCACAGAGAGCACCAGGGTTAGACAAGATGTGAGGTGGGCAGAGAGAAAAACCATTGAGTAGAGATGTAAGAGGAAGGGAGGGTGAAGAAATTGAAATGTTATAAAAATGATACTCATGACTTCTTTTCAACTAGCAATAGTTTTCATTCTTTTTTTTTTGTAAACAAATGGAATACATGTTGTTTCTGTTTGTACCTGGTGTAAAGGCATACCATTTGTGCAATCATAAGTTTACATAGGGTATTCTTCCTTTGTTTTAAGCAGTTTTAAAATCAGTCCCTTTGGGAGTTAAGTTTTCTTTAGAAATGTTGTCTCTCTGATTTTATAATGGAAGTCAATGGAAAAGCCCTGGGGAAAAGGTTTAGGTAAATGAAACTTGTTCCATGGACAATGTTTTGAAGAAAGGAAGGGAATGTGAGGGAAAGAAGAAGCTGGCATTTATGAGGTGCCTATTATGGTGGAGGCATTTCATACGCATTACTCCCTAACTCTCAAACTAACACAAAACCTATCCTGCAGGTTCTAGAATTACCCCCTTTTCACAGATGAAAATGAAGCTCAGAAGAACGAAACTAAAGCTATTCAGAAAATGGCAAAGTCAGGATGTAAACTCTACAAACCTGGCTCTAGTGATCTTAAGGACCAGGCCTACTTTTTATAACAAAGAACAGTCACTCTGATACACATAATCTACTTCCAAAGAGATATAGGACCTTCTAAACAAAACTGAAATCTAACATTTTTCAGTTGGACCTATAGCACAACCAATACCCCGAGCTGTGTCTTTCAGTGGCAGCACAATGAAGCACCAACAATCGGTCTTTCCCCTTTGGTTCAACCTCCCAATTCCTTATCTTCCTTATATTGTCAGTTAAGGAAAAAAAAAAAAAAAAAAACCCTGCTTTCCATTCAAGAATGATCAGTGCTTGGAGCAAACTTGTCAAAGACAAAAGATACCCAATTGTGTTGTATTTCATTTGAGCAGTGGAGCATCAGGATTTTTGTCAAGTGAAGTGGTTATGCTGGGAGAAGGATATAACATAAGGGACACATTTCAGATATGGAAAAAAGCTCCAGTCTGTTTTTTTTTCAAAGGCCCTATGGGCAAATACTACTTTCAGAGTTCTAAGAGTCTCTTTCTTTGGATGGGGGTGAGAAAACTGACATAATCATCACCCTTGTCTTTTCAACATTTCATGTCCCAGCATAACGGATTATTGTCAAGAGCTCATACCAGAAAAAAATGGGAGGTGAGGTTGAGTAGAAAGACTAACAGTATTTTCGACAACTCAAAAGAAGAGTAAAAAAAAAAAAAACAGGTGAATGAGGTCATAATTCAAAGGCATGGCTATAGGTCCAGTTAGAAGAAAAACAATCTACATTCACCTCAGCTGAAAACTAAAAATTTTCTAGATTAATAGCTAATTTACTTTTTAAAGTATCTTCAGCTAAGTGCAGTGGTGCACACCTGTAATCCCAGCGGCTCGGGAGCCTGAGGCAGGAGAATGGCAAGTTCAAAGTCAGACTCACCAACTTAGTGAGGTTCTGAGTAACTTGGCAAGACCCTGCCTTAAAATAAAATATAAAAAGGGCTGGGTACGTGGCTCAGTGGTTAAGTGCCCTGGGTTCAATCCCCAGTACGGGGGAAAAAAAAATCTTTCAACTTTTGAAACATTCTCAAGGAATAATACTAAATTTATAGTTATTTTCCTTTTTCTTTTCTGACTTCAAATTATAGCACAATTAGAGTAACTGAACCAAATCTGACCTTGGTTGTAATAAGATTCAAACTTTAAAAACGTCAGGTTCTGATTATGGCAATTAGGAATCCAGGCCCAGAGGGTTCCTTCACTTGCTAATACTAACCTGGCAGAATTCCCATAACCTGGGGCAGGCTAACAAACAATGTTTGCCACAAGACTGACTTCACTTTCCTGTGATCATGGTGCTATGGTTAAATTAGTCTTAGAGACTAGTTAGTTTATATAAACAGCACCAGACTGTGGCAGAGAGAGAGAGATCTCTGAATAAATCTACGCCTTGCTTTTAAAAAAAGCTAAACAGGCTTAAAATATGTAACTTGCCTCTCAACACTGAAAAGCTAAAACTATGAACCTTAAAAACCAAAGACAAGAATTATAAAAAGTATCATTCCCTATTTATGAAAAGATTTATGAAGCAATTAACTTTAAAACAACTGTGAACAAACTAAACACGCATCAGCAGAGAACTGGTTGAATAAACTGCAATACATCCTCCCAAGAGAATACAAGATCAGAAAAAAAGGAATGTCAACTATTTCTACATATTGCTATGGAGTGATTTTAAAGATACAAAGTTAAGTGAAAATAAAGGTAGAGAAAAGTATATATAATATACTACTGTTATTTTAGAACGAGAGTACAAATACAAGTGTGTGTGTGTCTATGTACATCTTCAAAATATAACAAAAGAGAAGAAAATGGTATAGGAAATAATGATATATGCTAAATCTGAGTAACTCTGTTTTGTGGATTTGCCTTTGGAACCATATAATTTATATAATCATAATGTAAAACAATAAAAAGACAAAACCTAAAAACAGAAAGCAAGATGAAACAATTAATCTATCTACATATTGAGTGGATGGCACAACCACAGAGAAATTATTCCAAGCGGCTTCAACATACAATAATTTGACGATACATCTGGGATATGCCCTAAGGATAAAGGGAGCTGTAACACAATTGTTTTCAGTAGTTGCTAGTGGAAGTACCGGTACTGTTATTCCAAGGCTGATATGCTTATTATGGAATGTAAAGCAAATATTGGCAGGGCTGAAGGAAGGGAATCACAAATGTTAGATCAAAGTGGTTAGTACTACATCTATATTATTCAATATGGACTGCAAATAGCGTAAGAATTCATGAGTTTATAATAAACACATACCCTGGTTTTGTCCATTGAAAACACATAGAAAAAAATGACTTAACTGCTGTGAGCACAGTTTGCAGTAGACTGTGTTCTCTGAATATCATTCCCATTAACGGGAACCAGAGTTCCTTTGAAAAATTGCTGTTTCCAGCTTTGGCACAGGAAATGGACAAGATGAACCTGGAATATTTCATCACATGAGAAAGCAAGGAAGTTCTTGAAAACTTGAAACTTGAAAACTTGAAAGATAAAAAAATTATACCTGAATAAATCAGATTAAAAAAAAAAAAAAAAAAACTCCTGGGATGAAATCAATATGGAACAACTTGAAAATTTTTTAAAAACTGAAAGGACTGAAACACTTCAAACATTTTTAAATCCACAAATTCATTAATGACAAAAATCACTGGTTATCTTTAGAGAATGGTAGGAACTAATTATTTTGAAAAATGGTAAATAAAGGGGGAAAATCAAATATATATATATTCTGTCTTTTCTACGTAAATTAGACCTGATACAAAAGCAACAGTGGGGAGAACTGCTTATTTTAGCTGAGTGCAGTGGTATATGCTTGTAATCCTAGCTACTTAGGAGGACTGACAGGTTATGGTCAGTCTCAGCAACTTAATGAGACCCTGTCTCAAACAAACAAACAAACAAACAAAACAAAACAAAACAAAAAGAGCCTGGGGATGTAGCTTAGTGGTAGAATACTCCTGGATTCAATCCCCAGTATTGCAAATAAAACAAAATAAAAACCTGCTAGCCTTAGCATGAATCAAAAAGTGGCACCACACAGTATTAGCAGTTACTACAGTCTTCAGGATCACAGGCTACAGTTAAAAAAAAAAAAAAAAAAAAGCCAAAAGCCAATTCTCTAAGAAAGTCCTTGATGAAGTCCTAAAAAGTATTAATTTATTAAAGTTCAAGGCTTTTAACAGTATCCATGATGAAATGGGAAGTTTACACAAAGAGCTTCTGTTGTAACTGAAATATGATGGTTGTCTTGAGGCAAAGTACTTGTGCAATTGGGCTGTGACCTCAACCAGCTGCTTTTTCATGAAATACCATTTTAACTTGAAATACTAACAAACTATGCTTATTTAGATTTAGGTAACTGACAAACATTTTCTCAAAAGTGAGTCTGTCACTTACAAGGACAATGGCTGCAAGTGTTTGTTGCCAATGATAAAAACTCAAACTTTCAAACAAAAATCAGAATTTTGGGAAACTTGATTCCACCACTGTGAGTTTGATAGTATCCTTATACTTTAAGAATTTTTTGATGAGATGGCTCATAATTTTGAGGATGTGATTTTTAAAAATATTTTGTATAATTAAGTATGCCAATATCTGGAAAATCTGTGTAACACAGTGAACCAATGGTTTTCAAATGAAGAAGGCATGATGTTATTAAATCGTGTGAATAAAAGTCCCATTCAAAATAAAAGACAGACCAATGAATTTTAATACGTAGTATATGAAAGGTGCATTGATATAGTTTCAGATTCCCCACTGCAACTAAGAAACCACTGACATGGCTCCCTGGTTGCCAAGCTGCACAGCCAGCCTACTGGTCCTTGCTGAGAAACGGCAGTAGAACAGTGGAGTTGCAGCCTGGGTAGGTTGGAGTGCATGGTCCACAGCAGGGTGGAACCCACCATGCAGGTGTGGCAGTACTGAGACCCTGCAAGCCAAGGTGCACCAACCTGTCACATTGGGAGACCAGGCCTGGGCATGGTACAGAAATGACTGTTGCAGAAGCCCGCTGCACATGGTGCTGCAGCCAGGAACCTGCAAGAATAGACCATCCCACAACCTCGACCTCTTGCTTCCTGACCTGCTATGAGAAAATGGAAGTAGGGCAGACCTGAATGGAAGTTGAGACTGAAGAGTTAACCAAACCAAAGCATTAGTATGTTTCCAAACTCTAATTAGCATAAGTGTGGACCAATAGCAGTGACCCAAGTGCTACATAAAACCCTAGACTAAGTACACTTGGAGGGAGAAAGCCTACTATGAGGCCTCTCTTGCACTGCAAGTTAAATTCCTGTTTCTATTCTTCAATAAATCCTACTCTTTCATTCACTCATCCTGGTCTGTGGATTTCATTCTTCAAATTCACAAGATAAAAAACCAGAAAGAAGAAATTGATGGTGAGTTGCTGGAGTCTGCTGCAATACTGGAGGGCACAGCCTGCCATTAAGAGTTTCTTAGCTGCAGGGGCCTGCAACCTTACACAGGCACCACCAGCCAACCGAGAAACTCCAGTCTCACCTATCAGCAGAAGCAGGGAATCGAGATTCCTCTCAAAACTTCAGTTTCACCACCACCGTTGAATTTTAATATAGGGTCAAAGGAAAATATCCACAGTTATCTGAAAAGGCTATTAAAAATGTCTCCTTTTTCCAACTACACATCTTTGCCAGGACAGACTTTCTTTATATACTTCAACCAAAACAATATATAAAGACAGAATGAATGCAAAAACAGATGTGATAATCTACAATTTAAGCCATACTCAGCTGAAGAAATGTAAACAATATCATTCTTCTTGCTTGTTTTTGTTTGGGGAAATATGCTCATAAAATATTTATATTAATGTATAATGAGCTTATTATCTTTAAGTAAATTAGTTATTTTAAAATTCTCAGTTTTAATTTCTAATTCAGTAAATATCAATACATATGACCCATATAAATAAAAGCCTTTTGGGGAATTTTTTTTTTTGGTAGTACTGAAAATTGAACCAGGGCCTCATGTATGGTAGGCAAGTGCTTTACTACTGAGTCATACTTCCTAGCCCCTGATAATGTTGATAAGCGCAAAGGGATCCTGAGAGCTTCTGTTCTAGATTAAGCTACCAAGTTACAAGAAACTCAGAGAACACATTAAACATACCACTCAGATATTATCAGCAATATTCAGAAGGCTGGGAAATTAAATGGAACTGGTTTCTTCTACAATCTCACAAAGTAAGAATTAAAAGCAATAAGAGTATCAACCAAATGCAATGTAGAGATCTTATTTGGATTCTATGTAACTGTAAAAAAAATCATAATGAGGAAAACTGAACAGTGGCAAACATTTTATAGTATCAAGGATCATTCTTTAAGGTATTGTAAAGAGGTCTTTAATATTTTAGAGATATAGATAAGGATATTTAGAAATGATATGTATCTAGCTTTGATTTACATCAAAATAATCAAAAGGTAAAAATGGGGAATAGTGGGGGTGAAGGATTATATAAAAGAAGAACAGGTATAAAAGTTGATGAATGTTGCCGAGTGACTGGAACTTCATTACGTTTTATCTCACAATGGAAACTGGGGTATTTAAGGAAGTGCACTAATTTTTAAAATTCATTTGGCAAAAAAGAACCATAAATTCATAGACAATTCATAGAAATGTTTCCTTTGTCTTTATAAAAGACCAGATAAAATTTCAAGTTGTAGATACTTGGTTCCCGGAAAATAGGAACACATATCTTTGAGACTGTTAATTTAAACATGAGTAAAAAAAGCATCTCTGCCCAAATCAATCATGGTTTTAAGTTATAAATGAAGTAGTAGTAATTCTTACCTCCCAGCAAATGTCTAAAGACTATAATCAAAAACAAAACAAAAAAAAACCAAAAAACCCAAGACCTAATAAAGAATGAATAAATGTTCCAACAATTCAGTAAAACTTAATAAAAACCCAAAGATGCCTCCCTCAGCCTCCACCACGGTGAGTGGCAGTGGTGCCGAGCTGTGGGTAGCATCTGAATACATTTAGGGAAACCATGGACAATTTGCTTGAGTTTTCAAGAATTTTGAATACTGACTTAGACATGGAAACACTATCTGTGTTTGGCTTTATGAATAAGGAATTAACCTGGAAGCTTTGATCATTGGTTATTAAGGAACTTCAAAAGGCTATGGAAGCATTAAGGGTTGCTGACAAGCTGACTTTCTGCAGAAATCCTACTGAGATATGCCAAGCTCCCTGAAAGAATCGGCAGACTGCACAAGAATGTACAGTGAAATTACTGCACGTAGAAGTGCAGAAAAATTTTCCTTTTTAAAAGAATTACAAAATCATAGCTTTGTAAATCAGTGCAAAGTGGCTTACAGAGAAAACTATCAACTATTTGCATATAACATCTTATTTATCTTCTTTTACTTGCCTGTTTTGGCTCTGCTATGTTTGTATTTATGTATTCTTTATTTATAGCTCAGATAGCTTTAATTTTCCAAGCTGTCTGTCCACATGCTTTGCCTGCTTGAAGTATACTGGAACCCATCAGTAGTGATGTGGAGTAGTTCTGATTTGTTGACATTTCCATTATAAACTTTAATTTTAAATTGTTTATAGTTATGGTGTATTAGGTTGAAAGTTGATAGAATTTTAGCCACCATTTGTGAATTTGTATTCAGATTCCTTATGTATGCCA
Source organism: Sciurus carolinensis (assembly GCF_902686445.1). Taxonomy (NCBI): domain Eukaryota; kingdom Metazoa; phylum Chordata; class Mammalia; order Rodentia; family Sciuridae; genus Sciurus; species Sciurus carolinensis. The sequence continues at coordinate 14,292,168 of NC_062214.1, forward strand.
GAATCCTTTCTTTCTTTCTTTCTTTTTTTAATAACAAGCATAGAAAACATTTCTATTCTTTAACAAAGAATATTTCGTTTTTAAACATTTTTCGTACTGTGTGTGGTGGCCTGTAATCCCAGAGACTCTGAAGTCTGAGGCATGAGGATCACAAGTTCAAAGCTAGGCTCAGCAACTTATTAGCAAGGCTTTAAGCAACTTAGTGAGACTGTTTCCCAAAATAAAAAAATAAAAGAGGCTGGAGATGTAGTTCAGTGGTTAAACACCTCTGGGTTCAATCCCTGTTACCAAAAACAAAAAACAACATTTTTTTGGCAGTGAATAATGAGAACTAGATCATTTTTATATTGACTGAAAAATAAAACTTCCAGAAACTTAGATTTTTAAAAGTACCAACAGTGTTAGCTTAGTATTATTTGTAGTTTGAATCATTTACATCTAATGAGAATATCAGTTGAGAATGTTTTCCTAAGTTTTATACACTAAATCTAAAGGCCTAAAAAATGTTTTAAAATGAAAGATAGGCAACGAGCAAAGTAACTGGAATGCTTACCTAATAAATATTGAGTGGATATTTAATAAATCACTACATAGGTAGTATATTTCAACAGATAAGTAGTATTTGCTGAAGAAATAAGGATTTTCAGTAATTAAATGGAAACTAATGAAATGTGCATCAGGTAATATAAATATGGCTTTTTAAAAATCATTTTGTGTCATTGTTTTTACCCTTGAAGTCGTAACTCATCAAAACGATGATTCAAAATAAATTTTGAAATATTTCAGATGATACTGGTTCTGTTCCTATAACAGAATCTTAGTGGAATTTTTTTTACAAGCCTAATATGGATTTAATCTCATTTTATTATTTCTTAAATGTTAGATTTTGTTAGACACCATTTAAATGATGGTACAGGCATTCATTCTTTGGCAGCATTTTTTTGTTGTGCAGACAAACTGAAGTGGTCTTAATAAAATTTAGTGATATTTAGATACTTTCTGTTGTTTTTCAAAATTCTTGGCTTTAAAAAAATTGTTCTAGTTAGTTATACATCCATTTTGACTTTTTTCAATTCATGGCATATTTACGAAGTAAAGCAAAAGGTCTATTAATAGGACAAGTCGGGAAACAATAAGAATTTGTGATAAGCACTTAAATGATATTAAACTCTGCAAATACTGCATGCTATTTATAAAATAAAAGAGAACTTTTTTCGAACTCCATAATTTGTATGTTCTTCTAGACCATAAGAGTTCATTGTTTGATTTATGATTTTATAGATTAAGCTATTCATGTATGAAACAAAGTAGAAAATACACTGAGAAAGGATTATGCTTACAGAGAACTTCTGAACGTGCCATATTTCTTAAATGTTTTTTGGCAATACTGGGGATTGAACCCAGGGGCCTTCCACTGAATCACATACGCAGCAATGTTTGCTTATTTTTGAGGCTGGGTCTGGTTATGTTGCCTAGGCTGACCTTGAAGTTGTGATCCTCCTGGTTTTAAATTTAAACATAAAATGTTTAATGTATACTTAAGTAATGTTTATGAAATAAAAAAAGACATTCCAGTGTTGAGCATGTTGACAATGACAAAAATAAAACCATTCTGGTGGTACTAGCAAGTACTTTAATATATGCTTCTGTTAATTCAGTTGTATTTCTGTAGGTAATCTATAAATATTAAGATGCTTATTATGTATGACTGAAGACTAATACTTAAAGATAGGTTATGCAATTTACAACTTAAATTAGACTTGAGGTGTAAAATGGAATACTTTTCCCCTGGCAGTGAGAGGAGATAGCTATGTTAACACTGCCTCAGGCTTTAAAACAAAGTTGGTAATTCAAGTAAGGGTGAGATCTTTTTCTATTCTTAAATAAGGGCTTCTTTACAAAGTGGTTTATTATCATTGTGAAATTTACGTACATGTTGTTCCAAATATTCATAAGTTTTCCAATCACTGAATCATATACCACTTTTTAAAATTTAATTAAAATTCGAAATTCAAAACAAAAAAAAACAAAACAAAGAAATCTCAACTTACAATCAGATTTGTAACCCTGATCTAGAAGAGAATGGTTCAAAGTTTCAAGCAATCACAGGTTGTTGTCAGCCTCCTGAGGAAAACTATGGGCTAAAATGTATTCTTCTCGACCTCAAAAAGTCATCTGTATGGTTTATAATTATCTAGGGATTCTGAATAGTCAATTTTCAGTCAATTTTTCACTTTCATCAAATTAATTCTGAATTAGGGGCTGGGGATGTAGCTCAGTTGGTAGAGTGCTTGCCTTACATGCACAAGGCCCTGGGTTCAATCCCCAGTACCATGGGGAAATTAAAAAAATAAAATAAAATAAAATAATAATAATGTTAGGTCGAAAATTTAGGCGACTGTAGGAGGCAGAGCTGAACAGCTGGAACAAAGGCCAGACCACCGAAGGTGACCATCAAGTGGGCTAGAAAGTTCCACTGACTCTTCACGTCCACCTGTCACTCAACAGGACCCCCTCCCATCCCAGCCTATAAAAACCCTGGGCAGCCAGGGCCACGTGCAATTTTCTCCGGGTCCCTATACCCCGGGGGTCTGGGAATTTTGACAGAGAGCCAAATTCCAATGAAGCGTGCTCTGGCCACTTTCTGTCCGATTTTATTTGGCCCCTAGCTAACTGTGCCCACCAAGCCCACTGAGCCCGCCGAGCTTACAATAATAATTCTGAATTAACAGCTTTGGTGATCTTACGTTCTGATGGACCCATTATCACACAAATGCAGAGTGGTATTAGCTTTGTGATGCATTGGATCTATTTTTAATCTCTCTGACATACCAAAAAAAAATTCAAAGAGTGCTAAAAATTCCCAGAAAAGGAGGTACTGGGCTTTAATTTACTTCCCCTATGGTCTTTCCTTGAGTCCCTCTCCCTTCTCACACCCCACACTTTATGCTCCAGAAACTACCATTATGATTTTGGAATCCAAGATGGCGGACTAGAGGGAGGCTGCGTTCCTTGTCGCTCCATAACGCGGTTTCAAGCAGAAACTACCATTACTTAGGACTTCCTGGTAATACCACAGGCCTCAGTCTCCACAGACACACTTCCCTCCCTCTCAGCCCAGAATGCCTTTCCCCTCCTCCTCTGGCTAGAACACTCCTATTCATCTTTCAAAATACACTTCGAACAAGACTTCTGGATGCCTTCCCTGGGGTTCTTGCTGAGATTCTTGCTCTCTACTGGGTTCCCAAGCACTTTTTATAAGTACTTTTTGGACAGAATTTACCAGAACAGCCTAGAGAAAGGCTACAGAGTACAGATGGTTAAGAGGATGGGCTCTGACTCAAACTTTGCTATGCAACTCTCTATATAATCTTAATAATTTAATCAAATCCACCAAATGTCAGGTTCTTTCAACAAACCAGCTTTTGGTTTTCCTGATCAACTTGTTTGTCTTCTATTTCAATAAACTCCACTTATATCTTTATCCTGCTTTTAGCTTGCTTACAAACTCTCTTTATAAATAAATTCTCCCTCCCTCTCTCTCCCAAGTTGCTTAGGGTCTTGCTAAATTGGCTCAGGTTGGCTTTGAACTTGTGATCCTCCTGCCTCAGCCTCCCTGGGATTACATGCCTGAACCACTGCACCAGGCATGTACAATCTTTCTTGCAACCTAAAAATAAAATGCATTAAAGATTATAAATCTTTCTCTGAGTACCTACCACTTTGTGCTGTATCCCACACATGCTCTGAATTACAGGAATCTAAATTTTGGCGGATTCTTGTAATTGACTTCTAAGCAGTTTATAACTTCTATTTTGACTTCATTATTAAAGCAAGTAGTATTTAGAGATATGTAAAAATGTATCTCTACTATATTTAATAGACCTCTATTACATTTCCAAGTAGAATAATGTGTTTGGCTACTTTCTTACTATTAATTTCTGATTTTATTGAATTATAGCCAATAAATATGGCCTACATAATTTGTGCTGAGTGATATTTGTTTTTGAGTATTCCAAAAGAATACTTAATATTCCACATAAATTTTAAAAGTTTAATATTTATTTGAAAGATTTTCCTATTTCTGTTTCATCAACCTTATTAAATGTGTTAGCTTGGGGTTTTGTCTTAACTGTCTCCCTTCCTTTTGTGTTGGGATTGAACTCAGGGCCTCAAGCTATGTTAAGCATGTGCTCTACACTGAACTATATCCCCAGTCTGAAATGTTAATTTATGAGAGAAGAATATTAGTCTTCAATTATCACTGCAGTTGTTTCATTGTTCCTTGTATTTCTATCAGTTTGCCTCATGGAAGTTCACGACTTAACACCTTCTGGATCAAGTGTATCTTTGAAGCAATATAAAATATATTTCCTCCCCATGTGATATTCTTTGAATTCTATTTCGCTTTTAGGGCATATTTTCCTAGGGTTTCTTTTCCTACTCAACTGTTTTAACATTTCAGTGATATTATATTTTAGTTACATGTCTCATACATAGCATTTAGCTGGATTTTGACTGCTAATTTTATCCAGAGTCTGTGTTTTAACAAGTGATTTTAATACACTCATATTAACTGTGATCACTGCTGTTTACATTTAGATGCTGTCGGGTCCTGGTCCTCACCTCCAGTTCACAATGGATTTCTTTCCTTCTTTACACACTCCAGCTAGGCCCTAGTCTTTGTTTTTGTTCTCTCTACCTACCTATGGTTTGCTGCCCCTCTGCTCGTTTTGCAGAGGATGCCCTGCCTTTCCCTATGTCCTCTCTCAGGCTATCTCTTTACTATGCTTTCTAAAATAGCCATTATGACCTGAACTGGCGTATTTACCGCATTACTTACTCAATGTCTGTTTCCCTCACTGTAAACTCCAAGTAGACACTGACCTCACCTGTCTTATTCACTGCTGGCATGTGAGTCTTCTTAAACTAAAATATAAGGTGTTTCTGGAAGATTCATGAGCCAGATTGGATTTAAGGATACAGTTTTTTGTAGCATTAGGAATGGCAAAATGACATTATGAATGAAAAAATGAAAATCTCATAAAAGTGATATTCTTTTCCAAAAATCCATCTGTTTATAGAATACAAAATACCTATTTTAGAGGATATTTCATTTTTAAGCACCCTTTTTCACTTTAAACACTACATGTCTTAAACATTAAGGGAAATCTTTGGAGTTTTTTTTTTTTTTTCCCAACTTGGCAAATATGGAAATTCAATTTTAGAAATGGTACAAGTATTTTGTCAGTATAAATTCTCTCGCTCCTGATTATTTCCTACTTGTCATTTGGGCAAAAAGTTCATTTCTTTTTTGTGCTAAATGAATTTACTGTATAATGCAAGAGACTATATAAGACTAGTCAGACTAGATAGAATATGATAAATGACATTAGAAAGGTATAGTAAAATTGTTATGTTGCTTCACATGGTGAGGAAAGGAGAACAGTTTCATTCACACAATGCACATTTCCTGGAGGTCTCTCCTAGGCATCTGAGGTAGATTCACAAACAAGATAGACCAGTTATCCTACTACTTGGTTTATACCCAAAGGACTTAAAATCAATATTACAGTAACTCAGTCACATCAATGTTTATAGAAGCTCAATTCACAACAGCTAGATGTGGAACCAACCTAGATGCCCTTCAACAGATGAATGGATAAAGAAAATGTGGTATATAAACACAATGGATTATTATTCAGCCATAAAGAAGAATAAAATTATGGCATTTGCAGGTAAATGGATGGAGCTGGAGAGTATCATACTAAGTGAAAAAGTTCATTTTAAAACAGCAACTGCCTTCATGGTAGAAAAGAAAGGATCTTTAAAAAAAAAAAAATTTAAGTTTATTTTATTCGTTTTTTTTTTTTTATGTGGTGCCGAGGACCAAACCCAGTGCCTCACATGTGCTAGGCAAGCACTCTACCACTGAGCCACATCCCCAACTCCGAGAAAGGATCTTTTTCATAATTAAATACTGCTTGTCTAGAATCTGAAGGTGTCTCTAAGATTTTTGAGAGAAACGTGTTAGGCCAGCCAGACAGACACTTTCTTTAAGTGTAGGGTAAGTACTCCGAACTTTGTTCACTCAATGGATTGGCTCTTTCCTTGCCAGATGTGATTCACAGATGTACATAATCCATATCCTATGTACTTACTTGATGCCTCTGATAAGAGTACAGGAGACTCAAAAGAGAAATAACAAAGAAATTTTAAAACCATTTAATGTTAATAAAATATAAATACATCCTTCTCTCTGAATTTCTATAGGACCTAACAGGAAAAAAAGCAGTTTATGTGAAGATACACTACACTCTAAAAACATTTTCAGATTAGACTTTCAAGGGTTAGAGTCACCAAAAGGGCAGGTTTAAGCACCACTGGGTACTGTCGCCAGAGATTCTGATTCAGTATGTTTGGGCAGGGCGTGAGAAGCTGCACTTCTCATTAGTCTCCGGGTGATACTGACACTGCTAGTCTGGGGACCACTTTGAGGACAAATGCTTGCTTTGGGATTAAGGTTAGAGCTATATATCAAGAATACCAAGGCATCAGACCTTTTGTTTAATCTTTGGTACTTTCTGATACAGCAATTCACATATATTCCACTTCAATTTTCTTTCATCGTTTAGTTGAAATGCTCTTTAAAGAGAATTTGAAAAATAAATTCTCTTGAATTCATGCTAAGTGAAATAAGACAATCCCAAAAAACCAAAAGCTGAATATTTTCTCTGATAATCAGATGCTGATCCATAGAAAAGGGTGGGTAGGGAAGAATGAAGGAACTTTGGATTATGCAGAGGAAAGTGGGGGGAGGGATGGGGTGATATGGATGGGAAGGATGGTAGAATGAGACAGACATAATGACCCTAAATACATGTATGATTACACTACTGGTGTGACTTAGCACCATGTACAGCCAAGGAATGAGAAGTTATGCTCCATTTGTATACAATGTGTCAAAGTGCATTATATTGTAATATATAATCAATTGGAAAAAAGAAAAAATTTAAAAATAAATTAATTCTCTTGAAAATTTGAAGATAAAATTACAGCAGAATTTTATGTATTAGGGTAGGTTGGTTTAAGTCTATATAAATCCAAATAATTTAGAACAAGAGTCCCAATAGCAATACCTCTGTCAGGTTAGACAGTTAATAGAAATGAGTGACGTGGGTCAGACACTGGGGAGACTGAAGAGGCCATACCCAAAGAGGGTATCTGCTACTGAGCTCCAGACAACAATACCCAAAAATGTAGATCTAATGTGACCAAATCTTCCAAGTTTACAAGATAAGCAGAACATCCAACATTTTATGTAAAATTCATCTCTCAAAGTTTAAACATAAGCAACTAATTTAAAAGTTTTTGTGTACAGAACACACACAAAGATCTGAGGGCTGGATACTGCCAGTTTGTGGCCTCTGGGTTAGAAGAATACAGATGGGTCCCATGTGAGCCTATTCACAGTGCTCATAGGCCCATTCCTTCTAGCAGTCCCCTGCTTCCAAAATAAAAAACACTCTTTAAAAACATGAACAGTTCCTTGTCCATCAAAATAAGTAGCTTGTCCATCAAAATGAGTTCTCTGCCAATGATCTCAGTGTGGGGCAAACTGTGGCAAAGAGAAATGAATTCTTCATGTATTAGAACAATTGATCTAAGATAATGACTTGCATTAAAGTGGTACTTCAGAAGAGCTAACTTCTGTAACCTTTAAAAAACAAAGACAGAAAGGAAAAAAGAAAACTACACCTAGGCGTAGATGTTTGAGGTTTCTTAAGCATTCTCTCACAATGATGATGTGATCTGGTAACTGAAAGTTATTTAAACACCTCTGCCTACAGATTCAATAAGCTCAGAAAACCAGACCATACACATACGTTGAAGACAACTACACAGGCACCATGGAAGAGCAGCACAAGTCTGCTCTGATTAACAGCAGCAGCCTGCAGCACCGCATTAAGAAAGGTGCTGAAGCCAAATCCTGCTCAGGGAAAACGATGAATGCCAAAGACCTAGAAGAGGGGAGTGGCAGAGGATGAGCCCCATCTTTGGCATCCTTTGTAAATAAAAACACTGCACCTATGATCAGAAAAATCTACAATTCGATAGTCTATTAACACAGCAACTAGAATAATAATAATAATAAAAAAGGATCAAGTCATCCCTTGCCAATGGTTTTCCATTCTACCCCAAGTAGAATTTAAAGTCCCTGTTATTGCACACAAAGCCCTATGCTATCTGGCTCTTCCTTACACTGTGATCTCGTATTCTGCTCCACTCCTGATGCCATTACAGACATATCATCTCTACTGTTCTATAAACACATTGAGTGAGTTCTTGCCTCAGGATCTTTGTATCTGATATTCTCATTGTCTGAAAACTTCTTCTGGATGTTCACATAGTTTACCCTCTTCTTCCTCACCCTCTTAACCAACAAGAATTTCGTACTCTATTTTAAAAAGCTATGTGCATGCGTGTGTGCGCATGCACGTGCGTGCACACACACGCACACCTTCTTTGTCCTCTAACCTCCCTTTTGCTTTATATTTTCCACAATACACACCACACCATATGACTCACTAAATGTTTTACTTATTTTTCTTCTTCATTCTAGAATGAAATCTCCATGAAGGGTGGGTTTTTGGGTGTTCTGTTTATTTCTATATTCCTAAAATAGCATTGAGCACATAATGACATTAAAAAAATATTGACCAAGATGGGAGCATGCCTGTAATCCCAGCAACTTGGGAGGCTGAGGCAGGAGGATCACAAGTTTGAGGCCAGCCCCAGCAACTTAGTGAGATCCTGTCTCAAAATAAGTAAAGAAGGTTAAGGGCTAGGGAGATAGCTCAGTCGGTAGAGTGTTTGCCTTGCAAGCACAAGGCCCTGGGTTCGATCCCCAGCACTGCAAAAAAAAAAAAAAAAAAAAAAAAAAAAAAAAGAAGGTTAAGAATGAAGCTCAGTGGTAGAGTACCCCTGGATTCAAACACCGGTTTAAAAAATAGGGTGGGGGGTACTGGGGTTGTGACTCAGTGGTGAAGCTCTTGCCTAGCACATGTGAGGCACTGGGTTCGATCCTCAGCACCACATAAAAATAAATAAATACATTGTGTTCATCTACAACTAAAAAAGAAAAATTTTTTTAAAGTTTTTTTGATTAAATAGATGAATGAACACTTGATTCTAATATTGGTTCTAGGTTCTACTTAGTTAAATAAATTCAGGTGAATTATTCTGGTTCTCAAAAGATCTCTATCCTTAATAAACTATGACCTTTTTTACAAAAGTACTAATTAAGTTAAGGAAGAATGACATCACTTTCTCTAGGCCAGTCTGTGGCATAGTGGAAAGCCATGATTAGTAAGGTTCCCAAAGTTCAAATTCAATGCCCAAACTAAGCTCTTTTATAAACATCAACAAATTATGACAGGTGAATACCAAACTTCAAAATTTAAGAATACAAAAACAAAAAATTTCCAAACACAAAAATCTTTTCTAGAAAAGATTTTGTTCTATTCACAAAAGGAACATGAACTCCTTAGCTTACTTTCTTCCCAAATTTTTTATTGCCTCTAACTCATTAAGCCCCTAGGAATATTATTAAGGGTTGCGGTTGAAAGAGAATTGTTCCACAGCAGTGGAAGGAAAAACCACACCCAGCTTTTCACAAGAAACTTTGTAATAACTTAATATTCAGACTCTAGAAGACTCAGAATAATCCTCTCAGACTAAAATTAGGTTAGCAAAACAGCAAAGTCACTACAAAACAGTGTCAACTACCCTCTAATCTAATTCTTAAATATAAAATCACAGCTACAAACAAACTACTAAAGACAGTCGCATCTTCGTTTGATGACTGAATATTTCTTTTACCACTAACAATTTCAAACTAATTGTTTGACAAAAAGAGAAATGGCAGATGAATAAATGATTTTTAAAACAAAATAGATTAATCAGGGACATTTCTCAAATGTCAGTAAAAATATTTCAAACTCATGAGGCCCTCAGCCCCAGAGATGCTGACAGGGGCAGTTACAGGTCATACTACACAAGAAAATGCTCCTATACTCAGGCATTTCAGTAAAATGAAAGTACTAGATGTGTGGTATTTCAGATCATGTCCCCCAGAAGACAGAACCCTTTAATTTCAACGATACTCACAAACTCATAGTCTCCATCCTGTGGTACTTTCCAATCTGAAGAATTTTTCAGTGGGCCAGGTACACTCTTGCCAAAGTTGTTGATCTGATTTTCCTTTTCTTTTTGTTCAAAGTATTCAAGGAAAGATGGTTTTGCAGGCTGCATGGTCTCATCTCTTCCTATAAACCAAGAAAAGTAAAAGGTGAAAAGGTATACTTATATTTTAGGTAAGTTTAGTAAACGGATCTTCAGAATGGCTGTCTCTGGATCAATGGGTCTTTGTGTTAGAAACTAAAAAATCTAATGTAACTATAGAAGAATGCACAAAAGCTCACTCAAAATATTTCTCATACAATTCAAAAGCATTTAGGGTCCCCCCTAAAACATGCACATGTACACACATGGTTTCTTTTTCTAGATAGAAAGTTTTGGGTGTTGCAATGACTCTGAGTAAGTTGCATATAATATATTCTGGGTCTCCCATAGCAAATAGTTCCTGTAACATTCAGACTGGAAAACACTTCAGAAGAAAGTAAATGTATTTATTTTGCACCCACCATAGACAATATTCTCTACAGGCATTTCAATAAGGAGGGGAATCATATACTAGGGTAACTTTTCTTGATAAACTCCTGATCTAACTGGAATGAGAAAAATATGCATGAAAAATAAAATATACGTAAATATCATAATCCGTCTAACCGGGAAATATTATATAACTTGAAAAAAGTACTATCTACAAATGCTTCACAATAAAATTATGGGGAAAAAAACAGTATACATTATATATACAGTATGATCTCAATTCTGTAAAATCATATTGATGGGGGGAAATGACTGGAAGAATACATACCAAAATGTTAACAGGGTTTATCTTTGGTAGTAGGACTATAACTAATTCTTATTTGTTATAATTTCCTTAATACATCTTTTAAACATTTTTAAAGAAGACAGTACTGGATACATATTAAATGAATAAAACTGATTATAAGGGTTACATGTGCCCATAAGATCTTGCAGGCTGGGTGGTCAGGAAGACCCTAGGCTGGGTCTCAAACCATCCCAGAGAATAGAATCAGTGGTTGGCAGCAGCAGTTACCACAGGACAGTAAACAGAGCAATTACTAGTAACTTGTAACAATGGCAAAAAGAGTAATTTTATCTGGCATTATTTCAAATTATTGCTAGATGAATGCACCTATCTCACATGTGGAAGTATTTTGTGCCTGTGGTCACAACACTCATATGGGGAAATAAAGGAAGTTTTTCTCAGTGCTTTCCATGAATATGTGGCTATAGAGCCCTTTCCCTCAGTAACCAGAAAGAAGGACGAGAAGATTCAGAGCCTTAAGAAGTAGATAGAGAGGTGTTTAGAAGATAAAGGATAACAAGTACCTCTCTCCAGCATCTTTGTCCTATGTGATTTTACATTATCTCATGATACTCACGGAGTCTAGTTTCAAGTCAGCACCCTGACTGCCCCTCAGATGTTTGTCATCTTCCTTTCATCACTGCCAAGGTTAACAGCAGTCAATTCCAGATCTGCCCACTTCTAGATGCTGCCAACAGCTTATCAGACTGTAGCCTCTTCACTTAATGGGGGATTAAACACAGTATTTGCTAGGACCAGTCAATAAATAAATGGTGTTCTGTTCTGTGTGCTCTAGATATAATTTTAGGTGCTTCATGACATTAGATGCTTTTCATGCTTACTCTCTTGAGTTTTTAAGTTAAATTTCAGGTAATAATTCATGCCATAGTTCTTCAAGAACTACAACAAAACTTGTAAATATGGTGGTGCTTTTAGATTTGCAAATGAGTTAGGAAGCTATGTTCTTTTGCTCAGTCCCTTCCTCCAGAATCAGAAAAGACGACTGCTTCAGAGGCAACTTTGCAGTAATCCAACACATAATCCTACACATAAAATAAGGAGTATTCAAAGAATCTCTTAGAGCCAACTACACATGTTCAGAAATGGTATACTTTTACACAAAATATCATGATCAAACACTGAGCAGCTAAACAGAATAAAAAGTTCAGAAACAAGGTAAAAATTATAAGTGGCCACCCAACAAATGAACAGCTATTTGGAAAAAGATGACAATGAATCTATATCTCATACCGTAAGCCAGAAACACTCCAAATAGATAAAGATCTAATTGTAAAAACAGAAACCATAAATACTATAAGAAAATGTGTGGAATGCATGTGGAAAACTATGATAGAAATCCAGATGCAATAAAAATAGATAAAAACTGCATAAGGAAAAGTCACAAATTTTTAAGAAACGAATAAGCACACTTACACTGTAAGTCAAACCAAAAGACAAATGATAGCGGCTGGGCATGGTGGTGCACACCTGTAATCCCAGCAGCTTGGGAGATGGAGGCAGGAGGATCACAAGTTCAAAGCCAGCCTTAGCAAAGACAAGCAACTCAGCAAGACTGTCTCTAAATAGAATACAAAATAAGGTTGGGGATGTGGCTCTCATTACATGTCTAGTTTGTTTTCCTGCCTCATTTGTTTTCCTGTCTTCTTCCTTCTTTCCTTCCATCCATCCATCCATTCATTCACTGTTATATATGCACAGAGAAATGACTAAAATGAGTTCAACAAAAATGGCAACTTCTTCATAGAAATAGTAGGTAAATTAAACTTTTTCTAACTTATCTACTATTGAATGGTACAAAAGTCATCAGGACATTAATTTTTAAAGCATTATATCCAGCAATAAAACATACTTCTTCATTATTCCTTTCAGTTGCAAGACAGGTAGACTTTAGAAATTAAATCTGTAAACTAGGGATGAAATGTTAAACTTTTTACTTTTTTGGTACTGGTGGTTTGAACCCAGGGGTGCTCAACCACTAAGCCACATCCCCAGCCCTTTTTTGTATTTTATGTAGAGACAGGGTCTTGCTGAATTGCTTAGGGCCTTGCTAAGTTGCTGAGGCTGGCTTTGAACTCAAGATCCTCCTGCCTCAGTCCCCAAACCACTGGGATTACAGGTGAGCCACCACCTCCAGCTAAAGATAACATTTTTGGGGGGCTGGGGAGACAGCTCAGTTGGTAGAGTGCTTGCCTTGCAAGCACAAGGCCCTGGGTTCAATCCCCAGCACCCAAAAAAAAAAAAAAAAAAAAAAAAAAGATAACATTTTTGTTGTCTAATTCTAAAGTGGACCATAAAAATCAAAGGAAAGTCTGTTAAACTAGAGCTTAATCATGTGTCTAATTTCTATCATTGTATAGAAGAAAACATAAGAACATATGCTTTCCTCATATTTGAGTTATTTTATTGGTGATAATAGCCCTTCCCAGGCCCCTCAAAAATATCTAAATATTTCTGGAGTCAAAACATCAACTGTTCTTTGTCTCTTCTAACAAGTTAAGTGTTACATGTAAGACATCCTACCTAAAATTGCTTTCATCTTTTGATATCAACGACAGGACCTGATTATATCTGATATTAGAGTTCAAAGTTCCCAAAAAACTATAGCAAATTCTGTAATTTAGGGAAGCTTTAAATTTAATCACATATTCAGACATAAACTGGGAGTAAAATTCATATCTTTCTTAGGAACTTAATTATAGTGAAAATGGTTAAAAGATTACACATATCAGATTATCAAAAAACTCAAGTTGAATTTGGAAATAGTACTATAGAAAAATCCCTATCCTGGGATTTTATGTTATATGTACTTTACCACAATGATTTAAAAAAAAAAAAATCAGAAGGAAAAATATCCCTATTCTAGAGTTTGAAAATCTAGATTCTGGTCCTGACTCTCTGTTCTTGGGAAAAACCCCAGATTCTCAAACTGTCAGGAAAAAGACACTAGACCAAATTATTTCCAATATCACTTGTGGCTTTGAAAAGTCTATGATTTTGTAACTGGCAATAGTGTATAAAAATATCTTTATGTTCCAGTTATTGATAAATATACAAAAGAAGTTCTAATCTCCAAAGGGATTACAATACTTAATAGCCTAAAATATGTCACAAATAAAGACCACAGCAAACTCAAAAATAGAACTCAACAAATATTTTAGCAGCAAGACTATCTCTGATTCTTTGGGTTTCTTTTTCATTGTTGTCTGTCTGCTTGTTTGTCTACCTATCAATCAATAATCAGTTATGTGGTATTGGGGATCACACATAAGCATGCACTGTACCACTGAACTACATTCCCAGACCCAGTTTGTTTTCTTTAACAGAGAGGTGCCAAAATTTCCTTAGTCCAAACTGTAATTAAGATATTATTTTAGTCGAGCATGGTGGCATATGCCTGTAATCCCAGTGGCTTGGGAGGCTGAGGCAGGAGGATCGAAAGTTCAAAGCTAGCCTCAGCAATATCGATGCAATAAGCAACTCAGTGAGACCCTGTCTCTAAATAAAGTGTAAAATAGGGCTGGGGATGTGGCTCAGTGGTCAAGTGCCCCTGAGTTCAATCCCCAGTGCCCCCCTCAAAAGATATCATCTTAGAGGTGTAACTAAAACTGAAAAAAATTAATGAACCGACAGAGGAAGTCACTCAACTGACAGGACACAGCAGATATTTTAGAAGTTAGGTAAACCCTTTATTTAGTGATTCCATAAATTAATTGTCTATACTATTTGATGGGCCACATTTATACAGAGAAGAGAGCAGTCCTATTGTGACCAACATTACCTTCATAACACTGTAATTAAACTATAGCATCTATTCTCAGTCTGATTTTATGGGTTAATTATGTCAGGGAACAAATACATATTCCTATTGCAATTAGTACCTGAGATTGATTTTTAAAATGGTAACAACAATTTCCTCTTGGTATTCCCCATCCCTGAGTCATGTGCTCCCACAGTAACTCTGGCCCTGGCCATCTAACTTCCTTTGGGCATTAAGACAATAGCAAATATATAGTAAGCAGAGATTTAAAATTCTTGTGTACTCTACTAAAATGTAAATAAACTTCAGTGAGCCTGATATATGGTAAATACCATGAATAGGGAACCCTAATCACCAGATGTCTCACAGAGGGTTTCATAAATCAGCCAACCCCAGCTGTTACTGTACCAGCTGATCACGGAGCAGAGTTAAGGGACCAGACCTGAAGAAATGCCCAGCAGAGTAAAACTTAATGCCAACCTAGAGAATCATGAATTAAATAACATGATTGCTATTTTAAACCACAAAATCTTGCGGTGCTTTGTTAAGAAGCAAAAGCCAAATGATAAGATCTAACTGTGTCTGTATCCCTCTCTCTACCCCTCTTACCCCACTCCCACCCTACTCTACTCTATATCTGCAAAAATGGACCCATTCTTTGGGAACTTAGGTTCAAATTCAACTAACACTTACTAAATACATTTTGAATTTCAGGCTTTTTACTAGGTGTCTTCACACGAATGTTTTCAATCAAACTTCCTGACCGACAAATGAAGTAGGGGAGGAAGAAGACTTGCACTTATTAGGCACCTACCAAGTAAACGCCAAAGTACTATTTCACTTAATCCTCAGAATCTTCTGAGGTATATGCTATTATTCCCATTTTATAGGTGAGAATTTTGCCTAAGATTTCATAGCTAATAACCATCAAGTATAGAATTTTAATGCCAACTGTTAGGTCTTAAGTCTGGTGAGCTACATCTCATACTTGTAAATTCCCTAAAACCAAAATGAAGATTCCTGACATGTTAGTACTGCCATTAAGTTGAGTGCAGAAAGAGCAGGGAAATGGAATTTTCCCAGGAACCTTATCTTTGAACTTTTCTTTTGGCGTCCTTTAGCTGGATGACCAAGTCCTGGACAGCAGCCTGCCAGTGCTGAAAAGCATAAGAGAATCATTCCAAGATGATTAAAGGCCATGCTATCCCAGGGCCTTCAGCTACTGGCTGGTGGGCGTTCTGTTTCAACTTGAGCTATTTTTCAGATGTATCCCAGGAAATGAAAACGTTTGGTTGAATAATACAAGAAACCTGAAGCCAAAGAGAGAATGGACTGAGCAGGACAAGAAAGAAGCCACTTTTTCCTCTGATTCTTTTATCTGATGCAGGAAGTACATGAACTCCATACAATGACTCACCTATTATTCTTTGTAAGTCACATTTATGAAGCCAAATGGACACTCTCTCTAAGCCCACAAAGAAGTGAATTCATAAGCACCTAAACCTTATACTTATTTTTCTTTGAAAAATACTATGTAAAAGCAGAAGGACCCAACAATCCAGATGTTTACCAACTGAAGAACATGAAAATATATGCACAGAGCAGACTATTATTCAGCAATAAAAACCTGAAATATTAATACACACTACAACATGGATTTACCTTGAAAACATGCAAAATAAAAGCCAGACCGAAATGTGACAAAATTGCAAGGCACCATTTACATAAAAATGTCCAGAACAGGCAAATCCATGGAGACCGAAAGCAGATTAATGGTTACCTGGGGATAGGGAAGAATGGGAAGTGACTGCCAACAGGAGTTTCTTTTAGGGGTGATCAAAATGTTGGGAATTCAATATTGGTTATAGTTGCAACACCTTGTTAATACACTAAAAAGTCACTAAATTGTATGCTTTGAATCAGTGAACTTTAAGACACATGAATTATATCTCAATTAAAAGTATTAAACTTTAAAAAATTATATTGTGATGGTTGCACAAGTCTATGAATATATCAAAAAAACTACTGAATGATACACTTTAAATGAGTGAATTGTATGGTTTGTGAATTATATATCAATAACTCAATCTTTAAAAAAAGAAAAGGCTATAGGCCATTTTCATCTACTATTTGCTCTCATTTCTGGACATACATAACACAATGCCAGACAGTCATAACTGGGAAGGAGATTGACCAAAGGCTGAAGCCCACTGTTTCTTTTTTTTGGAATAACCATCTTTTAGATAACCAACTTTATTACCTTCCATTTCAAGCCTTCCTTTTTCAAACTGTCACTAAGTAAACCATATAGTAAACCTATTCTTTCCCTAATTCCCATAGTAAATCTTTTTTACCTAAATGGTTATTAATTCTGTCCAAAGTAAAGTACTGGAGAAGAGCCCATCTTTTCTTCTGTGTTTCATACATAAATACTTCTAAGAAAAAGCCTCCAGTAATTCCTCAATGTGTTATTCTGGCTTGGAATAATATGTGATAAGGTACAATTATTATGATAAGATTTTTTGTTTTTTAAAAATGTAACATTTGTATATGTGTGTGGTTACCAGTTTTGTTTTGTTTATTCGGCCTGTAAGCATTTTACGTGCATGAACCCATTTATTTACATAAGTTATTATCCAAATTGATGCATGTGACCATAAATATTCTGCACATTCTTTGAAACCACTAAGAATTGCTGGAATTATAACTTGTAAGATGCCCTGGGACCCAGAATAACTTCCAGTTAAGCAGTATGGGTAAGTGTCTTTATGCAAATTGACCTGACTTCTGGCTGCAGTGCTCTGTCTCACTGGTGGTGAGCTGCAAACTATCTATTCAAAGAGATCTAAATCTAAATTTCAAACAAAGAACAACAGGGGCAACATGACTAAAAGGTATAAAAGGTTCATAAGTGAGAATGATCCATACCTTGGTTATTGCAAAAGTTCTAATTGGTTACACTTTTACAGTTTTCTGGAACTCCCTACTTTCCTGATCAAAGTGTCTTTTTACAACCTCTTAAAAACAGAATCAAATTCAAACTCCTTACTTTGGCATTTAAAGTCTTTAAAAACTAAATCAATGGGCTGGGGTTGTGGCTCAGTAACAGAGCGCTTGCCTAGCATGTACGAGGCACTGGGTTCGATTCTCAACAATGCATATAAATAAGTAAAATAAAGGTCTACTGCCAACTTAAAAAAAAACAAACAAAAACCTAAATCCACATCCACTTCTGTTTCAGGTAAAATGGATATCTGAGAAACATTTCTACCTTTCTAACTTTGCACCTGTATGAACTCTTACCTAGTCTTCCTGTATACATTAAGTCCTTGTCTTCCTTCTTACAAATCCTTTAATCATTTTTGTACCCCTTACCCGCATTTGGACTACTGTATTATTGCCTTCATATGCAAAGGTCCTTTCTCCTCAATTACATCATATCACTATCAAATACCACTATCTGAAACACCCAGGGTCATGCTCTATACATTTAAAGAATTAGAAAAAACAGTGACACTATAGAGGTATGCCATAAATAATGTCAATGACAAATGTCATCTACCTGTTTTTTTATGTAAGTTCCTGGTCAGCAGTAAATGTCTCAAGATGTTTTTATATACTGAACAATAATGACACATAGTGACTACCTAATAAATACTTCCTGGTTGGCATTAAATGCTTATTTTTATTTGTAAGATTGATTGATTGATTTTTGTAGTACTGAGGACTAAACCCAGTGTACTCTTCCCCTAAGTTACCTCCTTGGTCCTTTTATTTGTTTGTTTATTTTATTCTGAGACAGGGTCACTAAGTTGCCCAGGCTGGCCTCAAACTTGTGATCCTCCTATTGCAGTTTCCAAAGTAGCTGAGATTACAGGAATGAGACTGGCTTAAATGGTCATTTTTAACAAATACCAATAACAATATGGTATTTCTTATAGCAGACACACAGAGAGAATTATCATTTAAAGAGAATCATACTTTTTCTCTATAGATCAATTTAAATTGATAATTTGAAAAATGCAGCTTTATTTTCTTTCTGAACAAGACTAATAAGCAGGTCAAAACGGCTCAGAGCTCCAGAGAAACGTATTTTACTAACTAATCAAGACTAATGTATCTGCCTCTTAGGCACAGGAGCTAAAGTACATCTTTAGGATTCAACTTTCCTTTGTTCTTCATTGATATTATGCTACTGCCCTCTCTGGGAAAATGCATTTCTTCCATAATTCATTTTGGCTTTCCTTTTTACCAATACAACTATACTGGAGTAATTTAGATTCCCAAAAACAGAGACCCTGGGTCCTACACCCAACTCACAATGACGTCTGGCACTTTTATATCGTAGGTCTGGCAAGGTGTTTTGAATGAATTTTCAGGCACCAAGAGTCTGTACTTTTTGGCTCATTCCAAAAAAGCAAGAATGTCGATGGTTTCCAAGATAAAAGTGGGCCTAATGTCTGGACACAATAAAAAAAATTGTACAATTAAGATTTAGTCTCTTCTCTGGCAGGATGACCTTGAATTATTTGTGAAGATGTGAGAAAAGTCTGAGTACCAAGATGTCTGCTCTTCTATTGTAAATCTCACCCAGGAGGGAGCTTCTGATAAAATGCACAGTAAGTCACAGAAATTATCTCTCAGGGATGGGAAAAAAAAAATCCAGTCAGTAAAAAATTCCACAGAATCAAGATAAGAGTCTGAAACTTCACAAAATTGGTTCAAGGGGTTCCAAGTCTGGCATTCCTTAAAATCTGTCATCTTTTTGGTAAGCTATTTAACAGATTCTCAAAACATCTACCACCTTCTTGCCAAGGAATTTAAAGCACACACACACACACACACATACACACACCCCTCCTCTCTTCTCAGCACATTTGTAAAACATTACTGAAACAGACAAGTGACTTCCTTTAGCTCGACCATTTTCATGCTAGCACTCAGACATACTCAAGGTTGCACTTACAAAACACCATTTAATAACAAGAGCAGAGACAAAAAAGCACATGCCTGTAATCCCAGCAGCTCGGGAGGCTAAGGCAGGAGAATTGCAAGTTCAAAGCCGGGCTCAGCAACTTATCGAGGCACTAAGCAACTCAGCGAGACCCTGTCTCTAAATTAAATTTTACAAGGGCTGGGGATGTGGCCCCCCCATACTAAACAAACAAAAAACAAAAACAAAAAAACACTACCTTCTAGAGAATAGTAATAATAATAATAATGAAAAAGGATAAAGAAAATGTAGTACTGGTTAAAAGAATGTTTAATACAAGGAAAAAGCCAATCTCATAAAGGTTCATAATATAAATATTTATTATAGTGCCTATAATTTTTGAGCATTTGTACACTAAGTATTTTTTATATATTTTCTTATACCATCTCAATAAAAACTAGGAATTTTTATGCTCCATTTTCTCAGAGTAGGAAACTGAGGATCAAAAAAGGGAATAACCTGCCCAAGGAGACACATTCTGTAAGTTTCAAGTCAAAGATTGATTCCAAAAAGTCAACATTCATTCCACTCTCTTCCTCCTCTCTTTTGCCCTCACTCAGAAATATGATTCCAACAAAACTAAATGCTTTAAGTTTCAGCTTTGATAAAATAATTGTACTAATATGCTATCTGAAACTCTCATAATGAAACTCTCATAATGCTGATTGTGAGTGACAGGCATATGTAGACATCTAATATTCTCTGATGATAGTTTTTAAAACCCTGAATTGATCAGAAATCGAACAATAGGACTATTATGGTAGAGGAAGTGTTAAAATACTCGTAGTGCTTTATGGCCTAATTACCATACTTGCAAATGCTATAATCTGAGTTGGAATGAGCAAGATAATACACAAGGGAGGCAATGGTATAAAAGCCTCCTTCAAACAACTGCAGGTGAAAAGAAAATAGGCTAGGAGCCAAGAATGTCTCTCTTGTACATGCTGACATGCATATCTGATGGACAGTGCTGAAATAACATCATTTCAACAACAGTCTAGCCTTTGATTATAAATGAGAAACTCACAGCAATAATAGGTGCCTTCATAAAACTTAAGACTTTCTGGGGAACTATTAATACATAATGTTTTTACCACATGATGTTATCACAGTAATTTATCTAACACACACTTCTGAGTTGCCCTAACTTAATTATGCCACTATGCTTTAAAATTCTACTTCAAAGAGATTACTGTGGCTATAGCTCTAGGGGACAAATTTGAATTTTAAGAACTAAGTATGAATTTTAAAGAAACATCATCTATTCATGCCTTCAGTTCATGGAGTCTAATTTGAAAGGCCAAGTCAGGGGAAAACAACTTTGCAATTAGTAGTCCATGTTCTGCCTCCCATGAGCCTAACGAGTCTGGAGAGGAAGAGTTGGGAATAGTTGTTACATGCATATCTAGACATGCTTAAGGACTAGACCAGTGACATGATCGCCATGGAGTCCTGAGAGGCAAAACACTGCATGTCAAATCTTTAACAGTTAGATACTTAAATACTTCAACTGACATCCTGTGCCCTGTGATTTCCTCACGTGGGCAGATGCAGTTTACCGCTAAACTACAAATTTGTGCAAATTAAGCTATCTCAGTTGCTCCAAAATTTCTTTTTAAAAAACATTATTAAATATTCTTTTTCAGAATAATTTATTTATAAGAATATTTTTAATAATGTTTTTAAAAGCTTTGACTCTACTTCTAATGAGAAACTAAATGTTCTCAATTTATCTCTAGATATTAACATACTATTTGATAACAAACAAAACACAGGAAAAATGATCTTTCTTTAAAAAAGATGTTCAAGAATGGATAATGGTGGGTTGGGGCTGTGGTGCAGTGGTGGAACACTGCATATAAATAAATAAAATAGATATTGTGTCCATCTACAACTAAAAAAAAGAATGGATAATGATGAACCATTTTTCTGCATATGAAGACACAAAAACAAAAAACACAATGTAATATAAAACAAAATATACATAAAATTTCATAATTTTCACACGATACTAATGGTAATTAATGCTAACATATTATTGGATGGCATATGTTGATATGCTTGATTTCAGAAGCACACAATTTTATCGATATTAATGGTACATATAATACCTGAATCAATACCAATAACCTCAAGACAATCCTTTACTAGGAAACTCTCAAATGAACCTTTCAAATTAGCCTTTTGAAGTTTATTTCTTAAAACTGAAAATTACAGATTAAGAATTATTTAATGTTTTATACTGATATAATTTCAGGCTTAAAAGAAGTTGTACTGCTATAAAGACTACCCAGGTACCCTTCCCTCATGCCCCCAACCTAGAAAACCTTCTCTGTTTATCATCACACTCATGGTTCTTGATAACACAAAATACCAACACCATCACAGCAGCCTTAGATGTCACTAGAAGGGTGTCTGAAGATCCTAGAAATAGGTGTCAACTCAAGAAATGCAGATTTTTACAATATTTAACAAAAAACCCCATACTATATTGGCAATGTAGACTAGAAGTTAAAAAAGGACTGAGATCTAGTGTGATCTTAAGACACTAAACTTTTCTCTAAGATTCAACTTCCTCTTCTTATATGATAGGAATCTGACACCCAGCGTACCTGTATCTTTTTTGCACTGAACGATGAGAGAGGACACATTCTTTGTAAAGCACACAAAATATATATGACAAAAATTAATAACAAACACACCAGTCACAAATGACTAAAGAACTGTTGTCACAAAGACCACATTCTTTTCTCTAGTTCTTCCCAAACTGACCTATAGATCCAAGACAATCTCAATAAAAATCCCAGCAGGATTTTCAGTGCCATTCACATTGCTGCAAATGGCAGGGTTCTTTTTTTAATGACTGAGGAGTATTCCACTTTGTAAATGTACCACATTTTCTTTATCCATTCATCAAGTGATGGAAATTTAGTTTGCTTCCATTTCTTGTCTATTTTAAATGGTGCTGCAGATGTCTCTTCAACATATTGATTTCGTTTTCTTTGGATATACCCAGTAGTGGATTGCTGGATCATTCTGTAGTTCTATTTTTAATTTTTTGAGGAACTTTCATACTGTCTTCCATATGCTTACACTAATTACATTCCCAACAATAGTGCCGTTTTCTCCATATCCTTGTCAGCGGTTATTATTTCTGTTCTTTTTGATAATAGCCATTCTTACTGGAGATGATTATATTAAGTGAAACAAGTCAAGCACAGAAAGACATATTATCTCTTTCATATATGGAAAATAGCTGATCTCATAGAAGCTGAGAGTAAATTGGGGGTTACCAG
Organism: Sciurus carolinensis; assembly: GCF_902686445.1. Classification (NCBI taxonomy): domain Eukaryota; kingdom Metazoa; phylum Chordata; class Mammalia; order Rodentia; family Sciuridae; genus Sciurus; species Sciurus carolinensis. The sequence continues at coordinate 14,315,255 of NC_062214.1, forward strand.
GGCAAAAGTAAGGGGAAGGCAGAAGACCACATTCTTTAACCAGTTCTCTGCAATTGAAAATTAAAACTGTGCAGTTTTAAAAAAATCACACATTTCATTTTTAAAAAGCACCTCTGAATAATTCATAGGTCAAAAAGCACAAGTACCACAGGACGGGAGGAAATATTTACAATGTACCACATAGGATGAAAGGATTCTGCTAAGAAAGCACATAGAGAAAAAGTTACAGTGCTAACTAATTTAGTAAGCAAGAAAAAGAAAAAGTGTTCAACAACAACAACAACAACAAAAAATTAACATCAATTTGATTTAAAAAACAAAACAAAAAAAAAAAAAACAACCCTTAAGTTAGTAACAGACATGCACTTCTTTAACCTAATAAAGAGTATTTGTCAAGTCCTGCTGCAAAATCAGGCTCAATGTTAAAACATTCAAACAACTTTTTTTAAGGTGACAAGAAAGCCCGCTACTATTCAATATATTGTACTGGAGATCTTAGTTAAGAAGAATAAAATATATAGGCTTTAAAAGAAGAAATTAAGGTTGTAATTCACAGGCAATAAGACTGTCTTAACTGGGGGAGGGAGTAATCTCCAGAAAACCTATCAAAATGAACAATATGTTTTAAAAAAATCAACAAGTCACTTATAAAAGTAAAAATGTTAAAAGCAAAAGATTTTTGAAGGATACATTTGTAATAGAAACAAAAACTATTAAAGCTTCTGGAAATAAATTTAATAAAAATATTTAAAACATTTGTGTGGATAAAATTATATTATCTAAGAACATACGAGATAAAATAGATGGAAAGATAAACCATGCTCATAAACAGGAAGAGTTAACATCAAAAAGATGGCAAAAGAAGTCTATGTAGTCAATGTAGCTAAGTAAAATTTCCAGTGGCATCTTACAAATTTTTATACACTGACCCTAAAATTTATATGGGAGAATGGTGACATAAATTCAAATACCAATCTGTACTGGAAACAAAAATAAAAAGGGGTTGGGGAATTGTTTAGATAAATGGTCAAAGAAGGAATGAGAAGGTGAGATCAAAGACCTGAATGCAGGGAAGAAGCACGTATTTCAGATGGAAAAAATAAAACAGGTAACTACAGCTTACAGTGTAAACAAAAACAAATTCACAATATATTAAAGCAAATTCTAAATGTGAACAGTAAAACTTTACAACACTTAGAAAAAAATAAAAGACTTTTTAAGATACTTGAGTGGGTAAAGAATTTCTTTTAAAAAGTCACAAAAAGTATACTATGTAAGAAAATTTGGACAAATGTGAATTCATGAAAATGAACACCCAAGAAAAGACTTCAAAGTTAAAGGCACATGCCATAAGTCCATGCATATAAATACAATGCACATAATTATAAACAAAAAACTAGTGTCTAAAACATAAAGAAATACTGCAAAAGATTGAGGTGGGGGAAAGAATATGGAAAAGGCATATTCAGCATTAGACTTGTGCAGTCAACATGGAAATAAGCAGTATTAAAACTACAGCTGGGAGTATAGGTCTCTGAAGAGTGTCTGCCCAGCATACCCAAGGCCTTGGGTTCAATCCCCTGCACTGCCTCCTCCCCCAAAAATTAAAATTAAAGAAAAAAACAAATGAACTGAAGAGATCTGGCAACAAAGGCTAGAAAATATCATGATTAATGTTTACTGTTATATGTAAAATAACTTTTCCCTAAATCAGTTCAATTTTACTTGGCTAGAGCTATTAAAGCTACTGACAGTTCCAAAACTATATGCCTGGTACCATGTTGCAAAAAGAGAATATCAATTCTGGTTAAGGACCACTAAGAAACCCAGGGAAAGGAAAAGTTACTATTTTGAGATGTTTCGGCTGAGTTGAGTATTATAATTGAACTTTGCCAAGTATGAGGTATCCAATCTCTTAACCAAATAAAATAAACCCATTTCCCTAGTATTGCTGTGGTCACTTAAAATATATTTAAAAATAAATAAATAATGATCTTGATCTAGAATAAAGCCTATTATAGAAAGGGCGTTTGTGAACTTGGGATAGGAATGCAATTTTAATTCAACCCTAACCTATCACAGAGCTCCCTCTGCTGGCCCAGAGAGGCATGATGTGCCTAACACTGACAACCTCTCATGCCACACTTCTTTCTCATGGCACAGTAACGTGCTCTTCCTTTCTTTTTATTCAAAAAGAAAACATATAGTAAAGGGCTTGCCTGGCATGTAAAAGGCCCTGGGTTTGATTCCCAAGGATCACAAAAAACAAACAACAACAAAAACAGCATTAGTAGCAAAAGACAAACAAAAACACTAGACAAACAGAACCCTTCCAAACTCCCCAGTCTTGATATTTTATCCATACAGAGATTTTAAAAGTAGTGTGGGCCATAGTTGGCTTATATGGTTTACAGGCATTCTCAAGATCCCTTATAAAGCAATCAAATATCACCCTACCCCACTTAATCCCCTACCCCCAACTGCAGTCTGCCTCCTTACTGTGGATTCAGATATGTATATCCAAAACATTCTCTCATATGTAGAATATTATTAGCTTGTCAGAGGCATACCCCCTTTGGAAATCTTAGAAACATAACCTGGAGTAACTAATTACTGAAACAACCAGCAAGGAGAGGTATATTACTACAGGCTGAGACTTACCAACAAGAACTGTAACATAAACCTAGTCCTGGCCTTCAACAACTTTTGTTCTGCTGGCAGCAGTATAATATGATTGGGGATGAACTCTAAAATCAAGGGTGTAACTGGGCATGATGTCTCATGCCTGTAATCCCAGCTCGGAAGGCTGAGACAGGAGGATCACGAATTCAAAGCCAGCCTCGGAAATGGTGATGCACTAAGCAGCTCAGTGAGACCCTGTCTCTAAATAAAATACAAAATAGGGCTGGGGATGTGGTTCAGTGGTCGAGTGCCCCTGAGTTCAACCCCCAGTACTAACCCCCGCCACCGAAAAAAAAAAAAAAGATGAAATCAAAGCAATAGACAACAATAACAAAAGACAAGACAGAAATTTGTAAAAAGTGAAAATGTTTTAAGATTCTTTTTTTATTCAGCAGGAAGACACATAATGACCAACTTTGGAATTTACTAGAAAAACAGAAAGTTAAATAGGCATATACTTATGCATGTACTGTGTCAGTTGGTGACAGGGAGTGGAGAAGGAGTAGACAGAGGATAGGAAGGTAAGTGGGTGAGGACTCACCACCCCAAAAGAGGAAAAGAAAGGAGAAAAAAGCAAGAGAAAAACAAAGTGAGTAAAAAGCACAAAATAAGAGCAGAACAGAACTAGGTCCAAATATACCCAGTATACACAAAATTAACGTGAAGTAGAACTGACTGACAAAAATAATCCATACACATAAACTCTCTACACCAGTATAGTGGGATGCTGTTTTAAAGCAGTCCTTTAAGGTTTAAAAGCAAAAACATAAATGTTAAATTTAAGACACTAGGAAGAAAGAATTCAAATAAACTGAAGATTTCTTGTGAAGACAGGAAAGAAATAAACTGACAAGGGACACAGAATAAGAACTTCTTTTGTTAATATATTAATTTATTAAACTGGATAGGAATACTTAAGGATTATTTTATTTTCTATTTGTTTATGTCTTAAATATTTCATGAAAAATGACATTTGATATCCCTCAAGAATGGTAAAAGTCTGGCAATGTCAACTATTAAAGATGGAAGGAAAACAATTCTCATCTACTGCTAGTGAAAATGTAAATTATTATAGTCACTTGAAGAAAACTGCGGAGCATTCTAAGTATAAAACCAAAGTGCTTATGAGACCTAGCAAATCCCACTTCTCAGGACACAGCCTAAAAAACTACATATCTACTAAGAGGCAGGTTCAAAGACATGTTTATAACAGCAAATATCCAGAAAAAAATTCATGTCCAGCAAAAGGGGAATATATAATACAACATGTTATATACATTCTTATAATCTATTATCAATAAAGATGCATCTCACCCAAAAAAGGTCCTTGTTTAAAAACAGCAGGCTGGCTGGGTGGTGGCACACACCTGTAATCTCAGCAACTCAGGAGGCTAAGGCAGGAGGATTTTAAGTTCAAGGTCAGCCTCAGCAACTTATTGAGGCCCTAATCAACTTAGCAAGATCTATCTCAAAATAAAAAAGGGCCAGGGATATAGCTCAAGTGCTCCTGGGTTCAATCCCTAGTGCCAAAAAATGACAACAAAAACCAGCAGCCTATTAAAAGATTACTGCAATAGTATCTTTGAAAAATACAAAACAGTATTGTTTATGGATGTACACACATTCAGCAAAAATACAGAAAAAAAGTCATGGCAAATTATACACCAAATTCATAATTAATGTGATTCAAAAGATATAATGGACACATAATGTGGGGTGGGAGGGAGCCAAGAATGAAGGAAGGAGGAACTGTATAGAGGGAAAAGAGGGTGGGGGAAGGAAAAAATAACAGAATTAATCAAAAACTATTACCTTATGTAAATGTATGATTACACAAATGGGATGCCTCTACTTCATGTACAGAGAAATAAGATGTATCCCATTTGTTTACAATAAAAATAAATTTTAAAAAAAAAGATGTAACGGGGACCTTAACTTTATCAGTAAAGTTGTGGGTTATTTTATTCTTAGAATATGCTATATAAATCTAAAAAATAAGTACATTAATTCTACACTCAAGTTTTTGCTATATTATTTGTATTATTTAAAACTAAAAATTTTAAAAACCCTTAAAATCCATTTCATTACTGTGAGAATTAAATTATGTAAGTATTTCATGTACGAATGATACCTGTGGCCTAAGAGAAACTTTAAAAATGTGAGTTTTCCTTAAAATCAAACAAATTAAGTATTCAAGTAGAACGTCTATAGGCTATTTTGTCCTGCATTTGCTTCACAGAAAAGTGAGGAAAAACTACTAATATATTTTTTAACACAAGCATAACCTTCCTCCACCTGTCCTTTAGATTTCAGCTGAGAAATCCTCTCTGAGATTCCGCTCGACTATGTCAACTGCCAAAGATAAACCACCTGTGGCTCCCTGAACTTGCCTTGCCCACCTCTTCCCTGGGATCTTGCATACACTGCTCCCTCTGCTGGAACATCTTTGCCTAACCTGCATACTGCCAATCTTCCTGCATTTTTCCTCAAGGAATTTTTTTGGAGGTCCTAGACCAAGTTAGATAGTCTTCCCCTCCTCGGCTTTGACAGCACCCCCTGATTACCACTGTGTTAGAACTCATTTCATACACTGAATTGTAATTAATGATCTTCCCTCTACAATGAGTTCTTTCAGGGCAAGGAGTGCTTTGCTTACTCATTCTCTGTTGTCCTCAGTACCTAGCAAAGAGCTTGGGAAAACAGGCACTAAAGAAAAATTCATTAAATTATGCAAAGGATCTAGTGCAGGGGCTAGCAAATTTCTGTGAATGGCCAGACAGCAAATATTTTAGGCTTTGGGGACCACTGGTCTTTCATAGCTCTCTGCCTTTATAGAATAAAAGCAGCTACAGACAACTCATAAATGAAGAGGCATAGCTGTGTTTCAATAAAACTATTACTAAAAGTAGAAGGCAAATCAGATTTGGCCCATGGACCATAGTTTGCAGATACCTGGTGTGGAGGAAGGGCCTTTAAATTTTAAAAAGAGAAAAAAAAAAAAAAAAAAAAAAAAGATGATGAAAAGATCACAGAAAACTTACAGAAAACTTAGTGCTTTAAACCTATGCAAAGTTTACGTGTACTTATACAACTCAATTATTATCATTTTCCTTTCTTCCCTGAGTTGGTCTCTAATGCTCAGAATAAGAGGAGGGCAAGAGTTGAAGAGCAGAGGAAAGCAAGACACCCTAAGATGGAAGCTGAACACCGGGGTTAGGTTTAATCAGAAAAATGAATCAGATCCAAAAGAAGAGAGGTAAGTTCTGAAGGAATATGATAGAACTTTTAAATTTGTATACTCATCTTTAACTGACTGAGTGTTGGTAACCTGGGTTAGATGCACAAACCTTCATGAAAATGGACTGAAGATATGTAAACAGGTCAGAATTTCATTATACTTTGGGATGAATTATACACCAAAACAACATATGTGCTTACCTCCACAAATGAACCTTCAATGACAACATTCAATGAGAGAATGGCTGTTTGGGTTCAAAAGCAAAATTCCTTCTCTTTGTTGACACTTTCTTACCTCTGACTCCACATGCCAGCTTTCCCCCCCAAACCTCTTGCCCCGACACAGTCCTCCAATGAAAAACCTCCTTTAGTTGTGGTAACAGAAGAGAGAACCCAAGAAGCAGCTTTCATGGACCATGGGAATACTAAAGTGCATATGCTTTGTCAAAAAGTTAGTATATTTCACCAGAGCCTTACTTTTCATAGTCCCTTCCTCTTCCTCATCCTCTGCATTGATCACCATGGTGCCCAGTTGTGACGGCAACGTGTCATCATGCTCAATCATAGTATTGGCTCCATCACTCATGGTGCTGGCCACTCGTACAGTGCCCATGTCATCACCCACCGCTCGAACCATCGTGCCAGAATCCATTTCATCCTCCTCCTGCAGGACAAAAATCTCAAATTGGGGCCAATTTGATCAAAGGACTGAGTTTTCTGAATTCTATTGCTTATCTTGGTAAAATATTTCTGAGTTTGACACCTTTTCAGGTTCTAAATTCACCCTGTAGAAGTGAAAGTTCTCTTTATTTAACCAAAGAAGTTCATAAATTTATCCACATAAGAGGAACGGAACTAATTCTAAAGGACACTCTTCCCCTCCCCTTCTTATTACAGTTTACAACACAGATCTAAGAGCTGGCATAAGCACCCCTGGAATCTCAGGGTAGTGAGGAAGTCTTTAAGTATAAAAGCTACATAATAAGTATGGATCTTACGCTCCCAAAAATGGCTTGGAAAAACCAAGTCTCATAACTGAGCATTCTCTCAAGTAAAAAGTTAATTTAAATAAAAGATACAAGTAAAAATTAAATGTTGTAGGAAACACCAGGGGAAGAACAAGCACAGATTCAGTAAGACTCCAGCAAGTTTGGGTCCAGATCAAGATATGTACTACAAGAGTCTCCAGCTCCAAGCTGATCCAACATTATCTACTCATCTTACTTACACTTGACAATCATGAACTAACAGGCCTTGATGCCTGAGGCCCGCAGCAATGCCTGCTACTCACTGAGTTTTCTTCATCATCCTGGTCCACTTCCCGCTGCTGAGCTTCTTGGCGTTTCAGTTTCACATCCATGGCTTCATTAATTAAGTCCCGCAGTATTGACACTCCTTTGGCACTCTTGACAAATGGGTGCTTAAACAAGAAAACAGACATCATTGGAGTCAGTTTATGTAGCAAGGGAGTTACAACAGTATCTGGCACACAGCAGGTACTTGACGATACTTGCTGAATCAATCAGTGAATCTAACCTTTTTCTTTATGCCCTGGACAACAGCTAAACCACACTTGGTTTTTAACTCTAAGCAGACTTTGCCCATTTTTTTCAACCTGGTTATAACTATAGCGTCTCTCTGTTAACTCTAGAGATTCTCAATGGGGTGGTATTATTCCCTAGAGAAAGTTCTGCAAATGTGCTAAAAGCCTGATGTCATCATAAAGTTTGGAGGGCACACCTAGCACAAGAAGATATGCAGGAATGCTAGCAACCTGTGGCACATTCTGCACATTTTTTAAATGTCTCACAGTATACATTGTGCTCTACTACTGAAAATGTTTTTCAAGAGATATACAAAATGTCCACTGATTTGGAAGGCAATTTTGGAAATGAGAGCTTAAAATGAAATAAAGACACTGTTTAGAAATCACTACATAATTTATTCATCCCATTTATTCTTTCTTTTCAATGTAGTAGAGCATTCCCCCAACTACATAGTTAGAAAAAAGGGATGTTACCACAAAAGTGCAGTTACTGCAAAATTACTAAAACTCATAACAAATGTATAATGGAGTAGACCCAAATATTATTCAACCAGTGAAGACAATTAAAACACAGAGATACTGCTAATGGTTTTTTGTTTGTTTGTTTGTTTTGGTATTGGGAATTGAATCCAGGAGTACTTTATCACTGAGCTACATTACCAATCCTTTTTTCATTTTTTTGTTTTATTTTAAGTTTTTGGTACCAGGGATTGAACTCAGGGGTGCTTAACCACTGAGCCACATCCCCAGCCCTTTTTTTGTATATTATTTAGAGATAGGGTCTCACTGAGTTGTGTAGGGCCTTGCTAAGTTACTGAGGCTGGCTTTGAACTTGCGATCCTCCTGTCTTAGCCTCCCAAGCTGCTAAGATTCCAGGCCTGCACCACTGTACCTCACTATTTTTTAATATTTTTGAGACAGGGTCTCACTAAGTTGCTGAGTCTTGCAATCCTCCTGCCTCACTCCTGAGCTGGTGGAATTATAGGCATGCACCACTGTGCCTACCTACAGTTTTTAATATGAACACTATGTTGTTTTTGTTTTCTGGGTTTATAGCATGGTAAGTTGATATCTATGTTATGAAAGACACATGGAAACTCTTTTGGGAGTTGACTGGTGTTTTGCAAACTACTCTGATATTGTCTCCTGTTTTCTCTTTACAATCTACTCTCTTTTCCCATCACCCATGAGAGTATAAAGGTCTCCAAGGTCTTTATAAGTACACCAGAGACTGAAAGGATGCCTTAACACGTGGTGGGATTGCAATACAGAAGATATTTTCCCAAAGAACTCTTATTAGTACCCCAGGCAGGCAGGAAAAGAAGTTAACAATACTCTTAGAAATAAGACCTTGGTCATTAGCAAGGATATCATATTGCCTTGTGCTTTCTACTTGGAAATTCTTTCTACTTAAGAATCCCTCCCTCTTATCAGATAAAAGTCTAGCCTTTTACTGTTATTACTTACCATCAGTTTTATGCTAGTGTCCCTCTCATTCATTTTCCTGTGCTTCTTAAATGAAATGGGTTTCTGATCTTCTTATTACTCTTAAATCTAAATTCATTCATGATGCTAGATACAGGTATATGTTTCATTACATACACAAGTTGGGTCAAGCTGAAGTATTCTACATTGTCATACATTTTATTGTAAATTATTACCTTTATATTACAAGTAATATTAGGGGCTGGGGAGATAGCTCAGTCAGTAAAGTGCTTGCCTTGCAAGCAAAAGGCCATGGGTTCGATTCCCAGCACCACAAAAAAAAAAGACAAATAATATTGACTCTTTCTAAATTATGGGCATAAATAAATTTTACTGTCTATGAGTTTCATTCCAGAAAAGTAATGAGAGATGTTATAAAGTGGGGGCATTGGGACTGAAATCATTGAAAACCATTGACTTAACCCAACGAGAGTGAATATTTATCAAATTCATACCACACTATCTTCAATATGTGTAAAGCATGTTTGAAGTAATACATAGTATATCACTTCATCTTCACAACACACGAGTCTTTATTCCCATTCTACAGATAAGAAAACTAAGGAGACAAGATAAGTTATTTGCCCAAGGTCACAAAGTATTAAACAGCCAGAATTCAAACCCAAGTAGTGTGCATTCTGAACCCAAGCTCCTAACCACAAGGCAATCCCACCCATCCCTCAAGGCCCAATATGTAAGCTCTCTCTCCAAAGAAGTACTCCCACTGTCTCCAGTTCAAAGTGACTTCCTTTTATCCTGAGCTATAACAGCACCCACCACTGATTCCTTGTCAGAAGGACAGCCTTGATGGCAGTTGGGCTTTTGGACTCAGAATAACTCAGATCCTACTACTGACTCTGCTGTGTGCTGGCTGAGAAACTCTAAATGAATTAACCTCTTTAAGATTCCACTTTCTCACCTATAAAACTGAAATAACACCTACCCTTCACAGGGTCTATGTGATGATTAAACAGCATAACATGTGCAAAGCCGACACACAGCAGATGCTCACTCAATGTTAACGTGTTTTCTCTAATCCCACATAGCTCTATATTTTCTTCATTGTGGTTTTACTCAATGAATTAAGATTCTTTTCTGTCTTTCCTACTCAAATAGATTCAAATAGCCCCCCTAAAGGCAAGGGCTGTCTCATACTTCTGTTCTATCTTCATGCAGGTGGACTAACAGCATTTTCTGGTCTGCATATAGATGAAACGGGGAGGCAGCCTGACAGGTGACTCATACCTGGAGAAGCTGAGTGGCTGTGGCTCTCTGCTCAGGGCTTTTTACAAGACACTGCTTCACAAAATCTGTGAAGTTATCTGACCACAGCTCTGGCTTTCGGAACGTGGGAGGAGGATTTGTAGGAATCATGAAGATTGCCTAATTAAAAAAAGAAGAGAGAAAAAGAGAAAGACTTGGTAAAGTAAAAGTGATTCTCCAATAAAAATGTGCCTGGAATTACATTTGCAGTTTGGTAAAATGATTTTTATCTAATAAGTCCATTCAAAGTCTAAGCATCTCAAAGTACAAAGTATGACAACTGGAGAAGTTGATATATTTCACCCTTTCCCTTTCCCTCTGTCTTATGCAGTCTTGTCCCCTAAACCTCACAATATCAATATATCAGTAAAGCTTTTTTTTTTTTTAATGCTAACTGCATTATGCTGCTTTTCAAAGTGGAAGGCAACACCTACAAGTATCCATATCCTGAAGATAACCTCAGCCCCAAGAGTTGCCAAACATCCCTCCTTCAAAGTCACCCCTATGCCTGATGTCCACAGTGACTGCAGTAAGATCACCAACCAGAAGTGTCCAAACAACAGGAGCCATTAACCTCCAAGTCAAGCCAAATCGACATTCTTGGAAGGAACAAAGAAGACAAAAAATAAAAAAAAAATCCAACCCTTAACAATTGGCCCATTACATTATAGTTAAATTGTACTATTTCAAAATATACAACTATTATTTATTGAATTTCCAAAAAAGGATGAGCCACAGGTTTTATTTATTTATGTGTGGTGCTGAGGATCGAACCCTGTGCCTCACATATGCTAGGTGAACACTCTACCGCTGATCCACAACCCCAGCCCACAGTCATGGCTTTTGAAAGATAAAACTCTGCAATAAACAGTTTAAATTCTTTCAATCTAAAAATGTGACCAGTAAATCATCTACTTTTTCACTTTTCTTTGCCCCAGGGAAAGAAGTTTATCTTTGGGCACATGAATGCTTTTAAAAGTCTTAAGTGACAGGAGATTCTGGGGGGTAGGTAAAGCCTGGGAATCCCTTAAAGTGTCAATACTGAGGAGTTTCAGTGGAGATGCAGCCCTACAGGCCCTTGACACTCCAAAAGAAGATGGAGGTTGGAGAGAGCAGAGCCTCCAGACGAAGAGTCTGGGGATCGACAAACCAGAACTTACAAATTCAAACAACTACGGGGGGGGGGAGTCAAACACCTATAGAGGCCAGTCAAGAAAAAGATAACAAATGAACAGGTTGGGTGTTAGTGACGGGAGTTCAAAAAAAGTGTTAAGAGAAAATGCTGTAATAACTGGTATCTGGCAACTGGTGATAACAGGAATCATGGAGACTGGCTGAATGGAAAGTTCTCATATATAAATAAAACAACCACTATTCAGCTCCAGCTGGTATTATCATGTTACAATATGGGTTTCTAAACTATTAAAAGCATATATAATTGCACAAATCAAACTAAGCATTTCTTTTCTGTAGGCTATGTCCTGCCAGGGGGCTATCAATACCCAACTTCTGAAATGGAGGGGGGTGAATCACACTTAATTAGTGACTACAACTAGTCAGTAGAAGGGTATCATTTATAGTGACACTTATCAATTACATACAAACAATTCATTTATTGTTTGGGACCTAATCAATTAAGTCATGGAACTAACCTTCTAAAGATGGTCAGTAACTAATCATCCCACTGGTTTTCTGTCCATTTCCTTACCCTCATTGGATGGATATCAGCATATGGGGGCTTTCCTTCAGCCATTTCTATGGCAGTTATTCCCAGAGACCAGATATCTGCCACACAATTGTATCCAATTTCCTGAATAACTTCTGGAGCCATCCAAAATGGTGTTCCTATCACTGTATTCCGTTTAGCCATGGTATCCTAAAATAGAAAGCAGAGAAACCAACACCAAGCATAAAACTGAGAAAAAGAACTTTTTTTCCAACAATAAAAAATGATTTATATTTCAAATACATACAAAAACCATGCTCAGAATATGATCAAGTCACAAAAGAAATTTAAATGATCAAGAAACATAAAACTATTCTCAATTATTAAAATATGAATTAGCAGGGTACAGAGGTGCACGCCTATAATTCTAGCAGTTCTGGAGGCTAAGACAGGAGGATCGCAAGTTCAAAGTCAGCTTTAGCAACTTAGGGTCCTAAGCAACAAGCGAAACCCTATCTCTAAATAAAAATATAAAAAGGGCTGGGGGTGTGGCTCAATGGTAAAGCACCCAGAGTTCTATCTCCAGTAAATAAATAAATAAATAAATAAGTAAGTAAATAAACATGTATATATATGTGTTTGTATATATGTATATGTATGTGTGTGCACGCATACATATACATATATATGAACATATACATACACACATAAATGATAAATAAGACAAGTTTTAGTTTGTGGCTTAAGGAATAAGTCAATATAGTACAACATAGTATACATTAAACAACCATTTGTATGCTTTCCAAGAAGAGTGTGTCCCTATTCAAAGAGAACCTTCCTCCTACAGTTCTCTTCAGGAAGAGAAGGATTCTGAAACAAAACTAAAGATTCAAAAGAATGTCTCAAGTTCCTTCTGAAATGCCTGTGACAGGTTATGCCAGTCAGGAGCAAGAGATAGAGGCAACACTTTTGAATTGACCTCACTCTGTCAGACCTATATAAAAAATTAACACAGGAACTAAGGAAATGCTTAGTTATTTCCTTAGCTCTGAAACTTCAAATTTGCAGGGGTGTTTTCTAATAGTGGTAGTCAAAGTTGTTTTCATTGGATTATTTCAATTAGAAACAGATACTTGCATAGCTAGAAACATTTTGAAAATTAAATAATGAGTGGATATTAAGCCCACTTAGATCTGTATTGCACATTATTAGTACAATAGAACAGAAAATATTAACTTCAGAAAGAAACAGTGGCACATGTACATACACAAACCCATATATATATAACAGTCTATTATGTATGTCATATATATGATATTAAAATGCCATTTCAAATCATCAAAGGGTGAATTAAGCAAAAATAAAAATCTGACTTGTCATTTAAACACATACCTTACACTTTTAGCAAACTAAGTTCAAATAGGTTGAAATTTTCAATATTAAAAAAACAGGGCTGGGGATATAGCTCAGTTGGTAGAGTGCTTGCCTGTCAAGCATAAGGCCCTGGGTCCAATCCCCAGCACCACAAAAAAAAAAAAAAAAAAAAAAAAAACCACAAAGCTCAGGCCAGGTATAGTAGAACACACCTATAACACCAGGTACTCAGGAGGCTGAGGTAGACGACTGCAAGTTTGAGACCAACCTTAGCAATTGAGTAAGACCCTGTCTCAAAATAAAGAAATTAAAATAAAAAGAACTAGGGGTATAGCTCAGTGATAGAAAACGCCTGGGTTAAATCCCCAGTACAATAAATTAATAAATAAATGTACAGATGAATGGTTATATAATGTTAGAGTAAAAAAGAACTTTTTAAGCACAAAGACAAAAACCATAAGATAAAAGTGGATGAATTTTTCTATATAAAATCTAGAAACTGGGGCTGGCTCAGTGGTGGAACACTTGCCTCACATGCATGAGGCACTGTGATTCTCAGCACCACATAATAATAAATAAATAAATAATAATAGTATTGTGTCCATCTACAACTAACAATTTAAAAAAAAAATCTAGGAATTTCTATATTAAAAAAAGTTGTATCACCCTTGACTTTCTGAATATGGTTTATTGGGCTTAACAGGATGCTCTCTAGTTGCATCCATTTTCCTGCAAATGACATAATATCATCTTCTTTGTGGCTGAATAACACTCCATTGTGTGTATATACCACATTTTCTTTATCCATTCATCTGTTGACAGTGTACACCTAGGCCAGTTCCATAACTTGGCTATTGTGAATTATGCTGCTATAAAGAGTATGCTGACTTTAATTCTTTAGGATAAATACTGAAGAATGGTACAGTTGGATCATATGGTGGTTCAATTCCTAGTCTTTTAAGGAACCTCCATACTGATTCCCATAGTGGTTGTACTGATTTACATTGGGAAGTTAGAGAGGGAAAAAAGGGATCTCATGAAAACAGAAGGGAGACCAGTAGGGTAGAGGAAGGAAATCGGGGAAAGGAAGATGGGAGGGAAAGGGGAGGTACTGCAAAGTGAAATTGATCAAATAATGTTATGTGCATATTATGTAAAATAATTCCATTATTATATATAATTATAACATACCAATTTTAAAAAGGAGGAAAAAAAGTCCATAGACAAAATTAAGACAGCAACAAAGAAAAAGTATTTCAACATATACAAGAAAAGGTTAATAATTTCAATGATTTTTTTTTTAGTTTTGGTTTTCTTTTTTTAACAAATAGATTTTTTAAAAGATCTAACAATTAGAAAAATTGACAAATGAACAGTTCATTTATAAGTGAATAATTAAAAAAGGTCAATAATGAAATATAAAAATAATTGTTTTGAAAATGATAAGAAAGATGTAAATTTACTATCCACCCAATATTACCAAATACTAGGGAAAGGGACACATTTATAAATAGCAGTTGGCTGCAGGGCGTGGTAGCACATGATGTAATCCCAGAGACTCAGGAGACTGAGGAAGGGGGAATGCAAGTTCAAAGCAAGCCTTAGCAACTTAATGAGTGAGGGCTCAGGATGTGCCTCAATGATTAAACACCCCTAGTTGAATCCCTGGTATCCACCCCCACAAAAAAGGAGTTTATAATTAGCAGTTGGGAATAGAAACTGCTCCCTTCTAAAAGCACTTTGACAATATACATCAAAAGGTTCAGAATTTCACATATCTCCTGACCAATTTCACCGTGAAAGAAATTATCCTAAGAATATACTTAAGAAAAGGCTGAAAACTTTAGCTGCAAGGATGCTTATCACAGATTTTCATGTGGGAAAACTATAAACAACTTAAATGGGCACCCAATATCCAACTATAGAGAATGAGCTAATAAATCATGGTACATCCAGAAAATGAAATGCCCACAAATATCACCAAAAATAATAATAAAGATTTCTGGGTAACAATGACAGATTGCACAAACATATCTTATTTTTACTCCCAAACAAAACTCACTCAAAAGATATTAAGAGGATATTTTTTTAAAGGAATGAATCCACAAGAACAAAAAAAAGAAAAGAAATCACAGCCACAGAATTTTGTAAGCTGGAAAGCAGATGGCTGAGTGGTAATTATCTGAACAGACCATTAAATGGAATCAGTTGCTTAAAAAAAAAAAAAAAAAAAAATTAGCAAACATTCTAATTTCAACACCAGCGCCTTCAAAAGGCTTAGAAACTGGTAGCATTTGGTATGGAGAATAGTGAAAGTGGACCTCAAAAAAGGAAAAAAAAAAAAAAAAAAAAAAAAAGAACTTTGAACTTGCAATCCTCCTCCCTCAGCCTCCCAAGCCACTGGGATTACAGGTGTGCACCACTGAGTCAGGCTCAGCAATTTCTTGAAAAGTTATATAAAAAGAAGCAGTTAAGGCATAGAGGCTTCTTTCACATTTGGCAACCTGTGGGTTTCCCTTGTCCACCCTGGCTTTTGGCTTTGGGCTGGAGGTGTATTCTTTAGAGACAGGAACAGGATTTCGAGACAGTAGAGAGTGTGAGTAAATTGTGAATTAGGAACATTAACTTAGTCTATATGCTCCATGCTACACAATCCCCACCAACACGTCTCAGAAGGCTGCCTACAAACTCTAGAAGAGAGAACAGTCAGAAAGGTATCTAAATTTACCACTGCAAGTTTCCCAACAAAACAGCCCAGTGTGATCATCCTTACCATCACTAAAATAAAGTGAGACAAAAAGAAGTCATGTTTTTCTTTAGAAAAGCAACACATACACTCATTATAAATGAAAACAAAACAGGAAGTGACAAAGTTCAGCCAAGATTGCAGGATAAGATAATATACAAAAATCAATTATATTCCTATATACTAGCAGTGAACAAAATCAAGTATTCCATTTAAAATAGCATCAAAAAGAATAAATCATTTAGGAATGAATTTAATCAGGTCAGTGCAATTCTCATGTACTACGAATTTTAAAACTGCTGAAACAAACTAAAGAAGATCAAGGGGAGTAGAGGTCTATTTAGTGGTAGAGTACACGCTTAGCATGTGCAATGCCCTGGGTTCAATCCTCAGCACCAAAAAAATAAATAACTAAATTTCTGTGACCTTGCATTAGCTAATGATTTATTAGATGTCACACCAGAAGCACAAGCAACAAAGGAAAAACAAAGGGGATATCACCTAAATTTTAAAATTTGTGTTTCAAAGGATATCATCAAGACTGAGAAAAGACTCACTCAGAGAATGGGAGAAAATATTTGCAAATCACGTATCCTATGAGGGATTTATATCTAAAATATAAGCATTCTTAGAACTCAACAATAAAAAGACAACCCAATTAAAAATCAGCAAAGGATTTGATAGACATTTCCCCAAAGAAGATATACAAATGTTCAAAAAGGACAAGAAAAAACACTGAGTCATTAGGCATTAGTAAAATGCAAATCACAACCACAATGGGATACTACTTATACCCCCTAGGTTGATTATAATTTAAAAGACAGAAATAAAAAGTGTTGAAGATGTGGAAAAACTGGAACTTTCATATAACGGCCATGGAAATATCTAGAATGGTAAAACACTTTGAAAAAGAGTTTGGCAATTTTTTTCTTTTTCTCAGGGGGTTGGGGGGTGGTGGTACTGGGATTGAACTCAGGGGCACTTCACCACTGAGCCACATCCCCAGCACTATTTTGTATTTTATTTAGAGAAGGGGTCTCACTGAGTTCTTAGCACACTGCCGTTGCTAAGGCTGGCTTTGAATTTGCAATCCTCCTGCCTCAGCCTCCCAAGCCACTGGGATTACAGGTGTGCACCACTGAGTCAGGCTCAGCAATTTCTTGAAAAGCTAACCACAGAGTTACCATATGACACAGCAACTCTGTGTCTCATACAAAAACATAGGTTTACACAAATTTCATAGTAGCATAATTCACAATAGCCAAAAAGTAGAAATGAACAAAATGTTCAACTAATGAACAGATAAACAAAACAAGGTATATCCATACAATGGAATATTATTCACCTATCAAAAGGAATGAATGCTACATGCTAATCCATGCTACAACACAAATAAACCCTGAAATATTTAATGTTAAAGGAAAGAAATAAAAAATGAAGGTCACATATTGTAAGATATTTATATGAAAAAAAGTGTGTGTGTGTGTGTGTGTGTGTGTATAAAATGATTAAAAAAATGTTCTGGAATTACAGTGATGATAGTTGCACAATGTGGTGAGCATACTAAAAACAAGTGACTTGTGCATATTAGAAGTGTGTACGTATGTGATTCTGCCAAGATAGGCTTTATAGCAATAAGAACGTTATAAGTAATTTTTGAGTAATTAACCAATTACTAAAATTATTACTAAATGTATGTCCTTAATTTTGATATTATCTTTCTATATAACACCAGAAGAATATATTTTTCAATTTAGTTTCCTTATTAAGATTGTAGCTTTTCTAAGATTGTTTGATATGGTTTACCTGTATATTTAAAACATCTGAAGGGTTCACAAATCAGCATATTAAATAGCATATGAATTTTTTTAAGGACATCACAGCAATTCTGTGCTGCTGCAAAGACTCCCTAACGTATCCTAGACAGATTTAAAATTAAAAAAAATCAAAAATATATATAATGCCAAATTCTAAACTAACACTTTACACACACACACACACACACACACACACACACACACACTCACATACATATTCACTCTATAACCCAAGAAAACCACTTATATATAGCTTATATATAACGTTACAAGTTTTAGTATATGCCTGTCTAAAACTATTTCTATTTTCTATACAAACTTTCATATGTGCTTGGTTATTTCACAAAATCAGATAATTCTAGGCTTCCTGTTTTGAATATTTTTTTTTTCTTTTTCTTTTTTTCACTGTCATGTACTGGTGAGGTGGGAAGAGAAAGAAAAGATGATCCTATAACCAAATAAGAGTCTTTTCAGTATAGTAACTGTCAAATATTGCGTGGAAGGTGAACAAAATAATGTTATACCGTATTCAAGGAAAACAATTTGAATTTAATTTTTCTTCCTTTTAAAAATGTGCTGATGTAAGGGTTGGGATTGTGGCTCAATGGCAGAGCATTTGCCTAGCACATGTGAGGCACTGGGTTCGATCCTCGGCATCACATAAAAAATAAACAAAATAAAGGTATTGTGTCCATCTAAAACTTAAAAAAAAATGGATGATGCAGTTCAAAAAAATTTAAATTAACATCCCATCATTTCTTGTTTAGTTTTTATTTTTATAAGAGTTAAAACAAAGTTAAACTATGTCTCTTAAACCCGCAAGAAAGGATCTAAAATAACTTACTGACTTTTGAATCTATTTGTAGATTCTACAATTTTTTTATTAACACGATTTTTTTTCTTCTGGTACTGAGGACTGAGCCTGAGGTCTCACGCGTTAGGCAAGCACTCTACCACTAAACTACATCCCAGACCCTGCTTTTTTCCCATTCTATGGAACCCTCCTCCTCTTTTTCCATTTTCTTCAAAATTAATGATCCTCCTGCTTCAGCCTTCCTTGACCTCCTGAATAGCAGGGATTATAGGCATGCAACACTGTGCCTGGCAAGTCAAGTTTTTCTTTTTGTTTTGTTTTTAATAAATAAAAAGAATAGCTTCCTCAGGACAGGGCTGAAAGTATCAATACAAGTAACATTTTTACTTACTGTAAGTTGACCTGCTACTCCAAAATCTGCCAGTTTTGCATGTCCTTCTGTATTTAGCAAAATATTTCCCGCCTTGATGTCTCGGTGTATTTTTCTCATAAAATGGAGGTATTCCAGTCCTTTAAGTGTTGACTGTAATATTGTAGCTATTTCATCTTCTGTTAACTGAAAAAAGAACAAGAAGTTCAAATTTTATCTATTTACATTATGCATCAGAATAAGTTTTTTAAAAAAGGTTAAGACTTAAATTCCTTTTCTTGACTATAAACTAATATCTTGTTCAACCCATTAACAGCTTGTAATGCCATCTACATGCTGACTCCTCCCCAAGTCGTTTCCCGACAAAATCTCTTCTCGAACAGCAGATTCATATATCCCCCTACGACATCTAACTCAAAAGCTTTCAAACATCATAAGCAGAACATGTCAAAATGAAATTTATTATTTCCACCTCCATCCGACCCTTCCCCTCCTACCCACTCAACCTACTCTACTTTTCCCCCAGTGCTCCCTTTCTCAGTAAAAGGTAACGTCATTCTTTCAGTTGCTCCAACCAAAAACATTGAGGTCATTCTTCATTCTTCTCTATCTTCAAAATCTATCCAAATATTTCCTTGATAACCACCATGGTCCAAATCACCATCATGATCTGCCTGAGCTGTTCTAACAATCTCTTAACTAGTTTCATTGCTTCTGCCCTTGATACTCTCTCTATATCTTTCACACATAACAAACCTTTTAAAATGTAAGCCAGATCTGCTTAAAACTTACCAGTGGCTTCCTAAGTCTCTCAAAATAAAAGCCAGCACAAGAGCTGCTGGGCATGGGGGTGCATGCTTTTAATTCCAGCTATTTGGGAGGCTGAGGCAGAAGAACCTGAAGTTTGAGACCAGCCTGGACAACTTAGCAAGACTCCATCTCAAAATAAAAATTTAAAAAGGGCTAGGGACACAGCTCAGGGATATAGCACTTGCCTTGATGGCATGAGGCCATGGGTTTAATTTGCAGTACTGCAAAAACAAAACAAAATGAAAATCTGATTTTACCAGATCTGAAATAATCAGGTTCCCAGCTGCCTATCCAACTTCATCTTCTCCTACTTTCCACCTTTCTTATTCTGTCCCAATCATGCAGTCTACCTTGGTGTTCCTTCAATACTCCAAGCATACTTCTCCTTCTGGGCCTTTTACCTGCCTATTCTCTCTGCCTACAATGCTCTTCAACCAAATATCATACTGTTTGCTTTCTTGCTCCACTGTCTCTGTCCAAATGTCATCTCATCAAAAACAACAACAACAACAAAAAAAAAAAAAACAGAGAGATCTTCCCAACTCCATTCCTAGATCATTCTGTATTCACTTATCCATTTCACCTTATCAGAGCAGCACATCACCATCTGACATATTATGCATTATTTATATACCTATTTGTATAATGTCTTCCCTATTCAAAACATAAGGTTTTGACTTGTTTACTTTTATATCCCTAATACCAAAAAAGTGACCTGACACATGGTGCTAAGAAAATAATTGCCAAATGATGATGGCTAAATGAAATCAAGAATGCTGGAGACTGGCACAGAATTAGACCAATGCTGAATTTGTGTAGATCTAACCCAAGTCCTAACAAACTCAATGTATCAACAAACTCTTAGATGGTTCACCTTTGAACAAACAATTCACATTTAAAAGGGAGTGTGCAATGGTACCAAATGTGTAGAATATAGGATTAGAAAGACCTAGACTTTACTCTTAACTATACTTTCTAGCTTAAGGTGATTTAAGCAAGTTGTTGAATTTCTCTTAATCTCAATTTTTCAATATACAAAATAGGAATATCACCTTTCTTTAAGAGAGTCATAAAAATCAATTTATATGCTTGTCTAGCACATACAAGAACTTGTTTAATCCCCAGCACCAAACACACACACACACAAAAATCAAATGGTTTACTAAACACCATGATTAATCATGGTTTAATATTCACCACACAATCAATTAACAAATATTTAACAAGCACCTATGGTGAACCAGGCACTATGCTAAGAGTATTAAAAACTGGCAATCATTTCTAAGTGTTTAATGCTAAGCGCTACTTTTTAAAACTCATTAAATCCTTATAACAACTAAGTGAGAAAGAGGTACTATTACTGTCATTTTATAAAATTTTATAAAAATGAAGTTAAGTCACAGACAAGTCAAGCAAGTTAACTTGAGTAATTTAAGGCCACATGCTATAAATGATAGTTTCCATGAAACTTCAAACAAATACTATTAGCAAGGTAACAGGCTAGAATTTAGCATATGAAGAGAACAAAGCTCATAACTCAAATTTTTTCTTTATTCTAACCAGCTCAGTCAATTAAAGCGGCACTGCCCAGAGAAATATAATGGAAGTCAAAAATATAATTTGATGTTTATAGAATAGTCACATTAAAAGAAACAAGAAACTAAAATTAATTTTCACAATACATTTTTATTTAACCATATGTATCTAAAATATTACCATTCTACTACTATGTGATCAATAAAAAAAATCAATTTTTTTAAATTACTTTTTTGTTAATCATTCTTCAAAATCTGGTGCATATTTTATAATTAAAACACATCTTAATTTCAGATCAGCCACATTTCAATAACCATACCTGGCTAGTGACTATAGTGCTGTACATTGTAGAATTATAACATTTGGTAAAATAATGGGTAATAGTTAAAATTATTATAATTAAAATAATTATACTTTAAAACTGCATTTAATAGTTAAAATTATAAATATAATGAACTAATATTAAAATCTCAATAAATACCAAAAGGGCCATCAAAATTAATTTTGAGTTGTTTTAAAATACCCGAAACAAAACAACTTCATGTTGCACATAAGCAGCTCTGGATCCCATTTTCCAAATCAATAAATTTTCAAAGCTTTGGAATTTCCTTAAATTTCTTTTATGTTTGGATAATCCACCTAGCTAAATTTTTATTATTTTTATTTATTTATTTATTTACTTTGTGGTACTGTAGTTCAAACCCAGGGGCACTTTAACACTGACATCCCCAGATCTTTTTCTTTTTTATTTTGAGACAGGGTCTCACTAAGTTGCTGAGGCGGTCTTCAAACTTGCCATTCTCCTGCCTCAGCCACCCCAGTTGCTGGGATTACAGGTTTGCACCACCATACCTAGCTTATTCCTAGCTAAAAACCTTGCTACTTGATTAAGAAAACATCAGCAACTCTGAATAGCATAAATTAAGAAAAGGAAATAGTGGTACAGATAACCCAAAATTTATGACTGAGTTTCAAAGCAGCCCTCACCTTAAAAATTGTATAGCAATGCACAATTTACAAATACTTTTATATACTTAATTTTCACAACTATGCAAATATTTAATATGGTTATCATTATTCCTATTTTTGTATCAAGACCAAAAACCAAACAAGCCCAGAAGGCTAAAATTCCCCTGCTTTTACTCCTAACACTCACAATCTATACAGAAACCAAGTTGTCTTTTTAAAATGCAAATCATCTCCTACAGTTTCTCCTTTGCCTATTTCCTTCTAACACACAAACATGATAAACTCATCCCAGCCTCGGGGTCTCTGCACTGGATAGTCTCCACCTGCATTTCAGGTGTTCCTTTCTTATCTTACTTTAAATGTTACCTCTTCTGAATGACCTTTCTCAACCACCACCTACACTGCAGTAGCCCACCAGGCACTCTATCACTTTAACACCACTTCATCCTCATTCATCTTCTTCATAGCATTTATCACTGTCTGGTATTTTGTTTCTAATTCCCAAGTGATTTGATTTTGGTGCCCTACTAGAAAGTGCACTACCATGAAAGCAGGGTTGTCTGTTCTATTGACTGCTTTACTAAAGGCCTAAAGCAGTGTTCTAGAAATGCTGACCGAATGAATAAACAGAGTTTAAGCAACTAAAACAGAACTATAACCCATGACTCGTAGGTCTTGTTCCAGAAATCACATAATGGCAAATAATTTTCCATAATGAGATTATTCTCTGATTAATATTAAATAGTAGTTAATCTAAGAATATGTTGGGTAGGAGGAGAAATTCAAATCCAAAATTAAACATTCAAAATTCATTCCATAACCAGGATTTGAGAGTCCCATTTCCCACAGTAAAAAATTAAGCATGTTAAAAATCACTAGATTGAGATGATGTCAAAACTACAGGATTAACAAGAGTCAAGGAGGAAAGAACCATAGAAAAAGTGAAATGTGACAGTCATCTCTCTAGATATGGCAGTAGTGAAAACAGCACATGAACAAAAAGGCAAGAGAAAAGATGGTACGAGAAGACTGGCTCAGCATCATTCACCCAGAAAGTAAACTTACCGTTTTATTTCGTAATCGAATGATATCAGATACAGAACCAGCACCACAATACTCCATAACAATCCACAAGTCTGTGTTCTTAAAATAACTGCCATAATATTTGACTACATGAGGGCTACAGAGAGACACAATACAAATTAGTGGAACGAGCTCAAACATTTAATTCATTCTGTTAAATATATGAAAACTAATTTCCATCTCAAAAGATCAATTATTTCTAGTTAAGGCTAAAATAAGCACTCTCCTGATTAACAATATAAGAGGGGATAGCTTTTCCAAAACGTAATAAATATCAAAAGTACAAAAAATGGTGAGTAATTTAACAAGCATTTCTAAGTTTATAATTTATCTTCAGAAAAGAAATATGTATGTTCAAAAAGAAAGTTAGAACACAGAACTGTTAATAGAAGTGAAAATTCAGATACCATTTAAATGTCCAACATTAGAAAATTTATTTAACACATTTAATAAATAATGATATATATATATAGTGAACATATATATATATATGTATATATATACAGTGAACATCATGAACTTATGAAGAATGTTCTAGAGGAAAATTTGATAATGTAAGAAGATACCCTGGTTACCAACACTAAATAAATGCAGGTTACAAAAAGATAAGCACAGTAAAACTCCAAAAAGACACATGGATATATATATCAAGGAGTATTTAACAATGATGATTTCTCCAAAAGGAAGTCTTTTTTTTTTTTTGGGGGGGGGGTGGTGGTGATTGAACCCAGGGCACTGTACCACTGAGTCACATCCCCAGCCTTTTTTATTTTTTTTTTTATTTTGAGACAGGTTTCACTAAGTTGCTGAGGCTGGCTTTGAATTTATAATCCTCCTGCCTCAGCCTCCTGAGCCACTGGGTTTACAGGCATGTCTGGCCAGGAAAAGTGATTTTATTTCCTTCTTTGCATTTTTCTAAGAAGTGATATATACTTTGTGATAACAAAGCATCATATAATCTATTATGAAATAAATATTCAGGATCAAATCTGAAATTTTAGGTCTCAAGCTTGAAGAGAGATACCAAACAAGAATTTCCAGAGAAGGGCTAGGGATATAGCTCAGTTGGTAGAGTGCTTGCCTAGCAAGCACAAGGCCTAGGGTTCGATCCCCAGCACCACCAAAAAAAAAAAAAATTTTTCAGAGAGAAATCAAATGTCCCAGTAAAATGAAACAATCTGCCCTCTGATTGGCTAGATTGTTATCATGGCCAAATAAAATTGAAGAAAACCCAAAGATGCTAAAACTAACTTGGCTTCATTAACTCTTAGAATTTCAAATGTTTGCTCCTTCAACCTTGGGAAATATGCCTACAAAGACAGGAGGGAAAACACACACACACACTGAATATTAAGAACAAATGGATGACCAAGTCTCCAAGGTTCAGATCCCCACTTGTACTCTCCCTTCCCTCAACTCTGTAGCATTTACTGCCTCTGTGAGGTACTTACTGTTGCAGTATGTTCTATACAGTCTGGTACTGTTGACAAGATTTCCCTGCACACATGTATGCTGACCTGTCCAATTAGTCTATAAACTCCCAGGACTGGGCCCAGTCTCTGTATTCTTTACAGTGCTTACACAGAGTAGGATCTTCAAAACATCTTTTCTTTAATTAGGAACATTTCTATACCCTATTTGGACAAAGTCCCAATTAGCCAAATGGAAAGAGTTCCCATAATGATCTTTTTTTTTTTTTTTTTTTTAATATTTTTAGTTGTAGATGGGCATGATACTTTTAATTTTATTTATTTATTACGTGGTGCTGAGGATCGAACCCAGTGCCTCACACATGCCAGGCAAGCATTCTATCACTGGGCTACAACCCCAGTTCCCCCATAATGGATCTTAAAGAAAAGGAAAAGAAAAACTGTTAACTGAATCTGGCCAATACAATCAAGAAAAATGGGGGTTTTATCAAGTAGACAGTAACCACAAAAATAGAAAAAAAAAAACCAGAAAGGGGGGAAGGGAGAAAAGAAATGTTCAGTCTAATGTTGAAACTTTAAAAAATAGGAGGTACTAAGCTGATCTGACCATAAAGAATGAATGTAGCCTTAAGTTCAAAAAGTTTTCAACCACTACGTCCAACTCCCTGTAGCTAGCATTGTCCTTAACTTTGTTTCTCTCTAATCTAAACAGTGCTGGGGAAGCCTGCTCCATCACAGCAATGAAACCATGTTGTCACGGAATTTCAGAGTAAACCACATGCTTTTCTGCGGTTACCTTTCAGCCTGACTTCCTGCTTACAACATTTGACAAATCTTAGTTCCTCAAAAATAAAATACTTAACTACCTCAGTTTGAAAAAAAAATTTTAATGTGAAGTAAGGAATAGTAATACATAAATAAGTATTCTCTTTTTATAGGCAAATCTAATAGTCTAAGGTTTCTAGAGTTAAAAATCATCTGAATTAGTTTGTCTTAGCTGTCTCTGTAGAAACACTCTCTCAGTAGGAAGTAAAAGAGATCATTATCAAAACAAAACCAGAAAAAGCCAACACCACCTTCTGCCTCTTCTTCCTGGTTTCTAAGTGGGCTCACTGAAGGAGGAATAAAATGCAAAAACAGAAACAATAATTTAGCAAGGAAAACAAAACTTTTTCATCACAGTCTTTCTGAAAAAGACCATACCCAGTGACTTTATTGACCTCTCCCTTCTACAAAAATATCTAAGAAAATGAATCTCTAGGTGTCAAACTCTAAATGTAATCACAGCAAATCCAAAACCATGTTCTCTTCAAAAGAGTCCCATGTGTCTTTACCTGTCACATTGCTGCATTATAGAAATTTCTTTGATAATCTCCTGCAGGTCTGATTCCACAGGAACTTGTTTAATAGCAACAATCTGACCGGTCTCTTTGTGGATAGCTTTGTATACACTGCCATAGGACCTAAAATTGGGGAGGGAAAACATTTACAAAATCAAAGGCAAACCAAGAGATAAGAAGTGGCACAATACAACCAACTCACAATCCTATTTAGCTAGGTATCTAATACATGCACTCTTAATTACATTTGCAAAATTGAGATAGCTAAAGTACTCTGGGGAAAAAAATGGCACCTTAAAAATTTCATTTCTAAATTTATGAATTATGAAATAGCTTCCATGTACTACATGCCTGATGTCTCCTAGAAACTGCATATTTCAGTGTATCCTTATTTGAAAAAAAAAAAAAAAACAAACAATGAGTAAGAGGTGATTATTCCTACTTTACAAGTAAATAAGAAAAGGTTCAGAGAAGTTATATGATTTATACAAGGTTACACAAGTAATAAATAAGTGATTGGTGCAGGATTTGAACCCAGGTGTCTGATTACGATGTTCGTTTTCTCTCCACGTCTACACTGGAATACAATATCGAAGTGTTTATTACATTTGCTCTGGGTACCATAAGTTTTTGTCCTTGTTTCCCTTACTTGCAATAATGCTTAAAATATTATGAAAACTAATAAAGTTCTAATCTTTTTTTTCAATATTAGTATCGGATGAACATTGCACATACCAAATTTTTCACCTTTTATTCCATCTTTCCTTAAGAGCTTACTATCAAAATAAAGAGTTTACATATCCATTCAACTTGGAAACTGTAAGATTAAATTTAGAATTTAAACGACCACTACACAGTAGCTATTACTTATACACACATCATTAACTCTGTGTGCATCAATTTTCTCATGTGTAAAATGACAATTATATAAACTACCTTAGAAACTAGTTGTGATAGTTCAAATGAGATACCATCATCATCTTACATAGATTTTTCATTGGACTCCAGGGAGGCTCCCAATGAAATAATAATGAGTAAATTGTCTTTCATCTTTCCCAAGCACACGTTTCTATATAACATCTTGATGGGGTTAAAAAAAATAAGGAAAAAAAAAATCAAGACAACAGTGCCACCTAATATGTCAAACTAGCAGAACACACCAGCTGCCAAAAAGATGCTCAAGAATAATTTCAATGTCAAATAACACACAATTTTTTTAAAAAAAATCTATGATGGGCACATAAAAATTCCATCAGAATTCTTGTATTTATAAAACTAGTATGATGACGCTTAAATAGGGCATCAAATACCCTTTTACTACAGAAAGGTTACTGCTGACCTGTGTGGAAGACTCAACCACAGACTCTTCCTCTTTCCTAAATCAAATCTTGATTTGTTGGGATGGCAATGTACTTGGTCCCAGAGGATAAATCACACTAGCCAAACTGGTCACAGTATTCCTTTTACCTTATGCCAGTCACTGACCCAGCAGCAAGCATATGACCTAGTTCTGGCCAACGACATTTGACTAGAATTCTGCTGAAGGTTTTCTGATCAAGATTTCCTTTCCAGGTAAGAGACAAGCACACAAGAAGACCCATTTCCACCTGCCACTTCCCTTATTGCTTTGATTATTGTCTTATAAAGATGATGCTTGAAACAAATGCAACCACGTTCAGACTTCGATTGCCCAAACACCAAACCACTATTGAGTAATTAATCATTTCAGGAATCTCTTATCCCTAAATTTATTGTTTAGTTATTAAATGTCTTTATAGGTTACCCCCTGTTAACTAAGTATTCTGTTATTTCCATCCAAAGGTATTCTTGATACACTAGATCCCGCACATCTGAAAATGTATTTCCGCTTTACTCGGGAAAGACAGTTCGACTGGATGCACAATTCTTCTTCTTTTCCTTTCTTTCTTTCTTCCTTTTTTTTTTTTTTTTTTTTTTTTTTTAAAAGAGGAGGAAAAGTTTATTTGGAGCTGGGTATTGGGGCACACACCTGTAATCCCAGGGACTCAAGAGGCTGAGATAGGAGGATCACAGGTTGAGGCCAGCCAAAGAACTTAGTGAGGCCCTAAGCAACTTAGCAAGATCCTGTGGCAAAATAAAAAATAAAAAGGGCTGGGATGTAGCTCAGTGGTTAAGTGCTCCAGGGTTCAGTCTTAGTACCAAAAAATTGGGGTTCATAGTTTCAGAGATTCAGTTCATGGCCAGCTGACTTCATAGCTCTGAGTCAAAGGCAAAGCAGAACATCAAGGTGGAAGAGCATGGCAAAGAAGAACAGCTCAGGATATGGCAACCAGGAAGCAGAAATGACAGTTCATACTTTTCCTTCCCCTTATTATGGTAGATTCTTTTCTATCCCTGGTCCTATGTATATTAATTATAAAAGATAAATTTAAATGTTTTTATAATGATTAAATATTTAAGAGAATTAATTTCATCATTTTAAAAATATTAGAAATGGAGAGATCTCTGCATGCACTCACTTAGCAATCATGCCAGAACAATCTCCATACTTTCCCTCTGTGCTTTTTATCCCTCCTTCCCTCCCTTCTTCCTTTCTTTCCTCAGTACTAGGGATTGAATTCAGGAGTGTTCTATTTCTGAGCTACTTCCCAGTCCTTTTTGTATTTTACTTTGAGACACGGTCTTGTTAAGTAGCACTGGCCTCTATCTTGGGATCCTTCTGCCTTGGTCTCCTGAGTACCTCGGCCTGATCCCCTATATTATCTTGATGGCAAACAAAACTCCAATAGTTCACATGAACAATTAACAGTCATGATTCCACAGTAATATGAAGAAATGTTAAAGCCAGGCCCTGTAATCCCAGTCATTTGGGAGACTGAGGTAGGAAGATCCATGAGTTCAAAGCTATCTCAGTAGTTCAGTCAGGCCCTAAGCAACTCAGAAAGACCCTGTCTCAAAATAACAAATAAAAAAGGTCAGGGATGTA
The DNA here is from genome assembly GCF_902686445.1 of Sciurus carolinensis. Lineage (NCBI taxonomy): Eukaryota > Metazoa > Chordata > Mammalia > Rodentia > Sciuridae > Sciurus > Sciurus carolinensis. The sequence goes on from NC_062214.1 coordinate 14,344,388, forward strand.
GTTCAGTGGTCAAGCACCCCTGGATTCAAACCCTAGCATGAACGAATGAGGGGCGGGGGGCGGGGGGAAGGGACGGAGGGAGAAAGGAATGTTAGAAAACTTCAGCAATCATACGCACTTAAAGGCAAGTTACTTATTAGACCTGATTCCTTACAACCACCACCAAACTAATGACTTAATGAATTTTAACTGCCAGAAAACAAAGATGGTGAAGTAGGAGTTTCACACAGTATCTAAAGCAACCTAACCAAGTGTAAGTGTTATTTGTCAATACCACTTACTATGAAACCACAGACTACTGTAGTGTTTTTGCTATTATCCTATGATAAAAATTTAAATGAGTCACTGTGTAAAATTTTAAGTATACCAGAAGAAAAAGGCAGTAGGCTTCAATTCAAAACACTTTCCAAGTGCTCTCCAGTCGTCCTGGCCTGTAGTTCTGGCTTTGCCCTGTTCCAGATCCACATGACTTCCCCATAACACAGCATGAGTGCAGCTCCAGAATCCAATAAGTTCTTTAGCAAGAGCTCATTTCACAAGATACAAGTCAGTAAAAGCTCACAATCCACTCATTCTCTAGAAAAAATTTAAGGATGGCATGGCATTTTCTGTTTACAAAAGTACAATTAAGGTCTTCCTTCAGGATCTTGCTATGTCAATAAAGCATGCTCAGGTTCACTGATTCTAGATGACAGAAATCCAAGTATCTACCGTGTCATTTAAAAGAGCAACAAGGAGCCAGGAGGCAGCACATGCCTGTAATCCCAGAGACTCAGGAGGCTGAGGATCACAAGTTCAAAACCAGCCTCAGCAATTCAGAGAGGCCCTAAGCAACTTAGCAAACTCCTGTATCAAAATAAAATTTTTTTTAAAAAGGCTGGGGATGTGACTCAGTAGTAAAGCACCCCTGAGTTCAAGTTCTAGTACCAAAAAATTTTAAATAATAATTTTTAAAAAGAGCAACAAGATGGGCTAAGGATATAACTCAGTGGTAAAGCACTTTTGCCTGCCATGTGTAAGGCCTGGGTTCACTCCCCAGTAGTGCAATAAGGTGACAGCATGAAAAAAAATCCCTGAACTTTACTGTTTTTCTCTTTTGTGATACTGTTGCAGGGAAATTTCTGATTTCCTTGCTGAAGACATCCATGATCTAAAATATGATATTAAAAGTAACAGTTTATTTCATTCTTATATTACATTCCATATTATGGCTTTTTTTATTTATTTTTTTTATATTCCTCAAACCCAATCAACTCAGAATCACCAGTAAAAACACCTAAATATTCTTTAAGACTTAAAAAAAAAATTTTTGGGGGGGGAGGAGTTAACCCGGGATTGAACAAGCACCATATTTATTCTTTACCTCTATTATTTCATATAACATTTGCCATGACTATGAAGTAGATACTATTATTATCACCACTTTATAGATGAGAACTGTGAGGCTGCAAACATTAAGCTCAAGCTCACTTGTTTACTACAACTAATAATTAGTAGACCAAGGATTTTAACACAGGTCTGTGTGACTTCAGAGTCTATACTCTTATTCCTGTAACATACTGCTATTAAAAATGAAAGTAAGTCAAATATTCCTTCCATTCTTTACCTTAATTACAACCTAAGAGCACTGTTAGATTAAAGGATCATGGACTCATTGCCTGCAGGCAAGTAGCAAGGATACCAAGCTGACTGAAAACACAGGCAGCAGAGGTAGAGGGACTTCCACTTCCCCACACCTTGAAGACGCCAGTCAACTGGCAGTCTTCAGAGTCATCTTGGACTTGTCTTTTGACAGCACAGCTGTTGTCATCTTTTACTTCCCTTCTCTGCTTGATGCTTGCTGAACTCCAAAACAGTATTTTTCCAACTTACAAAAAATCAAAGACTGACGTTTTTTTACAAGGAGGTAATCTGTGAAAAACTATTCCATGTAATCCAGAATTGGACTTCATATTTTACAGATTATGTTAGGCATAGGTAACAACACTAAACCTAAAAACTAACGTAATAACAATACAGTCAGGATGAGGATACAGCTCAGTGGTAGAATGCCTGCCTGCCTAGCATGTGTGATGTCCCGGGATAAATCCCCAGTACTTCCTAAATAAATAAAGTTGATGTCAGGTCTTCTCTTGCACCAGCAGTACTAAGGGATTAAAAATTCTCACACACACACTCACACATGCATAAACTATCTTTAAAAGATACATAAGAAACTACTACAATGGTGTGCTTCTGGGTGTGAGAGCAACAGAGGGAAGATTTTTTTTTAATTGTATACATTTTTATACTGTCTGAATTTTGAATCATATGAATTTACTATCTACTCAAAAGTTAACAACAAAAACTTAAGGTGCTCCTAATATTTTAATGTCCTTGTTGTTACAGAAGAAAAACAGAATTAAAAGGGTTTGTAAAAGTTTTTTTTAAAGGTAATGTAACTCTTACTGTATCATAAAAGTCAAAAATGGCCACTATTACTAAATATAATTTCAGCAACATTTTATAAACTCGTTCACAAGTCTGTATTCCAAAAAGTCCACTGTTTCCCAAAATGGGATTATGAATTTCCTAGGGAAGTGTAAAGGTGGTGACCATCTTTGATTTATTTACTAAATCTCACAAATCTGCAATAACTAAAACACTGAATTTCATTGTTTTTACTGAAACCACATTTATTGCATATTAATCAGAAGCCATGAGCAGCAAATAAACATACATGTCTGATTTTTAAAACTTCTAATGAATTTTAATTTAATTAGTGCTCTCTGTTAACCAGTACAATAATACAAACCCCAGATTCTGGAAGAAAAAATATAACAGATATCCTTGATACTAAAGACTGGGAATCATTAAATCTTTCTATAATGGTGATTCAAGTGAGGAAGGGCATTCTGAGCAGTAAATTTACTATCTGCCCCACTTAGACCCATGATGATAGCCAACATTTTTTTCTTTTCCTCAGAGTTGAGAGTTATTGTCATGAGAAAGGTTCACATTCTTCAGGTGTTAGGGCAGGTAAAAGACTGTGACCCATTGTTTAACTATATTTTCTCCACACTCACCCTTCTCCAAGTTTCTCTAAGACATCAAATACTTCTTCTGGTTGTTTGGTTAAACTATCCTCATCCAACTTTTTCAGCTGCCTGTGAAAATAAAATAATATAAAACATGAGATGTATTTTACTTCCTAGCAACTAAATCATACAATGAATCACATTTCACAATTTTCCTAGGAATTTCTCTACAAAGTCTTCGGTAATAAATAACAACAGGCTGGGGATGTAGCTCAGTTGAGAGAGTGCTTGCCTCAAAAGCACAAGGCCCTGGGTTCAATCCCCAGCAGCACAAAAAATAAATAAATAAATAAATAACAAAGGCAAGCTAAGAAACTTTCTGAAAGAGAAATACTAGTTCTAGGTCATGTGATAAGTAAAAACAAGACAAGATGAGGAGTTGCCAAGATTCAGACTTCAGTTCAATATACAGAATCCTACAGTGGTGCTGACTGCCTTAAGAAGTCCCCACTGCTGGAAAATTTAAACAGAAAATTAACTGTTGTGTGGCTAAAATGCTATAGAATTGATTCAAGCATAAAATAAATCCTTTAGAATCCATTTAAATCTCAAGAGTCCAAAAAATGACAGTCATCTCTTCAGGAAAGATGTTTAATATGAGGTTAATTATGTACTGAAACATGAATTGGACTAGTAGCCAAGGAAAACAGGATCTTTACATTTTATTAGCAAGGTTTTGGTAATTTTGTCAAAACACGTAAGTTTATAGGTATCACAGAAATAGAAAGTGGAAAGTATACATTTAGATGTAAGTAAAAGTGAAAAAGATCTTGGCAGCTGGGAATTTCAGTATCACAAAGACCCTCCCACAAGCAGCCACGTACTTAGACTAGTCCCCAAAAATCAAAGATACGTGGCTGCTCACAACCTCCAAACAGTTCAAATTTTACCAACCACACTAGGCAATTGCAACATACATAGGGTAACAAGTTAAAATACTATTAAAACTATGAGACCTCCAAAAATTAAGAGACTTAAAGAAAGCTTCCTAAGGAATATCTATGTGCTTGTGTGTGTATGTGTGTGTGCACGTGCGCACACACAAAGTGCACTGTCTACACAACGGCTTCCTGAAATTACAAAGGACAACAAAGAAAAGAGAGCTCAGGAAATGGTGAAATATGGAAGTAGTCACCCTGGAGATTTCTTGTATTAAAAAAAAAAAAAAAAAAAGGGTCTAAACTAGCTAGCCACACAATACCAATTCTTAAGACCTGAATTTAAAAATACATACAACACACATACATAAATATATACCTTTGTACAGAAAATAGGAAAATCAGAAGATTGAAAAAAATCTGACCACATTAAATGTACCAATAAGCAATGACCTCAAGAGGGCAATCTCACAGAATTTTATACTTATCAAGGACTATATATAGTAGGGACTCTATATATCAAAAACTCTATATAATAGAGAAATGAAGAACTGCTTAAAGTCATTGCCTTAATTTATCTTAACCTGAAGATCAATAAAATACAACGACCACATTGACCTTTGAGGGAGGTGGGGAAATCAAAAGATCCCCAAATTAAATTCCAATGACATCATAAAAAAATCCCAGCTTCAAAACAGAAAAGGCTGAAGTGAAACTCTTCTTAAACTTCAGAACTGAAATTTCTATGAATTTTTAAATTGGAATGAATACCTCATATGCCAGGGTTTTTGTTTTTGTTTTTTTTTTTTTTTTTTTGGTACATTACTACTACATAAAAGTGGATAGGGGCCAGGCATGCTGGTACATGCCTGTAATCCCTACAACTTACAGAGCTGAGGCAGGATCGCCAATTCAAGGCCAGCCTGAGCAACTAAGTAAGACTGATTCAAAATAAAACCAAAAGGGCTGAGCAGAGTGTTTGCCTTGGAATATAAGGCCTGGGTTCAATACCCAGTGCTGAAAAAAATAAGTGGACAATACTTCATTCATCGAGTATAGAGTTTTATAAACAGTTTATATAAAGGAAGATCAAATGTGTTTCTTTGAAGTGTTGACTCTTGTGGTTTACAAAAAACAAAACTCACTGTTTCAACTATGCTACAGAGACCACAGAATAACAAAGGAAACTGTCACTAGCATGAGAGAGACAATTGCAAGGCTCTGATAATACTCTGACAAACTTTATATGACTGCTCAGATACTTCTTTAAAACAATCTAAGTGGGTTTTTATTTTTGATCTGGAGTTATTTAAAACAACTTGAACTTAAAGGAGCTTTGCATCTCTGATACCTAGTTACCAAAGATGGGCAAAAAATGTGTTAAATGGATCAACAAAGAAAGATGGGAATTATACCTTCAATCAGTCATCTTTGTGAGTTATCAAAATAAAACAGAATTTCACCTAAAAAGTATTACTAGATTATCAACAAATAAGACTTATAAGGAAAATCTTTTGATGAGTGACTCACAGTGATATTTTACACCATGGGGTACCATGGGGTACTATTACCAAAACAGTCTGACACTGCAGACGAAGCTCTCTCAGCTAGACTTCCCCAGGTCATAAGCAGCTCCAGGGCTTGCTCATAACAAACAAGACTGGTCAATACAAAATCCAAGGACCAAATATTGGTGGATGTTCTTCTCCTAAGTCAGACAGCTACAAGGAAGGCTGGCATCCCAGGAATGTACTCTATGCCTTCCAATGCATCATTATCTAATGGCAGCTCACTTTTTTAAAATCACTAAGTCTCACGTAAGACACCACTCTATCATCATCCACTCAATCACACACAAATGTCAAACTCATGAACACAAAGAGCATTTCCTGCCTCAGGACTATTGGAAATGCATGCCATCTGAATCTCTGAAAGACATCTATATCTTTCCAAACAAAATAATGATTTTTATGAAGTGTTTACTCAGAGGTCTGGCTATTTCTCAAACCTCTTTCTTCTATCTCAGAACTGCTGAAAGCCTCATTTTATTTATGTATACTTATCCCTCTTTTCAAACAGAATTCAATATAGGTTACCACAAATATAAGTTGAATTTTTTTAAATGATAATGACATTTTAAATGTGTTTCTCCTTATCCCAATTTATATGTTGAGGTCCTAATTCCCAGTATCTCAGAATGTTACTGTGTTTTGTGGCTAGGACCTGTAAAGAAGTAATTAAATGAGGTCATATGGGTGACCCTAATCCAATATGACTGGTGTCCTTCTGAGAAGAGGACCCAGGCACAGAGGAAAGACCTTATGAAAACAGTCATCTATAAACCAGAGAGGCTACAAAATAATTCTGCCATCACACTTTACTTCAGGCTTGCAGCCTCCAGAACTATGAGAAAATAAATTTCTGTTGTTTAAACCACCCAGGTGTGATACTTTGTTATGGCATTCCTAACAAACTAATATAAATGATAAAATTAAGCTACTGCAAATTAGACTACTAGTTATAATGAGCAGGAAAACACCAGTCATTAATTCATTCCTGCAAAGTTCTTCTTTTGCACTTTTATAACACTTTTTTTTTTTAAATTCAAAAGATCAAGGAATGAGCTGGATGTGGTAGTGCATGCTGTAATCCCAGCTACGTGAGAGGCTGAGACAGGAGGATTGCAAGTTTGAGGCCAGTCTGGGCAACTTAGCAATACCCTGTTTCAAAATAAAAAATAAAAAGGGCTGGGATCATAGCTCAGTGGTAGAGCACTTGCCTAGAAAGAAATTGGTTCTGCATTCAATCCCCAGTAAAGTGGGGAGAGGGTACATATGAATGAGGAGGTCAAAAAACAAGACTGTTTAACTCCTTTGCCCAAGATTACACAACATGAGGCAAAGAGAAACAAAACTCAGACTCCTAACCTTCTTTTCAGTTAAATGAAGGCCTTGGAGAAAGAAACTAAGGAAAAAGAGTAAATGTATTTCAAGAAAAAAAAATTACCAGTGTACATTCATAATTGGATCATTACCGTGCTATAGCAAATATACAATAACATACACAATGACTGTGAAACCAGGTATTTTCAGAGAGCCTGAGGGTGAGACAGTTAAGAGCCCGGACTTTGGACCAGACCACCTGGACATAACAATCTCAACTCTGCCTCTTACTAACTCCAGTAAATCACAAGCCTCTCTCAGTTCCACCATCTGTAAAATACAGATATAGGGATATCCACGTCCTATGACTGTTGTGAGGATTCAGTGAGTTAGTAAGGTGAACCATATGAAACCACCATTTTTATAGTTCAAAAGGGTCAAATAGCAACTTCACAGGGTTCAACAAGAAGACACTGAAGAACAGTGCCTGGCACCCTGTAAGTGTCCATGAGTGTAACGATCGCAGTGATCACAGTCTTGACACACTATGCTTGGTGAATCATGAGCCAATCCCAATAAGCTATTTGCCTTCTGCAATGTTTGTGCACTTCAAACAACTCCCAAGAGTGCTGCCCAGGCTGTCAATCCCTACCCTTCACCTCTCGGTTGGCTGGCACTCCCACCCACTTAACACTTCCTACTTTAGTACTCTTTCTGCAGCAGGAAGTCAGATGTCTTCTCCGTGAAACAATTTAATTATACTGCACCTGAGAGAAGCAGGACTCCCTCAGTCTGTACTCCCTACTTTTCTCCAGATGTGGCAGAGTGGCATTAAGACCCGGGAGTCCACAGCAGGAATCAATGATACAACCAATCCAGGAGTTCAGACTTTCCAAGATCAACCACCTCCCTGATCTTAACCCAAAACTATTCCGGGTGCCACTAGGATCTGGAACTAATGGTCGGCCGGGTCCATGTGTCTCAACTTTTCTAGACCCCAGCTTACCCAGCCTTATCTACCTCCCAAGTTGGGTTTTGAAGGGCTGAGACGGATGTAAAGCAAAGTAGGAAGGCATTCTGGGCATCAGTAATAAAGATGACACCAGCATCCTTCAGTGGGCACACCACGACGAACCCCCATCCTAAATGCTATCCACCATCAACTTCTCCGTGGCTAGACCCTTGACCTGTCTTCGCGCAACTTCGGCCTGGGAGGCAAAGCTCTTCCGCGCAACTCTTTCCCCCGACTGCACGCCCCCTCGGGTGGGACCGAGGACCCTTAAAAAATCCATCGCCTCCCTCTCTGCACCACGTACAGACCCCTCCTCGCTGGTTCTCATCAAGCCCCCAACCTCCGAGAGTCCCTGTCGGACAGCCTTCTCTGAGGGGCCCCGGGCCTCGGCAGGTGCTCTCCCTAACTTGCCGCCACGTTCCGCAGGGCAGCACCCACAAGGCGAGCGCCTCCTCTAAGCACCCCACGCTCACGGTGCTCAGCGGCTCCGCCGGACCTTCACCGCTAGACATCCCCCTCACTCGGCAGGTGCCCCATGCGCGGAGCCGCCTGGCCCGCAGGTCCCTCCCCTCTCCCGGGGCTCCCACACAGGTGGCTCCCCTCGGCCAGTTCCCGCCTTTCCCTCTCTCGCCCCAAGCCCTTCCTCTTATCCAGCGGCCCCTCACCGGCGCGGCGGGTTCCTCAGCTGCACGGTCTCCATGGCGCTGCCGGCAGCGGCCCAGCCCCGCTCACTGCTCCATCCTCCCCCGGACCTCCTGGAGCCCGCCCCGCAGACCCTCCCACACTTCCGCTTTCCGCCCCTACCGGAAGCGGCGTGAGGCTCGCGAGCGGGGCGGGGCCGCTGGGCGATGCGCCTGGATCACGTGATGCTGGCTACGCCACGTGGTGCTGGAACCTGGAGCGGAGGAGGTTCCTGGCCTGGAGTCCTCAGTGGACTTGCGTGTGTTGGCGTCTCTGTTCGCTGAAGGGTCTAGATTCCCGGTGCGCTTCAGAGTTTCCCCATTTCTCAGAAGCGGGTGTTTCTAGCGAAGCACAGACTCCATAGGACTGTTGATTCTTCTTTTTTGGGGGTAAGCGGTACTGGGAATTGGATTCAGGGGTGCTCTACCATTGAGCTGCATCCTCAGTTCTTTTTACTTTCATTTTGAGAGAGGGTCTTGCAGAATTGTCCAGGTTGACCTCCAACTTGTGATCCTCCTGCCTCAGCCTCCCAAGTAACAAATTCTAGGCGTGGGCCACCACGCCCAGCAAAACTGTCAATCCCTATCAGGCCAAGGTCTACACATTCTAGGGAGTCTGGAGGTACTTGCAGTCTTCTGCTTCACTGGTTGAACTCTAGTCTCAGCTTACCGGTATACAATGGAAAACATCCCTCCTCTGTCCTCTTCCCAGGATTTTTTCTGTGATGGACTGACATGATTACTTCTTTCCACAGATTCAACCCAGTAGTGCCCAATACAAATTTCTGCAGTAATGAAAATGCTCTGCATGTGTGCCGTCCAAAATGGTAGCCACTGGTCACATCTGATTAACGTGACTGAAAAAATGAATTTTAAATTTTAAATCTAAATAGCAAACCTCAACCAAGCACAATAGGTGTATTCCATTGCATGCATTTTGCTTGTCTTTATCCATTTATCAGCTGACAGATCTTTGGATTGTATCCACTTTTTGGCAGGTGACTTTTTTTTCTCCCCTAGTGATACTGGGGATTGAACCCAGGGGTGCTCTACCCCTGAACTGCTATACTTCCAACTCTTTTTAGTTTGAGACAATCTCCCTAAATTTCCCAGCCTGTCCTCAAACTTGTGACCTTCCTGCCTTGACCTCTGAGTCGCTGGGATTACAGTGGAGGCTGACTTTTTGACCTTAAGATTTTCCACTCAGAGTTAACCATCGTATCAAAGCCACATTATGTATTCAGCTCTACTAGGGAAGGAATAGGTATGCTAACTATAGTCTTAGTGGACTAATATATACAGATGTTATTGGACAATTATTTATAGAATTTGTTTCATTTAAACACTTCTTCCCACGATTAACTGATAGTTTCTTTAAACAGTTACCTCTGCCTTCCTTGGTTGAGAGAATATTGGCAAGTAAAGATATGTTAGAATCAGGATGTCTTTCATTTGATCGAGCCAGGCTCAGCCAGTACTTTTGTATATTGATTCCAAACGACGAGGCCGTCCCAGTGTGATCGTGCACACCTGTGATTTCAGCTACTCAGGAGGCTGAGACAGAAGGCTCACAAACTCAAGGACAGCCTCAATAGCTTAGTGAGACCATGTTTTAAAATAAAAATGTTTTTAAAAATGACTGGGGATGTAGAGCACCTCTGGTTCAATCCCCAGTATACCAAAAAACAAAACAATCATGAGGCTGAAAACAATTTGGGGGATGAAAGTGTAAATATCATCATAATTTGTCAATTTACAGTTCTGAGTAATTTTCAACTCAGGTTGTCTTGCTGTTTAGGCTACTATTAACAAAATACCATAAATGAGAGGCATATAAATGACAAATTTATTTCTCACAGTTCTGGAGGCAGGAAACCCAAGATCAAAGCACCGGTTTGATGCAATATCTGCTCAGGGACCCCTTTCTGGCTCATAGATAGCTCCTTTTTTTTTGCTGTGTCCTCATATGGTAGAGGTGGCTAGGAGGCCTCTAAGACACTAATCCTATTCATGATGGCTATGCCTCCACAATCTAATTACCTTCCAAAGGTCCTAATACCTCCTAATACCGGCACCCTAGGGGTTAGAAAAGATTTTAATATGTAAGTTTTGCCAAGACACACACATGCTGGGTGCCAGACTCTTAGGTCTTAGACAAAGATTAAGAGGACCTATTCCTGCATTTAAAGACCTCGGTCTTTGAGGAAAACTACACTGGTAATCACTGACTGATAAATGACAAAGATAAACCTAAGGACCAGTGGAGAGCAGAGGAGGGGTATGGGGCAGGGTCAGGAATGGGAGGAGATGGTGTTTGAGTTGAAAATTCTAAGTTGATTCAGGATTAGATAGGAGATTAGTTTGGAAAGGATTTTCAGGAGAAGGGGATAACACAAGCAAAGGGAGGAGTCAAGAGAAAGACCTTAGTGTGTGCAGGTTGCAAAGGTTTTTTTTGTTTGTTTTGTTTTGTTTTAAATTGTAATACTGAGTAGGACAGCAAGGGACATCAGATGAAGCTGGAGGTATAAACTTAGTCACCTTCAGTGCCCGGTCTTCCTCCTTCAATCTGCACATTCATTTAGTAAATCAGTATCTCCAGTGTGTGAGGTGCCAGGTGCTTTCTAGCTTAGGCTTTTCGCTTTCTATCCCTCTGGAACAGCATTCCCTAAGTCTTCTCAGATCTCAACCTAATTACCCCCTCAGAAAGGCCTCCCCTTACCCCTCATCTAAAATAGCCTCCACGTGGTCACTTTGTATGACATTACCCTGTTTTGTTTTCCTTAACAGCACTAATCACATTATGAAATTAGCGTCTTCATTAGCTTGTGATTTAATTGCTTGCCGGGCCACTCCAGAACGTAAGCGCATGAGGGCAGGCATCGTCCTCACCAGACTCGTCCAGAGGACCCCAAACCCCAGCCATTCACGCATCAGGGACAGAGGTTCCGAACTGAGCATGCGCAGAGGACCGGGCGCTACGGGTCTCGGGTCGGCGAAGGCCGCGCCCCCTCGCGGCCGGGTTGGCTGCCGGACCCAAGTAGTCGCAGCCGGTGCTTCCGCCCGGACGCCGTGCCGCACGACTAGGGAAACCTAAGCGCCCGCGTTTGCCCGCTGCGCTCCGGGATGGCCCCCAAACTCCCCGACTCTGTGGAGGGGCTCCGCGCCGCCGGCAACCAGAGCTTCCGCAACGGCCAGTACGCCGAGGCCTCGGCGCTCTACTGCCGCGCGCTGCGGCTGCTGCAGGTGCGAGGTATGAACCCGCCCCCGTCTCTCCTCCAGGCCGGCTTCCCCGGTCCCCTCCGCCGCCCAGCCTCACTCTACCCAGGCTTTCTGCGGCTTGCTTTCTCCGCGCGGACCGGCCCTCCCGGCCCATCGCTTCCCTGCCCCTTCCCGACTTTGGCATCAGACGAGAAACTTCCTCGGCCCTTTCTTTCCGCCTGCTCTTTATCTGCCTTCTTGGTTCTCATCTGAAGTTATTCAGGCCTCATTCTGATCCCCGAGGATATAGCTGAACCCGCCTTTCCCACAGCTATTCATTTTTCAGTTAATATTTGTAAGCATGTTTTATACAAAACACGGATTATTGGGGTGTGTGGGGGGGGGTCTTAAACTAGTAAAGGAAAAAAAAAGACATGAAAAAATCTGGGCTGTGAATGAAACAGACCAAATCTGCCCCCTCCATCTGAAATTGGGAATGGCCTCCTCATGGTGAGAGCGGAGGTTGTGGAGGCTGCAGACCCGCACCCCAAGCTGACAGACACTAAAGATGATGTCAAAGGTAGGCTAACTAAATCTGTATGTGTATGGTTCCTGCCTTTTGTCACCTCCCTGCCTTTTTGCCTTTAAACATTCTGCCCTTTTTTCAGGACTTTCAAAGATAAAACCTTTGAAACAGTTAAGTTTCTTCTGTCTTCCTTCAGAGCTGGCTTTCAATAAAAACTATTTTCCTAACAGTTTGACTCCAAATATTTAAGAAGCATTGAGCTTTATAGCCCAGCCTCTTTTCTCCCTGGCATATTAGAGCTGCCCAGGAACATAAAGAACACATAAAGAAATGATCAATAGAGTTGACTGAGGTACTTCTTTAGACTGGAAGGTCAAGGACAACTTGGAAGAAGAGATAACTTGAGGTGATGTCTGAATAAGAAGCCCAGCACACAAATTTTAGGGTGCCAAGCATTCCTGGGGGAGGAAAACAGCCATTAGAAAGGCCCACAGAGAAAATAAATGAGGTGTATTTAGAGTTAAAGTTATAGTGAGCTTGTGGAGGGAATAAGAAAGACAGGAGGTAGGCAGAACCTTGTTGTATAGCTATTTTAATCCATAGGAGTTTGGGTTTCATTCCCTAATGGAAAGCTATTGGAGAGTTTTAAACAGGAGTAGCATATTCTTATCTGTTCTCCCAGCCTCCAGTTCATATCAACAGACCTTTGCCTAAAGCCACTTCTCCAAAATACCTTATCCAGGAGCTCCCATTGGTTTTGAGGAGAGCCTTGGATCAATTCTCTGTAAGTCACTTTTTAGTACCTGTTTCCCTTTGCCTGTCTTTCTCATTTTCTCGGCCAGCATTTATTGAATTATTTACTGTGCTAAACATTATAGACATTATCTAGTTTGTCTTCATTATGACCCTATGGATAAGACACCCATAGATGAGGAATCCAGAAGAATTAAATTGCCTACCCCAGGGTTACACAGAGAGGACATGCCAGAGCCAGGATTTGAATATGAATCTTTCTGATTGCTGAGTCCAAATTTTTTGTCTTTTTAGTCATTTACCTAGACTTCTCAAATTCCAGGGTTTTTTTTTTTTGTTGTTGTTGTTGAAACTTTTTGCAGTTTCAAGTTATTCAACCCCTCTTTTTTTTTTTTTTTTTTTTTTTCCTAGAAACCTCCTCTTTAGGCCCATTTCCTCATGTCAGCCTCACCTGAGGAAATTGCTAAGGTATCTGAGATACTGATATTTCTGCCTCCTCCCACCCGGTAATATCCTAGCTAGCCTAGAGTTCAGACTTAGCAGGTACTAGAGTTTGGTTCTGATCTTGCTACTGATATTCTAGGTAATTTGTGGACATTGTCTTGATTTTTCTGGTATTTTCTTGATCTTGAAAGGAGTGCAGGGAGCACCCAGATACAATGAACCCTTGCAGCAAATCTGTAAAGTGATATCTTCATGTGGTAGTTGAGCACACAAGATGCAGGGGGTCGAATGACTTGCGCAGGGTCACAGGCTGGATTGTAGATTCTTTTCAGCTGTGGGGGGTGAATGTTGGGGGAGAGGCTGAGCCACACAGACTCGGCAAGCTTTCTATCACTCATCTGCACTCCCAGCCCTGGATTTTAGGTCCTCATGCACTTTCCAGCACACCACTGCTGTTTCTGAGCAACTTGGGATGGATTACAGGTTTTGAGTGTTTGTACTTGTTCCTTAAGCACAAGGATGTATTTTACTTATCCCTTGTTGTAGTCAGCCTTTTCGTTGCTATGACTAAAAGATTTGACAAGAACAATTTAAAGAAAAAAGTTTATTTGGGGACTCATGATTTCAGAGGTCTCAGTCCATAAATGGCCTACCCCATTCCTCAGAGCCTGGAATGAGGTAGAACATCCTGGCAGAGCATGTGGCAGAGGAAGACAGCTGGGAATATAGTGCCAGGAAGCAGAAAGGGAGCTCTGCTCCCATAGACAAAGTACAAACCCCAAAGGCATGCTCCCAGGAACCCTCTCCAGCTACACCCTATCTACCTACAGTTACCATGCAATTAATCCCTATCAGGGGATTAATACATCAATTAGGTTAAGATACTTATAACCCAATCATTTCACCTTTAAACCTTCTTGCATTGTCTCACAATGAGCTTTTAGGGGATGCCATGTATCTAAACCATAATGTTCTCATATTTTCTGTCTCAGACCTGGCAAAATAAGAGGGGAAAAGTGGCTAGTAGCCAAGTTTGTTATTGTTGGTATTGAGTGAAAAATACCAAATACTAACATGGTAATGTGATATTTGGTGAAAGAAGTAAGTGTCAGGAGAAGAGGCAATAAAATGCCACCTAGGAAATGCTTTAATAGACATAAAATGATATTATATCTTACCTATGAAAACATAATAAAAGTAGGTAATGCTTGAAAATTTACATACCAGCTTCAGAAACAGGCCAGCCTCTGAGCTCTGGGGAAGCCGCACAGAGATAGGGTGAGGATTGGCAGAGCTTTAGTCACCTCAAAAATAAAAAGCTCAGAACCATAATTTGGCTGAACAGAGCAGTGGAAACGAGTATTTTATATGGTTTTCTGAATGTTTCAAAAATTTTAAAGGAGCCTGTTTTCTGTTCTGGATATATACCTAGAAGTGGAGTTACTGAGGCAACAATTATTTTTACTCTTTTTCTGGTTTGGGGTTTTTTTGTTGTTTAATTATGACCTATGCTAGTGGGTATGAAGTGGTGGAATATTATATTTAAAGATGTAAATCATTGTAGCCATAGCCTTCTGTATTCCTATGGGTAGGATTGCCTTTAGAGAAATGACTAGTAATTCTCCTCTCCGCTGATTAGCTTGAGTCCTCCCGATTGACTTCTCTGAAGTCCTGCATTCCCAACTCGGTTTTCACTTACCAGGCGAAGTCCTCTGACTTGAACTACTCTTTGACTTTCATGTTCCTACAACTCTCTCTCTCTCTTTTTTTTTTTCCTTTTTAGATATACATGACAGTAGAGTGTATTTTGTCATATGATACATATGTGGAGTATAACTTATTCTAATTATATCCCATTCTTGTGGTTGTACATGATGTGGAGTTTTACTGGTGGTGTATTCCCTACAACTCTTGGTTAGTCTACTTATTGGGCATTTCTTATATCGTTCTTTTCCTTTTTTTCCCCAGCTTCACTTGGGTTTACATGCTTTCTGTAATAAAGTTAAGACATACAGCCCCAAGTAGTTATAACTTAGATTTTTGTTGAGGCAGGAACCAACTGTTTCATATTTTTTTCACCTGGTATCAAGTTCAGTGCTAGAATGAGTGAAGGAGGTCATTATTTGGTCCCCTGTGAATGGCAGAAGACTCTGTGTCCCCACTGTTTTGTAAGAATGTCAAACATGCTGTTCCATCTGGCAGACAAGCCTGATCAGGTTATAGTCATCTCTGCCGCCCTTTCCCAAAGTCTAGAGAGCTCAGGTATGAAATGAGCCCCAGTGTCCAGAGAAATCCCTTTCCCAAACTGATGATTTTCTACCTATTCCTGCCTTCGCTTGGGCAGGTTCTTCAGACCCTGAAGAAGAAAGTGTTCTCTACTCCAACCGAGCAGCATGCCACTTAAAGGATGGAAACTGCACAGACTGCATCAAAGACTGCACTTCGTAAGTGGCCCAGGGTAACTTTGAGGGCTATGGAAGAGGAGGCTAGGTTTACCTGACTTATTTCTTCTTTGGAAGGATTCCTCCAGTCATACCTGTGACAGTTATTCGCAAGTGTTGCTAAGTGACACCAGGCCACTGAGAATGAGAGGCTCTGTCCTTGTGGCACCTGACTTGTGTCTTTGGAGTAAGCTTTGCTGCTTAAGAAGAAGTAGGGTAGATAGTTGGACGTAGGCCTTGAAGTCTTTGTGAGACTTGATATCCGGGGAGAGGTAGGGTTGCAGACTGGTGACTTGCTTGCTCGGGTGTTTTTCTGGGATAGGTATAGGTGAGAGGGAAAGAAAGAAGTAAAGATAGAATAGAGGTTAACAGATAGTTTATAAAAAACTAAGGAAAGAGAAGGCAGTGGGTCTCTGTCAGTGAACAGTTGTAGAGGATATTGAATAATTTTTCATTACCTCTTCTCTCCAGAGCAGTCTAATATTGCTTCATTTCATTATAGCTACAATAACACATAGCTAAATGTGTTCTCAGATCTGATATCCTGTGACATTGCCTTAGATTTGTGCAGGGACAGTAGGCAGGAGCAGGGAGGTGAGCTTACTCATGGGGTCTGTGGTAGGTTTCCTTCTTTGAGTTTTCAAACCACTCTCTGGTGTTTATCATTCTTCCCAGTCCAGAACTGAGTTGCAGAGAGTTGGAGAAATAAAGTGATTTGCCTAGGATCACATAGTGGCAGAGGAGGAATCCAGATACCATCCCAGCTGACTACAAAGTCTTTGGGTACTACTGCTAGGTCACAGTCTAAAAACATGGTAGCTCAGAAAACTACAAATCTTTGGTTCTTAATTTTGGGGGGATTGAATCTATGAAAATGAATATATATGTACACAAATTGTGAAATTTCTTCCCCTTCCTACTTGTGTCCAGCTTTAAAAGTTTTATTATGGTTAAGCATTTTTAGCAGTCTCTTGCCCAGAAACTTTCAGTATACTGAGTGCTGCAGATGACCCTGACTGAAAGATACTGCAGGAGCCCTGGTAACACATTAGGCAGATGATATTTTTGCCTCCTCTTCTAGAGCACTGGCCTTGGTTCCCTTCAGCATGAAGCCTCTACTGCGGCGAGCATCTGCCTATGAGGCCCTAGAGAAGTATCCTCTGGCCTATGTCGACTACAAGACTGTACTGCAAATTGATAACAGTGTGGCATCAGCCCTGGAAGGCATCAACAGGTGATTCAGATTCACTGTTTGACTTCTCCATGGGAATTTCCTGTCCTTAATTGACTTGGGCCATTGCTTTGGTTGTCTTCTCTACAGGGTCTCTTTGTCTAGTCTTAGAAATTTCCTAAGGAGCATTGGGTTAAAATGTGGAAGGAGAATCTGCTGTTATATGTACCAGGTATTTAAGGAGTCAGAATTATTGAGATTAACTGACTGGTTTTTGTCTAGATATGCAAGTTCATTCACACAGTAATATTTATTGAACTCTCTTTAAGGTATTGTGCCAGGTTCAGTAGGGAGAAGTAAAAAAAGAGATTTGAACCCCGTGTGTCTTCAGAGTTAACTCTAACTGGGAAAGTAAGCATATGCAAACAGGACTCAGCCTGTAAGGATATTGTTTGTGGATGTGGTTCACGCTGTTGTATTATGACCCCTCCGTGTAGCTCCTCAGGTGAAATTTCTTCCTGGTCTCCTGAGCTATGTTTGGTTTTTATCTCATTTGTATAACTGATTATGTTTCTCCTGTGTGGGCTGCTAGAAACCCAACACCAAACTATTAGCAAACCCTTGACTTCCTAGTACTTGTTTAGTGTTTCATTTCTTGCTTATTTTTATGAGCATCTTTTGTTTTCTGTTTTCCTTCTTTTAATTTCTATTCAACAAAATCTGTGAGATTTCACACTAGAACCTGGGCTGCTGGCTGTGACTTAACTCTTCCTGTTTTCCTAAAGCTCCTAGTCTCAGGAAGAGAACCAGTAATAGGCATATGGTAGGAGGTAGCACGGAGGATTCTCGGGACAGAAAGGAGGCCTCTAACCAACTAGGAGGAGGAGGGAAGCCAGAAAGGGCTTTTCAGGGGAGGTGAGCGAAGACTAACAGAAGAGATCTGGACTAGGGAGGGGATCATCAAGGCAAGAGGGCAGTGTGTGCAAGGGTGAGCGAGCTTGACATATTATACAGGAATTATAAAAAGTGCATTCCACATGGTGCTGTAGGTGGAAAATTAATCATGGGATGAATTGGTGAGGCCAGGTCACATACAGCCTGGTGTTCAGGGACTTGGACTTAATCTTGAGCTAGTGAGGCACCGTAAGAAGGTTTTTAACCATGGAGCAACATGAGCAGATTTGTGTTTTATAGAAAAGCTTATTGTTGCATGATGACATGAAAGAACTAATTAGGAGGGAAGCATGCAGCAGTCCAGGGGAGAAGGTGGAGATGGTAGAGAGAGAATGGTGGCACAATTCAGGGGACACTAAGGATGTCAACAGTCTCAGCAGGTGGAAGTAGTGAGAAGGGAAGGTTGTTGGCATGTTGCAGTGGAGGTAGCTGTGATGTAAGAAAGGCTGTTTACATGGGTTTGGAGCAAAGGAGAAAAGTAGGCAAGACAGAGATTCGAGGGTGATCAACACAGTGGTTGAGACTATGGGAGAAAAGAACACCACAGGAAGTATGTAGTGGGAAGAGGATGGAACTTTGAGAAACTCCAGCATTTGGGGACTCACAGAAGAGAAGTGGAGGAAAATGTGGAACATTTAGTTGTCACATGTGAAAGAGTATTTCAAGGAGGAATTGAGATGTCATTAATGTCAGGTATTCCAAGGAACTTAAGTAAACTAGAGGTCTAGTGACTAGCGATACTGATGGATGCAATTCAGTGCATCAGAAGCCAGATGGCAGTGAGTTCAGAAAGTGACTGTGAGGGGCTGGGGTCGTAGCTTAGTGGTAGAATGCTTGGGAGGCACTGGGTTCGATTCTCGGCACCATATAAATAAATAAAATAATGGTATTGTGTCCATCTACAACTAAAACAAAAAAAAATAAAAAAATAAAAAAGAGGCAGGGGAGTGTAGCTGGGATGGTAGATGGATAGGAGGGTTTTATTTAGTAAACAAAGAATTAAAGGAACCTAAATGCAGATAGAGTCAGTAGAGAGAAACAATGCAGATAAAGAAGAGGGAGATGCTGCCTGAGGCAGGAGATGGGATCCATCCCAGATGGAAGGATAGTCATTGTTGTCTCCTCTATTGTGACAGGAGAGAGAGAGAGGAAGGATTGAGTCCCTACGCAGTAGGTTTATATTTGGGGTATGAGAAAGCTTGCTTTGAAAAAAGAGAAAGGTTAGGAAACAGGCTTAAGAGATTTGAAATAGCTAAGTTAACCAGGAAAACAGCTTTGTGACCTCATTGGAGATCATTAATTTGTAGTAATATCAGTCTGTGGTTTTCACTCTTGTAACATAGGAACAGGGTTGTAGGAGCAGAAGTATATGACTATTCAGCACATACTTTTTTTTTTTTTTTTTTTTTTTGCGGTGCTAGGGATTGAACCCAGGGCCTTGTGCTTGCAAGGCAAGCACTCTACCAACTGAGCTATCTCCCCAGCCCAGCACATACTTATGAGACCTTGGTGGGTGTCAGGTGATGTGCTAGGTGCAAGAGATCAGTTAACAAAATGGACATGGTCACAGTTAAGCATGAGTAGCATGTTAAGCTGAGAGCTAAAGAATAAGTAGGACTTAGCTGGACCTAGAAGGTGGGAATAGAAAATGGGAGAAATTGTTTCAGATAAAGGAAAAAACATGTAAATACAAGGATCAGGATAGAATGTGGTGCACGATAAAAGTGGAAAGAGTGCCATGTTAAATAGGGAAATGGGAACTCTGAGGGACTATAAGGATGGAGAATGAATTAAGATTTGCATTTTAAAAAAATCTCTGAGCATTAATCAAATGGCAGGTGCTTTCATGCCTCTACTAAATTCATTGAGAAAATATAAAACAACACAGAATCCTTTCTTGGGGAATGTGTAATGTTTTGGGGGCGGAGCTTAAGCATCCTCAATAAGCTGCAGATCACCACTTTAACGTTATGTATGGCCAAGCTCAAGGGAAGGAGTGTCACAATAACTGATCTGAGAAGGCGTCTGTGAGTGCCAGACTCCTGTTCCTCTATGGCATTGTGTTGGAGGATATAAACAGATGGTTCAGACCAGGGAGAGGATGATAATTGGCTCTTCTGAAAGGGCCTGCCTCCCTTGGGTGTATGAATGGAGGACTATCTAATTGGACTGGCTGTAAAGCTCCCTGCAATCCTGCCTTCCCTTCCAGAATGACCAGAGCTCTCATGGACTCACTTGGGCCTGAGTGGCGCCTGAAGCTGCCCTCTATCCCTGTGGTGCCTGTCTCAGCCCAGAAGAGGTGGAAATCCTTGCCTTCAGGAAACAACAAAGATTCAACCAAAAGCAAATCCAAAGAAACCACAACTACAAAGAACAAAGGTGAGCTGTGACCCCTTTCTACCCAGAGAGTCTTAGAACCTTTCTTTAGAGTAGTTGTATAAAAATTGGCCTTGTTTCTCTGAGTTATAAAAAATAGTCTTGTAAACAAAGTGTAAAAACAAAATGAAAAAGTCTCAACTTCTTAAAGATCATGTTATGAGTTGTGCCATGAGGTGGCAGCGCTCACAGTTGTGTGGATGAAACTGGAGCAAGCCAGGCACCATCCTGGCACGTGGGCATGTAGAATTAGCTCCCATTCCTCTGGCAGCATTGAGATGTGTCACTTAGGATGTTTTTGATTGCAAGAATAGAACAGTAAAAGAAGTTTATTGGCTTATATAGCTGAAGAGTTCAGGAGAGGTTTACTTCAGCAATTCACTACTCCCCTGACCCCCAGTACTAGGTTTGAACCCAGGGCTGCTTTACCCCTGAATTACATCCACAGTCCTTTTTATTTTTTAATTTTGAGATAGGGTTTTACTGAGTTTCTGAGGCTGACTTCAAACTTGGAATCCTCCTGCCTCAGCCTCCCAAGTCACTGGGATTATAGGCATGTGCTGCCATGCATGGCCATTACCAGACTCTTGACTTCAATTCTCAGTACTTCTGTTTGCTATTTTCTCTGTTGTGTGTCTTTACTCTCTTCTCTGTTGTGTGTTGTGAGCTTTGTCTTCAGACAGGCTCCCCTCCTAGTGGTAAAGTAGCTATACCAGTTCCTATCTTTCAGCCATACACCATGCCTCATGACCCAGAAGAAAGTAAGTCCCCTCTGCCCATAGTTCATTAGTGAAAGAGAACATTTTCCCCAGAATCCCTAGGTCAGGTATTCTCTCTCCTTTGTTCTAATAATAGGCTAAAGGATGAAATTTCTGTGACTAGCTCAACCATAGGCTGTGTCACTTCCATAACTAGAGTGTTATGCTTCCTTGGAACATGCACTGTATGAATCCTGGAGAAGGAGGAGTAAAAGAAGAGAGATCAAAGCTAGGCAGCCACAAACAGGAGACTTTCCACAGGAAAGCTCTTAGAGTAATCCAAAGGAATTATCCCAGCCTAGCAAACTAGGGTTTAAGGCTAGGGAGGTGCCAAAAGGAACAGGGCTGGAGCCCGGTCATGTGACCTATAGTTATTAGGGGAGAGCAGAAATTATTCCTCTTTCCAGGCCATGGGTAGCATTTATTCTGGTTTGTGGTAAGTGTTCCCCACTCTTCTATGGAATAAAAATGTAGGGTGCTATTAACTAGATGAATTCAGAGCATCTACCATTTATTTTGTGTTAAGCAGTATGACACAAGATAGGGGCAGCCATGGTTCTCAGGAAGTTCTTGGTATAATGAGGACCTGAGACACTTAAGCAGAGCATTTAAAAATACAAGTAGGAGGAATGAGTGCCTTAGAGTCTTTAGTGTTCAGGAAGTTTGTCTTAGGAACTAGCTTAAGTGTGCTTGCTGAAATTGGGGAAAGGCTCACAGAGGAGATGTTGATGGAGGTGATGGTTTGAACTGGACCTGGAAAAGTGAGGTGCGATTATCAGGTTGGAAGGGAGCAGAATTCATGGCAGAGACAGTGGAGGGAGTTGGAGAGTAAAAGTGCACGAGGTGAACAGTGGGAATGAGTTATGACTGAAGTGAGTGGTGTGTTGCAGGGCCAGGTATACCTGGAGCCATGCGTATGTTGCAGCCCACTGGTTTACTTCTAGAGAAACATGCACATGTGCACAAGGAGACACAGGAATGATCACAGCAGAATGTTTGTAATAGTAAAAACAAAACTGGAAACACCTCACATCTCTGCAGATAAGAGAATGGACAAATCAGTTGTGGTATTGTAGCATTGAAAATGAATGGACTTCAGTGTCATTCATCAACACAGATTAATCTCAGCAATATAACACTGCGAGGGAAACAAGAAAACCAAATCTTAGAATACATAGATTTATGAAGTTCAAAACCAAAGTAAACAACAAATCGTTTATGAGTACTATTGTATATAAATTATATTTTAAAAATATGAAAATGAAGAACAGAATGGAATAGTTTCCTTCAGAAGTGGGTTGAGTTGGGGAGGGGCTTATAGGACCTTAAGGGTCCTGATAGTGTTCTGTTTCTTAAGCAGGGGGATGAGTTCCAGTGTTGGTTTTAATCCTATAATCTTGCCCTTGTTATAAATATGGTGTTTTTTAAAGATAGTTTAAAAAAATTTTTTTTTGGTTTTATCTTATATGTTTATTTTTATGCAGTGCTAAGGATTGAACCCAGTGCCTCACACTTGCAAGGCAAGAGCTCTGCCACTGAGCTATGGCCCCAGCCCAGAGTTAGTTTTTAAAGATTAAAGAAGCCAGTGATGTAGAACAGAGGCTGGAACAATCTATTAGAGCCAAGCAGTGAAGGGGCTTGACCACCAACATGAGCAGCTTTGGGTTTTAACTTTGTTCTCGCCTCTTGAAGGTTGGAACAGAACTGAATGTGTCAGGTGAGGGGGGACACTCACAGGTCAGAGCAAAACAGGAAGTACGGGGTCTTCTGTACTTTTCTGAAAGTCCAGAATTACAGCCTTTTTGCAGTACTGGGGATTGAAGCTAGGGGCACTCTACCTCTGAACTACATCACCAGCCCTTTTTTTGAAATTTTCAAAACAGATTCTTGCTAAGTTGCTGAGATTGGCCTTGAACTTTATAGCTTTTCTCCACTAGATGCTTTTTTATTAATACTTATTCTCCTACTTTAAGTTTATAGGGTTCTCTGTATTTTCTCTTGTATTTTCAGATCTCAGTAGTCCTTTGTAGAACAGGTGTTGCCCAAGTGTGTTGGTGAGGAAATTGAAATCCAAAAGTTCAGTAAGTCACACAAGATATTTCAAGTACCAAGTGGCAGCACCAAGACTAGAACCTGGGTTGGTTTTTATCATGTAAATATTATTATGTGTAGGCTGGGGATATAGCTCAGTTGGTAGAGTGCTGACCTTGTATGCACAAGGCCTTGAGTTCAATCCCCAGCACCCAAAAAAATATATCTATGTATAATTACGTGTATGTATCAATGTGTTTTTCACAGGCTTCTTCAACCTTTTCTAAATGAAAAACTTTAATTTCCCAGAAGCCATTAATTGAGGGAAACCATTAATTGGGAAGGAGGATTTGCAATGGTATAGGCATTCTCTGGGGGAGAGAGGATTATATTCAGCTTTGAAGAGATGATACTGAAGAGATCTCACTGATCTCATTTAGCACCTGCTCTATGGTTTTTTCCTCTTCTGAATTTGTATCTAGTGCCTTCTGCTGGGGATGTGGAGAGAGCCAGAGTTCTGAAGGAAGAAGGCAATGAGCTTGTAAAGAAGGGCAACCATAAGAAAGCTATTGAGAAGTACAGTGAAAGCCTCTTGTTTAGTAACCTGGAATCTACCACATACAGCAACAGGTATCTTCTACACAGCTGCTGGCCTGGGGGATTTCAGAACATTGGATGATTTGTTCCATAGTCTTCTCTCCAACTGTGGTAGGTTCTTCAGTCCCTAGCATTTAGTCATATGTTGCAACTCAAAACATGTTCATACCATTTATAGGCACTATGACCTAGGCATTGCCAGTGGTATTTGCCCTCTTATGGGGGTAAGGAACTAAGGGATGCCAAAAAGTAGCCTGGGTTTTGTTAGACCTTTCCTCCCAATTTTTTTTTTTCTTTTTTCAGTATTGGGGATCGAACCCAGGGTCTTGTGCACACAAGGCAAGCACTCTACCAACTGAGCTATCTCCCCAGCCCTCCCCCAAATTTTTATTAATCACCCCAAGTAAGCATACAGTAAGTAAAAGCTGTGTGCTTACTATGTATATAAACAATCTCAAAATGAGTTTTTGCCTCTTTACCCTCTTCTTGCTCCCTTACCCCATGATTTCTCTAAGACACTACTGTTAAAAATACTGGCAGTTTCTGTCAGAGTACTGGCCCAGAGCCCAGGGAGTGGAATAATGGTTGTCTGGCCTGGAAACAGGAGGGACACAGTCTAGCCTGAGAGATTGGACCTGTGGGCTGAAGGCCCTTTGCCAGGAGCTGCTGTCAGTGACCACTGGTAGTGAGGGCCTTGGAATCCTCTTATTGTGTGGGGCTCACTGCTCTGCAGCAGTGCTTGGAGGTATGGGTGGTAGGAGGTCTTCCTGTTTTAAAGTTGAGAAAACCAAGGCTCAGAGAAGGAAGGGCTTTGCTTAAGCTCGTGCAGCCCATAAATAGTGATGCCAGAATTGGAGTCTGGCTTCAGTGAGATCTGTTAATATTCTGTCAAAAACTTGACAGCCATCAAGAACAATATCTGATCCAAATATTTCTTATAAAATGTTACAAATCTGTTTCTCCTTCCTACCAACATGTACTTATCACTCTGCAGTTCACTTAATCTGATGTAGGTTTACTATTCCTTATTCAAAAACTCTTGGGATAAAATGTGTTTTAGATTTTAGTAAGGTAATACAGTCCATATACTGAATTATGTAAAACCCAGCAGGGTATGGGGGGGCTAACTGAAATTATTAGTTTTTCTTCAGTGAAATATGAAAATTCCTTACTCACATGGGGTAGCTTAACTAAATAGTCTCATGTCAGTTCAGGTCTGGTTTTGCTGCCAAAAGAGTTGAAAAGACAAAGTAATTTTGAACCCTCTGGTTTTACTGATTGGATTAGGGGTGCCTCAATTTTTCAGGCTAACTTCAAAAGGAAGCCTACAGCCCATATTTGTGGGCAGTATCTAGGACAGTCCTTTGTTTTGCTTACTGTTTTTGTTTGTTTGTTTGGTACTGGGAATTGAACCCAGGGGTGTGCTACCACTGAACTACATCCCCACCTCTTTATTTTTTGAGACTGGGTCTTGCCTTGCTAAGTTGCCTTGGCTGCCCTTGAACTTACAATCCTTCTGCCTCAGCCTCCCAAGTTACTGGGATTACAGGCACGCACCCCTCAATCTGGCTTAAATACTGTTCTTTAGGCAAATGTATCTGTGCCACACTGTTTTAATTACTCTTGCTTTACAACATCTTGTAGAGCTGGTCTTTGCCCCGTCATTCTCAATCGAAGCATCTCTGCTGTTCTCCCATACCTGTTCTTTCAGCTAAGCCTTAGGATCGTATTGACAGATTCTGAAAACTTTGGTTGAACAACTTTTGGTTTTGACTGCGTTGAATTTATAAACTTAATTTAGAGGAATAATTACAAAACTGAATTTTCATCCATTGTAACTGAAATGATACCCACATCCTGGATGCAGTTGTAATGGCCCACTCTTGCATATGCATCTGGTGGAACAGTGCCTAGTCCTTAGCTTACCCTTTGTGCTAATGAGACTTGAAGGCATATCATCACTTGGTACCCAGCATCTGCGACTTGCCAGATATGGAGTGACCCTTCCATAAGATAATCATTTAGCACTCAAAACAATAGTTCTTCTAGTTATGTCATAGTCTCATTTTACCCAAACTGGCTGGGAAAAATGAATTAATGAACACGATACATGGCAGCACAAGTCACTTGATTTTTTTGCAGTGTTGGGGATAGAACCCAGGACTTTGTGCATATGCTAGCCACATCCTAGCCCCAAGCCAGGTCTTTCTGACTCCAAACTTATGTTCCTTTTTACTCATATTATCCTGCAGACTCCTCTGTAATTCAAACCCTTCTAACTGGATACACAAATCATTCCACTTTCCAAAAATTAAAGGTGTTTTATAGGCCAAAGTCACTTTTATCATCTTAAATACAATTTTTGGAGGTCATATTCAACTATATTCATTTAATATTTATATTCTGAAGTCACTGTATAGTGTATAATGCTTTTATACTATGGTTGTTCTACTTTTCAAAACCTTGGCTAATTCTTTAAATTGCCAGAGCCCATTGGGAGAAAAGTTTAGTTTCCCTAGAATTCTCTGTGTTCAAAGTTTAAATCAGGAACTACTATTCTAAAACTTAATGATTTACAACAACATATTTCATTTGCTGTAATTTGTGAGGAATTGAGAACAGTCGTTCTCATTCTGGGTCTTTCATTCAGGGTCAGCTGGGGCTGTAATCATTACATGTGTGTCACCCACTGGAAGGACATACATGGCTAGGGGATAGAATCTACAGCAAGTGCCAAGCATAGTAGTGCACGCCTGTAGTCTCAGCAACTCCCGGCTGAGGCAGGAGGATCAAAGACAGCCTCAGCAACTTAGCAGACCCTAAGCAACTTAGTGATACCCTGTCTCAAAATAAAAAAGGGCTAGGATGTGGCTTGTCGCTAAAAAAAAAAAAAAAAAAAAAAAAAAAAAAAAAAAAATTACTAGAGTAAGCTGGCACTTTTTCCCTTTCTCGTGGAAGCCTTTCCCTGTTCCCTGACTTGGGCTTCCTCATACCTTGGTGGCCTCAGACTAGTTAGCTTCTGATGTAGCAGCTCAAGTCTCCACGAGTAAGTGTGTTCAGAGACCTTTATGATTTAACCTTGAAAGTCACATCATGTCCCTTTCTCTCCACTCCTCTTGATCAGAGCAGTCACAGAACCTGCCTGAATTCAAGGGGAGAGAACACAGCCACAAACATACCCACCTCTCAATAAGAGTGTCAGTGAATTAGTACCTATCTGTATTTGTTTTTATTTTATTTAGTACCAGGGTTTGAATCCAGGGGCACTCTACCACCACTGAGCCACATCCCCTGCGTGTTTTTTTTTTTTGTTCTAATTCGTTATACATGACAGTAGAATGCATTTTGATACATCATACATAAATGGAGTATAACTTCTAAAATCAGACAAGATAGGCATATTCAGGGTGGTATGGCCATTGACATAAATGGAGTATAACTTCTCATTCACCTGGATGTACATGTGTAGAGTTACACAGGTCATGTAATCTCATAAGGTAGTAATGTCTGATGTATTCTTCTATCATTTGTACCCCCCTGTCCACTCCTCGCTGTCTAGTCCATAATACCTCTCTTCTTCCCCTCACCATTTGAATTAGCATCTGCATATCAGAAAAAACATTCAGCCTTTGGATCTTTGGGGTTGACTTAGTTCACTTAGCATAATGTTTCCATTTACCAGCAAATGCCATAATTTCATTCATCATCTTTCAATGTCATAATCCATTGTGTATATATACTACAGTTTCTTTATCCATTCATCTGTTGAAACCCAGCCTGTTTATTTTTAGACAGTGTTTTACTAAGTTGCTTAGGACCTTGCTAAGCTGCTGAGGCTAACTTTGAACTTGAGATATGGCTGCCTCAGCCTCCTAAGCCACTGGGATTATTGGCATGCACCACAACACCTGGCTTACGCCTGTCTTTAAATTGCTACAGGAAGGTTTTTCTTTGATTTTAAAAATTCCATGAAATCACCAAAATACTAATTTTTTTCCTATTGGGGGAGGGGTAGTTCAGTTTGTTTTTGGTTTTTGCAAGTGCAGGGATGGAACCCAGAGCCTTGCACGCGCCGGTCAAGCACCCTGCTACACACTCAGCCAAGGTTTTCTCTTCGTTCCTCTTTTTTAATTCATGATGGTGATTCTCGAGTTTGTCAGGGAAAAAAATAGGAAAAACAACATTGGAGAATTTAGTGTATTTAGTGAGGAAAAGAGGGATTGATTATTGAATAAATGGTGTTGGGTTGGCTGGGTAAAAATTAAATATAAGCCTGAATCCTACCTTACTTTTTATTTTAAAATGAATTCTAAGTAGATCACAGTTTCAAAGGTAAAAATGAAACCACTTAGTTATAGAAGAATATATAGGTTAATTAACTTACAAGAGGAAAGGTATCCTAAGTGGGGAGAAAAAAACCATGAATGTTAAGGAAAAGTTGGATAAATTTGAATTCATACTTTTTTAAAAATATTATGTATGGCTGTTTTAGTTTTATTTTGTATAAAGCAGCAAAATTTGAAAAGTGAGTTACTGTTTTCTTCCATATTGGCATAAATTGAAGTTTAGACCCAGGTTTATCACAGTTTTAGAAAAATAGGCTGTCAGTAACTGTTCTTAAGTGTGCATCTTTTTCAGAGAGCATTTTGGCAATAACATTCAAAATTTAAAATGCCCATATCTTGAGCCAGCAGCCCTTCCCACAAGGGTGTTCTTTGTAGCATCATGTATTTACAGCTAGAAACAATGAAAATACCTAACAATAAGCCAGGTGCTGTGGCACACACCTGTATTCCAACTGACTCGAGAGACCGAGTCAGGAGGATCACCAGTTCTAGGCCTCAGCACAACTTAGCAAGGCCCAAAGCCACCTAGCGAGACCCTGTCTCAAAATTTAAAAATTCTAAAAGGGGTGGGGGGCTGCAGATGTAGCTCAGTGGTAAAGTGCCCCTGGATTCAGTCCTCAGTACCAAAAAGAAAAAAGAAAATGCCTGTTGATAGGGAATTGGTAAATTATGCTAGCCCCAACCAAGTGACTGCTCGGCACCCCACTGCAGACTGGGAGGTGGCACGGATGGACTGACACAACAAGCTGCAGGAATCCAGTGGTTGTGCATTTAGTGACTGTCTTTGGAAAAAAGGCCAAGACTTGAGTGATTAAAGTACACGTGTGCTCTTTTCCCCATAGATGCAGAATATTGTTTTATGGGTATACATGATTATTTTTTCCCAACATTATAAAAATTTTCAAAATATAGAAAAGTTTGAAAGCATAGTCCGTTGAACACACCTGCCGTCCATATCCTACAGTATTGTTATATTTGCTTTATTAGCCATCTGTATTCATGATCTTACATTCACTCCTTACATGTCAGCTTGCTTATTGATTAGTATTTATGTGTTTGTTTTTTCAAACAGTATTTCTAATCCCTCAAGGGGAAGGCTTCAGGATGACTTTTCTTTGCTTAAAAGAACCTGATTCCGGAGAGTGGAGTAAACAAAATAACAGAACCAGATCTGGAGTCTGGAGTTGTTCAAATTCACCTTGTTTGAACGCTGGGTCTGGCCCTCAATAGCAGTACACCCTGGGCGAGTCCCTTCAGCCCTCTGAGCCAGCTGTAAAAGCTTCGTCGTTTTTTTATCTGTAGAAAGGGGGTAGAGTTGACGCTGTGAAGTGATCAGCAGAGTAGGTGTTCAGTGATCCAGAGGTCACTCCGCACTCGCTTCCAGCTTGCAGGGCCCACAGAAGTGACTGACCCTCTGCAATCGTCCTCTCTCTCAGAGCACTCTGTCATCTGGCCCTGAATCAGGACAAGGAGGCAGTGAAGGACTGCACAGAAGCCCTCAAGCTGGATGGCAAGAACGTGAAGGCGTTGTACAGACGGGCTCAAGCCTACAAGGCCCTCAAGGTAAAAGGTCCCACCTAGAGGTGCCACCATAGCTGCAGAGGTCTATGCCAGTGCTCCTTCAGGTACAGGTTGGGTAAGCTGTTTCCTGTCACATTTCTTCTCCTAGGCCCAGGATAGCTCAGGGCAGGTGGAGGCTGGGTTTTTAAAACACTGCTGCCTCAGCAGCTGTCCCATACATTTGAATATCACCTCATCCAGGTTCCTTTCCCATACTTTTCTTCTTCCCCATTAGGACTATAAATCCAGCCTTGCAGACATCAGCAGCCTCCTACAAATCGAGCCCAGGAATGGCCCTGCACAGAAGTTACGGCAGGAGGTTAACCAGAAACTGAAATAAAACCTTAAAGGGCAGCAGGAACCTCTCTCTGACCTTCCCAGAGAAGCCAGGGGCCTCCTCCCTTGCATCCACCCCTGAACCCAGCATGCCCCACAGGGAACACTGAGATGCCCCCCTCAGCCCCTCTGGACAGCAGTGGCCTCCACCTTTGAAAGGCTTTGCTTGTTCAAGTTAAGCCAGCTTAGTCAAGCAGACATTGTTTTACCAAAAAGGCCCTTGTGTGAAGCTGGAGCCCTGTTCCCACCCTCCTGCCTCACATAGCTAGCATATCAGACAAGCAGGTCCTCAACAGTAAAGCACTTGGCTTTGTCCCTGCCCCAAGTGTGCTGCAGACTGAGTGCTGGCCTTTGTAGCTGCATCAGACCCCACCTCTCTGCAGTCAGCTGAACTGAGCTCAGATAAGCTAAAATCCCTGGCCACCTACACCCGAAGTGGCCTGTCGAGCTGGTTCTCCAGGGCTGCAATCTCCCCAAGGGTGCAGCTGCTGTCCCCACCCTGTCCTGGACACAGTTTTCTGTGTCAGCCCTAGTGCCTTTTTTCCAGGCCGCCCTCTGGTGAGAAGGCAGAGCTCTGATCCTTGGATGGCTCTGTCCTTGACTCTGTGCTGCTGCCCTCTGCATGGAGGTACCTAAGCTATTTCAAGAGCCCAGTGGTTATGGCCACACCTCCTGGGATGGGGAGAGGGGCCTCCCTGAGGTCAGTGTGCTTCCATTCTGGGCAATTTGTCCCCCCCTCATCCTCCCACAGTGGTGGCCCCTCCAGCTTCTTAGTTCTTTGTAATATGTTGAAGTTAATTTGAACTGACTGATTTTGTTGAACTGTGTTAAAACTATTGCATTAAAGGCTTTCTTCTATATAAAAGTCATACTTTTAATGATGCCTTTTCAGCTTTGCGCCTGGAACTTTATAGCAGTAACAGTAGAAGCTAATGCTTCTTGTGCTTCTGTCTATTTGTTGAACAAATTTACTCAGATGTCTGCTTAATCCAGGTGCTACTAACAGTGCTGGGGAGGCAACAAAGAATAAATAGACACAGTCCCTGCTGTAGGGCTGACATCCAGTGGGAAGGCAAGAAGTTAATCAGATAATCACCCAAAGATAAAGCCACAGCCTGCAGAGCATCATGAAGTCATCAGCATCTACCTGGCTCCACTGAGAAAAGGGCCCCTGAGGGCGTAAAGCTTGAGGTTAACTGGTACAGAGGGGAGGTGAAAGCAGTGTGGAGAGACAGAACAGCCTGAGGAAAAGCCCTAGTTGGGAGCACTTGGAGAGGAGGCAAAAGGGCTAAAAAAATACCGTTCAGGTTCACAAAACATGGCATGGAGTAAGTCTGGAGAACTTTAGAATTTGTCCAGAACTAATGGCTGCCTCCCCTTCCTGGGTCGTGTCCTAATGGTTTCACTTTAATGAAGTACAAGTTTTATGAATTTGAACTGGCTCATGCTTCTTATCACATGAGCTGTGGAGAAGACAGGAACAATGCTTAAGGATGAGTCTTTTGCTATCTGATAGTCAGACCTCTAGGCTCAAGTGCATGGCAGGAGTCAGACACACCCTGTGGGCACCTTGTGTGGTCAGGGGACCGTGTCAGAGTGGGAGCCACACCCCTATTGTTGCCTCTTTTGGACTCCACTGATTTGAGACAGCTATAGGGGCAACACCCATCGCAACCCACATGGAGGTCTAGAAAGAAGGCACATCTGGACTCTGTGGAAGCAGGCGGCCAGGCCTTGGCTTTCACAGATAAAGCCTTTTTGGGGGGTAAATTTCAAATAAACACTAAGACAATATTGTGATAAGCTTCCTCATCACCCATGTTTGAAAGGTATAACCATCCATCTCCTGAAAGGCTATGAAGATCAAAATTTCTGCGTGTCATAAGTTAACATTTCTAGAAAAAGGACACACAAGCTATCAGTGTGATTGTTTGAATAGCCATAAATGAATTCTACCCCCTATCCCAAGAGAAGGGCTTCACATGGGGATGACAGGGTCTCCTGCCAATTCCCCTGTGGGAGCCAGATTGTGCAAGGTCTCAGGTTTTGTCCTTCCTGTAACAATGGGAAGCTACTGAAGGTCTTTCACAGGATAAGAGGCAAGATGCTCATTCTGAGGCAGGCTTTCCAATTGTGTGGCAGAGGTCATATTGGAGAAGGGCTATTGCAGATGTAGTGAAGCCATTGAGAGGCTACTACTGTAAGAGTCCATCCAAGTTTGGACTAGGGTGGTGGTAGTGGATTTAGAAGTAGAAAGATTTGAGACTAGGGGGTAAAAATTAATAGACTTTATGGGAGATCAGGAGGGAAAGTGAAGTGGAAGAGGGGGTGGGGAAGCCCTCTGATTTTGGCTTTTGCAGTAGAATGAGGGTGGGGCCATCTGTGGAAACAGACCACTGGAAGAGAACCAGAGAACTCGGGGAGGGGCACATCAAGGCATGAGCTTGGTTTTAGAAGTTGGAAGTGTTAATGATACACCAAGATGGCTGGGGATGTGGTTTAGTGGTAGAGTGCTTGCTTAGAATGTACAAGGCCCTGGGTTTGAGCCTCAGCACACACACAAAAAAGTTATGTCAGGTAGCATGAGACCCAATGCCTAGGAGTGGACTAGTCATCCTAAAGCAGGTGCAAATTGAAGATATGATTGTAAATCACATACCAAGGAGGAGAGAAGGCGCCTCTGCCTGAAGAAGTGCCGGGATTCAGCATTTGAAGAGAAGATGAAATCACAGAAAGAAACTTGAAAGTTTGAAATAGCATTTGAGAGTCAGGTATAGTGGCACGTGTCTATAGTCTGAGCTCTGCAAGAGGCAGAAGCAGAAGGATCACAGGCTTAAAGCCAGTGTGGGTAGTTTAGAGAGGTCTCATCTCCAAAAAAAAAGACCATTTGTGGAGAACAGCGAGACAGGAGTTAAAGCAGACCATCAGTACAACCTTGAAGACTCAGTTGGATTTATTGCTGGGGAACTTATGGCAGTACCCATGTGCTGGGCTGTGATCCTTGCCCATATCTTTTGGCTGCCCCGATACAGGGGAGGCCACAAAGCTGAGGTCTATACCCCTAATGGTCCCAAAGAACCTTCCTCAGAGACTTCTCCATTTCCTGCAGGGGAGGGAGACCCTGATCTGGGAAGGCATTCTAAACATTCCTACATTTAATTACACAACCCCTCCAGCAGCCCAGGGCCTGGAGGCAATTTCTTGCTTCTAAGGTGTTTGCCTGCCCTGCAAGGTGCTAAAGCCAGGGGTCCAGAAATGCCACACATGTCAGATTGGGCAATTTCCCAGATTGTAGCTTTTCCCCTTTTTCAGTCCCTTGTATGAGGTACCCATTTAACTATCCACTGCACTGCAATGGGCCAGGCATTTCTAGTTTGAAGCCGTTACCAATAGCCTCACTCTGTTCCAGTGTACACACCCCTGTGTACGTTAGTACTTCCGGGGGTTCTTTCTTACAGCCAGAGCCTCAGTCAAGTCTGCTCTTTACTTTGCCCCCGGCTCCCTCAGGCTCAAGAAAGCCTCCTATGAGGCAAGATTTTGCAGCACTTTTAATGCACAAAACAAAAGGAAAGTGGCTGGTTGGGTGACCAGCCTTCATTCCATGTACAGGGCTCGAGTACAGATACAGTCCAACTGGGAAATGAGTTGTAGTTCACAGGCCTCAGCTGAGAGCAGGTGATGCTGTTTCTCTTGACAGCCACAGGAGTGAGGATTCCATTTTCTGGGGATGAAAGGGAAAAGACAGTTGTTTCTACAAGATGGCAGCATCCAGTATTCAGCTAACAGAGCCAGCCAGGGCCCAGGGGAAGGCCAGGCAAGGCAGCTGGTGCAGGAGCGCCTCCTTCACTCTTCACCGTTGCAGCGACATCGAGCATCATCTCTGTGACGCGCTCAGCTTCCATGGCGCTTCAAAGCCAGCAGCACAACATGGTTCTCAGTTTCTGAAAGGCAGCCTGAGGCCCAGTTCTCCACAGCTGCTTCTGGGCTCAGCTGCTCTGTCCCTGTCCTCCCACCACAGCCACCCACCTGTTTTCAGTGCATGTATGCCTTTGGCTGCTCCATGGCCTGGTGTGCCTGCAACACTGCCACAGCCTCTTCTATCTGGGGACACAAGTAGGAGGGGCTTAGTGCAGCTTTCCAGCAGGATCCCGAAAGAGCCTGGGCCTCCCCCTCCTCAGCATGATAGATAAAGGGTCTGTGGACCCTCATCCACTGCTGCTTGCAAGATCCCATGCCCCAGTGTCACCTTCTCAGGATAGAGGTACACTGTTGGACACTGGGGAAAACCTTTATACCAAGTCAGAATATAGCTCCTTGTACCAAAACCTGAAGTAGCAAACCCTCAGTTAAGGCCCTCTCCCATCAGGCATGGTGGTGCACAACTGAAATCCCAACAGCTTGGGAGGCTGAGGCAGGAAGATTTTGAGTTCAAAGCCAGCCTCAGCAATTTAGCAAGACCGTAAGCAACTTAGTGAGACCCTGTCTCTAAATAAACTACAAAGGGCTGGGGATGTGGCTCAATGGTAAAGCGCCCCTGGGTTTATCCCCAGTACCCAAAAAAAAAAAAAAAAAAAAAAAAAAAAAAAAAAGAGTGGCCCTGTCCTACACCAACATTCAGCAGGCCCTCAGGTAGCGTGAGCAAGAAGATTAGCTTCATCTGGCCTAGCGTCTGGGACAGCCCTTGTCCTTAGCTCTCCTGCTGACAAGGCTCTACCTACCTTGGCATGGAGGGACTCCGGAGACTCCAGCATGAGCAGCAGCTCTGAGTTGTCAATCTCCAGTAGCATGCCTGTGATCTTGCCAGCCAGCTGGTTGTGTACATCATGGACAAGTGGGTAAAGACGCTCTCCTGTGTAGACAACCGCTGATGGCTTATGCCACACCTGGCCCATACATACCCCAGCACCCAGGATTGGTATTGGGTGGATCAGCGAAGACATCTGGGTTCTTAACCCAGTGCTCCTTCTAGGCTGTGTCACTTACTAGGGACATCTTTTCTCAATTGCAAAGTACCCATGGCAAACCCTGCCTCAGAGGACAGTTTGAAGAATCAAATTTGATACTGTGTTAACAAATTATAGCACAGGACCTAACGAAGTCCGTTACTGTTTAAAGACTACTCTTGTTCATTTTGCAAGAAATAGTTCTAACTAGACACATCTAGACAGAATATAATGCTGAACTTGAGACTTTTTGGAGGGTTGGAAACAAATACATAGGATAAATTCATCTTCCACTATGCAGTATTTCTAGCAATAGGCCTAGGGTTGGTGTTGGGCATGTGGAGGGTTCAGCCAGGATTAGGTTCTTAAATGGGGGGGTCGGGGGAGAAGGGTCTTCCCCAGAGGAAAGTGACATCATTTACAGAGAATTGCTAAGAAAGCCTTCTGCTTCAAATACATTCAGAATTTTTCTTTATAGCCAAGGGATGGGATATGGAATAGCAAAACCCTAATAAATAAGCTGAGAATCAAGGTATGGAGGCCTTCAGTGAGGAGATCTCAGTGACCATGCAGGGAAGAAGCTGCAACCAGGAACAAGCCTGCTCATTCAGTCAGAGTTCATGACGTCTTTTAGTAGGGCCTGACGTGGACTCATGTCATAGATGGAGGTGAACCAGGAATTCAGAGCCCAGTGGGAACCACCGGTTCTTAGGCCAGTGCACAGATTTTTCCCACCTCCTTGCAGTAGGCACCAGGAGATAGATGAAATGTGGCAACAGCTTCCTTCCGGTAGAAGAGATAAACTCTTAACACCCTGGGCCATTTCCTAGCATAAATTCAAGGTCCTACCCTTTCTTACTCTGCCTCCGGACCCTGCATATCTATAGTGTCTCCCATCTAAGTGAATCATGGAACAGCAGAGCTGGAAAAAGCCTTAGGATCTTGGTCTGACCAGTGTTTTAAAAATAAAATAGAGGCAGCTCGGGTAAGGTCACCTGGCAGCTCCGTGAGGTTCGCAGCAGCCTCGCCAGCTCCCAGCCCTCCTTTTGCTGCCCCAGTGTAGGGGTGTCAGCCACTCACCAATCATCTGCTTTTGCTCATGCAGGGGCGCTGCAGCCAGCATGGACGCAGTCAGGGGCTCCTGGCCAGGCACGTGCACGGCAGGCTCCTGGACCTACACAGTGCCGGAGACATGTCCCTTAACCACAGGGATGGGAAAGGCCTCCAAATACTTAAGTGAACACAGGCCTCCAGGAAGGATCTGGAAGAGGGGAGCAGGGGATAAGGTCTGGACAATCAGGTGGGGCAGAGACCCTAACAAGGGCACGTGGAGTAGAAGACAAAGTTATGTTCCAACTTAGATGTGCTGTGAACCCATAAAGGCCCCTAATCAGCGATACCAAATGAAAATCATGCATCACTAATCACCAAGTACCAAATAAAGCACCTTATCGGGTAGCTTTATGGACACGTCCCCAGAACACCCTGTCACATCTTGGTAACTTTAAAAGTGTTTTTGTTGTTTAAAGACCACTCCTTCATTATGCAAAAGATAGTTCAATTGGACACATTGGAATATGATAGTGCTAAATTTGAGGCCTCTTTTGGACAGGAAAATAAAAAATTGCACAGCCTTTCGTTTAATGATAGTGGATATTTTTAGTCCTATTTTGAGGCTTAATCACATTCCTTCAATACCCAGCATATTCTTAGACTATCTTCACTTGCTGTTCAAGAGAAATACTATAGAAATCCAAATTAATTTTGGTAAGAACCTAGGCAAAGCAAATCATAACTAGAAAATAAAATAAGACCCTGGTCCTCTTTCCTCTTCTGCTGACTGCACACAAGTAAATGGAACTTTACAAGCAACACATTAGCCAAGGTTCTGAGCCAGGATTCCCAGAGCTCCGACGAGGGTGTGCAGCTGGGCCAGCCTTACCCTGTGGGTGTTGTGT
This sequence comes from Sciurus carolinensis, assembly GCF_902686445.1. Classification (NCBI taxonomy): domain Eukaryota; kingdom Metazoa; phylum Chordata; class Mammalia; order Rodentia; family Sciuridae; genus Sciurus; species Sciurus carolinensis. The sequence continues at coordinate 14,381,309 of NC_062214.1, forward strand.
ACGGCTGAGGGACATTTGTATGGCAGGAGAGGCCGGCCTGGTGTAGAACATCCCACCCCACTGGGTCCTGTGGTCTGGGTACCAATGTTGGCTGTAAAAAATAAACAGGGTTCAAATGGCTGCCGTCCACAAAACAAAACCCCAAACAAACCAACGCATTGGTTAGGACATAAAGAAATAAGAACACTTGTGCACTCTTGGCAGGAGTATAAACAGCCGCTATGGAAAAACAACACAAGGGTTCCTCAAAAAAAGACAATTACCAAATCATCCAACAATTCCACTTTGGTATGTACCCAAAGGAATTGAAAGCAGGGTCTCAGAGGTTTGTAAACCCACATCCACAGCAGCAGCATGCACAATAGCCAACAGGTGGAAGCAACCCAGGTGTCCATCAACCGGTGAGTGGATGAGCAATATACAATGGAATATTATTTAGCCTTAAAAAAGGAAGGAGAGTCTGACACACGCTACAGCATAAGTGAATCTTGAGGACACAGTGCTAAGTGAAATAAGTCAGTCACAAAAGGACAAATTTATATAATTCCACTTATATGAAACACCTGTCACATTCTCAGAGACAAAGTAGAATGGTGGTTTCCGGGCAATGGAAGGATAAGGATGGGGAAGTGAGGAGTTGGGGTTTAATGGGTATAGAGTTTCAGTTTTGCAAGAAGAATAAGTTCTGCAGACGGATGGTGGTGATGGCTGCACAAGTGTGAATGAATGCACTAAATGCCACTGAATCATACACTTAAAAATGGGTAAGTGAGCCGGGCACAGTGGCACACACTGTAATCCCAGCAACTTGTGAAGCCGAGAACGAACGTTTGCAAATTTAAGGCCACCTTCCGCAACTTGGTGAGACCCTGTCCCAAAAATAAAAAGGGCAGGGGATGTGGTTCGGTGGGAAAGCTCCTAGGTCCAATCCCAGGACCAAAAAAGAGGTTAAGTGATGCTGGGCAGAAGGGCGCATGCCTGTTAGCCCAACGCAGAGGCCGAGGCAGGCGGGTCACGAGTTTGAGGCCAGCCTTAGCAACTTAGTGAGACCGTGGCTGAAAATTAAAAAAGGACTGGGAATATAGCTCAGTGGTGGAATGCTCCTGGGTTCAATCCCCAGGACCAAAAAACCCACAAGTTAACTGGTAAATTGTTATATTTTGCCACAATAAAGAGAAAAAAGCAGGGTGTCGGGGCCTGGCAGCCACCTAAGGCCAAGGACCGAGTCCAGCTTGTCCATACAGAATCCCCACTTGCCGAGCGCAGGACCAGCACACAGGCGGGAGGAGGTTTGCTGAATGGAGCAATGGCTGTGCTGGCCCTGGAGCCAAAGCCTCCGCCCTGTTCACAGCCACTGTGGTACAATTCAAGATTCAGCTCCTCGCTCTGTGTTCTCAGTAGTCCTCACAAAAGGGACACACTATTCTTACCCTGTTTTAAAGAACAGGTGATCAGAGACAGGAGTTAGCAAGGGCCATCGAGTGAGCAAGTCCCAGGAACTGGTGGCCAAGCTAACTGTACACGACATACACAGCCTCCAAAGTCAGCCTGGCTTTCCAGAGGCAAGGTCACCGTGGAGACCTGTCTTGACTCCCCTCCAGTGCCAACCCAGCTCTGAGACTTGCCCTCCCCTCCTCACTCCTCTTGGCCCTGCCCACACTCACCCACTCTCTGGGTGTGGGGCACCGGGTGTAGCTCCTGGGTGGAGGCCTGGCTGATGCTGACGGGGGTCCGGGGGCGCCGAGGCATGCCTGTTGGCCGGGCCACTGAGGCGGCTGGAGGGTAGACAGCTTGCAGCGCAGAGAAAAACGGAGAGAGTAAGTTTGTGGGATGTAATCACCATGCCCTGGAGGTTCCAGGACTGGGAAGGGGAACTAGAAATTGACAGCAGAGAGATGAGCGACTTCACCTCAACCCAGAACGCCAGGGAGGAGGAGTGTGGAAATCTGCAGTGACAAAGCCGGCTCATGTCTACCCAGAGCCCTGAAATGCCTAAGTACCAGGGTCATGCACCCAAGTCCCCCAAGACAGTGTCAAGTGAATGTGAAGTTGTTTCTCAGGAAGGTTATTCAGCAGTATAGCCAGAGGAGTCTCATTTTCTCAGCTTTATAAGATTTGGGGGGGGGTACCAGGGATTGAACCCACAGACCTTAACCACTGAGCCACACTCCCAGCCCTTTTTTTATATTTTTATTTAGAGACAGGGTCTTGTTGAGTTGCTTGGGGCCTCACTAAGTTGCTGAGGCCGACTTTGAACTCACTAGTCACCTGCCTGAGCCTCCCCGATTTTTCAGCTATAAGTGAGAGAAGCCTTGGAGATAAGGGAGAGTTTTCCAGGGCATGTCTTCTACAGCCTGGCTACTAATGGGGCACTTCATGCAAACTCATTCAGGCCCACACTGAGAAGGGGAAACTGAGGCAGAGAGGTGAAGGAACCCCACCCTGGGGCTTGAGCCCTGCGTTATGCACTGCTTTCTGGGTCCCTCACCCACAGGCTGGGCTGAGGGTAAGGGGGCTGCGTCACTCACATGAAGGTCTGTGTGGCTGGGCGGTCCACCTGGGGGCAGGCTGGATGGGGGCCATGGAGCCAGAGGCACAGTATGCAGCCTGGGCTGGAGGCTGTGTGGGAGAAGAGGACCTAGAATGAGGGGCTCCGCAACAGAGGAGGGTGGGTGCGAAACCTCATGCTCTCAGGGACACTACTGCGGGAACTCTCCTGTCCCCTCTAGGGAACAGGTTTGCAAAAGCCCTCAAAGCTGGCTCAGAAGGTCCATTAGCCCTGAACCCTTTAGGGAAAGATCTCAGATTTCAATCCCTGCTCCTCATCAGGCCTCGGTGCCAGCTGAAGCAACTGCCAAAATAAGGGGGATGTTACCAACCTGGTGGCCTTCAATGGCTTATGTCTTCCTACTTCCTCTAAGTACCATGAGGTCCTTTCCCAAACCATGTTCCTCAGAACAATCATCCAAGAGATGTTAACAGGCATCCCACAAAAACCACCATGAAGCTGCGGAAATGCTACCTGCTTTCTGCCTCTCTGGGAGTCATAATGGATGTCACCATATTAGGTAGGATGGTGGATACAGTAAAGAAATTTAGGCTCCTTTTGTTTGCTGCAACATCTCCCCAACTTATTTGACCAGAGGAAGTCTTCCTGCACAACATTCGAGAATCTCTCAAGCGGGCAGATGCCCCCTGACACTCCACCTTTCTACAGATGGGGCGACTAAGCTTCAGGGTTTGGGACAGCTGCCTAGCGAGCTTTCTGCAGAACCTCTCCCTGGGAGGCTCCCGCCTTCCTGCTCTACCTGTCAGGGAAAGGGTGTGGCGGGAGCTACGGGCAGACTGTCACCTGGGGCATAGCGGGCAGGAAGTAGCTGGAGGGCTGCTGGAAGGAGCCCAAGAGGGGGCGGCCCAGGGCCCGCACCGTGGAGAGGCGCTGCATGTACTGGTTGGTCAAGATGGCCTTCCGCTCCTCTTTGCGCTGGGCCAGTGCCACGTACAGCGGCTTGGTGCCCACGATGCGCCCGTTCATCTCTGTCACAGCCTTGGTCGCCTCTTCTGGAGAGGAAAAACACACAAAGCCAAACCCCTTGCTGTGGCCACCCTCTGTCATCACCTAAAAGCAAGACAAGACAAGGGTTGCTGGGGTGGAGAAGAAGACTCCTGGGCTCTGCTCCCCCCTCCTCCCCCAGGAAGCCCCGTGAGACACCTGTGCTCAGGGGATAAGCTGAGCACCCTGTGTTTACTGAGGCCACTGTGTGCCAGACACTGTGCCTTAACGCGAGGCTCACATGCCCAGCCTCCCGCTGAGGGAGGTCCTGCAGCTCCCACTTTATGGAAGAAAGGGAACTTGTCCAGGTCACCCAGCCAGGGACCCAGACCGCCAGAGGCAACCTCTGTTGCCTCTGCAAGGCCCTGGGCCACGTTCTTTAGGAGTTTGGGGAAGATGTTCTCAGCCTTATTAAAATAACCTCACTGTTTTGGAGTAACTTCAGATTTACAGGAAAGTCACAGTACAGAGCCCTGGGCCTCTCACGCAGCCTCCCCAATGCTAGCCGGGCACATTCTTCCAGTCTCCGACCCCGGCATGGTGCCGTTAGCCAGGACACTGCCAACTCACCTCACTCCACACTTCATTTGAACCTCACTTTTGTAACTAATATTTTTTCTCTTCCAGGATCACATCCACATTTCGTTCTTAAGCTTTCCTGGGTTGAGACGCTGGCCTGGCTCCTGCACGCTAAGGGCTAGAGCTCTTCCCAACCTCCCCTTTCTGGGCCCACGCTCTAACTCGGTCATTTTCAAACGGCCACCCCCCAGCTATACTGGGGGTATATCCACAGATCCCCCCAGGGGAGTCATTATGGAATTCAGGAGGCTGTGAACTTGATGGGGAAAAGTGACATCCTTATTTTCACATTAGCATTTCTTTCCATTATGAATATGGCAATATTATCATGGCAATATTAACCAGGCCTGTGACTCTGTCATGAAGAGAAATCATGTCACTGTTGCTAATCTCAAACTGTCACTTACTCTGCTACCCTGAGAGATCTTAGTTTAATGCATTAATAAAGAAGCTTTTACTGCTGCCACTTAAGTATTTTGATGTTATACTTCAATAAAATTGTTTTTTATAATCCTGTGAATTTTATCATTTGAAAGTATTTTTACAAAGGATCCACAGGCTCACTGGACAGAGATATTGACACAAAAATACTGTTAAGAATTTCTGTTCAGAACTGTTAGTAAGATGCCAGGCTTGGTGGCGCACACCTGTAATCCCAGTGACTCAGGAGTCTGAGGCAAGAGGATTGCAAGTTCAAGGCCAGTCTCAGCAATTTAGCAAGGCCCTAAGCAACTTCGTAAGATCTTGTCTCAAAAAATAAAAAGGGCTGGGCCTGGTGGCATACATCTGTAAGTTCAGCAGCTGGGGAGGCTGAGGCAGGAGAATCACGAGTTCAAAGCCAGTCTCAGCAACTTAGCAAGTCCCTAAGCAACTCAGTGAGACCCTGTCTCTAAATAAAAGAGTAACAAGGGCTGGGGATTTTGTTCAGTGGTTAAACACCTCTGGGTTCAATCTCTAGTACAAAAAAAAATTTAAAATAAAAGTAAAAAGGGCTGGGGATGGGAATGGGGTTGTGGTTCAGTGATTTGATTCTTAGTACCACATGTAAATAAATAAAGGTTCATCAACAACTAAAAAAAAATAATAATATATATATATATGTTAAAAAACAGGGGGCTGGGGTTGTGGCTCAGTGGTGGAGTGCTTGCCTAGCATGTGTGGGGTACTGGGTTTGATTCTTTGCACCACATATAAATAAATGAATAAAGTGAAGGTCTATCAACATCTAAGAAAAATTTTAAAAAAGAATTGGTAATTAAAAAACATGGTAATGATAAAAATTAGTAAACATGCAGAATTTACTATGAACTTGACTGTAAGCTAAGTATAGTAGTTAATTTACATATCAACTAATTTAATTTTCACAATCACTACTTTATATAAAATGGAAAATACATAAAATTATATAAAATCCTCATAACCTGCTGGGCACAGTGGTGCACACTTGTAATCCTAGTGGCTCAGGAGGCTGAGACAGGAGCATCACAAGTTCAAAGCCAGCCTCAGCAACTTAGCGAGACCCTAAGCAACTCAGCAGGACTGTCTCTAAATAAATACAAAAATGGGCTGGGGGTGTGACTCAGTGGTTAAGAGTGCTCCTGGGTTTAATCCCTGGTGCCAAAAAAAAAAAAAAAAAAAAATCCTCATCACCTGATTGGCCTACTGAAAAAGATGATCACCCCAGGTGCCTCAACTCTGAGCAATCCAGATTTATATATTCCCTTTGTTCAGGGACTCTAAGGTCAGTGAATCTCCGTGTGCCGAACGATGACAAGCACCCCTATCCTGCCGCATATGGAGTGCACCTGCTCCATAGGCAGCCCCATGCGCAGCGCTCAGGAGCCTCTAGAGGTTGCTTCCATTTCTGGAAGGCAGTCACTTGCCCAGATTCTACAGCTAGGAAATAGTCTAATGAACTTAAGAGCCCAGCTTTCCAGTACCTACTGCACAAGGTGTGCATGTACTTCCTCGCAAAAGGACCCGTAGCTTTATACCAGGTTTGGTCAAATTCACTGAGTCCCATAGCTTTCTGTCACATTTTTTCAAAAGGCCCTTTACCTGCACCACCCCCCCAATTAGAACCCCTCCCCCCAGATACCAGATTCCCTGAAAGAAGTTTAGGGTTGGATTCAACAGTTAAGAGAAATTCTAGATTGCCTTTTAAGACCCCAACCATCATATATGTGCAGATCCCCAGCCCCGCTGTCCACACTGATCTCTGAGGAAGGCTCCTAATCCCCCCCCCACAGCTCTTCACTGCCAAGTCAAATGCTGCCTGCACTGCCACTTCCTCCAGGAAGCCCTCCCTCCTATCATGTCACTGGCCAAGGTTAGAAAACAAAGGTCCACAGAAATTTCGAGACATAAATTTCCAGGATCTGGCATACAGTAGGCACTCAATAAATACTTGCTACAGTGCACCCCAACAAATCCAGTAGTAGACCATATGTCTACTTTCTTCCTCTCCAACCTAGACAAGGCTACAGCCGGACTCCAAGCTCTACCAGGGTCAGAGCCCTAAAAGGCCCAGCACCCACTCCCTGACCCCCAGTGAGGGGCTGGTGGGGGCCCCGGGTGGGAGGATGAAGGGGCGGCCGTGCCCTGGAGGTGCCCCAGGCCTCACCTTCGCACTGGTGATCACTCCGTAGGGAGAGAACACTTTCCTCAGTCTCTCGTCATCAATGGAGTCATCCAGATTCTTCACGTACAAGTTCACGCCCTGTAGGAAAGGGCACTGCTCGATTCCCCGCCCCCGAGAGCCCCAGGTCACCTCCGAACTACAGGGCTGCCATGGCCACAAGGGTCACCAAGAGCCCTGCCAGCCAGCCTCCTGTTCTCAGACTCCCACAGCACCCCGGCATCCCAGTGGCTCAGCACGCCTGTTACCCAGAAGCTGCAGCCCCCACAGTCCCTCGGCCCCTCACTGCCAAGTCGAAGGCTGCCTGCACTGCCACTTCCTCCAGGAAGCCCTCCCTCCTGCAGCCCTCATTCACTGCATGGGTCCCCACCTCCCTGGCCTCTGCACACTTATACATGGGAGCCACAGAGGGATGCCGAGTCCCACAGCAGGTTAAAGCTCAGAGCGCAGCTGGAACACAGGTCTCCACATGTCAAGGAGGAGCAGCTGGAACCAGAGCTCCCCCAGGCGGGGTCCAGCTACCAGTCCACCACCAGCTGGGTGCCAGGCACTCCCCTGGGTTCTTGTATACATTTTAACATTTAATCCTTAAGAGAAGGAAACTTTAATCCTTATTTTGCCCACATCAAAACCGAAGCACAAACAGGTCAAGTGCATCGCCTCTGATCATCCAGCCCGTAAGTGGCAGACAGAACTGATTCCCGAGGTCTAACCTCAGGCCCTCAAGCCCCTTGGCACTGGATGATGGCCATTCCCAGGGCCTCGATGTCCTCCTTCCAGTCTGCCCAAGCACAAACGCGTGTGAATGCACGACAGAACTGAGACCCCACAGTCGCACAGCTGTATATCCTGCTTGCTCATGTTGTGTGCTGAGAATGGTCTCCTCCAAGTTTATAAACCCCCGAAACTGTGTGCACAATGGTGCCTGCATGGGTTCACACCCGGGTTTCTCAACCTCAGCATAGTGACTTTTTGTGTCAGATATTTCTTTGTTGCAGGGTGTACTGTCCATCATAGGATATTGCCAGCCTCCCTGGCCTCTACCCAGTAGATGCCAGTAGAACCCTGCCCCCGAAAAATGACCACTGAAAATTCCACACATTACCAAATGTCCCTAGGGTACAGAGGAAAAACTGCTCCTCACTGGGAGCTCCTGAGGACGGGTGTAGGTACGTGTGGAATACACCATACGCTTTGGGGTGCACGCACATACGCCCTTCTCCATGAGGGATCTAGAACTTCTGTTAAAAACCTTTGATGGGGCTGGGCACAGTGGCACACGCCTATAATCCCAGTGGTTCAGGAGGCGGATACAGGAGTTCAAAGCCAGCCTCCGCAACTTAGCTAGGCCCTAAGCAACTCAGCAACGCTGTCTCTAAATAAAATACAAAATAGGGCTGGGGATGTGGCTCAGTGGTTGAGTGCCCCTGAGTTCAATCCCTGGTACCCCCCGCCAAAAAAAAAAAACAACTTTTGAGGGGTTCATTTCCCATAGAAGGCTTAAATTGTAAAAGATCTACAATTTTAAAACATTAACTTAATATAATTTTAATGACTGCACAACATTCCCACTTTTAGATGCGACATATTTGGCCTGATTATTCTCAGCCTGGAGTAGGATTTTGTCTATGAGCATTTGGACTATACAGGGCCCTTTGTCCATGAGTGGAGGATGCAACAGGTATGGAGTGGGCAGCGGCAGAGGATGCCAACCAGTCCCACGGGAAGGCCCGGCCTTACCTGGTAGCGGTTCTGCCTGTCCTGCTTCATCTGTTCAAACCTGCGCTTCAGTTCATTCTGCCGCTCTGCCCGCTTCTGGGCTCGGCCCACATACAGCAGCCGCCCGCTCACCTCCTTCCCATTCATTTGATCCACAGCCTGGGGAAGGGAGCAAACTCTGGGTAACCTTGGCCTCTAGTCCCACCTTTTGGGCCTAAGAGGGAACTACCTGCAAACCAGGCTGGCCTTGTGAGCCAAGAATAATCAGTACCAGAAAAAGGTCATTTGAAAAGTTTTGCAGAGTGAATTATAGATTTTAAAAATTTGATTAGGTTTCTATTTTGGAAAACAAAATTGAGATTTGCAAAGTTTCCCCTATTTAAAATTTTAATCATTTTAAATTTAATAAAAATTTTAAATTTAAAATTTAATTATTTTTAAATATATTCAAGTATTCCCATATTTTAAACACACATCACTCAATGAAAGCAGCCAACCTGTAAAAGTTACATGCTGTGTGATTTCCAATATATGACATTCTGGAAAAGGTAGAATGTGAGGTCAGTAAAAAGATCAGTGGTGCCCAGCGGCTGGAGGGTAGGGAAGGTTGAAAGAGCACAGATTCTTAGGGCAGCAAAAACACTGATATTAAAACAATAAATACATGTCCTAATACAGTTGCCCAAACCCACAGAATGTACAACCTAGGCATGAGCCCTCCTGTAATAAGGATGTGTCAGTGCAGGTTCATCAGCTGTAACAAATATGTCACTCTGGTGGGGGACGCTGACAATGGGAGAGGCCATGCACATGGAGGGGTAAGGGACATATGGAGTATCTGTGCCTTCCACTCAATTTTGCTTTAAAAAATAAAGTCTGATCAACCTCATACCCAAACCAGGCAAAGACACATCAAGAAAAGAAAATTTTAGACCAATATCCTTGATGAATAGAGATGCAAAGATCCTTAACAAAATATTGGCAAACCATATCCAAAAACATATTAAGAAAATTGTGCACCACGATCAAGTGGGGTTCATCCCTGGAATGCAAGGATGGTTTAATATCCGTAAATCAATAAACGTAATCCATCATGTCAATAGACTTAAGGATAAGAATCATACGGTTATTTCAATTGACGCAGAAAAAACGTTCAACAAAATACAAGACCCCTTCATGCTTAAAACACTAGAAAAAACAGGGATAGTAGGAACATACCTGAACACTGTAAAGGCTATTTATGGTAAACCCATGGCCAACATCATTCTTAATGGAGAAAAACTGAAACCATTCCCTTTAAAAACTGGAACTAGACAGGGATGTCCTCTTTCACCACTTCTATTCAACACTGTCCTCAAAACTCTAGCCAGAGCAATTAGGCAGACCAAAGAAATTAAAGGGATACAAATAGGAAAAGAGGAACTTAAGCTGTCACTATTCGCTGATGATATGATTCTATATTTAGAGGATCCAAGAACCTCCTCCAGAAAACTTCTAGACCTCAATGAATTCAGCAAAATAGCAGGCTATAAAATCAACACGCATAAATCTAAAGCATTTTTATATGCAAGTTATGAAACAGTTGAAAGGACAATGAGAAAAACAACTCCATTTGCAATAGCCTCAAAAAAAAAAAAAATACTTGGGAATCAATCTAACCAAAGAGGTAAAAGATCTCTACAATGAAAACTACAAAACACTGAAGAAAGAAATTGAGGAAGACCTTAGAAGATGGAAAGATCTCCCATGTTCTTGGATAGGCAGAATTAATATTGTCAAAATGGCTATACTACCAAAAGTGCTATACAGATTCAATGCAATTTCAATTAAAATCCCAATGATGTACCTTACAGAAATAGAGCAAGCAATCATGAAATTCATCTGGAAGAATAAGAAACTCAGAATAGCTAAAGCAATCCTTAGCAGGAAGAATGAAACGGGGTATTGCAATACCAGAACTTCAACTATACTACAAAGCAATAGTAACAGAAACGGCATGGTATTGGCACCAAAATAGACAGGTAGATCAATGGTACAGAATAGAGGACACGGACACAAACCCAAATAAATACAATTTTATCATACTAGACAAAGGTGCCAAAAATATGCAATGGAGAAAAGATAGCCTCTTCAACAAATGGTGCTGGGAAAACTGGAAATCCATATGCAACAGAATGAAACTAAACCCCTATCTCTCACCCTGCACAAAAATCAACTCACAATGGATCAAGGACCTTGAAATCAGACCAGAGACCCTGCATCTTATAGAAGAAAAAGTAGGTCCAAATCTTCAACTTGTTGGCTTAGGATCAGACTTCCTTAACATGATGCCCATAGCACAAGAAATAAAAGCAAGAATCAACAACTGGGATAGATTCAAACTAAATAGCTTTCTCTCAGCAAAGGAAACTATCAGCAGTGCGAAGAGAGAACCTACAGAATGAGAGAATATCTTTGCCACTCATACTTCAGATAGAGCACTAATTTCCAGAATATATAAAGAACTCAAAAAACTCTACACCACGAATACAAATAACTCAATCAACGAATGGGCTAAGGAAATGAGCAGACACTTCACAGAAGATCTACAAGCAATCAAACATATGAAAAAACGTTCACCATCTTTAGTAATAAGAGAAATGCAAATCAAAACTACACTAAGATTCCATCTCACCCCAATTAGAATGGCGATTATCAAGAATACAAGCAACAATAGGTGTTGGAGAGGATGTGGGGAAAAAGGTACACTCATACATTGCTGGTGGGGTTGCAAATTAGTGCAGCCACTCTGGAAAGCAGCATGGACCCACCATTTGACCCAGCTATCCCACTCCTCGCCTATACCCAAAGGAATTAAAATCAGCATACTACAGAGATACAGCCACATCAATGTTCATTGCTGCTCAATTCACAATAGCCAGACTGTGGAACCAACCTAGCTGTCCTTCAATTGATGAATGGATAAAGAAACTGGGGTATATATATACAATGGAATATTACTCAGCTATAAAGAATAAAATTATGGCAGTTGCAGGCAAATGGATGAAATTGAAGAATATCATGCTAAGTGAGATAAGGCAATCTCAAAAATCCAAAAGATGAATGATCTCACTGATAAGCAGATGATGACACATAATGGAGGGTGGGAGGGGGGCAAGAATGGACGAAGGAGGGACTGTATAGAGGGAAAAGAGAAGTGGGAGGAGTGGGGGGGGGATGACAGTGACTCAAACCTCATTACCCTATGTGAATGTATGATCACACAAGTGGTATGCTGTTACTCCATGTACAAACAGAAACAACATGGATCCCATTTGTTTACAATAAAAATAAATTTTTAAAAAATGGCATCATTCAGGTCAAACCCTGACAGAGAGACCGAATGAAAGAATAAATAAATAAATAAATAAAGTCTGTTAGAAAATAACTTAAATTCAAGATCTTATTGCATCTATATGTGGGTAACTTAAACACAGGAGCAAGCAAGGTGACATGATTACTGCTAGGTGTGATGGGACATGCCTGTAATCCCAGCTACCTGGGAGGCTAAAGCAGGAGGATCCAAAGTTTGAGGCCGGTCTGGGTAACTTGGTGAGACCTTGTCTCAAATTAAAAAGGTCTAGGGATATAGCTCAGAAGTAGAGCATTCCTGGATCAATCCCCAGTACAAAAAAAAAAAAAAAAAAAAGACAATTGTAATCATCCTTCACTTCATGTTGTATTTCACAGTAAAAAAGAATCCTTTTTGCTAACTATGAGAACTGTAAGTCTTTAATAAACATTTGTGTCTTTGCTGGGTATTGCAACATACATCTATAATCCCAGGGACTCGGAAGGCTGAAGCAGGAGGATTGCAAGTTCAAGACCACTCTCAGAAACTTAGCAAGGCCCTAAGCAACACAGTAAGACCAAGTCTCAAAATAAATAAAAATGGCTAGCAGGTGTGGTTCAGTAGTGAAGCATCCCGGGTTCAATCCCTAATACCAAAAAGAAAAAAAAAAAAAAAAGAAATATTTGTGTCTTAAACTAAGGATCTAGCAGACTTAGGCCAGTTAACTGCATAAAAATTCTGCATCCTCTGTCAGAAATCATCTTCTCTCTGTTATCTATGGACATTGAACTGAATTTTCATTAGTTCAACCACAAAAACCAGAAGTCAGACCCAAGCATCGCCTGACTCAGTGGCTAGGATTTTTTATGGGTTTTATTTTTTACACTAGTGTTAGTGAGGATAAATGAAGGGTAACTGTCTTAAGTGGCCAGTTCATTAGTAAACATTTACATCTGATGATGATTTTGCTTCCCTGCCTAAATATTCAATTCTTTGAACCTCGAGGCTTAGAAGTGACCATGGAAGGATGAAGGATGAAGCCTGTGGCCCAGAAGGGCCCTGTCTGCAAATGGGACTCTTCCACCCTCTTGGCCCAAGCAGAGGGGACTTCCTTCCCCTCCACAAGCAGCTGGAGGGCCCTGCTCCTGGTCTCCCTTCTTCTGAGTCCTGGCTCCGTACCTCCTCCCTGGAGCAGAGCTGTGGGGAGGATCCTACCTTCTGGGCTTCCTCATGCTTTTCAAAGTTGACAAAGCCGAAGCCCCGGGAGTGGCCGCTGTTGTCCCTCATCACCTTCACGCTCAGCATCTTTCCTGGGAAAGACCAACCTGGCTCAAAGGGGAGCTGGGGAGCCCCGGATGTTCCCTCCCCAGGAGGGCCCTCCTCCATGGCACACCTGGGTGTAAAAAGAGGAGCGGTAGGGGTCCCCTCCTCCCTCGGGGAACACACACACCGAACGGGGAGAAGAGGTCCCGCAGGCCCTGCTCGCCCACGTCCGCATGGAGGTTCTTCACATAGATGTTGGTGAACTCCAGGGCCCGAGCTCCCAGCTCTGCCTCCCGCTCCCTGCGAGACTTGAAGTGGCCCACGAAGCTGTGGACACACCACCAGGTTAGGCAGCTGCCAGCCCTTAGCCACCCCCTCACCACACCCCCAACCCACCCAGGAACTTTGGGTCACTTGAGCCGGTCACTGTCCTTCCCTGCCTCCACATCCCCCACCAAGAAACTGGGCAGGGCCATACTACATAGATTGAACCTATCCAAGACCCTCCAACAGCCAAGAGGCCGTGTTCCAGAGCTTGTCCCGAGGGTAGGTTCAGACTTCATTCTTGTGACGAACACACACCATATACCAGGCAGCTACGAGCACAGGATGTAAGAGCATGAATTTGGGATTCAGACAAGAACTTGAATCCTCAGTCTGCATCTGGCTCACTGTGCAGCCCTGGGCAAGTTACTTCACCTCTCCGAGCCTGTGCTCATTCTTGTAAAACTGGGATCAAACTCACATCACGGGGCTTTCCTCAGTCATTTAACACACACTGGGTGTACTAGAAAGGCAGGGCTTAGTCGATCAGACAAGGCCAAAGTCAGTGTCACTCTGGTGGATGGACTGAAATCACTTAAATACAACATTAGTTTTAAGTAATTTCCAAGTTCATGTAAGCACATCTTGGAGAGTACCCTTTTCCTTTTTCCTTTTTATTTATATTTTTAAAGAGTCTCATTGATGCTCAGGCTGGTGTCAAACTCCTGGACTCAAGCAGTCTTCCTGTCTTAACCTCCCAAGTAGCTGGGCCACCAGATATACACCACCACACCTAGCTGGCACGTACCCTCAAAGGAAAAAAAAAAAAAAAAAAGCATAGCTGTGTGCAGGAGCCATGCTTATAGTCTCAGAGACGTGGGAGGGTAAGGCAGGAGGATTGCAAGTTTGAGGCCAGACTCATCAACTTAGCAAGACCCTGTCTCCAAACATAAAAAGGGCTGTAGGTGTAGCTTTGTGGTAGAGCACCCCTGGGTTCAAACCCAAGAAAGAGAACTGAGCACAGGAAATGCTGGTGGTGATGAAAAGCAAATGGTAGAGGTAAATCTGAGTAAATAGTCGCTAACAAAAATGACACCTGTTTGAGAACTGGTAAAAGCCCACCTAGAGCGGTGTGATGGGTCAACAGGACCCTCTCCTGAGGGACCCAGGCAAAATGCCCCAGGTGCATCTCAAAGCCACCTTCACTCCACAGCACTGAGGGCTGGGTCACCAGCCGGACAGAATCAACACTGGGGAGGGGAGCGGCCAGAAGCAGGTTCTCGCCAGCATCTGCGTCTTCCTATCTGTGAAGTGGGGTTGCCACTGGACTTGGACAGGCTAAGCATGTGCCTGCTTTTCCTTCTGTCCCCAAGTCCCGTGAAACAACACACAAGGTTTAAGAGAAAACCCACAGCCATACTGCGAAGACTGGAAAACAGATGAAATCACTGAGTCCAGTGATGAGTTGGCCTTCAGCTGTCCCCTCTCAAATTTTGAGATCATCACTTCATTTCTGACCCAGGACAACTCTCTAACACCCAGTCTGACAGTAGGAGAGAGTCCCTGAGAGGTCAGGCGGCTTGCCTGAGGTCATGCTTCCAGGAAGACTGCTGCCCAGTGTCTGGGACCCATCATCCTAGTTGGTGGCTGCCATGATCCCGTCCCTCCAGCCACCGTCCCTCCCCCAGGCATGGTCACTTACACTTTGCGGTCATTCAGCAGCATCCCATTCATGGTGCTGATGGCCTGCTGTGCAGCCTCATGGGTCTCGAAATGCACAAAGCCGAAGCCCCGGGAGCCATGCTCGTCACATACCACCTGGACCACAGGGAGGAAGGAGAGACAGATCATCCACCCCCAACAGGAGCTCCAGGAGAAAAGGATGACAAGTGAACGTCCAGTACCCGAGCGCTTGCTATGTGCGTGTGTAAGACAGTCCCGTGAGGACCGGGGTGGAGCTCAGTGGGACAGAGCTTTCCCAGCATGCACGGGCTCTGGGTTCCCTCCCTAGCACCAGAAATAGAAAGATAATCCTAGTCACGAAACAGCCCTGTTGTAGAGATGGGAAACCAAAGCTGGAAGAGATCAGTCCACTTGCTTAAGCTAACAGAGTAAGGAGGAGCTACACCCTCAGCACGAACACATTCCACCTACACCAGGGCCAGCTGTAACGGCCTCCCTATGCCAGCGGCTCTTCAAACCCCCATCTTTGCAGCCCATTTTCTTTCTTTCTCAACAGGACTGGGGATTGAACCCAGGGATACTCTATCACTGAGCTGCATTCCCAGCCCTTTTATTTATTTTTTATTTTGAGACAGGGTCTCACTAAGTTGCCTAGCGAGGCCTTGAACTTGTGATCCTCCTGCCCCAGCCTCCCAGGTAGCTTCGATTACAGGCATGCACCACTGTGCCCAGCCTGGGATGTTCTAAAATGTGATTCTGACCAGTCTCTTTAAGCTCCAGTGGCTTCTACTGTGCACAAAACTCTCAGCATCTGAGGCTTTCCAAATGACCTGCACAACTAATCCTGCTTCTAATGCCCAGCGCACACCCGACCTCCCCAACCCCAGACAGGGCTCTTTCATCCACACTCAGTCATGTTGGCTGGGACCCCACTCTGGGCTGCACACCTGCCAGGGCATCATATACTTTTCTTGCTATGTTTGCGAGGAGGACCCTGCCGGACAATTTTTAACCTGAGTTAAAAGGGAAAATGGAAATAAATGACTAGTCCAAGGTCAGCCAGCAGAAATAGCTCCTTAATTATTTGACCTGCCATTTGTATGCTTTCCAGCACTGCAAGTGCCCTTCTGCTGGCTGTACATCCTAACTCGGTTCATCCTACCACAACCCTATGAGGAAGGTTCCTCCTACCACTGTCTCCTTTTTAAGAGAAACCAAAGTATGGCAGGTTAAACAACTGGCCCAAGATCACATAACCAGGAAGTAGAAGAGACAGGATTTGAACCCAGGACATCTGGCCTCAAAGACCACGGTCTGACCTCATGTTGCCTCCCTGCTAAGCAACTGAGTTTGGCACTTCAGTGACCTGACTCAGGTCATGTGCTCTTCCCACAGCCACACAGAAACCTCCCTGACAGCCAAATGGCTCTCTCTTTCCTCATCATGATGACCATGCTTGTCTCTCAGAGCTGATTTCCAGCTATTCCTAAAAGTCTCACCATCTCCAACTGGCCTAAGAGCGCCCAGGGCTAGGGACCACATGGTATGCCTTGTTTCTAACCTGGCCCACGACAGGGCTTCATTAAGCCTGCAAAGACTCGCCTGTATCACACACAGCTTTCAGTCTAATCCTCAGTGTCCCAGAGGACCTCGAGGTCTATATGGGGGGAAGGACATACTGTTTCCTGTTTTCTTCAGCGGCAAATTCATTAGTTCAAATTCTGATTCTGCCACAAAAACTCAACCCTCAATGCAGCATAACTGTGGACAAGTGACTCCAACTCTCTGAACTTCTGTTCTCAAGTGCAACTCAGTGGTCCTCCTTTGCACACTTTAAGGGACTGTGGAAAGAAATTGGATGTGGCCATATGTGCAGAAAACCTAGCACAGGAGGAACTTAACGAATCTGCCATTGCTACTAAAGGGTATGTGTCTTCCACTGACCCTCAAAATGGGGAGCAGCCCCGTCACAGGGAACCTTAGCATATTACTGTACCTGAAGCCTCAGTCTGCTCCTCTGAGCCACAAGGAAAGTCCCTCATCTACAGGGAAGGTGCGAGGCATTGAAACTTGAGGACTGTGCCTGACACAAAGTAGTACTCAGGAAAGTTCCCTCCAGGAAGGTGGCTGCCCCAGAGGCTGCAGGGTAACTCACCAGCCATCCCCATAAAATGCAGGGGGCAGAACACCCAGGTTTAAGCCTTCTGGCCATCATACACCAACCTCTGCTGCTCCACATCTTCATATACAAAGTCAGAACAATCAGAGACCTTCTCGAATGATAATACATCCCATCAGTCAACAAATATTTATTGAGCACCTATTATGTGCTGATGGCCAGTCAAGATAATGGGATGCAATAGTGACTAAACACAAGGTCACTACTCTGATTGAACTTGCATTCTTTGGAAGAGAAATCTTTTTGTTTTGATGCTAGGAAATCAAACCTAGGGCCTCATGTATGCTAGGCAAGTGCTTTATCATTGAGCTACATCTCCAGCTCCCAAAGAAATCTTAAGATGTGGCAAGGACTGGGGTGTAGCTTGGTAGTTGCATTTGTATTTAGCATGCACAACAGAAACAAGATGTGATCCATTGATTGCCATGACGGCCCCCATTCATGGCCTTCCTGTAGCCTTTATCCTGTAATTTCTAGTGCCCTCTCACGCTGTATGTGAGCTAGTCTTGTGTCTTTCTTTGGCCTATATTTGGCAGAAATGATGGTGTCTCAGTTCTGAGTTCAAGTCTCAGGATGTCCAGTGAGTTTCCACTTTCTGCCTACTAGGGCCCTGCCACTGTCAAGAGAATGGCCCAGCCTAGCCTGCTGGAGGATGGAAGGCCACAGGGAGGAAAGCCGAGGTTCCCAGCTTACAGCCAACCACTGCCTCATATGCCCCAGAGGCCTCCCATCATGTTCAAGTGGCATATGAGGGAGTCCAGCCAAGGCCAAACCAAATTGCCCGCTGAGCTCAGAACAAACCTCCAACTGCAGAATTATGATCTAAATTAATGGTTGTTGATTGCTACCACTGGGTTGGTCACACAGAGAGCTAGCAGATTTTTTTTTTAAATTATTTTTGTAGTTGTAGATGGACACAATACCTTAATTTTATTTATTCATCTTTATGTGGCGCTGAGGATGGAACCCAGGGCTCCACCACTGAGCCACAACCCCAGACCTACAGGTAATTTTGATAGAGCAGCTACTGTGCTTGCTGTACCTGGGACCTCACTGAAAGGACCTTGTAAACTGTAAAGGGAAGTGTTGGTTAGCATCCTGTCCCACACAGGTATTTGTGGCACACCCACCTTGCACGAGAGGATGTTCCCAAAGGTGGAGAAGGTATCATATAAAGCCTTGTTGTCAATGGAGTCCTCCAGGTTCTTGATGAAGATGTTGCCCACACCTGATTTGCGGAGTCCTGGGTCTCTCTGGGACCACATGATGCGGATGGGTTGGCCTTTGATCACCTCAAAGTTCATTGTATCCAGTGCCCTTTCCGCTGCACAGGAAGAAAGAAAGGGATTTCCTGACCTTGAATATCTCTGATGCTTAGTTAGAGCCAGAAAGCAAGCCATTGTCTGGTTCTCACCTGAGACACGAGCCTAAAAGCTCGGGAGGGATGGGCTGAGGAATAATGCGCATGGTGCTGCTCCCAGCTCCCACTACCATCTCGCATAGGCATGCGAGCAAGGTTTCCTATCCCCATTTCACAGAAGGAAAACTGAGTCTTATAAGGATGAAAGGTCAGTGACAGAGCCAGCTCTGTTTTGTCCTCTGAAGCACAATGAGTCAATGAGAATGTAACAGAGGGGTCCAAATGATGGCAGTGGTATAAGGAAATCAAAGCTCAGAGGTGATAAAACAGCAGAGCTGAGATTCAATCTCAAGTAGTCTGGCTCTGAGGAAAGTGAACGCTGCTTGAGCCAGTTTCCTCACCTGTAAAGTGAGGACAATGACATTACCTGCCTCTCCACACAGCAAAGAAGCAGTGCCACCTACCAGGCTGTTGGACAGACGGGAAAGTAAGGCATGCAATGTGACATGCCTGCACTTTGCACTGATGTGCAATAGGAGTTTGGTAGTTGGCCAAGTCCACCCTCATGCCACTGCCACAGCCTCTAGGACAATATACTCTTTCTGCTCTGGGGACTTGCTAGTTTCCGAGGCATGGAGGGAGCCGGGGAAGCACAGAGGAGCAAGCCTCAGGAGCCCTCGTTCTTCATCTAGTCCTGACATCAGCAGCCAGGGGCAAGACTCCTGCTCTCTGCAGCTCGGTTCCCCTGTCTATGAACTGGGACCAAAAGGTCAGGTCCCGCTTCACTCGCCATGCCTGCAGAGGGGTTGGGAAGCCAGGAAAAGGTAGCAGGTGGGAGAGCAGAGGAAGGGGAAAAGCACCCTGCAATACAGTTCAGCTACAGCAAACCCCCAACTCAGGAGAACTTGCCTAAGAAAGTAAGTCACTTTCTTGTGGACGTGGGTGGGGCAGGCCTTTTTGGGTCGTGTTTCTGGAGTGTTACACCACAATATTACAGCTACTATTCATACTTTTTCAATGCAGGTTCTCATTCTGCATGTGTGTGTTGGGGGATGGTTGGAACCCATGGCCTTACACACGCTAGGCAAGCACTCTACCAGAGCGTCATCCCCAGCCCACTAACCACCTCCCTTTTTTTCTTTTTAGACAGGGTCTTGACAGCTTGCCCAGGTTGCCCTCCGACTTGGGATCCTTCTTGCCTCCGCCTTTCAAGTTGGACTCACAGGGATCACACAGTTCTCCGTTCTTTCTGCTCTGGGGGTAAGCCTTAGCCCTGTCTATAGATTGTGAGGTCCTGGGGTGGTTTGCCCCAGCTTGGCTCCTTTATCCTCTACTCTCAAAATAGGTGCAGACATACTCATCTACAAATTCTCCTCATCTACATACAAATTCTAATCAATCCTATGGGAGCTGAGAAACCAGCCCAGAAGGGAGGACGTTTAAGGGATGGAGAAAGTGGAGACACCAGTGTAGATCAGGCTGCCGGAGGCTTCCGCACCCTCCAGCTGTGTCATCTTGGCCGTCTTCTTCCCCAGGTGCTTCGAATCTCTCATCCTCACAACCACTATCGAAGGCAGAAAGGACCCCCATTTTGCCGACAAGCAACCGAGCTCGGAATAGTTGGGTAACTACAGCAGCTGGGTTTCTATTTTGGGCGGCGGTCAGATCTGCCTTATCCCAAGGCTTTCGCTGTTTTCACTTGTCTCTCGTCTTTGCAAAGCGGGGCAATACTTGTAAACAACGCAGTTAATTGCCAATTCTCGCTTCACTTACTGAGCCCCTTCCACGACCCTGCATCTCCGGGTCTCAGTTTGCCTGGCTGCAAAATGGAAGATTAAAGCGAGGGCGCCCAGTGCGGGGTGCGGTCTATCTGGACCTGGAGCTCCTCCCCTCCCGCTCGCCCTCCCCGGGGCTCACCGTCGGCAGGCTGCTGGAAGTTGATGTAGGCATAGCCCAGGGAGCGCCTGGTGGCCACGTCGCGGCACACGCGGATTGACAGGATGGGGCCGGCGGGCGAGAACGTCTCGTAGAGCATGGCCTCGTTCACGTCTGGGTGCAGGTCGCCCACGTAGAGCGAGGCGAGCGGGTAGCCCTGACCACCGGCGTTCATGGTGGACCCGGCCGGGTGCGGGGGAGACCAAGAAGCGGGTCACCGTGTGACCCGCGCTCAGTGGGCAGGAACCTGGCCTGCGGCGGCGCAGGACTATCCCGCCTGCGAGCGCCCGTCCGCCCCTTCCCTTTACCGCCTCCCGCGCCCTGCGCGCCAATCGCCGGAGCCCAGCCCCACCCCACCTGGGGGCCCTCAGCCACCTCAAGGCGCAGGTGGGGGACATCTCGGAGCCCGCCTCGGAGGAGGGCGCAACCCTCGGCCGACCCAAGGTAGAGCGGCCGAGGCGGGGGCGGAGCAGCTCAGCAGGGCGGAGGGCGGGCGGGACTACAGATTGAGTTCTAATCCCAGGTCGGGCAGTGCCTTTCTGGACCCATTTTCCTTCTCTGTGAAATGAATGGGGACTCCCTCATGTCAAGGATTAAAAACTGCTTTTTGCGCTTTTCACTTACAGAAGGGAAAATTCCGAGCCAGACACGCTGTTTCAACTTGGGTGCAGAATTGTTATCCTGCCTGCGGAAAGGCTTTTCTGAAACAGCGCGATCCAGTCCGCCATTCTGTGCAGAGAATGGAAGCGCCTTTGTGACTGGGGACTAAAGGCTGCGCGTGAGAACGTGAGGATCCCTATTCTTAAGGCCTCCTTGCCACTCGCTGTTATACCGCCAAGACCACTTCGTGACGCATCACCTCCCACCTCTGTGGAGCAAGCCTTTCCACCTGCATCCACCGGGGGTTTACTTCTGATCCAGCCTGCATGGGAACAGTAGGGACCTAAGAGTAGATAAGGGCCAAGGAAGTGGCCCTAAAATAAGCAATGAGGCTGTTTGCAGCCTCAATCTATGTGAGGAAGGGCCATTTTGTTAAAATTCCTGTCCATTGTAGACTAATACTTTTCCGTGCTTCTGCCAGGATCTCAGGCTTCTCCTGGCCTTAAATTGGGTGTGGCTTCCACAGGTTTAACAGTTCCTAAACTGAGGGCCGGAGTTGGTCTGACTGTCCAACCCACACTAGGATGTACCAATCCTTATCTTGAGCCCGAGTACCCCTCTGTGATTTGTCTCCTTGTGGGAGTGTGGATGTTTTTAAAAGGGGTGTAAACCCTATGAAGAAACAATGCTGTAGGTTATCATGAACAGCAACAGGAAGATGACCAAAAGTCATGCAACCATAAAGTACGTTGGTTCCATCTCACTGACTTGGTTGTAGTGAGGGTTTAAAAAAAAGGCGCAGGTGGGGGACATCTCCGAGCCCGCCTCGGAGGAGGCTTGGAAGTACTGCAAACTAATTGTGCATACCAAATCTTACAAGCCACAAAAAGGACCTGCCTGGATGGTTTGCTGTGGAAGGTGAGAGGCCTCAAGTAATGGGTAGGAAGAGACTTTAATTAATGGTAATCTCTTTACTACACCTGAAGGATGAAATAAAGCTATTTGCCTATTTTTTCTTTTTTTTTGGCGTGGTACTGGAGATTAAACCAGAGCCTTGCACGTGCGAAGCAAGTGCTGTACCACTGAGCAACACCCTCAAACTTTTATTTTTTGAGATAGGGTTTTGATAGGTTGCCCACTCTGGCCTCGAACTTGTGATCCTCCTGCTTCAGTTTCCCAAATAGCTGGGATTACAGGAGTGTACCCATCACCCACCTGTTTTATCTATTTTTCA
Organism: Sciurus carolinensis; assembly: GCF_902686445.1. Classification (NCBI taxonomy): domain Eukaryota; kingdom Metazoa; phylum Chordata; class Mammalia; order Rodentia; family Sciuridae; genus Sciurus; species Sciurus carolinensis. The sequence continues at coordinate 14,403,647 of NC_062214.1, forward strand.
AGAAAAGAGCTAAAAATAGATGTGATCAGAGTATGTACTTAGTTCTGTAGCGATAGAGATAGTGGTGGCACATCAATTCACAAGCAACTAACTGATAAAATTTTTTATTTCACTTGAGTTTTTACACTTTTCCTGATTATTCCGTGTAAGGTGAAACTAGAACTGTTTAAAAGACATACACAAATCTAGTACATCAATAACCGGGGATTTTTCTTTTTTGCTATACTATTTTCACAACCACAGGTGTGCTTGCTAGGCAATATAACCATCACAGAAGCAAACATTAGGCAGAATACTGGTAAGGAAAACAAAGCAAAGAGCTACCAGATATACAGACAGGCTTGGTTCCACATTCACTACTGCATTTTCAAGCGCCAAGTATTAACTGCACATTTTTGTTCAGCTATAAAGAAGGGATTTTTTTTAAGTTTTTTTTTTTGGGGGGGGGGTTGTTTTAAATCAGTGCATGAATTTTTCTTTTCTCATTTCAGCAGATGGACAAACAAATGACTCTACAGCTACATGGAATGTTAAAGGTAAGGGGTGATACCGTGAGACTGACAGGCCTGGCTATTCTTGATTCTCTCCTTTGCAGTGCCCATGCAACTTCCCTGCATTATAGGGTCTTGTGTAGACATGTCTGAGAACTGAGCTGGATGAGTACACCTGGAGATCTGGTGAGAGGCACTAACAAGCATTATCAAGGTTGGTTGCAATACAGGGAGAAATCATGGAGATTTAAAAATACTTTTTTGATTCAGATTGTGGTATGAACGAAGAGCAACAATTGTGCTGACAACTGGAGGAAGACAGGGATATGGTGTGAGAAGCTCTTCTCAATTCTGATGCAAGCCTTGCCCACCAACATGCTCACCAATGTCTTGCACCCCCTGCCCACGTGGTATAAAAAGTAAACAAAAGGTACAGAATTCCAAAGGAAGAAAATGTAAGGAAGCAAAAGAACATACATTTTAAGAGGGAAGAGAAAATCAAAGTCAGTAGTTCCAAAGAATAGGGGGAAGGAATGTTTAGATTTCAAAATTTAAATACCCAAGTTAGGAATATCTCAAAGACTGAGTACTCCTCAAGTGAGAGGCAACCTCTACAGAACATTGTTCTTTAATGCCTTACCCAGGAAACAGATAAGGTCATTCATAAGATACATAGCTTGTTTTTCTTTAGCTAAGTGGTAACAAGGAAAACAGATCCCATTGTTTTGAAAAGTTGCAAATCAGTAACATATTGCTGTAGGAAAGGGGGCTTAGTCACCCATGTTGTAATGAGCACGGAACCTTTTTGCAGTGTCATAACCCAGCTATCTGCCACAAAGAATCTCCATTTCAGGATCTGAGTTTCCTCAGAGGAAGACACTGTAGACATTTGTGGTCATGAACTTTTGAGTGGCACAGCCCAAACTGGTCAAGTGTCTAAAGTCCTGAACCACAGGCAGAATTACTGTGAATTACCATTAAACTTGATGTGTCTCACTCCAGTCCCAGCATCACAATATAGTCTCTATAACTTTCTGTACAACTTTACAACAGAATTGTATTTCAGTGACTATTTTGATATCAGATTAAACTTTCCAAAAAGTTACACATAATTCAGGTCTATTTTTTCTACCAGTAAGAGTTCTGCTAAGTTACAAAACCCCATAATCACAGTGTTCAGTTAAAAAAATTAGCACACAGTAATTCTGTCAATGTTAATGATATCAAAACTTCAGAATGCCGTGGCATTTATGTGACCAATCCAAGTTTTAGATACAAATACCAACTGTTTATACCATGGACCATTTTTGCTAGGCTGAGGCTGTGAAAAATTTAAGTCAACGTACGATTTTTTTTTCTTTTTTTCTTTTTTTTATCGCACAAAGGGATAAATGTGGAGGGTACAGAGTGACACTGAACAGATCACAAAGCATGATAGACATTAGTTCTCTCCCTCCCCAGCATCTCCTTCATCTCCCTGGTTTTCCGATGTCCACAGCTGCAAGAGAAAAAAAGAAGTATCATCAAAGTAGGGCCACTCAAACTTAAGCAGGAGTGGTATATCTTATCTCACTCAACTGTTTAAAATTCCTTCTGTATTACTGCAGACACTGATGACTATAAAGGTCACAATTTTAGCAGTCATTTATAACTAACTGAACAATATTTAACAGTAAAAATTCTCTCTTGAATCTTAGATAAGAGTGAATTATTAAGCAGGTGAACAGGAAAGAGACCATAAACCAACCAAAGTAGTACTTACAGTAAGATTGTCCCTAAGTAACTGCATGATCAGGGTGCTGTCTTTGTAAGACTCTTCATTCAGTGTATCCAATTCAGCAATTGCTTCATCAAATGCCTAAAACAAAGAGCCTTCAGCAAAGAATCTACAAGTTCTCAGAATTGATAGTTTAGCTCTTTTTCCCTTTAATAACTGACTACAATTTTTCTTCTTTTATAGTACTCTGGGGGAGTCTAGTGTGTTTCTAAAGCACCAACCAGCAATGTTAAAATTTCTGAGATAAGAAATAAAATATGCTTTATCTAATAAATTTGGCTTTGTCTAATAAGGAACTAGTATTACTGTTAACCCTAGCACATTTATTCTAGGCCAATCCACGTAAATTTTTAATTACCAAAAACAATTCTAGAAAATCCCAATAGTTTTTTAACTTAGATACAAAAATAAAGGTAGAAGAGTGAAATTCACTTCACCAAACCCAATTTGATTAACCCATTAAGCCCAAATTTTCAATTCTGTGAAGAGTTCAACAAAATTGACACAAGTATATTAAAATAGGATGGAAATGATAACCTAGCACTTACATATCCTTTATACATTTTTTTCGTACATATGGAAATATACATTTTCTTTTTTTAAAAATATTTTTTAGTTATCAATGGATCTTTTTATTTAATTAATTAATTTATTTATATGTAGTGCTGAGGATGGAACCCAGGACCTCTCACATGCCAGGCAAGTGCTCCACCACTGAGCCACAACTCCAGCCCCCATAGATTTTCAAATGCTGTAATCATTCAGTTATTTCTCAGAAGAGAACTTTAAAAACATAATATTTCCAAAATTACCATAAGTGGTACAATTGTTTCTCAATTTAAGATTTTATAGATGTCCCATATCTAGGACAATGAGACTCAACAGGTTAAGTGATACAACTTACAGGGTTCATTTTAGGACCTTTTCCAAAAACAAAAAACAAAAAACAAAACAAAACAAACAAACAAAAAAAAACCATGTGCATGTTTATATATATATATAGCCAAAAAAAGTAAGACAGGAGGAAATCTAGCACACAAAGAACATGTGGTCCAGCTGGTGTGGTGGTGCACTCCTATTCCCAGCTACTCTGAAGGCTGAGAGAGAAGATCACAAGTTTGAGGACAACTTGCACAACTCAGTGAGAGCCTGTCTCAAAAATAAAATTAAAAGGGGGGTGAGTATTGTGGAGATAGCTCAAGGGTAGAGCACTTGCCTAATATGAACAAGGACTTAAAGGTTCTACTCCCAGTACAGGAAGGCAGGAAAGAAGAAAGGGAAGGGGGAAGGAATGTGGCCTGATTTCTTTCATTTACACAGCCATAACCTACCATCTTGGTAGGAGGATGACAATACATAACTAAGGTCCAAAGCTTGATGAAAAACAATAAACCTACCTTTACCTGGAATGTTCTGCAACCATCCCTCAAAAATAGTAATCAAACAAAACAAAACAAAAATCAGCAGGAGGTGTTGAGAAGGAATCACAAATAGGTCTGTATTTATTTCATTAAGGACATAATCCTACCCTTAAAAAAAAACCTACCAAAAAGTCCAAAACAACGAGGATGTTCAAAAATACAAGTTATTAGAAAGCACAAGCACTGTTTACTATGATCAGAAATCAGAGGATCCTTCTCACCGTTTTTGCCAGGCTACAGGCCTTTTCAGGAGAGTTTAGAATCTCATAGTAAAAGACTGAGAAATTAAGTGCCAGGCCAAGTCGAATTGGGTGTGTAGGCTGCATTTCTTTCTTACTAATTTCAAATGCTTCCTGGTAAGCCTGCTGAGAGTTCGACACAGTGGCTGTAAGAAAGATGAAAAATATTAAAGGCTGGCTTCTTTCACAAGCTGCGTCATAAACTGGATTCACAATCAAATTATTTTGACAAAGTGGGCTGATGTAAATGATCCATCAAAACAAGATGTGTCTCTATCATTCAATCAGTCACTAAATATTTATTCTAAGTCAAGTACTACATTAAGTGCTCTGGGGGAAACAATGACAATTATAACCAAGTCTATTAAAGCAACTAAGAAATACAGACATAATCTTTAATAAGATAGAATATAGAAAACAATATGCTCTAGGGGAAAAATAAGGGGCTTCAGAATTGATAGACCCAAATTTGAATTCCCAACTCTTAATTCAACTAGGTACATGGGTTAGAACAAGTAAAAATCTCCACCCCTGGTTTCCTTTATTAGAAAAATGGACAGACGCCCATCTAAACTCAAAGTTGTGAGAGGATAAACGAGACTAACGTACTTGGCACACAACAGGGACACATAGCTGTTAATGACCACTATCATGATATCCTTGCAATTACAGATATGCGTCACTAGGGTGGCTGCACACCATCAAATACACCATGTCTCCCTTATCTGTAGAGTGCATGTTCCAAGATCCCCAATGGATGACTAACACTGCAGGTAGTATTGAAACTCATTTAACTGTTCTGCCTGTATATACATCTATAAAGTTTAATTTACAAATTAGGCACAGGAGATTAACAACAATAGTAATAAAATAGAACAATTATAATATACCATAACAGGAGTTTGTGCATTGTCATTAAGTACAGTAAGGGTTACCTCAATACAAACACAGCCATGCTATGACAGTCAATCTGACAGGTAAGATGACAACTAAATGACCAATAGGCAGGGAAATACATACAAGGTGGATATATGCCAAAGAGATGATTCACGTCCTGAGGAGGATGGTATGCCATCCCATTACTCAGAACAGGGTGAAATCTTTAAACTTATCAACTGTTTATTTCTGGAATTTCCCATTTAATATTTTCAGGCCTTGACTGACCTTAAAAAAAAACTGACACTGGAGAAAACAAAACTGTGGATAATGGTGGACTACTATATTTTAACATTCTGTCTCTAAAAAGATAGCTACCTAATAATCCCCAAGAAAAAGAGCTCTTTGAATGCCTATGCATCAGATTTTAATGTCCTACACATTTGCCCCTTAGACACATTCTGATTTGTCTATGACCCCCACCCCATTCATTACAATGCAATGGTCTTTTACATCCTGCTTACTGCAACATTATCTAATGTTGATGGTGCACGAACAAAAGCAAAAACTGTTGAACTCATTACAAAAGAAGACTAGCTCCTCTATTGTTCAAATTTGTTTAAAGGTTACTTACTTTGTTTATTATCTCCAGATGCCACCTCAGAAAGATACCTAAAATAATCGCCTTTCATTTTCAAGTAGAACACCTTACTTTCTGGTTGAGTAGCATTGGGAATTAGATATTTGTCCAACAGCTCCTAAAAAATGATTCACATTATTAAGACTCTTGAATTATTTACAAGATGCTAAAATTATATTTGAGATTCAAGATACACACTACCACTACCAATTTTTTTGAAGATTAAAAAATTTTTTTTTCATCCGAGACTAAATGTTGTTTAGCTCAGGTCATGACAGCAGATGCCCGTATTCTTCGGTTAAAAATCACTTTGACCATCCATAAGGGGTTAATTAAAATATTACAATGCAATGCTATGCAAAAATGATGCAGAACTACACTGATAACATGGAAAGACTCTCAAAAGAAATCTGAGTGAAAAAAGCAGAATATAAACACAAGAATCATATTTAATATTAAAATATATATGTGTACAGGCACACAAATACATAGGGGAAAAACCTGGAAGGATTATGTTCATAATGGTCCTCTAGGTGATAGGATCAGAGTGATTTTTACTTTATAGTATTTTTCCCTGTCCTTTTAAAAATAAACAAACTTGTATTATTACTGTAATTAGAGGGGGAAAAATATCTTTCCATTCTGGGAGAAAAAAGTGATAACAGAACAAAACTGCCAAGAACTAAGTTCAGAATCAATATGACCTGGGAAGAAACCCCTCTTCTGCCTACTGTCTGTATCTATATCACCCTGGACAGACTGCCTTCTCACCCCAAGCTTCAGTCTGCTTGGCTGTACAATGGGGGATCACAATGGCCACCTTCTAGGGTAATCAAGAGGACAAGTGAGCTAATGTACATAAAGTGCTTAACACGATGCCTGGCACGCAGTAAGCACTCAAAGAGTCTAATACTATTATTAATAATAAATTCCTTTAAACATTTATGCTTACAACAAAAGTAGTTCTGAAGGAGTCCAAGCTTCGTATACAGAGCAATATTTTCGAAGAGTTGTTTTAGAATGTGGCATCCTGAAAAACTGGTTAAGAGGCAGTAAGTACCATGCTCTTCTTCACATTCTTTCAGATGCTCTTAAAAGCTGGTCTACATTTCAGGAATTATGGAACTTTCGTGCCCTTGGAATGCATGCCATACTTCATCTGAATACCAGATGTACCTAACATTCAGGAATTAGTGCACCATTAACAAACCCCCAAATGACCAACAGGCAACAAGTTTAGCCATGATACTCTTTTTATCTTATACCATGAATCTAATAAAAAGAGAAGCTCAATGCAAAGCTTAGTTATAAGGGGATTTCATCAATCAAAGTGAGAAGACACAAGGGGCAGTAGTCATTTTAATATTCTTTGCAGACAGAGTATAACTCCTTGGGGGTTAGGGATGAGTACTGCCTGATGGCTGACAAACTTTGTACTGGTTTTTCAAAAGAAAGGTGTCATGGGCAGTAATTCGGAGAGGCAGCCAGCAGGGGAGGAGGTAGATCAACAAGTGTGAATTCCTTTTCCCTTCAAAGCATCCCTCACCGTTCATTTTTACCTGATTTCACCTGGAAGAAAAAAAAAGTTCCCAGTGGGCTCAGGATGTGAGGGAAAGACAATATGATCATGATTTGTTCTAGGATATGCACCCCTCCCATCCAACCCCAAACTGTGGTCACAAGTATCAATAATATGACTCTAGCTTATATAAAACATAGGAGAGAATCCCCAAACCACCTTCGATTTGGCTTTGGAACACATACTGAACTTGAGGAATGTGCCTAATTTTCAGACAAAAACAGGACTCTCCACTGTGAAGGCAGGGCTGGGGAGAAGATGAAAGGCAGTTCAGCTTTTTGATCCTGCCTCCCCTACAGGAGATGACATCACTACTTAGATGAATATAGAGAATAGCCTATATCTGTGGCTGCATCTAAAATCCTGTCTATCTGGCCTCAATTTCTAAAGAAAAGATGTTGACTAAATGTTCCTGTTTTTCACAGGTCTTTTTGATAGGGGAGGAAAATAACCCAGAAGTGATGAACAACCTCTGATGAAACAAAACAAAAAAAACAAAACAAAAAATCACATCATGTGCATAAAAATGAGTTGCAAATGTTTTTTCAGCTTTGCAGTATATTCAGACACCTCTTTCCTCCACACGCTGTGTGAGAGTTTGCATTTGGACATTAAGTTAATACTGTTTAGAAATTGTTGTTTAAAGCAGAAGCACTGGTCCCTTACCAGAACGTCATTGCAGATGTCCTGCAGCTCCGCCTCGATCTTCTCACGGTATTCTTTGCCCATCTGCTGCTTCTTCTCATTCCTCTCTGTTTTCTGTTCAATGCTGGAGATGACACGCCAAGAAGAACGGCGAGCACCTACCACATTCTTGTAGGCAACAGAGAGCAGATTTCTCTCTTCATTAGAGAGTTCGTGCCCCTGTTCAGTGACTGCCTTCATGGCTGCAGCCATATCATCATAGCGCTCGGCCTGCTCAGCGAGTTTGGCTTTCTGTACCAGCTCACTTTTGTCCATGGTCATTCCCTAGAATAAGAGCAAGAGAAAAAGAAAGGCAAATGTCAGGCTTCAGGGCCCAGGAAATGCATGTGTGAATCTTCTTACATCTCCTCTGGAAAGAACACCTGAAAGTGAAACATCTAGTTCCAAATGCCATCGACATCATGGATCAGGTACTGAGCACTTACATTGTCAGGTACTTTGCTAAAACCTTTATTTGGGTCAATTAATTTTCCAATACACACCAAAGAGGAGAAGCATAAATCAAGGATAGATGGACCTGGGCTCTACCAAGCACTAGCTCTGCTACTCCAAAGTGGTATGATTTTGGTTAGACCACTTAACCTAAGAGCTTTGGTTTCCTTACTGGAAAGTGAGAGCACTACCAACTCTCTCAAAGAGGCTCTTAAAAGAACATGAGCTTTATGTGAGGCGCTGTGAAAAGCTGAAAGCATTATATACAAATACCAGGTACTAATTTTGTTTAGGTATAGGTTGCAAAAGATAAAAGTACACAAGATGCATACCAATAGAACTTAATTAAATTTATTTGAACCACAAGAGTTCATTGAAATTTTCTTAAAACAAAATTCTCAGTGTTTTCAGTTTATCTTTTTATCAAACCCTTTATACAGACCAATCGGTAAATGCCTCTTATTCACCTCACCTTAAGTCAATTCTCCACTACATTAATCACCACTTAGTGTAGTAATTATTTTTGGAAAAAATGTAACTAAAAAAATTATTTACTAACCATTAAAAGTTAGTTTACATAATGTTGGCTTAAATTTACATATACCCATCTGTGCCATAGAGTAAAAATATGCTAATTTATTCATTTATTAATTTCTGTGGTACTAAAGACTGAACCCAAGGGTACTTTACCACTGAGCTACATTTCCAGCCCCTCTTACTTTTTATTTTGGGACAGGTTGTTAAGTTGTTCAAGCTGACCTCAACCTTGAGTCTCTGGAAGTAACAATGTGCACCACCTCACCCAGCCTTTTTTAAAAAATGGACCAGGGATTGAACCTAGGGGCACTTAACAATGGAGCTACATCCCCAGCCCTTTTTATATTTTATTTAGAAACAGGGTCTCGCTAAGTTGCTGAGGCTGGCTTTGAACTTGTGATCCTCCTGCCTCAGCCTCCTGAGCTGCTGGGATTACAGGAACACACCACCACACCCAGCTCCAGCCCATTTTTTTATTTTGAAGAAAGAAATTCTAAACATGAGGCCCTAGCACACACAAAAAAATGCATTATCAGATGAAGCACAGTGAAATCCAGGCAATTTAGAAAGAGCTGATTCTCCAGTTCAGAACTGTGAAGTTTCTTCCTACTGCTTATTATCTAAATCATATTCAGAGCTACCTCTATATAAGACTAGATAATTGTAAGGTTACACTTAGTGACGCAAGTCTTGCCTAGATCTATATGACATCTTTACTCACAACACTAGAATGAATCTACAGCAGATAGTAATCCTCAGGAAAGACTCCATTTGCTGCTCCCCTACACAGAGCACTCCCTCAGCAGTTAGGAGACAGCAGAAATGATGCTGCTTCCAGGCTCAAACTGTGAGAATCCTGCTTGTAGTTCCCTGAGCTTTCTTCTCTGGCAGCATCCACATAAAATGTGTTCTAGATGAGGCACTCACAAACAACATGACCTAGTCTACTTTAGTACCAAGTAAGAAATATCCTATCATACTAAAATTACATACTTTCAGTATATCTAACTTTCTTGATCATAAAGTCTTTGGGATCAGAACAATTCCTATGTTATTAAATAACAATTGTTATTCCTAAAAATGCCAAGCACGGCAGAGGGAATCTAACTTTCAGTGACTCAATTTACAGTCTGCAGACTGACTTAAAGTTAGAAGTCACCTAAAGTTCCACTTCAAAGTTCATAAAACAGTACCTATGTAACTACCTATGAAAGATTCCAGATAATAAATTTCTGGGCAAAAGTCAACTCAGAGCTAAGCTATCCATACAGGGTTGTAACAGAAATATGAAGGACTGACCTTGCTAAAGGATGCCACAAAGCTCTTTTGACTTCACTAGGGTCCAAATTAAGTACCCTACCCAACCCCCTTTTCTCTCCTTGTTCAAGGATTTAAAATTTAACTCACACTTTGAAGAATTCTGAGTACTCTTTGAGACCTCCCAAATGTCCTCACCCTATTTCCTAAAATAAAATGTGGCCTTTCTGATTTGAGGCCAACTATTTCAAGCTTCTCCGGGATCATCACAAGAGATCCTGGAGACTGAAAACCATCATGTTACAGTAAGACTAAATAAATGCATGTTTAAAAACACACACACACACAAAACCCTATTCATGTATCTACCCATTTCAAAAAATTTAATTTCCACATACACCCAGAAACAATTTAGAACAAACAAAATCCATAGCCAAATGTCCTGATGCCTACTGCTTACATAACTTTTGACTTATATAACATGGATTTTGAAGCAGCAAGACCAATTTCAACAGGAAATGGGTTACACAATACCCAGCAGTTTGGAGCAAGGCAGTAGACAAGGAAGAAATGAAACCGTTCCTCTTTCTGTATCTACCATAAATCTCCTATCCATCCTCTTTCCCTATACCCACTGCTTTCAGTCTCTATCTCCAGCCCATTTACATCTTTGCTATCAGATCCATCTTCTTTTTTGTGGTACTAGGGACTGAACCCAGTGCCTCGCACATGCTACACAAGTGCTCTACCACTGAGTAACATCCCCACCAGTCCCAAGACCCATCTTCTAAAAGCCCAGATCAAGTCACTTCCTGCTCAAAATTCTTAATAATTCTCTGCTGTGGACAGTAGAGTCAGATCTCCACCCACACCCTATGAGTGAATGCTTGCCAACCTGTCTTCTCAGACTTCCTATAATACACCTGCGACACGATATGTGTTTCACACTTACATACAAAGTGTGATTTTCTGTCTTGACTCACTAAAGTCAATCCCTCTATCTGGAATGGCCTTCCCCCCTTACTCTGAATCGTCTTCAGAGCATGGATCCAATGCTACTGCTCCAAGAAATCTTGCTTAAGCCAAGCCCAAGCTGTAATACCATAGCCACTGGCCACATGTGGCTATTCACTTGAAATGTGACTGGTCCCACCCATTTAAATCATATTTTGGTTATTATATAGAAACACATACAATTATTAATTTCACTTGGGTTTCTGTAACACTGGGGACTGAACCCAGAGCCTTGCACAGATTAGGCAAGGGCTCCACGGCTGACCTACACCCCACTCCTTTTGTCCACTTTAAAAAATATATAGCTACAAGAAAAATTTAGATTACACAGAGCTCATATTCTATTTCTCCTGGACAGTGCTGCAGTAAGATGAAACTATTCTCACAAAGCATTTAATCTACACCTGTCATGTCTTATCCCATCTTCTCAGTATTAAAATTATTTGTATATACTTCAAATCCCTTCCTATACCACAAGCTCCTTTTAGGCATATCTCCCACAGCAACCTGCACATAATCAGTATGTGCAGCTACTGAATCTATGGACAAATCCTGAAAAGAGCAATCTACAAATTTGGTAGCATACTCTTTTCTCAAGAAATTCAAAGATTCTATTCCTCAAGCATATTAAATCCTCATATTTGTACCTTACTCTCTGTGCTTCTGGCCCTATTTCAAAATTACTCTTCCTAAACTACTTCCTTAGTCCTGCTGACACTTCTACTCAATAACTTTCAACCTTTTTGGCTACAGTCCATGAAGTCTACACTCTACCTGGCTTTGTAGGTACTTCATAACTTGGCTCCTCCTTATCAGTCAGGCTTTCTCATCCACTGTTCTGCAGGTACCCTTCTCTCAGGCTGGACATCACCACATGGCCTATAAATGCCATGTTCAAACACACCAAAAACTGCTTTTGTTATCTTCTTCGTCTAGAATGCCCTCCTATACTCTTTACTTTTTGCCTATGTGAACTCTGTCCACCTATCGGGGCTGTAAAGCACATATTGGTCTACCATGCCCACCACCCCAAATACACATGGAGAGTGTTTCTTTATGTTATTCTATGGTACAGATGATGAAAACTGTAATAATTAGTTTCACAAATGCATTTCCTCCAAGGAAAGCTTCTTATTATTTCATGTTTAGTGTCATCAGAAACTGTTGGAGGCTGAGGCAGGAGGATCATGAGTTGAAAGCCAGCCTCAGCAAAAAGCGAGGTGCTGAGCAACTCAGTGAGACTCTGTCTCTAAATAAAATACAAAATAGGGCTGGGGATGTGGCTTAGTGGTCAAGTGCCCCTGAGTTCAATCCTCAGTACCCCAAAAAACAATAAAGAAAAAATAAAAACAACACTGTGCTCAGCACAAAACTCATGCTCAAATTACATATATGATACATTTTTCAACACTCATTACTGGAACAGCAGAGAACACAGACTACCTGTATATGGTAGTACAGCAGAAAGGCAATAGGGCTGTTATCATAGCACAATCTGCCACTACACAGCCATAAGACCTTGTTACATCCCAGTCTTCCAGCCTACAAAATGAAGACAAGAGCATCTCCCTAGAAGAGTTGCCGTGAACATGAGGGATAGGGAATTAAAGAACATTAAACATGGAAACTGTTCTTAAAAAATGCATAGTGCATAAACATGAGTTATTATTATTATGAGCTTGGATTTTTATTTTATCTATTTATCCATCTACCCATCCATCCATCCTGGAGACTGAACCCAGGAGTGTTCTACCCCTGAGCAAGCAAGTGAGTGAACTATCAATCAATCAGGACTGGGATTTGAACCCAGAGGCATTCTATCACTGAGCTATAGCCTCAATCCTTTTTATTTTTTATCTTGAGATAGGGTCTTGCTATATTACCAAAGCTGGCCTCAAACTTGCAATCCTCCTGTCTCAGCCTCCTGAATAGCTGAGATTACTGTTGTGCACCACCATGCCCAGTTGAATTTGTTTATAAATATACAAGCTCATGAGGAGAAAAAGCAAGTCTGAAACAATCTTGTACAGGAAATAAACTCTCAATGAACTAAAAATGGGCATACATGTTAACTGTTGACTGATTTATTTACAAGTTCCTAATCAAATTTTCTAGAGATGACAACTAGTGATCATCAGGATATAATTTTTATTCTGAGCTTTATAAAAGACTACAGACTGGTCATCAAGTCTAGTACCAACCTCAGAGAGTCAAAGATACCACAGTAGACAAACATGCAGGACAAAATTGGGGGCGGGGGTGTGTCCAGATCTGCAGTGAGCCAAGAGAGTTTGCTTGTGCCTGGCGTATTTCAGGGAGATACATGCCTGAGAATAAAAGTTCTCAAGCACTCTAACATGGTAGTGATGGGTGTCAGTCTTTCCTAAGTCCCCTGATGCAGCAAGTCAGATGATGAGGAAGCATTTGCTGATCAATACAGCAAATGCATAGTGAAAAATTGAAAAAAAATCTAAATATTCAACAATAAGGGGATGATTAATAAAAGAGAAAGATGGCCCAAGACTGCATGATTATCTATGTGTTATATATAGTCATAAAAGAACACAGCCTGTGATAAGCACAAGGAGGACAAAATAATTTGTTTTATAAGAAAACATGTTTAGAAAACAGAAAGCTATGGAAAATAATTCTAAAGGTGCCAACAAGATAATAGGATTTCCTTCAAAAAAAACCAAAACCCTAACTTGGACAACAAATGCTAGAATAACAGTATCTAAGAACCAGCCCAGTCTCACCATCTCAATTCTTTGCCTAAGTTTTTTTAGACAGGATAAAACTTCTGAGAAGTTATTTCCCAATGGCCAGAGAAGACACCCAAGGATAAGAAAAAAAAAAAAGACTATCCATCACTAATCAATCTCTGTCTCACTACATATGTGCTTGTGTGTGTGTGTGTGTGTGTGTGTGTGTGTGTTTTAGAGGGCACTGCAAAGGAAGAAAAGATTTGATGGCTGTGGCTTTAGATGCATTAACTTTCAGCTACATTTTGTTTTTGAGGAAAAGAACACATTCAATTCTAAAATAACTTTGAGTTAGAAGTTTAAAATGAGAATTCTGTCATCTCTTATATGTCTGGAATTACCCAAGTTTTATATAAAACATACTAAATCTGTTTTCAGGAAAGCCCTACATACAATGAATCTGGGTTTCCATACAGAAATTAAGTGATCCCTCCCCATATTTCCATATTATAACTTCTCTGCATCTCAGTTTCCTCAATGTCAAAAAGTTGATATTAACTGGTATCAAATAAAATAATGCACATAAAATGCTTACATGGGGCTGGTCAAAGTAAAAGCTCATAGGTAAACATTCTTACTCATAAGCTACTTCACAAAAATGTAGTGCATATAAGCCAATGTGTGCTGAAAGAACTGCAAAAGGAAAAAAAAAAAAAAAAAAGTATTTCCAAGAACTCTGGATTACTAACTGAGGGGAGTTCAAAAGAAATGCAAGCCATATGACCTTCCCTCAAAGAACATAAACTCTAATAGCAGGAACATAAGAAAATACCATACATTTATGGGTTACAATGCTTCTTCTCAGAAAAGTAGCTAGAATTAGAGGAGGGTGGTTTAGTTTAAAAGTATATGGGTCCCAAATGCTTTTATGGGATGGAGAGCTATGTGTAAGAGAGAAAAAGGGAACTCCAGGTGGTGACAGGAAAGAGAGATGTATGAACAAAGTACATGTATGTTTTTCTAAATGACAAAAAGCAAAGTGGAAAAAGAAATGAAAACAGTTATCAATCCAGAGAGCGGAAACTGACAGAATCTTAACCTAGGCTCAAAAGTTTTGGTGGGGTAGAGAACTGACTGCGAATTCAGAACAGCATTCAGAGATGTATCATTCCAGACAGAGCACCCACAGCACCATAAAGTAAAGTTATAGCTCTGGAGTCACTCTGCTGAAGGGAAAGCGTGCCAAGCTCCTGCGGAGGGACTGAGAAAGTCAGCAGGACCAGCTGGCTAGTGGGTGTGATCCAGAAAAAGTCAAGTACTCCTGGCTCTCAAAGAAAACTACTCACTGAAAAACACCTACTCTAAAAATTTCTGTGTGCCTTTCTACACACAAAATGTAAAGTCCTGTAATAAATTTCATTTCATTCAAACATTTGCAGGTTCTTTGTTAAAAACAGAAACATAGCATATCTGAAATACAAAATTATTAGCTTTATGTCTAGTGAACACTGAATGGTGAAGGGAAACTGGACCTCTATTTCAAAATCCCTTCCTTCCTTCACACCAACTTTGAATGTCATTGTTAATTATGTCCAATTAGCCAAGATTAAATTTAAAACAATAAAGGTATTAAGTGATAAGCCCAAGGTCAAGCAATGTGAATCATTAGCAGATATGACAATAAATTGATCTCTTGGCTTTAAGTGATCAATCCAAAAACTTAATATGGTAATTATGATCCTAAATACAGCCCAAATAGTTGACCCTTATGATCAGGTTTCAAAGTCTGGGGCCCACCAACATAACAAAGTCACCCAACCCAACATACCAGTTCCATATTCCAACTCCCCAGGTCGTTGGACCTGTGTGGGTCTGTTTTCTCATCCATAAGATAGGTAAATCTAATTAACAAGGTTCTTGTAAGGAGTAAATCTATTCTTGTGAGGATACAGGACATTTACCACAGTCTGCCTTTGTAAGCACCCAAATAAATGGCAGTCAAAGTATACCCTACACAAAGGTTAACAAATAAATGGTCAATGAGCAAAGAGGGACTATTATGCATCTTTTTTTTTTTCAATTCTAAATTGCTTTCTTTGAAGATTTTTTTTTAAAAAGTAACATGCTAATTAACCTACGCCTATTTTTAAAAGTGGCACACATCAGTTATTATAAATGTCTTTGTTGACTCTACACTGGATTATGAGCTTAAGGTAGGAATCCAGACTTTCTTACTTTTGAATAGCAAACCACTTGACCAAGTGACACATTTTTGTAAAGAAGTGAACAAGTTTTATTGCCCACACGACAGAGGCAGGGAGGTTGATGATATCTGATCTATACACTGTACGTGTAGTCTATCTTAAGACTACTGTTTGAAGAGTCAGCTCTAATCAGGAGACAACACTATGCCTTTTGACTAATATTTTTCTGTACCTATTACTATATTTATAGATTAAAACTCAGTTTCAACAAGTCTTTGAAATACCATCTATCTCTTCCATTCAGAAATCCAATTAGTTAGTTATACAAAAAAGTCAAACTAGCTAATGGGCTTAAGAAAAATATTCATTGTTTATGGTTTACTCAAAAGGGCAAAGCACTTAGGGATTTATAGCAACTCATTTAATCCGCAGTACTCTTATGAAGTAGGTGACACTGCTCCCTTTTATAAGAGTAACTCAGGGTCACACAGTTATAACATTAATTTTAAAACTAATGTTCTTTTCTCAATGTATCACAATCTTCTAAAGATCAATTATTATTCTCAATGTCTACTTAAGGAAAAGATAGACATTAATTTTTTGAAGACTCATGCAAGGTTATTAGTTAAGTTGTTGTATATTTAAAAACTCATCAAATGAGCTTTAAGTTGAAGTTCTCGTGGAAGAGTAAATAATAATAATGGATAGGGTTCATATATAATTTATTTTACCCTTTAATATGTTTGTCCTGGTCAAGGCCATTCAGAAATAACTCTTCCTGGGTTGCTTAGAGAAAACAATGAAATGAACAACCAGGACAGGAAAAAAATTACAAAATAAAGAACTGGCCAGAATTAAAAAAAAAAAAAGAGCTAACCTACAATCTGCTGGAATAACTTGTTCCTGGTAGGCCATCGTTCATTTTCATCTCATTACAAGTATTAGAAACATGTGACCGTGCCTCTTTTGGAAGATCTTTTGGTAGAGAAAGTATTATTATGACTGACTTTGAGCATGCATATCATGAAACACAAAGTACTGTAGTCTATTCATCCCCCTTAAACTTTTCCCTTAGAAAACTCCCCTCAGCACCCAGCTCCAGCTGTTAGTTTCTCCATCCTGACGTGCAGATGACTATGAGGATCATATTCATGTAGCAATTAAAATGGTTCTAAAACTTAAAAATTGCTATTACATAACTGTAATTTCCTGCCCCCTAATGTGTGAATTGTCATCTCTCTTTAGAAGAATGTAGAAACCAAGGAACTTAAAAGTCCCTCTACAGTGAAATTTTAGTTCATTCTCTAAGGTATCCTCATTTAAAAGGAAAAGAACTTTGTTGCCACATAAAAAAGCAGGCAGCATAACAAGATGTAATAATTTAAAATTTTCTTTCTACTCATATACATATATTCCCTCATCTCTTCTTCCCCAATAATACACAGAAAATCTAAAAATCTACAGAAAAGTAGTATGATAAACAGTAAATAACGATGGCCATGACCAAATTCTATTAGGTAAAGAACCTGGAACTGTGAGCCACAAAGGTAGCTGATGAACTTTCTCCCTGATCAGAAGCAAGTACCAGAAAAACTGGATTTTACACAAGCTTGCTTCCTAATGCTCACCAGCAGTATCGTTCCTCAGGCCAGAAGGGGTATATCCTCCAATAAATCCTGTCTTCAAAATTAGCAGAAGTTTCAGTGTAAACACATTTACTTTAATAGGATACATGTAAAGAAAAATGAAGGGCTAAAATATACACATATTTTATGTACACATTATTCCGTAAGTAGAAATCTATAATTCCTTAGAGCCAAACCACCTGGGTTTAATTTCCAATTCCACCACTTACCTTGTGTTGGAAAAATTACTCTTCTGTGCCTCACTTTCTTCACCTCCAAAATGAAGCTACAGTACTTACCTCTTATTGGCTGTTATGAAGACTGAGTTAATATGTGTAATGCTTAGTGCACAGTGAGTGTAGACTAATTACCTAATGCTACTTCATCAGCTGGTGAACTAATTACAAATAAGTGGATTCTATCTATCTATGCTATATAGTACATATGCCATGACTAAATATGGGTATATTCATGCATATGGTAAAAAACTATTACCGAAAGGTTGATCGATTGAGTACTAAGTTATAGTTTGACAGGAGTAAGTTCTGATGTGATGGTAGGGTGACTACAGGTAACAATTATATACTATATATCTCAAACCTGGAAGAGCTGGACACAGCAGCGCACACCTATAATCTAATCCTAGCCGCTCGGGAGGCTGAGGCAGGAAGATCCAAGTTCAAAGTCAGCCTCAGCAAAAGAACGGCACTAAGCAAATCAATGAGACCCTGTCTCTAAATAAAATACAAAATAGGGTGGGGGATGTAGCTCAGTGGTTGAGACCCTGAGTTCAATCCCCAGTACTCCCCGCTTCCCCCCCAAAAAAAAACCTGGAAGAAAGGACTTTGTTTAATATGATTTAAATATTACAGAATGCATACATGTACTGAAACATCCCATAGTTCTATAATGATGTATCATTTTTTTCAAAGCAATATGTACAAAAGCAGGGTTGGGTCTTAACAGAATTTAACTGGAGAAAAAAAGAAAGTGAACTCTGTGGTTAAAAAACAACAAAACTAAGAGCTTACATTTAACAACTTAGTTTGTCAAAAGGCCTCATGACAACTCCGGTATCAGGAAAGCTAAAAGCCAGATTGATTAACATGCTTAAGATCACACAGCTAGAAAATACTGCAGGCAAGAACTGAATCAAATTTACTTAACTTCAACTTCAGCTCTTTTTCTGTTTCTATATCAACAGTCAAGAGGGTAAAATGCACTTTTTGCATCAGTCCAAATCTCCAGAGACTCTGCCTGAGGAACTAGCGTCAAGGGAATTTGTTCAGCCTGGTTTATAGAGGCTCCCTCCCAGATCTATAGAGCTCCAATTCTAAAATGGCTTCAACATAACACAAGCACTGCATGATGGGAAATGTTCAGAAGATTATAGGGTAGGAATCATACTCCAGAGGCTGATGGTCCATAAATATTTACTACTGATAAAAGAGGATATTCAATTTGCAACTAGATGTGTGGTTTAGGCCAAATCACTTCATTTCTCATAAAGTCTTCATCTGTAAGATGGGTGAATGGTTTCTTATTTCATTGAAGGCAGAGGCCAGGAAAATAATTCAGCAGTTGCTACTGGATTTTTAGCTTTCCATTTTGAAAGCCCTGCTTAAGATTTTAACCTAGGTCCAATAAAACCGATAGGTTTCACACTCACCATGCTGTGTGCTGCTAAGGACATGGACCAAAGAAAAATACAGGCTCAGACAAACTGAGAAGACCCTAATAAATTGTGTGCACTGGAGGCAGTCAAGAAGAAATACACCAAGAACCAAATAATACTTACAAATTTTCGACAGGAAAATGCAAAAAGCTGAGTAACCATGTGTTCAGTTCTATAAACTGCATATGTGTATGATTTCATATGAACAACTGAGACAGTGAGAAGTGCAGACAACTCTCATATTCCTGTAAATGCTTCACCTTTCTGTTTTGGCTCCTGTGACCGGCTGATTTTATATATTCATAACATCATCTTGCCAAATTCCATCTCCCACACAGGGCAAGTAAAATCAGAGCCTGATGCTATCTAGCCTTACCAAAGAGAAATGCAGTGAAGGCAAGGACAAGAGACATGCATTTTTAACAGAAAGGTTGGCAAACTGTCTAACCAATGCTGCCACCTTTGAAAGCCCCATTACATGCAAGTTCTCCATTTGCAAGAAACAAAGATGTACTCGTCTGATGAAAAAGAATCCACATCACGCCCACCCATTCCTCACCAGGGAGGCCATCAGGCAAATTTCAGATCAAAAAACGTATGGGGGAATTTTGGGCGAGGACACAAAAGACTGTGGCATTAAATGACAGTAAATACTACGGGGAAATATTCCAGTACTCAGACTCTGGTATTTTTTTCCTGGGATCCCGCCTGACTCAGTAACCGGTTCCAATGAATCCATTTTTAAATTCAAACCTCAATCTTGCTTTTCCCTGGGAATCCCCGGTCCTACCAAGCTCTAAAACCACTGAAAGACGATGAAATGACTTTACTGCAAAGTGGGAGGGGGTTTCCCCTCTGCTATCTGCCAAGGTTAAACCCTTTACTCATCCAGAGGGAGTCCAGCAGGGGTACTGGGGCTCGAAAATTCTCCCGCATCGGTTAAATTTCAGTATCTGGAAACCCGAAAGCATGGAACAGTGGCGACAGGGCTGCAAGGGACGGTTCGCGCCCACCAAATCCCAGGGAGAGATCGAAGGTCGGTAATGTGAGTGTGGGGGGGCGTTTCCGGGGCCCACCGCCCGACCGTCCCTTCCAGCGCAGTACGGAGCCGCACCCCGCCTGCCCCGCAGGGCCGCAGGAGGCGAGGGAGGCCCGGGCTTCTCCAAGAGGCTGAGGGCCCGGCCCCGGAAACAGGGAGGGGCCGTGGCAAGGCCGGGCCCGCGCCGCCAGCGGCCGCGCGGGGCCGAGAAGGCCAAGCGCAGATACCCTCGCAGCCCACTCGTGGGGATGCGGTGATTGTCGCCGCAGGGCGAGAGGGGCTTCCAGCGTGGGCCCTTGGGGGCCCGGGGCGGGACCGGCCGCACTCACCGTGGGAGGGCAGCAGGGGGCAAAAGTGCTTCCGACGAAGCTCTGAGAGTGGCAACCGCTTCCTTCCCAAGCCCACTCCTGAGGCGGCGGCAGCGGTGGCTGCAGTGGCTGCAGTGGCGGCGGCGGCGGCAGCTACCCCGGCTCCGGAATCGGCGGCGGCGGTGGCGGCAGCTCCACTTCCGCTCCGGCCACCACTTCCGCTCCGGCCCAAGTCCCGCCCCACCCTGTGCTGTCTACTCATTGGGCAAGCGAGGCACGGGGTTGCCCTGGCCTCCCGAGAGGGGCACTGACGGAAGGGAGGAGGAAGAAGAGCGGAGGGCAGGGATGAAGCGGACGGGGGAGGGTGTCGGTCTCTGGGTGGGAGAGAGGAGGAGGCGGGCGAAGGGGAAGGAAATGGGGCGGGGGAGCAGGAAAAGGAGGTGGGAGGAGAGAGGGCGGAGCTGGTCAAGAAATCGGATGTGTGGGAACTGCGAGGTCTGGGAGAGGGATTTGGGTAAGGGTTTGCCCTCTATGCTTAGGGTAGGGGGAACCCACAGGGCCTCGAGATTCCGAGGGTCAGAGGTTCCCACCCCATCCTGAAAGTAATCCTCACGGGATCGGAGGCCGCAGTCAATCCCGTCTGCTGTGGGCACTGAGAATACTGTACCTAGAATTGAGAAATGCGCATCCCTATGTTTTTTAGTTAATCTTTTTAGTCCTTTAAACTAGTTCTTCCTTTTGTGGACTGAAAAGGCCACAGGAAGTGCCACGGATCAAACATGCCAAGGACTTTAAAAACAAAAACAAACCTTGGTACATTATTTCTTTATTGAGAATACCTGCTCCCCAAGACTTGTAGGGGAAACTTCAGGGAAAGAAACAGGTCTCCTTGTCGCCCCACTCCCTTGACTGCTTTCATCATTATCAACATTTTATTCCTCTCGAGGTAGTTGACTCTTAAACCCAGCCCTTCAAAATGCCTCCGCCTTCACTCCCTTTCCTCCATTCTTTCAACAAACATGAAGCAAGCTTTCTGCTTAGTACTGAGGACACAGCAATGAACAAGACAGACGGGCGCCCTGCTGGCTTAGAGTTTACAGACTGGTAGGAGAAAGAACAAAGTAAATAGGCCTTTGTTATCTCTCCTTTACCCTTACTTAGCTTAATGATAGACTTATAATTCACAACCTTCTTCTCAGCCCTGCCACCATCAACTGCCAAGTGATCTTTTTTTAAAAATGCAGTTGTAATCGTGTCCCCTTTCTTGCTTAAATCCTTTGATGATCACTTAGACCCAGAAGTTCCTTAAGTGAGACAATCAAGGTTCTCAAGAAGCTGCCCTTACCCTTCAGCTATCACCTGTTATTTCTCTCGCATCATAAAGACCCCAATTCATTTACATGACTCCTTCTCCTCTAATTTGGCATCCCAGTATTGCTAAACAGTAAGTTGAGTAAGTTGAGTAAGTTGCCAACATTTTTATAAAACAGATTGCCATGTGAACAAAAGTCTGCATCCCTGCCTTGTCTATCAACACTGCCCATGTGTCTGTGCCCCATTCTAGACTGGGCATGAACTTTCCAAAGGCCAGGGAGAGGTCCCAACCTGAGTTTGCCTTTCTCATTATGTTATCTAACATATAACCACTTGTGCCCACCACCACTGGACCATACCACATGGCCTTAACCTAATACTACACCACCTTTTAACGTCAACAAGATTTATAGAGAGTGTTGTGTAATGTAAAAAGCATGGATTTTAATCAAAATCACTGGATTTGGATTCTGGAGAGATTTCCCAGTACAAACTTCCCCATGGGGATCTGCCTTTGGCAGACCAAAGACCAGTAATCCAGAGACTGCTCAGATTGCAGTAAACTTTAATGTGACATGACTGTGTCTTATGCCCCTATCCAGAAAATAGCCTATTGGGTCAGAAGGCTTATAATGATTACACCACAAATTACATCGTCAGTGCACTGAGTGAATAGCACTGCCCTTTGTCAGGCCTTCCTGAAGGCCTACTAACAAGTTGCATGGATTAGCTCCTTTCACTATCACTGCATTCTAGGCCAGGGGTCAGCAAACCATAGCTCTTAACTGACAGAGGCACAAAGATATTAAAATATAATGTGGTAGATGCAACCACAGGACTATCAATATGTGTGGGGCATTATGGAGGCTTGAGAGAAGGGCACCTAGCCCATCTTGGAAGTAGTTGGAAAATAGAATAGACTGCCTGGAAGAGGCGGTACTTGATCCTTAGATACTACGGTAGGTTTTTTTAAAAAATAGTTTTCTTTTTAAATAACAGTTTAGGTTTATAGAAAAATTGGACAGATGGTGCACAGAGTTCCAATATTCCCTTCTCCCCCATACACAGTTCCCCTATTACGAACATATTATAGTCATGTAGTACATGTGTTATGATTGATGACCCAATAGTGATACACAATCATTAACTGAAGTTCATAGTTTATATTAGAGTTCTTTCTTTAGGTTGTCAGTCCTAGAGGTTTTGATAAACATGGAATCTGATATACCTACCATCCTTAAGAAGAATTTTACTACCCTAAAATTCCCATTTCAATCATTCATACTTCCCTCCCTCCCCTACTTCCAACCTTTGGCCATCACTGACCTTTTATATTCTTTATAGTTGTGCCTGTTCCATAATGTCTTAGAGTTAGATTATATAATATGTAGCCTTTTCCAACTGGATTGTTTCATGAGACAATATGATTTAAAGTTTCTTTATATCTCTTTATGGCTTGATAGCTCATTCTTTTTATCACTGAATAATATTCCATTGTATGAACAGTTTATTCTTTAACCTATTCTTAGATTGGCCTGTGTCTTCCACCAAAGATATATTGAAGCCCTAAATCTTGATATTTGTGAATATCAAGTTGATATTTGTGAATATTAGTTGGAAAAAGGTCTTTGCAGATATAGTCAAATTAAGATAAAATCACTAGAGTGGACCCTGATGTGACCAGTGTCCTTAAGAAGGAAGATGCCAAGTGGAGACAGAGACACATGGAGAATGCCATGGGCAGCAACTGGAGCGATGCAGCTGTGAGCCAGGGAGAACCAAGGATCAGCAGCCACCACTAGAAGCCAGAAAGAGGCGTGTGGCAATTCTACCCAGAGTCTCAGAGGAAACATGGCTCTGCAGACACATTGGTTTCAGACTTCCAGCTTCCAGAATTGTGGAAAAGTTCACCTCTGTGACTTGAAGTCATCTAGTCTTTGGTACTTGATTATGCCAGTCCCAGAAAACTACTAGACTCATTGAGGGATCTCTTGATTCAGCTTTTGATGATTATGAATAAAACATCTGCATGCAGGATTTTGTGATTTTGTGATTTGTGATTTTGTGATTTTGTGAGGACATAAATCTTAACTAATTCAAGTAAATACTTATGAGTATGACTGTTAGATTATCCATTAAAACTATGTCTAGCTTTGTAAGAACCACCAAGTTGTCTTCCAAAGTGGCTGTACCATTTTGCATTCCTTTCAGCAATGAAAGAGAGTTCCCATTTCTCCACATGCACACTGACATCTGGATAGTCTGCTTCATTTGTTCTTCATGTCTGTTTATTTTCTGTTTTTCTGAATTTTAGCCATTTAAATTGGTACTATGTAATGGTACCTCGTTATTGTTTTAATTTGTAATTCCCTGATGACAGATGATGTTAAACATCTTTCCATATACTTATTTGCCATCTGTGTATCTTCCTTGATGAGGTATCTGTTCCAATTTTTTGCCCATTTTTAAACTGGATTGTTTGTTTTCTTTTTATTTGGATTTTAAAATGTCTTCGCATGTTTTGCATACCAGTCCTTTATCAGATATGTGCTTGGAAAGTATTTTCCTCCAGCCCATATCCTGTCTTTCACTCTCTTAACAGTGACTTTCTGGACCAGAAATTTTATTTATTTATTTATTTTTGTTGTGCAGTTCTGGGGATCGAACCCAGAACCTCACACATGCACAGCAAGTACTCTGTATCCCCAAGAGGACTTTTTAATTTTAGCGAAGTCTAACCTCTCAATTTCTCCTTCCTGGATCACTTTTTTTTTTTTTTTTGTATCTAAAAACTTGTTGCCAAACAAAAGATCACCTAGATTTTTATTTCTTATATTACCTTCCAGAAGTTGCCTAGTTTTGTATTTTACATTTAGGTCTGTGATCTGTTTGGGGTTAATTTTTGGTGAAAGATTAAAGGTCTGTGTCTAGATTCATTTTTTTGCATGTGGATGTTCAGTTGTACCTGCAAAGACTTTCCTTTCTCCACTGAATTTCCTTTGTTCCTTTGCAAAAATCAATTGACTATATTTGGTGGGTCTCTTTTTGGTTCTTCATTGTGTTCTGTTGATCTATTGTATATTCTTTTTTTTTTTTTTTTTTTTTTTTTTTTGCTGAGGGACACCAGGGATTGAACCCAGAGGCTCTTTACCACTGAGCTAAGTTCCCAGCCCTTTTATTATTTTATTTTAAGACAGGGTCTCACTGAGTTGCTGAGGCTGGTCTCAAACTTGTGACCCTCATGCCTCCACCTGTTTGTCCATTCTTTTGCCAATACCACAGTGTCTAGATCACTGTAGTCTTTTTTTAATTTGGTTTTTTATTTTTATTTTTGTTCTTTGTTTTTTTTTTAAACTTTTTCTTTGATCTCTGAGGTCTTACAGTAAGTTCTTTTTTTCAGCTTCTTTTTAAATTTTTTAAATTTATTTTTAAATTTGTTCTAATTAGTTATACCTGACAGTAGGATGCATTTTGACACATTGTACACACATGGAGCACAACTTCTTCCCCTGGCTGAACGTGGTGCAGAGTCACACCAGCAGTGTAATCATACATGTGTATAGGGTAACCGTGTCCGTCTCGTTCCACCGTCCTTCGCATTTACAGTAAGTCTCAAAGTCAGGTAGTATCACTCCTCCAGCTTTATTTCTGTTCTTCAGCTCTGTGTCTGCTGCTCTGGTTCTTTTGCCTTTCCATATAAATTTCACAATCAGTTTGTCGACATCCTAAAATAACTTGAAATTATGGTTGAGATTATGTTGAACCTATAGATCAAATTGAGAAGGACAATATCTTAACAATATTGTCTTCCTACCCATGAACGTGGATTATCAATTTCTGTAAATTTTCTTTAACTTCTTTTATCAGTTTTATAGTTTTCCTCACATAAATCTTGTACATGTTTTATTACATTTATACCTATTTTGTGCTAATATAAATGATACTGTCTTTTAATTTTCAAAGTCCACATGTTCATTGCTATATAGAAAAACAACTGACTTTGAATATTAATCTCGTATCCTATAACCTTCCTATTTTTGATTATTAGTTACAGGAGTTGTTTTTGTTTGTTTATTTGGTTGGGGTTTTTTTTAACCAGTTATTTAGCATTTTTCATGCAAATAATTATGTCTTTTGTGAACAAGGAGTTTTATTTTTTCTTTTCTTATTAACTTAGCTAGAACTTCCTGTAAGGTGTTAAATAGGAGTGTTGAGAGGGGACATCTTTGCCTTGTTTCAGGTCTTAAGGAGAAAACATCTACTTTCTCCTCACTAACTATGTTGCGTGTCACAGGGTTCTTGGAGATATTATTACCAAGTTTAAGAAGTTCTCTTTCTTAGTTTGCTAAGAGTTTTTTTATTTGAATTTGTGTTGGGTTTTGTCAAATGTTTTTTTCTGCATTTGTTGACATGATCACATGATTTTCCCCCCTTTATCCTGCTGTAGTGATAGATTAGATTCGTTAGTTTTCAAATTTTGAACCTGACCTATATGCCTGTAATAAATTCCACTTGGCATGGAATACATTGTACATTATACATTATACAGTGTCAGATTTTATCTGTTAACAAATTGTTGATGATTTTGCATATCTGTTCATAAGAGAAACCGTCTGTAGATTCCCATTATTAGAATGCCTTTGTGGTGGTAGGGTAATTCTGGCCTTAAGTATGAGTTAGAAATTATTCACTATGCTTCTATCTTTGGATGAGATTGTAGAGACATAGTATCATTCATTCCTTAAATATTTGGTACAATTGACCAATGTAACTATTTTGGTCTGGCATTTTCTTTCTTGGAAGTATATTAATTTTTGGTTCAGTTTCTTGAATAAGTGTAGGCTTATTCAGATTGTTCTTTTCTCCTTTTGTGTTTTGGTGTTTGTGTCTTTCAAAGAATGGATCCAGATTATCTGTTACATTAAATTTGTAATCATAGAGTTATTCATAATATGCTTTTATTATCCCTTTAATGTCCATCGGATCAGTAGTTATGGTCCTTATTTCATTTCTAATTTTAATTTATATCTTCATTAGTCTGGTCATAGATTTATCAATTTCATTGATCTTTTTGAAAAAAGAGTTTGTGTTCTCATCAATTTTCTGAACTGTTTTCTTGCTTTCAATTCCATTAATTTCTGCTCTAATTTTTATTTATTTATTTATTTACTTACTTACTTACTTATTTATTTTTACTTCTGTTTGCTTCAGGTTTATTCTGCTCTTTTTTCTTGAATTACCTGAGGTGTAAGCTTAGATTAATGATGTTAACATACATTCAATGCTATAAACTTCACTCTAAAAACTACATTTCCTGCACCTATCAAATTTTTATTTTTATTTTCATTTAATTAAAGATATTTTAAAATTTCTCTTGAGACTTCTGTGACCTATGAGTTACTCACACATGTTAATTCCTAATGTGGAGATATTCCAATTATCTTTCTGTTCCTGATGTCTAGTTTAATTCCATTGTGTCACATTTTACATGATTTCTCATCTTTTAAATATTTTAAGGTATGTCTTATGGCCTGGAAGATACTCTATCTTGGTTAATGTTCCATGTGGACTTGAGAAGATGTATTTGCTGCCGTTTGGAGATGCAGTACTTTTTTGGATTCAGTTAGATCCATTTGATTGACGGGGCTGTTTAATTCACCTCTATTTTTACTGATTTTTCTGCCTACTGAATCAGTCAATGAATAATAGAGCAGTGGTGAAGAGTTCAACGTAAAGTGCATTCACCTGTTCCTCTCTGCAGTGGTTTCCTTACGAGTTTGTTTGTTTATTTATTTATTTTGTGGTGCTAGGGATTGAACCCAGGGCCTTGTGCATGCGAGGCAAGCGCTCTACCAACTGAGCTACATCTCCAGCCTGCCTCACGTGTTTTGATGGTCTGTTGCTGGAAGATGTGTGTAAATTAAGGATTATTGTGTCTTTTTTGGAGAACTTATCCCTTTATCACTGTGTAATGCCCTTCTCTAGCCCTCACATTTTCCTTATTCTGAAGTCTCCTTTGATCCAAAGTAATATGGTCACTCCAGCTTTCTTTTGATTAATACAAGCATTGGGGATATATCTTTCTTCATCCCTTTACCTTTAATCTGTCTTTACATATAAAATGGGTGATTTGGGGCTGGGGTGATAGCTCAGTCGGTAGAGTGCTTGCCTTGCAAGCACAAGGCCCTGGGTTCAATCCCCAGCACTGCAAAAATAGATAAATAAATAAAATAAAAATGGGTGATTTGCCTGTTTATTTATTTATTTATGTACCAGGGATTGAACCCGGGGTGCTCTAACCACTGAACTACATTCCCAACACTTTTTATTTTTTATTTGAACATTAAGTTGCTGAGGCTGGCCTCAAACTTGTGATCCTCCTGCCTCAGCCTACCAGGTTACTGGGATTACAGGTGTAGGCCTCCATGCCTGACTTTAAAGTGAATTTCTCATAGAAAACATAAAGTTGGGTCTTATTTTTGTGTTTTTATTCTTTCAGTCTCTTTTAACTGGTGTATTTAGGCCATTCCATTTAATGTAATTACTAATAGAATTATATCAATATCCACTATATTTGTAACTGTTTCTATTCCTTATACTCGTTCTTTGCTCCTTCTAAATATTCCCTTCTTTTTCTATCTTTTCTGGTTTAAGTCGAGCAATTTATATGATTCCATTTTCTCTTTTAACATATCTGATGTGCTTTTTTTAGAAAAATTACTTTAGCGATTGCCTTACTGTTTTTTAATTTTTATTTGTTTATTTATTTATTTATTTATTTTTACATTGCATTTTGACTCATTGAACGCAAATGTGATACAACTTTTCATTTCTATGGTTGCACACAATGTAGATTCACACCGTTTGTGTGATGGTACATGTACATAGGGTCATGATGTCTGCCTTACTCTTTGTATATACATTTATCAGTAATCTAAGTCCACTTTCAAATAACATACAACTTTCAAATAACTATACAGCTCACAGGTAGTAGAGATACCTTATAAACAAAGTATTGCTAGTTCCTCCTTCCCATCCCTTATAGCATTGCTGTTAACATTATCCATAAGCTCTAATCACCCAATACTTGCTGTATTATTATTTGAGCAGAAATCCATTAAATAAAATAAGAATATGAAAAACAGAAGGTTTTATTTTACTTCATTTATTCCTAACACTTTTTATGTAGAACTGCTTTTTAACATTTTCTCTTTCTGGAGAACTTCTTTTAATGTTTCTTACAAGATAGATCTACTAGAGACAAATCTCAGTTTCTGTTTGTCTGAAAAAGTCTTTATTTCTTCACTTTGGAAAGATAATTTCACTGGATACAGAATTCTAGATTGGTAGGGTTTGTTGATTTGCTTGTTTTTTTCTCTTTCAACACTTTAAATATTTTACTTCTTGCTTGCATGGTTTTTAAAGAGAATTTCAATGTGATTCTTATTCTTGTCCCCTTATGCAAGGCATTTTCTCCCCTAAGACTCCTTTCAAAATTGTCTCTTTGTCTTTGGTTTTCTACCATTTGAGTATATTCCTAGATGTCACTGTTTTAGTATTTTTTTTCCTTGGGGTTCTCTGAGCTTCCTGAATCTATGGTTGGTATCTCTCTTTCTCTCTCTCTCTCTCTCTTTTTTTTGTAGTACTATGAATTGAGCCCAGAGGTGCTTTCCCACTGAGCCACATCTCCAGCCCTTTTTAATTTTCATTGTTCTTGCTACATTGCTGATGTTGCCCTTGAACTTGAACTTGCTTCTGCTTCCCAGGTAACTGGGTAGTATCTGCATTCTTGCATGCTGTTCACTTTTTCCACCAGAGTCCTTAGCACACTAATCCCAATAATTTAAAGTTCCTGGTTCAGTAATTCCAAATCTCTGTCATATTTGAATCTGGCTCTGATTCTTGCTTTGTTTCTGCAGACTGTGGTTTCTCTTGCTTTTAGCATGCCTTATAATTTTTTGATAGTCAGACATGATGTATTGTGTAATAGGAACTGAGGTAAATAGGCCTATAGTTGTTTTCTGTTTATCTGACTGAGTTAGGCTATGTTTACTGTTTGCTGTAGCTGTGTCAAAGGCTTCAATTTTCTCTAATGTGCTTGTTTTTGTCTCTCCTGTTGTCTTTGAGTTTCCTTGGAAACTCCTTCTGAATTGAAGTCTGTATCTTGCAACATTCTCAGTTGTAATTCATTGTTTTTATTCTGGAGCCAGGTTGATGTGGTGGTAGGATCCTGATGAGGGGAAGCCTCCTATTATTTTAGGATTAAATCTTTGGGGGACTCAGGGGGATAGTGGACCAGAGTTGTAACCTTCAAAATAATTTCTTAGCCTTTATGCTTCTCCCCTATGTGAGACCTGAAAGCTAAGGGCAGCTGTAGGTGTCTAATTGCCTTCATTCTAGGCGTGATAAGGGTCTGGCAAAATAGTTTCCTTTGAGGGCAAACCCTTGTTACAGAGAGCAGAGTGCTCTGGGCTCATTTCCAAGTGGGTTCTTTTCCCCTCCTCTTGTCAAAAGTATGAGGGGATTTTCTTTAGATCTTTACAGTGAAAAACTTGTGGGATTCCATGTGGGGTACCCCAAAAATGGGCCTCTGGATTTTTTAAACTCTCAGGCTAGTCCACCCTCAGCCTGCAGTAATTCATAAATACTATTTAAATGTTTCTATAAATTTCTGTGACCAACAGTTTCTGCTTCTGGTAAGCCGTGTCTATGTATTCTCCTGTCTCTGGGCTTCAGAACAGCAGTTTGCCCTGTGATCTCAATCCTCTAAGGGATCTTAGAAGAGGTGTTGATTTTTGGTGTGTTCAGCTTTTTTCTTGTGGTAAGGGTGGAGTGATGACTTCCAAGCTCTCCACGGTCCTTTACAGAAGGACAGAATAAGGATAACATTCTGTATCAAGGTGAAGATTGGGTTTTATAACCACTGTTAGATGCCCAACTCATCCCCAGATGGAAGTTCCTTGACAGCAAGAATGATTTCAGTGTCTGACGCTTGGTACAGAGCATGCTGTGTCTCTTCCAGATGAATGAAGTCAAGGGAAGACATTTCTGCCCTGAGAAAAACAGCTAGCTATAATTAGCAGTCCCCAAGAGTCCAACATTCTCCCCTCATCTTGTGAGAAAGATTACTTGGTAGTAGTATGGGAATTTGGGAGAAGGTAGGAATCAAGCTCACATCAGACAAAGAACCAAAGCAGTTCAACAGCTTTCCTTCAACTTGCAGTTGGTGCTTGACAGCAGGCTTGAAGGCCTCTGAAGCCAGGTTGACAGCAGGGGGGGCCCAGGTGGCGGGGAGGTGTTCAGAAACAATATTGTCTTTATATACTATCGCCAGGGAACAATTTGGTATCAATGATAATAATAATCTACTTTTTTGGATCAAAACAAATTTAAGCCAAACAAAAACATGTATAACTAAAAAGAAAAAATAAAAAAAAAAAAAGAAAACAATTTTTAAAGGAGAGAATAAGCTGATCTTCAATTTAAGTATATACATAAACACCATGGGAAAATGTGCTTCAGTATAGTCTTGCATATTTTTATGTTACATAATTTTTATTATTAATTTTTTTTTTTTGCAATGATGAGGATTGAACCCAGGGCCTTATGCTTACGAGGCAGGCACTCTACCAACTGAGCTATATCCCCAGTACCAACTGAGCTATATCCCCAGCCCCATTGTTCATTTTTAACATTTGTTCTTATTGGTTATACATGACAGTAGAATGCATTTTGACACATTGTACACAAATGGAGCATAACTTCTCAGACCTTTGGTTGTACATGGTGCAGAGTCACACTGGGTGTGTAATCATACATGCATATACAGTAATAATGTCTGTCTCATTCTATTGTCCTTCTCATCTCCACCACCCTACCCTTCCCCTCACTCCCCTCTGCTCAATCCAAAGTTCCCTTATTCTTCCCTGCCCACTCCCAGTATAGATCAGCATCCACTTATAATAATCTACTTTTAAAAATTAAATTACCATATTTCTCAGATTATAATATACACACATTCTTCTATTTTAATATCTGAAATCATGATGTGTTTTACCATCAATGGTGTGTCATGTGTTTAATTAGCAGAATCCTCCCTCCCACCCCCCTACATCCTTAGAAATACATTTTTTAAAACTCTTTTAAAATCAAGAACATCTTAGAGCAAGAAATATAGTAAATTCTTATTTTTATCAAACTAGCACATATACCAAGTAGTATGTAGTTTTCATTGTGAAAAAAAGCAGTCCCCTACCCATCATCCCTCTGATAACCTCTCCCCAGGGGATAATTATTTTCAACTCATTGAGCCATTATTTCTGCTACTTTGCCTCCATATTTCTAACTAACATGAAAAGCTATTTCTTTAAAAACAAACCAAGCAGCTTCTAAGGTCTCAATTTTGGATAAAATTTTTACTGACTTCTAGTATATTCTACTCTCTAAAAGCACCCTTCATACATGCACCACTAAATCATTCTCCCTATTTGTCTGTATATTATATTGCTTGGAATCATACCCCCTGAATTTGTTTCAAACATTAGATCTTATTAAAGCCAACCACATGGCTAATAGAAGTAAATAGTTCTAGTGAACTATTATGATATATGATAAATATTTTAAAAGTCCCTCATACTCCCTCCCATCTGGAGTCTCTGAGCAATCACTTTCTGCTGTTTATCTCCAAATTATGAGCTTTATCTGCAGGTCCCTGATTCTCAGACTTTTAGCAATATCTATCGAGTAGCTTTTATGGGCTATAAATAATAGATCTCTCTCACATACACCCCACACAGCATCCTTCAAAATGGCCAGGTACTTGCCCACTTTCTGCCTTCCTCCACATGCATCCTTTCAGAATAATTGTGTCATAATTTTAATCAAGTCAATATTTACATTTTTGTGACCAAAAAACTCTATTGACAGCTTTGCCTAGTTGTATTCCATGGTAGCTTCCTCTTTAATGGACAACTTTTTGTTTTTTCAAAGATTAATGAAGTTTTTCTTTCTTTGCTCAGTTTTCTATATTATCATCACTAACTATACTATATTCATTTCCTATTGCTGCTGTAATAAATCACTACAAATTTAGTGGCTTCAAACAACACCTATTTTATGCAAGTGTGTGTGTGTGGTGTGTGTGTGTGTGTGTGTGTGTGTGTGTGTGTGTGTGTGTTGCTGGGGATCCAACCCAGGGTCTTGCATATGCTAGGCAAGTGCTGAGCCTCTGAGCTACATCCCCAGCCCCATCACCACATCCCCAGCCCCAGCACCCATTTCTTATCTCACGGTTCCATACGAGTAAAGAGTGAGTCAGCTGGATCCTCTGCTTAGAGTCTCACCAGGCTGACGTCCAGCTATCATCTGGGTAGAGTTTCTCTCTGGAGGTTCTAGAGTTGAATCCACTTCCAAGCTCCTGGAGATCGTTGATTGAATTCCAAACTTGCAGCAGCTTTCCTTCTGGTAATCATCCAGGCCTTGGTCCGGGATCCTTTCATACTTTCTCTGTGCTCTTTCCCGTTCCAACAGAAGTGGCCCAGGAATCTCGGCAACTTCCCTTTTTCATCCTCTGTCCTGCTTCTTCTTCCACCCCATCTCTCTCACTCCAGCTGAGAAAGTTCTCTTTTCAAGAGTTCATGTGATCAGGTTGGGCCCAGCCAAATAATCCAGAATAATCTCCCTGTTTTAAGATCTGCAAAGTCCTTTTTGACATGTCAATAACATCTGCAAAGTCCCTTTGGACATGTGACATAACATCCTCACAGGTTCCGGGAGTGGAACGTGAACATCGTTGGGGGCCATTCTGCATACCACATATTGTCTCCCTGGTACAATTAGTTGATTCCACAAATATTTATTTACAAGCACCTTCTCTGTATGGTGCTGTTCTAGAACTTGGGGTTACAGAACTGGACAAGACAGACAAAAATTCTTGCCTTAAGTACTTACAGGCTAATGAAATGCTCTCTAAATCTCTTCTCAATTGTTCAAATTCATTAGATTTTCTGTCAGTTTCATTCTATTGAAGCAAACTTTCTGGAGTTGTCTGACCTGCTCCAGTTCCACCTGCTTGCCCTCTAAGCCTGGCTGTTACCTTGGAGTCCTTCATCATCCGGGGCTTGGTCATTGTATTTCTCTTAGTTTGGATGGGTCCTGGATGTCTTATTATTGATCTTATTTCATTATTTTTTGTGGGGCATCCTGAGGAGAAAAGAAGGTGAGATCAAGTTCTTGAAACCTTACCAATCTCAAGGCATTTTTATCCCACCTTCATGCATGGTTGGTACTTTGCCTAGACAGAAGGTTCTAGGCCGCAGGCCACGTTTTCATCATTGTGTGGACACCATTCTCTTGCTCCTCTAGCATCTGCATTCCTATTGCAAAATTCGATAGCTGTCTGATTCTTGATGTTTTGTGAAACTCTGTTTTGTCTCTCCCCAAACCTCCTTTTGTTCTAATATTCTGAAATCTCATGTTTAGAGACTTTGGGACACTCCTTGTTGTCCTTCCTTCCTTCCTTTGCCTCCTTTCCTCCCTCCTTTATTGCTTTTTCCTTCATTTTTTGTTATGATAATTTTAAAACAAACACAAAAGTATAATACAATAAACTACCTTGTATCCATAATTTTGTCTTATTTTACTATTCTATCCCTTATGCAGTTTTGGGGAGGGTAGCAGCATTTTACAGCAAATTCCAGATATCATATTGCATTGTAAATTATAAATATGTTGGTATGTAGCTCTAAGCAATAAGCCCTTTTAAAAAACATAACCACAATTTCATCATCTTACTAAAGGAAATTAGCAATGATTTCTTATATAGTCGAGGTTCAATTTTATCTGATTATCTCAAAAATGATTTTTATTCTATTTATTTAAATCAGGACCTGAAGGCCACATGTGGTGGCACACACCTGTAATCCCAGCCACTCAGGAGGCTGAGACAGAAGGATTGCAAATTTGAGGCCAGCCTCATCCTCTTAGCGAGTCTGTAAACAATTTAACAAGACCCTGTCTCAAATTAAAAAATAAAAAGTTAAAATAAATAAATCAGGATCCAAACAACTTCTGTGTACTACATTTAGATTTACTTAATTAAGTCTCTTGATCTGTACCAGCTCCCCCTATTCCTTTTCTCATGCAATTTATTGGTTAAAGTCTTAGGGCCTTGTGGTGTTTTTTAGAATGTGACACTATCTCTGAAATGTCCTATGAACAGGCAGTTAGATCTGGAGACCTGATTAGAGTGATTCAATCCTCAGCAAGACTATCATATAGGTGGTACTGTATATTTCCTGTCACATCATCTCAGGAGGTACTGATGTCTAATTGTTCCTCAGTGATCCCTCCCAATCTGAAAAGTCCATTTTCTTCAGTTCTGGGTTATTTTTGTGAATTATTTCTTTGATTATTTCCTTCCTTCCTCCTCATTCTCTATATCTCCACTTTCTAGATCTCAAACTATTCAGATATTTGACCTTATGGGATGGTTTTCTAATTTTACCGGATTTCTCTTTCTACCTCCTATTTTCACCCATGGGTCTACTGTCTGATTATTATCTTCCAACCTCTACTCAGCTCGGGTCATGTGTAGGGTCCAGAAAAAGAAACCACTCCAGGTATTATAGACAGAAAGGTATTGAATATAGAGAATTAGGTACTTATAAACTCATGACAAGAGCTGGACTTGAAGATATCAGGGGGGCACTTTTATTTCAAAGTCACTAGAGCTGTGATTGAGAGGTTGGCTTCCATGGCTACTTTTGTTACTTCCAAGGCATCACCATAACTACCTGACGCACGTGAAGCTGAGGACTGGGCAATGGGTCAGGGAGTCTGGCTACTTTGATTTTGCTCAAAAGTAAACTTCAAAGACAAGAAGGATTTTATTTGGCTTGAATGAGAAGTTGAAATTGCAAGGCCGACTATGGCAGACCAACTTGCATGAGTCTTTGATATTCATCCAACCAATATTGGCTTTTTGGTTTAATGGGATAAGGGCAGACTCAGAGACGTCTACAGGTGTAATCAGAAACAGAGCGCCTGTATCTTTTACTAACTTTTCTAGGTAAGGGTTGGCTGTGTCAAGGAGAGTAGAGTTCTCCTAGACTAACTGAATTGAATTTTGGTCATATAATTACTCTTGTTCTCATATAAATGAGGTCACTGGAAAGGTAGACATTATTCATGTTTTAAAAAAAAAGGATTCTGAAGCTGTTTCAATTTTATGATAACTGGACTAGAAATAAATTTCACAGCGTGTCTAGGCTCTGCAGATTTCTACCTGCAGAGAAGGTGGCAAGACATCGTCACGCTCCAGTACTTCCTCTTGCTTTGGAAAGTTCACAGAGCTATCCGCCTCCAGTCTCCTTCTTCAGAGTGCCAGCTGGGCAGAAAGAACCATTAATTTATCAGGTGTTTATGTGTATATTTTAAGAATGATATTTTTTAGCATTTAATTTTAAGTAAGAAAACACTTGCTGTATTCATTTTAAATAATGTATTTTTATTACACAGTGATGCACGAAGATATTTTTGTTGTAAGAAAACTAAAATATTAAACACAAAGTCCCCTGTGATCATCCCTCCCAGTGCCATTTCTCCTCCCCAGGAATAGCCGGATCAATTATACAGCAGTATGTATTAGTCATGGTAGGTTAGGTTATGCTGCAATAACATCTTTAAAATTTCAGCTGTTTATAATAACAGAGATTTATATCTTGATCCTTCACATGCTTGTTACAAGTGGACTTCAGCTGTATTTCTGGATGCAGGTTAAAGGAGCAGCAGGGATCTGCTGATCTCGTGGCAGAAGGAAAAGAAAGAATAATGGAGCCTCTTAAAGCTTCTGCTTGGAAGTCTCACATCACTTTTACTTACAGGCCCTTGGCTGAAGCAAATCATATGGCCATGCCTGTCTTCAGCGGGTGGGGATGTATAATCCTTCTACAGGGAGAGGCAGTGAAAAGTGTACCACGCTTTATTTATTTACTTATTTTTTTGTACCAGGGATTGAACCCAGGGGTGCTGTACCACTGAGCCACATCCCCAGCCCTTTTTTAAAATTTTTATTTTGAGACAGAGTCTCTTTAAGTTACTTAGGGTCTTGCTAAATTGCTGAAGCTGACCTTGAACTTGTGATCCTATTATCTCGGCCTCTCAAGCCTCTGGTATTACAGGTGTGTGCAGTTTTCCACACTCTTATGGAATACATAACACTATGGAAATAGATAACATTTTTATATCATTTATAATGGCTCTGATCTTTCTTCATGCAAAAATATATTTTAGAGGTTTATGTTACAGATAGAGCTCTTTACTTTTAAAATAACTACATAGCACACCATACAATGGATGTAATATAGTTGATTTAACTATTCCCTATTTGAAGGCAATTAAGTTATTTCTAACATTTTATTATTGCAAATAAGTGTGTTGCAAACACCCATGTGCTTGCCCTTTGTACATGTATGCAAGTGAGTCTCTAGGGTGGATACAGAGAAGTGAAATTGCTGATGATTGCTTCTCCAAAGGGCTGTGTCCATTTTCTCTCTGTATCCTCCTCTGGCACCCTCACTAGGAGAATTTCAAGGAAAATTTAATGGGGGACTGTTTGCAAAAAGTAGTGCAGTACTTGGGACCAGTAAGAGGGGCTATTACTGAAGGCCTGAAGGAGCAAGGAGAGGGTGCACTTAGTAGAACTGGAGGAAGAGTCACATGGAGAGGGATGGATGAAATCAGTCCGAGGTGGCCTCACAGGAAAGGAGCCAGGGGAATAAATGTCCCTTGAAACACCCTGTTCCCTCTGTCTCCTACTGGGCTGACCTCAACCTCAACCAGATGGCAGAAGGAATCTGTTGATGTAGCTTGTGCAGGCCTGACTCCTGGGGCACAGAGGAGGTGGAGGAGGACAGAGAGCAAATCCGAAGAGGAAAACAGGAGATGTCTACCCGTGCTCCCACCCACACCGCAAGAAATGACTTTGTCATTTGGCACTAATGGCAAAGAATGGTAAGGGTTTTTTGTTTTGTTGATTGGTTGATTTTTTTTTTTTCTTTTTTTCGGTATGGTACCAAGGATTGAACCCAGGAATATTCTACCTCTGAACTACATCCTAAGCTCTTTTTAAATTGATTTTCGAGACAGGGTCTCACTAAGTTACTCAGGCTGGCCTCAAACTTATGAACCTCCTGCCTCAGATTCCTGAGTAGCTGGAATTATTGGCATATGCATCCCCATGCTTGGCTAGTTTTATTTTTAATTGGCATTGCCTTAATTATTAATGAAACTAAGCATTTTCCCCATATTTTATTGGCAATTTGTATTTCCTTTTTTTACATACCTCCCTAGAAAAACTGATTTGTCTTGCCAGGCAGTGCCACATGCCTGTAGTTCCAGCAGCTCAGGAGGCTGAGGCAGGAAGATCCCTTGAGCTCAGGAGTTTGAAGATGGCCTGGGCAACACAGTAAGATCCTGACTCAAAAAAAAAAAAAAAAAAAAAAAAAGATTCTCCCTCTTATTTTTCAGTACCCAGGGGTGTTCTAGCACTGAGCTGTATCCCCAATTCTATATTTTGTTACTTTTAAATTTTGAGATGGGGACTGGCCTTGTACTTGCAATCCCCCTGCCTCAGTTTCCTGAGTTGCTGGGATTACAGAGATGCACTGCCACACCTAGTTTAGAATTTTTAATCTTATATTTAGTTCTTAAATCTACCTGAGATTTATATTTGGAAAAGGTATGAGGTATCATCAAATCAATTTATTTTCCCAAATGGATATTCAGTTGTCATAGTGACATTTATTGACTGTCCTGCTATTTTCTCATTATTTGAAATAATTTTTAATAGATAATAAATCCCTATAAGTTCATTTCTGGATTCTTGTTTTGTAGATGCATTTGTAAATTCCAGTACTGTTTTAGTTACTGAAAATGTTAACATGTTTTGCCCTCTGATAAGGCATGTGGTTACTCTTCTATTTTTTTTCCCCAAAGTTGCCTTTGCCATACAGCACAATTATTCTTCCAAATGAATCTAAGAATCAGCTTATTGACCATTGTGAAAAATTCTTGTAGTATTTTATGAGAAAGGCATTGTGTTTATATATTCACTTTGAGCTCGTTGATTTATTTTTGGTATTATGTCTTTCACATCCAGGAAGGTAATATATACAGTACTTCCATTTATGTCTCATCGTAAAGGTTTATAGTTTTCTTTGTAGACGTCTGGCACATTTTTAATAGACTAGTCTGTAGATATTTTACCATTTTCGTTTGGTATATTTTGTTCTATTATTAGTTCAATATTTAATTGGTTGTTGGGGATTTCAAGAATTTTCATTGTGTTCACTCACTCATGCTCATTTTTTCTCTTGCTACACAGCAAGGAGACTAATGCGAAGTCAGGAAGAGCCCCCACCAGAGCCTGCCCACTCCGATCTTTGCCTTCCAGCTTCCAGAATTGTGAGACAATGATTTCCTTTGTTTAATACAAAAAAAAAAAAAAAAATTTAGTAGTACAGTTTAAACCTTTCCTTTCTGAATTTCTTAATCTTTTCCCTTCCCAAGCTAGTTTTTAAAAGCAAAACAACATTTTCCAGACTCTTTGAGTTCAGGTGCAAGATCTGCTGTGTATCTGATGTGTTCACTCAAGACATGGATGGAGAAGTGAGCAATGTCAGGAAGAAGCAAGTTGTGTGGGACAGATTTTCCTGACAACCATGGTGGTGGAAGAGATCTAGGGGGCAGAAGTGCTGTTATCCAGTCCTATCATTATCCACTGCAGGAGGGGAGGGTAGCAATGTGGTTTTCCTAGGTCTGCTTGTGTTGGGGAGCTGCTCCCAACTGTGATGTTCTTTTTCTACTAAAAGCAATAACAACATCAAAGAAAGAGCTCTTCTCTTCTAATAAACATGGGGACTCTGGATTGTCAACAGTTGGATGCTTATCAGTTTAGGGTTAGGTCCATCTGTGACTAACAGAGATGCTAAATATTGATGACTTTAGCCACTTAGAGTTTAATTCCTTCTCTTGTAAAAGTTGGAGGTAGGAAGTTTGGGTTGATTTGGTGGTTTGTGCCATGAACTCTTCTGAGAACTTTAATCTTTTTACTTCATTCTGCATCAACTGCCATTTCCAAGCTCACATCATGGTCTAAATGGCTGTCCCGACTCCTGACATTTTAAGTGTATTGGAGCCAGAAAGAAGGAAGAAGAGAACAGGGGGAAAAGTGGGAGGTGTTGGGTGAAATCCTCCTGTCGCTTAAGAAAGGTTCTAGATTCTGCTATGTGATTATCCGATTTGCATACTATTGGATAGAACTCAGTTTTATGGCCAGACCATGACTGTAAGAGAAGTTGGGAACTCTGATATTTTTGGGGGAGAGGGGGAAGGGGAGAACATGTACCTAGGGACAGGGGAGATGACCTCTGAATACTATTTGAAGTTCAGGATTGGACTCCTTCTCTGGTAGTTGAGTTAGTTTGGCTTTCTAGGAGGTGTGTTTCTGCCCTTTGATCTCCATGACACCTTCTCAGGGAGGTTCATCATTGCCCAGAATCCTTATGACTGTATCTAATACACATTAGAGTCTCACCCTTTTAGGGGACTTCGCAGGTTTTATAGCCCTGTGTCTTGATGGTTTGGGGACCCTGAATTTCTCATTGCTTTGTAAAAGAAAGGGAGTCATTTATTAGGGGGTACTTTGCAGTATTTGTCATATAAAAGTACAGGAGTTAACATCTTACAAGGAGATGAAGATCTAAATACAGTTCTTTTTTTTTTTTTTTTTTTTTTTTTTTTGCGGTGCTGGGGATCAAACCCAGGGCCTTGTGCATGCAAGGCAAGCACTAAATACAGTTCTTAAGGTAAAGTCATAGTCAAAATTGCTCTTGACACAAGTGCATGCTATCCTCTACGACATTGTAAATGTGTATCAGTTGGCTATTGTCACATAAAAGGCCACCCCAAAATTCGGTGGTTTAAAGTAACAATCATTTATTCTCACACTTCTGCAAGTTGGCTGATCTCAGCTGGCTCAGCAAGACTGTGGCGCTTGGCTCCAGGCTGGTCAAGTCCTGCTCTGTGTGTCACTCATCTTCTTTAGATTAGCAGGCTAGCCAGGACAGGTTCTGCCGGATGGCAAAAGCACCAGGGTGCACAGACAGCCATGCAAGCACATTTCAAGCCTCAGCTTGTGTTCCAACTGCTCAGATCCCATTGAGCAAAGCAAGTCACACAGCCAAGCCTAATGTCAGTGGATGAGGAAGTAACACTGTTCTCCACAGGTTAAAGAAGACACGAGACCAAGCCCACATCCTTCAACGTGTAGAATTCACTCCTCTTGCGAGGAAATGTAGTAAGGACTGAAACTCTTCACTTTTGTCTGCAAAAGTGATAGGTAATAGGTAACTAAAAGCAGGATTAAAGACTAGGCATCTCTGCCTCCATTTTGCATCTGCCTCCTTTGCTCTGAGTCACCTTGGATTCCAGGAACCACAGGTTCGAACAATAAACATCTTGAGATGAGCGGAAGCTACCCCCAGACAACAGCGACTTTCCTATCCTGGACAAGGCTCTGCCTGAACAATCCTGAGTTAATGATGGACCAGACCAAGCCATACCAAGATCATCTGTTTTGCAGCTATGAAAGACTTCCAGCTTAGGGAATCCCCAACGCTCGCCCTCATTCCCCTTCCTATGAAACATCAAAGTCATTGTCAACTCCTGAAAGGAAGGAGTAAGAACTGGGTCTCCTTGTCTTCCCATTGTGGCCATGCTGATTAAAGTTCCTTTCATATTTTTTCACCATTAAGCGAAGAATTCACTCCTCTTATGGAAGTGTCATGGGAGGAGTGAAATGTTTTTATTAAACAATTTAATTTACCACAGAATGATGTTTTAAAATCAGTTCTCATGCTTGCTTTGGCAGCACGTATACTAAAATTGGAACCATACAGAGAAGATTAGCATGGCCCCTGTGCAAGGATGACATGCAAATTTGAGAAATGTTCCATATTTTTCAGAGAGAACTAATAATGAAACTCTAAAAGGTAAAAAAAAAAAATCAGTTCCCATGTATTAATCAATTTGTGGCCCTAAATTCTTCCATTTTTAATTTGAGGATGTCAAGCAATTCATCACCCAGCATTTGCCTGGTCAGCTGATGATTGCATTTTATTTCTTTATTAAGGGTTTGGAACTCATAAAGTAACTCATATTTCTGGATGAATAGACCAAAGTTCATTGGTTATTGCAGCAGCGTGGCAGGCATGGCCTGGGTCACAGATTCATCGGGTAGATGGCAGTCAGAGCCAGTCTCACTCTTTAAATCCTTCCTTCCACAATTCTTAGCACTGACTGTGTCTACCTACAACCCTCCTCCCCATTGCACTGAGGAATGTGTGAGCCCCTAGGTGTGAAGGACAGTCACAGGGGCTCTTAGAGGATACTGTGGTATGCAGCCCAGACCCCCACCCCACCCTCTGCCAAACCCCTGGCTGAAACACTTATTCCCCCAGTGGCTGGGAACATTGGTTGCCAACAACTTTCAGCTGAGTCCCTCTTGGGGCCTTGCCCTTGGCTGAAGAGAGCAGCCTGGCTCAAGTTCATACCCCTTTCCTGGGACAGGCTGTGTCCAATGACTGTGAGAGACAGGGTCCAGCCTCCTTGCCATTCTGGGTCCATGTGCCCCTGGCATTAGCTCAGGCCTCTGTTGAGGCTGCACTTCTGTCCAACCTCTCCCTCTCACAGATGAGCCGGGCGGCACTCTGCAATACACTTTCCACAAGCAAATCTCCATCTTGGAGTCTGATTTCTGGGGAGCCCAACCTACAACAGTCTCTGAAGTCAGGCAGAACATCTTTGAGTCTTAACCCAAACACTGCCTAGCTGAGTTTCTTAGACAATAACAAGTCTACTATAAGCCTTTGTGAGCCTCAGATTTTTAATATCTGAAGATGTAACTGAAATGATAACCCATGCCTTGCCTTTACGATGAGGATGCTGTTACTAAATATATCTAAAGCATTTAGTACAGTATCTAGCATTAGGTTTACTTGAAACAAGCACTACCATGTCATAGTTACGTTTTATTAAAAATAATAATGCTAGTAGGATAACTTGGAGATCCAGTGCAGAGGAAACGGGGGAGTGGGGCGAGATTTTGTTGAAATAGATTCTCTTCTCTTTTGGTGAGGAGGGGTACCAGGGATTGAATCCAGGAGTGCTTAACCACTGAACCATATCCCCAACCATCTTTTTATATTTTATTTTGAGACAGGCTCTCTCTAAGTTGCTGAGGCTGACTTTGAACTTGTGATCCTCCTGCCTCAATCTCCTAGTCGCTTCCTTTTGACTCAGTTCCTTGTCTGTGTATTCAGAAGTCCTTACGTGTGTTCAGCAGAAATGGACTTGTTATTCTAATTTATTTCCAGAAGATGGCGCCAGTGGATAACACTGCAGTTGCCTCTGCTCAGTAACAATTTTTTGGTCAGTTTCACATGCATTATCTCATTTCATTCTCCTTCATTAACCATTCTCCAAGTGGCAACTAGTCCGTCATTTTACTCTTTCATCCCTTCCTCCACAAGTACTTTA
This sequence comes from Sciurus carolinensis, assembly GCF_902686445.1. Classification (NCBI taxonomy): domain Eukaryota; kingdom Metazoa; phylum Chordata; class Mammalia; order Rodentia; family Sciuridae; genus Sciurus; species Sciurus carolinensis. The sequence continues at coordinate 14,447,079 of NC_062214.1, forward strand.
CTAAGCCCTTAACTCCAGCCACAGAGCAGCTTCAAATCCCTTCTAAAATGTGGTGGTGACCAAGAACGAAAAAAATTCCAAGTTCCTGCTGGTGAACTGGACTTTTGAGAGATGAATAAGAGGTTCTAGGCACTGATTTATTTCTGGGTCTGAATTGGTGCCAACTCATGCTCTTGAAGGAGGTTGATTTGATAAAGCGGAAGGGGCTTAATACAAGTGAAACTGAGTCAGGAAGAAAATGGTTCCTCTGCAGAAGCAGGTGAAGTGCGTCCCAGAGACAGTCTGCAGCCCTCACAGGGCTATTGATCTGAGGTCAGAGCGATTTGGTCCCTGGACTGGTTAAAATTGCCGAGCAGGAGGAAGAAGGAAAAAATCCATAAAGGGAAATGAGAGAAGGTGTTGAAGGGCTTGGGGAGGAGGGGTGAGCTGGCCTGGATTCAGGAGCTCCAGTCAGAGGTGACTTTGCAGGTCCTTGAGCATCGCACACAGGCCAGCAAGCATACCTGGAAGCCGGGAGACCACGGCCCGACAGTCTATATCGATGGCGAGGACAGAGTGTCCCTGTCAGCCTTCTCACATCCACTCCAGGACTGTGCGGGATGGGCTCACCTGAAGGTCACCTCAGCGCAGCAATTTAGAAGTGTCAAGAAGGACTCCTATGAGCAAGATTTCTTGACAAGCACTCTTTGGGACCCAAAAATGCCATGAGTGTCCTTTAAAATACATATTACAAAGCTGGGCGAGACGGTGCATACCTGCAATCCCAGGAGGCTGAGGGAGGAGGATTGCAAGTTCAAAGCCAGCCTCAGCAACTTAGTGAGGCCCTCCCTGTCTCAAAATTAAAAAAAAATTAAAAGGGCTGAGGATGTGGCTCAGTGGTTGAGGTCCCTGGGTTCAATCCCTGGTATTAAAAAAAAAAAAAAAAAAAAAAAAAAAAAACATATTACATCAGTAAATGGAAAATTATATCAGAGGTAAGGGAGATAAAAATAAAATAATTATTGCAGGAAGTAAGAGCAGAATTTCTATGTAGGGGTGAGAAGGGGGGAGAGCGGGGGGGAGAGAGATAAAGAGAGAGAGGGAGGGAGAGATGGATTTTATATTGACTCAGGAGGCTGGGACCATAGCTCAGTGGTAGGGTGCTTGCCTTGTACGTATGAGGCACTGGGTTCCATCCTCAGCACCATGTAAAAATAAATAAATAAATGAATATAAATAAAGATATTGTGTCCATATGCAATTAAAAATATTTTTTAAAACACACACTTAGTTGTTAACATGGATTATTTGAGCCAGAAGTTGGAGGAGGTTAGGGAGGTTAGTGGAGGATGGGAAAGGAGGAAAAGGCTAAGAAAAAAAAAATCACATTAAAAAAGGGCATCTGTGATTAAAAGAATGGTTAGTGTGTTTTCATTTAAGTAAATGTTGCTTCTGTTGCCCATGTGCATAGACATGCTTGAAACATGCCCACCAAAATGTTAACTAACAGAAGTCATTATATGGTGATGAGATTTCAAAGCATTTTTCTTTCTTCCTTATAACTCTATAAATTTTAAATTCTTTCATAGCATTTAAATCAGGGAAGTGGGGGAAAAAATAGAACCTAGAAAATGTTTGCAAGCCAAACGTGTAAAGCAAAACGAAAACTGAGCTATTGGTGTCTAAGGACATTCAAATTCTAACTTCTCCATCCCCTAGCTGTGTGACTCTGAGCAGATTACTTAGCCTTTCTGAGCCTGACTTTCCTCCTCTTTAGAAGTAGGAATGTAGCAGATATCTTTTACTTTTGTCTACCCAGCATGTTTTCCTTCTGATTTCCTGTGGAGAATTGTTCCATCCCACTTTGCATGAGACCAACCTTGGGTACCGGGTGGGTCTGTGTTTGAGGCCTAGCCAATTCATTTATTGCAGAGATGTCCACAGTTTGACTTGGGTCAACAAGAGTCAAGTCTAAGACTTCCTGAAACTACTTCGCAAGAGAATCTCTTTTTCTCTGCCAGGTTTCAGAGCCCGTTGGAATATAAGCCTGGAGCTTCTGGTGGTCATCTTGCCCATGTGAGCAAAGAGTGTGACTAAAAGTGGAGCCAGTATACAGTAGAGGAGAGATGAGAAAATAATGGAGCAACCCACTGATAGCACTAAGGACCTAGATCCAACTGTACCTGAAGCTGGAGAACACTGCCAGAAGGAACATAGACTACTGGTTGAAATGTAAATGCTAGGAGACAGATTGGTCAGGTTCAAATCCCAAGTTTGCCACTGCAATCGGGAAACAACAGAAACACAATTGACAGAGTAAGCAGTGAAGGAATTTGTCAAAGGATATGGAGTAGATTATAGAATCACCGGGGACCCAAATTCAGCGACTGAGCAGTCAGAAATGGTGTTCACAGTTGGGTGTTGGGGTGCACGTCTGTAATTGCAGTGGTTCAGGAAACTGAGGCAGGAGGACTGCAAGTTAATGCCAGACTTCAGCAACTTAGTGAGGCCCTAAGCAACTTAGCAAGACCCTGTTTCAAAAATAAAAAATAAGGGCTGGGGAGATAGCTCAGTTGGTAGAGTGCTTGCTTTGCAAGCACAAGACCCTGGGTTCAATCCCCAGCACCGCAAAAAAAAAAAAAATAAATAAATAAATAAATAAAAATAAATAAAAAATAAAAAAGGGATGTGTCTCAGTGGTTAAGCACCCTTAGATTCAATCCCTGGTACCAAAACAAAGAAAGAAATGAACAAAAGCAAAGCAAACAAAACAAAAAAATTTAGAAAAATAAAAGAGAGAAAGAAATGGCGTCCATATTTACATTTCCACAGCTGAATGGGCCTGGGAACACTGCCGACCCTCCTTCCAGACACCCATTGCTGCCTGTCACCCCACTGCCATTGTCGTCACAGGAAGTTGGCCTTGGAAGTTGACCACCACGCTGGTCGGAGAACATTCTCCATGTTGGTTTTCAAACCCAAGCCCAAGGCGGATGCGCCTGACTGGCAGAGCCTAAGTCACATGCTCACGTCCTGGCTGCCAGGGAGACCCGGGAGTCAGTGAGGCCATTTTCTGCCTCCCATGGGAATGGATCTCCAAGAAGTCTTAGGATGTAGATCATTCCCTGAAACACAGGAAGTGGGCGCAGAAGCTGGGAAGTAAGAGGGATGCCTTAGCTGGATGATCACAGTAAAACTGTCGAAATCTCAGGACTTAAATTTCCCCAGCAGCAAATTGGAGATAATATTTGTTCTTTCCTCAAAATATCATTTAGAGGATTGAAGGAACTCATATGTGTAAAATTCTTAGAACTCTGTGGCTACATAATGGTTTAATGAATGCTAGATCTGACTTTTCAGTTATGTGAATTTTGCCTTGAGTCATTTAGAAATCAGCTGCTGTGTGGTTTTGTCGTACATGCCATCTGACAGTCCTGACGTACATGAGGACCGCTGATACTCCAGCGGGTGGTTGTAAAGTTTGAATGTATAAATAACATAAAGTTCCTGCTACATGGGACACCCTTGATCGATGATAACTACTTATTTCTAATATTAACACCACTATCACCAATAAGTGGGTCTTAACAATCTCATGTAAGTGCTAAGAGCAAGGCTTGGTCAGAGGCACTTGAAATCACATCTAGGGAGTGCTTTGATTGTTTGGGGGCTACAAGAGAATCCATGACGCCCAAGATCAGGAGAACCCTGAGGTTGGAAAATGGGTACAAAGACAAAGTTGGTAAAAAAAATGTTTTTGAGCTGCTGGAGAGCAAACCCCTGATTTCACACATGCTGGGCAATTGCCATGTCACTGAGCTATACCCGTGGCCCAGTAAACACTTGTTGAGGGGACAAATTGATTGACAGGAGTTGAAAGCATCTGTACAGAGCTTGCCTTCCAGTAAGGAGAGTTGCACTCATTCTCCCAGCAGGCCTGGTGCTGGCTGTGGGAGCCCCAGAGATGAACAAGGCACCAAATCTGTCTTCAGGTGTCCCCAGCATGGCGGGAGGGTGGAAAGCTCAGGGACCTACAGGGTCCAGTCTGGGAATGTAAAGGAGTGAAATGGGCCAGGAATGAGGTAGGAACATGGGTAGAAGAAATACTTCCCTTTCTTCTTTACTCCACTCTAAGAAAAATTATACTGCAAGAGTGCTAACAAATGGCTCCCTCACCAGGCTTTCCGGCCAGGGAGACGATAGGGCATGGGGAGGACTGTGGATAGATGGAGACAGAATGCTCGACCCAAAAGAGACTGCAGAGTGGAGGGTGGAGAAGTAGACCCACCCGTGTTACCTGATTTCCAGTAGGTCAAAGAAGCCAGAAATTGTGATATCTTGGTTTTTAGCTTTCAGTAATGAATACAAAATTTTTTTAAATACCACTAGGCTTAAACAGTGTGGGCCAAGCAAAGCACAATTTGGTCTGAATTCCAGACCTGAGCCTGAGGGTCCAGGGCATGACCTCCAAGCAACTGGGAGAGACAGGTGGGCAAGGTTAGTTTTGATACACCTTTGATAAGTGCAGAGGCAAAAGACATGGTGGGTCGCAGGAAGAGCTGGAGGGCCTGCCTGGAGGGAGGAGTCCTAGGGGAGGCCTCAGGTCAGTCAGCACAGGAACTGGGGGAACCAGCTGGCAAAGCTCAGGTGGGTGTGAGGCAGGAGGAGCTGAGACTGGGGAGGGCGCAGGGCTGCATAGAGCGTGGCCTTGGCCACGTCGTCAGCCTGTTCAATGACATCTTAATTTTCCTGATTATAATTTCTGCTGGTTTTTGATAAAAAACAGAGGTTGGTTCTGTGTCCCCCAAACAACCACTTCCTGTAATAAAAAAAGTCCTTTCAGATATCAGAGTTGGCCACGCTCCCCCTCTTCCTCCTTTCCGCCTCCCTCTCCTTCACCTTCACTCTCTGCTGGGTCACATTCTCCCCCCCAGGATATTAAAGAAAATACATGCTTCTGACCTTTGTCCGAACACCTTGGACTTGCCAGCACAAAAAGAAACAATTTGCACAGGGAGGGAACGTTTCAGTTCTTCCCAGCCCACTCTCTTTGCACTCTGTCCGGAGCCAAATGCAGTTGATGATTCAGAGAGCACAGGGGTGGCCAGCAGGCCCTGGGCTGGAAACCAGGAGCCAGTTCCAGGCCTGGTCTGCAGATGGATTCCTTCTGTAGCCCAGGATAACACCGGCCGCACAGGCCTAGCTGTCACAGAAGCACTAGGTCAGATGGTCTCCGAGAACCTGAGGTCACTGCCTCTCCATCACGACTCTCGGGCCCAGATCTGTCACACAGAGTGGACCTGACGTTGTCTTGGGTGTCGTCCATCTAGCCAGCCAGCATGTGCCGTGTGCCAGGCGCACTGCCAAGCTCCCACCATATGTGATTTGACCTCACCCTGGTGAAGGAGGCGGACAGTTCGCCCACTTGGTAGACCAGGAAACTGAAGCTCAGGTAATCGAAGTGATGACAACTTGCCCGGTGTGGCCAGTCTTGTAGGTGGGACCTCAAATGATATAGTAGTTGAAACAATATGTTAAACATTTCATTAAAGTAGCACACAAACCTAATGTATAAAACAGCACGGAGGAATTCACCATGAAAAACAAAATCTCCTGATTCCTCAAGTCACCTCTCTTAATCATTCGATTTTTTTCCCTTAGGTTTTGAAACAGTAGAACCAATGGTGTGAATGTTGTGCCCCTCCCATTCATATGTTGAAATCCTCCAAGGCCCAGGGAAGTGATTGGGTCACAAAGGTGAAGGCTTGTGGTAGCAGGAAATGAGGGTCAGGACACCGAGATCTGGAAGCAACACTTTATTACTGGTGCCACGGCCCAGAGGAATAATTTCCAAAGTCTGAGCCCCGAGCACAGCAGAGCTTTTACTTTTATACATAAGCAAGTTTTGGGTACATCAAGACAAGGGAGTTGGTGAAATTCCATTAGAGGGTGCATTCTACATTCCTTTTGGGTACAAGTTTGTCAACAGCCTGGGGGACTTTTTACTGCACTAAGCCTAACGGGGGATTGTTCTGTCCCGTTGCTTTGTTTCCTGCTTCTGCTATTTCAGTTATCCGTTATAGGTACCTGTTGGCCGCAAGCCTCTATGGTTCGATGTTGGTAAGTCGAGCTGCTGTGTATCAGCGTGCAAAACCACAACCTGTCAGTTCTTACACTGCTGAAGTTCCCATTTTGCTCTACCACGTTCTGAATGGGATCAGTGCCCTTGAGGGCCTTCAGAGAGCAGGGGCTATAAGAGAGAGTCACCTTGACCTTCCACCATGTGAGGACACAGCCAAAGGTGCCATCTATGTACCAGAAAGCAGGCCTTCACCAGACACAGGATCTGCTGGCACCCTGATCTATGACTTTCCAGTCTCCAGAACCATAAGAAATAAAGTTCTGTTGTTTATAAGCCATGCTGCTTGTGGTGTTTTGTTACAGCAGCCGAACACACTAAGACAAACAGCTGGGCACTCTCGACCACCCGCTGCAACATTTACTGACTCTTCTTTGCTTCCTCCGTCTCCAACGATTTAGTATTTACACACTTATTTGTCATTTTCTTGTTTCTTCTCATAAATTCAGTAAATGTAAGCTCTGATTGCTTATTCTACTGCATGGGCAATGTCTACTGAACTACCATTTTCTAAGATGTGGGCATGCACAGTATTACTTTTCTCTCCATCTTTTCCAACTGCTTCTATTCTCCAACTTTCATCAGCTTCATTATATATATATATTTTTGTGTGTGTGTCATTTTTTTAAAAATGTGGTCGAGATTTCAAAGCTTCCCTCCTAATTCTCCTCTCTTTTTGGAAGAATGGAGGTTTGCGCTTCCCCACCTTTTAGAATTGAGTGTAGCCAGTGTCTAATTCTGGCCCACGGGTTGGAGGGGAAGGGATCTTTGTGACCTCTGGGCTGTAGCATCTAATGGCTGGTGTGAGCCCCGCACACTCAGGCAGTCCTGTACCTGTGAGCATCACATATGGAGGCGCCTCTGTCAGCCTGGGTCCTAGAAGAGCAGAGTCCCCACCAATGCACATCAACATGTAGTAAGTGGGAGACATACATCTTTGTTATCTGAAGACTCAGAGTTCGGAGTTACTTATTACTGCAGTCGATTGCATCCTGATGGAGGAAGTGCCCATTATAAGCCGTCTTACAGCTACAACTAAGACTTTCATGTGTTGTCCTCGCTTTAAATAAAATCAATAGATTATTTAAAAAGACACCATTCCTCTGCCCTGGGAACTCTGCAAATATCTTTATTTTACCCTCACCCTTACATTTTGGCTGGAAATAGAATTCTAGGTTAAAAATCTCTTTCAGAGCTTTGTAAATATTGCACTAATGGTGTCTGACTTTTGATTTTTTTTTTAAGTTTATTTTTAGATGTTGATGGACCTTTATTTTATTCATTTATTTATATGCAGTGCTGAGAATCGCACCCAGTGCCTCACACGTGCTAGGTAAGTGCTCTATCGCTGAGTCACAACCCCAGCCCTGACTGCTGATTTTTGATGAGAAAACGGATTCCTTTTTCTTCATAAATAAATCTTTTTTAAATCTGTGGAAAAATGTGTTGTCTGATATCAAAGTCTCTTATTTTTTTCCTTATATTTTATCTGTTTTTTTTTTTTTCCATTTTCTTTTGTTCTGTATTGGAAGGACTGTTTTTTTTTTTTTTTTTAACTTTTCAACCATTTCTTCAAGTTTGCATTTTAACAGTATCATATAAATTTTAGTGTGTATTCTATGCAAGAATAGCAGAGAGAGATGCATGAATCACAAGCGTACAAATGGGTGAATTATCACAAATGAACACACACAGATCACCACCCTCCAAGTGGAGAAGTCCACTCTTATCAGCAGCCGGTCACCCTGTGTTCCCTTCTGGTTACTGTCCATCTCTTCTCCCTGAGGTTACTCATCATTCTGTTTGAACACTGTCAGTTAGTTCCACCTGCCTTTAAAACTTGGAATAAATGGAATCATAGAGCCAGTCATGCCCTTGAGGTCCCAGTTTCTTCAGCTGACAATTGGGACTAAAAATGTAATGGAGCGTTCATGGCAGATTGTAGGAGCTCAGGACGTGTTTGTTAAATCTGTTCAGTTCCTAGTACCTTCAAATCGCATTCACGTTTTTCTTACCTCTGGAGGATTTGTGGCATAAAAATGGGCTCTATGATACTTAACCAGAGAACCTATAATTGTAGGAGCTGATGTGGGGCAGACTGGAAGGTGGAGCCATGAAGTAGGAGAGGAACAAGCTCGTTGTCTTTGTTCAAGTGGCAAGAACAAAATTCCATAGTTTATGTGTCTTAAACCCTTTCTCCCAGTTCTGAAGGCTTGAAGTCTAAGATCAGGGGGCTAGGATGCTTGGGTTCCTGCTACCTTTCTCCTGTATCCTCACATAGTGAGGAGAGAAAGAGAATCTGTCTTATGTCTCTTCCTACAAGGGCACAGATCCTACCACGAGGGCTTCCCTCTCCTAATTTAATTACTTCCAAGGGCCCCATCTCCTTTGACCATCACATTGGGACTTAGGGCTTCAGGATGTGAATTTGGAGGGAGGCATAATTCAACCCACAGCGCTGGACATTGGGAATTTTCTGTTGTTCGGTGCTGGATTTTGTATTCTTTTTTTTTTTTCCTGAGATCTCAGTGTCTGATATTTATTTGTTTTTTTAAATTCATTTTTATGGTAAACAAATGGGATACATGTTTCTGTTTGTACATGGAGTAAAGGCATACCATTTGTGTAATCATACATTTACCTAGGGTAAAGTTGTTTGATTCATTCTGTTATTTTTTCCCTTCCCCCCCACCCCTCCCACCTCTCTTTTCCCTCTATACAGTCCCTCCTTCCTCCATTCTTGCCCGCCTCCCCCCACCATTATGTGTCATCATCCGCTTATCAGCGAGCTCATTCTTCCTTTGGTTTTTTGAGATTGGCTTATCTCACTTAGCATGATATTCTCCAATTTCATCCATTTGCCTGCAAATGCCATAATTTTATTATTCTTTATGGCTGAGTAATATTCCATTGTATAAATATACCACAGTTTCTTTTGGATTTTGTATTCTTTTAAATAGTGTGGACTTGGCTTGGGTCCATGGTTCAGTTACTCGGGATCATTTGGACTTTCTTCAGGATTCCTCTTAAGTTTTTTAAAGGCAGGTTCAGAATAGCCTTTAATCTAGGCCTAATTAAACTTCGTTACTAAGGCCATACCCCTTAAGAGGACTCTCCTTGATGCCTACTCTATAAAGAAGGGTTTCTATTTTGACTTGCTGGAATCATAAACTTTTCTTGACCCTGAATGAGCTCTAGAAATTCTTTAGCCTGTTCCTCTTCAGAAGTCTCCCTGCCGGCCTTGAGTAGTTTGCTTTCTCACACTGTGCAGATCATTACTCAGCCAAAGACTCAACAGGACCCCTTGGAGGTCTTTGAAGCTAAGAACTCTCAACTCCTCTCCAAGACTCCTCCCTGGAAATCCTAGCCACCACGGCCTCCTAGGGCTCTGTTCGGGTTTCTCTTTCTTGAGCTACATCCTGATCATTGTCTCCATGTGGTAAGGGGTCATCAGAAGGCTTATATCGTTGTTTCCTTTCTCTTGAGGATCATAGTTCTCCATTGCCTATTGTCCAGTACAGTCACGTGAGGCTTAATGACAGGGATAGGTTTTGAGAAGGGCATTATTCGGCAATTTTGTTGTGACAACATCATAGAATGAACTTACAAACTTACAAACTCCAATGTCACTAGGTGATATAATCTCATGGGACCACTGTTGTATAAATGGCCCATTGTCAACTGACATATTATACAGCATATGACTACACATGAAAATCCTTATTTTGTATGATTTTACCTATTTTCCTAACTATCTAAAGAAGGTTAAATCCAGCCTCTATTACTCTCTCACAAGAAAAGAGGTCTTTGAGCAGATGGTGGTGATGGTTGGAATGTGGATGGTGGATGGTTGGAAGAAAAAGTCTTTGCCCAACACTTTGGGAAACAAATTGTACATCTGGAAATTCCAAAAACCTGGAAACCACCATTATAGATGTAGCTTTCTTTAGAACAGCACCCAAAACAATTTCTAATGTGTGATCTGACCAGTTCAGATCAAAACTCCACAATTTATCCTCAGAACTGGAGTAAAGATGGGGCGGGGGCAGGGAGGAGAGAGACAGAGGAGAAAGGAGACAGGAGGGATTTCACCCTTGCTATGGTTAGAGTGGATGTGTCCCCTCAAAGTTCATGTTGGGACCTAGGACCTGACATGGCAGAATTAAGAGGCAGCCCCTTTAGGAGGTGGATAGGCCCAGGCTTCCTGAATGGGATTAGTACTTTGAAAAAAGGGCCTGTGGAAACTAGCTGGGTCCTTTTTGCCCTTCCATTTCTTATGCTAAATGGGGACACAGCATTTACCCCTTTTTGCCACCTCGCCATGAAAGGACTCAGCAAGAAGGTGCCATCTTAGAAGCAAAGAGCAGCCCTCACCAGACAACATATCTGCTAGCACCTTGGACTCCCCACCTCTAGAAATGTGAGAAGATAAATTTCTATTCTTTATAAATTACCTGATCTTAGGCATTTTGTTATAGCAGCAAAAATGAACTAAGACATTCCCCAACAAGAAATGCATCCGCCCTGACTTGGAGGTGGCAGGTTATTGAAGGCACAGTTTCAGCAGCTGACTGCCTGGGTTCGAGTCCCACTCTGCCAATTACAAGCTCACCTTGAGCTGGCTACTTAACTACTCTGTACCTCGGTTTCCTCATTTTCAGGTTGGGTTGGTGACCATATTCTCATCTACCTTGTAAGGTTGATTGTTAATGAAGGTAAAATAAATTAATGTTTGTAAAATACTAAGAATAATCAATGGTACATAGCAAGCACCATGTAAGTGTTTACACACATTTTTCTCATTAGAGAAGTAATGCACATTTACTGTAGATAGAGTAGGGGGTGTGGCCTGCTAAGGCTGCCTGCTTGTTTTCTAAGACACCTTTCAGACTGAACTTCTCAGTACAGTGTATTGACTCAAGCCCTGCTCGGTTGTCCCGCAGGTGTGGGAGAAACAAAACTTGCAGATATGTTTGGGTCAGATCTACCAAAGACAACCTACATCTTGAGAATACCAATGCTGCGATGTCCCAGCATGACTGTGTGTGCAGAAACGCTCTCAGCCCAGTGAATAATTTGCACATTATTGGACCAAAACAAAAAAGGAAAACAAAATAAAAACAAACAAACAAACAAACAAACAAAAAACCCCACAGAACTGGTCAGTCTCTGCTTTTTTACAACTTAAGTGGCCGAGTAAAATTTTCTTTAACAAGCATATCTTATAACTTAGTATAACTTAGTTAAACTGTTACGTCTTATACTTTAAAAATGATATATATATATATATGAAGAGAATGTATATATATATATATACACACAAAACCATGTAGTCTTGTAGTTATATCTCTCAGAAAGTCAAATGCCTTCTCATTATATGTTATTAAACATGGGGAAGGCATCAAAACTGTAATAATCAGGAAAAAATTACACATTTTTTGTTTCTTATTTTTGAAAAGTTATGGTCAAATACATGTAGATTTTACCATCTTTGCTGATTTTTTTTTTTTTTTTTAGATTATTTATTTAGGTACTGGGGATTGAACTCAGGGATGCTTAATCACTGAGCCACATCCCCAGCCCTTTTTTACATTTTATCTAGAGACAGGGTCTTGCTGAGTTGCCTAGGGCCTCACTAAGTTGCTGAGGCTGGCTTTGAACTCACGGTCCCCCTGCCTCAGCCTCCTGAGCTGCTGGGATTCCAGGTGTGCGCCACAGCACCTGGTGATCGTGGCTGTTTTTAAGTGCAAATGTCTAAGGTATTAAGAACATTCCAACCATCACCACCATCTGCTCAAGGACCTCTTTTCTTACAAACCGAAATTCTCTTCATATTAAATAATATCTGCCCCCTGCCCCTCTTCCCCTTTGGCTATTCTGTGTCCCTCACATACAGGGACCCATGAGGGCTTTGTCTGCCTGCGACTGGCTTATTCCCCGTAGCCTGGTGCTCAAGGGTCGTTCCTGCTCCAGCACTTAGCGTTTCCTCCCTGTTAAGGGCTACGTGGAGTCCCCCGTGTGCAGAGTTCCTTTGTTCATTCATTCATCTCTCCTTGGACACCTGGGTCGCTTCCACTCTGGGCTGTTGTGAATAATGCTGCTAGGAACCTGAGTTCACAAATCTCTCTTCAAAACTCTGTTTTTAATTCCTTTGAGAAATAGACCCAGAAGTGGAATTGCTGGTTATCTGGTAATTCTATTTTTAATTTTTTGAGAAGCTGCCATTCTGTTTTCCACCGTGGCTGCATCATTTTACGTTTCCAACAATAGTGCCCAAGGGCTCCAACTTCTCCAGATTCTCTACCGCACGTGTTATTTATTTATTTAGGTTTTTGTAGTAGTCATCCTAATAAGTGTGAGCTGATATCTCATTGTGGTTTTGATTTGCATTTTCTTAATAACTGGTCTCCTTTTCTAAATTAAGAAATAGCTTCCATATGGTAAAGTGCCATATCTTGTAAGGACAGATGAATGAAACTGTACCTATGTGGGTCCCTGTGAAACTACTGCCAGATCAAGCTAAGGAATATTCCCAGTACCCCAAGAGGCTTGCTCATGCCCCGTCCAAGTCAGTGACCCCCACAGGTGACCACTCTTCAGGGCCTATGTACTTTTAATCTCATCTGTGTCTTTTGCTCCATCAGACCAGTTCCCAAGAATACGCCTGTCATATTGTCCTTTGACAGTCATGTCAGTGTTAACATTCTGCATAACCTTCTCTTCCTTATCTTGCTGAAGGTAATTTCAACACAGCATTCAAAATTCTCCAAGTACTGATGTCTTCCGCACCACTTCCCCTCTCTTTGTGAGACTGCTTATCAAATTCAGTTGTGACTTACACTTCCGAAACCAAGATTTGTTTGATTCTACACAGGCTTAGAAGCTGATGTCTTCTCTCAGAGGTGGGATTACATTTACCAAGCTCCTGGGATGAAGGTGGAAAATCAGAATGTCAATGTATTCGATGATAACAAGAAATGTAATTGTTAAGTAGAGTGGAATAGTCTCATCAGCATGACCCACACATGGTTTCCTGAAAGCAGATCTGCATGAGAAGTCAATTCTACCCGCAAGGTGACTTGGTGAGTACTTGCTCATTCAACACTCTCAGCTAAGAGCCTATGAGTCAAGTATTGTGCTGGATGCTCTGAGGAGAAGGGTGAATAGGAGAGATGGGACTCTACGCTCACACATCCTAAAGTACAGAGAGAAAAATAGGCCTTGAACAGATAATCAGACTTCCAGGTCACAGAAAAAAAAAAAAAAATCTAAACTGTACATCCTAGCCTCTGCTTTCCCTCTGCACTTACTAAAACAACATACAGGGGTTCTTTAAAATGGCAGTTCACCAAGATGGGGGTCAGCAAACTATGGCCTACAGACTTGATTCAGTCCACTGCCCATTAACATGCAGCCGATAAGCTAAGGATAGTCTTACATTCTTAACTGGTTGTAAAACAAATCAAAAGGAGAATGTTTACGATATGAAAATTTCAATGCACATAAATAAAGTTTTATTGGAACACAGTCACATGTTACAACTCATGTTCCTGAATTTTATGCTACAGTGACAGAATGCAGTGCAGATCATATAGCATGAAAAGTCTCCCAAAATTGACTCTGTCCTTTCTTGGAAAAAAAATTGCCAATTCCTGCTCTAGAAAGTTCAACAGAACTTTCTGCAAAGATGGAAATACAGCAGGCAGCCTCTGTTGATGTGTGACCCTTGAGCACTAGAAATGTGTCTAGTGCAACTGAGGAGCCCAAAGCTTATTCTACTTAAATTTTAGTAGCCGCATGTGGCTAGAGGTTGCCATATTGATAGCACAGAAGTAGCAAGTGAGAGAAAGGGTGTCTGGATGGAGAGCCCCCAAACATAACGAAAGACAAGGCAGCACATGCCGCAGAGGGAGGAGGGAAGGCTCACAGGTGGAGGCTGAGAGGTCCTGCCAGCCTCTTCCTCTCAGGCGTCTTTCCCAGCCTACATTCCAGAACGCTGGCCTTGGACAGTTCTTGAATAGATACTGAGACTTCTGGGGAGGGAGGGAGACTACATAGGGTTATAATTTCCCAGGGAGGTTTGTCCTCTCCTAAAGAGTCCAGAGAATCTTTGGGAGAATTTGACCAGTTCAGAAGGAAGCCTAAAGATCCTGATACTGGGACTTCCTAATGCATAGGCATACCAACTCTTATGATCAATAAACCTTCCCCATATGCTCACAGCTTCCAAGAAGCATTAGTCTACATCCCATCCTTCAATATGAACAGATAAATAAGAATCATCATACATTTGGGGAAATCCTGGAGTAAGTGAGAGAAAACCCAAACAGATAAACAGACTTAGGCAAAGACCCACGGAAACACATATATACTAAGAAGTTCATGAAGCTGGGTGGGAAATACAGTTTTTATTTTCACAAAGTTTATCTGAAATGTAGCATTTCCTTTGATCATGAACATAAGCAGCAGACCATAGTAGTAATTAAATATCTGCAATTTCATCACCAATAAAAATTCTTTGCTTTTGTGGAAGTTATTTAAAAATATCACTTTTCTTTTGTGGAAGTTATTTCAAAATATCATTTATGATCATCAGGACTTTGAAATTATGGTTCTTAACAAACACGCCACTAAATTTTGTAATATAGAAGCATATATGTTACCTTATGACAGATTTGTTTCTTAAATATTTTGATAAATGCATTTCAGTATATACAGGTTCCTCAACTTACAATGGGATTCTATGCAAGTAGACCAATTGTAAGTTGAAATTATCATAAGTCAAAAATGCATTTAATGCACCTAGCATATTGAACATCATAGCTTAGCAATGCAGTACACTATAGAAGGTCAGATGGTTCCTCTTCTGATTGCCTGATTGCTTGGGAGCTGCAGCTTGCTGCTCTTGCCCAGCATAGAGAGAGAATATCATGTCACACAACAGTAACCTGGGAAAAGATTAAAATTCAAAGTATGGTTTTACTGAATGCTTATCATTTTCACACCATCATAAACTAAAAAAACATATTTATGTAACTTGGGGAACATCTATGAATTTTTTTATAACCCCATGGATAGAATTTTATTCATTTAAAAATATGACAGCCAGGCATGGTGGTGCGTACCTACCATCCCAGTGACTTGGGAGGCTGAAACAGGAGGAACACAAGTTTGAGGCCAGACTCAGCAATTGAGCAAGACCCTAATTGACTCAGTAAGACTGTTTCAAAATAAAAAGGACTGGACACTAAGCTCAGTGGTAAAGTGCCTCTGGGTTCAATCCCTAGGACCAACTAATCAATCAATCAATAAAAAATATGCTAAGAGCTGGGGTGTGGCTCAGTGGTAGAGCACTTACTTAGCATGCACAAGGCCCTGGGTTAGTCCCCAGCACCACATACACACAAAAGAAGTGCTCAAAAAGGAGTCCTTAGGCTCCACAAGACTGCAAAGAAGTCCATGGCTCAAGAAAGGTCAAAAACACCTGCAATAGGGCTGGGGTTGTGACTCAATGATAGAGCGCTTGCCTAGCGTGTGTGAGGCACTGGGTTCGATTCTCAGCACCACCTATAAATAAATGAATAAAATAAAAGTCTATCAACATCTAAAAAATTTTAAAAAGTCTGCAATAATATTCTTTTTGGAGTTATAAGTGGGTGGGGCATTCAGATAATAATAATAATCAAGCACTATGTGCCAGGTTTCAAACCTCCTAATTCTGAGAGGTAGCTATTATTTTGATAACTTTAATTAGGTTTTTGAAATGCTTGTTTTGTCATATCAGTAGGATATTTGGAGAGAGAAAAGATAAACAGATGTACCTGATCAGCCCTCTTGACCTGAAAGTCCAGCTTTCTTTTGCAGAAATGGTACATGCATATCAGAAACCAGCTAGAAAGAAAAAAGAACAACAAAAATCACCCTCAAACCCATTATCTCTCTGGTTAACATCATTCTAGGCAGCACTCTCTACGCCTACCTACATAAATAAATGTACACACATAAACTGAGATATGGATAAATAGATGTATAAGGGTATATAGATAATTTAAAAGAAAACAGGATCAAATTACACTTTGTTATGATTTTTAAAACTTTGTCACTAAACAATACGTTCTGTTTATCTTCTGTATCAAGAATAGAAATCAAGGGCAGTTGTTATTCTCACTGTACAAGTGAGGAAATGAAGAATCAGATAATTAAAGCCTGTCTATGAACATACATGGTGAGAGAAGAAGAAACCTCTTGGTCATCCCAGAACTACTTACTCTTCAAGTTCATGGTCTCTGTGAGGGGCAACCCTGGAGTTTAGTTGGACCAGGCATCCTTCCTCCTCTCAGTGCTGCCTGCAAGCTTGTAGTCTTGAAGGCTTGGAGACTTCAGAGGATTCTAGCTCAAGTGCAGGCAGTCCCTATGTCTGGTTCCAGCAGAGATTTACAGCTAAAAAACCTTCCACTGAACTGTTACACTCAAAAGCAGGAACCTGGTACCTCCTGGATTCCTTGCTTTATTTCTGTTCTGATTCCTTTGTAAAGCAAATGGGAGCAACAGGTTTATTCCTCCGATTGAGCTCAAATATAACAACTCCACACCTGTAATCCCAGTGACTCGAGAGACTGAGGCAGGAGGATCACAAGTTCAAAGCCAGTCTTACCAATTTAGCAAGGCCCTAATAACTTAGTGAGATCCTTTTCTCCAAAAAAAAAAAAAAAAAAAAAAAAAAAAAAAAAAAAAAAAAAGGGCTGGGGATATATGTCTTGGTGGTAAGCACCCCAGGTTCAATCATTGGACCCCAAACAAAAACAAACAAGTCACCACTAGGTGTCTCCATAGAGCCCATCACAGAGATGGAGACCACTCACAGGAAGGTTGAACTTCATGGAGTTCAGCTCCCAGGAACTGGAGAAAGATGAGAGGATTCAAATGCAAGTCCAGGGAAGATGAACTCAGCATGGTCAGAACCAAAGATTAATCAATCTGCTGTCTCCCAAAATCCGATTGGCTACAGCAGAATCACTTGAGGCTCTTGTTGAAAGCAGTAATGCCAAGGTTTCACTCCCAGAGAAGTGGGTGTCAACCTTTGCTGCACATGAAAGTCCCAGGGAAGGTTTTAAAAGTTCAATGACCCCAGTAACAAAATGGCAAATAGACTTTTCAGGCTCCTCCTCCACAGGGAACATTGAAAAAACATGTAAAAACTGTCAGAACCCATTGTCAGAACTCTGTAAAACCATCAAAGGTTTAGAGCAACCAAGTAGATGCTGAATCAAGAAAAAGAAACTTAAAAACAGCTCTGTGAAAGTGAAGGCTAAGGTAGAGTTGTAAGCAGCCTGGCTTAGTGTTGAAGGAGGACCCCAGTGCAGTCAATCTGCAAAGACTGAGGGAGGTGTGTTTGATTTTCTCATTTTTCATGTTTTCAAGGAAATTTCTGTAAAAACACTAATTGAACATAAACTAAAGGAACAGAGGTTCAGTAACCACATTTGACAAGGAACATAGTCTTTCCAAAATAGTTTATAAGAGTCATTAATTAACAGAGAACTAGCTGGATATGGTGGTGCACACCTGTAATCCCAGTGGCTTGGAAGGCTGAGGCAGGAGGATCACAGGTTTGAAACCAACCTTAGCAATTTAGCTAGGCTATAAGCAACCTAGCGAGACCTTGTCTCAAACTAAAAAAATTAAAAGAACTGGGGATGTGACTCAGTAGTTAAGCACCCCTGGGATCAATTCCTGGTACCAAAAAAATATATATATAAAAGTGCATTTCAGTCAAGGAACAAAATACATTGACAGAACCTGTCCCAGGGCTGGGGATATAGCTCAGTCGGTAGAGTGCTTGCCTGGCATGTACAAGGCCCTGGGTTCAATCCCCAGCACCGCAAAAAAAAAAAAAAGAACCAGTCCCAGAGGAAATCCAGACATTGGATTTACTGGTCAAAGACTTTTGATCAATGATCTTAAATATGTTCAAAGAGCTAAAAGAAACCATGGACAGAGATCTAAAGGTAATGAGGAAAACAACATGTGGAAAACAGAAATTCCAAAGTTGAGAGTTATAATAACTGAAATAGAAACTCTAATGTCGAGGGGCTGGGATTGTAGCTCAGTGGTAGAGAGCTTGTCTAGCACGTGTGAGGCACTGGGTTCAATTCTCAGCACTGTATATAAATAAATAAATACTTTAAAAAAAACCCCCTAATATCCAGTCTTTGTCCTAGTCTAATTACATTAAAATGTCTGGAGCAGGGATACCAGCATTGGTTTCTCCAAACTCTGTCAACATTGAAAACCTCTGTCCCAGAAGTTCTGTTTTAGTCTCCCAAAGATGTGAGTTTACAAAAGTGGCACATTATCATTATGTGAAGAACTCTAAAAATACGAACTTCTGGATTACTCCCCAAATCATTGAAATAAGAATCTTTAAGGGACTGTGCCTGCCCGCCCCCCACCACAGACAGATGCAGGATTCCGAGGGGCCTGTTGGCCCACTGCAGACAGACCGACCTCATGCGCCCGTCCACCTCCCCTCTCCCCCACCGAGCTGACTTGGCATGCCCTCACTGGGGCTCCCCAGCTTCCTTGGAGGCTGGTGAAGGCATTTTGAATTACCCTGAGGGCGCGGCCACCATCATTGGAAAGGCGGCTCCCTTCCTGAGACACCTAAGGAGACTGGAGGCCCTTTGACAGGTAACTCTATTTACTCACTTACATCCTACACCCTTCCCCATCTTCTTCATTCACCACTAGAAATACTATAAACAATAATCGAACTCATCCTGTTTATTACAATAATGTTAAAGTCTTTATAGGGGCTATCTGGTTCAGGGCTGCATTTTCTTTGTATTGGTGCTGCTAATATTGATCTCCCCTTCAAAGGAGAGGTACTGGAAAACTGCAGGGTCACAATAAGCCTGCAGGGGAAAACTTCAGTACCTCAGATCTTCACTGCTAGAAGGGCAGAAATAATATGAAAAAACAGGGAAAGAAAGTGTCCCTAACAAACCAAGATGCTATTTTGATAGAATCCAATGACAGCATGGCAGTAGAAATGACAGAAAAAGAGTTTAGAATCTGCATAATTAAGATGATCTGTGAAGCAGAAGATGAGATAAGAGAGCAAACGCAGGCAATGTATGATCATGCCAATAAACAGTTAAATGAGCAAATACAGGAAGCAAAAGAACACTTCAATAAAGAAATAGAGGTTCTGAAAAAAAACAGAAGTACTTGAAAGAAACAATAGAAAGCATCACCAACAGAATAGATCTCATGGAAGACAGAATCTCAGACAATGAAGATAAAATATTTAATCTTGAAAATAAAGTAGAACAAACTGAGAAAGTGTTAAGAAATCATGAATGGAACCTCCAAGAATTGTGAAAAGACCAAATTTAAGAATTATTGGGATTGAGGAAGGCACAGAGATACAAACCAAAGGAATGAACAAACTGTTCAATGAAATAATATCCGAAAATTTCCCAAACCTGAAAAATGAAATGGAAAATCAAATACAAGAGGCTTACAGAACACCAGGTGCACAAAATTACAACAGACCCACACCAAGGCACATTATAATGAAAATACCTCATGTTATGAAATAAAGATAGGATTTTAAAGGCTGCTAGAGAAAAGCATCAGATTATTTATAAGGGGAAACCAATACAGATATCAACAGATTTCTCAGTCCAGGCCCTAAAAACCAGAAGGACCTGGAACAATACATTTTAAGCTCTGAAAGAACATGGATGCCAACCAGGAATCCTATACCCAGCAAAACTAACCTTCTTATTGGATGATGAAATAAAATATTTCAATGATAAACAAAAGTTAAAAGAATCTACGAATAGAAAGCCTGCACTACAGTACATTCTCAGCAAAATATTTCATGAAAAGGAAGTGAAAAAAACAATACAAGTCAGCAAAGGGAGGAACTACCCTAAAGGAAAAGCCAATCAAAGGAGAAACCAAGTCAAGTTAAAAACCAAAAATAAGCCAAAATGACCAGAAATACAAATCATATCGCAATAACAACCCTAAATGTTTAATGGTCTAAACTCAATAATCAAAAGACATAGACTGGCAGATTGGATTAAAAAGGAAGACCTAACAATATGCTGTCTTCAAGAGATTCATCTCATAGAAAAAGACATCCACAGACTAAAGGTGAATGGATGGGGAAAAACATACCATGCACATGGACTCAGTAAAAAAGCAGGGGTCTCCATACTCATATAAGATAAAATGGACTAAGTTAGTCAGAACGGATGAAGGACATTTCATACTGCTTAAGGGAAGTATAAATCATAAAATATAATGATTTTAAATATTTATGTCCCCCAAAATGGAGCATCTATGTGCATCAAACAAACCCTTCTCAATTCTAAGAATCAAATAGACCAAAACACAATAATAGTGGGGGACTTTAACACACCACTCTCACCACTGGATAGGTCCTCCAAACAAAAACTGAACAAAGAAACTATAGAACTAAATAATACAATCAATGATATAGAAATAATGGACATTTACAGAGTATTTCATTCATCATCAAGCAAATATACTTTTTTTCTCAGCAGCTCATGGATACTTCTCCAAAATAGACCATATGCTATGCCACAAAGAAGCCATTAGTAAATACAAAAAAAAAAAAACATACTACCTTGTATCCTATCAGACCATAATGGAATGCAATTAGAAATCAATGATAAAATAACAAATGAAAACTACTCTTATACCTGGAGACTAAATAATATGCTACTGAATGATGCAAGATAACAGAAGACATCAGGGAAGAAATAAAAAAATTCTTCGAGGTGAATGAGAACAACGACACAATATATCAAAATCTCTGGGACACTCTGAAAGCAGTACTAAGAGGAAAGTTCACTGCAGTGAGCACATACTTTAAAAAAATAAAAAGTCAACAACTAAATGACCTAACCTTACATCTCAAAGCCCTAGAAAAAGAACAGGTCAACACCAAAAATAGTAGACGATAGGAAATAATTGAAATCAGAGATGAAATAAATGAAGTTGAAACAAGAGAAACAATTCAAAAAATTGACAAAACAAAAAGTTGGTTCTTTGAAAAAGTAAACAAAATTGATAAACCCTTAGCCACACTAACAAAGAGAAGGAGAGAGAAAACTCAAATTACTAGAATTCGTGATGAAAAAGGAAAGATCACAATAGACACCATTGAAATACATACCATAATTAGAAGCTACTTTGAAAATCTATACTCCAACAAAATAGAAAATATCAAAGACATTGACAAATTTTTAGAGACATATGATCCTCTCAAACTGAATCAGGAAGACGTACACAATTTAAACCGATCAATTTCAAGCACCAAAATAGAAGAAGCCATCAAAAGCATACCAACCAAGAAAAGTCCAGGACCAGATGGATTCTCAGCCAAATTCTACAAGACCTTTAAAGAAGAACTAATACCAATATTCCTCAAAGTATTCCAGGAAATAGAAAAGGAGGGAACCCTTCCAAACTCATTCGATGAGGCTAGTATCACTCTGATACCAAAACTAGACAAAGAGTCATCAAGGAAAGTAAACTTTAGACCAATATCCCTGATGAACATAGATGCAAAAATCCTTAACAAAATACTGGCAAATCACATACAAAAATATATTAAAAAGATAGTGCACCATGATTAAGCCGGGTTTATTCCAGAGATGCAAGGTTGGTTCAACACCCAGAAATCAATAAATGTAATTCACACATCAATAGACTTAAAGTTAAAAATCATATGATTATTTCAATAGATGCTGAGAAAACATTTGATAAAATACAGCACCCCTTCATGCTTAAAATACTAGAAAAAGTAGGAATAGTTGGAACATACCTCAGCATTGTAAAGGCTATCTATGCTAAGCCCATGGCCAACATCATTCTTAATGGAGAAAAACTGAAAGCATTCCCTTTAAAAACCAGAACAAGGCAGGGATGTCCTCTTTCACCACTTCTATTCAACACTGTCCTTGAAACTCTAGCCAGAGCAATTAGGCAGACTAAAGAAATTAAAGGGATACGAATAGGAAAAGAGGAACTTAAGCTGTCACTATTTGCTGATGACATGATTCTATATTTAGAGGATCCAAAAAACTCCTCCAGAAAACTTCTAGACCTCATCAATGAATTCAGCAAAGTAGCAGGATATAAAATCAATATGCATAAATCTAATGCATTTCTATTCATAACTGATGAATTCTCTGAAAGAGAAATTAAGAAAACCACTCCATTCACAATAGCCTCAAAAAAATAAAATACTTGGGAATCAATCTAAGAAAAGAGGTGAAAGACCTCTACAATGAAATCTACAGAACACTAAAGAAAGAAATTAAAGAAAACCTTGGAAGATGGAAAGATCTCCCACGTTCTTGGATAGGCAGAATTAACATTGTCAAAATGGCCATTCTGCCAAAGGTGCTATACAGAATCAATGCAATTCCAATTAAAATCCCAGTGACATTCCTCATAGAAATAGAGAACTCAATCATGAACTTCATCTGGAAGAATAAAAGACCCCGAATAGCCAAAACAATCCTGAGCAGGAAAAGTGAAGCAGGAGATATCACAATACCAGACCTTAAACTATATAACAGAGCAATAGTAACAAAAATGGCATGGTATTGGCACCAAAATAGACAGGCAGATCAATGGTACAGAATAGAAGAAACAGAGACAAAACCACATAAATACAGTCACCTCATACTAGGCTAAGGAGTCAAACACACAATGGAGAAAAGATAGCCCCTTCAACAAATGGTGCTGGGAAAACTGGAAATCCATATGCAGTAAAATGAAATTAAACCTCTATCTCTCGCCCTGCACAAAACTCAATTCAAAATGAATCAAGGACTTAGCAATTAGACCAGAGACCCTGTACCAAATAGAAGACAAAGTAGGCCCAAATTCTCATCGTGTTGACTTAGGATCAGACTTCCTTAACAAGACTCCCAAAGCACAAGAAATTAAATCAAGAATCAATAAATGGGATGAACTCAAACTAAAAAGCTTTATCTCAGCAAAGGATACAATCAATAATGTGAAAAGAGAGCCTACAGAGTGGGAGAAAATTTTTCCACATGCACTTCAGATAGAGTACTTATCTCCAAAATTTATAAAGAACTTACAAAACTTTACACCAAAAATACAAAGAACCCAATCTATAAATGGACCAAGGAACTGGACAGACACTTTACAGAAGAAGACATACAGGCGATTAATAAATATATGAGAAAGTTTTTAACATCTCTAGTAATTAGAGAAATGCAAAGTAAAACAACTCTAAGATTTCATCTTACTCCAATTAGAATGGCTATTATCGAGAATACAAACAATAATAGATGTTGGCGAGGATGTGGGGAAAAAGGCACACTCATACATTGCTGGTGGAGTTGCAAATTGGTGCAGCCACTCTGGAAAGCAGTGTGGAGATTCCTCAGAAAACTTGGAATGGACCCACCTTTTGACCAAGTTATCCCACTCCTCGGTTTATAGCCAAAGGACTTAAAATCAGCATACTACGGTAACACAGCCACATCAATGTTTATAGCAGCTCAATTCACAATAACTAGATTGTGGAACCAACCTAGATGACCTTCAACAGATGAATGGATAAAGAAACTAGTATATATACACAATAATATTCAGCCAAAAATAAGAATAATATTACGGCATTTGCAAATAAATGGATGGAATTGGAGAGTATCATGCTAAGTGAAATAAGCCAATCCCAAAAAAACCAAAGGTCGAATGTTTTCCGTGATAAGTGGATGATGATATATAATGAGGGTGGTGGGTGGGGGGAGTGAGAGAAGAATGGAGGAACTTTATGTAGAAGGAAATGAGGGGGGTTATAAAAATCGTGGAATGAGACAGACATCATTGTACGTATATGATTACACAAATGGTATGAATCTACATTGTGTACAACCATAGAAATGAAATGATGTAACCCGTTTGTGTACAATGAATCAAAATGCAGTTTGTAAAAAATAAAAAAATAAATAATTAAAAAAAAAGAATCTTTAAGGGTAAACACTGGGTATTGGCCTTTTGAACACATTTTCTTTATAATTCTGATAACCAGACAATTCCATGAACTCCAGAGAATTCCATGTTGTCCAACTTCTCTGTCCGAAAGCCTTTTCTTCAATGAAGATATCGAGAGCCCCACTATCTAAAGCACATGTGTTAATAGCATTTGCTCTGAAGTCCCTCGATGAGGCTTAATTCCCTGGATAATTCACTAACTCACTTCAGACTAACACTATTTATTGAGGGCCCTGGATATAGCAGTACCTGGAACAGACACAATCCCTGCCCTCAGGAAGCATTCCTTCTAGCACAGGAGCCAGAAAAACATTATATAATTACGACTGTTAGTAAGGAAATTAAAGTGAGGCAAGGGGCTGGAGAGGTAGGAGAGTGGGCAGGGGTGTCACCAGAGAGCTGCCATTTAAGAAGAGACAAGTGAGGGGTGAGCTTAGGGTTGAGGGATATATCTAGGAAGAGAGCTGTTGATTGAACAAAAATACCTGAAATCTTGGCTTACAGAAGGTAGTCTTACTCATGCACCTTCCAGTTTCTTCCTTTTGTTTTGGATTTAACTCTCATCTGGGGCCAAATGACCTGGCTCCAGGGCTCTCAACCAGCTGTGTGAATTTTGGACTGGCCACATCATCCCTAAGAGTCATAGTGTCTTCACTGTCAATTGCACTTAATAGTCACCATAATTGCTACCTGAAGGTAGGGTTGCCAACGGGGCACCTGGGATAGGGAAGTATAGTGCAGGGGTTAAAGTCATGAGTGCTGGAGCCAATCGTCACCATTCAAAGTCTGTCTCTGCCATTTTCTTACCATAAAACTCTGAGCAAATTACTTAGCCTCTCTGGGCCTTTGGCTTATGTATTAGACACAAAAATGTCCACGTCCTACACCTGAACCTAGGACTATGTTAGGTTACATGACCAAAGGGAATCAAGGTTGCAGAAGGGATTAAGACTGCTAGTCATGTGGCTCAGTGGTAGAGTGCTTGCCTAGCATGTGTGAGGCACTGGGTTCGATTCTTGGCACCACATAAAAATGAATAAATAAAATAAAGGTAGTGTGTCCATCTACAACTAAAAAAAAAAAAAAAAAAAGACTGCTAGTCAGCTGACTTTAAAACAGGGGGATGATCCTGTGCTATCTAGCTGGGGTCCTTAACCATGGATCAGGGGGCAGAAGAGGAGGTTCAGAGGGAGATTTGACTACAGAAGAATGGTCACAGTGACATGATGTGATGTCAGAAGAACAGGACCCATTGTTGCTGGTTTTGTACGTGAAGGAGACTCTAGTCAAGGAATGCAAGTGGCCCCTGGAAAAGAATTCTGGTACCTGAACTTTGGCCCAAGGAGGCTGCGTAGGACTTGTAACCTACAGAACTGTAAGATGGCAAATTTGTATAACATAAACCATGATGTTGGTGGTAATTTGTTATTGCAGCAATAGGAAACTAATACAATTTATCATCTGAAAATGGACAAAATGATAGTATCCGCCTCACTGGCTATTTGGGAGGGTTCTCTGAGTCCTCCTCAGAGTCAGGTCCATAGTAAGTGCTATGGCAGATAAAATAATGGCCCAACAGAGATGTCCATACTGTAATCCCCAGAACCTGGGAGTAGGGAGTCCCTACTTGTCAAAAAGGACTTTGCAGATGTAATTAAACATTTTTAGACAAATTATCCTGGTGGCTTGGATGTCATCAGAAGGTCCTTACAAGCAAGACCAGCAAGTAGGAGGCTAGAATCTGAGAAGGAGATGTGACAGCAGAAGCCCAAGGAGAGGGAGCTGAGGGAAGGGAGGGAGAAGGGAGGGAGGCAGGCAGGGCTGGGGAGCGAGAGGTTCCTAACTGCTTCTTTTTCTTTTTCTGAGCTGGGAATAGAACCCAGGGCCTTGCACAAGCTAGACAAATGCTCTTCCACCGAGCCACACTCCCAACTGGACACACCGAGAGATTTGAAGATGCCACACTGCTGGTTTTGAAGATAGAGGAAATGAACACCGTGCTCAATAAATGTTAACTATTGCCGTTCGGTGGAGCCTCCAGCATTGTCAGGTAGAGTGCTCAGTCAGTACTGAAGGCAGTAGCAGTGACGATGCCTGGAATTCGCCACAAGAGGCACACTATGATGCCATCTCTACTCTTTCGGCTTACTTTTTGGCATCCCAAGCATCTAAAAGCATTTCGGTTACAATTTTTTTGTTTGTTTTTCTAAAATAAAATTCTAACCCAAGTGCTTCCTCCCACCATTCAGGTCTATGTCACACATTAGTGACAGCTAATAATTTTGTCATAGGAAGAGGCCATGGTGATAGGTAGTACACCCCAGAGTAGAAATCAGAAAGCCCAGACCCCGTCCTGGCACGGCCTCTGTTTGGCTGTGTGACTTGCGTCACCTGCTTCCCTCCTCTGAACTTCATTTTCACCAATTCGAAAACAAAGGGATTAAACCCTTAATAACTCCCATTCGTTGGACACCTTGATGGGTGTTTGGATCTGGAATGCCCCCAAAGCTTCAAGTGTTAAAAGTGCGGTTCCCAAAGCAGCAGCGTTCAGAGGTGGGGCTTTTGGGAAGTGTTGGATCATGAGAACTCTGGTCTCTTTGGTGGATTAATCCATCCATTGGTTCGTGATGGAATGGGCTTTGGGGAAGTGGGGGGAACTGTAGAAGGCAGGGCTTAGTTGGAAGAAGTTGGTCACTGGGAGTGTGCCTCAGAAGGGTATGTCTTGTCCCTGGCCCCTCTTCTCTCTCTGCTTCCTGGCCACTTTGAGGAAGGTGGCTTTGTTCCACCATGACAATCAACCTCACCTCAGGCCCAAGGTGATGGGCCTAGAAATGGACTGAACCCTCAAAAACTGGGAACCAAAATAAATCTTTCATCTTTTGTTTTCCTCAGGTATTTTGTCACAGTCATGGAAGTTAATGCAATGTACAAGGTATGCTTATGGTCTTGTTCAAGCCCTGTGAAATCAACGCAAGGAATCGTTCTCATTTTCTAATTGAGAACACTGAGAGGCCCACAGGGGTTAAGTGACTTACTCAAGGCCACAGAGTTGGCAGAGCTGGGATTTAAAGTCAGGACCACTTGACTCCTTTATGATGTGCCCCTCCACCTTTAA
The DNA here is from genome assembly GCF_902686445.1 of Sciurus carolinensis. NCBI lineage: Eukaryota > Metazoa > Chordata > Mammalia > Rodentia > Sciuridae > Sciurus > Sciurus carolinensis. Next base: position 14,474,390 of record NC_062214.1, read on the forward strand.
GACATTTCTCTGAGGATAATGACATGTTTAAAGGACATAGTTACACTTTTCTGGTGTTATTGTTTGAACATGAGGTGTCCCCCACAAAGCTCCTGTTTTAAAGCAGGAATATTCTGAGGTCGAATGATTCGATTACGACAGCTGTGACCAATGGACACAATGGTTTGAATGGATTAACTGGGTGTAACTGTAGGCTGGTGTAACTGGGTGTAACTGGGGTGTGGCTGGAGGAGAGGGTCACTGGGAACCTGCCCTGGAAGGATTCACCTTCCCTGTGACCCTTACCTTTCTCCTCTTTCTCTCTGCTTCCTGGCAAGTGTGAACAGAGCAGCTTTCCTCCACCACGCCCTTCCGCCATGATGTTCTGCCTCACCTTGGGCCCAGGGCAATGGAGTTGGCCCACGTGGACTAAATCTCTTAAACTGTGAGCCCAAGTGAACTTTTCCTTCTCTAAGTTGTTCTTTTTATAAAAAACTTTTTTTAGTTGTAGGTGGACACGATACCTTTATTTTATTTATTAATTTTATGTGGTGCTGAGGATCGAACCCAGTGCCTCACATGTGTGAGGCAAGCGCTCCACCCCTGAGCCACAACTCCAGCCCTCTAAATTGTTCTTGCCGTGTGTTTTGGTCACAGATGAGAAGCTGAATGACTCATCCGGTTTTCTCTGGAGTTTACAGTAGGACATGGGAGGAGCTATGAATGGTCCTACAGCCACGTCCACCCTCTAACTTACCCATGAGCATTCTGGAAATGGTCCTTCCCTGAATTTTCCTAAGAAACCCTGACCCAGCTCCTCCTTCATTGAGGCTTTCCTCAATGAAGACCCATCCCTTCACCTGTTGTGACAGACACCACAGTTGCTAAACCAATGTATTCCTGCCTTCTTACTTAGTAATAGAATTCCAATTTTCTTTGAATGACAATGAACCCAGGTCAAAATACTCCTTGCACTCCCTTGGAGCTAGTGTGATCCTCTGACCCAGTTTTGATCAATGAGATATAAGTAGAAATTCGGATGGGGGCTCCCTGGGAATCTCTCGTCTTCTTCATACAAAAGGGCAGGGGAACTCAACAGACACATGGCTTTTTCACCTTCCCTTTGCCATTATTCCTCCCTGGAATGTGAGCTTTCTGGAAGTAGGGCAGCCATCTTCTGACTATGAGGAAAGAACCCCTTGCTAAAGATAGCAGAGTGGGAACATACAAGGAGCTTCTGTCCTTAGGGAATTCTTTGAGTCTCTTTACTAACCTGGACTACCTACCTCTGAGCATCTTCCAGAGGTGATAAAAACAAAACTTTATTAAGTCAGAATTCCGTTTCATACAACTCAGTATAATCTGAACTGATAAGTTCTCCAAGAAAGGTCTATTTCCTGTCCTATAGCCCTGAATACGCTGCATTAATGAGCACATGCCATGACCTGAAAATAGACCTTGGGGGAGGAGACATTGGCTGTGGTGATGATATGGAACTTGCTGAGCTATTACCTGTCCTGTCTGCTCTCTGGACAAAAGTGTGGTTAATTACCAACGTCTTCAGTCGGAGCACAATGGCCTAACGCACATATTCTCAGGAAAGCACGAACACAGCTCGGACTCCGCCACTGCTTTTGCTGAGAGAGCAGCATCTGCATGTCTGGCAGAAGTGGGATTGTCTCTAGGAAGGCTGGGGTCGAGAAGGGGCTCAAAACCAGGGATGTTGGCAAAGCCCAGCTCACGTAGACAAGATCTCCTTCCCCTGGTTTCCCGTGACACGGGTTAGCAGATGACAAAATTTGCTTGGAGTTCAAATTGGGGCTCAGAGAGTGGTGACCATGTCAGCCCAGCTCCTTGGCTGCATGCCATAGAAGTGGACTCTGCAAAAATTCTTTGCTGGAAGAATACAGGGTAGCTCACAGAATCATAGGAACGTTTGAAAAAGCCGACCTGGAGCTTTAGTTGCAGGAGGTCTGGGTAGCAGACACCAGCACTGGAACCACCAAGCGTGGTCATGAGCTCGGTCCTCAGCTGAAGGAGGGCAGGGGTGCCTGGAAAGAGTCCTTCCACACGGGACTGCGAAGAGGTTTGCTGGAAACAACCAAGGACCTTAGTGCCAACAACAACAACAAAAAAAGGCAAGAGGATGTTGTGTAGTAAAAGCAAAAGAGAGAAAGACACCATGTAGTATAGAACTACCCAGGGCTTGTTTTTGGGATCAGGCTGACCTCAGTTGCAGTCTTAGCTCTGTCCCTTACTATCTGTCTTTGATCAAGTCGGTGAACTTCATTAGGCCTCAGGGTCCTCAACTGTGTATGATGAGAACGAGCCATGAACGTGAACTCTAGGAGGGCAGGGATTTGGTCTTTTCCCTCCATTCGTATGTCCCCAGCACCTCCATTAGTGCATGGGAGTCACCGATGCTCAGTATCTACTGAATGAATGAATACCTGCACCTCGCGTGAGTCCCAGAGAGCCTGGGGTGGTGGTGAGCGTGCTCCGGCCTCACTGCCTCACCTGGGGAGGGAGGAGGAGGAGACCTGGGCAGACACCAAGGGAGAGAAGCAGCTGCTCATGCTCCTGCCTGACGCACCCTCTGACGGGCTCACCCGCGTGCACAAGCCACCAGACCCTCACTCTCAGGAGCAGGCCCTGTAGCTGGGAGCAGCAACCCCACGTGGTGTGTGGGATGGAGCCAGTCCAGCCACCCCCAGGACTTCCTGGCCAACGTCGGCGTATTGAACTCTGCTGGCAGGTGTGACGTGTTAAGTCTGAAGTCACCACACCCCTCCACTTCACAGAGAACCATGACATATAGTGGGGAATAAAGTACAGCCCCCGGGGAATGTGTGCATTGTTTTCAAAAGAAATACACACAGCGTGACATCACTGCGGAATGAGTGTACTTGGACTCAGTCATGTTTTCATCCACTGGTCTTGACAAGAGGAAATGCTAAATCGTTTCAATCCCCAAGGTCATTGTAGAAATACAAAGCATAACAGAAAGAGACAAACCTTGACAAAGTGAGGATTTGGGTATTCGTGATCTTTACTGGATTTATCGTCACCCTTATTGGCACCGCCCCCACCATGCCACCCATTGCCTGCACTGCCACCTCCGCCTGCCCAGCTGAGCTTCCGGTGGCCAGCAGCAGTACCTTCACCATGTCTAGCATCTCCGTTCCTGTCACTGTCACCACACAAGTGATCTCCAGTACTTTGACAACAGAGAACAAATCATGCTGAGTCCCAGCCAGGTGCCCTTTCCCAGGTTGGACCCTCATCCCCCAGCCGTTGGTGACTCACAGATCACAGCTGCTCCCTTCAACCAACAGGAAATGCCTGAGAAGTTACCCCTGCACTCTAAGCGGAGTGTACAAATGCCCAGTCTCCTCGCTCATGTTGGCGTAACTCTGGGGTGGTAGTATTCATGCTCCAGCACCCTCTGTGGGATTGCGACTGAGGCTCAGCTTTAACTGAACCCATGTTTTTTCCCAATATTTTTAGTTGTAGATGGACACAATACCTTCATTTTACTTATTTATTTTTATGTGGTGCGGAGGATCGAACCCAGTGCCTCTCATGTGCACTGAGCCACAACTGCAGCCCCTGAACCCATATTTTGTTTTTTTATTTTTTTATTTTTATTTTTTTATTATTTTATTGTAAACAAATGGGATACATGATGTTTCTCTGTTTGTACATGGCGTAAAGGCATACCATTTGTGTAATCATAAATTTACATAGGGTAATGCTGTTTGATTCATTTTGTTATTTTTTCCCTTCCTCCCACCCCTCCCACCCCTCTTTTCCCTCTATACAGTCCTTCCTTCCTCCATTCTTGCCCCCCTCCCTAACCCTAACTCTAACCCTAACACTAACCCCTCCCACCCCCCATTATGTGTCATCATCCACTTATTAGCGATATCATTCGTCCTTTGTTTTTTTGAGATTGGCTTATCTCACTTAGCATGATATTCTCCAATTTCATCCATTTGCCTGCAAATGCCATAATTTTATCATTCTTTATGGCTGAGTAATATTCCATTGTATATATATACCACAGTTTCTTTATCCATTCATCAATTGAAGGACATCTAGGTTGGTTCCACAATCTGGCTATTGTGAACTGAGCAGCTATGAACATTGATGTGGCTGTATCTCTGTAATATGCTGATTTTAAGTCCTTTGGGTATAGGCCAAGGAGTGGGATAGCTGGCTGAACCCATATTTTGATTTCTCTCCAGTCCTATTCTGCTTCCCTCACCTCTTAACAGGTTTCCCCTGAGAAGTCTTTCAATAAATCGCTGTAAGAATCCTACCTCAGTCTCTGCTTCCAGAGGACCCAACTCAGATGTGCCCCACCACTCATCCCTGTGCTAGTGGGCTGCTTTGGAATACTTCCCTACGCTTCTCCCCTTCTAGGAGGAATTTTGTCTGGATAGGCAATGGTGTGATGTAGTTGGCCAGTTCTAGCTCATGAGAGTCAATTGAGCATGTTTTTCCCAACTCGGGTTTCAGTGCCGTCACACTGATTGCTTGAGATCAGCTGTGCTGGGAGCATTTACACCATGGAAATTGGCAAAACAAAACAAAATAAAGAGTCTTGTTTATATATTTTATCCTGGAGATCTGGTTGTTAAATATTTACCAGCATGCCACAGGGCACAGGCCATACATTCTAATCCTTTGATTGCCACTAAAGTGACTGACACAGACTCCTTCCTTTGTAGAGACTTATCCAGGGATTGCTAGTGGCATATGAATTATTTGGCCTGGTGAGAACAAAGAATGGTTCAGGTCTGTAGCCGTCTCATGAAATTGAGAAGTCAATAAATTTTGTAGCCATTTGATCAGGAAAGTTGAATAATAATAATCAGAGTTATCATATGTTGAATGCTAAGCTAAATTCATGCCTTGCTAAGCACTTTGCATACATTATCTTGTCCTAATTCTTATGATACCTTTTGCAGTAATATTATCATACCCCTTTATCAGATTGAACAACCACAAGAGAGAAAGTCCTTGCCCCCAGCCACACAGCTTGTTGGTGCAGAAAATGGGATTCAAACCCTGGTCTTTCTGACTCCTGAACTTATGTTCAGAACCCTTCATGAAAGAGGCTGAGGGGTCTAGACCGGTACAACCCACAGGTATGGTGACTTTATGGGGGAACTAGGGTAAGTGCAAAGTATACAGGATACATTGGTTTTAAGTTATGGGAACCAAACTTGAACTAGCTTCAATAGAAAAGTCTTTTTTGGCTCATACCCATCTCTAAGGGGCAAAACAGGAGCCAGGCTTAGGGCTAACTGGAAGAAGGAATCCCCAACCGAGCAGTTGTCTCTCTTTCCCCATTCTTTTGCCCTCTTCCCACTCTTTTATTTTTCCCCCCTTTATTTCTCCCTGCATACCAGCATTCTCCCAAGACGGGGCCAGGGAAAGTTATCCTAGCTACCTGCACTCTTGGCTCATCTTGTTGGAGAAGGTAGTGGCTTAAGTCATCCAGAGGATAGTGGAGTCCTGACCTGGGGATTCATGCCAGGTGACTCTCTGATCCACAAGGAGACAGAGAAACTATAAAGGACATTTAAAAAGTTGTTGCTAGAGGACAGATGCCTACACTCATGATCTCTGCCCAGGATTGGGATTCCTGCCCCTGCTCACAGTCCTCCAAGCCCAAAGTTGAAGTGGAAGGGAAACAGCATAGGTTTAACCCAGAACTCGAGAGTCACACAGTTACCTTCCTGTGCCTACTCAGTACATGACCTGGGAGACGTCTGATGAGCAGCAGGCCCTTGGCTTCGGGTACATAACTTCACTTCTCTGAGTCTCAGTTTCCCCGTACAATGGAGAGATGATCATCATAGCAGAACTGTGAAGAGTGAGTAAACAGATGAAGCACCTAGAATATGGAGGGTCCTCATCCATGATCGTTCCAATCCCACTTGCTTTCCCAGCAGAACCGGTTCTTCTTGGTTACACTATTTCTGACTAGGCTGGTGGGGGAGCCCCCACTCTAACCCAGGGCTACAGGATAAAAGGAAATATATTGTATTAAAAATATCTGATGAGGCCCTAATTCTTTGCTCTGTGAGCGGTTACATAAATCTCAAAGTCATCTCCATCTTTCTCTGCCACCCTGGCTAGCCTCCAGACCAATTAAACATTGATATTGCCGCTATACTTATCTTCTCATCCCCTTTCTAGCCAAGCCCTGGACATTAATTCTCTCTTTCAAATAAAAAATTTAGCTCTCACATTTGTGGACTTCTTTAGTTTATGAAACGTGTCCAGATCCACTCTTCTCAGACACTCATTATGAGGAATTAAGCCACATGGAAAAGTACAAAACCAAAGGGATCAAGGTCAGGATCACCAGTGAGATGTCAGGTAGGTGTCATTTGCCCTCCAATATAATGGGACAAGATATGCCCGTCACCTCTGTGGGAGGATTCTCCCCCCAAACATATAACCTCAGTTGAATCATGGGAAAATCATCAGACAAGCCCAACTTACAGACATTCTACAAAATGACCACTACTCTTCAAAAGGATCAAAGCTGAGAAAGACAAGATCAGACTGAGAAGCTGTCACCAGTCAGAGGAGACTAAGGAGACATGACATCTATATGCAAAGAGATATCCTGGTGTGGAAACCAGAGCAGGAAAAGAACATGGGCAGAAAGACTAGAAAATCTGCACGAAATCTGTAGCATGGTTAGTAATATTACACCAATTACCAAGTTCATCTAAAACTTTTTACAAATGTGCCGTGATTATGTAAGATGTTATCATGAGAGGAAGCTAGATAGGGGGTAAGTGGAAACTTCTGGTCCTATCTTGGCGAATTTAAAAAAATCTACAATCATTTCCAAATGCAAATCTTAAAAGCAAAACAAAAAAACCTCAACATCATTCTGAACATCTTTCAATGCATATATACAGATAGGTCATTAGAAAGAATTTTATTTTAAAATGTTTCATATGAGGATATTCTTTTTTTTCCCCAAGAATTTTTAAATTTGTTCTTTTTAGTTATACATGACAGTAGAATGTATTTTGGCATATTATATACACATGGTCATAGTAGGATATTCTTAAGTTTTGAAGGATATTTTTAGGGGGATCTGATGATGCGAAAGCAAGGAAAGAATGTGTGAACTTTATGTACATTGCTATTTTTCCATTGAAAGAGATGTTAACTCCTTAAAGATCCCTCTGGAAAACATTAAAAGAGTATAGTTGCCATTGTTTTAACCAGTTATTTCAATTTGAGATGGTACCTACCTGCAATGAAACCCTGGTGCTCTTACACGTCTGTCATTTCTTCTGCTCAAACTTTCATTTTTATATTGGTTCCATTATTATTTTTACACTGTTGGGTGAACCAGTGAAGGATTGCTTTGAGCCATGAGTTATAGAAAACCTGAACAGCCACTGATTTAAATAAACAATTAATGAAGAGGTAGGCAGTCACTACCACTGCTAGAGTGCCTCAGGAAGTCAGGGTTAGGATCTCTGCTGTTCTCTGGGGTTTGGGGGGCGTTGTTCTCATGATTTCAAAGCAGCTGCAGCAGCTCTGGTCATCACGTTCTTGTTCCTTTCAGAAAGAAGAAAATGATTACATCAGAAAGGGAGTTTTTCACAAATTCCTTGTTGGTATCTCACCGGCCATAATTGTTATGTGTTACTTCAGCTGCAACAGAGGCTAAGAAATCTGGGATTTTTATTGTTACTATTAGACATAGTTGATGGCTTCAATAGAATTATTATTCTTAATAAGAAGATGGAAAGAACTGCTAATTCTCAGTTACTTTTGTCCATTTTATATTTAAATGTAGTTTATATTTACCAGAAACCTCATGCACCAAAGTTTTTTCCTTAACACTGAAATTTTTTATTTTTATCTACCTCTTAGTCGGTAAAACTTTAGTGTCATGAGTAAGTTGAGGCTAGGATCCCAGGAATCACCCCCAATAATTTGCCTTTTACCTCCCTTATTCCTCCACTGCCCTAGATCATGCCCTAAATGGACAGAAAGTGTCAAAGTGGCCCAAGCCCTGCTGTCTTACCCAAGCAGAAACTGTCCCTTTAAAAGGGAGAGGAGGCAGAGATGGCACACCGCCTTGAAAAGGCTCTTGATTGACAGCCAACATGCTCCCTGGAGGCCTGATGTCATCACCAGTGAGCAACAAGGCATCCAACTGGCAGCTGAACAATGAGTTGTCACTGTGACCAGGACGTTTCTGTGCATCACTTGCCCAGCAGGATTTTAAAGTCGGAGGAATCTGTCTGAAGGGCATCGTTTCTAGTCCATCGAAGACTCCTTAGGGCCTGGCACTCAGCTTTGCCTTCCAAGGGGGGCTGGGCCTGGGCGAGTTCTCTCCTCTGTTCTATCCTTGGACCAAGGAGTCCTGCCTGCAGAAGCAAGCTCAGGTGGGCACCCGGCGCTGGAGACTGAACAGGTCTGCCCAGCTCCAGGGCTCGGGTACTATACTTTTAACCTGGTTCTCATGTGCACATCCCCCTCCCCCATGCGCTTGGCACTATTTTTTCTAATTATAAAGGTGATACAAGCTCTTTGTAAAAAAAAAAAAAAAAAAAAAAAAAAAGGAAACTACAGAATAGGATAAAAAAATGAAAATTATACAGTACTTAGCAACACTCACTGCTAACGTTTTCGTTCTTTTCCTCCAGGATTTTTCTATGCATCTATTCAATTCTTTCAGTGACATATAAATTATATAAACCTGTATAAAGCACACACATTTTAACTATACAACTGGATTAATTTTTACATGTGAAGACATCCACATACAAGCCAGCTCAAGATTCAGGGCTTTGCAAGCACCTGGCGGGCTTCCCGATGGACAGTCCTTCCTCCCCCAACATTGGCCACCGGTCTGGCATCCCTGTTTTGGCACTTGATGAAAATGGCATTTATGCACTTTTAAAATTAAAATGGGACATAAGTGTTTCACATGGCTTTTTCATTGAATATGTCATGAATAAATCCCCAAGTCCTTATTCTTTCAAAACTCTGTGTGTATGCAAATCAAAACTACACTAAGATTTCATTTCTCTTCAGTTAGAATGGCAGTGATCAAGAACACAAACAACAATAAATACTGATGAGGTTGTGGGGAGAAAGGAACACTTGTCTGTTGTTGATAGGACTGTAGACTAGTACAACCACTCTGGAGAGAGGTATGGAGATTCCTCGAAAAACTAGGAACGGAACCACACATGACCCAGGTATCCCACTCCTTGGTATTTTCTCAAAAGATATAAAATCAGCCTACTATAGTGATACCTCAATGTTTGTAGTAGTACAATTCACAATAGCTAAATTAGGGAATCAGTCAAGATGCCCATCATAGATGAATGGATTAAGAAATAGTGGCATATGTACACAACAGAGTCCTACTCAACCATGAAAAAGGATGATATTATGGCATTTGTGGGTAAATGAATGGAAATGGAGACTATCATGTTAAGTGATAGAAACTCAAAGGTAGAATGTTTTCTCATATGTAAGCTAGAGTAAAATAAAGGAAAGGGGAGGGAAGGGTAGGAAGACATACAGATAAAGGGAAGGCGGTAGAGGTAGACAGAGGAGATCAAGAGGCAGAGTGGAGGGATGGGTGAGGGGAGGCAGTGCAGAATGGGTTCTTAAAAGATCGTGTTCTGTGCATGCATAAATATACCACAGGGACTTCACCCTTATGCATAAGTAGAAAGAACCAATCGAATGCAAATAAATAGATGAGCGAAAGTAAGTCTAGTAGAGGAAGGAGAACGGGAGTTGGGGCACAGGAGGGAAAAGGGGGATGGAAGAGGGGGAACCATGAAGTCAAATTGAATTCTATGCATGTAGGAGTTTGTCAGGATGAGCCCAACTACTATGCACGACTATAAAGCTCTAAAACAACAACAACAAAACTCTGTGTGCGTGTGTGTGCGCATGCGCATGGGCTAGGGCCTCACACATGCTAGGCAAGCTCTCTATCATTTAACATAGTTCTGAAGTTTTGCTACTTTAAACAATAACATGTAGACCCCGCTCCCCACTACTCCAGTGTGGGGATCAAACCCAGGGCCTCATGCGCACCCGGCAAATGCTACCACTAAGCCACATCCCCAGCCTCTAACTGGGGATAGCAAGCTGGTTCCTTGCATGCAGATTTCATTTAGAGTTTTGAAGTTAAAGAGACCAGAGTTTGGGCCCCAGCCCGTCACTTATCAGCTACTTGGACTTAGCAACTTACAACACCTCTTTTTTTTTTTTTTTTTTTTGTGGTGCTGGGGATTTGAACCCAAGGCCTTGGGCTTAGCGAGGCAAGTACCCTACTGACTGAGCTATATCCCCAGCCCATACAACACCTCTTTGAGTCTCCATTTCCCCACCTAGAAAAGAAGTCGATAATTGTCATCCCTTGATAGCTGAGTTTAGGGCGAAACGTGTTAACAGCAAAGTGCTCAGAGTACCGCCTGGCACGGAATGAACACCCAGTAAATGTTAAGCTGCTATTATTCATCTTTGTGTTCACTTCTAATTATTTCCTTAGGAAAAATTCCTAGATGTAGGATTGCTGGATGGGAAAGAGTGCTTGTCCTCAGGGTTTTTTAAAATTTTTATTTTTAATAAAATCTGCCAAATTGCCCTCCAGAGAAGCTGTGCCAATTCACAGAACTACCAGCTGCTCTTGGAAGTGTCCTTTTACCTCTCCCTCAACAGTGAGCATCCAAAAGAGAAGAAAGGAGGGAGGGAGGAAGGAAGGAAGGAAGGAGAGAAGTCGGGAAAAGGAAAGGGAGGGATGGAGAAAAAGGAGACGAGAGGAGAGGAGAAGACACAGCAATGTTGCCCATCAGACGGGGTGGGGGAGTCTCTTACTGCCGTTCTGCTTTCTGGTGAGGTTGGACATTTTCTTTTTTCATATTGTCCCTTTGTTTTTCTGTGGAAATCTGTCTGGTCAGGACTTCTCCGTGTTTTCCTGTTGGGTCATGGGCTGGTGTTTCAATAACTGGACTATTATCTAGTTCAATAAACCCGTTTCATTCTGCAAGGGCTTCCATAGGGCTTTGATGCTGGCCCCTATTCCCAAGTTCCGACCTTGGTGGTCCGCTGAGACCCGGTAGCTCTAGGTTTGAGCTTCTGCTTCATTCTTTTTTTTTTTTTTTTAAGCTGTAGATGGACACAATACCTTTATTTATTTTTATGTGGTGCTGAGTATCAAACCCAGTGCTTCACAGTGCTAGGCAAGTGTTCTACCACTAAGCTACAACCCCAACCCGGCTTCTGCTTCATGCTTGCCAGCCCTATCTGACTATCCCTTTTCCCCATACCTTGCCTGCCTGAGGTGTATGTAGGTGCCCAGTACAACTAATAAATTTGTGTCTTTCTTTTCTCTGGGTGGTGGTACTTGGGATTGAACCCAGGGTGCTCTACCACTGAGCTACATCCCAGTTCTTTTGTATTTTGAGGCAGGGTCTTGTTAAGTTGCTGAGGCTGGCCTCGAATTTGTGATCCTTCTGCTTCAGCCTCCAGGGTTTCTGGAATTTCAGGCCTGCACACCATGCCTGGCATCAGTGTCTTCTTCTGCCTTTAAATAATTGTTTGCTCAAGAGTTGTTTAGAAGAAGGGCTGGGTGATGCTTGAAGGAACAAATGAGAAGGAAGACCTCTTGGGACAACACTTAGCAACACCTATCAAAAGCAATTCAGCTCCAGCTCCAAACTTGCAAAATTGCCTAAATGAAACCAAAGTCCTATAGTTAAATGCAACAGTCTTCTTAGAAGGCAGTTTAACATCATCTCCCATTCTCTCAACAAATGCATATAGTGATATCCTTAAGAAGATATTCTTAAGAAGAATTCAGGGCAATATGACTTTCTGCATCTCATTTTATTCCATAAGTTGTTGTAGGGTCCCAGAGATGCTTTGGTATGTGCTGTAGATTGACACTCTTGGCAACTGCCCACGTGACCACTGCCTTCCTGGATCTGCCTTGCTTATAAAGGGAGGGGCCCTCTTTTATGGAAGAGGTGATCCAGAGGGTCACCAGAGGATTGTGAGAGGAAGTATATCAAAACTTTGCTGTCCTGCAGGAAGATACCATTCCTTCCAACTGGAGAATGAAAGGTTTGGGTAAAGGAAAAAATATAATATGTTCATAGATGGTATGGCATTGTGATGGCATCAACTCATGAAATTCTCACCCAGTATTAGGGCATGATGAATTGGATAAGTTGGTTCTAAATTTTGCCCAGAAGAATAAAGTTCTAAGACGGTTGTTCTGAAAAATAAGAGCAAAGGTGAGGATATCACGACTACACATTAGGATGTAATTTTTCCAAAGTATGCTATTAGTGGAATGGAAGAGATGAGCCCAGAAGCAGAACATGGCTATTTGGTATGTGATAGACATGGTAACAGGAACCAGAAAGGGAAATGGATGATTTTAATGACGTTGGGGAAAGTGACTTACTATATGGAAAAATGGTTTAAGAAGATATAAAAATTTAAAGGCAAATATTTGTGATATGGGATTAGGAAAACACCTAATAAGATGCAAAAGTCCGAACCATAAAGAAAATGATTGATGGTTTTCTGTTCAACAAATGACACCAAAGTCAATAAATAGTTAACAGAGTGGGGAAAGATTCACAGTATCTTTTTAACAATCACAGGATTAAGATCTAAATTATATAAGAAACTTGGCAATAAAATATCAAGAAAAAAGTCTGACCACTCAATAATGAAAGAGGCAAAGTTAGTCTCTGAAAAACTCAAATAGTAAATAAACGTATGAAGAAAAATTCAACTTATTGGTAATCAAAAAAGAAAAATTAAAGCAACAATGGCATCGTGCTTATTACTCAGACTGGGAAAAGAAAAAAAGATGAAATCAGGTGCCAGTCAGGACTTAGGGAAATGAGAACATAATGTCATAAATGAGTGTATTCACTCTGAAAAGTGATTTCAAAGTACTGAGTGAAACTAGATATATTTTAATCCATAGTTTTTCCAATTATGGAACATGGTTTATTAATGCATTATAAAATCAATCTAGTGATTTGTGATTAACATTTGAAAAATGAAGTTGAATTAAATGGAATAAAAACACATCTTCGTGTAATAAGAATATGGGTTATTTCATGAACATTTTGTTTTATGTGTGTATGCAAAGGGAGCCTTACCAGATGGTATAAAATGTATTTCTTTTCTTTTCTTTTCCTTTCTTTCTTTCTTTTTTTTTTTTTTCCTCATACTAGGGATTGAACCAAGGGGCATTTAACCACTGAACCACATCTCCAGCCCTTTTTATTTTTTAGGGCCTCACTAAGTTGCTTAGGTCCTCACTAAGTTGCTGAAACTGACCTTGAACTTAAAGTCCTCCTGCCTCAGCCTTCTGAGCTGCTGGGATTACAGGCATGTGCCTATGTAAAATGTATTTCTTAATGTAGGTCACAGTAAAAAAGAAATTGAAAACTGCTGCTGACCTTACTACCCAGCAATCCCACTTCTGCAAGGAAACTCCAGCAAAGTTAAAGATAAAGATATGAAGATGTTCATCAGGGCATTTTTTAAAAAATATTTTTTAGATGTCAAGGGACCTTTATTTTATTCATTTATTTATATGCGGTGCTGAAAATCAAACCCAGCGCCTCACGCGTGCTAGGCAAGTGCTCTACCACTGAACCGCAACCCCAGCCCTATTAGCAGAGCATTTTTATAGTAGCAAAATGACAACATTAAATTACATCAGTCTGAAAATGAACTTTGAAAATGGAGACGAAAATTAAATTGTAGTTAAAATGAATAGAGTTACATAAATTAATACAGTTCTCAAAAACAGTATTGATTGAATAATAAGGGACAACAGAATAAAATATATAGCATGATAGTGTTTACATTTTTTTTTCCAGTACTAAGAGTTGAACCCAGGGTTGCTCCACTACTGAGCCAAATCCCCAGTCCTATTTCTTATTTTGAGACAGGGTCTCACTGAATTGCTCAGACTGGCCTTGAACTTGTGATCCTCCTGCCTCAGACTCCTGAGTTGCTGGGATTACATGTATACACCACTGAGCCTATCTTACATGGAGTTTTTAAAATGTCCAACACAAAAAAAATCATATTATTGTTTGTGGATACCTACATATATAAATAAAGGTTTTGAGGGTAGATTGTCTAAGTTCACAGATTTGATAGATCAGAGTGAATGTCTGTTGGTGTTGGGGAACAGGAAATGGGAAATTCTGAGATTACCAATAGCAAAGAAAAAAAATCACAAAGAAAATATCTGGCTTTAGAGAATGGGGCTGGGGTGTAAGGACATTTGCTCCTGGAGAGTGACAGCTGGTTCACGTTGTTAGGGGAAGTTTATTGTCGCTTATTAAGAGCCTTGAAAACAGACATCCTTTGACACCACAGTTGCTCTGCTAGCGAAGCCATCATGGATACATTCAGCAATCTAGTTGTTAAGGGAATATTTCTTTAAATGTTGAAAATGTGAGAGCCAAAAACTGGAAATAATCTCTATGTCCAGTAACAGAGATTAGTTAAATAATACAGAATCTTATTCAATCATTTAAAATGGTTACAAGGAGTTATATTCACTGCTGTGGGAAAATGTTTATGATGGACAGCTAAGTGGAAAAAAATACCCGCACAGGTCCTGAAGCCCCTCATAGCATAAAACCATTAAAAAAGCACTTATATGATATACGGTCAAAGAGGACAAAAAAAAAAAAAAGAGAGAGAAAACACAATCAAGTTAAAAAGTGACTTTCTGGAGGGGGGGAGAGGGTGATGCAATCCGATTTTTGTTTTCTTCAGCACGGCCACTGCTTCATCAAAGCATGCAAGGTGAGAAGACCACCGAGCGTGTTGGAATGTGGACGTCACCATCTCACGCAGAATCGAATCATAGATGTGATAGTCTAATTTGCCATATTTTTTGGTTAGGAGCAAGTGGTGGGTGCTGCCCACACTTAGGTGGAGGGGATTACACAAGGGTGCAGACACGGAGAGGTAGGGATCATCTGAGTGGGCAACCCAGGGATCAGCAAGCCGGGAGCCCAGCGGTCTTAGGCTACAGTGTGGGACGGGGACTGCGGGGGGAAGGATGACCAGCTGACCCAGTTCATCCAGGACTGCCCCAATTATGTCATTGAAAGTATATCCTGGGAAACCCTGGGAAACAGGAACAGTAAGTTATGCTGCCTTGTGGGATGCAAGATGACTTTGGTAATATGACACTGAATAGCATGATGGGGAAAGTCTTCATTTGGTGCCAGTAGGTCTGGTCCCTTCACTAAGGCTATCAGTCAGACGCAAGCCTGCTGGCCTCCGTGTTACTCTGCACTGACTTATTGTTTCATGGTGCTCATTTAGGTGGTTATCTTCTGTTCGTGCCAAGTGATGTTGGCTATTTATTTATGATAGTGATGTAAAATGTTCATTTCAAATGTATCTAAACAAGAGCAAGCCAATTTAGGGAAGAGTAACGAAACAGTAACCTTATGGCATGTGGAATTGTGCGAGTCAAGGACTGGACCACGACCTCCCTACTTTCCTCCATCCCCTCCCTGATGTCATGTGTTGCCGCCTCCCTTGTCCCTCTCTGCCCGCTGAACTGGCCTCCTTTCCATTTTCCCAGCACACCAGGCTGGCTCCCCTCTTAGAGCCCTAGCGCCTGCCACTCCGTCTGCCTGGAACACTCTTTCTCCAGGTGTCTGCATGAATCATCCCTTTCAGGTCTTCACTTAAATGTCACCTCCTCATGGTGCCTTCCCTGGCCATACTGTGTAACACTATGATCCCCTCTCCAGATCCTCCCCTCCTCCCCATCTGCATTACGTAATTTCTCAACAGCACTGACCCCATCTAACATGCCGTTGTTTTTACATATTTCTCTATGATCTAGAATGTCAGTTTCCCGAGGGCAGAGATTTCTGTCTGTTTGTGCATTGTTTTCTGCAGTCCCCAGGTGCTCAATAAAAACTTCCTACTCTCCAGGTGAGGGGGTGTCCTTGAGAGTCATCCTGTTAGAGGCGGTGGTGGGGGAGGTGCTACCACAGCTCACTCCCCCTGCACCAGCTTCCCCACCGCTGGTCCAGGGCCTGCATCATGCTTCTTCTTCCTGTCTGTCCCTGAATCAGAAACAAAGACACCTGCCATTGAAACTTATACTTGGTGGTGACTTGGAGAAGATCTGGCTGAGTTGGGAGTTATTTGGTTTTAAGCAACAAAATAAGGAGACGGATTTATTGTAGGGATGCAAGAGAATGTCAAAGAAATCATTGGCAGGAAATGTAGTCATGTGGGTATTTCCTTTAGGATGCTTTGATGACTCCCTAAACATAAAGCAAAAAACTCAAAATCACAATGTATCGAACAGTAATGAAATCATAAGCTAACAAAGGCACTCAGCCTCTAAGTAGGGCACAACCAGGGTTGGTTAATGCAGTGGCTCAGTGACATCACATAAGGATTCTGGTTCTTTTTTGACTTGCCCTGCCAACCAGTGCTTTGACTGTGTCA
Organism: Sciurus carolinensis; assembly: GCF_902686445.1. Lineage (NCBI taxonomy): Eukaryota > Metazoa > Chordata > Mammalia > Rodentia > Sciuridae > Sciurus > Sciurus carolinensis. The sequence goes on from NC_062214.1 coordinate 14,490,920, forward strand.
TTCAGTTGCCCTCTTTATTGCCATGGAAAAGGAAATGTTTCTCTCTGTGTCAATGGTGAGGGAACCTTTCCAAGTTACCCCTTGTCCCCATACGCTTTACTCACACGACATCAGTCGAACCGAGTCGTATGCATAAAACAAATGCTGCCCAAGGGATGGATGTCTAATGCAGGGTGAATAAAAACCAAGGGCAGGAAGACAGACTTGGGCAGGAAACCCACCCCCTGTGCTTCTGAGGACCTTGTGAAGGACAGAACTGGGATCTGAAATCTCATGCACCGTGGTTGCTCCTTCCACGTCTCCAGCTTCATGTTCCCTGTTGCTCTCTGTCTAGTTGTTCATTCTCCTGCTTTTCCTGGCCATTGGGTGAGACAAAGCTCCTTTAGCCCTCGTACAATTCCTCCTCCAGTTCAAGTACCCGGTAGTGAACATACCAGCCGGGGTAGGCTTACTGCTGTGAAGACCATGGCTCTCAATCACAAATGAAGACAATAAAGTTTCACTTCCTGCTTACATCACGGTTTAATTTGTGCATGTGTGTGTGTGCACGCGCGTGTGTGCGCATGCATGTGGACACACAGGTTCTGCTCTATAGTCATTTTAAGCCTCACAGTCAACTTATATTTTGTGATTCTGGTCTCCTCAAGGTCTTAGGGTCTTCTCCATGCAGCTGAGAGGTGGTAAAAGGTCCTTGTGTGAGCACATGAATATGGATCTCAAGGGGAACAGTCACAGAAGTGGGAGAAGCAACCAAATCAAATGACACTCCATAAGCTCCATAAGCTATCAGAGCTGGGGTGCCTTCAGCGATCATCCTACCCCACCCCCTTTTACATGTAGGGAAGCTGAGGAAGAGAGAGAGGAAGAGAATAGCTTCCCCAGGGTCACGCCACAAGCTCAGGGGCTTCCCTGGGCTTCTTGACCCCAGTCATGTCTTTCTTTTGGTTTGGGTGCCCTAAGGGCCAGGTTTAGAAGTCAGAGTTACCTTGTGGGATGAGGGATGCAGTAGGAAAAAGTTCTGGCTGCTGAAAAGAACGGTCCAGCTTCACCCAGTTAGGAGGGGAACTGCTGGCCCGGGCAATGGCAGGTGGACATCTTTGGCTGCCAAGCCTGCTTGTACATTTCCAGGAGATGGGACAGCAAAGTGGGTTCCCTTCCGGAGGGTGGTCCCCGGGGTGGGGGTCTGCTGCATCTGCATCAGTCTGTCACCAACTCTTATGACTCTGAACTTAATCTGTGCTGCTGAGGTCACAGATCACAAGAACTTAGGGTGTACCCTGGCCCAAGTACTGCATTGACGCCTTCATTTTATTTACCAATCATTAATCCTGACCTCTCTTTATATAAAGAATGTGCTTTAAGATTATTTAATTCAAAACAGCACATGCTCATGATTAAAATTAAAAAATCCTAGAGAAGGGCATGAAGCCAAACATAGACTCCCACCCAAAAGTTTTCAGTCTTATTTCCATGAGGAAATCACCATTAATAGCTGCTATGTGTCACTTCTGAAATTTGTGTGCCTATTCAAAGATATGTATTTAAATACATATATAAATATCTTTTGGGGACACGAATGGGATCATACTATACATGCTATTCAACATTGCTTTTTATTTAGTCATCTATCTTGGACATCAACATATCTGGATCTACTTTTAATCTTTCTAATGACTATAGAATTTCCCAGGGTGGATACATTACAGTTTGTTTGATGGACATTTAGCTTGTTTACAATCTCTTTCTATTATAATTTTATAAAAAAAAAAAATCCTTGTATATACTATCTTTGTTCATATGTGCAAATATATCTTAGAATGTAGAACAAATTCCTGGAAGTGGAATTGTGTTAACTGCTGAATTGTTGAGTTACATGGTTTGTGGGTTTGAATATTTTGAAAGATACTAACAAATTAATCTCCAAAGTTTCCATCGATAAGTCTATAATTCCCACAGCAATGTGTGACTCTATGTCCCCACTCCCTTCTCCCATACAGTTGGTTTTCAAGCAGTTTCTTCTTAGACTAACAGGTTGAAAAGAATGCCTCACCGATTATCAAGAATACAAGCAACAATAGGTGTTGGAGAGGATGTGGGAAAAGGTACACTCATATATTGCTGGTGGGGTTGCAAATTAGTGCAGCCACTCTGGAAAGCAGTGTGGAGATTCCTTAGAAAACTTGGAATGGACCCACCATTTGACCCAGCTATCCCACTCCTCGGCCTATACCCAAAGGACTTAAAATTAGCACACTACAGAGATACAGCCACATCAATGTTCATTGCTGCTCAATTCACAATAGCCAGACTGTGGAACCAACCTCGATGTCCTTCAATTGATGAATGGATAAAGAAATTGTGGTATATATATACAATGGAATATTACTCATCTATAAAGAATAATAAAATTATGGCATTTGCAGGCAAATGGATGAAATTGGAGAATATCATGCTAAGTGAGATAAGCCAATCTCAAAAATCCAAAAGGTGAATGATCTTACTGATAAGCGGATGATGACACATAATGGAGGGTGGAAGGGGGCAAGAATGGAGGAAGGAGGGACTGTATAGAGGGAAAAGAGGGGTGGGAGGGTGGGGGGGAAGGAAAAAATAACAGAATGATTCAAACATCATTACCCTATGTAAATATATGATTACATGCTGTTACCCCATGTACAAACAGAAACAACATGTATCCCATTTGTTTACAATAAAAAAATTTTTTTAAATTAAAAAAAAAAAAAGAATGCCTCATTTTTGTTTTAGCTGACATTCCATTAATTGTGAGAAGTGCTACAAGGCTTTTTACTACTTATAAGTCACTTGTACTTCTTTTTCCTTTGAATTGCCTATTAATGTCCTTTCTCATTTTCTATAGTAATTGGGCCTTTTATATTGTTTTGTAAGAGCTTTTTATATATTAAAGAATTTATCTATTTTAACTTTTGAAAAACCTTACTGTAGAATGTTGTAGAATGTTTTACTATCTGATGGGGTCATTGTCTCTCATTGTTCTTCCCTAGTTTCTCCAACCCCACATTTTCCTGACCATTTTTACATGCTTATTTTTTCCTTATGAGTCATAAAGGAGTACAAAAGTTTCTTTCCCAAATTTTCCCATTATTCCTAAAACTCTTTTGTATCCATTATCCCATTTAACCTTAAAACCACTGAATGAGGTCTGGGGGCTTATTGTCCAAACAGGGAAACTGATCTAAAGGCAATGTGGCTTAAGCATGGCCTAAGGCAGGAGGTTCCTGGCCTTTTCCTCCACTCGGTGAGTGTGTGTGGATGAGCACGTGTGTGCATGTGAGTGTGTGCACCTGCCATGCTGCAGGGCAGACAAAACCAGGTCTGCAGGATAGCTTGCTTCCTTCCCTCTGCCTTCCTGCCTGCTCCTCTTAGCTTCTGCTTCTTTTGTCTCTTTGTAGGTCTCTATTATGGTGTCCCAAGTCTCTTCTCTAATCTCTGTCTCTACTAATTGTCTCCTCTTTTCTCTTTTTCTTTCTCTTTTTAGATTAACCATAAACCCCTTCACCAAATAGCGATATACCCCTGGTGGAGATGTGAAGGGGGTGTACCCTGCCCTGGGCTCCCCAGTGGGTGCTTTCCAGGGGGAGAACAGAGCCTGGAAATGATGGGAGTGGGTAGCAGGAGCCAGAGGACTGAGTCCTACAGTGCTATCAGGTCTGCTTTGCCTGAGCCTCTAAATGACCCAGCATAGGTCCTTGCCATTCTGAGGGTTTGGAGTGTCCCCTGGTCCACTACATAACTGTGTATGGCTCTGCAGGTTCATCTAGACTCTCCATAGGAAGTAGGGAAAGGGTGTTTTACCCACTTGCTATGTCCAGAGAGGGCATAGTTATCCAAGGTCATATAAAAGGCAGTGGTAAAGGCACTTACTGGCCTCACCAGCTTCTAGTTCAGGGGTGGAGCTTAGAGAATTGCTGAGAATTTGCTGAAATAGACTGACCACCACGATAGTCAGACATCATGATGGTTAAGACAGGGAGTTCTCACTATGTGCTATGCAACCTATGCAACCTGTTGTTTTATTTGCATTATGTCACTTATATGCCCACCCACATCTCCAGCCTATCATGCTGCTACCTTTAATATCCCTATTTTATAGAGGAGAAAACTGAGACACTGAGAAATTTGGTAATTTGTCTAAGAGAAAAAAACTACATTGCAACTAAATGCCAGTATGATTGAGATGAATGGGTGGATGGATGAAAATGAAAGGTTAGGCAAGTAGTTAGGGAACTTATTTATTTTTCCTAGTAATGGGGATTGCACCTGGGAGGTTCTCTACAACTGAGCTACATCCCCATCCCTGTTTATTTTTTGAGACAGGGTCTCATTAATTCACCCAGACTGGCCTTGAACTTGTGATCCTCCTGCCTCAGCCTCCTGAGTTGCTGAGATTATAGGTGTGTGCCACTGCCCCGGCTGGTACTTTTAGTTTATAAAAGATCTTAATATCTCTATCCTTATTACCTCTAAGTTATGTAGTAGCCATTTGAAAGCATAAATTAATCTAAGAAAACACAAGAGTTCCCCTTTCAGCTACCAGTCTGCACAGGCAAGATCACAACATTCATGCCCAACGAAGGATTCACTCACCTCAACCAGACACACAAACACACAAACGTGGACAAGAACAGAAATCTTACCCTATACACAAGCACAGTCCACACAACCCAGTTATACCCACAGACACCGATACCCTTGGAGACAAGGCAGGTGTAGAGAAGGACACGCCGTCAGTAGAAGACATAAGCACAGATATGCTCAAGCAGACGCAGAACCACACTAAGATCAGGACACGTGGGCCCAGTGCACACACACTCTTCTGTCTCGTCTGCCTGTCTTTCTCTCTCCTACATCCCAGTGCATTCAAATATCAGGATGCATGTTGCATTTAAAGTCAGAAGGGACATGCTTAACACAACACACACCTTGCAAGACATGTTCAGAGACAAGGTCATTGCCATGCAGCAAGGACAAAGATAAGTAGACATGCACATGTAAGTAGAGATGTCACACACACTCACAGGAAAGCCACCCCTGGGTCTTGCTAATTATGCAAATGCTAGGGGCCACTTCCCTCGGGTTCCAGCTGTGAGGAGAGGTGCATGAAGAGGAGGGTTCCATCCACCTGTGCTGTTCTCTCTGGATGCTCAGAAATTCAGTTGTTTTTGTCCCTCATCCTGTCTGGTCTGTCTCCTATTCCTGCTCCAGTGATCTCTGCAACTTCCTTGTGCTGAGCCGTCCCCTCAGCCCCGGGCCTTTGTTTCCTCCCACCCACATCTTGACCACAACCTTCATGCTGCCTCAGAGTCTGTGGTCCCCCAACCTCCTTCACGTCACCTTTCCTTCAGGGCATTCTTTCCCAGTCATCTTTCTCTGCTGAGGAAGCAGAACAACAGTCGATGGCTTTTTGGTTCAAATCAGAACTTAACTGAAGAGAAGCAGGGGAGGGTCACCTTCTGAATTCACTTAACCCATTCCCCTTTCCCCAGAGCAGCCCCAGGAGAGTTTCAAAATACAAATGTGAAGGCAGTGACTTTATTTTCCTTACTGATATATCTTCAGGGCCAGAACAGGACCAGAGAGTACTAGGCTCAAGGTAGGGAACATTTCCAGCTTAAACATCGCTACCCGGGGGAGCCTTCCTGATCTCCAAGGCTGAGTGAGAGTCGCAGGCACTCGCAGGCACATACACGCACTATAAAGAACATAAGATACTCTGGATATCTTTTAAGGCATTTATCACAATTGTAACTAAAATCATTATAGTGGAAGTACTAGATAATGTCATTAAGTAATTACTAGTATAATTATTTGTTTAATGTTGCCAAACTGTAAACTGTGAAGGTAGAAGCCAGGTCTGTTCTATCATCCCTGTATTCAGAGGGCTGGGTACAGACTGCTTGCAGTGGGCGCTTGGAACTTTTACTCGATGAATGTACCTAGTGAGTATCTACTAGATGCCAGGTACTCTCCATACATTTAATCATCACCATGACTTTGTAAAGTGAGTGTTCATTATCCTTATTTTTTGACAAGAACCCTGAAGAGATTTACCTAAGGTCACACAGCCTAAATAAGAACAGGCACTTAAATTCATCAGGCAGTACTTCTTCAGCTCCAGGCGACCTCTCTGACTCTTTGTCATCCTCCATCTCAAGGGATTATAAAGCTCAAACCGGGGATTTGTCTCTGGTTTCTCATCTCTTCCTTCTCCTGGATCCACATTTGCCATTTCCCCCATCCACAATTGGAAGCAGCCCCCACTGCCAAGCTTGTTCTGAGAACGAATTATTCACAGCAGGTGCAAGTGCTGACCACTTAAACTTCCCATGGGAAACTACATATTTATAAGGCATCAAAGACTTACGCTTCCAGGCCCAAACTCCCGGTGGAATTTTAGACATGCACTAACCAAGAGAGAAGAAATCACACCAGGTAGTCTGCTGCCGAGACTGTTGGCCCAAGGCCTGCTTAACTTTCTCAGGCTGGCTTTCCTCTTTTGCACAACTAACCTCATGTAGTCACTCTTGCCAGGTGAGTAGGTGACTTGGAATGTAGTAGGAAGAGCACAGGCCCAGGTCAGGAGACCTGTGTTCTGGCAATAGCTCTCCCTGAGTACTCTATGGCTCAAGGCAGTCCCTTGCACTTGGGGATCTCAGTTTCCCTCTCTCCGGGTTGAGGGGGCTGGATGATATTTCAGATTCCTTCTAACTCTGAGAGGTGAGCTATGGGGTCCTTTCGTAGTAATGGCTCCCAGCTGCAGAGCACTTCCTGTGTTGGGCACTGTTGTAAGAGCTTCACATTTATGGCCTCCTTGATGGTGACACCCACAGTGTAAGATTTTGTCCCTGTTGTACAATTGAAGAAACCAAGGCCCAGAGAGATTAATTCACTTGCTCAAAGTCACTATTCCATTGTAGTGTAAAATATGAGCCCCAAACTTGGCAGCGTTACATGACAACCTTTTATTCCGTGGTCAGTAGTTTGGGGAGGGCTCTGCTGGGCAGTTCTAACTCTGTGGATCTCATGTGTTGCCAGCAGGTGTCAGCAGGGGCTACATCAAGGTTTGCCAGACTGGGCACCGAGGATGGCTTTCTTTCATGCCTGCTCCTTGGGAATCTCACTGCTGGCCTTCTGGACAGTCCTCTTGGGTCCCTGAGTCTCCTGGCTCCTCCCGTGGCCTTCCCATTGCCCTTACGTCTCCTCCCACATGCTGCTCTCCCTCTGCTCTGGTCTTAGGAGGCCAAGCAGAGTTGCAGAAAGGACAAACTTTGGAATTAGGCTCCAATCTCCTGTCCGCTCCTTGTGATATTGAGTAAGTCAATTTCCCTCTGTGAGCCTCAACTCTTCATCTGTAAAGTGTGGGAGAGGGGTTTACACCCCTCCTTCAAATACCTCCTTCAGAGCCAGTGTGAGTTTCTTCATCTAATCCACAGCTAGTTATAGAGCACCACCTTTTAACCAGGACTTCTCCTATGTTCTGGGCCGGGTGAGAGAAAGAGAGATAATAACAAACAAGAAAAATATGTATATACACACACATACAAATGTGTATGTGGGCATGTGTGTACATACATCCCCTCCCCTCCCCATACATGGGATGTGTCCCATGGGGAGAGAGTGAAGCAAGGAATGGAGGATTTGGCATTTCAGGGAGGAGTGTCTGCGAAGGGTGACAAGCGAAGACTTTACCAGGAAAGTGGCGTTTGAACATTAGAGTGAGCCCTATGGTTTTCTGCAAGGGAGAGTGTTTGAGGCAGAGGCAACAGAGGTCTGGAGCCCAGTGAGCCAGAGGACATGTTGGAGATGAGAATGGAGAGGTAGCAGAGGCAATGAAGTTAGGACTAGGTAGAACGTAGAACTTGGACTTTGACCTTGAGTGAGAGGGAAGCCATGGGAAGGTTTTTGGTAGACAAGTGGTCAGTTTCTGGATACACTTTGGGTGTAGAATTGTCAGGAACTGTCGATTGTTGTCATGTGCTATATGAGGGAAGTTGAAGATTTATGGTCTGAATAACTGGAAAAAAGAGAGTTCTGCAGAGCACTCTTAACCAACGCACACTGCTGCTTGCTCTCAAGGCCTAAGTCTGGTCCTTGAGAAGGAGCAAGTGCTCAGGAGCACCCCTTGTGCCAAGCACTGAGCTAAGCACTTTACAGAATGTGTGGCAGAATTGTTAAGAATGATCCAGTGATCCTTGCCCTTATATAATCCCCTCCTGTTTAAGCGTGGGTAGAAACCATGACTGGGATAAGATATCACTACGACGATTATGTTTCATGATACATCAAAGGCGATTATCCAGATAGACCTAATCTAATCACACAGCCCTTTACAAGCAAGCATGTTGTCAGGCTAGAGAACAGATGGAAGCTAGAAGAGATTCAAAGGATGTGAAGAGTTTGATACCTATGGTGGCCTTGAAGATGGTTGGGATCACGTATGAGGGCCAGAGAACCACTTCCAGGAGCTGAGATCGACTCCTGGCCAACACCCCACAGGGATCAGGGACCTCAGTCCTGTAACCACAAGGAATCAAATCCTGCCAACAACCTGAATGATCTTGGAAGCAGATTTTTCTCCAGAGCTTGCAGATAAGAGCCCAGCCTGACCAATATCTTGTAGGAACCTAAATGGAGAAGCAGCTGAAGCTGCCCAGGCTTCTAGAGGTCTACAGAATTGTGAGTGAATAAATGGCTGTTGTTTTTCAAGATGGGAGGGGGCAGTTGGGCAGGTGAGCCTATGGGGCCTGGCTGAGTGGGTGGGGAGTCAGGGTCCTGGGTCAGGCCAGGGAGTGCAGTGTGGGGTTCCCACTATGCTTTGCTCCATCCAGGGGCTCTGAGTGTCTGAGCTGTGGGTGTGAGTGTGAGGACTGTACTCACTGCGGGTGCATACGTGGGAGAGTGTGTGAGTGTGAGCCTGCTCAGAGTCCTGGGAGTCTGAGGGTGTCTGAGCATCAGAATGTATCTGTTACTGGGAGTGACTGAGACTGTGTGGTTGTCTCCGTGTGTGCATGTGCCAATCCTCGGGTGTCTGTCCAAGTGTTTGACAGCGGTGAGGTGGTCAAAGGGGGAGGGGCGACGAGTGTGTGCAGGAGTCTGGCGCTGTGTGTTCGTCCAACTGTAATATGTCTGTGTGCTTGAATTCTAGGGTGTCTGTGAGGCAGTGTGGGTGGACAAGAGTGTGTATGCCTGGCCCACCTTTCACGGTTTTTGTGGGATCTGAGAATCTCCCTTGTGTGGGATGCTGGGTGCCAGGGTGTCCTGCCTGTCGCTCCTAGTGTGTCTGCAGGTCCCTGCGTGCCAGTCTGAGGGTGCCTGTGTGGGTCTCTGTGCAAGTCTGTGTGTGTCCATAGATTTGTCTGTCCAGACGTCTATGAATGAGTCTGGGTGTGTCTGTCCAGACATCTGCCCCTGAGCCTCAAGGCATCTGTGCTGCCTTCTTGCAGAATCAATGTGTCGCTGTGGGTGTGCGAGTGCTTCTGAGGGTCTCCGTGCGAAAGCCCGAGTGCCGGGGGCCTGTGCCGGTCTCTGAGTGTGGCCCTTCCGAAGGCGTGTCTGTCTCTGGGTGAAGGCCTGTCTGGGTCAGTGACTGGACACCTGAATCTGGGCGGCTCTGAGGACCGAGAGTGGGGGTTGGGGCGGGCAGGGGGTTCGCCACAGGACCCAGGCGCAGCCTGTCTCACCGCGCGCCTGGCTCCCGGCGCGCACACCTGCGCTGGCTGGGGCGGCAGAAGCCGGGCGCAGCCCTCACCCTCCGGCTCCCACGCCCCGCCGGCGGCGCCCCCTCCCCCGGGCGGCGCCGATTGGCTGCGGCGCGCCGCTCCGAGCCCGCCCCGCGCGGCCGGCGGGGGGCGCCGCGGGCCAGAGCGCGCTGCGCCGCCACCGCCGCCGCCACTGCCACCGCCGCCACCGCCGCCAGGAGCACAGCGCGCCTCCGGCTCCGCGCGCCGCCAGCGCCCGGCCCGCCTGTCACCCGCCTGCCCGCCGGCCCCGCCGCGCCCGCCAGTCCCGCCGCGGAGCCCCGGGCCGGCCCCGGGCCGCCGCCACCACGCCGCGCGCCGTACTCCGCGTCAAGAATGGGGCGGCCAAGCTGCCCAAGCCGCCCGCCGCCGCCGCCGCCGCCGCGGCCGAGGCGCCCGGCGCCGGCGCGGGCATGGAGCGCTCGCAGAGCCGCCTCAGCCTGTCCGCCTCCTTCGAGGCGCTCGCCATCTACTTCCCGTGCATGAACTCCTTCGACGACGAAGACGCGGGTAAGCGCGCGGCCCGCCCCCGACACCCGGGTGTCCCGGGATCCAGATCCAGAGGCCCCCTCCTGGATCCGGTGCACCCTTAGAGGTGGCCTCCGTCTTCTCTCCTCCCCAGCCCCTCTCGGGGAGGCGTCCCCAGGGTCTCCTTCCCTTTCCGCGGGACCACAGGGCTCTGGGATGGGCTCTCTTCTAGACTCCCCCCAGGGGCTCCTAGATCATCTGCACCCCTCTCTCGCAGGTGGGCCCTCGGGTCGCCTGGACCCAATTCTCCCTACTCACCTGCGCCTACCAGATGCCCCCTGTCTTGTTTCTGGATCTGACCTGCCACCATCCCTGTCTCTAGAATGTGCCCACTCTTCAAACCCGGGGGCTTTGGCCGCTTCACCCTTGGAGCTCCGGCGCGCCCCCCGCCATTGGAGGTGGCGCACAGACCGTGCCTCTCCATCTTTGTCTTGGCTGCACCCAAAGGCTCCCAGCCCAAGACCCCGGCCTGGCGCCCAAGGCCTAGAGCGCCCCCATTTGCCTCTTCTCCCCTTCCCCCACAGTCTGGGACTCGGGACTCCTGATTCTTATCTGACTGGGGCAGGTGCCGGAAAACTGCCAGGTGATGGCCTTTCCTCCTCTTTCTTCCGCGTCTTCCCGGAGGGAGGTGTAAGGCGGCGCCAACTCTACACTTGCGCTCCCGCTAGTATGTGCCCCTGACCTCACGTGCTCTTGTCCCTGGAGTGGCCCTTTTGGGTGGGCCGAACCAGGCCACCATCCTAAGGCCCGGAACCTCCTGCTCCTAGGCCTGTGCGCACCCTTTGCCAAAGCCCCAGGGACGGGAGGCTCCCGGAAACCCGCTTTTGGGGGCCCTGAGACCAGGGAGAGGGAACCTGAGAGCTCCAGATTTGGTTTTGGGGTGAGGAAGTGAATCCAACAACAGGTGGGGTAGCTGGAGGGCTTGGGCGAGAGTTCCCCAAAGAGTACTAGCTTGAAAGTCAGAATCAGGTTTCAGTCTTTATTCTTATGAGCCATGACCTTGGGCAAGACATGACCCGACCCCCACTCCAGCCTCCGTTTTTCTCATCTGTGAAAATGGGGTTGACAAGGCCTCAGACACAGGTTTTGTATGGTGTGAGGGTGGAGTTAAAAGTATTTTGTGAGCTGAAAATCTGAGAGTATTTGAATTCAGTGAGGGGACAAAAGGAGAGGAGAGTATGTGTTGGGGAGGAGCCAGAAGGTTTCATTTAGACTTTTGAGACTGATGAAAATATGGACTCTCTCTCCCCAAAATGCATATGTGCACCATCTACAAAATTTGGCCTAGTTCTAGGGAGTTCAGAGGTCCAGGTTTCCACTCCCTACCTGCTGGGACCCCTGTCTGGTGAACCCTTCTGTCTGGGTTCTGCCAAGGAATGGAGTGGTGGGTGATGGGTACTCACCTCTAGGAAGCAGGTGGGGAAAAGGAAAGATCTCCAGAATGCGTGGGCTGGTGATGCATGGGGCAGACCCCTGATAGACCTGTCTTGCTGTTGGCCTTTAGGTGGGAGTTGGGGTAAGATTGTTACTGCAGAGCCATTTTATGGGATCCCCATTTTACAGAGCAAATAATTGTGGCCCAGAGGTTTAACTGTCCCCTTGAAATAGCTGAGGGGTCTTCCTAATGCAGTGGTCTCCAGTAGAGCAAAATTGGAGTGAAGAGATCAGGTTAGCTGGGGGGTCTGGAGAAGGTGACAACTGCAGAGAAAAAGCTGGGACAGGAACCCCCTCTAGCCCAGGTGAGCTGGCTCCCAACTCTTGGCTGATGGCTAGACACCCCTGAAGTTCAGCAGGCCACTTAGGTCTCAGGAACCCGGTTGGGCAGGAGCCTGGGTTTGCAGGAGCTCTGGAGGCAGGCACAGTTTGTTTTTCTCCAGAGTCACGCTCCACGTCATGGGTCAGACACCCTGGCTGCAGGTGGTTTGCTCTAGGTTTCACTTCATGTAATATTAGTGATATTTTTAAAGGTTCACTTTATATTGTTTTCAGGTGGGTTTCTCTAAGTTCTTAAGTGTTGCACTTGGAAGCGATGTAGAAATCATCTTGTCCACTCCTTCTATACTCCAAGTGGGCAGGTGTGGGTGTGTATTTGTGTACATGTGAGTGTGTATGTGCATGCTTTTGTGTGTGGGGGTGTGTGTATAAAACCCTGGTGTGTGTGTGTGTATGTGTGTGTGTGTATGCTTTTGTGTGTTTATAACCCAAGGTCAACCAATGTAGCAGGTACAAATCTGAGACTAAAATCACTTCTCCGTTCTCGTTTCAGAAGACTAATAATCCTTTTTTTGAAAGAGGATGGTTTTAAAATGCTAGATCTCACTGTGTAGAAGATGGTGCCCAGGTGAGGAGGCCTCAGGGAGTAGCTGTCGGCTGTGAGTTCATTGTAGGCATTTTGAGCTCACTGTCTGCTCATCTTGAGTTTGGGAGGGGGAGGGAGAAAGTCAACTTTTATTTCCGGAAGAATAATGAGTGTCTGGTAAAAGTCGGAAGTAGGGAATGTTGTCTTGGTGCTTAATTTTTCTTGCTCTTCTCAGTCATTAATGTCCTTCTAAAAGAAGCCTTTTGGATACATCCTTTAGAACAGTACTAGGCTGAACTAATTTCTAACAGCAGCTGGGAGTCTCTGGGCTCCTGGACGGAGCTGGCTTGGGCAGAGGGCTGTTAGGTGCGGGCTGGCTTCACCTGTCTCTGCCCGCTCCTGCTGCCCTCTGACTGCCTGGTCTGTCTCTGATGGCTGTTCTCAGAATTGTGTCCCTGACGGGCCTCTGCTCATCTGGGAGACTTCCCTTTGTTGCTCCTTCCAACTCGTATCAAATGCTTCTTTCCCATCCTCCAAATCAAGTCATAGTATCTTTGGGGCTCATATGCCTCTCTTCCGCTAGTTTCATGAGGAATGACTAAGAAGGAGCCTTTTCCCTGCTCCTTTCCATTAGCCTTAAATGGGGCAGAGCATATTCCTGCGTTGGACACTGGGGTGGGCAAAAGAAGCTGCCGCTTCTTCCCCCACTTTTCTAGCTACCATGTGGCCCAGGACGCTAGTCACTGCAGGTTCCTAGATTCCTGTCAATGGGCATCTTCTGTGTTCTGAATGCTTTTCTTAGAATGTTGTCTTTGCCCCTTTTCCCAAGGATGCTGGGGCTTTAGAGAGGCAGGCACCAGGGCATTTTTGTGCCTGTGTATTTGTTCCTCAGCCTTGTTGACACTGAGTTTGTGATTGGACAAGTTTGGGATGGGGAGGAGTTAGACATGAGACCCAGTTTTGTCATCTGTATGAGGACGTAAATAATAGCAGGAACCCTCATAGGGTTTGTGTTTCTCATAGCACATCCATAAAATTTAATATCCTATTAACATTCCCATTTTCAGATGAGAAAACTGAGGCACAGACTTAGTAACCCGTTCAAGGTCACTCAGCCAGGAAGTGAGGGAGTTACTATTTGAACTTGGGCACTTTGACTCAAGCATCTGTGCTTTTAATTAACATACTGCTTGCTGTTCAAAGAACAGAACCTGGCACTAGGTAGATTGCAATACATGTTCGCTTTGCTCTGTCTTAATGCCAGGTGAGAATTGTTTCTGAGCATGACTGTAAAGAAGAATTTGTGCGTTTGGGCAGGTAAAATTCTGATCCTCAAAATGTTAGTATTAATAATATTACTAGGCAAATTTTATTGCCTTTATTATTATTAAGGTAGAGCTAGACCCTCCTTCTTGGAAGCAGTTTAAAAATGGAGATTTGGGGGACTTGTGTGTCAAACAAGAGGGTAGGAAGGATTCTGGCTGCCCATTTCTGAGCGCTCCCTGACCACTTCATTTGCACCACATCTACAGGTCGGGCCCTGCCACTCTGTCCTGGGCATAGCTGGGAGCAGGGTTGGATCTCTTTCCTAGGAGATGCCAAGGAAGTTGTTGCACTGGGGTCTGAAATTGGCCATGGTGTTCCTGAGCCTGACCAAGTGGTTGCAGCGTCCAGTTCTCCCCCTCCCGCCCAGGAGAAGGGCGGAGAAGTTGGAGCAGCCAGCTCTGATTTGCCCAGAGGATGGATGCTTCGATCCAGTGCAGGGAGGAAGTTGCCATGGCAACACCAGCCGGCTACCAGTCCCTCTCCTAACGGTTTGGGCCACATCTCTGGGCTGAAAACCCTTCATGGCACCTCCCTCTTCCGTTCAGACCAAATCTGATGCAGTGGGGGGGGCATGGTGGGTGGGACCCACAAATTAGTACCACAGCCTCCCTCCCCCCTGTTTGGACAGAGGAGAAATGGAGGTGGTTGTCTGAGTTACTTCTGGGTTGTGGAGCGGAGGTACTCATATCCTGCCAGACAGATCCTGGCAGGGGCAATCAGAGTTGTCCCTGTCCCCACCCCCAGGCACCTGGAGTGAACACTCTGGACCACCCCCGCCCCCTTTCACACTGTTTTGTAGAGTTTGCTTTCCCAGACCAAGTGCTAACTTTTGTCCTTGAAATTTGACCTGTGCTTTTTCTGGGAAGCAAAATGTCCTGCTGTCCCTCCCCTTCCTCTGGAGATGTGGGAACAGAGGGAGCCCTTCAGCTCTGTAGGGGGGCTGGACCGGGTGGGTGAGGGGGTCCTTCGTGATGAGGGCCACCTGAAGGCTTGAGGTTGAGGCTTTAAAGCCTCCACTCCTACCCTTACCCTTGGGGCAGGCCACTTCTGCCCCACTCCCACCAATGCCCCCCTCCCATTTGCCACCTGGTGTGCAGTCTCCTTTATGTTTTGGGAGCTGGGTGGAACTCTTCTAGATTTGGATAACTGAAGCATGGTAGAGAATCAAGCCATTATTTCTGTAGTTCAAGTCTAAGGGTGGGGTGACAGTGTGGACCCATACCACTTTATTTTAATCAAATTTTCTGAAAGAAGTATCTCAGGAAAATTAGGGGCATGAGGATTCACCCCTCTGCATGGCACCGATCCTTGGCCTGTGGTCTGCTCGGCGCCTTTGGTGCTCTTTCCTGAAGTCCCCTCCCTTGGGCACTTCCCCTTCCCTGTCCTGGAGCTCCTAGACTCCTGGCTCCAGCTTCCTTGGCTTGCAGTTGCCAGGGGCCCACCTGGCTGGGTTTGGTGGGAAGCTGGGAGGAAGGTCCCTCCTCCTTGTCTCCCTTTGGGGAAGAGGCTCTGCCTCTGGGCCTGGGGGTGGGTGGAGAAGGAGGCAGAGCCAGTTCCAACTGCAGGCTGAGTGGGGGGCGGGCGAAGTGCGGAGGAGAGGCGGAATGGAAGGAAGCCTCGCCCTGAGCTGCCCTTCTCCCTGTCTCGGGGCCTTCTACCCTAACAGCCCTTACTTCCGGGTGTCTTTTGGAAACTGTTGGAAAGGTGCCACTTCTGGAGAGTGTGCTGAGAATAGTGTGCCATCTCCCAGAGTCCCCTGCCCCCAGGTCCCCCGGTCAGCCTGTGTTTCTGTAGTGGAATGACAACTGAGCTTGAATTTGACTCCACGCCTGCCCTGTGACCTCAAGCAAGTCTCAATCTTCCCAGTGCTCTTGGTCCAAGCATCTCAGGGTGGTAGAAACAAAATGACCGAGGGCCTTGCTCAGCCGTGCTCTGTGCTTTGCATGACCTCAGTTAATCTGATAGCAACTCAAAAGGTAGCTACTGCTGCAGATGTGCCCATTTTGCAGATGAGGAAAGTCAAGCAGCTGGAGCAGTGTGCACAGCCCAGCTGTGTTTGGCTGGCGGCCACTTTCTGCCTATGGGCGTAAAACGAGTTCCCAGGTGGGCAAGGGCTATGCGGTCATCAGGGGCTCTGCTGTCACAATAACAAGTGACAAAGGCCAGGGTGCAGGGGCCTGTTCAGGTTCACATGTGTCCGGCAGGGTCCACTGCCTCACACTGTAGTTCACTCCAGCCCCTTGGAGTGCCTTCCTGGCTCCCGGATGATCCCATCACAGTCGGCCAGCAGCTGCTATGACGGCCTGGCTTCTTGAAGGATCATCCAGTTGTCTGCCCTGGCCCTGGGGGCCCAGCTATCACCTGCCTCTCCAGACCGATGTAGGCCAGTGCTGGATTATATTTAACGCTGTGCTATTTCCACTTGACAGCTCCGGAGCGCTATCCCCCCTTCTCCTTCCTCCCCCCTCCCCTTCTGATTCACTCGGAAACTGACGAGGCTGATGTCAGCGCCTTATTCTTAGCCCCCGTAATTGTAACTGCATTTAGCAGTGCGCACTTCATTAACAGTTTCTGCGGTGGGGGAGTGAAGGGACTGCGTGGCTGGGCAGGGACACGGGTAGAGGTGGGAAGAGGGCACCTGCTGCCGGACCCTGGCCAGCTGCCTGCTTTGGATAGGCCAACTGGGTAGGTTCCAGGTCTAGCTTTCCAAGACTCACAGTCCTGGAAGGACCCTTGGAGAGCATCTCGTCCGTTCCCTTCAGTAGGCAAGGAGGGAAACCGATGCTCCGAGAGGCAGAGTGGCTAGCAAAGGTCACATGTCAAGGGTCCAGGGTTCCGACCTCTGAGTCCAGATTTTCTTGTCTGGTATTTATTCGTTCAACCAATATTTAATTAACTGCTCGGTGCCAAACAATCTGCTAGGCACTGGAGATTTATCAGGGAACAATGCAGACGTGGTTTCTGCTCTCATGGAATTATGGGATGAGGGAGACAGACGATAATCAGGCGATTAATTAAAAATAAATAATTTTAGATTGTGTTAAGTGGAATGAAAATAAAACAGTGATAGGAGAGGAGAGAGCATTAAGTAAGGTAGTCAGGAAAGGTAACCTTTGAGTTGAAGCATAAATGATAGAGCCAGCAACGGGAATAGGAGGGGAAGAGTGTTCCAGGCAGAGGGAGCAGTTGTGCAAAGGCCCTGAGGTCAGTGTGAATGTGAACTTTAGGAAGCAGCAGACTTTTTTGGTTAGAGGGAGTAGGTGAGGGGAGGGGAGGTCAGGGACATGAGCACGGTGTGCATGGGGGGGTGGAGATCATCACAGCCTGTAGACAATGGTGGGGAAACTGAGGTTCAGAGATGGGAAAGGAAAGGACTTCAACTGGGTAAAGTCAGAGAGAGGCCAAGAACTCCTGCCCCCCGAGTCCCTGACTCTGCTGTTCCTCAGGCACAGATGGCTGTGCCTTTAAATGCACAGTGTGACTTCCTTTTGCGTTGTGGCTGGAAGGTGCTGTGGAGTCAGGGCAGGGCCCTTTCTCTCCCCACTGCCTGTTGCCTCCACTCTTCGAATCTCACCTGACCCAGCTGTGCAGCTTCCTGGGCTGGTGCTGCTGAGGGGGACTCTGGGGGCTCCCATGGTGAGGCAGGACGAACGTGGCTTTGGACTCCTAGAGACCTGATTTTCCTGCTACTTCTGCCACTTCTGACTTGCGTGATGCCGGGCGAGTTGCTTTCCCTCCCTGGGGTTCAGTGTCCTCTGCAAACTGGGCCATAATAATAGTAGACACTTCAAAGGGTGATCGTGAGGACCAAACGACAAGATGCACAGACGTACCCCACCCAGAGCTGGACTTGAGGGCTTAAGGTGTCCTCGGGGGTGGGGGCCAACGAGGCAGTGTGTTCAGTGCCTGGCGTGCAGGGGCCTTTGGTCAGCAGTGGCTGCTGCATTTGTCATCGCCGTGGTCAGTTTGCATAGGGCAGAGCTGGGCTACTAAGTCTCTAGTGAGTCCCAGAATCCCCAAGAGGGCTTGTTTGCACAGTCTGCTGGACCCCACCCTAGAGTTTCGGTCTGGGGTGGGCTCGTTTCTGACAGGTTCCCAGGTCATGCTGTCCCAAGGCTGCTGGTCCAGGGGTCCCACCTTGACAACCACTGGGTTAGAGGGAATGCCTGGAGAAAAACGAGGGTCACTTCAGTGCTCCTTCCGGTGTCCGAGATGCTGGGTTCCAAATTCAGTCCCCAGTGGAGTCTTCATGTCCTTCTGATCCAGATGAGCCTCAGCTGCTGCCTGCCTTATATGGGGCTTACCAGGAGGACCCTGTGAATCCTTTGGGACGCTATCTGAACCAGTGATAAATGAGCCAACACGAATAACCATCAGGCCATGCTGCTGGGCTCGGCAGCCCTGGGACTATGCGGGCTCCAGTCTAGCACCTTTTACCAGAGGAGAGGGTGTGGCCCCTTTCCTGCACTGGGAAAGGTAGGCAGCCTGGTGCGCTAAAACCAGGAGGTTCGTTTCAGGACAAGCCTTTCCTGGGAAGAAGTAAGTCAAAGGAATGGTGGAGGTAGAGGGGCACAGTGCTGGGAGATGCCACCAAGGGAGTTTACCCAGCCAGTGTGTTAAAGTGTTTCTGAGGAAGGTTGCTGGTCACTTTCTAGGGAAGGTCGGGATTTAGCAGGGGGTTGGCCCCGTGGTGTGATGGATTTCTCACCCAGCCGAGTACAATTCTGGATCAGAAGACAAAGACACATAACATAGTTTCCAGGGGGGACCTAGACTAAACTGATGTTCTCTGAGAGGGGTGGCTTGGGATAAAAAGCGTGGATTCTGGGGACATGAAGACCCAGGTTTGTGTCTCTGCTGCTTGCTGGCTGTGTATCCTGGCTATGTATGGGACTGATCTGGGCCTCAGCCATGTCCTTTGCCAAATGCAGCAAGAGTTCTGAGCCACTTGTGAGGATCTGAGAATATGCCTGTGCAGCACCCAGAAGGCATCCCAGAAGCGGAAGCTGCTGCCTTTCCTGTTATTGCAGACTTCCTGAGAGAGGTGATGCGCACACCTGCCTGGAGGCAGGGCGGGAGAGTGGGAAGGAGTGTCTGCTGTGTGCCCTTGGAGCCTGCGCGGCTCCATTTAGGGTCAAGAAAGGAGATTTGTGTTCAGCTGCTCAATCTCAGTGTCTCCTCTGACCACTTTTGCATCTCTGACCTCGGTAACCCTCTCTGCAGAATGAGAGTCCAGTGGGCTTGGTTTAGATACAACCAGAGTCTCCCAGAGAGGAAGGACGCTTGTCCAAGCCCACCTTCATCTCCTCCTGTGGATGTCTCTACTCTCCTTTTACCCATAGGATCATTTTTCATCCCAAGGGCCTTTTCTGCCAGAATTTCTCTCTAGATGATCTTTGGTGACTAGTCATCGAATAATTTCTACAATAAGCATTTTGGGAATTCGTTAATATATACAGACACTACAGCATTTTGCAGGCAGGTGCTGGGGTTGAATGCTGAGGTGCTTTACCACTGAGCTACATCCCCAGCTTTTTTTACCTTTTTTTTTTTTTAAGACAGGGTCTCACTCAGTTGCTTAGGACCTTGCTAAGTTGCTGAGGCTGCCCTCAAATTTGCAATCCTCCTGCCTCAGCCTCCCAAGCCACTGGAATTACCAGAGAGGGCTCTCCATTTGCCCACCACCTCAGAGCAGGTCTTTGGCAAAGCTAGAAACAGCACTAATGTTTCTGGACTCCAGGATCAGAGCCTTCCCCAAGCCCAGATGCCCCAGGTAGCCACGATGGACTCTGCTGGTACTTGAAGTATTAAGGGTGCTCCTTACATCTCCAGCACTTGGTGTCCCTGGTAGATGCCACTGGAGTTGTCCTGGGAGTGGGTGGGAGGATATTTCACTATTTGGGGCCTGTAATGGAAATTAATTAGTTCCTTAGCAAATGTCTTGGGAAACATCTTTCATCTGCCTGGGCTCAATACCAAGCCTGGACCAGGTGCCTCTGGAGCCCACCCCAGCCTGGGCCAAGCCAC
Source organism: Sciurus carolinensis (assembly GCF_902686445.1). Lineage (NCBI taxonomy): Eukaryota > Metazoa > Chordata > Mammalia > Rodentia > Sciuridae > Sciurus > Sciurus carolinensis. The sequence goes on from NC_062214.1 coordinate 14,510,876, forward strand.
CCCCCAACCATATGGCCTCAGGAAGCTGCCACTTCTGCCCAACTTCCGTTGGTCATGTTGAGTTGGGGCAGAGGGACCCGGAACTGGGCAGCCTGGTCTGGAGGGGACTTGGTGGGTGCCTCTAACAGGGGGGAATGTAACACAGCTAATTCTCTGAACTTACTCTCTGGACTCCTGGCAGTCATTTTAGACTGAAAGGAATACAGAGGATGGGAAACTCTCCTCTTCTACCTCTACCGTCTTGACCTGAGCCATGGGTTTTGTGCAATGATAGACTGTGGAGCCGGTCACAATGATGCATGTGTGTAATCCCAGCAACTCAGGAGGCTGAGGCAAGTTTGAGACCAGCCTTAGCAACTTAGCAAGATCCTGTCTAAAATAAAATGGGCTGGGTTGTGTTTTGGTGTTAGAGTGCTTACCTAACATGCATGAGGCCCTGGGTTTGATACCCACTCCAAAATACAGATTGATGGTGGAAATGCTCCTAGGTAAGACCTGTGAGTGGCAGGCACACAGGATGGGAAAGGGGAAGTAGCAGCCACATGGACATTCTGTTATAGTCCAGCCCCAGCCTGCTCGCTGGGCTGCTTTCAGGGAGGGTGGCATCTCAGCATTGACCAGCCTTCTGTGCTCCACTTGGGAGTCTGTGTTCAGCACTGGGAGTCTGAGGCAGGAGGATCCCAAGTTCAAAGTCACCCTCAGCAATTTAGTGAGACTCTAAGCTTAGCTAGACCCTGTCTCAAAATAAAACAAAGAGGGCTGGGGATGTGGCTCAGTGTTTAAGTGCCCCTGGGTTCAAAACCTGGTACCAAAAAAAAGGGGGGTATCTGTCCTGACTTCTGCTTCACCCTAGCAAATGTGGAGCCCTCTGTCTGACAGGCATTTTTAGCTATGATCTCATTGATCCTCATGGAACACTGGCTGTATCTGGAGAGGTGGGCAGGAGTTCCACTGGATGCCTGAGGCTGTGTGACAGCTTAAGGGTAGTCGATGTGTCATGCCATGAGCCCTGGATTTGTCATAAGAAAACCTGGATTTGAGATTCCATTTCTGCCAGTTATCTGGTTGGGTAACCCTGGGCAAGTCATTGTCCTCTTTGGGCCTTGATTTCCTCATTGAATGAATAAGTGCTGTCATAAGGGACGAGGAACTTGCAGATGTGTTGAAGATTCTGTGTACAGCAAGACCGTGGCAAGCCTCAGCTTAGGGGGTGGGTGGGGGAGTGCCTTTGCTGAGGAGGCAGATGACTGTGCAAGGCACAGGGACACTTACCCTGCTGTCCTTACTTGGGTTCCCCCAGAAGCAGACCTGGAACAAGGATTCAGGTATAAGTATTAGGTCTAACCACTAGAAGCTGCCATTTTTATAAGTGAAAACAGTTGAGTAGCAATTTTATGTGGTTTTTAGTCTACAAGGTGATCAATGAAACCCCAGAAAGAGAGTGGACACGCCGGGCAGGGGAAGGAGCCAGAATCAGCGTTATCCGGCAGGTTCCCTCCGAGTGAGGACAGCTGGGGATGAGGCTTGCTGGAGGCTTCAGGAGACTGTAGAACAGGGCTCTGCGCACTTCTGTGAAGGGCCAGACCGCAGATATTTCTGTCTCTGCAGACCATACGGTCCCCGTTGCAACTGCTCAATCTCACAGTCGTAGTGAGAAAGCAGCTACAGACAGTATGTAAATGAAAGGGTGAGGCCATGTCCTAATAAAACTTTATTTACAAGAGCAGGCAGCAAGATGGATTTGGCACAAGGGCCATAGTTTGCGGACACCTGCCATGCACCTCGGCTGTCCCACCCAGGAGGGAGGGCGTTGGGGACTTTATACACCAGCTTCCATCTGATTGGTGGAGGGCTGCTGGGGTGGAATCGCGGGGTGGCTGTTGCCCTTCCAGCCTGCATAGGGGCAACCCAAGAGTGTTGGCAAGAGGAGGCTGGGCCAGGAGGCGGGATAAGGAAGGGGAACCATAGCATGACTCTCTCCAGCTCAGAAGCATGGCTTGTTTGGCTCAGGAGAGTATTGGCGGGAAGCAGGCAGGACGAACAGGGAAACCAAGGTTTGGACAGGGCCGGATGATTTAACGTCACATTTCCAGGCTTTACAAGTATTTGTTACTTCCAGGAAAAGCCCAGCTTCTCCATCGTTGATGGTCTTATTGGAGTGTTCTACCTTTGTGTCTCTGCTTGGTCCATTCCTTCCCCTGGGACGTTCCTACCCGCCTGCCAGGGACCCAGGCCACCTCCTCCAGGAAGCACACCATTCTTCTCTTGGGCATTCCCATAGTGCTTTGCTGTTCCTTTTCTCCAGCATCTGCACAATGTGGCTTCTGTCACTTTTCTCTTGCCCACTGTGAGCCCCCCAGGTGGGGGATCCTGTCCTCATCCCACCAAGGGGCCAAACTGGATCCCTGATGTCTGCCTCTCTTCCTTCCTGCTCTATCTCTTCCTTTCTTCCTCCAGCAGGTGCTGATAAGCAGGTCCTGTCCTGGTGACCTAAGGCAAGCCCTGTCTTTGCCTTCATGGAATTCGCAGCCTCCATAGGAGCAACAACGTTATTCCATCACTTCTATGGCCGGTGCAGGAACTGGCCGAGGCCTCAGCAGGGAGAACTGACCTGTGGCGGGGGGTCTTGACAGCAGAGCTGGGATTCCAGATGGGGGAGACTGTGGCTGGGGGCTGTGCTGCTGCCAGCACAGTCTGGGAGTCTGGGGGGCGAGGCCGAAGCCAGATTCTCCCAGAGTGTGTGACTCTCTTCCCCCCAGCCTCTGTCTACATCTCTCACACGTACGGATCGACATGTTAACTATAATTGCTTCTGTGTGTAAGAATCACCAGTAACTTTCTGCTTTCTAGTTTATTTTCTGTGTTTTCTGTAGTGAGCACATCGTGGTAAGAGTGGAGGCCTCAGTGGGACCACACTCCTGCTGGTGGTGGGTAACTGTGTTTTTTGCTGCTCAGGGGTGATTCTGTTTCTCTCTGTAAAGGAGGGATAATGGTAATTAGCCCTATTCACATGGTACTACTCTCCCATGTTCTGACGCTTCACCTCTGTTAACTCATTCGAGCCCCACAACTCTCCCAGGTAGACACTATCACTATTCCTATTGTATAGATGAGGAAAACTAAGGCACAGAGAGGCTAAGTAAGTTGCCTGAAATCACACAGTAGGGGTCAGAGCCAATATTCCAATCTGCCTGTTTGGCTCTGGAGTCTGAGCTCAATCACTGGGCCCTGCTGCCCACCTCACAGGGTACAGATGAGGGGACATCTCTGCAACCCTTAGCCTGATGCCTGGCACATAGTGCTCAATAAATGTTAGCTCTTGTTATTGTCAGCAGCTGTGCCAAGGCCCTGAGGTGGGAAAGGGACATGGCCTTTTGAAGATCCAGGGAAAGGAACATATGATTAAAGTCAAGGATCTTGCTCTTGAGCAGGATAATCGGAGACCCTGTTGGGTTTTTAGCAGGGAAGAGACAGACTCAGCTTTGGGATTTGCAAGTCTTTAAAGACCTCTGTGTTTGTAGCAGGGAAGGAAGGAGCCCAGAAGCCCAGGACAGCTCCTCTTGGACACAGCAGCTCTTCTCAGATCTGATGGTAGCAGCCTGGGGTCCTCAGATCAGGGTGTGGATGGTCTGGCTTCCAGGCTGGCTGTATGGGCCGGAGCACCAGAGACGAGTCAGGGCTGTGTCACCCACCAGGCTGCTCTGGTGATGGGAGGCTGGGAAGTGCCGGCTGGAAGGCAGGAACAAATTACTCTCCTGGAGATGAGGCCGGGCCAGTTCCTGCCGTGTTACATTATTAAATTTGTAATCTTCATTCTAATACTTTCCAGCAGTGAATAAGAACCAAATTTAAAATGCCGGCTTTACATTTCTGGAATGGAGCTCTTTGTCAAGAACTCTTGAAACCCATAATTTCTCTCCAGAGGTGAATGTCTCAGTCTTAAAAAAAAAAAAAAAAAATTAAAATTAAAAAATAAAGGAAAGCCACTTATTAGTTAAGGTTTGGGGTTGGAGGGTTTGACCCCGACTGTATGACTCTAGCCCTGGAAGAGGCTTAGCGTGGCCCCTGTGCTGCACATGCCCAGGGCTGCCCCGGAAGAAAGCGTGAGAAGCTTCATGGCCACCTTGCCCTCAAGCAGTGGGTAAATCTGTAGAAATTGGGCCACATGGTCTGAGAGAATTGACCTGTGTCAGGCTCTGATGAACTTTCTCATGGCCTGGCTGGTGGATGGTGGAGCTGGCTGTTGGCAGAACCCTGTGCCACCTGGGTCCTGCCTCTCCACCGGGGCAGGAGGGGCCTGATTCAGGTCACCAGCATCCCCGGGCTGCTCTCTGGCCCTCCAGCCAGATCCCTTCTTGCATGGTGGGGTGGGGGACAGTGAGGACCCTGAGTGGGGAAGGGACATGCTTCGCCTGCTAGGCCGTGGTCCAGGTATGGTGGCCCTGGCATTCCCTGCCCAGATGGCTTTGAGCCAGCTTCTGGGGTCTGTTCAGACCTTCTCTGAACCCCATCTGCTGGTGTCGTGGCGGATGACCTGAGGGTGGAGGTGAGAATAGCACATAAGTGCAGAGCGGCCCCCTTGATGTGGGGTCAGGGGCGAGGAGGAGGAGGAGGGTGGGCAGTGCCTGAGAGCTGCTCTCTCCTCACTCCATGTTCAGCTACGGACTCTGATGATTCTAAATAGGAGCCGGTCCTGGCCTTCAAGGTCATTATGAAGGCATATTTCTCAGAATAGAATAGAACATATTTTATTCAATAGCCCTGATTTGTAACTTTTAAATATTTAGAATAAGCATGAGAAGCTCATTTAAACTCTTGCCTGGGGCCCCAGCATATGAAGGGAGGGCCTTTGCATCACCCTTTGAACGGAGAGCCACCACACCCAGGGATGGCCTTTCCCCTCACGACCTATGACCTGGTTCCAGATAGAAGTCGCCTTGTGCAAGTCAGAGGAAGGTACCTCTTCCCCTCCCTGAGCTTGAAGAGCATCACCATGTGTGGGACGGTGAGCTGGGACTCTCCGCCTTCCCAGAGGCAGCAGGGTGACAGCTTGGCCAGGGGAAGGCTGCGTTTCTGCCTGGTCCCCACCCTTAACTGGGCACCTTTGTTTGGGGTGCACCCTGCCTGCGAGTTCACAGCACCCCTCAGACCTGAACCAGCAGGAGCCATGGTGAGACCCGAAGGGACAGTGCTGACTCTCTGGACTCTTGAGCTGATCAGTAAGCATTTAGCCTGTTTAATAATCATCCTCATTGTGCTAGAGATTTCTGTTGTGTTTCATTTGTGCCAAGTGCTCTGAGCTCTTCACCAGGGTTGTGCGGTTGTGATGTCAGACTCGGGGGAGCTCACCGTCGTACCCATTGTGCAGGTGAAGAAACAGGACAGGTTTGTCTCTGGCCTGGGGCCGCATATAGTATGGCACTTGAGTCTGTAAGCCCAACCACGGCTCTGCACTGCCCCTCGTCAATTTTAGACGCATCCTTGATGCAGTCAGCAGGTGTTTTCCAGCCTTCTCCAGTGTGTTGGGTCCTGAAGGTGTGGGACCCAGTAGGACCAGGCCCCCCTCAGCCCAGGAGCAAAGCCGAACAGAGCAGGTAACTGGGGGACCCATTCAGGAGGAAGTGTCAAGTACCACCAAGGTGCTCAGGGCACTGGGGGTCCCGTGAGGTCAAGGGGAGCTTATTTATGTCTTCTGGGGGCAAAGTAGGTGCATGAGGAAGTGGGGCCCGGAAAGGGGTGGGCGGGCCGGGGAAGCCCCAGTGCTGTTCAGGACCGGCTCCTTCTTGAAGGCTGGAGTTACATCATCATCGTTAGGCCCCTTAGGCCTCTGCCAAGAGGAGTGGGACCTGATATCCACCCTCATCATGTCTTCAAAGTCAGAAAACTGAGGTGTGAGGGGAAGAGCAGGGCGTTCATGCATTTTCAGGCCGGTTCAGTTGGACTGGGCCTCTGGGCCTCCAGCCCGTTAGCCTGCTGCTTCCCGCGGCCTTTACACCCAGGAGTGGCAGAGTCGCCATTTATCATTTTAACTTTTGAAAACAATATTGTGCTTCTGCCAGTTACAAGTGCTTGTTCGGTTCTACCAGCTGCACATGTATGCTGTGTGCTCGGGGTGCCGAGGCCCTGCGTGTTACCTCGTGTGGTCCTCAGGGCAGACATCTGGGAAGGGTCCTGTTGCTCGTTCCATTGTCCAGGTGAGGAAATGCGATAACTCTCCAGGCAACCCAGCCAGCAAATGGCAGTGCTGGTTTCCTGGGGTCTCACACCCTGAGTCTGTGCTACGTGTAGCCGTGGCGGAAATTTGGGAAGATTACGGAGAAAGCACACGAAAGCAAACAACTCCAATTCTGTAGTCCAAAAGCGGAATGTTAACCACTGGGCTGCTTCTCCCCAGGAGTGTGCGTGCGCACGTGAGCGCATAGGAACACATGTTTAAACCAAACCAGGGCCGCGCCGTGATGCTATTTTGTAAACTGACGCTACCATTAAAAATCACCTTAAAAAGACCTTCACAGGCTGGTCTCCACAGGGACACTGAGATTTCGAGGATCAGGTCTGGAACTGCATGTGATCCATCCGTGGTCCACAGACGTGGCCAGGCAGACCCAGGGACAGCACGAGGCCACTGCTTCTCATGGCCTCGGTTCATTTTGTCCCTGTCTTTCCGCCCCTCTTCTTGTGAAATAAATAAATAAATGAGTGAATAAAATTTAAAACTGACAGACCTCCCCAGGATTTTATTCCGTGCCTGGCCCTGCATTTCAATGCAAGAAGCAGAAGGCTTGTGAGCTATAAATAGCCCGAGCCTCTTCTGCACGGTGGCGGGAGCGTTTGTAGGTTCTGTCTCCTCCCAACCTGGTGACCTGGATTACTTCCTTTCTGCAGTGGCTGCTTTCCTCACGGCCTCCTCTGTCCATCCTAAACAGAGTCAAGCAGGTAGTTACTGAGCACCTACCCTGGGCCAGGCCCATCTCGCAGAGTACCATGGTGGGGGCGGGTGGACATGGACACGGGTGTCCACAGGTGAGGATCTTTCCTGGTGTGGAAGCGCACGGAGGGGTTCCCAGCTCTGCAGATAGGCAAGACTTCTGGGAGGAGCTCTGAGGAAGGGAAGGAAGAGGAAGGAGCCCAGGGAGGAGGTGGCCTGGGAGGAGTCATGCTTACCCAGGGCCTGACCGGAGCCAGCCTTGCTGCTGTTAAGCAGATGGCATGTTACCTGAGCGCATGTCCAGGGTTCCGTCGGTGGCTCCCGAGACTTCTGGAATCTAGTGTCTCTGGTGTGGAGGTGATTCTCCACCTGCCCTCTACAGGCTTTTCTCTTTTTTTTTTTTGGTTGTTGATGGGCCTTTATTTTACTCATTTATTTATGTGGTGCTGAGGATGGAACCCAGGGCCTCACACATGCTAGGCAAGCGCTCCACCCTGAGCCACAACCCCAGCCCTGCGCAGGCTTTTCTGACTCGAACCCAGATCCTGAGCCCTTCCCAGATCACTTCATTAAAAATCTCCAGTGGAGCCTGGAAATCTGTTTCTTCACATGCTCCCAGCTGATGCTGATGAGCAGCCACACTTGGGATTCAGTGTGCCAATCCAGTCTCCATCCGGGGACCACACCTTAGTCCCCATTCCTGTCTCCCTCCTGAATGGGAGCTGTCTCCCTTGGATAGAGGAGGAGGCTCACAGCCTCTTGAAAGTGGGGGTCATTCTCCATCAGGCAGCAGGGCTGCAGAAAGTCCCTTCCCCTGTGCCAGAGTCACCTTCAGGGTTAGTCCTAGCACAGTGATGATGTCAGTGACCAATATTTGTACTCATCCCTGTTGGCCACAGAGTATTTAATCTGGGAGGCAAAAAATACACATTTTAAATTCAGACAGAACCTGAGTTTAAGCCTCTACTCTCCCTCCCTCTGTCTTTGTATCCCACCCTATTTGTTCTTAAACAAATGGCCTAACCTCTCTGTGTTGCATGCTGTCGATGGAGATGGTGATGGTACTTAACCTCTGAGGTCGTTGGAAGGATTCAGTGACACGTGAGAGGGGCCCAGTGCAGGAGGAAGGCACTCATTTCTCAGTGCTGTATGGCTGTTCATCCTCTTGCTCTGCTGTCAGACGTCTGCCTGGTAAATTCAACATTCGAGAGGTTTTTATTGAGAACTGAATACACGCCCAGCCTCACTCCAGATGATGGGCCTGAGGTGATGAAAAAGTCCTCACTTAGTGACAGTGTCCTCAGGGTTTTTAGGATTCTTTGATCTTTACAATGCTGACAGGGTAGGTAGTGAAATTTCGCTGGTAAGAAGATAAAGGTCAGGAAATGGGGGGGGTTCTGAAGCTCACTAAATTGGCAGATGGGAAGGGGATTTAGTGCTTCCACCCGGCGCTCTTCCTTGCTTCCATCTTTAGCAGACTTGCAACAATGTGTGTGAGGGAGGAGGCGGGAGGGCGGGGAGGAGCGGACCCTTTCGCCTGGAGTATGGGGCTCCCTCAGCCTCAGCCTCCATGGTTCCCTCTAAACTGCCAGGCAGTTTAGTGACCACCGTCTGGGCCACCAGAGAAATCTAGTCATGAAGGCTTGGGACAGAAAGGTGTCACCAGGGAGCACGGGTGACCTGGCACTTTGGCTGGCTCTCCAGTGCTGGGTTGCAGACCTAGTGCAGTCTGAGCCTCTCGTCTGCCCTGCCAGCTGCAGATGCAGCCAAAACCTAGTCCACTGTCCACATCCCCACTCCACCCGAGTCACGGCCCGTGCCCAGGTCGAGGCCCACTGGAATGGCGGGGTCCAAGGCTGACCCTGGCTAACTGCGAATGCCCCCTGCTCGTGGCCTCCTTTCGAGCTAAGGAAACTGAGGGAGTTTGGGCCACTGTGTGCTCTCTCCCGGGGAGTGGGCTGTGTGGCCTTCTCTGTTGTCACTGGATGAAAGGCCCTGTCCCCTGGTAAAGCAACCTCAGACATCAGCAAGGAAATGAGGACGTTGTCTTCGCCAGACTCCCTGTGGTCAGACACCCGCGTGGGTTCGTTGCTGGAGAGGTGGGTCTCAGGCCAGTGCAGTGGCTCCCCATCTTCTGTCCTGTGCAAGATGTAGACTTAGGCTGCTCTCCTGTGGGCCCTTCTCTGAGCTCTGGCTCTCAGGATCTCATCTTCCTTTTGTGCTCTACTTCATTTTTTGGCTGAATCTAATTCTAGTAGCCCCTGAAGGTGGAGATCTAAGATTGGAGTCATGAGACCCTGTTCTAGACCAGCGCCATCCAGTAGAAATGTTTGCAGTGAGGGGAACATTCCTCATTTATGGTCCAAAACAGTGGCCTCTGCCATGCGTGGCCGTTCAGCTCTTGAAATGTAGCTAGTGCTACTGGGCGCCAGATTCTGTAAGTTCGATTAACGTCAGTGGCCACATGTGGCTAGTGGCCATGCTATTGGGCAACACAGCCGTAGACGCATCTCTGCAGCCACTGAGCTGTGAGACCTGAGGCAAGTGTCTTCTCTTCCTGGGAAGGTAAAGAGTACCAGTGAGAGAAACCAGAAGAGAGCCACCCAGAATAGAAATGGGGTCTGGGGTAGAGTTCTGCTTTGCCAAATCCCGTGGTCAAGTCCCTTAACTTTTCTCTGCCTCATTTTCCTTATTTGTAAAGGGAACACAGTAACAATCATTAAATGGTGTTTAATGAGATACATTTCTGTCAATGCCGCATTCCCAGTAGGTTCTTTTCTTTCTTTTTTTTTGGTGGTGCTGGGGATTGAACCCAGGGCCTTGTGCATGCCAGGCTGAGCTATATCCCCAGCTACCCAGTAGGTTCTTAACTAATTATGCAAATAGTTTTCACTGGTATTGTAGATGCCCATGTTCACCTCTTTGGAAAACTCTGACATTTGTTATTTTTGTTACAGAGGTTTATAAAATGCTTATTTTCAGGGCTGGAGTTCACAACTTTGAACCTCATGTAATCATGTAGAGGTTGTACCACTGATCGATCACCTGTATATTTTTTTCACCCTGGGGAATACCAAATTTTATTTTCTGGGGAAAACCAGCTCTCAATAAATTTTTGAGGGGGGCAGGCAGGTCCAAAAGTTTAAGAACTCTGAAACTGGTACCCACTGTGCATGTGGAGTGGGACGGGGTGACTCAGGAAGGCAGCGGACTCCGACCTCAGATTGCCAGTGTCCCAGCCCTGCCGCCTCCTGGCTGCGTAAACCAGGTAGAACTGTAGCCTTCCCGCCTATGAAATGGGGATGCGGTAGGGCTGATCGCCTGAGCCATGGGGATTTAGTGCACGATTCACGTGAATCATGCGTTGTGGCACCTGTGCCCACTGAGTGCTGTCTGCTCTTGTCATCCTCGCCACCGTCATTACCAGTGTCACCATCCTCATCACTGTGGTTCCAGCCACTGTGTGGCAGCCTGGTGCCAGGGCTGAGTGTCTCCCGGAGTCTGCCCGCCTGGGCCTCCAGCCTCCTCTGGACTGCCTCCCCTCTGCTCAGCCGCTCCGGCCTCCTTATTGCTCTTCGAACATACCAGACATAAAGTGTGCGGGGCCTTTGGGTTCCTTTCCCCTGTGTTGGGAACATGTTCCCCGAACTGCCGCGGGCTCCTTCCCGTACTCACCTCGTGGCGAGGTCTCCCTGGCCATCCTGTGCCAGGAAGGTTCTTTGTAGGTTCTAACGATAGAACCTACTGTCCCTGTTCTTGCTCGTGGGAAAGGGTGACCATGGAAGGGGTCTCTTCCAAGCTCTTCCCACCCTTGGAGCTACTGGCTGGGCTGCCATGCTGTCTGCTCTCTGCCACCCAGGACAGGAAGGGCTCAGGGGACAGGGGCTCACCTGTTTGCTCGGTGCTGTGTCCTCAGCACCAGGATAAGGGCCACACATACATGTGGACCCCTTGCATGAAGGAACAAACACAGGAGGCATCGGGGTAGGACCTGCAGGAGAGTCTGGAGGTGCCAAGGAGGGGCGGCTGGCCCTGCGGGGACGCATGGGACAGAGCCATGGGGAGGACCCTCCTGTGCCTTGGCAGCTCGCCTTGCCACCCACCTGGCCAACCACGAGCAACTTGGGACTGACGGGAGGCTGGCTTCCCCTCCCTCGGGAGGCTGGGTGGCCCTTCTCTATTTCAGCTTCTGCCTGAGCCTCTGTCCTTGAAGTTAAAAATAGCCAAGGATGGGAGTGCAAGGACACGCTGTCCTCTGCCACCAAGCAAGGATGCTGTTACCTCTTAGAGGGGCTTCAGGGCCCAGACTTGAGAATGCAGCAGCTTCAGGAATTAGCCCTTCCCGCCCCCTTGAGGACAAGCGCAGTCTTCCCTTTCCTCAATCTGGCCTGACTCTGAAGGAGCTGAGGATGTCACAGCTGGAAGGCTTTCTGGGGTAGGCAGACATCTGGCAGGAAGCCCCATCATTCTTCAGGCCTGGGACCTTGGCAGGCATCACCAATCAATCAAGGCATCCAGTCCTGGGACCATGGCAGGCGTCACCAATCAATCATGACACCCTTTTCTGCCAAGTCGACACAGTCTAAGAATTCTTAACACGGGATATTTCAGGCAACAGCTACCAGAGTTGGCAAAAAAAGAGAGAGAAGCTATTTATCTTCTCCAATCTAGACCATTCCCTTCATGGTGGGGAAACTGAAGCTCAGCGTCTTATGTCACTGTGGAAGTCAGTAATGGAGCTGGGACCAGACGCAGGGGTTCTGAGTTCCCGCTACGGCTCCCTCCCCTTGTCGCATCCCCTTTTCCACCAGAACTAAGGCTTGTATGTGTGTCTATGGCTTTTAACCCATGGACCGCAAGCCCCAAGTTTTCTGCAACATATTGTGTGTATGTGCCAGCAGATTCTTTTCTAAGGAGAGAGAAAGCTTTCATCAGCTCTCTAGAGGCTCCTTGCATGGCCAAGAAAGATGAAGAAATCAGCGAAAAGAGTGAGTCTTGCTACTCAGTACGTGAGCCACACACTGGCAACCTTGGCCTCACCTGTGAGCTATTGGAGAGGCAGACTCTCAGGCCAAACCCAGACCTAAAGAATCAGAATCTGCATTTCAGCAGATTCCTGGTGGGGAGGTTCATTTGCACCTGAATGTTTGAGAGGCACCGACTGGAACTCAGCCTCCAAGTCTGTAGGGCCAGGCACCCTCCCCAGTCTACAGCGAGGTAGGGTGGGCCCTGCCTTCATTTGGGAGAGTGCAAAGAAACAGGCTCCATAGCCAAGATGGGGCCCAGCTGCTCTGCAGCTGTGCCGAAGCCAGGTCAGAGCAGGTACTTGTTTAAACTGAAGATAAAAGATGGTGCTTCCCATCCAAGGAGTAGGAGACCCCAGCGTGGATCAGGCAGGTATGTGGAAGTTTCTCCTTGGGAAGTCTTGGTTGGCACTGGTGAGCTGTTGTTCTGCAGTGTGGTTGGGAGAGGGTCTGGTTTGGGGATGTGGAAGAACTGAGGGATTGACAGGGAACGTGCTGCTTAAGGCCAGCGCCTCTGTGCTGAGCGCAGCCCCTCTGTGGGGGATTTACTCTGGTGAGTGCTGCAGCCAAGGGGTCTTAACCATCCCCTCTTCTTCTCCAGGTCCGGCAGGCTCTAGAGGAAGCTGGTCCTGTGTCGGTTGGAGAAGCTGGCAGTGGGGAGCCGGAGGCACAGAGAGACAGAAGGCTTGGCCTGGTGGGCTGGGAGAAGTACCTTCCTTCTTCCCCAGCCCGCCCGCCCCATCCCATTTCCTGTGTGCCTCAGGCTTCATTTCGGCCTCTGGCTGGGCTGCAGCCTCCCTTCCTCTCCCCTGCAGAAGCCTTCCCCACCCCCACAGTACTTACTCCCTGACCCTCAGAGTCTGAGTAGTGTTGGAGTTAAGACCTGTAGGGGGTTATGAACTGAGATTGGTGTATTTACATAATATAAAAGCTTTATGCAGACATGCTTCATGTATCCTACACCTATTTGAAGGGTACAGTTCAGTGAGCTTTCGTGTGTTCCAAGTTGGGCAGTCACCATCTTAATCAATGGCAGAACATTTTTGTCACCCCGTAAAACAGCCCTATAACCATTAGCAATCACTTTCTGTTCTCCCTCACTTACGACCCTGGCAATCACCAGTCTGCTTTCTATTGGAATAGATTTGCCTGTGATGGATATTTCATAGAAATGGAGTTACAGAAGTTTTTAGCAGTTAGCTTCTTTCACTTGGTGTAATGCTGCCAAGGTCCGTCTCTACTGTAACATGCACTACCTCATTCCTTTTTATGGCCGAATAATATTCCACGGTATGTGTATACCACATATGTGTGTGCATTCACCCATCAGTGGACATTTGGGCTGTTTCCACCTTTTGACTGTTGTGCCTACTGCTGTCATGCACGCTTGTGTTCAGCTCTGATGGCCTCGTTTGGCATTCTGCCTCTGCCTCTGCCACATACTTCCTGTGGACTCCTTGGCAATCTGTGTCAGCTCTTAGAGCCTCAGTTTTCTGAGAGTTTGTAGGTATTGGAGACCCTAACGTCTGTCTCTGAGTATTGTTGGTAATAGTAGCTCTACTTTACTGAGTGCCCTTATCTTGTGACAGGCACTGTACAGATGTTGTCATTGAATTCAGCCCCACAAGGGACAGGGTTTGTTTCATAGTTAGGGTGTATCTGTGCTAAAATGGGCTAACATGCTGCCTTATAATAAGAAATCATTTGGTGACTGGAAGAGTTTTCTTTCCAACTTCCCCACCTCCCTATACCTTTGGCATATTAGGGGCCATACTTCTTTTTAAACATGGTTTTAGAAATTTGAAAAATAAATAGAGAGAAGTGTAGTGGCTTCATCATTCCTATTTCCTCTCCACCATGGAAATAGCATGTCCCAGGTAAGACTCACTCCTTCACCCTGGATGCCAGAAGAATTCATGGGGCACAGCCACGGCTAACTTATAAGGCATGCTTAATATGAGCAAGAAATAAACCTTTGTCCTATAAACCCCTGAAATTTGGGGTCACTTGTTACCACAGCATAACTTAGTGAGATCTGACTAATACATTTAGTCCTTATGAATGTAAGTGATGGGTTATGTTCTTTCTAAGTTATAAGGAAACTGAGGCTCACATAGGTTCAGGAACTTTCTTTAGTTTGCTCAGAAAGTGACAGGGTGATGCTTCAAGTCCCAAACCCGGTTACTTAGGCATCAGAGCCTGTGCTGTTAAGAAGACGGAAGTCTGTGGGCTGTGTTTGGTGACGGGTGAGTAATCCTGTGTAGATGGCACACCTGGTGTGTGCATGACATCAGACTCGTAGTGTAGGTTTGGGGCAAATCCTGGAAGTCTTGAGTGCTGTGTGCTTCCAAAGCCTCTCCGTGCCAGATGGGGCTGTACCTTGTATCTTTTGCCCACAACTCAGCTTCATCCAGAGCATGTGCAGGTGGTCCCAAATCCTGGTAGGAATGGTTCCTGGGGGAAAGCAGCCATTTGTGATGTCCTCCTTCCAGTGATGGCCTAGAAGGTCTTCTCTAGAAGGTCTTCGCACGTTGGCTGGAGCAGAGTGGCGACTTGCTCTGGCACCCCTGCCGAGCACAGGCCCTCCCCTAGCCCAGGCGCATTTACTTAACATTCAGAACTTCTTTCCACCCTTCACTTCATTTGTGGTTGACGTTTTTTGCCTTCTCTCTGCACATTTTCCATTTGTCAACATAACCTTCACTTGTACTAGAAGGTAGCACTTGCATGTGAAAGATTATTCTATTTGCAATTAAGTGTAATTCAGCATTGAAACAATGCTGCTTACAGCCCGGAGCCTGCTCTACCTGCAGTGCTGGATTAATTATCACTCTCTGCAGCCCCCATAATATTCCGCGTCTATCTCCACCCTCAAACTCTACTACTTTGTAATTATAACACCTTGGATTATAATTGCCCCTTTACTTGTCTGCCTCTTCTGGTAGACTGAGAGTTTCAGCAAAGTCTGGGTTTAAATCACTTGTGTTATGAGTCTCCAGCACAGGCTGTGGCACTGAATAGGTAATTAGTAAAGAGATTGTGGAATGAATGAAAATTACTTACCTGTCTCGTCTCCCCTTCCCCCTCCACTACCTGTTAGCTCCTAAAGGACGAAGATGTCTTATTTGAATCCTCAGCACCAAGAAAAGCATGGTGTAAGAAATGAGCTCAGTCAGTGCACATTTTATTGGTTCCTTCCGGGGCAGAACCCTTTAGAGTTGCAGAGCATATTTGGACGCTTCCCCCGCAGACCCTCTCAAAACCACCCCTCTGCCTCTTGAGTGTTCCAAGTCCCCATCACGCTGCCTCTGCCTCTGTGGCTTCCACCCATTTTCTCTCTCTGACATTGTGACCTCTCCCTCTTCTCCTCTAGATGGTCTTGGGAAGGGGTCTGAGGCTTTCACCCTCCCCCAGCCTAAGGGGCAAAGCATACTCAGGTCTGCATGGAACCAAGATCATGTGCCACCTGGCCCTCCACCATCTAGGCAGGCACGGCCACCCCTGACTGTTAGCTCTCTGTTGTGAAAATGGAGACAATACACTTTCACTGGTGGTTGAGGATCGAGTGAAGGAACGAACGTGAACACCTCTCCTAGGCTCTGGTCGAGCTTTGTACGTGGAGTCTGTGTCTTTATGTGGAAGGTTGATTGTTTGAGAGTGGGATTTCAGGCATCCGCAAGCTGGTGGGAAGGAATTGTGTTTTAAAAGCACGTGAGATTGGCTTATCTCACTTAGCATGATATTCTCCAATTTCATCAAAATAGGAAAAAAAAATATAAATCTAAGGTAGTTTTCTTGCCAATAGTAACAGCTCCCTTAATAGCTTTTTAAAAATTGAAATAATATAATAATATTCTTCTATATTACTTATGCAATAATAGACATTTGAAATAAATATTTCACAAATAATTCAGTGTTACCAAGACCCAAGAATAAGTATTCACTCACATATACAATAAATAAAATTATTGTAATTAAAAAAAAAAGCACATGAGACGGGGATGCCTCCTTGTTCAAAGAGCCAGGCCCGGGCGCCACACCTGGTCAGCACCACGGACGGTTTCTGTGGCCTCTGGCTATTTGGCTATTGCCCTTAATGGTGTCTGAGAGGCCTTCAGTAGCAAGTGACAACTTCTGAGGTACCATTGGTTGTCATTCACATCTTAATTTGGGAGGTGTTGAAACTGCATTGATGAGACAATGACAGTATATTAGCGGTGACGTTGGTGAGCACTTGACCTTTAACCCTTAAATGGGTTAACACTAATAGCCAGCATTTATTAAATGCCACCTGTGTTCCAGGCCCTTTTCACTCCTTCCTCTGCTGTTCGGGATGCTGTCTGCACTCTGTGTCTTCGCTTAACAAACGCTACATTTGGACAATAATGTGAGCCAGGTAGACTGTATACCAACAGTCTTTCCATCATCCTTCTTCCCAAAATACTTCCAGTCCTGAGACACATTTCTCCAGACCATTGCTTCCGGAGGGAGGATAACCCACTGTGCTGACTGTACCGGTCAGCTTTGGCCTCTTTAAAATCATTGAAATGTGAGACCTCTGACCCAGCATCTTCGGTCCTAGGTTTTGCTCAGAAGACGTGTGCACATGCAGACACAAACAAGAATGTTTTTGCCAAAGCTGTTTGCAGTGTCTCCATATGGAAACCACCCAAATGCTCATCAACAATAGAGTGGATGAAATTTTTTTGGATATATTCATACAATGGACTAAAATGAAGCCAGGAGAATGAATGAGCTACATTGAAACAGTCCATGTGAATGAACCTCACAAACCCCAGGCTGCGGGAAATCGACCTGACACTGAGGAATTCAGACCAGATGATACTGTGTGCTAAAAGCAAGACACAAGGCAGCCAGGTCTGTGTTCTTAGAAGTCAGGACAGTGCTACTCTTGGAGGGAGAGAAGCTGGAAGGGGGCACAGGGGCTTCTGGACTGTTGGTAGTGCTGTTTGCTGACCTGGGGCTGGTTTCATAGATGAGCGCACTGTGTGGTGTTCATGGAGCTGTGTGCTAGGCAGTTGTACGGTTTTCTGTGTGTACACTGTAATTCAGCGGTTGTTTTAAAAATATCTTTCTCTGGAATAGAAGAGAATGCTGAGACTTTTGTGTGCAAGATGATGGATAAGAGCTTTGGGGGGTGGCTGGTCTCATGGACTATTTGGAGCTATTCAGTGTAAATAGAATGTGGAGCACACTGGGGGAAAGGGAGGAGGGGGAAGATCCGTGAGGCTGGACCTGTGAATTGGGACCAGGTCAGAAAGGCAGTGTGTTAAAGCCTTTGCAAGCAGTGGGGCACATCAGAAGCTCTTAATCAAAGAGATGACGTGCTCAGGATGGAGGTTTAGAATCTCAGGCAGGCCATGGGGAGGAGAGTTGGCAGAAAAGGACACCTTCGTGGTGGGGATGCCAGTTAGCACAGAAGAGGAAACTGCGACAGAGAGCTGCAGCTGCCCAAGACGGCACAGCTCACGGAGTAACTGGGGCGGGTTTGCAGCCATGATCCAGGCCTCTGGTTCTAGGGCTCTGCTGCCTCCTGAAGATGTTCCAGAAATGCTGGTGAAGGGCTATTGACTGTGAAAGGAATAGAGAGGTTAGCGGGCAGGGGACCTGAATTTTACACCAGTGTGGTCATCAACGCACGCCTCTCTTGTCCTCTGCACAGTGAAGGTGTTGCCCTGGGTGACTCCTGAGTTCCCTCCAAATGGAATCTTCTCTCATTTTTAACAGAAGGTAGACACTGATAGCTCTAGGGAGAAAATGAGGAAGATAGGGCTCTCAGGTTTGGGCTTTCTCTGCCCGTCTTTGGGGGTGCAGTCAGAGGTGACATTGGGACTCTGGAGGCCTGAGTGCTTGTAGATGACCTCAGCCCTCTGAATTTCAAGACCTGGGCAAGGGGGCATGGGAGGCTGAAGTCACTGGGAATAATAGGGCCAGGGAGATGTTGATCATGGAAAAAAGAGGAAGCGAGGCTGGGGCTTTGGGGCTTCTATCATCCTGGATTCAACACAGTCACCTGAGCCGTTGTGTCTGGGGGAACGTCACAGGCTGCTGCATGGACCTGCATGCAGTTGACCTCGTGGAGACGGGATCACACGCTGGTCAGGGACATGGATAGGCTTTTAGGGCTTGGCAGCCTGGAGTGGGTTGTGGTACCTCTCAGCTTCAGTCTCCTCCTCTGGGAAACAAAACTGGCAATTCTCATCTTCAGTGAAGCATAGAAGTGCGGAGAGGCTGTTTGTCCTCCTCTTCTTCTCCCACCACCACCGCCTTCGTGGGGCCTCTAGTGGGTAAGAATATAGCTCTGTTTCCCCACAGACCTGGGTTTCAGACCTGGCCGTCTTGTCTGATGTAACTCTGGACACGTTGCTAAGCTGCTCTGAGCCTGTTTCCTTGTTAAGATAAGGACACTTGCCTGTCAGAGTTACAGCGAGCTTAAATTACTTATCTAATAGTGCTTGGTGCAGGGTAAATGCTAAAAATAATGGTATCAGCTCTCATAATTTATCATTATCATCGTTTTATTATCCTGCTCCCCATGAACACTTGCTTTTGGGAGAAGGTACATTAAACACATTTTTATTCAGGTATAATAAACACTGAGCAAGATTTACTTGTTTTCTTTACCGGGAATTTGTGTTCTTCTCCAGGACACAGCCTAAAGCCAGTTCAGTGAAGCTCACTTTTAGCAGGACAGGCAGCATGGTGCTGTCCTTGGTGCTGAATGGTGAGGCGTGTCACTTGACCCAGCAGGGTTGAGGGCACTGCCTTCCAAGGTGAGGTGGACCAGTTACCCCCAACAGAGGTGAGCTGAGTGCCCCTGGGACCAAGGAGGTAGATCAGGGAAGTCTGTTTTTGGCTGGTATACTGGGGATTGAACTCAGGGGCACTCAACCACTGAGCCACACCCCCAGCCTATTTTGTATTTTATATAGAGACAGGATCTCACTGAGTTGCTTAGTACCTCACTTTTGCTGAGTCTGGCTTTGAACTTGTGATCCTCTTGCCTGAGCCTCCCAAGCTGCTGAGATTACAGGTGTGTGCCACCGCGCCTGGCAGATCAGGAAAGTCTTTATGGAAGAGATGGTATTTGAACTCTGGCAGAGCTCAGTGGGATTAGTGGCTCATTAAAAGCATGGCTTTGGAGTCAGAAGACCTGGGGTTGAAATCCAGCTTTGCTCTGAGTAGCTGTGTGTGTCCTTGACCTTCTTGATCCTCATTTCTTTCTTTGTAAAGTGGGGTTGTAACCATCTCATGTTTGGTTGTGAGACGTAAGTAAGATGATGCCTGTGTTAAACCCTTGGCCCAGTGTCTGGCACAGTGGCAAATAATTTTGGAAAGAGCCACCTTTGTTGCTTTGTTGAGTGCTTCCTGTGTCCCACACAGCCCACCTAGGAAGTTCCAAGGACAAACCTTGTTACATTATTACATCACCTGATATATTCGATCCTCATCATAGCCCTAGGAGTTGTGGAGTGCCTGATAAATTATAGGGTTTATTTATTTATTTATTTTTGTACCAGGGATTGAACCCAGGAATGCTTAACCACTGGGCCACATCCCCAGTCTTTTCTTGTATGTTATTTTGAGACAGGGTCCTGCTGAGTTGCTTAGGGCCTTGCTAAATTGCTGAGGCTGGCTTTGAACTTGTGATCCTCCTGCCTCAGCCTCCAGAGCCACTGGGATTACAGGTGTCCACCACCGCGCCTGGCTGTAGGGTTTATTTAAAACTAAACTCTGGAGGATGGTTAGAATTTTGATAGGGGAGATTGGAAAGGCAAGGAAAGGAGAGAGAACAGGATGAAGCAGTTATTGGGGATGGATGTGGAGCAGTGAGGGACTTGCCAGATTGGGGTCTAGAGACCGAAGGAGACCAGGAGCAAATGGGGAAGGACTGACAGTGCAGTCTTGGATGCCTTGGGGCAATGATTGAACTTCCTCTGACAGGTGACATTCTGAGGTTTTCAAATAAGATCCTGGCCCGATTGAAACTCTAATTTATTTGTGAATTTGTTTGTATTTTACTTTCATTTACATTATGGAATTAATACATTAAACTATAAAAATATTCACGTAACATAGAAGCATACAAAAGAGGAATAAATTCTCCTTCCCAGTGTGCTGGTTGGAGTGTAAACCAGCACAGGTCTGTGGCAGTGTCACCGAGAGCCGAACAAACGCCTCCTCTCTGACCAGCAGTTCCTCTCCCAGGTAGATTTCCAAGAGACACAGGTGAGGAGGTTCCCCAAAAGATGTGCACAGAGACAACATAGCAGCAGTATACCTCGTCATCCTGCACCGGAGGGGAAAAAAGCACAAGCCCATCAGCCGCACGGTGGGTAG
Organism: Sciurus carolinensis; assembly: GCF_902686445.1. Classification (NCBI taxonomy): domain Eukaryota; kingdom Metazoa; phylum Chordata; class Mammalia; order Rodentia; family Sciuridae; genus Sciurus; species Sciurus carolinensis. The sequence continues at coordinate 14,531,189 of NC_062214.1, forward strand.
ACCGAGGTCCGTTCGTGCAGGGGAAGGCCACACAGCTGTGATGGCGAGCACCTGCGACCCAAGCAGCGCGAACGCACCTCATGTGGGACATGAACCAGAAGAAACCAGGCCAATAAAAAGAAGGCCACACTCTTTATATAGCGTTCAAAACCAGGCATTGGAGAGTGGCGTCAGAGATCAGCAGAGTGACTACCCTCGGAACAAGCTGGTGGTGGAAGGTGGGGTGCAGGGGTCCTTGGGATCCGAGAATGCTCTGCTTCTGCCCCTGGGTGCGAGCAGCATGCTCGGTGTGTGCAGATTCATAAGCGCTACACTTAAGTGTCGGGCACGCCTCTGTCTACTCAGATCTTCAGAGAGTCATAAAAAGTGACCTCCACAGATCTCCTCTAATGGTCTCCCTCAGTTACTCACCGTGAGTGGTTCTGGGTTCTGTTCACATACTCCCGGATTTTTCTGGGCATGAGATAAAGCTTGCGCGCTCTCTCTCTCTCTCTCTCTCTCTCTACACACACACACACACACACACACACACACACACACACAGCTATCTATAGCTTTACAAAAATGGCATCATGTTTCACATACTGCCCTGCAGCCTGCTTTTTTAACTTGCCAGGATGCTGGGGGAGCCGTTCCATGTCACTGTGGATGTAGCTGGTGCTCCTTGGCCGTTACACAGCATTTCACTGTGATCACCACAGTGTTGTTTAGTGAACTGGTCCCAGGTCAATGGGCGGCTGGTTCCAGCATTTCCTAGGTGGAGGCAGTACGGCGGGGAGGCCCTCCGTGTACAGTGTCGTGTACCTTCACGGCTGTGCAACGAACTAGTGAGGCTGCAGTGCGTTGGTCCACTCTCTTGGAGGCTTGTGGCTGGGGTGGGAAGCAGGGAGGCCAGGGAGGAGGCCGCCGGGACGGGTTCAAGCTTGAGGCAGGGGCTGCGAGACTGTGAGGATGGAAGGGGCGGGTGTGAGGTCTGAGAGCATCGCTGGCAAAGGCTTCGTGAGGCCTGGCGTCTGATGAGAGAGGAAGGAGCCGCGGTGCCCCAGGGAGGTTGAGCTGGCTGGCGGGAAGGTTGGAACATAAGCCAGACGCTGACTGGGGGACGTGGGGCTGGGTGTGGGCCAGGTGGACTCCAAGGAGCCCGCGTCCAGGTAGCCGCGTCCAGAATGCAGGCTACCACTCTGGTGGGTTCAGGGTGACGGACAGCCCGGGCATAGGGTTGGTTTTGCAAAGGGCAGTCGCGCGGTTGCTGAGGGGAATGAAAGCACCAGGGGTCTCCAGAGAGAGCCCAGGACGCCTGGCCAGTGCCTGAGGCGTGGGGACGGGTGGGCGGGGAGGGGGGTGCCCTTCTCAGAGGCACTGTCAGGGCTGTCAAAGGGGGAGGGGTCCGAAGTGACTCTGGGTCAGAGGATGAAGTCAGCGTGGCCCGAGTTGGCCCCCTCCCCGCCGGCCCTGACGGGCGCTGTCATTACATCTTGCACTTGGTCGTCCAAGCTCTTGGCACACTTGTGACTAATCGGTAGGATCATCTGCTTATCGCTGCCTCGCCTCTGAACAGTGAGCTCTCGGGGCAGGAACCGAGCCACTGTGGCTCCATCTTCTAGCCCCACCAACACGAGGCAGCCTCACTCCCAGAGTTTACAGGACCTAGACCCCAAGCCCCTATGCCGGCCTGTGGTGACAACAGTGTGTGACACACCCTCTTGCTTGTCCCTTAGCCATCATCCTTCCGTGGAGGGCGAGTGGGTTCTGTTGCCACCCTGGGGCCCGCCTGTGCCAGGAGTTTTGAACTTCGACTCCTGGGGGTGCCAGCCTGTGCTAGTTGACATTTCCCCAGGACAGACAGACCCTGTGACAAGATTCCTGTGCAGGTGGTGAGTGAGGGACCTGGGCAGGGCAGGACAAGAAAGGAGAAGGCGGCCAGGGTGTGTCTGAGACAGGGCTGACCCCAGTCCCTGAGGCAGCCTGTTGGTGGAAGGTGGTGGCGGGAGACATGGAGCCTTGACTGGGCTGGAGGAGGAAGGAGAGAGCAGAGATGGAGGAGCCCAGAGGGGAGCAGGCGAGGAGGAGGAGGTCGAGTTGAGGCTGGGCAGTGACGGGGAGGACAAACTGGGTCAGCCTCACCAGGAGGAGGGGACCCTTCCTCTCAGGAGGGAGGCCTGAGGCTGTGAATTATGGAAGTGGGAAGAGCAAAACAGAACCCACCTTCCAGCCAAGAGGGAGCAGCACCTGTGTCTGCGTGGGGAGGTTACGGGACGGGGTTGGGGAAGCATTAGGACCGGCACTCTGGGTCCGCAAAAGAGGACCCACAGAGGTTGCCAAGGTCAGGTGAGAGCTGTCGGTGATTGGTACGGAGGGGTCACCAGGTGGGGAGAGTGGCATGAGGGCGTTAGCGGGACAGCCGGCCAGCATGTACTTGGGGAATGTCAGAAAGTCCCTCTCTCTGCAGTGCTGTGGCCCCTTCCTGTTTAGCACTGCTCTGTGCCAGGTACTGTGGCAAACGCCCCTCCTCAGCCTCCTCCCCGGCCGTGCTGACTGACGCCCTGGTCACTGCTGATGGTAAACCCAGGCTCCCTGCGCGCTGAGCCAGGGCTGCGGTGGGGCTCTGGAGACTGCTGTGAACTGCCGCTGGGCCCCAGGACGCCGCAGAAGTGAGATGCACTCCAGCCTCCTCCTTAGCCCTGCGGGGATGGGGAGCCAGTGTTCCTCTGCTGGGCGCCACCCTCTTCCGGAGAGCTGTCAGCCCTCGTGGGCAGAGTTGGTGGAGGGGGGCTCCGCCCAGGGCTCAGCGGGAGGTCAGAGGCCCTCCTGCCCGAGGTGCCCAGTGGGGGGTGTTTGCACACACACATGTGGACGGCACTCTGTGCCTGCAAGTCTGTTTCTGAGAGAGAGAGAGAGAGAGAGAGAGAGAGAGAGAGAGAGAGAGTCTGTACCTGCTGTACAGAGGAACACAGAACAGTAATGGGGGTGGGGGCGGCTGCAGATGCAGTTTGGGGAAGAACCAATGGCGATGGAGGGGAACAGACAGCACCCACCTCCCCCCACGTGTTCAGAAAGACCCAGGTGACACACAGATGCCGAGTGGCAGTCTCTCCATGTGCTTCTTCAGTGGGCGGGTGTAGACTTCTAATGCATGTGCCTCTGTGTGTGTGTGTGTGTGTGGCGCACACTGGTACACATGTGCACATTTAGCCTCAGCCACAGAATGACAGGCAGGCGGTCCTGCAGAGACACACGGTGCACACACTCAGACATGCATTCACACTGTCTTTGCATGCGTAATCCTCCGTGTGTGTGCGTGTGCGCGCTGCTTGTGTCTTTCCGAGGACTCAGCATGTGTGTATCTGAACAACATGAACACGTGCGGGAGTCAGGAGCGTGTAGCACCGCTCTGGGAAACCAACAGCTTCGCCAGCTGTGTGTGTGTGTGTGTGTGTGTGTGTGTGTGTGTGCGCCTCTCAGCACTGGAGTGGGGGGAGGCCAGGAGGAGGCCGATGGGAGGTGTGCTGGTGCAGGCCACAGTCCCCATGGGGCAGACAGGACAATACAGCATCTCATGAACCAGCAGGCCAGCAGGTGTGGGGAGAGACCTTCTGGGGCCCTCTCTGGGCACTCCCCACCTTGCTGACTATAGCGTCATGACAAGTCCCTGACTTCTCTGTACTCTCATCCTTGGCACTCAAGTGGGGACAAGGGTAGCATCTGCTGGTGGGTGGCCATGAGGGCCAAGAGTGCCCCAGGGTGGGTGTTGGTTCGTTTAGCGGTTACTAACTGAGCGCCTTCAACGGGCCACGCCCTGTTCTTGGCAGAGGCTTCTAACAGTGAGCCTGGTTCCACGTCCTCATGGGGCTTCCTTCTTCACAGAGGACACTGGCCAACAGCTGTCCTAGGGGGAACCAAGGTAGGCGTAGGATGGAGAGTGGCAGGCAGTGGCCAGAGCTGCTGTTTTGGCATGGTCAGTGGTGGTCAGGAAAGGCCTTTGATAAGATGAAGTTTGATCATAGGATGGAGGTGAAGAGCGAGCTGCTGGGGAGAGGTGGTGTTAGGACCAAGTTCAAAGTCTTTATCCTCATGATACCCGTTGCTCTCCCATTCTCTAGGTGAGGAAGTGGAGGCACAGAGAGGCTGAATATTTGCCCGAAGTCTAACAGCCAGTAAGAAAGACACTCAGAATTTGACCCCATGCCATTTAGTTTCAGAGCCAGTGGTTTCAGTCCTCAGTTGGGGGTGACTTTGGCCCCACAAGGAGATAATTGGTAGTGTCTGGAGACATTTTTGGTTGCCCCTTCCGGAGGTGCCACTAGCATGCACTAGGGAGAGACCAGGAAAACTTCTAGAAATTCCATAGTGCACAGAACAGCACCCACAGCGAAGCAGCATGCCACCCACAACGCCAGTCATGCTGGCCTTGAGAAACCCTGGCCTGAACTGCACAGAGCACCTGAAAGAGTGAGACACACAGTAAGTGCTTAATAAATAGTAGCTGGAGAGGAGGAACCAATATGGAGACGGTTGCAGGGAGAAACGAGTTCCGGAGGGAGAAAATAGACGGTAATGAATTCTCCAGAACAAAGTTCAGGTAGCCATGCGTGCTAGGAGGTGTGCCCCAGGGAAGGCGGGTGCAGGTGTGGCAGGGGTGCGAGGAGGAGGGTGGACTGGGCTGCGGGGCTGACGCAGGACTGTCACCAGCTGCTGACACACTGACCAGATGACTGTCTCTCTGTCTCTCCCACCTTGGCCTCTCTGCCCGGAAGGAGACAGCCGGAGGCTGAAGGGGGCCATCCAGCGGAGCACAGAGACAGGCCTGGCTGTGGAGATGCCCAGCCGGACCCTGCGTCAGGCCAGCCACGAGTCTATTGAGGACAGCATGAACAGCTACGGCTCGGAGGGCAAGTGAGTATGGGCCCGTGCCTGTCACAGTCACCTGGCTCGCCGTCTTCTTAGTGGGGGAAGGGGACATTCAGCAGTCCCCCAAGAGTCCAGGGTCAGCCCAGGCTGGTGGGACATTGGCTCTGGGCTCCAGGAAGTGCCCGTCTTCAGAAGGGAGACAGCCAGGCCACGCAGCTCCCGGGGCGAGCCTAGGCTCTGGCCAGCACTTGAGTCTCAGCTCCACCGCCCTGCAGCGGCATGACCTTGGGGAGGTCACATCCTGAGCAACAGCCCTGCAGCGGCAGGACCTTGGGGAGGTCACATCCTGAGCAACAGCCTCCTTGTAGGTAGAGTGGGGATGGTAGCACCAGCCGCAGGGGGTGTTGTGAGTCAAACAGTCATGATCCAGGGAATCCTGGGTTAGCGCCTACGAAGAGCACAGGACAGCGCTTGGCGGATCCCTGCGGTGTATCAGTGCTGCTAAGTGAGGAAGGGAGCAGAGAGGGGTTTACTACCCTCCTTATTATTTCCTCTTTTCTTTTTTCTTTTTCTTTTTTAATTTGTTTTTAATCCCTCTTTTCTTAATCCCAGTTGGATTTTAAGCCTGTCAACTGCAGCTTTACAGAGACATCTCATGCACACCAAATCATAAGACCTGGTCCTGCCTGGCATCTGGGCAGTGTTGCTCTCTTGGGCTACACATTGGAATTGCTAGGGAACTTGTCACAAATGCAGATGGCAGGGTCCCGCTTCTAAGCCACTGAATTAGAGAGTCTGGGAAGGGAGCCCAGGAACTCCATCTTTAAAAGCTCTCTTGAAGAATTCATCTTGACTAGGGGTTTCTCATCTTTATGGACTCCTTAGAGAATCTGAGGAGACCTTTGGACCTGATTTCCCCCCAGTAAACACACACATGTACACACTCACACAGTCACACAAACATACTCTTCTAGTGGCAGAGGGGTCTCAGGTTCCCTGAAAGTCAACCTATGGGTATCTGGCAAAGACTAAAGTACTCAGAGAGGTTCAGGGCTTGCCCTGGGTCACATAGCATGCTAATATAGTTCTGGAACACAGAGGTCCTGACTCCCAGTGGGGGCTTATTCCACAATGGCACATTGCTTCAGAGTCATCTGAGTCAGGGAGGGAGCCTGAGGTGTCATGACCCTTACAGTGTACTCGAAGGGACTGAGGCTTGGAAAAGTTAAGATCTGTACTGTCCTGTACAAATTTCATTAGACACATGGCTATTTAAATGTAAGTTAATTAAAATTAGGTAAGATAAGTTATTCTGTTCCTTTGTTGCACTAGTGCTCAAGAGCAAAACATGGCTCATGCAACTGGACCGGATGGTGCAGAAGATGGAATGTTTCCATCATCACAGAAAGTTCTGTTGGACTGGGCTGGCCAAGCGGCTGGTCCCATTGCAGTCACCTGCCAGCGCGGGGTGGGGTGGACAGCTGGCCTCCACCTTTTACTGCCCTTAGCTCTGGCTATGCCTCTTAGCTCAGGTGTCCTGGGGGACAACAGCCTCGCTCCCGGGCCCCTCCCACATGGGGCATCTCAGGCCTTGTGAATGGGCCTGCCTTGGCAGATGCGGCTGTTCCACCCACCTCTGAGCGAGGCTTTCCGGTGGGCAGGAAGAGGAGGAGAACAGGCGGAAGGAGGAGGAGGAGGAAGCAGCTGGTGTTGTATTTACCTGCGAAACCTGGCAGGGCTTCTGGGAACAGGGGGTCTCTGCTGACTGACCTGAGTCTCAGCGTCCAGGAGGCTCTGGCCTCAGTCCTGGGTCTGCTACAGACCCTCTACATGGCCTTGGGCACACCCGTGGGCTTCTCAAAGCTTCAGGGAGACTGAGAAACATCTTGTTGTCCTCACGGGCAGATCAGGAGGACCGGTGGACTAGGGCAGGGTGGCCCTATGGGCCACAGCAGGTGAGGAGAAGCCGCCTTCCCACTGTACAGGAAAGGAAGGGAAGGCTCAGGGGGTCACATGACTCACCCCCAGGGAGCGTCGTAGGAAGGGTCTTAAGGAAGTGATGGCTGTCCATGACAGGGCCCTGGAAGGTGGCTCTTGGTGACATTTGCTGAAATGTTCTTGAAGGCACCAGTGAGTCTAATTACATCACAGCTTCAAAGCCACACTGTCCCTTCTATGTCACAGGTTCAAAGCCAGGACTTGGCAGTCAGACAGCCCTGGCTTGTGACTTGTTTCTGCTTCTTAGTAATCATGTGGCTTTGGGAAGGTACTTTATCTCTCTGATCCCAGTTTCTCCATTTGAAGAAAGGGGCAGTGATGTACACTACTGGAGGAGTAGGATCAAGCGAACTAATACACGGGAAACACCTAGAACACCAGCCATCATGTGGCGAGCACTGTTAGTATTGTTTGTTGTTAATTAAGCCACTGTTGGGTATTTTGCTTGGGGTCAATTACAATCTAACAAATACCATGAGCCACCCCAAATACAGATGTCTCTGAAGTGCTTAGTACAGAGTAAGCACTGGGAGATGCTGGCTGTGGTGATTGGTCATTAAAAGGTTTGGGGGTGTGGTTTGGTTCCAACTAAGTAGGATCAGGGCGTTGGAGGAAGCTGGATCCAGCAGTGGAGACAGTCTTGTCTCCTGAGAGGGACTGAGTCTTGGTGGAGGCCAACCAAGGGCTACCACCTTCCCTAACACCTGCACAAGGAAGGGACATGGAAGGGACAGGCTGACATTGAGCTGCGGCCAACCCTCTCCTTGTTCTGCAGGTATTAGGGGCACTGATTGGACCCAGATGCCAGTCTCTGAAACAGGAAGGGGTGTGACCACCCTGCCCTCTGCCCACCTCCTGGGCTTCTGCCAGCCCAGCTGAGGCTCGTGGGGAGGCAGGCTGCTGCTCCGTGCGGCCGGGTCTGCCTGACCTGCTGGCCCCCTGGGTGTGTGTGTGCCTGCAAGGTGGCACAGGACGCTCACATGTGGATTTGCAGCAGATTCGATTAAGTACCTGCTGTGTGCCAGGCAACTGGGCTGGGCGCTGCAGAGACCCTGCCTTGCACGATTTCCTTCAGAGGGTGCTGACCAAGCAGCTGGCGGTGTGGTGAGAGCTGCCAAGACCAGGTATGGAAAACCTGACCAGGTCTCAGGGGTGGGACTCTCTATCAGTAAGGATGCCGAGGGCTCCAGTGGACAGTGGCTTCTGCCCTTGCTAGTCAAGGTGTCCTCTGTAGTTCAGCAGCGTCTCATCTCCCGGGAGCTTGTTAGAAATGCAGAATCACAAGCTCCACCCAGGCCCACTGGGTCATAATCGGAAATATAACAAGATTCCCCTGTGGTTTGTGTGGCGTTGAGGTGACGCCCTGGCTTCGTTGCATTAGCGGCCCCGGGTAACACTTGAAGAGAACACCACGTGCAGGCACCGTGCCAGTAGTCACATGTAGTGACAGGTGGTGGGACTGTCAATCCCTGTCTTTCAGTTGAGGACATGGAAAAGGGTGACTGGCCCAGGGTCATCCAGTTAGTGACCAAGCCAGGATTCAAAACCAGACATTTGCCTGTAACAGTCACACTCAACTCTTGCATTTAACAACGGCCTCTCTGAAGATTTCTGAAGTAGATGCTTCCTGGGTGGTTTGGTGACTTGATGATGCATCAAGGACCTAAAGCCCCTCCATCTTCCCTTCTGCAAACCTCCTTAGGCCATTGTGGCTTATCCCCAGGGTCTGGGGAAAGGCTGTCTCTTCCTGAGCTGCTTTCTGCCTCATCAAAAATTGCAGTTCTGTATATGAAGGATGGAAGGACAACCAAGCAGCCGAGCTCCTACACTGCAGACAGGCCCATGTTGCCCACACGAGGGGCAGGGGTAGGGCTCAAGCCCCTGAGAACAGCACCTCCCTGCGCGCACACATGCCTGCCCCAGCCTGAGATTCCTCAGTGACTGACTGCCTTAGTTTAAGGGTTTTCCCAGAATCAGACCCAAGACCTGGATTGAGTGCAAGTTCATCCGCTTAGGAAGTGGTTCTGGAAAATCGTGGCAGAGGATCATGTGAGAGAGATAGGGCTGGGGAGGCATGCAGTAAATTATGCTGTAAGAAGCCAGCTGCCACCCAGTGCAGTGGTGCATGCCTGTAATCCCAGCGACTCAGGAGGCTGAGGCAGGAGGATGGCAAGTTCAAGGCCAACCTCAGCAACTTAGCAAGTCCCTGTCTCAAAATCAAAAATAAAAAAGGTTTGGGATGTAGCTCAGTGGTAGAGCACCCCTGGGTTCAATTCCCAGTGCCACAGAAAAGAGAGGCAGCAGCAGCTAGTCAGCCTCCGCTGCACGCAGTCCGTGCTTAGTCCTGGCGGGAAGTCCAGCAGCCCGGGAGCTATCCCCCGGAGGTATTTATACTCCAGCTCTCACCAGTTATTTACTGCTCCTCTTAGGTGTCTTGCCTTTCTTATAGAGGAATGGGCTAGGACCAGAGTTCTTTAGAGGCCAGAGAAACTTAGGCCAAGGAATGTCACTGCTGCAGTTAGAAGTTGTGAACACTAAATAGTTTTATTTTGTTTTTTTTGGTGAGGGACAGTGAACCAACAGAGTCACCCTACTGCCTGAGTGCAGAGTCCACCTCTCCCAGCTGCCCAACCAGAAAGCTGGACTTCTCTCTGAGGGCGCCCCTCTCTCTTACTCTTATTTAATCCACAATTGGCAGACCCATTTTACTCTCAATTATCTCTCGAATCCCTCCATTTCTCCCCATCTGCATCCATGAGTGGCCCTAATCGAGGCTACTTGTCACTCTTGCGTAGTCTCCTTTTTGGTCTGGATTCCTTCTCTGTCCCCTAGCCCTTATTTTCTCTGGCCTCTCTAGTCCTCTTCCAGCCCCCAATCTTGTGCTCCCATCCACCCTCTGAACCCTCTATACTTCCCTCCGTCACCCCAAGTTTCTGCGGCCATTACTTCCCTGCCTAGCACTCCTTTTTCTGCCTGTACTCCCGCTTCACCCTCTGACTCATTCCGCCTCCAGATCTCAGCTAAGAACTGGCACACAAGCTTCATCTCATGTGCCAACTCCAGCTAATTGATAGTGGCTCCCTGGAGTGCTGTGTTAAGAAGGATTCTGGAGCCAAGTCCGGGCCTGGCAGGTGCTGAAGTTGATTAGCAATGTCTGTCCTGGGTGTGGGCTGGAGAAGGGAACAGCACAGGTCTGCCATTCCTCTGGCTGGATCAGCAGCATCCATAGCCCCTGGGACCTACCCCCCAACCACAGCACCTTCCACCCACTACTATAATGTCCCCTGTGTGTCCATCCCACTGGACACCAGGTTCTGTGCCTGCCCAGCTGGCTCACACGCTCTGCAGTTTTGGTGAATGGATATGAACAAGTGGAAGCACACACGCATATTCCGTTCCTTCCCACCCTCCCCAGCCTTCCTCACCACACAAAAGCCAGGGCCACGGCGTTCTCCCTGTCTACTGGAAGCTCTTAGAACTGACTCCCAGCACCCCACCTGCCCCTTCCTGCTGCCCATCATTGTCCTGAAGTGTCTGGGTCATCAGCAGCCAGGCCTCTGGGTGTCTGGGTCACTGTGCCCACAGCCCAAGAAAGCAGCATGTGAGCCAGTGACAGGGCCATTACATCCAGCTCAGGGTCACGTGCCTCCCATGCGGGTTCCCCGGTCATCATGGGCCCAGGGGGCCAGCAGATGGTCGCCCTCCCATTCCCCACCTCTGCTGTAGCAGAGTCTTTGTGCCTAAAGGACAAAGTGGGACTGATGTGACTGTGGCCAGGAGATGGGGGTTGTCCCTCTGTTCTGTAAGCACTGGGATTTGTTGAGCATTCAATTGTGCCGCACTCCTCCTGAGGAGTTAGCCTCACTACTTCAGCAGCACCCAGAACTGTCCTGCAGTCGTTGGTTCCTGTTCTCCTGAAAAGGGAGCCGAGGCCTAGAGAGGAAGCATGTGTCTCCGTGAAAACCCAGGCCTGCTGACCCCAGCACTTGGGCCAGGCCGAGGGCCCCTGAGGGCACGTGGAGGTGGCAGTCAGCCCTTCAAATCCAAGGGCCCTGCATCCATGGGTTCTACCAACCTCTGGAAAATATCAGGAAAAAAATGGTGTTTGTACCGAACCCGTGAACACTTTCTTGTGGTCATTCCCTAAACTATGCAGTGAAACACTGTGTGCATAGAATTGACATTGATTAGGTGTTATAAATGATCTAGAGGTGATTTTAAAGATGCAGAGGATGTGCATAGGTTGTTGGTAAATACTCCACCATTTTATATAAGGGTATAAGGGACATAAGTGTACGTGGGTTTGAGTATCTGTGGGAAGCCCTGAAACCAACTCCCTGGGGAGACTAAGGATCGACTGTATACCCTAATGGTCACAGGGGTCTGGGGTTCAAATCCCAGGTTCAAATCCTAGCAGGCTGATCTTGACTTACTAATAGTTCTGTGCCTTGGATTACCCTTCTGTGAAATGGGCATTGATTATAAATGCCTAGATTTCATAGAGTTAAGAGGATCAAATGAGTTAGCATGAATAACTTAGTACGATCAGTAGTTGGCTCATGACAAGTTTTTGATAAATAAAAAATAAATCCCTGGCTTCATGCCCACAAGCCATACTCTTATGGGGGTGGGGCCGGTATGGAAATGTCTTGAATGCCTGAAAAGCCAGTCAGGATTGTGAGATGCGGTGTGTCCTGGCATGCGGTCAATTCTGCTATAAGCGCTTGTTTTGAAAATGAGAATTTGTTCCAACACGATGGCAGTATTAGGGAACAATCTGAGCGTAACAGGGATTTCGCATTTGCTCGGTCAGGCACAGTTTCATCCATGAGAAACGCCAGGTGAATGCAGAAACTGTCCCCACCTGGGCATGCACAAAACCCCAGTCAGCTCACGTCCCCTCCGTTCACCGAGCGTCGTCAGCCAGTCCTGGTGGGACAGCTTTCCACCTGGTTTCAGATGACCCTCACTTACAACTGCACAATCACTTGCTGCCTGCAGTTTTCGAACAAGCTAATAACTTCCACATCCACGAGCAAACCAGGTTTTCAAGGAAAAGTGCCATATTTATTGTATTTTTATGCATTTCTTAAGCATTTACCATTTAACATGTGTAAAACTGTTATCCTGCTACCGTGTTTACTAGGTTCCTGTCCTCCTTTTTTTTTTTTTAATTTTATTTTTTGATGTGACACTGACCCCATTTTCTCCATAAGCTGTGCTCTTCGTTGTAGGATTTTGTACGCCACAGTAATTTTTAAAACTGCATATTTTGTTACGTAGGCACGGCAAGGTGGTTGGACGGATAGACATGGGGGATGGGGGTGCATAAATGGGCAGGAAGCACATGAACTCCCAGGAGCTTTCAGAAGTGCACAGCCAGTATCACTGCGAGGGTTTGGCAACCCTATCATTCCTGATGCTGTTAAGACTGGTGAGCCATCTGGAAAAGAGACTGGAGTCGAACCCCAGAAAACCCCATTACTGCTTTAACATCAAGAGCACAGAAAATCCAGGGGCCAAACCAAGCTCAAAGACTAATAATAAAGAAACGAGTTTTAGCTCCACAAACAAAACTAAAAGAATTTGAAATGCAGGAAATCTCATTTCACCATTAACTCAAAATAAAAGTCTAGTAGAACACGGGTGTAATCCTGTTTCAGGGCTCTGCCTCTGCCCCATGGCACCATCCCTGGAGGAACCCGTGCTGCTGCCTGCCCCACACCTCCAGGTGGCCTGGGCTGGCTCCAGACATCCAGATGCTGCGCTGCCTAACCGGCCTGGAGCTACCAATGCCAGGAGAGCACCAAGGAGATGGAAGAGGGGGCTCTCGCAGGCCAGGCCAGGGCATCCTACTCCTGGCTTCATTGGCAGATGCTCTGTGCCAAGTCTGACTTATCTCACCAATTCTTCCCAGCCATTCAGCCAGGCAATTACTATTAATTCCCATTTTATCGATAAGGAAACTGCATCTAAGAGAGGTTAAAAACTTGCCCACGCAAGTCCTGCTGGTGCATCCCTGTAATCCCAGTGACTCAAGAGGCTGAGGCAGGAAGATTGCAAGTTCAAGATCAGCCTTAGCAACTTAGCAAGACCCTGACTCAGAATAAAAAGTGCTAGGGCTGCAACTCAGTGATAGAGTGCTCCTCAATTCAATATCCAGTACCTAAAAAAAAAAAGCCCCAGATTGCACAGCCATAGGATCCACGGTCTATATTATGCCAAAGTCCAATCTTAACCACTAGCCTTTATTCTGCCTGTTTGAGACCAGCTGTAGGGTTCGGTAATGAACATTTATTAAGCTCCTGTTGCATACGAGGACTGGTCTAAGTAATAGAATGATATGGCGCTTCATGATTCAGCCAGCTCTTTCTTGGGCCCCTGCTAATGAACCCTGTAAGAAGGCAATTTTGAGACATTTACCACGGATACAGCAGAGGCACCAGCCTCCTAAATGACTGGCTGTCCACTGTCCACAGGGTAGTGTGATCTGGTTGACAGATAAGAAGAGTGAAGTGCGGTGACAATAGCACCTTGTCAGAGGTCACATCACAAGGACCAAGTCTGACTTGGTAGCCTTTGCCTTTTTCCTGCTCCAGGGAAGACCCAAGGTGGAAGAGGGTCTCCAGAGCCACTAGCCCTCGGGCCAGCAGGAACTGGCCACACTGTCCTCCTCCTCCAGCCCCATGGAGGATGTGATTGCTCAGGGTTTCCAGGGCATCAGCCTGGTTCCCTGGCAGCCAGCGAGGCACCCTGGGATGGGAACTCAGGCAGCCGCCCAGATATTAGAAACAATTACCACTAATTACCAGGCCTGCCAGTTCCCCATAGTCAGCTTACGCCCCACCAGGAGCTGAGGAGCAGGCAACGATGATGCGGGAGGAAACTTTCAATTTCGGGCTGCAGAAGGCCTCCCTGCCTGAGAGGCTGGGCTCCTTCTGTGCCTTGGAACCCACGTGGCCTGGCCGTTGCTCCAGCTTTTGGCGTCCACACCCTCCTTACAAAACAGAGCCAGTACCCCTCAGAGGGCTAAGAGGGTGAGGGGGAGAGTCCCAGGGCCACGGAGGGAAGGCCTTGTCCCAGCTGAGAGTCTACTGTTAGCCTCAGTGATGTTAATTAAGGGTCTTTGGTTTTACAAGAGTTTTGAATACATATTCCTGTCCCCAGGTGTTTAAGTGAATTTATTTTTTCCACGCTTTATTAATTAAAAAGAGTGTTGTAAAATTAAGATAGTTGCTGCAGTTGCCTGGCTACCTGGGTTCCAGAACTGCTCAGCTTCTGTCTTGGTTTGGTTTCTTCCAGAAGCTGATCCAGACTCAAAGATTAAGGAAATGAACGCTTTGGGGGGTGTTCCTGCAGTCCCCAGTGTGGGGAGCAGCCTGAGGAAGGAGATGGGAGGAGAGGGAGCCAGTACAGGACGGGTATTCAGCCTCGGACCACCGTGGGCAGCTGGGTGCAGGGAGACCCTGCTGGGAAGCCCAGGAGGCCCTGTTGGACGTGGGACCCAGTTATCCCTGCAGCAGACCGCTCCCAGTTTGTCAGTGGTTGGGAGCTGTTGCAGTTCCTATTCCTCGGGAGCTTCCACCTACCCTGTGCACAGCCTGTGCCCTGCGTGACAGCCTGCAGCCAGCAGAGCTGAGAGAGGGCAGGAGGGCGGGCAGGTTCCTAACCTTTCCCGCCAATCTATGTAATGAGCCCAGGAATAGTAGCAGCCTCCGGGTCCTAAGGCAGAAACGAGTTCAGTTGTAGGAGCCCGGAGGTCGTGGGTGACACGGTAAGCCCTGGAGTTGGCTATTTTGACTCTCAGTATGGAGTTTCCATGTTTCTGGTGTTTGCTGGAAACTCAGTCTGACTTGGTCCAGGATTTCCCTGAGGGTTGTGCTTATGTGGAAGTTTATGTAGAAAGAATCTGTGTAAATTGCTAAAATAGGCCGCAGGATAATGTTCAAAGTACAACCAGCTCTTTGTACCCAGAGATTCTGCATCTGTAGATCCAACCAACCTCAGATCAATAACATTTGAAAAGAAAATTCCAAAAAGTTCCCAGAGTCAAAACTTGGACCAGCTGCAGGCCAAGCACTATGCTGAAATCACACAAAGGGCGTGTGGGACCCCTGCTGCGGCCCCCTGCTCAGAGCTGGTCCCTCTCAGGCTCTTATAGCTTCCCGTGCCTTGGGTCTTGGTTGCTTGCAACCATACTGAACAGGTACAGAGGTTCTTCCTTCTTGTCATTGTTCCCTAAATAATGTAAGGTGTAACAACCCTTTAAACCGCATTTCCATTGTGTTAGGTGTTATGCATAATTGAGAGGTGATCGAATTAAAATATATGGGAGGATATGTGTAGATTAGGTGCAGATACTGCACCATTTAAATCTGGGACTGGAGCACTGGTGGGTTTGGGTCTCTGGGATTCTGGAGCCCATCTCCATGGATACCAGGGGCAGCTTGGACAGCGAGCACAGACCCTTATCGCACCGTTCAGTGCGGCAGCCAGCTTCCCGCACACTTGAGTTTTCTTGTCCTCTTTTCTCCTCCATAGCATTTTCTGCCTTCTGACATACTGTATAACTTGGGAATATTTTTTGTTATCTGTTTTCACTAAGCATTCAAGGGCAGGAATCACTGACTTGTTCCCTGATATATTCTATATGTAGAACAGTGCCTGGGAGATAGTATGTGCTCAATAAACGCTTGTTGAATGAGTGGATGAAGTGGATCCTGCTGTAGTGCCTGGTGTGCTGTAGAATTATCTGTGCTGCTTAGCTCGGTCAGGCTGGCTGTTACCACTGTGCTGCTGGGACAGTGGAGGCAGAGTGGAGGTCCTCAGACTCCACCCATCATTCCAGTCGTCTTGACTGTGACCCCTCAGCGCTCTCTCCTCCTGCCTGATTTCCTTCCTCTCTCTGGTTGGTTTGGGGCAGGACGGCCTAGTTTGGTACCTGTTCTTCTAAGTGTGTTTCTTAGATGTGGAACTGAAAAACCAAGAACCCGAGTCTCTTGGCCTCTGCAGCCTAAAGGTGCCCTCTTCTGAGGCAGTGGACCTCAGACACCCTGCTGCTGCCTCTGTGTGACCGTGAGAAGCACTCAGGCTAGAATGTCCAGTTACTGTCCTGCATTGACCCGCTGGCTACTGACTCAAAACCAGAACCTGTGGCCACGCTGGGGTGTTCACACTGTTGAGCGAAGACCCGGGCAGCTGCGACGGGTGCTGGTAGAGCCGAGGGGCTCTTTGCAGGGGGACAGGCAAGCCCGTGGCTCAGTTCTCATGAAGCTCCAGTCCTATGTCCAAGGCCCAAATATGGTGGGAAAAGAGCTCTCACTCTCAAATTCATACCAGGCTTCCGGGCCGGATTCTTGTTGACTGAATTAGGCCACAGGCCTAATTCTCTGAGCCAGCTGGCCAAGGGGAAGGAGTGGCCTGAGTGGCCAGGCTGAGTTGCAGGCTCAGTCACCACAGTCACATGCCGTGGAGAAGGGATCCCCAGAGGAACTCGAGGTCGGATTACTGAAGGAAGGGGAAGTGGGTTTTGGCAGCCAGGCAGCAGCAACAGCAGTGCACCTTGGGGTCTGGGCCGCTGTTGAGACATCCAGACTTTGATGTGTGAAGCAGTCCTCTGGGCTCCCGTTAAACTGCAGATTCTGATTCAGCAGACGGAGGGGTAGAGTCAGGTGCAGTGTGATTAATTAGCTCCAGCGCATGCTGATGCTGCTGGTCTCTGGGCCACACTTGGAGAGTCCAGGCCCCAAAGAACATGAGCGGAGCCCTTAAACTATCTCCCATGATTGTCACCGCCGCCTGAGAGGTAAGGAGCGGCATATCCATTCCACGGAGGCTTAGCAAGGAGAAGCCGGGCGATGGATGTGGTCAAAGATCTGTGTGGAGGTGCTGGAGATGTGGCTCAGTTGGTAGAGTGCTTGCCTCACAAGCACAGGGCCCTGGGTTCAATCCCCAGCACCACATGGATCCGCCTGGAAAGAGGAACATTCTGGGGCTGCCGACCTAAGCTGCCAGAGTCCTGTTGGCCCCTGGGAACATATGTGTTGTCTCATGTTTTCTCCTTGCAGCCTTAACTATGGGGGAGTTTGTCTGGCTTCGGACGCCCAGTTCAGTGACTTCCTGGGCAGCATGGGGCCAGCGCAGTTCGTGGGCCGCCAGACTCTGGCCACCACTCCCATGGGTAAGTCCCCCGAGGCCTGCTCCGTGTGGGTGGGGTGGAGAGTCCCACCACCGGCCCTGTGTCTCTCCTTCCCTCTGCCTGTCCTCTGCCTGCTTTGAGCACCGACCTGCAGCCTGGACCACACTGCCAAGCCCTGGGCATGGAGGTTGGCTCTGGTCTTATTTGGGCTGGAGCCGGGGAAGGGGCTTTCACCCCTAAGCAGAGAGGAGGCTCTGGGTCCTTGCTGAGTTTCCAGTTCATTTTCCAGTCTCATCTCCTGGGGCCTCCTGCAGGTGACGTGGAGATCGGCTTACAGGAGCGGAACGGTCAGCTGGAAGTGGACATCATCCAGGCTCGGGGACTGACAGCCAAACCAGGCTCCAAGACACTGCCAGGTGTGAGGCCACCTCCTCTCTGCAGGGCACGGGTGGAGGTTGGAGGGTCTAGAAGAGAGAGACTGGGGCCCAATTATGTGGTCTGCTCTGTTCCAGTGCTGGTGGCTTATATGGAACTGGTGGTTTAGCATTTGTCCGGGGACCCAGTAGAGGTTGTTGGTCAACCTTGTCCATCTGGCCACTGGACTGAGCTCCTGGAAGGCAGGGACATGTTTCCCGTCTCAGCTATACTGTGACTGTGTCCCTGAGTATACACAGCGTGCGTAACCAGAGCTTGTGGAGTGAGTGGGTCAGCGAACGAATGTAAAGGTGGGGTGGGCAGGTCGTGGGCAGAGAAGACAGGAGAGTGCAGAGCAGGGGAGGGCGAGGCCCGAGGAGAGGGGGCTGCCCAGCTCTGGCTGCACCCACCACCCATCATGCCCACTTGCTCCTGGCCTCCTCCCAGACCCCCTGGGGGCAATAGGGGGGCGCTGCCCTCTGTTTTGTTCCCTTTGCCCGCCCACCATGTGAGGGGCCAGCCTGGAACTTCTCCCACTGGCCTCTGTCCCCAGCGGCCTACATCAAGGCCTACCTGCTAGAGAACGGAGTCTGCATTGCTAAGAAGAAGACCAAAGTCGCTCGCAAGTCGCTGGACCCGCTATACAATCAGGTGCTGCTGTTTCCTGAGAGTCCCCAGGGCAAAGTTCTGCAGGTGAGGTGGCTGATGCGTGTGCGTGTGCATGCGTGCGTGTGTGTGGTACCTGAGTCAGGGCAGTGAGCCTCTGGAGGCCCCACCTGGAAGGAACTGAGTGCCGGGGCTGGTCTGTGCCCACAGCTGACTGTGCCACTGTGGAAGTAGCCTTCTGAGTCTTGAGGGCCACAGAGGGTTTGGCCCCATGCTGGTGGTTACTGAAACTGGAGCTGAGGAGCGCACATCACGAGACAGGCAGGCATGTTGGATGCCCACAGGACCCTGTGCCCATACTCTCTGTGCCACCTGGGCACCCCTGTCTGCACCTCGTTTCTTGCATCCAGCCCAGGCAGGCAAAGCACCAGAGGCCAGACAGCAGGACCTTGGCAAAACCAGAAGCCCGGGTCCCGTGTAGGGCAGTTTTCCACCAGGTGGGCTGAGACCCGGTAGTGAGTTGTGAAGTCAGTTAAGCAGGTCTCAACAAACAAGCTTTGAAAAGATGGAAGGGGCATTCGTCACACTTTCTTCAACTCTGTGTGCAATAGGCACACTGGATGGTGGGCTGTGTCTTCCTTGCCTGTGTCACTGTGGGAAATGTCTGGAAAGCACTCCTACCCCAGGGGTGTTCAAATAGCACTGGCCACAGCCCGAAGACCAGCTCAGGACCACCGGCCTGCTGGACAAAGGCATTCTGGTCCTCAGTGCAGGGCCCTTATGGGGCATGGAGGGAGTGGAGAAGCAGGAAGCCAAAGTGGGTCCTTGCTGCTGGACACCTTGATGAACGTCACAGTGGGACAGACTGACCAGGAGTGACGCCCCTGGTGTCTCTCCGGATGTGTCCGAAGGACCCCTGTCAGATCAGATTGGGGCCCACCCTCACTTTAAGTCAATGCCCCTTCTGTCCTAGTTCGGTTACATTTTTGGTGCCGGAGCTTAGAGCTTCAGCGTGTGTTGTGGGGGGGACACAGTTCGGTCCATAGCACCAGTGAAAACTGAATCCATCCTCACCCCGGAAGTGGGCTCCCGATCAGCTCTCTGAGGAGCAGTGAAGGCTTCATGGAGCAAACTCAGGAAAAGGATTTTGCTTCTGAGCCTCAGTTTAGACAACTGTGAAACTGGACCCTTTTGTGCAGGGTGTGGGGAAGGTGGAGCCCAAGACCTGTTCAGACACTTGGAAGACCACGCAGCCAGCCTTCATTGCACGTGGCCCTGTGTGCGCGCCCCAGGTTCTTGTTCGCAGCAGCCTGGGCAGGCTTCAGACCCCTGTGTCTCTCGCCCTGCAGGTGATCGTGTGGGGGAACTACGGGCGGATGGAGCGGAAGCAGTTCATGGGTGTGGCCCGCGTGCTGCTGGAGGAGCTGGACTTGACCACCCTGGCCGTGGGCTGGTACAAGCTCTTCCCCACCTCCTCCATGGTGGACCCAGCCACAGGCCCTCTGCTCCGGCAGGCCTCCCAGTTGTCCCTTGAGAGCACCGTGGGGCCCTGCGGCGAGCGATCTTAGTGCCGGGACGGGGAGGGGCTCCCCGAGATGGCCTGGAGACCACCCAGCCCTGACCTGGGACCCCAGGCCCAGGGGCATATTGAACAGAGGAGGATGGGGTTCTCCCCCACAGTGGGGAAGCTGAATGGGGAGACCTGCCCCCCTCGGGCCCCTCCTCACCCTTTCTTTGCCTCCTTCCCCGAGACCTTCCCTCTCCCAGCGGGTTGGCTGCACTTTTGACTTGGCTGGCCTTGACCTGGTGGACGTGGCTGCAGTCGGAAGAAGACTGAGGGGGCAGAGCAAACCCCCCCACCTGCCCAAACACTGTCCCACCTCTTCCCCTTTTGCCTCCTCGGAAGCTCGCTGCCCAGAGCCAAGTCTAGAACCCAGCCGGCCATCTCCATGGTGCCAATTACCAGCAAGTGTCTTTCCTGCGGCACCGGGTTCAGGCAGTTACCCCTGCCCCAGAGCCGACCGGGCAGCTTTGCAAGGATCCGGAGCCAGCTCCTGGGGCCGAGCCCCACTTGAAGAGGAGCTCGGGCCTCCCTCTGCCTGCCCGTGGAAGGAGCTTTGCCGCAGCTGTCCGAGTCCATCTGTCCATCCCCTCCTGCCTGCCCCTCTTCTGGTGGCTCTAGGATTGGAGGTCCAGAGGGACGGAAGGAGCGCTCTGTGGCACTGCCACAGGCTAGTCTGGGAACTGTTGGTGGACTGGAAGAACATGGTCACCTGTGTTTTGGTAGAAGTGCTGTGGGACCCCGAGTTTCCAGAACCCCCTGCCCAGGGAGACCACCATCTCAGCATTTGGGGGATGCTGGATCGGAGGGGTTGGGGAAGCTGCGATTGGGACCAGCGGTGTCAAGGCAAGGGTTTTCCAGTAGGAGACCCCTTCTGGTTAGATGGATTGAAGGTCATCTTATTTGCCCCTCTGCCTCCAGGTTAGAGGTCTGGGGTGGCATTAGAGCCCCCCTGTTTTAGTCTTTTTAAGTCAACCATCCTGTACTGAAGGCAGAGCCCCTTGGTTACCTTGATCATCTTGGCTCAAGGGAAGGTGGTGGGAAGGAGTGGGGAGCTGCCAGGCTGAGAACCAGGAGCCTGGGCGGCTGCTTCCCTGCTGGGCCCGGGAGCCCTTTCGCATGCCAGGGAGGCCGTGGGAGCCCGCAGGCTGGCTCCTCTTTATAGAAGCACATTTCCACCACCTCCCCAGGAGGCCCGGGCAGCCTGCCGCTCCTCTTCACTGAGGCCCTGCTGGGTAGGGCGTAGTCCAGGTTAGCTGGGTAGACTTAGCGTTCACACCCTGGGGCCTGTTTTTAGCTCAGAGGTAGTCTTTGCAGAGTCCCAGGCCTGGGGTGGAGAGGAGACCCAAGGACATTCCGGGAGAGGCATCGCCTCGCTGGCGCAGCCCGGTTGCCCAGAGGCCAGCTCCTCCTCCTCCTCCCCTTCCTTCCTCTTCCTGTAGGGTTGTAGCTGAGCTGCCCACTATACTCAACGTTCCGATTTATTATCCTTGGTACTGATTTTCTTTATAAGGCACTCCTGAGGGTGACCGAGCCTTGCAGAGAGGGCCTGGCTCCATTAGAGGGTGTCATTTTTCACTGAGGACACCCAAGCCGTCTGGTTCCAGCAGGGATTGCTTGCACTTGGAACTCTGTCCCTCAGCCTGGTGAGGCCCGGGGTGTCCTGTAAACTTCTGGTTGCGTTCCATCGCCTCCATGGAACTTCTTAGCTGCGCTGCAAGGAGAACAGGGGCCCCTCCTGTTGAGGAGGCCTTCGGAGGGTCTCGGGATCTGCAGGGCCGACTCCCGAGGCTGGGGCTGGCGGGAGCAGCTGGGATGGGCCCCCATCTAAGGCCCACCATCAGCCCTCCCCCATTTTTTTTTAAACAGTGTGATTTCTCTGCTGTTCATTTATTATTCACCATTTGGAATATTTTGAGCCAGGAGAGGAGAGAGGCTTCTCTCTCCAGCCATCATTGCTGTGGTTGTTCAGGGGCCACGCTTCAAAGATGGGACCGAGCCTGGCAGTCCCAAGCAGAGGGGGAGGGGGCTCATGTTGACTTGTTCCCCCGCCCCCAGCCCTCCCTTGGGTGTCTGCGGAGCCTTGGGGGGGGGGGGAGAGAGAGAAGAGCGCGCTCCAAAAGCAATAATACCCCCTGGGGTGGTCAGCGAGGCCCCCCAATGATTTTCTTGTTCGTTCTGTGAAATCTCACTCACCTCCTGGAGGGTGGGGTGGGGGCTAGGGCCCTGTTTCTTTGTATCATCATTGTGAGCACGTGCCCCACTAGGAGGGGCTGTGACCATCGGGTGTGGGAACCACCCTCCTCACCAAAGGAGGGGGTTTGGGGAGGAGAAGTGACTATTTTCATCATTAGCTTTGGGTAACCTTCAAGCCCAGCTGGTCCGCTGCTGTCCGATCCTTTGTCAACTCAGACTCCACCCACCATTTGAATAGGAGCAGAGAAGGTGGAGTCGAGAGCCTTTCTGGGGCTGGGGTCTCTAGGGGACAATTCTTTTCTCCATCTCTGGGCAGAGGTCACAGGCAGGGCTGCCATGGAGGATGTCATCGCCACCGTCCTTCTCCAGAATGCCTTTTCATACTAAGGGAAGGGCTTTTGGGACCTTTAGTCCATTTCCATTTTTTAGATGAGGAGACCTAGCCTGGCACGGGAGGAGCCACCCTGGGGTCACCTGGCACTCAGTGGCACCCGGAGACTTGGCTTCCTCCTCCCAACTGCCTGAGCTGGAGCCAGGCCAGGATGAAGGGGCTCCCACATGCCACACTCCCTTTCCTTCTCCTCAGAGCCTAATGGTCCCCCAAATGGGGGCAGGACAAATTGTGATCCACACAAGAGGTTAGGCAGCTGAAGCCCAGAGGCAGGAACGACGTGCCCAAGGCCCCTCAGCAAGTCAGCCGCTAGGGCGGGACCAGGCCTCCTTCGTGCTTCCGTCCTGCACTGGGGGAGTGTTGGTGCAGGGCCTGCTGGGCCCGCGGTTCCAGCCTTGGCCTGGCTCACATCCCTGCTTTCTCTGTCTACTGGGCCAGCATCTTTTCTGGGTGTGGGTTTGGGGGAGAGGGTTGCCAAGAGACAGGCCTCCTGGGGGCTGCCAGCTGACTCAGGGCCTGGGGATTTGATCAGGCTTGGCTGTGTGGGCGGGGCCCTGTCCGGGGCCGTAACCTCTGTAGGACTGGCTGGAGGGAGAGTTAGAAACACCAGCTTCTGCCGGGGCACAGGTGTCGGGCAGAGGCAACCGCCACTGGGGGACTTGCCCATTCTTCAGCTTCTTCAAGTGCTCCACACTTGCAGGTTCACAGGACCCTTGACCTCCCAGAAGAGCCCTGGATAGTTGGTGGAGGGCGACCTGTGTTGTGGGCCCCATTTTCAAGAGGGTAAGGCAGAGGTCTTGGGGGAGGAAATCGCTTGCTGAAGGTCCCGCTGTGAGGGAGTGGCTGAGGCCTGACCAGCGCCCAATCCTCCCGCACTTCCAGACTCTTCTACCCCAGGAGGTCAGGCGCATAGTTCAGGGGTGGCTATGCACTTCACCTGATTCACCGCCAGGCCCTTAACCAGGAGCTCCGGTGTGCGTCAGAGCTGAGAACCCCCCGAGCCCCACTCCCCGGCACAGCTGTTGCATCAGGCAAGGTCACCTGCGTTTATTTATTGAGCAGCAGCGCTGTGCTGGACCAAGGCAACGGAGCCTCCTCCTCCCCCTGTACCAGCTCCCTCTGCCCTCCGGGGGGGCCCATGTCTGTCGAGCAGCATCTCAGAGGACGAAAAGTGGTTGCACCCAGGAGCTCAGCAGAGGATCCCCAGAGCTGGGCCGATTGATGCCCATTTCACCCAGAGCGTCTGTGAGGGCCGAGTGGAGCCTGGAACTGGGGCACGGGCATCACCTCTGAGCCCTTTCACGCTACAACTGCCTCCTACAGGGGGTGGTGGGACAACAGGACCCTGGGTCCTCAGGCTGGGGCCTCTCCCACCCGCCTTTCCCTTATGCCCTCTCCAGGAGCAGGAGCCACCCAGACCTTTGGGGAGGGAGGGTTTCTGGGGCCCCTGGGTTGGAGTGGGTCACATTGCATTGTGTTCATGACCATGTAGCTCATGTTAACATTAAAGTTTTTGGCTTTTCTAACTGGGCTTGCTCTTGGTTTGTATTGAGATGGTTCTTTATGGAGGGATAAAGGGATGTTGGTGTTCTAAGGGGCTTGATGTTGTGGGATGCTGGCATGCGCCACCAGAGTCTTTGTTAATCCCCTTGTGGGGCAGAGACCTGTCCCAGGAAGCTCCACTGGAGCTGCACAGGAGGGAGCAGGATTCTGAGTGCACCCAGTCTTACTGATGCAGAAACTGAGGCCCAAGGAAGAAATGAGATTCCCAAAGTCACAATGCTGGTGATTGACAGGACCCAGAATAAAGTTCATCCCACAGGACTGGGCTGCCTCCAGGTGGTCCTAGTGACACAGGGGCTGTTGCCAAGATCTTTATCTGGAAGTGGTGCCGGCTAGGGGCAAAGTATCAACTTCATGGGGTGGGGTGATCATTCAAGCGTGAGCAATTCCACTGTACATGCTGGATGAAGAGAGAGAAATTTAAATTGTGCAAAAAAATGACCCCTGGGGAGGTTCCTTCCATGCATCTGTTCTCCATGCTCCTAGCTTGAGCACCTGGCTTCCAGGATAGGCTTCCCATGCTGAAAGTTTTATGTTTTCCTGCATTCCCCGGCAACAGGCAACAACACCTCTTCACAACACACGTTGCCATGTCCCCCCTCCGAAGGGTCAGCTGGTAAAGGGGTCCTGTGCAAGGCCTCTCCTAGGTGCTAATGTGGCCACGCCTTCCTGAAGCATTTTGGACTAGGATTTGCACCTACAGAGCGACTACAGACTAGCTTGTGCTTATGATGCAGCATGAAGATATTTTTGGAGGGGCGGGAAGGGATGAACCTCAAGAAGGTAATGAGGGGCCGCTTGTGGCAAAAGACCACCTCAAGGCCTCACTCCTCTCCAATCCCTGGGGGCGAGTGCTCTGGCAGGCGAAGCCAGATGCTCCCAACCAGATGCAGGTCTGACCCCTGCCTGGGCAGGGCTGTCAGATGGACTTCCGCTGGACCCGGGGCCTGTCTGCCCTGCTGCTGCACACGGCCACAGGGCTCGAGGGGGGCGAGAAGCCCAGATTGTCGCGGGCGCACCTCTCCAGCTGCCGGATGCGGCGGGAGAGGCAGGTGGAGCCCCCGGAGCCGGTGGCTTGGCTCGGCCGGGTGCGGTCGCGGCTCTCGGGCGCCCCCCGGCGGAGCGGGCCGGCACGGCGGGCAGCGCGCTGGGGCGCATCCGCGCTGGCTGCGAGGAAGCGCAGGACCACGAGGTTGAGAAAGGCGCCGATGACGGTGAGCCCCAGCAGGATGTAGAGGAAGCTGAAGGCTACGTACGGCGGCTTCCTCTGCAGCGCCTCGTCGCTCTGCAGCGCCACAAAGTCCCCAAAGCCGATGGTGGTGAGGGTGATGAAGCAGTAGTAGTAGGCGTGGAAGAAGGACCAGCCCTCGAAGTGCGCGAAGGTGGCGGCCCCGAGCGCCAGGGTGGCGGCGCACACCAGCAGCCCTGCCACCACCATGTTCTCGGTGGACACGTGCGGCCGTCGCAGGCCCAGGCAGCGCTTGACCCCCAGCAGGAGGCACCGCACCAGCGCGTTCAGCCGCTCACCCAGGCTCTGGAAGGTGACCAGCGTCAGGGGGATGCCCAGGAGCGCGTAGAACATGCAGAAGACTTTGCCCGAGTCCGTGCCTGGAGCCGCATGGCCGTACCCTGCGCGGGGAGAGCGGAGGGAGGGTGGTGAATGCCCGCTGCGTCTACCATAGCCTGCTCCTGGGTGTCCCCTCCATCCCAGAGCCCGCGGAGCATCTTCAGACGCCAGACCTAAGTGGACCATTCCCCGGCTTTAAGACCTTGAGTGGTTATTCATAATCTCCCCAGACTAAACAACCCAAATGTCCCTCCCACAGGGAACGGAACCTGTGGTACATCCCAACAATAAAGTCTTTGTGGCAGTGAAAGGAACAACCTGCTGTTACTGGGGCAACAAAAGGCTAGGTGCCACGTTGTTCCACTGAAATGACATTCCGGAATTGGCACAGCTATGGGGACAGTGAACAGATCTGTGGTTACCAGTGGCTGAAGCTGGAGGAGGGGCTAATTAAGTGCAGAACTGCATGAAGCAGTTGCAGGCTGAGGGAAATGTGGTGATTTCCTAATTTCCCGGCTCTGAGAAGTGCTGTTTTACTATGGGTAAGTGTGCCTTGAAACCAAACCAAATCAGGCAAAGGCTTCTGTGGCTGCTAGTGTCCACCAGGTAAAGGCCCAGTCTCCCATGGCATCTAGCTCCTTCCTGATCTGGCGACTCTACCTCTCTCCTGCCTCACCCCTGGTCTGGCAGCCCACTTTCTGGCTCCGCCATTGCTTCCCCACCAGCAGGACCCACCTCCACGTGCTGCTTCTCATGGTTTCTCCCTGCCTGGACGGCCTCTTCTCTCCACCAGCCCACTCCTCCCTTTCCAGATCCACCTCTGCCTCTGCCATTGACCATCCCTCACTAAACACTCCTTGACCAGATCCTGTTTGGATCTCGTGTAGGATTTCTTCACTGGGCCCCTCATTCTTGTAGGGGATCTGGAGAGGACCTCCTTGAGTCTTGGATCAGGATGCCCTTGATGCCAAATGAGTGGGTGTGTGTCTCTTTCCAGAGAGAGAAGCAATAGTTTTCAAGGGTCCCTCAACCGGGAGAAGTCAGGTGGATCTCTCCAATAGAATATGTCTCTTCCAATAGATCAGCCCCTCCTGCCAAAGTGTAAAACACACAAACCTTCTGATCTGTGTGGTTTTACAGTTAGGAAGTTAGCCCTCACACGTGTGCAAAATGACATATGCCCTGGGTTGTCATGTAGCATTGTCAGTCAGAGCAAAAATAACAACCTAAGTGCCCATCGGTAGGGGCCTGGTTGCATACATCATGGTGCGGTCCAAACAATGGAGTGCCGCACAGTAGTGTTTCTCAGCCCAGAGTGGTTTTTCCCCTGAAGGGACATTTGGCGATATCTAGAGACATTTTTGTCATGACTGGGGTCAGGGGTGGGGTGTCTGTGTGTTGCTGACTCTCCAGGGTAGAGGCCACAGGTACTAACATCTTGCAATGCACAGGACACCCCCACGACAGAACTACCCAGGCCAAGACGTCAGTAGTTCACAGACTGAGAAACCCTGCTATCTGCAATGAAAAAGATGACACAGCTCTTTAGGGACTGTCATTAAGACATCACCAAAATATATTAAGTGAAAAAGTCGAGACAAAATTGTGTATGATAGAATGTCTCTATGACAGTGTTGTTTAAAGGAATATCGGCAGAGAATATAGATTGAAGAATACGCAAGAAAGTGGTGACTCTATCTGTTCCAGAGGGAGAAAGTGACGGGTTAAGGGACAGGGCAGCAGGGAACTTTCCTTTTCATTCTACGCCTTTTCGTACCCTGTGCAGTGCGTGCTGTGGGCATGTAGACCATTCACACCATCAGCACAACATACACATATATCTAAAGAACCATGGCTGCATTTCCCTGTGCTACTGCATGGCCCTGTCAGTTTGGCTCTGTCCCTTTAAGGGGGATTCTGTCCATCATCAGACTTGAGTTCCTTGAGGGCAGGAACCATGGCTGTCACTTCTCTATGTCCCCCATCACCAGTGCCCGGCTCAAAGACAAGACTGTGGTATGTGCTCCATGAATTTATTGACTGAAATCTAGCATCAAGGGGATGCTAGAGGGAGACAGGAGGGCCTCTTTAGGAATAAGAGACCAGGAAATGCTGTTTCCCCCTGCTCCAGGCTATGCCAGATTTGGGCAGAGAATGAAACAAATCATGAGAAACATACTGGTACTCTACACGGATTATCTTCTTTAGCTTTCCTGGTGACCATATGAGATGACATTACTATCCCCATTTTACAGATAAGGAAACCATGCTCAAAGGAAGGAGCTGTCCAAAGGTCCCAGGACCTGAGCTGTAAGTCACTGTCCCCAGGGCTTCTTAATGCCTTTCTTCTATCCAAACAGAGCTCAGGTTCCTGGGCTCTGGTGCCTGGCTCTCTGCAAGGCTGGCTTAAGCAGACCAGACCAGAGAACAGGTGTTGGCGCCCCCACGTGGTCAAAAAAGGGAAGCACCTATTTCCACTCAGTTACTCTCCCAGGACTCCACATGCATGTTAGAGGGGTACAGGCAGGAGGGATGACAAACCCATCTGGGGAAGCCTCCGAAGAATGTAGGGAAGGTCAGAAGAGGTGGGTGGGGTGACATCCACAGTGACACATGGACAGGAAAGGTCTCAGGCTGAACCCAGATAGAGAAGCAGTGGTGCCCGTGTAGACAGGAGGGGATTAAGGGGCTGAATGGGAGCTGGGCTCATAGTTGACATGTAATGAATTATTATTACTAATGAATAGTGCCTCCTTAGCCTCAGGCACGTGCCAAGTATTTTACACACTTGACCTCACTTAACCCAGACAGCCACCCAGTGAGTGAGGTAGGACAATTGCATTCTGCCTGTGACGAAACCCGGGCTCAGAGAGGTACAATCAATTGCCTGAGAAGGTGGGTGTCAGTGGAAAGGAACACAAAACTCCACGTAATTGTACAAGTTGTGCTCTGAACTGCACGGCTAAGCCCACAGCTCCCATTTGCTTGCAAGAGCAGTACAGAGAAACTCTCTCCAAGGCTGGGGCTTCCAAGGCTACTGCTCCCAGCCCAAGGAGGTGCCTGCATATCCTGAGCTGAGCCTGCGGAGTGGCCGGCACCAAGCTTGGAGACTTGCAGCACCTGCTTCTCTCCTTTGCCGTTTCCCCAGGCTTAGGCTCAGTAGGTACCAGTCAGACAGTATTCATGGCAACAGCTGGTGGCCCAGATGCTTCAAAGAACTGTTCCGATCCCTTAGGGTGAGATCCAAAGTTTGTGGTAATTAGTCACCCCTTTAACAAATATTTATTGAGCATCTATTATGTGCTACGCACTGGGCCATACAGCAGTGACTAAGACAGAGGAGGTCTCTGTTCTCATGGAGTAACAGAATAATTATTAGAATGCAGGATCCCCCCCCCCTTTTTTTTCCTGGTGGTGCTTTCTGTGTCGGGCCCTGTGCTAAAACCTTCTGCTTCTATTATCTCCTTGATAACAATCTCCCCATAAAACCGGAGTAGGGCTAATCAATAAAAATGTGGCTCGGAGATCTTAAGCAACTCGTCTAAGGTCACACGGCTGATGTGATGCAACGGGCAAGGAAGCAACTCTGGCCAATTGGTCCCCCAGCCCTGGGCGCAGCCTCTCAACAAACGCTGACGCCTCGGGTCCTGCCTTGGTGGACTGACAGCCCTCCTCGGCAGGAGGCAAGAGAGGCTCGGCGAGCCTAAAGGACCCGTCCAAAGTCACTCTGCTGGACGGAGGTGGCATGGAAACCCAGAGGCGCCGGGGGCTGGGACCGAGCGGCGCGGAGGGGTGGCGCCCGGCGGCTCACCGATGGTGGTGATGACGGTGATGGCGAAGTAGAAGGAGCCGGCGAACCTCCACTGGCGGCCGGCGCGGTGCGGCTCGGCCTGCCGCGCCAGGCGCTCCAGCTCGCGGTAGTCCTCGGCGGAGAAGCCGTACTTCCTCCGGAACTCGCCGCGCTTCTGGGCCAGCAGCCGCCGGCGGCCGCTCTCCGCCTCGGACTCGAGCGCGTCGAAGACGGCGGCGCCCGCCAGCAGGTAGCACAGGATGCAGAGCAGGAGCGCCGCGGTGCGCACGCTGGCCGTCCACATGGCGCCCGCCCCGCGCCCCGACGACCGCCGCGCAGGGTCCCGGCAGACAGCAGGGGCGGGGCCCGCCCTCCCGCCGCGCCCCCGCCCCCCGCGTCGCCTCCCGCACCTGCCGGCGCACGGCGTCTGCAAACCCGACCGCCCAGCAGAGGCCCAGCCCAGGTCTGCAGAAGTCCGGTCTCCGCCGCTAACTCACCCGGCGATCTTGGGCAAGCCACCCACGCCTGCTTTCCTCCCGCCAGTCCATCTTCCGGCAGGTATTTACCTGGCACCTACTGGTGCAAACAAGATTCCCCGTGGAAATAAAGCTGTAAGCAGGGTTGGCTAACAAACCGACACGACGATCACTTAGACTGTGAGATGAAGAGGAAAGCAGTGCCTGGGGGACATGTGCCTGGGTCAGGAATGTCCCCCAGGTGTGACTGCAGGAGAATCCAGGAAGCCAGTGCAAGTTTCTGCTTCAAAACAGAAGGGGGCGGGCTTGGCAGCCAGGAGCAGCAGGGAAGCCCGTGTGGCTGGAGCCAAGAGAATTGGGGTGCAGGGTGGGGTGGGGGACAGAAGGGAGACAGGAAACGTCAACAGGGTCTTATGTGGGTCTGTTCTTCAGCAGGACGGAAATCCACGGAAAGGCTGCAAGAAGCAGCACGCACACACAATGATCTGATTCACATTTTTAAAAAAGAGCATTGGGCTGCCTTGCGGAAGGGGGACGGTGGCAGAGTGAGGCCGCTGGGGAGGTCGTGTACTCCAAATGGGTTCCTAAGGCGGCCTGGCTTTGCACACTGCGTCGGAAATGGAGAGAATTGGACGGATCTGGAATACCTTAAGCAAGCGGAGCGAGGCTTACAGCCAGCCACATTGCGCGCTCTTCCTGGTGTCTGGGAGTGTCCACATGACCAAGCTGCAGACAGTAGACAATGGACTATGGGAGGAAGGGATGTATGCCACTCCCAAGTGTGGCCCCTCAAGCTCTGTCCCCACAGTACTCCCCTCTTTCCCCACCTGCAGGCTGAATGCCGAACACTAAAGAGACATCACAAGGTCATCTACCATCAGGAACACCCATTTTGAACCTCTGCTCCGTCGTGTGAGCTCCTGAGATTTGGGGCTGTTACTCTGATACCTGGAGCAATAGGACTTGCTGATGAGTTACACAGAGGGGAAACCAGAGGACTCAAGGTGGCCGCTGGTCTTTGGCCTGAGCAACTCAGTGTTAGAGGCGCTTTCCACTGACCCCACTCCTCTAGGATCCCACTCCAGTCCCCCAGAGTCCTGGTGAGCCTGCCGGGGACTCCAGGCAGAGCATGGGCAGCCTCCCCTGCAGCCATCGGGAGCTCCCAGCTCCCCAGGTCTCTGCTTGCAGTCTTAGTATGCACCACCTGTCCCCAAGCTGGCTTCAGCCTCTCCCCGCAACTCTTGGCCTTGTTTGCTGCAGCCACCTAATTTTACCGGGTAGTGGTGGAGAAGAGATAAAGAATTCTGTTTCCAGAAGTAGGGTCAAGGCTAAGGCTGGGGAGCCCCCTCTGAACTGGACATCTTCATAGACATCACCATGGAACCCTCACTTTAGGGTCCAGGAAACACAGGTGCTGGGTAGAATTTCCAAGTGCTCACTGCCAGGTCATAGCTGAGGCAGGACTTGAACTTGGGGCTGTCTCCTGAGGTCACGACACTAGTCTGGACTGATGCTGCTGGCATCTCCCTCTCTCCCCCTCAGCTCTGTGGACCTTGTTGTCCTCACCTGGAGAGGGGCTAGGGAGCCCGGGCCACCACACTCCCCCTCCTCTGCAAGGGTCCTGTGACACACAGCTGAGAGGTGCTGTCTAATGCACCTGCTGTGCGTGGGTATTATTGGGGCCAGGGGAGGAACTGTCTGCCTTCCAGGCAGGTGACTCTGCCCTACGCTTGGCATTTTTGGTTCAGCAGCTCTATTTTAAGGCAGAGGAGGTTAGAGTTTGTGTATGTGTGTTTCTCAGCTTGGGAAATTGTCAGCTGAACAGCCACCAAAAACAGCAACGCCAGCTCCCCCTTCAGGTCTCTTGTTTCTGCCTTCTTCCTGGCTTTGGGGATCAGGGGACCTAGTGATTTTCCTCTGTCATGTCGTGCTAGCGTCACAACTGTGACCCCTCAGGAAGGCCTTGGAGTTTCTTCTTCCAGAGCACCAAGGTTGTCAGTTTTGAGAACAACAAAAAAGTAATTCCAGTCCCCAGGTGAGCCCCAGGCACCCTTCAGTCACTTCATATCTGAGTCTAGCACCTTCTGAAAGTTTGTGAGTCAGCCAGGCCTTGCCATTCCCATGTCAGGGAGAGGAAGTGGAGGCCCAGAATGATCGATGGACACATCTAAGACCACCCACGATGGAGCAGTGGTTAAGAAGGGTGAGCGAGGCCTACATTCCATCTTGATCAAGTGAATGTACCTCTCTGAACCTTGGTTTCATATCCTGGGGCCCTGGGAATGGCTGCCTAACAGAATTCCTGTGGGCATTGAACAGAAACGTGTGAACATGCACCCAACATGGAGTAGCACTGGTTCATGTCAGGAGCCCTCCAACCACCTCATTCTTCTTTCCCCTTTCCAAACTACTTATTCTGCAGGCTGACTGAGATCTTAAGAGATTGACTTTTATACTTAAACTATAGTTCAGTAATTTTCCAGAAGACCAGAGATTCTGGCCATTTTCCCTGACAAGATCGCTTTCTTGTTAGAATGGGTTATTCTAACCTCAGGGGACATCGGGTACTAGCTACTTGGAGATAGCAGCTATGGCCTTTCTGCAGCCTGGTTATTATTTAGGCATCTGGACTGCAAGAACTCAAAAGCTGCTTCTTACTAATTAAAGAATGTTGTTGGTAGGATTTTAGGGTCTCCCAGAATGTTCTGGGCACTGGAAGATAAACCCTATGGTTTGGAGACCTGGAGAGATGGAACCTTAAGTATTGCCAAGGAAATATTGAAGCCAGAATTAAGGACAGGTAGTTAGTGTAGAAATAGGAAATCGGGTCAATTCGAGGAAACGAAGCCATGAAGCCATCTGCCTTTGGAAGTTGCAGACTGCCCCTGGAAGAATGGAATGTCAAGGAGCTCCGGAGCCCATTGATTACCAAATTTACCTGCCTTTATCAAGGACTGCAAGCATGGAGCTGCTAATTAATGCCCCCTGGGCCCTTGCCTGCCTGAGTCACCCTGGCCCTCCCCCTGCCCATGGCTTCTCACTTAATGCAAAACCAGGCCTAGTCACATAGGCAGGAAGGAAGGAAAGATAAGGGGGGAGAAAACTGGAGAACAAAAGAGACTTTAACCTATAAAAGATGTAGGGTGCGCTCACTTCTTGGGACTTTTAGAACATCAGCCATGGCCCCCTTCTCCCTGCCGGGAGAAGTCTGTATTATTCCCTTTAAATAAACCTGCTTAATATGCTTGCCTTGGCGTGCTTCTCTAGTGTTCAATCTTCAACATTAGAAGGAGCAGAACTCGTCACCGGTAAATGGCGGTATCAATATCAGTGTTTCCAGTCTAGAGCAACACTGTTCCCAGGAAGATGAGCATGTGTTTTGAGGGGCAAATGACAAGTGTGTGAACATGCCCCGTCCCTGACTGCTTGAGTCCTAATGCCATGTTCATGATCATTACTTGAGGCCATTGAGAGACATCTCATCAGCCTCCTGAGGACCAATGTCTTTGGCTTAATGGAGATAGTAAGACCTCTACTAATAATTAACAAACTATTACTTTACCAATAGTTACTAATTTAAAAATTGAAGAGAGAAGAGTACAGAGGTCTGCTGGATCATTTTCTCTACTTTCATGTGTATTTGAGAATTTTCACAGTAAATTTTTTTAAAAGGTCCTTTTTTTCTGTCCATCCTACACCCCGCCCCTTTTTCTCCTGCTGTTTTTCTGGTCTGAGCCAGACCGGTCTTGGGAGGATGAGAGTGAATTCTGTAATTGGCAGCACCCCTCCCCTTAATCCTCAGGACAATGCTGCAGTCCCACCCTACAGAGGAGGAAACCTGGGCTCAGAAGGTTGCAGTAATTTGCTCACAGTCTTGTGACCAAGGAGCAGGGAGCCCAGGAGCGGGTGGCTGTCTGCTGGGCTCTTGCTCCCAACAGCAGCCTTCCTCTGCCAGCAAGGAGCTGGGCTTGGACCTAACTCAGGTGACCCTTGCTGCCATACAGTAACTGGAGCTCAGCCACTGTGCACAGGGGCCTGTCCCTTCCCCCTGCCCAGGCCAACCCCTCCTGTCCCCAGCAACTTCATGTATTGGAATCAAGAGGTAGCAGAAACAAAGGGAACAGGGCTCTCAATGTGAAGCAAAGACCTCAGAGTCTGAGGCCAGAAAAACGTGTGCTAAAAGCAGAGTAGCACAGAGTCTTGCTGTCCCCTACCTTAGCCGCTAGCGGTATGTGACCATTTACAGTTAAGTTCATTAAAATTATGCTGTGCTTAAAAACTCTGTTCTTTTATTGCACTAGATGTGCATCAGATTTGGTTACTACATTGGACAGGACAGATACAGGACACCTACCTCATCAGAGTTCCACTGCACGGTGCTGGTGTGGCGTGGAGGGATAGCTTGCAAGGCTGTGCAACCAGACTGGTTGGTTTTCAATGTGGGCTTCACCCTGCTGTTATCCTGGGACTCAGTTTATTCACCCAGAAGATGGGAATAGTAATCTAAGAAGCCCATGTATCTGGCTCTGTTGGGGCCAGTGGTTAATCAAGGAAGCAGGGAATTCTTTTAAATGATGTCACCTTGAATATTTTATTCATTCAAAAACATAAACATACACTCACTTTCTAATCTAGTCTTAGGTCTGCTATTGCACATTGTTCTCTTTAAATAAATTACATCCAGAATCGGTCTTCTGATTTCCAATTTTGGTTTATTTAAAGTAAAGCGAGGACCTGGAGACACTTGTGTAGCAACTTAATGGTGAAATTCCCCTAGATTCTCATGTTTTGTGTGTTTTTTTAAACAGCTCTTTTGTGGTTGTTTCTTCCACACCTAATTTAACAGTATTTCTTTGTAGCAACGTATCCTTATAGAGTTTTCATAAAAATAAATCTCTTCCTTTTGCACTTGTATTTCACCGGCTTAAGGGATATTGAATTCAATGATCTCACAAAAACAAGTGCGGCTGGTGCAAACTGGTTTGGGAACAAACCCAGCAGGCTCTTGGCAAGCATGCCACTCTGTGGCAGACACCCAAAGGGGACAAGTGGCCTGCTAGCCTTTAGCATTCAGGAGGCCTGTGCCAGGAGCGTTGCAACCAGACAGAGCACTGGTTAGTCTGGCGAGCAGGTTAACCAGGTTGGTAAGGAGCCTCTTTGTCATGCTAACTCTGGAAGAGATTCTGTAATGTGGGAGTGGCCCTGGAAGACACTTGCCCAGCCAAACACCCCAATGCCAAGTCTCTCTCACATCCACGTACGGCAGTGGCACCAGCCTGCACTGACAAAACGGAGCAAGAATGGGAGTGTCCGTTCAGGCAGGGCCTTTAGGAAGCAGGTGAGCGTCTCGATCCCTGTCTGCAGTGTAGACGCAGCGGCCCCTGAACCCTGGGGAATGGTGGAGTCACACAGGTAAGTCACCTGATGATCCTGTGAAGGAAGACGCTGTCCAACCAGACATGTCTGCCTTGTTTGTTACAGCAGCTAGCATTAGTCTATTTCATACACTTACTGTGTAGGGCTGTCGTGAAGACTAAGTTAGATGACAATGTGTAGCAGACTCTTAAATGGGACTCTTCTTTTTTTAATTTTTAATTTTTAAATTGTTTTCATACATGTACACAGGGTACTACTGTCTGTCTCATTCTGCTGTCCTTCCCATCCCCACTGCCCCACGACTCCCCTCACTCCCCTCTGCTAATCCGAAGTTTCTCCATCCTCTCCTACCTCCCTCCGACCACTAGGGATCAATGGAATTCCTATCTCTCAGATTTCCAGCTAAAGCCACAGGATGGGCACCGGGTGCTAAATACTATACTTCAGGAAGCCACAAGATTCAGTGGGGGGACTTTCTTAGGAAGCTTACACTGGCTTTCCTTGCCCTAGCCCAGCCCCCTCAGCCTACACAAGCAAAGGACTAGGAACAGAGAGGTGAAAGACAAGTTTCTGGAGCCAAACAACCTGGGTTTGAATCCTGTACCCACAACTTACTAGCTGTGTGACCTTGGGAAAGTTGCCTCACTTCTCTTGACTTCAGTATGTCATCATTCTTAATGGCCTCTACCTCTACCTTGCCTTACAAGGTGCACATGGGTTACTTAACTGTTTATTAAATTAAACAGCAATGCATCATCAAGGTGAAAGGTCAAGCAAGCAATTTAGGGGAAGTGTTAAATATAATATAACTGGATATTCAAACTGGACAGAGAGGCATGAAAGAGAGATGTGACTGAATGTGTTGGAAGAAAATGACTGCAGAAACTGAATTCATTTATGTATGCCCTTCACCAATTTGGATTATTCAATACACCATTTACAAACAGGAAATCTTTAGATCAGTGTGGGCACATTGGAACCTCAATACCTGTTAACTTTTCTTATTAGTCAAGCTTTTGCCAGGTCAGGAATCACGTCCTAAGTTCTAAGTGATAATAAGAATGGAATGTTTCTGTAGTGATAGAGAGCAATGATTCTCATACTTTGGGGTTTTCATAAAACAACCAAGCTTCAAAAAATATTTACCAACCTAAGCAACACTGCCAGCTCCATTTGTAACATAAGAACAGTGAGGAAAAAATCTACAAGTACTGTTTACAATCCCCCCCATTTCATAGAAGAACGAATTTCATAACACCTCATGTTGGGAGGGACATAATCTGAGACAGA
The DNA here is from genome assembly GCF_902686445.1 of Sciurus carolinensis. Classification (NCBI taxonomy): domain Eukaryota; kingdom Metazoa; phylum Chordata; class Mammalia; order Rodentia; family Sciuridae; genus Sciurus; species Sciurus carolinensis. The sequence continues at coordinate 14,567,403 of NC_062214.1, forward strand.
GTAAAGAATCCTTCAGATGGGATTCATTAACCTGATGGAATTTCACTGTGTTGCCCTTGTTTTTAGTACTAATTCACTGGCCAGTGTTTGTAGACTCCAGGTATAAACTGCTGTAAAGTTTAGAAGCATTTGGAGTTATTATCCCCTTTAATCCTTTTTATGGTTTGGATCTGGACTGTTCCCCAAAAGCTCATGTGCTGAAAGCATGGTCCCCAATGTAGCAAGGTTCAGAGGCAGGTTTTTAGGCAAGGACTACATCATGAGGGTCCTGACCCCATCCGTGGATTAATCCATTGGGAGCTGGATGGACTCCTGGAGGTGGGACCTAATTGGAGGAAGATGGCTACTGGGTACGCACCTTGAAAGAACTTATCTTCTCTCTGGCCTCTCTCCAATGCTTTCTCCTCTCTCTCTCTCTCTGCCCCTTCCCCTGCTGCCTTGAACTGAGAAGTTTTCCTCTGCCACACCCTTCCGCCATGATGTTTTGCCTTATTATAGGCTAAGAGAGATGGAGTAGGCTGATGGCGGACTGAATCCTCTGAAACCATGAGCCAAAATAAATCTCTCCTCCTCTAAGCTGATCTTTTCAGGCATTGTGGTCACAGCAATGAAACGTTGGCAACACAATCCTTGTGACAATCCTACAAGACTGGGACTGTCTTAGTCTACACAGGCTTCTATAACAAAAATACCTTACTGGGTAATTCATGGCCAACAGAAATTTATTACTCACAGTTCTGAAGACTGAGAAGTCCACAGTGAAGTCACCAGTGAATTCAGTGTCTGATGAGGACCTGTTCCTCATGGATGGCACCTTCTATATGCCCTTATGTGACAGAAAGCACCCTCAGGCCTCTTTTACAAGAGCACTAAATCCCACCCACGAGGGCACCACCCAGATCACCTCTCAAAGACTCCACCTCTTCATAACATCACCTCAGGGTGGTTCCAACATGCGTTCTGGGGAGCAAGCACACACATTTAGGTCATAGCAAGGATCGTAGAGAATACTGAAGTTCAGTCTAGCTCAGGGTCACACAGCTGGGACTTGGGCCTACTCTCAGAGTCTCCATGTTCTTGAAAACAAAATTAGTCTTTTTCCCTCGATTGAACATGTGTTAGAGGATCTGTTCCGTGTAGTCACTCAGGAACCCGGCTCTTTTTTGTGGCCCTGCCATGCCCTAAAGCTGAGATTCCTCCCCTGAGGACAATAGACCTCAATAGTTTCTGTGGATAGAATTCAGAGATTCATGAACCTGAAAGGGAAAACGAGGGCCTCTTCACTTCCACTATCTCTGACATTTAACAGTTCCCTCATTTATGAATGCAGACAACAAAGTAGTATTAGCGGTACCCATTTGTTGCCAATAGAAATCACAGATCTTTTCATATCACGTTGAAGTGGTTGCAGATATCTCAAAAATACTGTTTCTACTATCACCACTTTGAAACCATGGTAATCAGAGTAGACTTTGCTGTATATGTGTTAATAATGAAGCACTGTGTCACACATTTTAGAAGGTGGTTATCACATTCGTTCTGAGTTGGGGAAGCGACTCAGGAGGACTTGGCCTTCTATAGGGGCCATGCTGGAATCCGGAACTGGTCATTGAGAGCAAGGGGTGAGGCAGTATGGACACCACGTTGGGTTTTAATCAGAGCAGGTGTGGAGCAGGTATCAAGAGAAGGAGAGAGGGAGAATGGGACTCGAATGGGATTTCTCAGAGAGAGAGAGATGCAAAGGATTAAAGGGACATGGGGGTCAGTTCTTGTGGTGAGCAGGGACTGAAAGTCAAAGTCAGTTCCCTGTGTTTGACTCTTTGGGGGCTCCAGGTGGGAGAGAAGCTGCCAGGAGGCTCATGTTAAGATGAAGAGACAGTCTGAGATGAAAGACATCACTATGAACAGCAGCAAGCAGGGCTGGAGGCATAAGTGCGACATGCATAAGTTCAGACCAGTGTGATCGGAACACTTAGACCAGGTCTGCCAGCCAACCTCATGGGCATCTGGAGACCTAGCCCTGCTCCTAGGTCTCGCTGATGTCATAATTGATTGCAGTAAGAGAGTAAGAAGGTGAATTCTCAAGAATCAACCATAACATAACCCCAGGGCCAGGAGTGTACCTCAGATCTGAGGCCACATTGTAGTCATGGGGAGGCAGGCTGACTTCCTGTTAGCTCATGGAACATGGGACCATTGGTAGCCTCCTCCTTCCAAGGCAGATGGTGGTGAGCCCCCACCATCCATTGTGTCTGGAGCATAGAAGAATCTGGAAGACACAGCAGGCCTGAGAGTCCTGGAAGGATTCTGGACCCAACCCAGAGAGCAACTCTGGACCTTGGAGAGGTTTAAGCAGAATGACATAGCCATGACCGTGCTTGAGAAAGACCTTCCTGGCTGCTGGGAGGACGAACTGAATGTGCGCAGAGGGTCCGGGGAGCCATCCAGAGGTGCCTGGCTTGGGGGACAGGAAGCAGCTGCATCCAGCACAAATAGGAAAAAATCTTCTAGGCTCACCTCTGGTTGCCTCGCTCTGAGGCCTTGGACAAGTCCCTTCCCTTGTCCAGATGGGGCTGCACCTCTGGAAATAGGAGCCACAGTGGGGCCCCTGCCTCAGAGGCCTCCTGGCCTTCAACTGTTCATTCACGCAAATGCCACTAGGGGGCAATAGCACATTTCTATTTTCCTTTTTCAAAAATGCATTTGAAGCCACACTCTTAATATTAAATATTACACAGATTTTAACCAGGTGGGAGGTTTGTTTAAAACACAGACTTCCAGATCCTACCCCAAAGCTTATGTAGGGATGGGATGGAGCATAAGGTATATTTTTAACAAGTTCCCAGGCAATTACTGATAAAAACCAGGCTGGGGACCGCACTTTGAGAACTGCTAGAATTGGAGCCAAGTGAACTCATGTCCACGCAGTCACGGTCACTGGGAAATCCTGCGGGCCAGGAAGCCGCTCCAGATTTTCAACTGTGTTTACTTTCCTAAGCCTCATTATATCCCTTTTTGAGAAGAAAACTAGATTTATTCTATTGTAAATGACAAATTTTAATTGTACATATTGATGGGGTACAAAGTTGTGTTATGGTATATGTATACAATCTGGGATGATTAAATTCAGCTAATTAACACACCAGTCACCTCAAATACTTTTCATATTCTGTGGTGAAAACATTTGAAATTTACTCTTAGCAATTAGCATTATTAGTCACCATGCTGTATAATACAATCCCCCCAAATTCATTCCTCCTATCTAACTGAAACTTTGGACCCTTGGACCAATATCTTCCTGCTCCCCCCAACCCTGAATCCTCTGGTAATCACTACGTTCCACTCTCTGCTTCTATTCCACATATAATCAAGATCACGTGATATTTGTCTTTCAGTACCTGACTTATTTCACGTAGCATAATGTCCTCTAGGTTCATCCATAGAGGTTAAAATGACAGAATTTCCTTCTTTTTAAAGGCTGAATTGTATACCACTATGTATAGATACCACATTTTTCTATCCATTCATCCTCTGGTGGACACATAGGTCTCTTTGGTATCTTGGCTATTGTGACGAGTGCTGCAGTGAACGTGGGAATTCAAATCTCTCTCCAACATGCTGATTTCAAATCCTTTGGGTATCGACCCACAAGCACGATTGGAGATCACATGATATTTTTATTTTTAGTTTTTGGAAGAACTTCCACGCTGGTTTCTCTAATGGCTGTACTAATTTATGTTTCCACCCACAGTGGAAACATGTCCTCATCTGCTGTATTAACCAGTTTTTGTGTTACCATGACCAAAAAACCTGACAAGAACAACTCGAAGGAGGAAAAGTTTATTTTGACTCATGGTTTCAGAAGTTCAGTCTATGGTTGGCAGATTCCATAGCTGTGGGACCAAGGTGAGGCAGAATATTATGGTGGAAGGGCATGGCAGAGGAAAGCAACTCACGACCTGGAAGCCGGGAAACAGAGTGAGAGAGGGAGAGAGAGGTGGGGGTGCACCCTGCTCACCAAGGACAAAATATAAACCCAAAGGCACACCCTATTGACCTACCTCCTCCAGCCACACCCTACCTGCCTACAGTTACCACCCAGTGAATCCAAATCTATAAACACTGATCAGGGCTATATCTTTCATAACCTAATCATTTTCCCTCTGAAAATTCTTGCATTGTCTCATACATGAACTTTTGGGGGACACTTCATATCTAAACCAAAACACCCGTTAACTTTTGTCTTTTTGATAGTAGTCATTTTGAGAGGTACAAGGTGGTATCTTGTGCTTTTGATTTACATTTCCCAGTGATCAATGATGTTGAACATCTTTTCATATACCTGTTGGCCATTTGTATGTCTTCTTTTGAAAATGTCTTCCCAGGTCCTTAGTTGGCTTATTTGTTTTCCTGCCATTGAGCTGTTGGTGTTCTGTACCTATTTTAGATATTATCCCTTTATCAGAGGCATGATTTGCAAATATTTTCTCCCAAGCAAGACAGATTATGTCATTCATGCAATAATGACTAAACCTGGATTTGCACCAGGCACTGCAATTAGTCTTGGAATCCATCATTGAACAGAGCAGACAAAAGAAGTTCAAGTGTTTATGGAGTCAGCCTGCAAACAATGAATGTGATAAGTGAGAAAATGATGTCGTGTACTAAAAGGTGCTGTGTTGGATACAGACCATAAGGAGCAAGGGTGGAAGCCGAGAGAGAACTGGCTGCTGCGTTCATCTGAGCAGACACGAGGTAGCCCAGGCAGGCAGTTTCTGAGGCCTGCTCCCTGCAGAAGGGGCAACAAGAGGTCATGCACACAGACACCCACAGGGACCATTTATGATTTCCGAGAGGAAGCCAGCTCAGCCAGGCTGACGATTTGCACCCCTCTGCACAAGGACTCAGATTCTCACTGCCAGACGTGAGCTCTTTGTCTGTCTTGATTTCCACCTATTTCCAGCCACACTGCCTTGGTGAGAGCTGTCTCTTTGAAGTCAGAACATGTAGGACACTCCCTCCCATCTGCCTCCTAAAGTGGTTCATCTCTGCTCTTGCTGGTTTCTGTCCATGGCCCATGATGCTCCCAAACCCCCAGCAGAAAGCCTGAGAATGTGTTTATCATCTTCTTTCCTCTGCTCCTTGCATCCTTCCTTCAGACAAAGTTTTGCAACTCGAATCAAGTCCAGCTGCTTCTGCACAGGCTCCTCCTTTTCTAGTCCCGAGGCAACTCCAGCAGGCCTTCCTACCCCCGCCCCCCCCATTTGCCGCGTTCCGTGCGTGGCTGGCAGCTCAGAGCTGGGGCTCTGGAACAGGATTCTCCGAGTTTGAGTCCTGTTGAGTTCGAAGTTGATTCTGTCAACTTTAAATGGTGTGAAATGGGACTCTTGCCTTAATTTCTGTACCTCAGTTTCCCCGTCTGTGAAAAGAATATAATCATACTTACTTCAAAGGATTATTATGAGGGTCAAGTTGAGTCATTACAAAAAGATGCTGAGGTCTACTGTTAGAACTCAATAAATATTAGCTCTTATGTTTTTTATTTCTGCAAAAGTCTTTTTGAGCACCTATTATATGTATATTCCTCCATTATATTGGGGGATAATCTGACCCAGTGGGGGGAACATAGGACCGAATTGAGCAATCGCAATTGGACAAATGTCCAATAGGAGTGTTTACAAAGGACCACAGAAGACACTGCTAGACACAAACTAATAGCTCCAAACTGGAAAGTACCCAAATGTCCATCATGAGTAGAAAGGATAAATGAAATGAGCTGTATTCTTGCAGTAGACCGTCGAGCAGGCATGGGAGGGATGAGGGACTGTTAATTGAACAATACAGATGAGACTCGCAAACACGGTGAATGAAAAGACACCGGCGCAGGAAAGAACATACTGTGCGGTCATTCAAACCAAGTTCAAGAACGGGTGCGACCACTCTGCGGTTGGATGGCTGGATGTCAGGAGGTGGTGTCCTGGCGGGGTGATGAGAGGGAGCTGGCAGCGGGAGGTAGAGGAGCATCACCCTGTCCCCCCTGCATGTCACTGCACAGACAGAAACTGGACAAACTGAACCCTTGGGGTCTGTAGACCTTTATACTTCATTTAAAAAGACCAGAAAGAAGGAAAAGGAAGGGAAAGGAAGGAGGACAAGAAGGTGGAGGGACGGAGGGAGGGAGGGAGGGGGGCCAAGCAGGCCTTGGTTTGGCTGTTCTGCCTTCCCAGCCAGGATGGAGAGCGTGGTTCTGCTACACCCGCCTCGGTTTCTCCACAGCAGAATGAGGGTGACCACCACGTGACAGCCACCACCCGCATTCGGTGAGACGGTGTGTGGAACCAACAGCAGGCGCTCATTAAGGACTGGTGCCGGAAGCTGCTCCCGGCTAGCGTGTAGCACTCTGGCGCTGACCTCTTGGGCAGGGCCTGGCTGGGTGCCCACTGTTCCCGGGGGTGTAGTTAGGATGGGGAAGGCGCTGGGTGTCCTGGCAGGCAGGGGTGTCTGCTAAGGCTGTCGCTGCCCTTCCTGTAGAGAAACTCCATCTCCATTATTGCCCTCAGTGCGGAGGAGGAGGGTGTGCTCAGGGTCCCTGGGACAGACTGTCAGGCACTGTGCCCACAGCACCGGGGACGGGATGCTCAGCCCCCACACAGCCCCCACGCAGCACTAAGGAAATGAGTGCAGTTTTCCTGGGGACAGCCAGGCCAGGCCCAGGACCTCTGGTTCCGAAAGCTTCAGAAAGGGCGAGGGTGAGCCTGGTTTGCAGGTATGGCCTTTGCCCCCAAACCACTTCCCCTCAACAGAGGGCTCCAGTCCCTGCCCTCACGTCACTGTCTGACCTGGAAAGAACGCAGAGGCCCCACTCCTCCTCTCCTGCCCGGTTTAGCGTCTCTGGGAGGCACAGGCCTAGCTGCCCTTCACCTCCTGTGGCTGGGCCAGCTTCCGGCTGGGCTCTCTCTCTGCCCCTCCACCACTGGGCTGCTGTGAATTCCTCCTCTTGATCTCTAGGTATTTGACCTTTCCAGTGGGTAACAAATTCCCTACATTAAATCTTACAATACAGATGATTTTTATTATGCGGAGTGAAAGAAGACAGTCATTAAAGAGTACCTTCTATGGTTCTATTTATGTAAAATTTAAGAACAGGCAAAACTTACCCATGGTGCTAGATATGGGAACAGTGGCTGCCTACCCTGGAGGCTGGGATGCCGGGAAGGGGCCGGGGGAGCTTCCTGGATGATGGGCTGTCTCCTGCCTGGATGGAGGTGTTGGTCACGTGGGTGCTCACGTATGTAAGGCTCCATTCGAGCAGGGGCCAAAGACCTGTGCTTTTAACCGGGTGTGAATTATCCCTCAATAAAAGCAGTTTAACAAGAAATGCTAGAATATGGAGTGTTCCGCTTCCTGGTTGGATCCTGATGGAAACACCATTTTTATTTTTAAACAAACACAGATAGACCATGGAGAAGCATGTAAAATGCATGTTTGTTTGTTTGTTTTTAACAAGAAAACATGAGATGCCAAACAGAATTTCATACTTGGTTTAGTTTATTTTAGGCTGTTTCCATCCCGGGGAGGAATACTTCGTTCTCCCCTCTTTTCTCTGCACTGGGGGGCACTGGCCTATGCAAAGTGCTGAGCTCGGTGCCTTGCACATTGTGGGCGCTCAAAAAGATGGGTTCTTACTAATACATAGTGGGTTTCTGGCTTTCTTCAGGACGGTGTGGTGTGGCCTTCCGATGTGCAAAGATGTCAGCGCTGAATCCTCCCGGAGTGGGAGGGTGTTCTCCCCGCACCCCCAGCCCCACCACCCCCGGTTCAGGCACAGCTTTGTAGTCAGGGATGGTTTTGCAAAGCTCCGGGAAAGGAGGCGGGAATTTCAGAACTGTGGACTCTTCACCCCTCCCCCAGCCGGCCTGCACCTGAGGCCCAAGTGAGACAGAGGGAATGGTGGGCCCACCCCTTGCCCAGGGGAAGCTGGAGAGAAAGCCAGCGGGCAGTCGGCTGATGAGGCTGCGGCCGGCCAGCAATGGCCCAGAGTCACCCAGAAGCCATGGTCTGCCTTGGGGCGGTGAGAGGAAGGGGCCCAACCTCAGGGCCTGTTCCCGTCCTCCTGGCCCAGGATGGTGGACCCAAGTGGGACTCATGGGGGCCAAAGGCATGGGCAGGGGCATCTGCTGTCGGTCGTCCGCTGGGGACCGTGTCCTTCACGTGTGCGTTCCCAGCGCTCTAGAAGGCGCCGTGCCGCGGGCGGCGGCTCCCCGCAGGCAGGCAGGGCCGCAGCAGGCACAGGCGGCGCTGGGTCTCCAGCTGGCAGAAGCGGTTCTGGTTGGACACTCGGGTGGCCACGCCCAGCCCGCAGGTGGTGGAGCAGGGGCCCCAGGCTGTGCTCCATTCTGGGCAGGGGATGCCAGGGGGCGCAGGAGCCACGAGGCCAGAAAACTGGGGTCCTGGGGAAAGAAAGCAGAGTGAGCACCACAGGTCTGGCTCACAACCCGGTCACCGCCGCTGGTCACGGCCACCCTGGTCACGGTGCTCGACTTCTCTGGACCTCCGTTTCTGTTCGTGTAAATATCCTGTCAATTGCGGGGATTTAATAAAATAACGGATGGGAAGTCTTGGTCCAGGGGTACTGGGAACCACCCCGCAGACCTCGGTCATTAAGCGACTAGGGAGGGTCCCCAGTAAATGGCCAGGTTCTCCTCTGATAAGTGGCATCTCACAGGCAGGAAGTGCCACCTGTATGACGTGGTGCCATGAGCTGGTGACAAAGATGTTACAGATTCCAAGATTCTTGTGTCTGGAACAGGATGTGGGCTCACCACAGTTGGCTTTCCTCCCCTCCCCCAGGTCTCCCTCTCTGTTATGTTTTGGTGTCCTTCCTTCTAGTCCTGAGAACCTGTAGTTCTCAAGTAGTGGTGCTTTGGCTCCCATCTGTGGCATCTGGCAATGTCTGGAGACATGTTTGATTGTCACATTGGTGTTGGGGTTGGCATCTAGTGGGTAGAGGCCAGGGAGGCTGCTCAATGCCACACTATGTACAGGATGCCACCCCCCCACCCCCCTCACCCCACCCCCGCTAAGAATTACTCAGGCCAAAGGTCACTAGTGCCGAGGACAAGAAACTGCCTTCTACACACGCATGCAGTCACGCACCGCCATCCTTGAGTCCCTGTGGGGCATGATCCAGGGCCCCCGTGGATACCAAACTCCAAGGATGCCCAAGTCCTTTGTATGAAATGGCTTAGTGTGTACGTAAAACTAATCTCTAGATTACTCAGAATACCCAAGACAATGTGAACCCTATGAGAATAGCTGTTATATTGTTTAGGGAATAACAATAAGAAAAAATTTACATGTTCGATTAAAAAGATAGTGCACCATGATCAAGGGAGGCTCATCCCAGGGATGCAAGGTTGGTTCAACATAAGGAAATCAATAAACATAATTCATCACATCAATAGACTAAAAGACAAGAATCACATGATTATCTCATAGATGCAGAAAAAGCATTTGACAAAATACATCATCCATTCATATTCAAAATACTAGAAAAACTTGGGATTGTAGGAACATACCTCAACACTGTAAAAGCCACATTGTAAAAGCCACACTAGAAAAACTAGGGATAGTAGGAACATACCTCAACATTGTAAAAGCCAAAATGCTTTCAGTTGAAAGCATTCCCTCTAAAAACTGGAACAAGACAAGGATGCCCTCTTTCACCTCTTCTTTCTATTCAACATAGTTCTGGAAACTCTAGCCAGAGCAATTAGACAGAAGAAAGAAATTATAAGGATATGAATAGGAAAAGAAGAACTCAAACTATCACTATTTGCTGACAACATGATTCTATATTTAGAAGACCCAAAAACTCCACCAGAAAACTTCTAGAACTCTTAAATGAATTCAGCAAAGTAGCAGGATATTAAATTAACACCCATAAATCAATTCCGCTTCTATACACCAATGAGGAGTCAACTGAAAGAGAAATTAGAAAAACTACCCCATTCAAAATAGCCCCAAAGAAAATAAAATATTTGGGAATCAATCTGACCAAAAGAGTTGAAAGATCTCTACAATGAAAACTACAGAACTCTAAAAAAAAAAATTGAAGACCTTAGAAGATGGGAAGATTTCCCATGTTCTTGGATAGGCAGAATTAATATTGCCGAAATGTTTATGATGCCAAAGCACTTCACAGATTCAATGCAATTTCCATTAGAAAAACGGTCATGAAATTCATTTGGAAAAATAAGAGACCCAGGATAGCCAAAGCAATCCTTAGTGAGAAAAGAGAAGCAGGAGGCGTCACAATACCAGATCTTACGTTATACTACAAACTACTATAATAACAAAACAGCATGATATCGGCACCAAAACAGACATGAAGACCAAGGGTACAGAAGAGAAGACACAGAGACAAACCCACATAAATTCAGTTATCTCATACTAGACAAAGGCGCCATAAACATACACTGGAGAAAAGATAGCCTCTTCAACAAATGGTGCTGAGAAAACTGGAAATCCATGTGTAACAAAATGAAATTAGATCTCTATCTCTCACCCTGCACAAAACTCAACTCAAAGTGGATCAAGGACCTGGGGATTAGACCAGAGACCCTGCGCCAACTAGAAGAGAAAGCAAGCCCAATTGTTCATCATGTTGGCTTAGGAACCGAATTCCTCAACAAGACTCCTTAAATGCAAGAAGTAAAATCAAGAATCAAAAAATGGGATGGTATCAAACTAAAAAGCTTCTTCAGAGCAAAACAAATCAAGAATATGAAAAGAGAGCCTACAGAATAGTAGAAAATCTTTGCCACCTGCACCTCAGATAGAGCATTAATCTCCAGGATATGCAAAGAACTCAAAAAACTTAACACCAAAAAAATAAATAATCAATAAATGGGCAAAAGCACTGAACAAACACTTCATAGAAGAAATACGGTTGGTCAACAGATATATAAAAAACTCATCAACATCACTAGCAATTAAAGAAATGCAAATTAAAACTACACTGAGATTTCAGCTCACTCTAGTCAAAATGGAAATTATCAAGAATACGAGTAACAATAAATGTTGGCGAGGATGTGAGGGAAAAGGTACACTCGGACATTGCTAGTGGGACTGCAAATTGGTGCAATCTCTCTGGAAAGCAGTAAAGAGATTCCTCAGAACACTTGGAATGGAACCACCATTTGACCCAGTTATCCCACTCTTTGGTTTATACCCAAAAGACTTAAAATCAGCATACCTTAGTGACATACCCACATCAATGTTTATAGCCACTCAATTCACAATAGCTAAGCTATGGAAGCAACATAGGTGCCCTCCAACAGATGAGTGGACAAAGAAAATGTGATATATATACACAATGGAATAGTACTCAGTCATAAAGAATGAAATTATGGCATTTGCTGGTAAATGGATGAAACTGGGACTATCATGTTAAGTGAAGTAAGTCAATTCCCTTGAAAAAACAAAGACCAAATATTCTCTCTGGTATGGGGATGCTGAGTCACATTAGGCAGGGGTGGAGCAGGTGGAGAGATGGTCACCTGATTGGACGGGGTGGAGTCGGGGGAAGGGAGAAGGGATGGGAATGGGAAAGACGGTAGAATGAATCGGACATAACTTTCCTGTGTTCATGTGTGACTACACAACCCGAGCAACTCCACATCAGGTACAACCACAAGAACAGGAGTTTATACTCCATGTATGTTCGATCTGTCAAAAACACTCCACTGTCTAAAGAGACCAAATGAAAAAATTTAAAAAATTTAAAAAAAGAAAAAAGCCTACAGGTTCAGTGCAGACCCAACTCAGAACAAATACTTTGAATCCACAGCTGGTTGACTCCATGGAGGTGGGACTCGCAAACGCAGAGGGACACCGCGAAGGTGTACGCAGGCCTACATACGCACACACCCACACGCTATGGCAGAGGTCAGACTGGAGAAACGGGTTCCTATCCTGCTTAGGTGCCTTGAACCCACATGGCATTTCACCCCAGGATCACGTCAGCCACTGTTCTTAGTGCTTAGCCTCTCATATTCCTGTGGTCCCTGTGACTCTGCGAGCCAACTGCCCTTATTACCCCCATTTCACAGACGCGGAAACTGAGGCTGGAAAGTTAAGCGACATCCTCTGAGCTGCACAGTGAGGAGGTGGTACAGCTGGGTTTAGAGCCAGTACAGACTCCACGCCCTGAGCCTGCCACGCTGTCCGCCGTCCACCTCTGCGTGGAACCCAGGGCCTCGTGCCTGCTGGGCAAGGGCTCCACCACTGAGGTCCACCCCTGGCCCAAGACCCACAATTTTTAAAAAGCAACACAACACCAACAAAATCTCTAAAATTGCAGAGTTTGCAGCAGGAGTCTGTCTTTTCTCCCTCTCTGCCCAGTCCTAGGCCCCTGGCCCAGTGAACCACCTTGCCTGCTGCATTTTGAGTTCCTTCTGCTAAGTCCAGGTAACAGCGCATGGACGAGACTGTAGCAATGTGTGTGTGCTGTCCATGTCCCGTTACAAGAGCGCGTCTGTGTCTTACTGTACCTTCCTCACTGTGCACGCAGGAATTTGGCCCGGGTCCGGTCCCTCCCTCCCGGTCCCTCCCTGCCCACCCCACTCTGCCCCTGACTTTGATTGTCGGTTATTTGCTATTAAGTGCTGCACTCCCGGGGCTGCTTCTTGCTCAGCCAGGCGCATGACGGCCGCTGACTCTCCCCTGCGCCGTCTGCACTGCTCCGCATCGCCTGGTTTCTGACGCGCCCCTGTGTCCTGCACCCGGCCCCCACCCCAGCCGTGGCCTCCCTGGCCAGCCCGCGCTCACCTCGGGCCTGGGGGGGCTGGACCGCCTGCCCCGCCGCCTGGTCACACACCCACTCGGGGCAGCACTTGCCGGGGACCTCCACCCTTCTGGGGTGCGGGCAGTCCCAGCTGGGCAGCCGGACGTCCTCACTGCACAGCGGCAGGCAGGTGAAGCCGCCGTCCTCGCAGCGGCAGAGGACCCTGCAGTGTGGCTGGAAGGTCTCCCCGTCCTGGAACCGGCGGCCGTCCACCTCGCAGCTCCCGTCGTCCTCTCCCCCTGCAGAGGGAGTTGAGACCGAGCCCCTGCAGAGCTGCCAGGACCCGCTGGGGAAGCTGCGTCCGCCCACCCAGGGCTCCACCGGCCTCCCCGCAGCCTGCCCGTCCCTGCAGCAGGACAGCGGGCATTCTGGATCTCTGCACAGGTTTGGAGCTCAGTGTTGCCCTTTCTTAGCTGTGAACCAAGTGATTTCACTTCTCCTTGCCTCAGTTTACCCATCTGCAAAATGGAGGCTCATGGTACTCATGTCACAAGGTGGCGCAGACTAAGTGAAATGATGTGTGGAGTGAATCCAACAAAAGGAGACCTGCAGTGGGTGCTGGCGACTCTGCTATTATCAGGAGTAGATGCAGAGTATAGGTCAATGATATTTAGCTATGTTATGCACTCAGGAACGTCATATGACAGTCTCATCACTGTCACATCAGGGCTTAACTTGCTGACTGTGTGACTCTGGGTAACTTGCTTAACTTCTCTGAGTAACCTGAATAGTTGCAATGATCAGAACGGTAATTTGTACCTTCAGGCCACCTGGGATAATCGTATATACACAATGAAAGGCTTAGAGTAGGTGCTTAGGAAACTGAGAATAATACCCTTGAGACATGGGCTTTATCACCGCTTCCTCCACCTATCAAACTCCTTGAGGGCTGGGGTGAGGGTGTTCCTCCTGGTGCCCCCCAGGGCTGGCTGAGGGCCTGGCTGGGACATAAGACCCTGGAGAAATGCCCTTTGAAACTCCTGGCCCAAAGCTCAGCACGCAACACACTCTGACAAGACAGCCCCAGCTCCTCACAGTTCCAGAGAGCTGCTGGACCCACTCGCTGTGCGTGTGCCACACTCTCCTAGGCGGGAACGAGACACATTTTGCCTCAGTGATAGACAAACAGAAAAGTCACCTGGAAAGGTGTGCGTCAGCTGTGCCGGGCAAAGGAACAGGTGTGTGGGAGGGCAGCTTCCCAGGGACCTGGGTGACAACCCAGAGGGTCTGGGGCAAGGTCTCATTAGCAAACAGGCCTCCTAGGTCTTGTGAGAGAAACTTCAAATAGACCCTCCGACATGGAGGGTTTGGAACCCACCAGACTTGGATTCAAGCTGGGGACTCAAGGCCAAGTTACTTCACCTCTCTGGGCCTTGGCACTGGCTGCAGGGTCACTGGCAGGTAAAGTGGGCTAGAAAGCATTTCAGTCCTGGCCTGGGGCACAGAGGTGCTCCGTGGGGAGCCGGTTCTGCTTAATCCTTCCGGGAAGGACAAGACCCCGGCCAGCTTCCTCTCCCGGCTCAACCAGGCCATAGCTCTTTGGCTCCAAGTCCCTGACATTTTGGCCTGGACCATGTGGCTGCTGGTTCCCTAGAAACCACAGGGGCAGCTGCACCTTAATCCCCCCGCTGGCCTGGCCAAGCCTGGATCTCCAGCCTGACGCCTGCTGCCACTGCCCGGGGTCTCTGGGCCCCTGGGATGAGCTGTAAACACTGGGCCGCTTGGGAAAACCAGCTGGGGTGGGAATTTTAGCTCGGTTTCTCCATGCCGCCCTGGTGGTCAGCTAGGAGATGGGGGCAGGCAGCCATCCCTCCGCAGCCACTCCCTACATCAGGGACTGTGTGTATCTGTTTGTGCTCCTGAATGTCACCAGGCACCTCCCAACTTAGCACACTTGGAATTCCCCGGCCCAGCCACACACCTCCAGCTGCCAAATCCCTCCCCCTCCTCCCAGCCTCCCCAATGTCCCCTTCTCCAGGAACTCCCCCAAATGACGCCTTCCACTCAGTCCCCCAGCCTCTCCCAGGCACGGACCACCGTCCTGCCATCTGGGGACTTCTGTGCCCTTCTTCTGCTCTGGGAGTCTGTTTCCCGAACAGGAACAACAGGGTTTTGTTTTACCTTCAGTCACTTGCAAACTGGGGTCTAGGCAGGTGACAACCCGTTCCCTCATCTGCAAAATAGGGATAACAGGGCTGGGGCTGGGGCTCAGTGGTAGAGCGCTTGCCTGGCATGTGTGAGGCACTGGGTTCAATTCTCAGCACCACATGTAACTAAATGAATAAAATAAAGGTTCATCAATAACTAAAAATACATACATAAAGTAGGGATAACAAAATCTGCCTCCATGTTCAGGATAAGGCGAAATTGTGTCCATAGAGGCTCTGATGCATCCATGGGGGCCACAGCTTCCAGCCTCTAAATTGGGTGCAAATCATAAAACACATGAGCAGCCACCATGTTGCCAGACCAGGACTGGGAACGGCAGGAAGGACCAGAGACCAAGTAAATCCTGGCCTGCAGGTGTTTGAAGTCTGAATCAAGAGGGGTGAGAAAAGCCCCTTAATGAAGTTATTGACAGGACCCATCGTGTGCTGTTGAGCAGAAGAGTGATGGAGCCTAAGATCATGGAACCAGCTCCCTGAGTTCAAATCCCAGTTGTCCATTATGAGCTGCGTGACCTTGGGCAAGTTGATCAACCTCTCTGTGCCTCTTTTTCCCATCTATAAAATAGGAGCTTTATTAGTACCTTCTTCAAAAGGCTGTTGTAAGATTAAATGAGTGGATATTTGTGAAGCCTGGCATATGGTCAGGGTTAGGCAAGTTCAATAAACTCTGCCTTGTGTCATGGAGAATCTAAATAATAACTGTGGAAGCTAAGTGTCACTTTTCAGTTTTTCTTTAGACACATTTTTATTAGTGATCATCTGTGAGTTTAACAAATCATCCCGTTCTCATTCTTTATTCCCTCTATCAAATGAAACATTTAACAGGGATTAACTATTGCTAAATTTCTGTTTATAAATTTTGTTGTTTTTTAGCAAGACTTTTCCGACGGATGGATTCATTGACAATTGACTCATTGAGATTCATGAGTCTCTCTCTCTCTCTTTCTCTCCTATTTTTACAAAAGGGTGAGATGCACTTGGGTGAAAGAGGTGAATGTTTCTCCAAGGCTTATTATTTTTAAAAACCTCTCACCTCTTTCTATTTCTCTGAAGCAGCGGTTCTGGACAGGGGATAATCATGCCCTGGGGACATTTGGCATCCTCTGAACCCAGATCGTCACCACTTGAGGGGGCAGGGAGAGTCGCCATGGCACCTACAGGTGGGGCTCAGGGAGGCTGCTAATGTCCCCCCATGAACAGGACGGCTCCCTGCAGCAGGAACGGCCCAGCTCCGCATGTCGTCAGGGGAAGGTGGCAAACTCTGCCCTGCAGTGCTCGAGGGCGCAAGGCCTTGCCCCTGCCCAAGGTCACTGCGGAAGGGCACACCCGGGGCTGTGACCCAGGAGGACAGGAAGGAGCATTGCTTAGACCTGTTTGAAAGGTCCCAAGCTGTGTGACATGAAGCCTGTCAGCTAGCATCTCTGGGCCTCGGTTTCCTCGTTTATAAGATGGGTCTGAAAGGACTTCCTGTCTAAGGTCACTGGAGGATGGCGCCTTGCGCGGTAAGTGCTTCACCTGCCTGACACTGCCTTACATGAGGGGCTGTTTTTATTTTCCCCCGTGTCACTAGGACTCAGAAGGGGACAGTGGCTTCTGGACTAAGGGCCTGGGAGGGTTTCCGGTGGGGTGGTGGGCTTTGAGGTGGGCTCTGGGTGGGCAGCTGAAGACTGAAAGGGCTCTTCGGGTGGCCGGGCCAGGTCCAGCGGGGAGGTAGGAAGGGGGCCCAGGGGTGGGGTGGGCGGTTCCGCTGGTTGGAAGGCCACCTGCCGCAGGCCGAGGGAGGTGGGGCAGGAGGGCTGCATCGACTCAGCCCGCGGCCTTGACCCCCCACCCTGCCGAGCCCGCAAACCTGCTTACAGAGGCACGTGGCCCCGCGGCCGCCAGGCCCCGCCCCGAGCTGGCAGACCAGGCCCCGGCCGGAGTCGCAGACGTGGAGGTGGTCGCAGGGCTCCCCCAGCCGCCGAGCGCAGACCCGGCAGCAGCCGCAGCCGTCCAGCACCAAGGGCACGCCCAGCGGGCATCGGGGTGGCGGCCAGGGGCAGGCGCAAGCTGTCGGGCACAGCTGGGCACACACCTAAAGAGACAGAAAACCTGCTCAGCCGTGAACTTCCCAGGTGGGCGGTACTGGCCACCTCTCTGCCGGACTGATCAGGGTGGGTCCACCCCTTGGCCTCAGCGTCACGGCCACCTCCAGGCACTCCCTAAGAGGCAGGGTGGTATTGGTCATGAGCAAGAACTCAACCGAGTTTCAATCCTAGCTCTGCCCCCCTTAGCTGAGTGACCTTGGGAAAGTTACTCAAGCTCTCTGCGTCTGGGTTTCCTCGGCTGTGAAATGAGGGCAATCATGATATCTAACTCAGAGGCTTGTGAGGGATGCATGAAATGATGAGTCAAACCTTTAACGCATAGTAGGTGCTCCATGCATTTAGCTGTGATCACCATCTTTCTTAATTATAATAAAAGGCTTTGCCCCTGCCCTCTATGAGCATATAGGAAAGCATAAACAACACCCCATGGGTTAAAACTGCAGAGTGCAGGGTACATTCTCAGCACGTGGCTACTTATCTTGAAGACTGATTAAAACAAAAAGTGCCATGGGTGCTTTTGGTCTTTGAAACAATCCAAATGTTTCCCAACCCTGAATGCACATCAAATCAGCCAAGAAACTAGGCAACATACAGATTCCCGAGACCCCTCTGGGTCTTAACAAATCCAAAGTCCCAGAGGCAGGACCCTGGAATCTGTATTTTTCAAGTTGTCCAGTGCTTCTACGGCTCAAGTAGGTTTTCAGCCCCTCTACCCTGATCTCACCCCTGCCCCACTATGAACGGATGGGAAAGCCAAGCTTCAGAACGAGTCAGGGACTCTCCAAAAGCCAGAGTGTCTGCCACAGAGCTGGGATCAGCCCCAACTCTGCTTCCCCCATGTGGATACAGGAACCCCTTTGGTAGTCTTTTCCTGCGACAGGGAAAACCCCCAGCCAGACACCCACCCGCACCCCCCAGTGGCAGGCTCAAGATTTCAACCCAAGTGACCTGACTGCCATAAGCCAGATGCTAAGCGCTCCCTGCATGTCCATTTGAAGGCAGAGACCAAGAGGTAGGCATGACTCAAGATGTTCCCTGCAGTCCCTTCTGTGGGGACCAATCCTCAGCAGGCTTTGGAGGGGCTAAAGGACTTTATCGAGAGGAGGGAAGAGTTGCAGTTTGGGATGAAGAAACTAATGATGTCACATCTCCCTTGTGACCCAAAGCAGGCAATGACTGGCTTACTCTATTCCCTACCCCGACCCACCCCTAGGACCCCAGGTCCTGCCAACAGGCTCTCAGTTGCCTGCAGCTCCCACCCTGACCAGGGGCCACACCATGCTGGCTGACCAGCCTCTGGTTTGGGTGGCAGAGGAGGCCACCACCTGACTCCCACCTATGACAGCATTCCCTGCAGAATTTGGATTCTAGAGAAGGAGCCCAGCTTTGCCCCTCCACGTGTGGTCTAGAGCAGCGCCTCCCCTGGAAGTTCATTAGAAATGAGCATCTAAACCTTCTTTACCATCCGAATCTGTGTTGATGGATTCAGAGGTGACACCTACGGAATCGACCTGAGAAGAAAAAGGCTGACTTTGGAGTTCTCCTCCAAACTAGAGGTCCAGCTTCCTTGGTTGTGGATGGTGGGGACACTGATCAGAATTAGCTCTTGGGTCCCCTCATGGAAAACAGGGCGCCAGGAGACAGGCCTTCTGCTGAGCTCCTGGGGCCCTCCGTGGGCTCCTTCTACCCCGCAAGCTCTTCAGGCTTCTGCAGGTCCTGAGACCTGGGGGAACCTGCTAATGACATCAGTGACTACGGCTGACTACCATCTGCCGTACCACACATGCCACCTGTGAGGGCTTTAAAGTGTCGTCTGATCTGACCCTCCCACGTGAGCTGCCATCAGCATGTCCATTTTAAGGATTAGGAAATGGAAGGCCAAAGTAGTGGAGACAGACCAAAATCCAGGCTCACGGAATCCCAGACCCAAGCTCTTAGTGGCTATGCCCAGCTCTTGACCTCTAGGGACGCAGATGCCAGCTTAGCTTCTGCCTCAGTCTATCCAGTTGTTCGAGAAGGACAACTCAGGGAGGGTGTTTTGGCATAGCCGAGGGAGGACGTGCCCTAGCTGGCACCCTCAGACCTGTGCCCTTCCCGGCCACTCTGGCACTATATTCCAGTTGCCCCATCACTTGGTGGTTGGCCCAGAGTCTGCTGTGGCTGCTGGAGGGTGTTGGGTCATGTGGCCTAGCTGCTTTGTGACCTGGAGGTGGGACTCGGTCTCCTCCTCCAGCAGCTGGATGGAGCCCGCCTCTCCTGAGTGATTAAGTGAGGTCACGGTCAGCTCCTCAGCAGGACCCTGCTTGTTCCCACGTCTCTCTGCCTCCTGCCCATATTCCCAGCCTGGAGCCCAGGAGCCCACAGCCTGCCTGGAACACTTGGAGTTCTGTCTCTGTGGATGCTTGTGGCTTCACAGGTTGGCCATGACCAAGTCCCCGGGTCTCTGTGAAGGATGCTGAGTGGTTTTCTGGGACAGGGAAGAAGCCTGCATGCAGCAGAAGCCAGGGGTTTACCTTGGTTTTCATAATCCTGGGCCCCTCTCCCTCCCAGAACTACCCAAGCCACGTGCCCTGGTATCATGTCCCCATTCCCGTGGGACGAGCAAGCAGCAAGGCTAGGGTACTAAAAGGTCCCTCCCTGGAGAGGCTGCTTAGGGCCTTGGAGCAGAAGCCACCACCACCCTGTGTGCCTCCAACGAGCACAAAAATACAGCAAGATCTTGGCTCATTGGGGACCAACCTCCCTGGCTCTGGAGCTCGGCATTTGCTGAGAGCAAGACCCCGCTTGGCAGCTGTGGCCTTGGCCAGGTTGGGGTGGAAGGCACAGGCTGGGGCCCTGTACCCCGCACCCCTTCTCCACTCTCATGTTTCTTTGCTCTGTGCCTCTGGGCCAGTCGTGTCTCCTCTCTGAGCCTCATTTGACTAAAACGGGGACTATAATTCCCCCATGGGACTGTTGTGCACTTCAGTTGATGTGCACATCAGCACAGTGGATGTCCCGTGTGCCCTTTGAAAATGTCACACACAGCACCAAGGGAGGAGGTGGTCCCCTAGGCCTCTCCACTCAGGGTAGCAGTCACTCCCTGCCTGAGGGCCCCACAGCGTCCTCCCGGCGTGGACTTTCTAATCAGTCAGACACCAGCATCCATCCCAGCCCTGGCCCAGACTTAGGCAAAGCTCCTCCTGTCTAGAATGTTCTGTCTTTACAGAGGCTCTGTGGGAACCGGTAATGACCCCTGGAGGTGGCTCCTGAACACTCGTGGGGTTCCAGGGCCTGTGCTCAGTGTTTGAGGGGAGTTGTCACCAGTGGTCTCCACAAAGGCCTCGTGAGCATCATCCCAGTCAAGAGAGGCAGAAGCTGAGGCTCAGACGGGAAAAGGGACTTGCCTGAGGTTGCATGGCAGAGCCAGCCAGAGGCCTCGTCTGGGGCCAGGGAGGGAAGCTGGGCTTGGGCACAGAGACCAGACTGTGCCCAAAGTGGGGCCCTGCAGAGCTCAGCTGTGCATTTACACCCCACCCCCCACACGGAGGAAGTTGGGGCACATCTCAGGGCCCAGGTCCTCTTACCTTTGAGAGGAGGCAGAGGAGGGAGAAGGTCAGGAGCTGGCTCTGTGCAGTGCCTCTCATGTCCCTGGCTGCCCCGCGGAGCCAGCTTTGAGCCTGGGAGGCAGGACCTGTGAGTCTTTATGATCCGGCGGCTGTGAGGTCACTCCCAGGCACACACACTTGCACACACACACGCTCACGCTGGCCTCTTCGTTCCTTGCTCCTCTCCCTATCCTCACGGTCCCAGTGATGAACCCATTTACCTGAGCAGGAGACCGTGGAGACCACCAAGGGGGCGACTGCCTGTGTGAGTGTGTGTGTGTGTGTGTGTGTGTGTGTGTGTGTGTCCAGAGCCAGTGCCAGCAACAAGAGCCTGTGACAGGCTGGCAGGGGCCTCTCTAGCTCCTTCCAGCATAAGCCGCTGCCATAGCTACTACACCCTGCTCCGGACCCCCTGCCCCACCCCAGGGGGCTGTAGATAGCAGAAGTGTCCAGCAAACACCCCCTTTGCAGATCTGACCCGAGGCCTCCTAAGCCCCGTGGCCGAGACTCTGGGCAGCCTCAGCACCGCCTGCGGTTTCTGGCAGGGAGATTGGCAGCCACCCAGAGGTGGGTGTGACCCAGAGCAGAACTTCCTTGGCGGCCTGTCTGTTCTTGGTAACAGGGGGGCCACCCCAGGCCTGCTTCCCAGGCTCTGGAAGGTGGCCTGCCTGTGGTGGACCAGCCTGAGCAGGCTGGGCCTACTATGTGCCAGCACTTGCTGACCCCGGCTGCAGGACCTGTTCAAACCAAAGCCATTTCGTTTGGTCTGGCCCCTTGAAGCCTCCCGCTAGGGCTGGAGACAGCATTGACCTGGGGCATGGCCCAGAGGGGTAACAGTGGGGAAACTGCAGGATTCCTGGGAATACTGAGGGGCTCCCTCAATCAGACCAAGGGTAAGGGGCAGACTGCAGAGACCCAGACAGGGAAGGGTTAAGGAGGGCAGAATGTTCCAAACGCGCATCCGGGTGTCTAGAGGTGGCATGGCACAATAGCAGTGTCTCTTCTGGGAGCCGAAGGTGCCTGGTAGGACTGGGTCTTCCTGTGCAATGGTGACGTCTGTGGCGACCAACGCATGCCACTAAGATTGTGGGGACATCTACAACATTCCAGCCACTGGGGTTCAGGAACGAAAAGACACGGGCTTGGTCATAACTGGTAAATAATTAAGGTGATATCAAGGGGTGACTGGGGAAGACTATGGTCCACATATCTCCACCAGTACACCAAATCTCAGAGCAATGGTGCCAGACAGCAGAAGGTTCTAGAAGGAGCAGTGGATGTGCAAGAAAAGTGACTTGCTGTAGGGGTGAGATGGGTCTTCAGTGTGGAGGAGGCTTGCTCCTGTCTGTAGTTCCTGGGTGAAGGAGGCAATGGACACGGAGGTTGAAGGTGAGGACCTTGGATTTGACCTTGGCTGGTGGGAGGCAGTGATGGTAGGTACAGAGAAAGAGGAACGAGGGGAGGATTTGAGGGGTTTGTTTTTGTTTTGCTTTTGAAATAGCATATCTTACACCCAAATGGATTGTTTTGTTTCCATCTCCCTCCTTCACACAACCACATGATCTCCAGTGACATTCATGAAATGAAACAAATACATTTCGCCTTCCAAACTGAAAGATTCCAAACTGTTAGGAAGTTTCTCTCTCCATGAAGGTGTGACCCTCAGTCCAGGTGCCCTGGAGAAACTCTAAAGCCCATTTTATTAAAGGATGAGAATTAAAATGTGTAATTTGACGCTTACATCTGTATCATTAAAATTCAGCAGTTACTGCAACAATTGTTTAGAATGTAGGTCCATAAATGGTACTTTCAGGATCGAGTACTCTGTTGCTGACATTATGTAGTTTGCCGGCACAGATGTTGAAAGTCAGACTGACTTCCTATCAACTTCATCTTCTTTCTCAATTCTCTACCCAGCCCCTCAGTGATCCCAGGAAGACCACTCCCACCTTCCTGTCCTTGCTGGACAATTAACAAGGAAAGTGATCATGTATTGAGCATCCAGCAAGAGCTAGGCCTTGTACTAAGTACTATTTATAAAAACTGATGTTTCTAATCCTCTGGGTCCACACCTCCATAAAAAAGGAGATGTTCAGAGAGGTTAAATAACTTACTTAAGGCCACACAGTCAGAAAATGGTCAAGTTTTCAGCACGGGTCCTTAGGACTCCTAAAGTTTCATTTTTTTGTCATTTACTTTTGCTGCTACCCACCGAGCCCTCTGTGATGTACGTTTGTTACATGGAGGGCTAACACGTGTACAGAAAGTGCTTAACAAAAAGAAGTAGACGTCAGGAGTCAGCTGGTTTCTTCCCCCGTGCTTCACATACTCACTATACTGATCACCAGATTTAATTTTTAAAATTTGAGCAATCTCATTCTCAATATCAGCCGACACACTGCCTATGGACGCAGCGCTTCTTTCTCTCACCGGCCCCTGCTGAGACCTGTGCTCAGAAGAGGAGAGTTGGAAGCCACTATTCCCAGGAAAGCCTGCAGGAAAGGTGTCTACGTACCCAGTATCTCATAAAAAGTAGAAATCAGCAACGGCAACAAGAAGTGCTACGTGCACTAGTGTGGAGTGTACAGTGTAAGGACTCTTCGCATACGTGTGTACGTGATCACATGTACCTACCCATGTAACCACCACCCCACCAAGCCACGTTGCCAGAAGGTTCCTCATGCTCCTTCCAAAACTCTGCTCTCTGCCCCCAGGTGCCCACTACTCTGTCCTCTATCGCCACTGATTGGTTTTCACCAAGAGGCCCTGTGCTAAGCTTCTTCTGTCTCCGAGGCAAGAGGAACAGTTAGGAGTTGTGTCACCACCACATCACCTCCACCAAGCACCCTCTGCTGGCAGGCGTAGAGCCAGCAGCGCAGCGTCCACCTGTGCAAGAGGCAGCCAAGAGGAGCCCAAGCTTCGGCCTGCTTGGAGGGCCCTCTGGGTCAGACCAAGGGTTTTTATTGGAACATTTTCTCTCTGATAACCAAGGATGGGGGAATGTGGACACCAGGGGCCTTGGGGCCTGGCCAGATCAGGAAGCACAAGGCCGTTGTCAAGGGTGAGATATTGGGAGGGATCAACCTGTGCACAGCTCAAAGGACAGGCTGCGTCAGGAATGCACTCCATTGACTGGTTAGAAGTGGCTCAGGTCCCCAAATTGCCGCATTTGGCACCAGAGGGATGCGGGAGTTCGGGGGACTCATGAATTTTGGGGTTGCTACTACAGCCTCCACCTCCAAAATAATACCCCAGAACAAGTGTGGCTGCCCTTTGCTTAACCAAAAGGCAACACAGGCTCGTAAGCCCAAAGGTCCTGGGTTCAAATCCTAGCTCCCCTGGACGAGGTAATATTACTCCTAGGACTAGGTAATAAGGTGCCTAGATGCAAAATCTAAGGGGACTGTCAATGTCAAGTGTCCACCTTGTACCTGTGCTACCCTGAGCTTGGGCGTCTCCTTATGTGTGAAGTGCTCAGGATGCAGAATGAGTTTATGGTTAGAACCAGGTCAAGCTGGGCGCTGTGGCGCATACCTATGATCCCAGTGACTCAGGAGTTCGAAGCAGGAGGATCAAGAGTTCAAAACCAGCCTCAGCAATTTAGCAAGGCCCTAAGCAACTCGGCGAGACCCTGTCTCTAAATAAAAAATAAAAAGGGCTGGGGATGTGGCTCAGTGGTTAAGCGCCCCCAGGTTCAATCCAGAGAGAAGTCTCAGCTTCAGGCAACCGGTCAGCCCCGCCCCGGACTCTGCCTGTAGATTTCCTTCACATTCACGTGTTAAAAACACAGGTTAAGAAAAGGTGGTACACACACAATGGAGTTTTATTATTCAACCATAAAAAAATGAAATTATGCCATTTGTAGGAAAATGGATGGAACTTGAGAACATTAAGTTAGCAAAATAGGCCAAACTCAGAAGGTCAAGGGTCATATGTTTTCTCTCCTATGTGGAAGCTAGAGAGGACAAAGGGAAAGAAAGTTTGCAGTGGGGTCGCGGGGGATCCCATGAAAATTGAAGGGAGATCAGTGGAGTAGAGGAAAGGGACCAGGGGTGGGGAGAGGGAAAGGGGAAAGGCTGGGGAGGGATCTTGGCCAGATCGTATCGTTATATTGTGTGCCATATGAATACGGAACAGCAAATCCCAGCATTACGTATGACTATAATGCACCAATAAAAAATATGGAAGAAGACAAAAGCAAGAACAAAATCCCCCACAGGTTGGTCATTGCTGATGTACAGGTGTCACTGACTTTGGGGCTGAGCTGGGTCTGGGAGCTTTGCTGAACTCGGGTCTCTCATGAGTTTTAATATTCTGTCGGTGTCTTGGGTCCGTCCAGGTAGATGGTCACCCCATCGACAAGGACATCTTCCCTTCCGATAGCGGCACTGCTCATGTTCCTTGCTCATGGCTGTCTCTCTGGCCCTGGGCAGGAGCGCTGGCCTTCTTACCCATTCCTGAGCTTGCAAACGTGTAAGGTTTCCTCACCAGGAAGTTTCCTATAGGTTTTTGGTATTAAAATCTCTACCAAGTTAAGGAACTTTTCTTGTGCTCCCAGTTTACCAAAAAGAACACCATTATTTTATTTTATTTATTTATTTATTTATTTTTTTGCGGTACTGGGGAGCGAACTCAGGGCCTTGTGCTTGCAAGGCAAGCACTCTACCAGCTGAGCTACCTCCCCAGCCCCAACACCATTATTTTAAAGCCATGTTTGTATACCGACCTTACCACAGGCCTTTGCTGCCTCTGTGGCCCTGACTTGAGTCTGTTTCCCTTTGATCGACCGAGGCAGCCTGAAGTGAGACGTCTCTGGAATGAACCCTTCTGGGTGGTGGTCCGACAGCACTCTTTAAACACTGCTGAGTCTGTTCAGGAAATATTTTACTGGGTGTTTCTCTGTACTCATAAGTGAAGCAGGGCTATGGTTTTCCTTCA
Organism: Sciurus carolinensis; assembly: GCF_902686445.1. Lineage (NCBI taxonomy): Eukaryota > Metazoa > Chordata > Mammalia > Rodentia > Sciuridae > Sciurus > Sciurus carolinensis. The sequence continues at coordinate 14,593,030 of NC_062214.1, forward strand.
CCTTTATCTGTTTTTTGTAATCCGGATTATACTTATAAAATAAGCTAGGTTGGCAGCTTCTTCCTCTTCACAACTTGTATGAAGTTGAAGTTAATTGCTTCCTAAAGTTCAGAACAATTCACCCTGAGTGCCCCTGGGGTGCTGCGTTGGGGGCGGGGAGGGCTCTGACTCCATTTCAGTTCCTCTGACGTGATTGACCAGCGTGGGTTCTCCACTGGTTCCCGGGCCAATGTTCTGGCATTGTTACACCTTTCTAGGAACTCATCCATTTTCCCTCAGTTTTCAAATCTCTAAGTGTGGAGATGCTTCACAATAGTTTTGCTTTGTTTTGGGGGGCGCTAGGTGTTGAACCCAGGGGTGCTTTACCACTGAGCAGCACCCCCAGCCCTTTAGGTTTTTATCTTGAGACAGGGCCTCACTCAGTTGCCCAGGCTGGCCAGGAACGTGCCGTCCTCCTGCCTCAGCCTCTCAGTATCTCACCACAACTTTAAATTACTCTTCACCGCTAGGTCACGCTCAGCCCCTTTTCCTACCTTTGGTCACGATCAGCCTTGTCGGGAGTCTCTCTCTCTTATCCATTTTGTCAAAATGACTTTTGGATCTACTGATGCTTCTTTTGTTCTCTAACTTGCTGCCTCAGTCCCAGGAAATTTTCTGTGGCACACAGTGGAAACTTATTTTGGCCCCATGACGCTCAGCTGTCTCATGTCTTCAGTGAGGTCACATACATCATCCAAGGTCCATAAAAGGGGCCCAGCTAGTGGCCACGGCCTGCCAGGGTCTGAGTTGATGACCCCCCACTGGAGGCTCTGTTGCTCTATGACTCCTTGGCACGGCTCCTGCCTGTGCCATGATGGGGGCGGGTGGGGAATTGCAGCCCGTGCCGCTGACCTGCCCTGTGCCCCTCTGTGACCTATCCTTGCCACACATTCCCCAGTTTGGGTAGGAATTCAGAGGTCTGCTCCTGGCCCCGAGCTCCCAGGGGCCATGTGACAGCTCTTCCTGGGACAGCTGTGGGCTTGGACAGCTGACTTGGCTTCAGTCTGAGCTGGCAGGGATGGTGCGCAGGGACCCGCATAGTCCCCACCAGAGGGGTGGAATGTGCGGCTCGCAGCACGCGCACATGACCCTCTCTGTGTCACGAGCCAGTGTAACTGGGGGTTCCCGGCAACGAAGTCACCCTCCTTTGCTGGGTGAGGGGGTGGGCATGGGGGTTGTGCCATGTGGCAGCTGGGGAAACATAGATAAGCCTGCTAGGGAACGGGAGGTCTTGATGGGACCCGGAAAGGGCTTTGGAAAGTGGCATGAGACTTATTGACAGGTCCAGCATGCCAGAGAAAAGGCACTGGCCTGGGCACATTGGGCTCTGGACACAGAGCTGTTGCATGAATGAATAAATGAACCCCGAGATTCCGCTTCTGAAGGAACTCCATGCTGTGCATCCTTGGGCAAGTTCCCCAGCCTTGCTTGGCCTAGTTTTCTTGTCTGTAAAATAGGGGAGGGTTAATTCCTTATTTTCTAGGACCTCTTGGCTCTAGGGGTCTATGTTTCTATGTCCAAAAGCACTTTTGGGGTGGCAGGTCTGACCTGGAGGGAGGTGTGGAGTGAAGGTCTCAGGAGTGTAGAGTCCCAGAATGTCCAAGGCCGGGTGGCTCCTGTAGACTCTGGTGTCAGACTGAACACCAGGGCTCAGGAAGCCCCACGGAGTCGGCACCAGCTGGGCAGGAAGGGTCAGGCACCAGAAGAGGGTGGCTTTGTCCTGGGCTGCTTTTCCCTCAGAGCAGGCAGGTAACAGCCCCTTAGTCAATACTTCTGTCAGCTTTTGTGTTATCGTAGTCAAGAAAACCTGACAAGAACAAGTAGAGAAGGAAAAGTTTATTTTGTCTCATGGTTTCAGAGGTCTCAGTTCGTGGCTGGCCAACTCCAAAGCTCTGGGCCTGAGGTGAGGCCAAACATTGCAGGTGCTTCAGCCGTGTCCCATGTGGGTGAGGGAAGGGTTAACTGCCGGAGGATGATGCTGGCTATAAATCAATTAATTGCCCATAAACTTATCTAATCAGTAAACACACTAGAGCCAATACTCTTTTCAATGAGAGGGGGAGTGATGGATCAGGCCTTCCCAGATCTGGTCTCTAATAACATGGGGTAGCCCACCTCTCCTTTATTTTATAGTCATGCAGGTAAAGGGAACCAAGACCCAGAGGGGCTTATTCTATGATGAGCAGGGGGCTGGGGAGATAGCTCAGTCAGTAAAGTGCTTGCCTTGCAAGCACAAGGCCCTGGGTTCGATTCCCAGCACCGCAAAAAAAAAAAAAAAAAAAAAAAAAAAAAAAAGAAATACATATGATGAGCAGGATGGGGTCGAGTCAGGGGAGCCTGTTGCTCAGGGAAATTAGCATATCTCCACAGTAAACCATCCCCACACAGGGCCACCTACCCCCGGCAATCGGAAACTGTCTCTGATGGCTGCCAGTTCCTGGGAGTCAGGCCTCTGTGTCCCATGGCTCAACCATGACCACATCTGATTCTCCTAGATATGGATGGCTCCCCACAGAACATCACGGTGGAAGGAAAGCAGCTCAGGACATGGTGGCCAGGAAGCAGAGAGAGAGAGAGACCTCCACTTATCAGGGACAAAACATATACCCCCAGTGACCTACCTCCTCCAGTCATGCCTTATCTGTTTAAAGTTACTGCCCACTTAATCCACATCAGTGGATTAATCCACGGATTATGTTAAGGCTCGTATAACCTAATCATTTCACCTCTGAAAATTCTTGCATGAATTCACACATGAGTTTGGGGAACACCTCATGTTTAAACCACAACCATCAGGATGCCCAGGCTCCAAGGACTTACCTCTCACATCAGAGTCCCTGCAGGCACCACCATCTATCTAATCCCCCCATCCATCTGTCCATCAATCATCTGTTCATCCATGGTTGTCTTCCCATTCATTCATTTATCCATCCATCTCTTGTGTCCCTTGTGCCAGGCTAACACACGCGTGGGGTAAGGGTGCGGAGTCAAGACCAGACTCCAGGAGTTGGGTGGAAGCAGGCTTGTGGCGAGCAGCCTGCACACTCGTTTATTGCGGGAACAGCTATACATTTTATAGGTTTCTTGCCCAACCACAATGCACCATGGGGGATCAGACCACCAGGCTCCTATACGGGTTCCCTTGGTAACACTGAGTCAACATGGAGCAGTCGTTTACTTTCCTAGGTAGCCAAAGCGGAACGCTCCTCCCTGCAAGTTTTCCTTACACACTTGAGACGTTCATGCTCCCAGCCAAGAACTAGGATTTCCCCCAACATTCATTCACCTGTACATCCACCCACCCGCCCGCCTGTGCACCACTCCATCCATGTATTTATTCAATAAACACTGACTGTAGTGGACCATGTCCAACTATTAAAGAAAATCTCTGTCCATAATGAGCTCACAGACCAGAAGGCAAAAGGTGTGGAGGTGATTTCAGCACCGTCAATGGGAAGGACGGGTTCTGAGGGCAGAGAGGGAGGACCTACCCAGCCTGGAGGTGAGGAGGTGACTTTGAAAGGTTTCCTGGAGGAGGAGATGGCAGCCTGCAAGCTAAGTGCTGTCCAGGCAGTTCAAACAGAGGAGTGGGAGAGAACCAAGACCTGGGGGTGGGAGAGAATGGGACTGTTTGGGAAACTGTGAGCAGCTGAGTCTGGATGAAGCCCCAGAGCCAGTGGGAAGCTGGGGTGACAGAGCTGGAGAGAGCCCGTGCTAGTGGGGGTGCATGTTTGTGGCAGGGGGTAGACATAGGGGCGAGGCCTTGGGTACACCCCAGGGCCTCTGGAGAGATGGAAGGGCTGTGGATG